>NC_069801.1:35593551-36793551 GCF_027406575.1 Nycticebus coucang | reverse complement strand
GCAAACCCTCTTGGCACAAGGAAAGCCCCAGCATATAGAATGAATGTCCAGAGGCTGGCCAAGGAGCAGTAAACAGACCCGCAGAAAGGAGGGACCCAGCGTTGTGACGTGTGGCTTCTAGAGAATGAAAAGACCATACCAGGAATTTGGTTAACAGCAATGCACAATGCTATCCATGGTGATTTTGAAGTCAGGGCTGGTTCTGGCTTCCACTTTCTGGGTAGAGAAAGGGACCCACGGCAAGGACGAGGGCAAGCTGAGACTTCTCTCCCCCCTGGTTTTAGTGCCCAGCCTGGTGTGGTGCATGCAGTGAATGCTAGCTGTCTCTTGGTGTGCCCTGGCTCCATTCTGCCACGGCCATTTCAGGGCCTGTCTGGTGTCTTATTTCTTTTTTTTTTTTTTTTTTTTTAATTTGGCCGGGGCTGGGTTTGAACCCGCCACCTCCGGCATATGGGACCGGCGCCCTACCCGCTGAGCCACAGGCGCCGCCCTGGTGTCTTATTTCTTATCTTCTTCATTTTAAAAGCTGCAAAGAGTCCAGCAAGGAGGACACCTGGCTGGCCTCTCACTCATCTGTGGGTAAGCAGGGCCCTCAGCTACTGGCCACTTCCCTCTGCTGCTTCATGCCTTTGGCCTTGGAAGGATAGAAGCAAAGCAACCTTTTTCACCCCAGCCCCTTTACCCGTTGGACACATCTTGGCCCAACACTCTTACTCACCTTGTGTCCGGTACTTTTCCAAACCACATTCCTGCCTGGTATGTCATCTGTGTCCAAATAACCTTGGGAAAATCATGGCCTGAGGATCATTGCCATGAGGAGCACTGGGTCAGGAGTCCAGAGCCCTGAGTTCCAGCCATGGCTCTACTGCAGATCCCTGAGTGAACCAGAAACTGGCTCTCCCTTTCAGGGCTCAGTCCCTGCCCTGTGAACAGCGGGAAGGGGAGGGCAAGGTAGGACCACATGTCCAATGCTGACAAGTACGACTATTCCCATTTTGCAGACTAGCAAATAGAGGATGGGGGAAGAGTGATGCAAGAGTGACAGAGCCTGCTGGAATTCACATAGCAACAGGCAGATATGTTAGAATCAGAATCCTGCACCTTCTGCTCCAAAACCAGGGCATTTCCCCCCACTATGCTGCTCTTGCCACATCATTTGACCCCTTTTGCCTAGAAGGGTTGGGTCCTGGGCCTTCTGGAGCCCAGGGATGGCTCCAGCAGGGTAATGAGACCCCAGAGAATTCAAGGTCTCTCCCCCCCACCCCAAGCCTGGCTACAGAGAGAGAAGACCCTAATTCCCCTCTATTCCCAGGAAAAGTTCTGGCCAGCCCAGTGTCTAGAAGTTAGCTGGGCTGGTTTGGGCACCTAAGGTCAGGAAGTAGCCCAATTTCCTGGTGTAGTGCCAGAAGCCAGGCAAGATATCTGAACATAGGAACTTGCCAGCCTAGCCCTGCCCTGTAGTAACCTGGGCCCAGACACGCCTATGACAGTGTGGTGTGTTTCTTTGCAGAAGCTGACCGGTCGCCTCATGCTGGCTGTGGGAGGGGCAGTGCTTGGCTCCCTGCAGTTTGGCTACAACACTGGAGTCATCAATGCCCCCCAGAAGGTAAGTACGGCGCCATCCTTGGCTTACGGACACCAACTTGCTCTGCTGCACACTGCACACGCCCACAGGCTCACACTGCCACCTGGGTGTCAGAGTCACTTACGTTAACTCACTGTCTACCTCCCCAGCTGATTACATGGCCAGACCATATCAGAGACTCTGGGCTTTGGCCTTGGAATCTCAGGGCTGCAGAATTCTAGAATTTCAGGGCCCACAGAATCCTGGGGTCTTTATAGGGCCTCTTGACCAACTTCCCACTCAACACAGACATTCATAATAATCAGAGCAATGCCTAGTATAATGAGGCTGCATTTCTATGGCACTCTGTGGCTGCAGCACTATCAGGCAGGCAGTTGACAGTCACCACCCCCAGCCTGCATAATCTACCAACCACCTGCCCCCAGGGGTTCTCAAACCTGTGACCCCACCCCTCAAGTAGTACACATCCGGATAAGGCACCTATATCCAACTCTCTCCCCCTGGAGGCCCTGTGCTAGTCAAAGTGAAAATGGTGTCTTGCCCCAAGGAACCACAGGGGGTAGAGGTCTGAGCTAACTTCCTTCTCCCCACCGTGCATCCCAGATCTGTCCTCATTTATTTGGACTAGAAGGGGCCCAAGCCATGCCCTCCAGCCCCACCTACTTGGTTTTGTGAGGAAAGAAGAAGAAAAGGGGATGGGGACAGCAACAGAAGAGGAAACTGGCAGAGCCCTTCCTCTATACTAGGCATTTTGCATGTGTTTATGAGGTTGGGCAGCAATTTCTATAATATGCACCTGGAAACTGAGACCCAACCACATAAAATGACCAATAGGTCCACGGTCATATAGCTACTGAACAGTGGAAAGCCTAGCGGTGTTGTTTCCACAACCTCAGGCTGTCTTCCTTACCTATTAGCTAATCTGTTTAAAAATCTGTACCTTTCCAGGGAGAATAGACTAAGCATGGGCAGCCCTCTTGTCAGGACCACATTCATTGTCCAGACAGGTGAGGCTTGAAAGTGAGTGTGGCTGGCTTCCAGGGATCAGGAAGGAGCTGGGTAGTGTCTGGAATCAGAGCTTGGCTTCTTCCAAACCCACAGAGAATGGTTGTGGGGGCCACACCCAACACTGACGAGCAGGTCACCAGGAAGGCTTGGCCTGCTGAGTCATGCTCAGCTGCAGCGGAGGTGACCAGACTTTTCCAAGCTCGCCTGACATGGCAACCGCGGGCCCATGCTTGGAACAACCCCAAGCCCTGCTTTGCTAAGCACCCTGGACAGCCTTTGCCAAACAAAGAGTGTACTTTGGAGCTGGTTTCCTTTAGGAATCCTTACAGGTGGAAAGTCTGCAAGATGGACTGGGAGGAACCAGGGAGGGTGAGCGCTCCACCTTGGTTGCATATTGGGATGCCCTGGACCCCTCAGATTCTGATTTAATTGGTCTGGGATGCTGTTTGGACAGTGAATTTATTTTTTTTTTTCTTTTTCTTTCTTTCTTTCTTTTTTTGGGGGGTTGTTGTAGTTGTTTTTTTTTTATTTTTTTTGGCCAGGGCCAAGTTTGAACCCGCCACCTCCAGCATATGGGGCCAGCGCCCTACTCCTTGAGCCATAGGCACTAACCTGGACATTGAATTTAAAAGCTTCCCAACTAAGTCTAATGTGCAGCCAACGCTGAGAGCTACTGGAGTTAGTGACATCTCAACTATAATCGCTAGTGAGTTCATGACAAAACTAGGACCCTAAGGTCAGGATAAAGGAGAAGTTTTCCAGAAACAGAAACAGAACAGGCTTCGGATCAGCAGGGGGCCTGCAAAGGTGGGAGGGAAATGCTCAGAGGACAGAAAGCCTGGAAGGTGCCACAGGGTGAATAGTTTGGTGTGTCACTAGGTAAATGGGAGTGGAGGGAAAGCTGGGGAGCCCAGCAAGGTAAGTTAGCACCGGACCACAAAGGGCCTTGAGGGCGTGATGTGGCGCAATCAGAAGGGGCATGTGGGCACCAGCATGCAGGCGGAGCTAGGGAGTGTGGACTTCAACATGAGCACTCTAGGGCCCCACAGAAGAGGAAAGGCATATTGAGACTTGCATTTTAGAAAAATGATTCATGCATCTGGTACTGTGGGTTGGATCTGAGAATGTGAGACTAGAGACAGGGAACCAGTGAGAAAACTGCTGTTACACTAGTGATATAAAAACAAACCCTCGGTGCCTGTGGCTCAAAGGGGTAAGGCTCCTGCCCCATATGCCGGAGGTGGCGGGTTCAAACCCAGCCCCGGCCAAAAAAAAAAAAAAAAACCCCTCAGCTGGGAGTGGTGGCTTACACCTATAATCCTAGCACTCTGGGAGGCTAGGAGCATTGCTTGAGCTCAAGAGTTTGAGACCAGCCTGAGCAAGAGCGAGACCCCATCTCTACTAAAAGTAGAAAAATTAGCTGGGAGTTTGTGACAGATGCCTGTAGTACCAGCTATTCCGGAGGCTGAGACAGGAGGATCGCTTGAGCCCAAGATTTGAGGTTGCAGTGAACTAGCCTGGGTGACAGAGCATGACCCTGTCTCCAAAAAGAGAAGGAAAAAATAAATTAGTCAGGCATGGTGGTATACACCTGTAGTCTCAGCACTTTGGAAGGCTGAGGCAGGAGGATCACTGGAGCCCAGGAGTTGAACTTGCAGCAAGCCATAATGATTCCATTGCACTATACCCTGGGTGACAGAACAAGATTCTCAAACAAACAAACAAACAAAATGCTTAGACAGAAAAACGGACAGGATTTTGTCATCAGTCAGTTCAGTATGAGAACAAAAAAGAGGGGTTTAAACCTAGGTTTCTAGCATGGGTGATGGATGGCATTGAGCAGATAGGTAGCTGTAAGATGTGCAGGAATTGAGGTTGGGTGACACAGCTAGCAGTGTACATATGGGTGTGTTTCTTAGACCCAGGCTGGAGAAAATTCAAGAGTAGGTCACTCACTGGCATCCAAACAGGAGTAGAGGGAAATCTCAGAAGAAAATTAAAGATCAAGCCCCCAGAAAACATTCCCACTGATATAAGAGGAATCTAGGTAGAAAAAGAAGAGCTGGTATCTCTAAAGCCAGGAGATAAAAACCTCACAAGATGGAAGGAGAATGGAAGCTCTGGAAGAGCCAGGGTATTTGATTCCTGTACTGCTGTATTCCTAGTGCCTAGAACGGTGTCTGTTTTATAGTAACTGGCACTAAGCCAGTGGTTAGTTGATGAACAAAGTGCAGGAATGTTGTCAGGTGTCCCAGGGGCTGCACTGAATGAATGCCCTCCACACAGAGTGGATGGCGGCCTTGCAGCCACTAAGACTGGTGTGGTGCAGGCAGAAGCTTTACTGCTGAGTTGTAGTGAGAGGCAGCTGGGGAAGCAAGGAGACACTCCTTCCAAGGACCTTGGTGGAGAACGGAGAAGAAGTCAGGGGATCTAGGAGGGTTGTGTGGCTAGTAGTTTTTTTAAATGAAGACTTTTTTTTTTTTGAGACAGAGCCTCAAGCTGTTGCCCTTAGCAGAGTGCTGTGGCATCACAGCTCACAGCAACCTCCAACTCCTGGGCTCAAGCGATTCTCTTGCCTCTGCCTCCCAAGTATCTGGGACTACAGGTGCCCACCACAACGCCTGGCTATTTTTTAGTTGCAGCCGTCATTGTTGTTTGGCGAGCCCAGGCTGGATTCGAACCCACCAGCTCAGGTGTATGTGGCTGGTGCCTTAGCTGCTTGAGCCACAGGCACCCAGCCTAAATGAAAGACTTTATTTTTAAACATGTTGGGAGGAATTAGCCCAGGAGCAAAAGGTGTAGATAAGGAATTAGGGGTAGGTCTTCCAGGCAGGTGGTGTTGGAGCAGGAGGGAGGGGCTGCCTTTGGCCTGGAGGGACTAAGAGACTCCTGAAGATTTGAGGCCTCTTATCTAATCAGAAATAGGCAAGAGGTTAGAATTGTGGCAGAACCACTGACCAGGGCATCACACCAGGGCCACTGGGCAGCACGAAGGGCCCGGCAAAGGCTGTAAACTGCATTTATAGGAGCATTTGTGGGCACCTGTCCAAAGGTCTTTTCAGAAACCAGCCTCTGCAGACCAAAGCTAGAGAGGTGAGTGGCCAGAATGGATAGCACATGCTGCAATCTAGCAGTGTTTCCGGGGCAAGCACTCAGGCACTCAGTCTGTTTACTTTTGCACTTACAAACACTTCTCACAAGCCTGGCTATAGCTTTTCCAACCAGGAGCAGATTAGAAATGATAAATTTAACATGTAAAGAGAGGAAAGAAGGGCTCGAGAATAAAAATGCAAGTGCAGCTCAGAGCCAGCGTGTAATAACAGAACAAAGCAACCACAGGGTGCAGGGTAGGTGCTGAAGGCATTTCCTAGGATGGCACTGGGCATTCAGCCAACATGTTCACCCAGGGCACCCAGCCTGTGCCACACACGGACCTAGTCAGTATAAGGAAAGGAGGAGAGGTCCTCCTGGTCCTCAGGAAGGTGCCTCTGACTTGGTCTAAGCTGGGCTCTGTCCCTGCTGTCAAGGACTCACCCTCCAGAGGGGTGGGAGAGACCCTGGGATCACTCTGGGAATGCCTCGGTATAATTAATGGGGCTTCAAGGTTCTGTGCGAGCAAATAGGGAACCACTAATGGTAGGGTGGGGGTGATGGGAGAGATTGTAAGAGTTTGGACAAGGATGTGGCAGCTGAGCTAGACCTTGAGGAGTGAGGTGGCCTCATGGGGAGGGAGATGTCCAGGCATTGGGAACAGCTTGCCCCAAGATGCGATGGCCTGCAGTGTTCTTCTAATGCAGTTGCCAACTGCCTTCCCTGGATACATCAACTTCCCCGCCTTTTGGGGAGAACTTCTCTTAGAACAGAGCACTAGGTTGCCTAGAGACTTTGTTCCATGAACAATAGGGATGCCAGTTCCGCTGTTAATTACCAGATGTAAATTTTCTTCCATAAAACAGGCCCCAAAGGGCTTCCTCCTGGAAGTGGTTAATCTTAATATTATCTTAAATGGTTTACAGAGCACCTCCCCATAAATTATCTCCGCAAGGCAGCCCTACTAAGGCAGGTGGAGCTGAGATTACCTTCCCCCTCTCATAAATGAGAAAACTGAAGCTAGGTGAGGTCATTTGGAAAGCAAGGCTGAGCTAGAGTTGGGCTCCAGGCCTTGCGCCTCCCTCACCTTATGTGCCAACCCTGCCCCACACTGTGAGCCGTGATGACCTCCCTCTCCCCAGCAGAGGAGAAGAGGCCAGCCACAGAGGGAGGAAATGAATAAACAAGGGCATCCTGACCGCCATACTGGGCTCGCTGAGCACTACCTCTCCCATCCTCAGATGGCTAAGCTGCCAACAGAGATGACTAATGGCCATTGAGAAACCATGAAGTCCTGGTCAAGGGACAGTGTCAGGCATGTCTGAGAATAAGGAATGCTCAGGACCCAGAGAATTTGGGCTTGAAGGGGCTCGATGGCCCATTGGCTCAACTCCTCCTTGTTTGCCAAAGGAGGAATCTTGTCTGCAGAGAAGGTGACGACGTCTGCCCAAGACAACCCAGCTGAGTGAGCAAAAGAACTGAAAGGGGCTGGAGGCACGACCCACCTGCCAACCCAAGCCCTCTTTCCCCTTGGCTGAACTGGGCTCCAGGATCCAGGCAGCCTTTCCTTATCTCTCTTACATCCAAAGAGTTCTGGGTCCCCTCTCCGTTTTGTTCATCACCACTACCACAAAACTTCACATCTTACTCTCTGCGTGCCAGGCAGGCATTGTTACGCTTGCTCTAGAAATAGTAATTCAGTTATTCCTCATAAGAACCCCATTAGGCAGACACCATATCCCTGTTTTATAAGAAGCTGGGACACAGATTTTAAGCAGTTAAGCCAAGGACACACCGTGAGTAAATGCCAAAACTAGGATTTGAATCCAGGGAGTGTGGCTTCAGTCTGTACCTTCAACCACTGTGGAAGATGAGCACAGTCAGAGATGAGTGCCGAGACACCTTTTCACACACCTACAGCTGCCACCTAGCCAGCCCCTTGCCACCCTGTTTCCCAGAGGGGCCACTTGGCAATACCCTGTTTTTCTATGGCCCATCTTCAGAGCTGAGTCAAGCTCAGTCACGTACAGACATCTCAACAGTTTCCCACATGCAGTTGCACAATCTCTTGCACCATCACACCCTGTCACAGTCACATCATCCCTAAACCCCTTGGATGGATTCATAGATTGTTAGTCAATGATTGTCAGCTCTGCCTCCAGCCCTGTGCTGGGCACCAGGAACACAGATGAGTCAGAAAGTCTCCAGCTGAAGTTCAGTGGAGAGGGAGCGTACAGTGCCTCATGTCTGCTGAAGAGCAGTGATGGAAATGTGGGCAGGCACAGTGGGAGCAGAGGAAGAGGAGGGAGAAGGTACTTGGCCCACAGAGCAGGGTTTGTCCACCTCGGCACAGCTGACACTTTTACCAGATAATTCTTTGTTGTCCTGTGCATCGGAGGATGTTTACCAGCATCCTTGGCTTCTACCCACTAGATGCCAGTGGCCAGTGTGGAAGCCCAAAATATCTTTGGATATTGGCAGATGCCCCCTGGGGGGCCTAAATTGCCTCTGTTTGAGAACCACTGCAATAGAGAGGTGGGTGGTTATCAGGAGGAAGGCTTTCCAGAGGAGCAAAGCTGTGGGGTGTCCAGGCCCTGTGGGGGAGTCGCTGTGTCTGCCAGAGGAAGGGCACATGAGTCACAGTGTGGGTGGAGAAGTCACTTCATCCCAAGGGCCAAGAAGGCTTTGGACGTTGCTGCCACTGTGAGATGAAGATCCCTCTGTCTGCAGGGAGACCCTCACGGGAGGGCACCAGTGAAGAGGCCTGTCCTGGCCTTGGTTTGGAGGCCAGCCATGTCAGAACTCTTCCGGAGAGGCAGCCTGGGTGGTCTGATCTTCTACCATGGTGCTGGGGCGCAGCTTCTAGTTCCAACCTGTGCTTCTTCCCCCAGGCCCCAGAGAGAGGCCTCAGGGGACCCCGTGGTCAGGGCCGTCTGTTCAGCACCACCTGGAGCATCTGGCTCTGATCTCCCAGTTGACTCTGGGGTGTGGCTGAGAGTTGCAGTGGAGAAACGAGCTCAGGCACTGAGAGCTGGGGGGCAGCACAGGGGTCAAGGCCAGGCTGAGGCACTAAGCTGGACAGCTGCCCTTTCCTCCTAACTGGAGCTAGAAACCTGGCTGGCTGTATAACCCCTTTATCCCCATGTAGCATAGAGGAGAGGAGAGGAAGGGTTGAGAGGGAGCTTTAAATCTCTGGTCTGACCCAGGGGTGTTCTGGAAGACCCAAGCCTCCTGGCACAGGGAAGAAAGATGAGACAAGCCAGAGGTTCCAAATAGATACCCTGTTTCCCAGAGGGGCCACTTGGCAATAGCCTGTTTTTCTATGGCCCATGAACTAAGAATGGCTTTTACATTTCATTATTATTATTATTATTGTTTGGGATTCATTGAGGATACCAAGAATTAGTTTACACTGATTGCATTTGTTAAAGTCCCTCTTAAAATTGTATCCCACCCCCAAGAGGTGTGCCATACACCATGAGGCTTTTACATTTTTATTTTTATTTATTTATTTTTTAGAGACAGAGTCTTACTCTGTAGCACACCCTTGGCAGAGTGCTGTAGAGTCACAGCTCACAGCAACCTCCAGCTCTTGGGCTTAGGTGATTCTCTTGCTTCAGCTCCCGAGTAGCTAGGACTACAGGCATCCGCCACAATGTCCAGCTATTTTTTTGTTGCAGTTTGGCCGGGAATGGGTTTGAACCCACCACCCTCGGTATATGGGGCTAGCACGCTACTCACTGAGGCACAGGTGCTGCCCTGCTTTTGAATTTTTAAATGGTTAGGGAAATAGAATAAAATTAAATAACAGAGGCCATATATGGCCCAGAGAATCTACCTACTATGTTCTATCTAGCCTTTTATGTAAAACATGTACCAGTTACTTTGACTTACATGCTCCCCATGAATGGGGAACTCACCACGTGTGCAGTGGGCAAACTCAACCTCCCAAGTCTAGAAAGCACTTCCTTCCCCTTAGCTGAAGTCTGGCCCTCTCTCTCTGGCCTACAAACCTGCTGGGTCCTTCTGCAGGGGATAGCCAGGCAGGTCCTGAAGACAGAGCTTTACCCTGAGACATGTCTCTACCTTCTACTCTTCATATTCCATCAGGTAATCAGCTTTGTCTTCTGGCAAATTGAAAATGGCAAACCCTGCCCCTAATGCTCCTCTGAAGGTGGTGGCTTCTCTCCTTGAGAGAACAACAGTGGTGATAGTAACAGCTTTTCCATGTGCCAGGCGGCATGCTCTGCCTCATGGCCCTGTACAGAGAGGAGGCAGACACAGAGTCCTCCCATACAGTTGCCTGGGCCTGGCAGGGAGCTGCTGGGGATTCCCAAAGTGTCCTGACACATGTGCAGCCTGCCACCTCACCCCAGGAGAGCTAGTTGGTGAGGAATAGCTTTGGAAGGGGAGCCATCCAATCTAAGAGGTCTTGGCTGCCCAGTGTCTCCCTGCCTCTCCAGGCTGGCCTCCCTCTGGGGGTGCCCCCCATCAGTGAGCAGCCTAGACAGAGATCTCTAATAGCCCCTTGGCTCTACCAGGCTGATGCCATGGCAGTCCCCCGTGGAAATGACCAGGGCCTCCCTTCTTCCCCAGCTTGCATGCACTCGCCCAGACCCAGCAGCAGCTGGGCGAAGAGGCTGTGAATGGGAGGAGGTGGGTGGAGCAGAGAGGGCAGGCAGGCAGCTGAGTTAATGCAATTAACCGTCATTCTGAGGGGTCGTTTATTGTGGGAAATTGGTTTGGCTTTGGTAGATGACGGGAAGAGTCAGGAGTAGGATCCAGGTGACACCCAGGGCAGGTGCTATTTGGGTAGAGAATTAGAACAGATTTGGTGGTGGTGGTGTGTGTGTGTGTGTGTGTGGGGGGGGTGATGGCAGAATCAAGTATAACTCTCAGCCCTGGGGTGGGCAGTGAGGTGGGAACATTCAGCACAGGCATGTCCCAAGGCCGCACCTAAAAACAGGAGCCAGGGCTGAGGAGGCTGCTAGTACCTGTGGATCCTGTTGGGGAGCGACAAGTAGGCTTTTCTTCCTGGAAGGGCACCCAGACAGATGCTGCTAGTGTGGATGCTGGGGGCAGTGACTGGGTGGAGATTGACCTCAGAACTTTTCCCCATGTAGAGGTCATCTGATTCTCCAGGGATACCGATCTCCTTTTCTGGGCAAAGGGCCAGCTTGTAGCCCCATGTGGACCCCACTCCCCTGGGAGGAGAGGACACAGAGCTCTCAAATCAGCAACAGGAATGGAAAACTAGGCATAGCTTCTTCCCAGAACTGTCAAGCACAGATTAAGAAGCAGAAGCCCATTACCCAGCCTTGACTTGGCCAAGAAGTGCTGCTGGGGGGTTGAGAGGACAGGCTTGGGGCCAAGGTTAAAGCAGAGGAGGCTGGCTGCTCACCCTCCCCTGTCCTGTAAAGTGGGCCCAGGAGCCACAGAGGAGCCAGGCCTGGACAGGGCTGGGGCCTTGACTATGTCACCAACTAAGGGCAGGGCTCTGATAACCTCATTTACACAAGGTCCTTTTATCAGCTGCCTTAGCCTTCTAAGAAGAGAGTTAAAGATATGAGCTGCCAAAGCAGAAACCTTCATGTCATATCCTTGAGTTCATTTAAGTAGTTTAAGCTCTTACTCAGCAACTATGTACTCTTTCTTTGTACACAATTCAAACAAGTTCCATTAGCTGGCTTCTTAGCAAATTTGAAGAGGGGTATGGAGAGTTATAGGAGACTGTCTGGTGAACCACAGAGGACTGGGGGAAGATCCTGGGAATTATGAAATGCAGAAATTATAAGCCATCATGAATCAATCAGTACAGGGACAATCACTCTTTAGAGTGCCCCTTTAGAGAGCCCCCAAGACACTATTGCCCCAGAGCCCTGCTTATAAGTCTAGTTGCTCAGGGCAGCAAAGTAAAATCTTTCCAGATTTCTATCATGATGATTGGTCAGGAAAGGTTGGACCCTCAAAGGGACAAGTGTCATTTATCTGGGCATTTCCCTTATCCAGAACAGCTTGTTCTCTGTGAAGCCTGATAAATGGGGCATTACTGTTCCCAGCCACTCCTCCTCTGGGGTTGGTTTTGTCCCTTGAAGAGCACAAGTACTTTGTTTTGTTTTGTTAAAATTTGCCTTCTCTCTGCCCCCAGCAGAATAAAGGGGTTCTAGAAGGAGAGCCCAAGACTCTTTATTCAATGATTCTTCCAGGTATCTCTGGCACTGGGACAGGCCCTGGTGTGAATCAACTTAGGTCCCTGCCCTCAGCGAAGACAAATTCCTACGAGTCAGGGAAACCTTCTAGCTGGATCTCCAAAGGTCTCAGCAGTGAGTCAAGGTGTGCCTTCCAGGCAGGAGTAACAGCATCTCAGAAATGGAATATTAATAACTTGCCCTTGGTCACACTAGAAATAAGGAGTAGAGCTGGGATCTGAATCTGGTTGTGTCCAGATTCAGAGCACAGGTTACTAATCAGTGCACCGCTGGCCTTCCCAGGACAGACAGGTAGATCCTCAGAACTGCCTCTCCCTTGTCAACCTGTCCTAACCCCCTGGAGCCTGGTTTCTGTCAGGTGACTCCAGACTTGGGAGAGGTTATGGCATGGCAAGAAAAAAGATGGTTAAAGGCCAAGGGGCCACAACAACTGGAAGTAAAGCACCAAGGGACAGGTCCATTGGACTCTGTAGATATTTCTGGGACTGTGGGCTTTCCCGTTTGGCAAATGTGGCCATCCACACTCTCCTCTTGCGCTAGAACTCTGGTTTGGGGAAGGGTAGGGAGGACTAAGAGCAGTGATGGCAAAGGCTGAAGAGACTGCCCACTGCTGTGTGTGTGCGAATTTGCGGTGTACACCTGGGAGAGTCTCTGGGTTGGGGTCACATGGAATGGAATTTGAACTACAAGTGGTGAGGGTGGAGGGGCATGCAGTTCTGTGAGTGGCTGAAGCCAGGAGTATTCAGGTTATCTGAGCATGGGTCTGTATGTTATGGTATGTGTATACAGGAAGCTATTTCTGGGTAGTTGGGCTTGTGCCTAGCTACACATGTGGCTGGGTGGGTCTAGCCAGTTCCGTGGCATTGGGTGTGTGTCTGTGTTGCCTGAGAGTGTGCTGAGTGTCCTTAGGCAGAACCGGTGCTACCCACCTGCCACATCCTTGGGAACAGGCCAGGCCTTTTCTTGGGGTGGGGGGCAGGACTAGCGGGCAGGCCGTACTGGGACAGGTGTCTCCAGTTCCTGGAACTGCTTTCTTGTCCAGAGCCTTTCCCCTTATCTCCCATCTGGGCCTTAGGAGAGGGGAAGAGCCAGGGTCCTTCAAAGTGGTGCTCCCAGGCTAGAGCCTGGGGACAGAAAGCAACAGCAGGAGTCTTATGTCTTGAGAACACTTCTGAAGCGTGGTGTGTGCATTGAGTTTGCACCTTGAGTGCAAAGTCAGGGAGTCTGCACTTCCTGGAGGACAGAACCTGTTCATCCAGCCCTGCTTCCTCCCCAGCAGGGTTGTGGGGGGAGAGTGGCTTGGACTTGGCAGAGCTGGGGCCCACCTGGCGCCTTGGGGCAAAGTAAGAAGAGAAAATGGGCAGGTGGAAAGAAGTCTTTTCTCTCTGTACCTGTCTCTGCTCTGTGCCTGAACTTCCACTGTTGGTTACCTATCAGTATCCCCAGCAAGTCGTGTATAGCCTGTGAAACCATGGGAAGTAGAAGAGCCAGTGCAGCTCTCAGCGGGAAGCCCAACCCTTTTTTTCTTACCTGGGGAAACAGACCTGATAAAAGGGATGGGTCATGGCTGAAGAACATTATCAGGCATAGTGCTACTCTGGGAAGCCCAGGCAGGAAAATTGCTTAATGCCAGAAGTTCAAGACCAGCCTAGACAACACAGCGAGATCCCATCACTACAAAAAATAGAAAAAAAATTAGCTGGTTTGAGATTGCTTGTGCCTGTAGTCCCAGCTACTTGTAAGCCTAAGGCTGAAGGATCACTTGAGCCACGAGTTCAAGGTTGCACTGAGCTATCACCTACCCTCACACCACTGCACTCTAGCCTGAGTGACAAAGTGAAATTTCATCTTTTTTTTTTTTTTTTTTTTTAGTTGAGACAGAGTCTCACTTTGTTACCCCCAGTAGAATGCCGTGGCATCACAGCTCGCAGCAACCTCAAACTCCGGGCTTAAGTGATTCTCTTGCCTCAGCCTCCCAAGTAGCTGGGACTACAGGTGCCCAACACAACACCTGGCTATATTTTAGAGACAGGGTCTTGCTCTTGCTCAGGCTGGTCTTGAACTGCAAAGCTCAAGCAGTCCATCCACCTTGGCCTCCCAAATGCTGGGATTATAGGCATGAGCCACTACGCCCGGCCTGAAACCTCCAGCTGTTAGGCTTAGGCAATTCTTTTGCCTCAACCTCCCGAGTAGCTGGGACTACGGTGCCTGCCACAACACCCAGCTTTTTTTTGTTGCAGTTTGTCTGGGGCCGGGTTCAAACCCGCCACCCTCAGTATACAGGGCCAGCGCCCTACTCACTGAGCCACAGGCACCGCCCTGAAACTCCATCACTTAAAAAAAAAAAAAAAGAAAGAAGAACATACAGTGAGTCTCTGGCAGAGCCAGGAGCCCCAGACCATCTCCAGCAAAAGGGCTATCTCTGAATGAGGGGTGAAGGAGAAAAGGAGGATGTCCTGGGGGCTGCCCACCCACATTGCTTCTCCCCTGCAGGTGATCGAGGAGTTCTACAACCAGACATGGATCCACCGATACGGGGAGAAGATACTGCCTACCACACTCACCACGCTCTGGTCCCTCTCTGTGGCCATCTTCTCTGTTGGAGGCATGATCGGCTCCTTCTCTGTGGGCCTTTTTGTTAACCGTTTTGGCCGGTGAGCAGGAAGGGCTCTGGCATCGTTGTTGGCATCCTCATTGCCCAGGGCATCCCAGATGTGGGTGGGAGGTGGGGGAGACTCCCCTGCCTGCTCCAGGGTTTCACCTGTGAGGCACCCACCTGACCCTCCACCTCTCCCTCAGGCGGAACTCGATGCTGATGATGAACCTGCTGGCCTTCCTGTCTGCTGTGCTCATGGGCTTCTCGAAGCTTAGCAGGTCCTTTGAGATGCTGATCCTGGGCCGCTTCATCATTGGCGTGTACTGCGGCCTAACCACGGGCTTCGTACCCATGTATGTTGGGGAGGTGTCCCCCACAGCCCTTCGTGGGGCCTTGGGCACCCTGCACCAGCTGGGCATCGTTGTCGGCATCCTCATCGCGCAGGTGAGCTGCAGCCGCCCCCAGCTTCCAAGTCCTGTCCTGCAGGGCAGAGCTTCTCTGACTAGACTAGTACCCAGCTTCCACAGCCCTGTGAAGGGACAGCCCTAGATACACAGGTCCAGGAACATACTACCACCCCCAAAGCTCCTGGGCCACCACCACAGAAGAGCAAGATTTCTCCACCTTTCTTGTCCCCTTTCCTCTCATACCGGGGATCTAATCACAGGGAACTTGCTCTTCCTGCATATGCCAGCTCTCCTGTACCCCATATGGTTGTGCCTGGATGCACACTGTGCCTTCCCTGTCCCCGTCCCTGAAATCCTCCCAGAGCACTGTAGCAACCCCACTCTCTGTGCTGGACACATTCCCAGCCTTGCCTCTTACCCTCCCAGTAATGCCATGAAGTAGGTCCTGCTTCCCCACCTGACAGATGAGGAAATTGAGTTCAGAGAGGTTAGTGGAGGACCCTCCAGAGGCAGCAGGTGACACAAAGCAGGGACAGCCCCCTGAAGGATGCTCATAGCCCCCACTTCCCCCAGGTGTTTGGTCTGGACTCCATCATGGGCAACGAGGAGCTGTGGCCCCTGCTACTGAGCATCATTTTCGTCCCAGCCCTGCTCCAGTGCATCGTGCTGCCCTTCTGTCCCGAGAGCCCCCGCTTCTTGCTCATCAACCGCAACGAGGAGAACCGGGCCAAGAGTGGTACGGGCAGGGCCCTGCCCTCCTCCCTGCTGGCTGAGCCCCGGCCTGCTTCTCTCTCTGAGCCATCTCCTCCTTCCCTCCGGTCTCCCCAGTGCTGAAGAAGCTGCGTGGAACAGCTGATGTGACCCACGACCTGCAGGAGATGAAGGAGGAGGGTCGTCAGATGATGCGGGAGAAGAAGGTCACCATCCTGGAGCTGTTCCGCTCACCCGCCTACCGCCAGCCCATCCTCATTGCCGTGGTGCTACAGCTGTCCCAGCAGCTGTCGGGGATCAACGCTGTGAGTGCCCCAGCACCACCCCATTCTATGGCCCCAGCCAACCCCTGTGGTCAAGTGTGTGCTCTGAACAAATCCCAAACTTAAAACAACAAATATGACTGCTAAAGGAGAAGCTTCTCTTTAGAACCAAAACCCAAAAGATCACTGCAGTGCAGTGTCCCTCAGCCAGAGAAGTGCTTGTGCCCTCCACTCCTTCCTCACCTTGGGTCCCACACACACTGGTGCAGAGGCAGAGAAGAGCCACAGTGCCCAGCTGAGCCCCAGCATTCTCTCTGTCTGGTAGGTCTTCTATTACTCCACCAGCATCTTCGAGAAGGCAGGGGTGCAGCAGCCTGTGTATGCTACCATCGGCTCTGGCATCGTCAACACAGCCTTCACTGTTGTGTCGGTGAGTCTTTCTCTGCTGTCAGTCAGTGGCAGGGGTCGGGCCAGGGCAGAATGGCAAGATTTGCTGGGAGGCAGGCACACATCATATCTCCATATGTGCCTTCTCCCTTCATTCTTTTTTTTTTCTTTTTTTTTTTTTGTGGTTTTTGGCCGGGGCTGGGTTTGAACCCGCCACCTCCGGCATATGGAACTGGCGCCCTACTCCTTGAGCCACAGGCGCCGCCTATCCCTTCACTCTTAACAACCTGTGAGTTCCATGTCATATCACACAGCTGGCATGGGTGCTCAGAGAAATCAAATGGAAAAGGCTCGCCCAAGGTCACAGCCAGGATGCTCAGCTTTCTGGTTCTCTAGAGCCACCCCTTGCTCCCATGTACTGCCATCGGGCTCTGGGGCCAGCTCTGTATCCCTCACCCCCTATCCAGCCTCCAAGCTGGGCCCCATGGAGAAGGCAGTACCCTCTTCCCCACTGGTCTTTGCAGTGCCAAGTAGCTTTCCTGGTCGTTAGGACAAGCCTCTGGGTGGATGTGTTCAGAGGGGCACCATGCTGGGATGGTGGTACTGACTCTTTCTCTGCCCACAGCTGTTTGTGGTGGAGCGAGCTGGCCGGCGGACCCTGCATCTCATAGGCCTAGCTGGTATGGCAGGCTGTGCCGTGCTCATGACCATTGCACTGGCGCTGCTGGTGAGTTGCCAACACTCCAGGGAGCGAGGTGGGGGTGGGGAGGATCAGGGGCAGTTCTCCTGGGCTTCAAATCCCAAAGTAGGCCAGGTAGGGGCTGTATTTGTCCTGGTTCTACATGGGTCTGACTTTCTGGCTCCAGAGGTTGTCTCCTTCCATCCTATTCACATCCTGTCTTGAACTTGGTCCTCCCTGCTTGGTGGCTTCTCAACACAGAACCTCTGGCCCTAGACCCCAAACTCTCAGCTCTCCAGGAAATTGCCTTGCCCAATATTAAACCTTTCAAAGTCTATCTGCAGTCTCAATTCACCATGGTAGCAACTCTGGAAATTATTATTGTCCTCACCACAGAGGTATAGAAACCAGGCCTTGTCACCCTCAATTCCCATGACCCAGAGGTGTAGCTTAGTTATTCTCATTTTACTGGTGAGGAAAGCTAAGTCCCAGTAAGATTAGTGACATGTCAGGACAAAGAAGAAACCAGGCATTCACCTCAGGTCTACTGACTCCATGCCTATGACTGTCATCACTGTGTTAACTCTATGCCGGGCACTCATAAACACAAACATTCATTTCTTTCTTTGTTTTTTTCCCATGTCAGATGGGTAACATGTTGATGTTGTAACAGTGTTTGAGGGAGCCACATCTCACACGTGCATGTGAAGACTCATGAATCACCTTTATGAGCTAAAAAAGGACCTTTTTCTTTGTTGGCAAGGAAAGCACGACTCATCATTTTATAGGTGGACCTAGGCTTGGAAAGTCTAGCAATGCTGAGAGGTCAGGCATGTGGCAAATGATAGGCTGCAGATCTGAGATCTGAATGAAGTCCCTGTCTTTTCTACTGTGGCCTCCTCAAGGAGGATTTTTTTTTTTTCGTGTTGAAGGTAAGTTTTGTTCCCCCGCCCCAATATTTTATTATGAAAACTTCCAAATATGCATAAAATGGGAAGACTTATCCAATAAACACCCATCTACTCATCTGTCCACCAGCTAGATTCTATGAATAATATTTTAGGATAGTTGCTTCATTATACATCCATCCATCAACCTAGTGAATATTACCTTTGTAAGAGCATAAATCCAATCGTGTTTGTCCCTTCTCTTAGTTCTAGTATTGTTCATAGAATTTAGAAGGGTTTATGAAATTTCTTTAACTCCATTCTACTGCCTCCGATTCTCTAATCCCATAATTAAAAACTACTTGGGATATATGCATTCCCTCAAGGAGGATTATATCCAGAACCCTATGTCTAGTGCCTACTCTGTGCCATACCTTACAAGCCTTGTAATATGAATCCACCCTACACCACGGAATGTTCTAACATGCTCCTGCCACAAGCAAATTGCTCTGCAGCCAGACCCAGAGGACCGCAGGGCCTCTTAGCACCTCCTGCTGACAACACATTCTCTCTCTCAAGCTTGTAACCACCTTGCAGGACTTAAATCATTTTGTTCACATGAGGAGACTGAGACCTAACACAGGGTACCTAAGTATATGGCAGGTCCAGGGTCAGCCCCAGACCTGCTGCCTTCCAACCTGTAGTGCATACACAGCCTTGCTCTGTGCTGCCTGTATACTGGTTCCTCTGAGGATCCATCACAACCCAGACTGACTTTCCCCCCTCCATCAACCTTAACAGGAACGGCTTCCTTGGATGTCCTATCTTAGCATCGTGGCCATCTTCGGCTTTGTGGCCTTCTTTGAAGTGGGCCCTGGCCCCATCCCGTGGTTCATTGTGGCTGAACTCTTCAGCCAGGGTCCCCGTCCAGCTGCCATTGCAGTCGCTGGCTTCTCCAACTGGACCTCAAATTTCATTGTGGGCATGTGCTTCCAGTATGTGGAGGTGAGAACCCCCTTTGTCTTTATACTCCCCATTTCTCACCAGCATGCATGACTCCATAGTGCTGTGCAAAGTGTTCTCCCAGCATTCCCATTAGGAATCATACCAAGGGGGAAACTGAGGCTTGGAAACCCAGGTTACATGGCTGAGAATGCTAACCTCAACTCTGGGGCTTTTTTCTTAGCTTTGAATTGTGCTTCTGGAGCCTGTTGCATGCCAGGTGCAAGCACAGTCTCATTTAATGATCTTAGCATTCCTGGGTAGCCGGTGGGTATTCCCTATTTCAGATAAAAGGCCCAGACATAAAGTGACTTATCCCAAGTCCTACAGTCAGGGTCTAGGGTCATGATTCCAACTGAATGTGTCTGTGTGTCTTTCAGCAACTGTGTGGTCCCTATGTCTTCATCATCTTCACTGTTCTCCTGGTTCTGTTCTTCATCTTCACCTACTTCAAAGTTCCTGAGACTAAAGGCCGGACCTTTGATGAAATTGCTTCTGGCTTCCGGCAGGGGGGAGCCAGCCAATGTGACAAGACACCAGAGGAGCTCTTCCACCCCTTAGGGGCTGATTCCCAAGTGTGAGGTGCCCCATACCACCAGCCCAGCCTGTTCCCAGCAGCCCCGAGAAGCTCTCGGGAGCACAGGCAGCTGGATGAGACTTCCAAACTGACAGATCTCAGCCATGATGTCTAGAAGAATGGTCAGAACTTTAACAGCTCCAGGATTTTAATGAAAGCAAGGCTGTTGCTGAAATCTATCCAGACAAGCAACAGATTTTATAATTTTTTTATTACTGATTTTGTTACTATTTTTTTATCAGCCTGAGTCTCCTGTACCCACACCCAGGCTTCCCTCTGAATGGTTCAGAACCTGAGGGTGGGGACCAAGCCCTGTCCAGACAGACACTTGCCTTCTTCAACAAGCTAATCTGTGGGGCTGGACCTATGACCCAAGAATACACTAATTGAAATAAGAACTTTGAAGCTTCTACCCCAGGAGGTGGCTATGGCCACCCCTTCTGCAGGCCTGAGTCTCCTGCACAGGGGTCAGGCTCCATTAGGATTTGCCCATTCCCATCTCTTCCTACCCAACCACTCAAACTAATCTTACCTTGCCTGAGACCAGTTGGGAGCACTGGAGTGCAGGGAGGAGAGGGGAAGGGCCAGACTGGGCTGCCAGGTTCTAGTCTCCTTTGCACTGAGGGCCAGACTATCACCATGAGAGGAGGGCCTGTAGGAGGCTGAGAACTCACTGCTCAAGAAGACAAGGACACTCCTGCCCTGCTGTGTATAGATGGAAGATATTTATATATATATATATTTTGGTTGTCAATATTAAATACAGACACTAAGTTATAGCATATCTGGGCAAACCAACTTGTAAATACACCACCTCACTCCTTCTGTAACTTACCTAAACAGATATAAATGGCTGGTTTTTAGAAACATGGCTTTGAAATACTTATGGATTGAGGGTAGGAAGGTTTGGATGGGAGTGAGAAAAATAAGGGTTGCAGCCACTGCAGTGGCTCCAGACTTGGGCAGGATCTAGTCCCTTCCTAGCACCTCTGATTGGTGCCGTCAACTGCTTAAAAATGTTTGATCCCTGATGTCCAGAGGATATCTCAATTCTTTATTTTGGCATCTAAAGCATTTCTATCACATAATGCTTGATAGTGTTCAAAAAATGGTAGTTTGTGCCAACCTTGATGGCCAGGCTTAATATGCATCACTCTGAGTGTGAAGTAGGTACTGTATCTTTGACAGGCTCAAAGGTTATGTCCCTGAAGTCTCACAGCAAATATGCTAAAATCCTGCTATTAAGAATTATATGGCGGCGCCTGTGGCTCAGTGAGTACGGCGCTGGCCCCATATGCCGAGGGTGGTGGGTTCAAACCCAGCCTCGGACAAACTGCAACAACAAAAAAATAGCTGGGCGTTGTGGCGGGCGCCTGTAGTCCCAGCTGCTCTGGAGGCTGAGGCAAGAGAATCACATAAGCCCAAGAGCTGGAGGTTGCTGTGAGCCGTGTGACGCCACGGCACTCTACCGAGGGCAGTAAAGTGAGACTCTGTCTCTACAAAAAAAAAAAATATATATATATATATTAGGCTCGGTGCCTGTAGCTCAGCAGCTAGGGCGTCAGTCACATACATTGGAGCTGGCGGTTTCAAAACCAGCCTGGGCCTGCAAAACAATGACAAGTACAACCAAAAAATAGCCGGGCGTTGTAGCTGGCGCCTGTAGTCCCAGCTACTTAGGAGGCTGAGGCAAGAGAATTGCTTAAGCCCAAGAGTTTGAGTTGCTGTGAGCTATGACGCCACAGCACTCTACCGAGGGCAAGATAGTGAGACCGTCTCAAAAAAAAAAAAAAAAAGGCAGCGCCTGTGGCTCAGTGGGTAGGGCGCCAGCCTCATATACCGAGGATGGCGGGTTTGAACTACAACAAAAAAAGTAGCCAGGCGTTCTGGCGGGCGCCTGTAGTCCCAGCTTCCTGAGAGGCTGAGGCAAGAGAATCGCTTAAGCCCAAGTGTTGGAGGTTGATGTGAGCTGTGACACTACAGCACTCTACCGAGGGCGATAAAATGAGACTGTTACCGCCTCCTCCCTAAAGACATTAGCTGCTCCTCCTT
The DNA here is from genome assembly GCF_027406575.1 of Nycticebus coucang. Taxonomy (NCBI): domain Eukaryota; kingdom Metazoa; phylum Chordata; class Mammalia; order Primates; family Lorisidae; genus Nycticebus; species Nycticebus coucang. The sequence goes on along the minus strand of NC_069801.1, from coordinate 36,772,098 downwards.
GAATTTCAAGAACATTTAATCTGTTCCTTTCTTTTGGCACTGTACCCTTCCACTGTCTAGCACAAATCCAAATGTTTCCTACTAGTCTGAATTTAATGGTAAGAAGACAAATTTGGGTCACTAGCGTCCTCAGCAGTATTCAATACAGTGTCTAGTACACAGCAGGCACTCAAATACTTGATGAAACACCAAAGTAAACCTAGGGGAAGTCTGCCTTCGTAATTGGACAGGCAAAGCTATAAAATCTCCTTGACGTGAAGAGGGGCTGTAAGGAAGGGGTGAGTAGGGAAAAAGAGTACTTAGTAAATGGAACAAATGTATTATCAGGAACAAATAATCCTATGAAGACATCCATCTTCATCACGGATAAGGAAAGAGGTAGCCTGAGCCTGGGGGCAAGGCGGCTAACCAGGAAGTGCTGGAGCCAGGGTGAGAGGCAGCCTTATCTCGCGTTCTCGAAAGGCTGCTGTTGAAGAGTTAAAGTTAACTCCGTAAGCTTCACAGACGAGGGGAGCCCAAGCTCCCAACGTTGCGGTCTGGGCCCTTAATCCTATGACGCTACTTAGCGGCGGTCCCCACTGGATGGGAGAGGAAACCAACGTCCTGCGGGGTACAGGGATAGGTGGGAGCCGCACGCAGGAGGCCGGAACATAAGGACTGCAAAGCAGATAGCGCGCAGAGCTCACTTCCCGCCCGAGGGCCCAACAGCGGGCAGAGCCAGGCAGCACCCAAGGCTCCACCCCTCCGCGCCCGGCCCCTGCCCAGCTGTCTAGACCCGGGTCTGAAAAGGCGCGAGAACCCGCTTGCAGCTCCCTGCCGCCATGGAAAGGCAGCCACGCCCGAGCCCCGCCATTTCCCAAAATGTGAAGTGACGCGCAGGCGCAAGACTCCGCAGTGGCCCGGGGCGCTTGGGCGGCACAGCGCGGAATCCCCTGACGCCTTTTCTCTAGGGGCGGCGGTACCCCCCGAAGTAGATTTGGCCAAGGTTGGACCGCTACTGTCAGGGGCGATCGGGCCTCTTCTCCAGCCCTCCCAGTGGCGCTTCCAGCCCAGCCAGAGAAGCAGTACTAGGCAGACTTTGCACCAATCAGCTGCCGTGTTGGGGTGAGGGGGCGGGCCCATGCCTCCGCCCACCCCAGCCCTCCAGCCCCTGGCCGGCCTTTGGGGACCACTAGCCTGACATCCCCCTGGGGGATGCAGTTTACTCTGGGAAACGGGGACTGCGATTCGCCTAGCGCAAGATACCCTGGGGAATGTAGCTCGCCTGGATCCTTATCCCCTATAGGTGACGTCTATGGTTCCTAACGTCGGGCCTGCTCTTAGGCCGCCTTCTTTTCCCACCAGGGCTTAGGTTGCTCATTGGCAGTTTTGTGAGTGGGCTCTTTCATCTTAAGTCTTAGACTCACAATCTCCTCTCCCTGGAAGCCGTCCGGATCAGGTTCCCCGCTAGCCTCCACAGCGTCTTGTAGTTCCCCCAAACAAGGGCTCTCCAGACTGCTCAGGAATTGACTGTCCTTCCACCCAACTAGGAAGGCAACTGCTGAAGGAACAGGGCTAAGCCATTCCCTGATCTCCAGCTCTAACCACGTACTGTGGTCAGGATTATGGAATGAATGACCTAGAATTGAGACTGAAAGAAGTTCCGAAATCTGAGTTCTTCCAGTGCGGTTTCAGCAGAAAAAAAAATCTAACGATTTGGGAAGTAAATTTAAAAATAGGGAAATAATATTCATACTTTGTCCCAACTACGTTTTAATGCCCCTTATTCATTCTATAATTTTTATTTCTTAAGCTTCCTAAAAACATGCCCCCTTTGTCCATTGCAATTGCTGGCCCTGGCCTTAATCACTCAGCATCTTTCCCGAAATAACTGCAACAGCCTTGTCACTGTTCTCTCTGCTTCCTGTCTCTTGCACCTTGTTCTCCACACTACAATCTTGGTGATTATTTCTAAAACGCAAAATCTAGTCATGTCTCTCTCCTACTTAAAAACCTTTCTTGATGTCCCTCAGGACGACGTCAGTGTTTCTTAGCCTGAAAATTCAAGGTCATTCACGATCCATCTCTGTTCTTCATCACTGCCCCCACCCCACCCCAACCACATCCTCTGTCCTCTGATCTCTATACCTCCTTCCTGTCTGAATCTTTGGGGTTACCTCCACACAATGCTCTCTCACTTGCTGCTGTTTTCTACCAGATGATCATTCCCCATCACAGCCCAAGGAGTGAGAGACCAGGAAGCTGGGGGGTGAGGTGGGGGTGGGGATCTTGAGCCATCCATTCTCTTGCACCCTGCTGCCAACTAGTGGCCGTTGTGTGAACATTTAGGCGAGGGCTAGTTTTAACCTCAACCTGTCAGGGATGCGGAGACAATAGATTGCTTGGGAAGGAACACTTGTCTGAGATCACTACAACAAATCCATCCGGTAACCCTGTCCCTGGCACCCCGAATTACCTTCCTAAAGCAGTGTTCTATCCACACTACTCCGCGGCTTAATGCTTCTCCCCCACTGTTTTTGATAAAGCCCAAATTCCTTAAGGACATTCTGGCCCTTGCAGACCTTATCTCCCAAGAAGCTCTTCCAACATCCCAGGCTCCAGCCAAGATGATGTACTCTAAGGTTCACTTAAACCTTTACAGAAAGTTAGGGCAATAAGGGATTTAAATCATAGCAACATAACCTAAACTTGAATTTTAGACATCTAAGTCCTTTGACCTCTTCCCATCCCTGCATCCCGCCTATCAAAGCCCTTGGCTGATATTTTGAAATGACAGCTGGTAAGGACCTGTCCATTTAAGTCAGCGGTTCTCAACCTGTGGGTCACGATCCCTTTGTAACAATGAAAATACATCCTGCATATCAGATATTTACATTATTCATAACAGTAGCAAAATTAGTTATAAAGTAGCAACGAAAATAATTTTATGGTTGGGGGTCACCACAACATGAAGAACTGCATTAAAGGGTTGTGGCATTAGGAAGGTTAAGAACCTGATTAAAGTTCTTGAGCTACAGTTTATCCAGTTTTTTTCAGGAATCAGGGGAATCACAGTTTTCCCATTAGCAAAATTTGCAATCTCTTACAAAAGTTAACCCACACTTGGCTTGGCACCTGTAGCTCAGCGCCTGCAGCTCAACAGCCACATACACTGGAGCTGGCAGGTTTGAATCCAGCCCCGACCTGCCTAACAACAATGATAACTATAGCAGGCAGGCGCCTGTAGTCCCAGCTACTTGGGAGGCTGAGGCAAGAAATCACTTAAGCCCAAGAGCTAGAGGTTCCTGTGAGCTGTGACGCCACTGCACTCTACCCAGGGCTTGAGACTCTGTCTCAAAAAAAAAAAAAAAAAAAAGTTAACCCACATGTTTTTGCATTAAGCGTGAGCGAGGAAAGGATTTAAGGGTATTTAAGTGTCAGTGGATTTCTTTCCTTATTGGACTCACTAGTTTTGTTCCATTCTCCTCCTAAAGTATTGGCCCCCAATACCTCACAACCTTTGTGAACAAAGAGATTGGTTTTTGAATTAAGGCTCAAGAGGAAAGCAGTGCTGGCCCCAACCTAAGATATCAGTTGTTACATCTTCCTCCACTGGCCCAGAGAGATTCCTCATCTCTCTCTTTCTCTATAGCAGTTATTTTCAAACTTTTTTGCTCACATACTTCTTAAAAGAATTTTGAAAAATTGTATCTCCTAGTACATTTTTAGTTTGACATTAAAATTTTTTCATCCTAAATTGAAATATTTGCAGGGGATTTAATTTCTGGTATGTGATGTTGTCATTTTAAAATAAAGCTGTTACAATACTCTTCTAAATATATTCAACAAAATATCACAGAGATATGATGTCCATATCCACAAAATATAAGATATTGTACCTATTTTGTTAGATTTATACCTAAGTATTTCAATTTTGGTGGTGTTACTGTAAATGGTAGTGTGTTTTAATTTCAACTTCTACTTGTTTATTGCTGGCATATAGGAAAGAAATTAACTTTTATATATTAACCTTATATCCTATAACCTTGCTGTAATCACTTATTAGTTCTAGGAGTTATTTTGCATAATCTTTCAGATTTTCTACATAGACAATCATGTCATCTGCAAGCAAAGACAATTTAACTTCATCATTCCCAGTGTACCTTTTATTTCATTTTCCTATCTTATTACGTAAGCTAGGATATCCAATATGATGCCGAAAAGGAGTGGTTAAGGGAATATCCTTGGATTGTTCCTGATCTTAGCAATAAAGTTTGCATTTCTCACCATTAAATACGACATTAGCTAGATGTAGGTTTTTTTTTTGTTTTTTTTTTTTTTGTAGAGACAGTCTCACTTTATGGCCCTCGGTAGAGTGCCGTGACCTCACACAGCTCACAGCAACCTCCAACTCCTGGGCTTAAGCGATTCTCTTGCCTCAGCCTCCCAAGTAGCTGGGACTACAGGTGCCCACCACAATGCCCAGCTATTTTTTGCAGTTCGGCCGGGGCTGGGTTTGAACCCGCCACCCTCGGTATATGGGGCCAGCGCCTTACCAGCTGAGCCACAGGCGCTGCCCAGATGTAGGTTTTTTGTAAATGTTCTTTATCAAGTTGAGGAAGTTCCTCTTTATTTCTACTTTACAGAGGATTTTTAATTGTGAATAAATTTTGGATTTTGTGAAATACTTTTTCTGTATTCATTGATATTATTATGTGATTTTTCTTTTTTAACCTATTGATGTCACAGATTACATTAATTATTATTATTATTATTATCATTTTTTTTTTTTAGAGACAGAGTCTCACTTTGTCACCCTACATAGAGTGCCATGGCGTCATAGCTCACAGCAACCTCCAGCTCTTGGGCTTAGTCGATTGTCTTGCCTCAGCCTCCCCAGTAGCTGGGACTACAGGCGCCCACCACAACGCCCGGCTATTTTTTTGTTGCAGTTTGGCCGGGGCCAGGTTCAAACCCACTACCCTTGATATATGGGGCGGGCGCCCTACTCACTGAGCCACAGGCACCACCCAACATTAATTAATTTTTGAATATTGAACCTCCAAGTCCTGGGTTTAGGTGATTCTCTTGCCTCAGCCTCCTGAATAGCTGGAACTACAGGCACCTGCCATAACGCCCGGCTAATCTCTATGATTTCTTTTTTATTCTTTCTTAGAATTTCCATTTCTCCACTTACATTATCTGTCTGCTTTTATGTGTTGTCTGATTTTTCCATTACAGCCCTTAATATATTAATCATAGTTGTCTTAAATTTCCAGTCTGGTAGTTCCAACATCCATCCCTATCGTATTTGTTTCTGGTTCTGATGCTTGCACTATTCCTTCAAACTGTATTTTTTGCCTGTTAATATACCTTCTAATTTTTCTTTTGTTGTTGTTAGAAGGTGAACATGATGTTCTATGTATGAGAAACTATGATAAGCAGGCCTTTAATAATATAGTAATAAAGTGTTGGCGGGGACCTTTCTACAGTTCTATGATTAGATCTCAGTCTTTTTTTTTTTTTGAGACAAAGTCTCACATTGTCACCCTCTGTAGAGTGTGGTGAAGTCACAGTTCATAGCAACCTCAAACACTTGGGCTTAAGCAATTCTCTTCCCTCAGTCTCCCAAGTAGCTACCAAAAAAATGCCCAGCTATTTTTTGTTGTAGTTGTCATTGTTGTTTGTTTGGCAGGCCCGGGCTGGGTTTGAACTCACCAGCCCCAGTATGTGTGGCTATTGCCCTAGCTGCTGAGCTACAGACGCTGAGCCTAGATCTCAGTCTTTTGATGAGCCTGTGCGCCTAGACTGTGAACTTCACCACTGCTTCTCAGTCTTTGTTTTCTCCCCCTTAAGTGAGACAAGTCAAGGGACCATGTGGGAATATTTCCTTTCCCCCACATAGAAGTCTAGAGGGAGCTAGATTTGGTATTTTCTTTCCCCCAGCTGGAAGGATATAACCTGCTAGATAAAATTGAGTGTTTCCCACGTCAAAGGTTAGACTCTGGCAAAATTGTTTCTCTTGAGAGTAGGTCTTCATAAGAATAAAACAATGCTCATAGAAGAATGAGGGATTTTCTCTGATATTCAGCATGAGGACCTGGTAGAGCTCTGGGACATCAAGATCACAAAAGTGGGGCGGCGCCTGTGGCTCAAGGGATAGGGCGCCAGTCCCACATGCCAGAGGTGGCGGGTTCAGACCCAGCCCCGGCCAAAAACCAAAAAAAAAAAAAAAAAAAAAAAATCACAAAAGTGTGGGAGACCCATTTTACTCAGTCACCCCAAAGTTTTTAGCTCTCAGAATTGTCCACACTGTCCAGAAATTGGTCGATTACAATTTAATTTTCCTGTTCTGGTGTTAGTTCCTACAGAGTGTTCTGCTCAAGGATTTTGGTAACTTGTGGTTCTCTGTATTCACCGATCTGATGTGGGGGGCATCAATCTGTCCAGTGACATCATTTCTCTGACAGATTTAAGAAGAATTGTTCAGGGTGGCGCCTGTGGCTCAGTGAGTAGGGCGCCAGCCCCATATACCGAGGGTAGAGGGTTCAAACCCGGCCTCGGCCAAAACTGCAACCAAAAAATAGCCGGGCGTTGTGGCGGGCGCCTGTAGTCCCAGCTGCTCGGGGGGCTGAGGCAAGAGAATCGCTTAAGCCCAAGAGCTGGAGGTTGCTGTGAGCTGTGTGAGGCCACGGCACTCTACCGAGGGCAGTACAGTGAGACTCTGTCTCTACAAAAAAAATAATAATAATAAAAAAATAAAAATAAAAAAGAAGAATTGTTCAGCTTTTTAACTTGGATAGAGTGTTGTCTTCTATGTTCCTTACATGCTAGACCAGAAACTAAATCCCTCTCCTTCATTTTCAAAGGACAATTTTGCTGAATATAATTATTGGTTGGTAGTTTTTTCTTTCAGTGTTCTAAATATACTATCTCATTCCCTTCTGGCCTATAAAGTTTCTGCTGAGAAATCTGCTAATAATCTTATAAGAGCTCCCTTGTACATATTTGATGAGTCACTTTTCTCTTGCTGCCCCTAGAGTCTCTCTGTCTTTGATTGTTGACTTTTGATTGTAATGTGTCTCAGTGTGAGCCTCTTTGGGTTTATCATAATTGGAGTCCTTTGAGCTGTCCATTTCCTGCCTCAGATTTGGGAAGCTTTGGTCCATTATTTCTTTAAATAAGCTCTGTCTCCTTTTCTCTCTCTTCTCCTTCTTTAATTCCCAAAATGTGTATATTGAGCCACTTGGTGCCCCATAAGACGCTTGGGATTTCTTCACTTTTCTTCATCTTTTTTCTTTTTTTTTTTTTGTAGAGACAGAGTCTCACTTTATGGCCCTTGGTAGAGTGCCATGGCCTCAAAGCAACAGCTCACAGCAACCTCCAACTCCTGGGCTTAAGCGATTCTCTTGCCTCAGCCTCCCAAGTAGCTGGGACTACAGGCGCCCGCCACAACGCCCGGCTATTTTTTGGTTGCAATTTGGCCGGGGCCAGGTTTGAAGCCGCCACCCTCGGTATATGGGGCCGGCGCCTTACCGACTGAGCCACAGGCGCTGCCCCATCTTTTTTCTTTCTTTCCACTGACTCAATAATTTCAAATGACCTGTCCCAGGTTTGCTGATTCTTTCTTGTGTTCATTTAAATTTCCTATGACCCCCCCTCTAGTGAAGTTTTCAATATAGTTACTGTTTTCTTCAACTCTTTGAAATTCTATTTGTTTTGTTTATTTGCTTGTTTTTCTTTTTTCCAAGACAGAGTCTCACTTTGTTGCCCCCAGTAGAGTGCTGTAGCATAATAGCTCACAGCAACCTCAAAATCTTGGGCTCAAATTATTCTTTTGCTTCAGCCTCTTGAGTAGCTGGGGCTACAGGCGTCTGCCACAAAGTTCAGCTATTTTTTAGAGATAGGGTCTTGCTCTATCTAGCTCAGGCTGGTCTCAAACCCATGAGCTCAGGTTATCCACCCACCTTGGCCTCCTAGAGTGCGTCTGGTCTTTTTTACGGTTTCTGTCTCTTTGTTGATAATTCTTTTTTTTTTTTTTTGCAGTTTTTGGCCAGGGCTGGGGTTGAACCTGCCACCTCCAGCATGTGGGGGCAGCCCCCTACCCCTTTGAGCCACAGGCACCACCCTTTCTTTTTTTTTTTTGAGACAGAGTCTCACTTTGTTGCCCCTGGTAGAGTGCTGTGGCATCACAGCTGACACAACCTCAAACTCTTGGGCTCAAGTGATCCTCTTGCCTCAGCCTCCTGAGTAACTGGGACTACAGGTATTCTCCACAACACCTGGCTATTTTAGATGGAGTCTCGCTCTTGCTCAGGCTGGTCTTGAACTCCTAAGCTCAAGCAATCACCTGCCTAGAATTATAGGCATGAGCCACTGTGCCTGGCCTCTTTGTTGATATTCTGATTTTTATGCACTGCTGCTGGTTTCATTAGTTTATCTGATTTTCTTGTAGCACATTGAGCTTCTTGAAGATGATTATTTTTAATTCTTTCTCAGGTAATTCATAGATATCTTTCTCTTTGGGGTTTCTTTCCTAAGATTTATGTGTTCCTTTGATTGGGCTATATTTCCTCTTTCCCCATATGTCTTTGCTGGGATTTCTGCATTCGAGAAAGTAACCATATCTCCCAGTTTTTATTGTCTGTCTTCATAGAGCAGAAAATCTTTTTAACAATCAAGATTGTTGGCTCAGTACCTATGGCTCAAGCAGCTAAGGTGCCAGCCACATACACCTGAGCTGGCAGGTTTGAATCCAGCCCGGGCCCACCAAACAATAATAATGGCTGCAACCAAAAAATAGCTGGGCCTTGTGGTGGGTGCCTATAGTCCCAGCTACTTGGGAGGCGGAGGCAGGAGAATCACTTGAGCCCAGGAGTTTGAGGTTGCTGTGAGCTGCGATGCCATAGCACTCTATACCCAGGGTGACAGCTTGAGGCTCTGTCTCAAAAAAAAAAAAAAAATCAAGATTATTCCAGCTAACAATCTGGAGGTATGTCTTCTTTGGGTTTGTACATGTAATTTCTCAATGCAAGAGGTTTGCTGGTTTCTTTTTCAAAAGCTTACAGTCTCTTCTTCTGTCTGGTGTCTGTCTTTTCTCTGGTACTTTTAAGTTCTCAGGGGCTATGACAAGTCATTGATATTTCTGAGCAATTGCCAAGTAACCAAAGTACACCAGCTGCATCGGCCTCAGTGTCAGGCAAGACAAAAACCAATACCTCCTTTAGGCAACCCTCTGAAAATCCTGAATGTTTGATGCATATTCTACTCTTGTGTTTGAATCAGTACACCGAGTAAAAAAGGTCTATTTACAATTGTGTTGGCAGACATCATTCAACCCATTGAGGGTTCACCTGAATAGAATAAAAAGGCGGAGGTGAAATCTCTCTCTTTTTTCTTGAGCTGGAACATTTATCTTCCCCTTGACTCAGACATTGGAGTTCCTGGAGCTTGACTCATTGGACTCAGGGCTTCCACCTTGTACTGAATTACACCACCAGCCTTCCTGGTCCTCCATCTTGAAGGCAGCATATCATGGGACTTCTTGGCCTCTATAATCACATGTACCTATTCCCCCAATAAGTCCCCTTGTTATATATCTATATAAATATACTATTGGTTCTGTTTTTCTGAAAAAGCTAATGCAGATTTTGGTACTCACAGTGGTGACAAAGAAGAGAATTTTGAGTATGAGTTTTTTGAATTGGTTTTGGGGTTTCTGGAATTGCCTCTCTAATCTGATCATATTTAAAGATGCTGAGGACTCTATTTCAATAGTAAAGAGCATACCAATAGTCCATTACATGAGTTATTTACAGAGATACGCATCAGATACTCCTAATTAACTACGAAAGGCCTCAGTAACTCTCTATATAATACTCTCAAACATTTTTGGAAAACTGAGAAATATAGTGCTACTGGGTGGTTGCTCCTACTGTCACTGGAAAAAATGGTAAAAGAAAAGAATGAGTTCAGGGATTCAAATTTCCAGCTCAAGTACTATATAAATGACCTCAGAGCCTAAATGTCCTAAGAGAGAGCCTTATTTCCTATAACCACAGGGCTGAAATCACTGAAAATGAAACAGAGGCCCTCATTATATGATTGGCTGAATTATAATGCAAATTGAACTCCCAACTTCACAAGATGCTTAAGTTGAAATGAAAGTATGGACTGGGAATAAAGTGGTTCCTGCATGTTGGGATAGGGACTTGGGAGAAGACACTGATGAAGCTGAGGATATTGAATACCTAAATTCCGATTAGTCTTCTAATCAGAAGAGGACTCCCCACTCCTATCAGAAGTGGCCTTCCTACCCCTAGCGCTAATGGTTTTTCCACATTTGTCTGATAGGATTAACTCTACATTAACAGAGGAAATGAAAGTGGCCTCCCCTGAGGTAGCCGCCATGCAAAACAATACTGAACTCCTCAGGACCTACACCCACCAGTCCTCTCTGCTTCCTACACCTATAACTAGACTCAAGTCTCAGCAGGCTCCTAAAAATGAGGTACAAAGTGTGAATGAAAAGGCATGCTATAATCCAAAAGGATTATTTGGGTTTTCTAATTTATACAAGTAGAAATATGGGGAACATGTGGGAATGAATGCTAATGGTATGCAATAATAGTGTAAGGAACATAAAGTTGAATCAGGCCTAATTTGTTGATATGAGCCCATTAAGTAGAGATTCTGCATTTAATATTGCATCTTGGGGAGTTAGTAAAGGCTCTAATCGTTCACTGGGTTTGAGGATGAAACATGGACCAAAAGATGGCCCATCATGAGCCAGATGGAAATGCCCACTCTCCCTGATTTAATGTAGAGGAAGGTATTCAAAGGCTTAGGGAGATTGAGATATTGCAATGAATTTATCATTGTGACATTTCTACTAACCCACATTTTGGAGGATCCAGAAGACATATACTTCACCAATACTTAAATAAATTTATGAGGGGATCCCCAACATCCTTGAAGAGCTCCATGATGACTCTTCTCTGTAAGCCAGAACTTACAGTTGCAGTGGGAACCACAACCACCCAGTTGCAAAACTTAAATCCAATGGGAGTAATTAGATCCCATGGTGGTAGGAGCCAAGTTGCAGCACTGAATTGCCAGAGACATGGTGAGCATCATTACCAGAAAGGGCAGCAGAGTCAAAGCAGCAATCAGAATAGTTCAACATCTGGAGACCTATGGCAATGGCTAGTTAATCATAGTGTTCTTAGAAAGGAAACAGACAAGAAACCTACTAAATCCTTACTTATTCTGTATAAGTAGAAAATTTCCAGATCAAGTGAACAATGTATTCACAGCATTGATCTAGTTTATAGACTCAGAACCCCTTGAATGAAGGGAAATCCAGGCCTCCTTGAGGAAGGACTTACATACACCACCAAAAATTCACATTGTTAGTCTTTCTCCCAGACTTCTCCAAAGGGACCAATAGCCTTTTACCAGGGTTACTGTGCATTGAGGAAAAGTAAATAATCAGACCTTTTGGAGACTATTGGACACAGGCTGACACTATCTGAACTGACATCAATTCCAGGAGACCCAAAACATCACTATGGCTCTCCAGTCAGAGTAGGGGCTTGTGGAAATCAGGTAATCAATTTAGGTCTGTATCTCAGGGGATCCAGCACATCTCCAAATACCTATCCTGTGCTTATTTCCCCAGTTTCAGAATATGTAACTGCAACAGACATACTTAGTAGCTAGTAGAATCTCCACATGTGTTCCCTGGCATGTGGAATGAGGACTATTTTGGTGGGGGAGGCCAAATAAAAGCATTAGAACTGCCTCTATTTAGGAAAATAGTAAATAACAAACAATACTGCATTTTCAATGCAGAGATCAGTGATACCACCAAGAACTTGAAAGATGGCTCAGTGCCCATCGCTCAGTGGTTAGGGAGCCTGCCACATACATCAACGCTGCATAGTTCGAAACTGGCCTGGGCCTGCTAAACAACAATAACAACTGCAACAACAACAACAAAAATAGATGGGCATTGTGGCAGGCACCTGCAGTCCCAGCTACTTGGGAGGCTGAAGCAAGAGAATCACTTAAGCCCAAGAGTTTGAGGATGCTGTGAGCTGTGATGTCAAGGCATTCTACCAAGGGCGATATAGTGAGACTCTGTCTCAAAAAAAAAAAGAAAAAAGAACTTGAAAGATGCAGGGGAAGTTATTTCCACCACATCCTAGTTCAACTCTCCTATCTGGCCTGTACAGAAGACAAATGGGCATTAGAGAATTATATGTGGATTATCATAAGCTTAGCCAAGTAGTGACTCCATTTGTAACTGTTGTGCCAGATGTGGTTTCACTGCTTAAGAAAATTAGCACAGCTTTGTATGCATTTACTGGTCTAAGAAGTGCCTTTTCTCCTTCCTGTCCTTAAAGCCTACCAGAAATAGTTTGATTTGTTTGTTTGTTTTTTCAGCTGGCAAGGTCAGTAATACACCTTCACTGTCCTACCTCAGAGGTGTATCAGCTCACTAGCCCTATGCCATAATTCATTTCTCTGGGATCTTGATCATGTTTCCCTTCTATAAGATATCTTAATGGTCCATTACATTGATGACTTACGCTGATTGGACCTATCAAGCAAGAAGTATCAACTATTTGAGACTTATTGGTAAGATGGTAAGATATTTGCATGTCAGATGTTGAGAAATAAATCCAACTAAAATTGCAATTGTGATGCAATGGTAAGTATTTGTGTATCTAAACATACCTAAACATAGAAAAGGTCCAGTAAAATATAGTATTATAATTTTATGGGCTGCAGTTTACACAGTTCATCACTGACCAAACGTTATACAGCACATGAGTGTATTCTCCTCTTGAGAGACAGCTCTTTCTCCTGCTCATTAACTCCTCAAAAACAAAACGAGAGACAGCTCTTGGGCTTCTAATGGGCCTTAGTAGAAAGCAAATGCTTGCCACCAAGTTACCATGTGACCTGAACTGCCCATATCATGAACTAGGTGTTATCAAGCCTTTAAGTTGGGCATGCACAGCAATGCTGTCATCACATAGAAGTAGTATATGTGTGAAAGACCTTGTCCAGTCTGTTGAGGGCCACCAGAATGCAGAGGAAAAGGCAGAAGACAATCCCCTCTCTCTTTCTTGAGTTAGAACATCCATCTTCTCTTCCTTTGGGCATTAAAGGTCCTGATTCTTAGGCCTTCAGACTCAAGGACTTATACCTGCATTCTACCACCCATACCCACCTCTGGCTCTAAGTCATTCAGCCTTGGATTGGAATTTTACTATTTGCTGTTCTGATTCTTAAGGCTACAAGGCCTGAATTACATTACTGGCTCTTCTGGGCCTTCAGCTTGCAAATAACATATTGTTGGATATCTGGGCCTTCACAATCACAGGAACCAATTTCTATAATAAAACTCCTTTTATCTATCTGTCTATCTATATATCCTATTTGTTCTGTTTCTCTGAAGAAACATAATACAAGTGATGAAGGATAGGAAGCTGTTCTGAGCCCATATATAGTAGCATCAAGGTTTGGTTTTGGCCAGAAGGGTCAGTTCTTCCCTCTTTGCCCTTAAAAGATGCCCCACACCTTTATCTCAGACCCACGTACAGTGAGAAAGGAGTATCATGGTGGCTGTCTTCTCTCATTAGCCACTCCCTACAGGGAGGCAGACAGAAAAGGGAATGTGAACTATTCTCCCTTGGGGTCTGCATGGCTCCTCTTCCAACTCTGCTCCTGTTGTCCCACACCTCCTAAGCAAGCCTTGGCTTATGAATGACCACAGTCAGATTCTCAGAGTAAGTGCAGTTTGTTAAAGATGCCTTTCCTCTGCATGGCCAAAGTGAAAAAGCATGGGTGAGAGACTGTATTAAACAGTCTTAAACCTAGGTATCCTACAAATCCTCCCTCTGGAATTGAGCAGTAACTTTTCTGGGTTTGGTGCCTGCTACCTCTGGAACAATGTTCTCTTTCACTGAGCGCCTGGCAGCATACATCTCTGCCTTGTCTAGTTTGCCCCCATGCCTATGGCTTGATAATGTCTATCTCATTGAGACATCTATCTCAATGTCTATTTGTGGCTAGGTTCCTCACACTGTTCACAGAGTAATGGGTGTGACTCTAAGCCAGGACTTGGGCCTTTTCTGGAGTCTTCTGATCTGCAGGCCTTAGGTGTCCAGAACTTGACAGAGATGCTCAAGAGATGAAAAATAAAAACCTTGGCTGGGTATGGTAGCTCATAACTATAATCCTAGCACTCTGGGAAGTTGAGGTGGGAGGATCCGTTGAAGTCAAGAGTTTGAGAACAGCCTGAGCAAAAGTGAGATTCCATCTCTACTAAAAATAGAAAAAATTAGTTAGGCGTTATGGTGGGCGCCTGTAGTCCTAGCTACCCAGGAAGCTAAGGCAGGAAAGACTGCTTGACCCCAGGAGGTTGTGGTTGCTGTGAGCTAGTCTGAGGCCATGACACTCTATCCCGGGCAACAGAATGAGGCTGTGTCTCATAATAAATAAATTCCCTAAACCAAATCAACACCATATATGGCCACCCCCACAGGACTCAATCTATCACTAAGGGTTCTGTGGTGATCTGTAATAACCTGGATCTGGGCCAAAACAAAATTATAGTCACCAATACCCTCCACTCAGTCTCTTGGTATAGATGGGTTGCTCTCTGAAGACCACTGGAACACTGTCCCCAGAAGGGGTCAGCCTAACACAAAGAAGGCATCAGTTAAGTGTTTTATACATTTCACTTTCCTTCCTTAAACTACATAGCTACCACCTACGATACCCTAAAAATACTTTCCCATTATTTCTTCCTTGAAATAACAAAACCAGGCTCCTATAATCTAGGTTTCATTTTAGAAAAATACCCCAAAAAACTTTTAGGTAGAAAAGCAAGACAGATATCCCTGCCTTCAAAATTCTGTAACGTTGATAGTCAACCATTTCCCTCCTTTGTCAGCAAAGTAATAAATTTCTCTTTCCTTCTCCTCAAAAATAATAATAATAATAATAATAGTAATAGTAATAAAATAAATAAATAAAATGCAGTCGTGGGTGAAATAAAGGACATGCAATTAAGTTATTGTATAGTATTGTGGTCAAAAGGAAGAGTCTATGTCAGCAGTAAATTTGAATTATATGGTAAGGTATTCCCAAGAACTTTGGAGTAAGAGAGGTAAGCTTGCCCATTGTAATAGACATCTATTTTTGCTGCCTGCCATCCAATATCCTTTTCAATAAGGACACTTCTGCCCTACTCTCAGTCCATACATTTGTGGTATGGCTCCACCTTGAACTTGAGGGCTCAACCTCTGAGCCCAGACACAGCTATTAAAGCATCACTTTCCCTTGGCCACAGTGATTAGCTTCAGAATGAACACATGACCAAATCAGATAAATGATTCTTTTGGGGGAACAACTGGGAGAAAGGCTGTCACATTTTTAGCTGTACTTGGGCCCAAAGCGTAGCTCTAGCCACTCTGTATAAACCTTGGTTTTATTTAAGCTATAGAAGTTCAATTTATATTATTCTTTTAATAAATCTATTATGGTTATATAAAAATAATAATGAGGTTTAAGAGGATCTTTTATTATTGTTCAAGTAACTCAGGTAGAATGATATAAATTCTATTATAAGGCCAGGTGAGATGTCTTTCACTTGTAATCCTAACTCTCTGGGAGGCCAAGGTGGGTAGATTGCCTGAGCTGACAGGTTTGAGACCAGTCTGAGCAAGAGCGAGACCCCATCTCTAAAAGCAGCTGGGTATTGTGGCAGGCACCAGCTACTCAGGAGGCTGAGGCAAGAGAATAGCTTGAGTCCAAGAGTTCGAGGTTGCTGTGAACTATGATACCACAGCACTCTATCGAGGGTGACAAAATGAGACTCTGTCTCAAAAAAATAAAATAAAAACTCTGTTATAGGCTCAGTGCCTGTAGCTCAGGGGCTAGGACACCAGTCACATACACTGGAGCTGGCAAGTTTGAACCCAGCCTGGGCCTTCCAAACAACAATGACAACTACAACCAAACAATAGTCGGGCATTGTGGCAGGCACCTGCAGTCCCAACTACTTGGGAGGCTGAGGCAAGAGAATCGCTTAAGCTTAAGAGTTTGAGTTTGCTGTGAGCTGTGATGCCCCAGGACTCTACTCAGGGCGACATACTGAGACTCTGTCTAAAAAAAAATTCAAAAACCCCAACTCTGTTATTTATACACTTATAAAATGTAATTCTATCAGCATTGTAAATAAATTTGTAAGTTTCATATATTCTTTTTTTATTTTTCACCCTTTCTTATGCCTGACCAAATTTCCATCCTGATACGCAAAACCTTCCTAAGTACAGCAAAAAATTATTAGTTGTTATATATATTAAGCATATAAATCTATTAGGTCTAGTTGTCAAATATTCCAATACTACTTATAAACTTAAATTTCCATACACTCCACAGATCTAATTTATCAAATTAGGCTAATCTACTAAGTTCCTCAATATGCCAAATTATTTTAAAATTACACTTTAAGTACCAATACACACACACGCACATATTCATGAACTTATTTTAAACATAAACTTATTCACATGATAGGTTTGTTATTTTTATCACCTCTGTATTTAACTCTAAGCCATTCTGGGTTTGAAAAGCCATTTGCTCACTAAGAAAGAAGTTCTAGCATCTCCAGCAAGTTCATATTACTGGGTCAACAATTCACACCCATGATAGAGTTACCATCTCAGGCTGGCCACACTGAGGTGACTGGCTCAACAATTCATGGCTATGATATAGTTACCTTTGCAGGAAGGCTGAGGTTAATATCTTAAACAAGCTGAGGCTATTGAGTAGACAACTTATTAATACAGTAAAATTATTATCAGTCAGAAATCTGACACACGGGAGCAGGACTTAAGCCTTGCAAGCTTCCAGGATAATTCTACCTGAGCCACATGTGGGTATAGAGAGCCCTTTCTGTAGTGACCATGACAACAAAGGACTTCCAGTCCATATCCTCCTCCTAGATTCAAATTACACCCTTCTATAATTTATCTGATTGAAGTTTGCAACCTCACCCAGGGTGCAAGAACAGAAACTTCCATCACAATTTTGAGTGGATTCTTGAGCCTGTTAAGATATCTTAATGTAGGTGTTATTTAAAAACTACTAAGCCCTTTCCACCCGTCTCCAGAATTCTGGTATAATTAGTCTGGGTGCAGCCTAGGAATAAGGATTTTTCAAAGCTTCTAATTATTCTAATATGCAGCCAAGGTTATTATGCTTTCTCTACTGGCTCTAAAATTATTTTTAAAATAATTTTTATTCCATCCCACAATAAAAATAATAATCTTTATTCCATCAGATCTTGAATATTTCTCATACTTTTCTTTGGGGCTTAATTGTGTTGAAATTGTAAGTTACCATACAGAATAGTGGTTAAAATTTTAGGCCCTAGAATTAGATTCCTCAGGTTTGATTTTGAGTGCTTTTTTTTTTTTTTTAAGACAGAGTCTTACTATGTTGCTTTCGGTAGAGTGTCGTGGCGTCACAGCTCACAGCAACCTTAAACTCTGGGGCATAAGCGATTCTCTTGCCTCAGCCTCCCTAGTAGCTGGGACTATAGGCGCCCGCCACGATGCCCAGCTATTTTTTTGTTGTAGTTGTTCAGCTGGCCCAGGTTCAAACCTGCCACCCTCGGTGTATGTGGCTGGCACTGTAACCACTGTGCTATGGACACCAAGCCTTGAGTGAATTTCTTAACTTCTCTGGGTCTTATTGTCACTACTGGTAAGATGGGGATAATAATTGGTTCCTATGTTCTAAGATTTTTTAAAAGTAGAATGAAATGGCATTATACATATAATGTTTACTAAACAATGCCTGCATGTATTCAGTGCTCAATAAATTTTAGCTATTCTTATGATTTTCTATGCAAATTGTCCTATACTCTGTGAATAAATCTCTTCTTTTCCAATCCTTGTGCTTGCTCTTTTTTTTCCTGATCTGTTTGTATTATTCAGGACCTCCAATATTATATTGAGTTTTTTGTTTGTTTGTTTTTTGAGATAGAGTTTTACTCTGTCACCTGGGGTAGAGTGCAGTGGTGTCATCATAGATCACAGCAACCTCAAACTCTTGGGCTCAGTGATCCTCTTGCCTCAGTCTCCCAGAATGCTAGGATCATAGGCACCCACCTCAACACCTGGCTAGTTTTTCAATTTTGGGGTAGAGACAGGGTCTCACTCTTGCTCAGGCTGCTTGTGCTGAGCATTAATGATGACAGAAGTGCCCCATCTTTTTGGCTTGTTTAGTTACCAATGTTGAAGGAAATGCTTCTAAGGGTTAGACGTATACCTTACACAATAAAGTATGAGGTTTGATAGAGGTTTTGCTATACACATCTTTTTCATAGTAAGGGAGTTCTTATTTTTTAAGAGATACTGAGCTTTATTGCTTGCTTTTCTTGTGACAAGGGAGATGATCACAGTTTTTCTCCTTTGATCTAGTCAAGTGAATTCCATCCATTGAAAAGCCATCGTGGATCAAAGGGAGTTTCTGAGAAGGGGAATTTATCATAAAAGAAGAGGGAAAGGCATCAAGTTTAACTAGAAGAAATAAAATCAGTTAAGTCAGCAAATTCAGGAGAAACAATACAGATCAGCCTGATTTTATGAACAGAGAAGAGAGAAACAAGCCAAAGTTATGAAATGTTTTCATGCTTGTGACCTGCGGTGTGAGGGTTTCAAGAATACAGTGGGTAATTAACCAAACAGGATTAAAGTCTCAGAAATGATTGCACTGCACATGATCTATTGCTTACAGCTCTTGCTCTTCCCAATTCAAGTAAGATACATATTTTAGTTTTTCCCAATTTTTAAAAAAAACTCTGAAAAGATGAAATTATAGCATAATAGTTTATCACCTAAATTCAACTGTGAACATTTTGCCATTTTTAATACATAATTTTTCCTTTTTTTGATGAACCATTTGAAAGTTGAAGACATCATATTTTATGCATAAATACTTCTCCATGCATCTCTTTAAGAACAAGAACATTCTCTGACATATCCATGATACCATCCTCACACCACACAAATTTAACATTAATATAATTATGTCTAAATAGAATACACATTAAAATTTCCTCAATTGTCCCCAAAGTTTCCTTTATAACTTTTTTTATTATTTGATCTAGGATCCAAGTAAGATTCCATGTTGCAGTCAGTTTCTTATTTTTATTTATTTATTTTTAATGAGACAGAGGCTGATTTTTGTCACCCTCGGTAGAGTACGGCAGCATCATAGCTCACAGCAACCTCAAACTCTTGGCTCAAGCAATTCTCTTGCCTCAGCCTCCCTAGTAGCTAGGACTACAGGCACCTGCCGCAATGCCCAGCTATTTTTTGTTGTTGTTTAGCAGGCCCGGGCTGGGTTCAAACCTACCAGCCCTGGAGCATGTGGCTGGTGCCCTAACCATTGAGCTATAGGTGCCCAGCCTTTATTATTTTTCCTTTTTTTTGAGACAGAGCTTCACTATGGTGCCCTCAGTAGAGTGCCGTGGCGTCACAGTTCATAGCAACCTCGAACTCTAGGCTTAAGCGATTCTCTTGCCTCAACCTCCCAAGTAGCTAGGACCACAGGTGCCCGCCACAACCCCCAGCCATTTTTTTGTTTGTTTGTTTGTTTGCAATAGTCATTGTCATTTAGCAGGCCCAGGCCGGGCTTGAACCTGCCACTTTCAGTGTATGTGGCTGGCGCCCTACTCACTGAGTTATGGGCACTGAGCCTATTATTTTTCTTGAGACAGATTCTCATTCAGTCACCCTAGGGTTGAGTGCCGTAGCGTCATAGCTCACAGCAACCTCAAACTCTTGAGCTCAAGTGATTTTCTAGTCTCAGCCTCTCAAGTAGCTGGAATTACAGGCGCCTGCCACAAGGCCTGGCTAGTTTTAGAGATGGGGTCTTGCTCTGGCTCAGGCTGTTCTGAAACCCACGAGCTCAGACAATCTACCCACCTCAGCCTCCCAGAGTGCTAGGATTACAGGTGTGAGTCATCCACTCAGCCAACCTGAAACTGTTGGGCTCAAGCAATCCTCTATCTCAGCCTCCCAAGTAGCTAGGACTACAGGCGCCTACTACAACACCCAGCTAGTTTTTCTATTTTTAGTAGAGATGGGGTCTTGCTTTGCTCAGGCTGATCTCTGAACTCCTGAGCTCAGGCAAGCCACCCACCTCAGCCTCCCAGAATGTTAGGATTACAGGTATAAGCCACTTTGCCCGGTTGTCAGGCCTTCTTCATCTAGAACAGTACACAGACACAAATGCATGTGTGCAGGTATATACACACACAGTCTTTTATGACACTAATATTTGTAAGGAGTCCAGGGATGTTTAATGTCCTGCAATCTAGATTTATCTCATTCTTCTCCACAATTAGATTAAGGTTAATAATTTTTGGCAAAAGTACTACATTTGCGATACTGTGTACTTTCCATTACATCACATCAGGAAGCACATAATGTAATGTCAGTTTGTCTCTTTATTGGTGATGGTAAATTTTACCATTTGGTTAAAGTGATGTGCATCAGATTTCCATTACGAAAGTAACTTTTCTTCTATGTAATTAATCAACAAACCTATGGAGTGATACTTTGAAATGTACTTTGAAATGTGGGCGTATCCTGTTCTGCAACAATCTTTCACCCCATGGTTTTAGCTTTCATTGATAATTCTTGCCTGAATCTATTTACTACACTCGTGACTGTAAAATATGCAAATGAAACAAATGGAATTAGAGCAGTTAGCTCTACCTTGGGAGAAGCTCTGGGGAAGCATTTACAAGAAATTCAGACAGAAGACAAAGAAATAATGTCATAAAAGAAAAAAGATTCTCTTGAGCCACTACACTCAATAAAGTCTGAGTTTGAGATCCACAGAACACTTCTTCCTCCTGTCAACCTTAATCAAGTCACTTTAAGTTAATAAATTATTTTATCACATCTAGTTTATCTCTGTGTTAAAATCATCAGCTTTGTTGTCTGGAATGAACCCAGATTTCATTCCCCTGGTCCTCCATATAATTTGGCTGGGATCAGAGAAATTGTAGTGGATGACTGCTCTTTGCCCATGCCCCAGGAGGAAGTATGGGACAAAGGAACCAAAGGTACTGATGGAGTTGCTAATTAAAAAAAAAAAACTTTACATTCCTGAAATAAGCTTAGGTTGTGAATACATTAAAATTTAATATTGGATTTAAAATTAATATTTTATTTATAATTTTTGCATCCATGCCTATAAATAAGCTTGTCTACTACTGCCCTTACATGCTTTTGTTGCCAAAATTACAATAACCTCTCAAATATGAGTTGAAAAATTGCTCCCCTTTGGAATAATATGTAAAAATTACCTGTTCCTTTGAAAGTTTAATAAAAATTCACTAGTAAAATGATCTGGCTTTAGTGCCTTTAGTGAAGATAAATAATTTGTTGCATTCCCCTTAAAAGAATAAAATAAAATTCATATAAGATTGAATTTAAAGCAATTTAATTTAAAGTTCTTCACTATCAGTAATTCTTTTATATTTAAAGTAATTGCTGATAGGGAAGGACTTACTATTGTCATTTTAATTATATATCTGCTTTGTAGTTATTTTGTCTCTCTTTTTTTCTGCTTTCCTTTGTATTTCATCTTTTTTATCATAAACTCAACCAAGTGGTATCAATTTTTTTGTGTTGACATGCTTTGATCCTTTTGAAATTTTTTTCTGTGTATCTGCTATAGATATTTTCTTTGTGTTTACTATGAGATTTACATAAAATATCTTATAGTTATAACAATCTATTTTAAACTGATAACAAGTTCAACCACATTCAAAAACTCTATTCCTTTACCTTTTCTCCCTTTATGTAACTGATGTCACAAGTTATATCTTTTATATTTTGTGTGTATTAATACAGCTTTATAATATAGTTTTTATGCTTTTCTCAAATTTCCTCAGCTTTTGCTTACCTTGGAAAGTACAGTTGGACCTCCATAGTTGATTCCCCTCCTTATATTGACCACATCTTAAGTTTACCTAATTTTCTTTTTTTTTTTTTTGTAGAGACAGAGTCTCACTTTACTGCCCTCAGTAGAGTGCCGTGGTGTCACACGGCTCACAGCAACCTCCAGCTCTTGGGCTTATGTGATTCTCTTGCCTCAGCCTCCCGAGCAGCTGGGACTACAGGCGCCCGCTACAACGCCCGGCTATTTTTTTGTTGTTGCAGTTTGGCCGGGGCTGGTTTTGAACCCACCACCCTCGGCATATGGGGCCGGCGTCCTACTCACTGAGCCACAGGCGCCGCCCTAAGTTTACCTAATTTTCATAGACGAGACACACACCAAATGTGTTTATCAGTATAGTAGGCCTATACCTTATATTGACCACCTCCATATGTTGACCAGCTATACTCCCTTCGGTGGTCAATTTACTTTATTTCTACTTTACGTTGTTTTTTTTTTTTTTTCTTTTTGCAGTTTTTGGCCAGGGCTGGGCTTGAACCCACCACCTCTGGCATATGGGGCCAGCACCCTACTCCTTTGAGCCACAGGTGCTGCCCTTCCTACTTTACTTTTGAAGGACAGTTTTGCTGAATATAGTATTCTTGTTTGGTAGGGTTTTCTTTCAGCACTTTGAATATAGCATCACACTCTCCTCTGGTATGTAAGGTTTCCATTGAGAAATTTCCTGATAATCTTATCATGCTCCCTTGTATGTGATGATTGGGTTTTCTCTTGTTGATTTCAAGATTTCTGCTTTGTCTTTGACTGCTGACAGTTTGATCATAATGACGTCTTTCTCAGAGTGGGACTCTTTGGTTCATCTTAGCTGAATTTATATATTCCTTCCTCAGGATACACAAATCCAGCTAAGGTGAACCATCAACTTCAAAAACCTCTCAATCCTTTTCTCTCTCGGTTAGCCTTCTGGAACTCTACTTGATGGTGTCCTATAAGTCCTTTAGGATTTTTTTCACTTTTCTTCATTCTTTTTTCTTTTTGTTCCTCTGACTCAATACTTTCAAATGACCTGACTTTAAATTGTCTGATTCTTTTTCTTTTTCTGCTTGATTAACCCTGATGTTGAACCCTCTAGTGAATATTTTAATTCAGTTATTGCAATATTCTTCAGTTTCAATATGTGTTTGTTTGGTTTTGTGTTTGTTTCTATCTCTTGATATTCTCATTTTATTTATAGATATATGTGTATATATATATATTTCTGATTTTGAACAGACTGGCTTCATACAGGGGAAGACCTTCAATAATCAGTTCAGCTAGATTCTGGAGGCCTCTGAATCCTTTTGGTTTTGTTTGCTTGTTTTTGAGACAGAATCTCACTTTGTTGTATGGTGCCATAGCTTATAGAAATCTCAAACTCTTGGGCCAAAGCGATCCTCTTGCCTCAATTTTTCTTTTTTTTTAACGGCCCAGGGCTGGGTTTGAACCTGCCACCTCCGGCATATGGGGCCGGCGCCCTACCCACTTGACCACAGGTGCCGCCACAATTTTTCATTTTTAGAAGACATGGGGTCTCACTCTTGCTTAGGCTGGTCTTGAACTTGTGAGCTCAAGTGATCCACCTGCCTAGTCTTCCAGAATGCTATGATTACAGGCGTGAGCCACAGGGCACCACCTATCTCTGAATTCTTTTGCATGGGAGGGTGAGGATGAGATATGACTTCTCTAGGTCTGCGCTTGTAATTTTCCAATTAGGTTTGCCAATTTGTTCTTCAAGAGCTCACAGTCTCTTCTTCCCTCTAGTGTCTATCTGAGGTACTGCAGGTTCTCTAGTACTCTGCAGCAAGTCTTCCATGCTTTTTGTGCTCAGTGGCCCCAGATATTCAAATCATGTTGGCTCCCCATTAGCACCCAGTATTAGGCAACAAATACAGTCCCTTGGATAGCTCTCCAATAAAGCCAAATACTGGATACATGCTCTACTCTTCTCTCTCCCTCCTGAGGGGCCACAAGTTGGTAGCCTTCTCCCAATTGCACTGGGCTAAATATATGGCACTGTAGGCCTCTGGTGCCTCAGCAAACTGCACTCTTACCCCCCAACACCTCCCACTCTCCCTTGCTTTCAGTGGCCCAGGCATACAAAGTGTTCACTGTTCCATTAGTATTTCAAGTTAGACATGAGAGGAACCAGTCCTTGAGCAGCCCTCTGAAGACCTAGAACACTGGATGTATATTCCACTCTTCTCATCCTATCCCCCTCCCCACCCCCACACACAAGGGAATGTGTAACCTGAGCCAAGCTCTGCTAGATTGGGGAAGGAGCAACCAACGGATAACATGAAATGGCTCCTTATCCCCTTCAATGTGGTTCTTCTTGGCTTCACACTTGCCTGGGGTACAAAAACTTCTTAATTGTTTTTTAGAATTCTTATAAAAACTATTTGGGCCTGTATGTTGTTGTTAAGTGTCTCTGTGAGGAAACAGGGGCTGACATCTTGCTGATCACCTCATCTCTCTTTTTTATAATGGGATATTTCATTTAATCTAAAACATCATCAATTTTAAGACAGATTTTTATGTTAAGGATGTTAAAATGTATAGAAGAAAATGATCTGTGTGATAGTAAGCCACTATCTACAGTAAAATGCACCACAGTCTTGTTATGGCAATCCAGAAGGGAACGGAGCAAGGCAGAGACAGGATAGGAAGCTAAAGACATGCCTTGATGTAAATCTTCCCTAAGTCAGCCAATCTGTATAAGGAATTCTTTTTTTTCTTTCCATTTTCTTTTCCATTTTTTTTTTTGTTGTTGTTGTTGTTGTTGCCCTAGGTAGAGTGTAGTGGTGTCATAGCTCACAGCAATCTCCAACTCTTGGGCTCAAGAGATTCTCTTGCCTCAGTTTTTCTATTTTTATTACAGACAGGGTCTTGCAAAATGCTCAGACTGGACTCGAACTCATGAGCTCAGGCAATCCACCTACCTTGGCCACCCAGAGGGCTAGGATACAGGTGTAAGACACTGCACCCAGCCTCTACAAGGAATTCTAAACTTACAAAATGCTTTGTGTGACAGAATTTCTTGGGGAAGCTGCTGAAGGAGCTGAGATCTGTAACACAGATAATGGGGACAAAACAGAGAAGGCTTGCACATATCATAGGAACCTTAGGCAAGAGAAGACCATGAGGTCATAAATCCCAGGAATCTGCAAAAATTGTGTATAGAGTTTGGACTTATCCATTCTGTGGAACTGGCAAGGCCCTGAGGCAATCAAGCAGAGCTCTCTGTAGATCAAGGGGTCTCCAACTGGCACTTGATACTTAAACATACAGCATGTTCCCAAATCACTTGTCCTCCTTTAGTTCAACCTCCACACTAGCCTGAGTTTTTCCTAAAGAGTAAATGTGATCATGTCATTCTCTGCTTTAAAATTCCCTGTTGTCCACGTAGTCCAAAACTTACTCTGGCATCCAACACCCTTCACAATTCTGTACATTACCAGCCTTCTCTCCTCCTCAAAAAGAGCACTCTGTATTAAACATTTCATGTTTCCTAACACATTAAGCTTCCTTTCCATCTGAAATGACCTTCCCCTTTCCTTTGCCTAGTAAACATCTACTTATTCAAACCAAATTCAATCATCTTTTAGCCTCCCCTGCCCTCTGAAGAGTTAGCCATTTTCAATTGTTTCCCCAGCAATTAGTCCAGACGTTTCTCTTCCTGAAGGACGAAGGACTACTTCTTATTCACTTCTGGGTCCCAGTGTCCAGTACTGACTGGCTGGGTTAAGACTCTCCCCTGGGCTTCACATACCCTGGGTACAACTGTAAAGACACCTATCATGCTGCATCATAACTCTAGGTTTATGTGCCAATCTCTTACACTAGAGAACACAAGGGCCACGTCTGAAGTCGTACTACTAGTTACTAGGGAAAGTAGAAAGAGACGAAGAGAGGAGAGGAAGAGAAGAGAAGGGAAGAAAGGACTAAAGAAAAGGGGGAAAAAGAAAGGAAGAAAGGGAAATTAAAAGGGGAATAAAGGAGAAAATAAGGGAATTATAAAAAGAAAGTCAGAGAGTAAATAAATGAACTAGTCAAGATTCAAAAGCATGAAACAAAAACAGAAACCCTAGCCTATGAATTAGCGTCAAAAAAGAGCAAATTAGATTAGCTGGGGAGTCATGTCCCAAGATCAAAGCAGGTGCTTGGTACATTGATCCTGGGCCTATTTGACAACAGAGATGCCCATAAAGTCACAGTAGTTATCACTAAGATTCCAGGTCTAGAAGGATAGTCATCTAAGCTTCTCAGACTAAGAGGGGACCAGTAGACCTTGCTTGGTAGTGAGTATAAAGAAGAGTCTGGCATTGGGATCAATACACCTAACCTAAAACCCAGCTCTGACAATAAGTTAGGTCATTCAAACTCACAGAATTTTCTTATTTTAAAAATGGGAACATTATTGCCTTAAAAGATAGTATAGAGATCAAAGAGAATAAATGTATAATAACTGGCATTCAGTACATATTTGAAAGATGGGGACTTTTATTATTAGGTTATGTGCTGATTATACAAGCCAGTTTGGGTGACTGTATGTTTAAATATTCTGGGTTGTTTTTTTTTTTTTTTTTTTTGAGAGAGAGAGTCTCACTATGTCACCCTCAGTAGAGTGCTTGGATGTCACAGCTCACAGCAACCTCAAACTCTTGGGCTTAAGCGATTCTCTTGCCTCAGCCTCCCAAGTAGCCAGGACTATAGGCACCAGTGCCCATAGCTCAGTGGTTGGGGCTCTGGCCACATACACCAGGGCTGGTGGTTCGAACCCAGCACGGGCCAGCTAAACAGCAATGTCAACAACAAAAAAATATCTGGGTGTCGTGGCGGGCACCTGTAGTCCCAGCTACTTGGGAGGCTGAGGCAAGAGAATCGCTTAAGCCCAAGAGTTGGAGGTTGCTGTGAGCTGTGACACCACAATACTGAGGGTGACATAGTGAAACTCTGTCTCAAAAAAATAAATAAATAAATAAAATATTCTGGGGGAAGTCTCAAGGAACAGGAAAATGTGTATGAAACAAAAATGCTTTGTAAAGTACCCTACAAATACAAAGGAATGATTTAATAAGTTTTCTTTTATAGTCTTTTAAAGCCTGCATTAGAAAAAAATATAGGCTTCTGCGATTTGGGCAGTTCAAAATTATAGGCTTTCGATTTGGGCAGAAGTTCATTCCTGGCCCTGTCATTTACTTGTTCCATAATCACAGGCCAAGTCACTTTCTCTCTGCCCACCCATTTCAACATATGACAAATGCAGATAATTCTTAACACAGGATTGTTGTGAGAATTTAGTAGGATGATGAGTGTAAAGTTCCCAGCACATCCATTCCTGGACAGCAGCAGGATCCCCATCTGTTAGGTAAGGTCATGGGTGGTGTCAGTTCCAAGCTTGGTGCCAGAATCACATCCTGCCAACTGGCTACAAATGATGAGGGCCTGTCACTATGGAAGAGCAGGGCCTCAGGCAGACCAGAGAGGTAGAAAGGGCTATTATGTATTTGTTAGAGGAAAACTGGGTGAACACTAAACTTCCATATAGAAAACACTGAAATTTGCCATATGGAGCCAGGCCTAAAGTAGGATAGGATGCTAGGCATGATCCTTGCCAAGCTGTCCCAGCCATGGGGACTAAACTATTGCTGCTACTAAAGGCGAAGACTCAGGCAGTGCCTGTGGCTCACTGAGTAGGGTGCCGGCCCCATATACCGAGGGTGGCAGGTTCGAACCCGGCCCTGGCCAAACTGCAACAAAAAAATAACTGGGCATTGTGGTGGGCGCCTGTAGTCCCAGCTACTTGGGAGGCTGAGACAAGAGAATCGCCTAAGCCCAGGAGCTGGAGGTTGCTGTGAGCTGTGACGCTACAGCACTCTACCAAGGGCGACGAAGTAAGACTCTGTCTCTAAAAAAAAAAAAAAAAAAAGGCAAAGACTAATAATGGATCTTAAAATCTCTCTTATTTTATCCCACCTTTCACCCCTACTACCTGCCACTGCCATTTCCCCCGGGCACAGAAGTGTCCAGTTAATAATTTAAAGTTGAAAAGGTTCTCATGCTTGGTACTGACTTCCTGTAGAGTGAATGGTCCAAGGCCGTATCAAGAGGCTATACTGATTCTCACCTCCAGACCAGCCTCCCAAGCATGTTCTCCTTTAGAAGTCAACAAAGTGAATGAAAGCATTGGCTGGAAGTCAGGGAGGTCCAACTATGAGCGATAGCTCTACCCATACCTGCTATGTGATTCACAAGTAACTTCAACTTTCCTCACTTGTTTCCTCATCTTTTGCTGTGATAACAAACTGAGATAAAGAACGTAAATATGACTAGTAGAATTGATAGCATGGAGTGGATGCTTATTTAATGTTAGTTCCTTTCTTTTCCCTCTGAGCCCCCCCAGAAGCTCAGACAGCTTTCCTTTGCTTTTCAGAGTGGCTACCCATCTGTCTGTCTTGGAATTCAACTCCCTTTCAGAGTGGCTGCAGTGGAACAATCTCCCCAGCTCCCCTCTTCCCCAAATAAGTACACAGTTCCTTTTCATAGAAGTTTTTACTGCTAATCACTCAGGGGGAACAGAGGCAGGTTGAGGGAATAAAAAGTAACTAATGTGGGGGAGTGTACAGGTCCCTGGATCATGGCTCCTTGAGAGCTTCCCTTTCATTCCTAAGGCAGTTCCTCAGATCTCTTCTCCAGACCAAGGAGGCCCCTTCCATAGGGAAGGCAACTCCCTTCCAGGCTAGAGATCTAGAAACAAAGCTGGGACACAGCAGATGGGAACTAGCTGGCCACTATGAACTGCCCTAAGCAGTTCATAAACAATTTGGATGACTTTAGATAGTGACACCCATCTCACAGGTACTTCTTCAAAGGCCAGGACACTGCTGCCCTAATAACATGAGCATTCTAAGCCTACTGCATTTCTCTTTCACCCCAAGGTGAAGCCAAAATTGGGTACTCTGATTTCTCCAGATAAGAAATTGACCTGGAAAGAGGCAAGGATTTTTACTCAGAGTCCCTTCTTAGGGACTCAGAGTCCCTTCCTGCAGATCCTTCAGAGGCAATAGGAAACCATTCTCCCTCCAAAGGATACAGAGCTTGAGATCAAGGTAGCAGCAGCAGATCCAAAGATTTCTTCCTCCACTAGGTTGGGGTCTCCTTTCTCTCCCTCACTCTACGTGGGGCTTGTCCTTCAGCTACAATCTTTTTCAATCTGCTCACCCAAGTGTGTTTTCTGGTGGCGGATGAGATTTGAGCTCCGGGAGAAGTGTTTCCCACATAAAGTGCACCTGTAGGGCTTCTCCCCTCTGTGAGTCCTCTGGTGTGCTCCAAAGTTGGAGATATCACTGAAGGTCCGCCCACACTCAGTGCACTCATAAGGCCTCTCGCCTGTGTGAGTACGGTGGTGCACGCCAAAGCTGGAGCTATTGCTGAAGCTCTTCCCGCACTCACAGCAGATGTAGGGAGCTGGCTCTAGGTGGGTCCGGTGATGCACAGCTAGTGTGGCGCTCTGGGTGAAGCTCTTGCCGCAGATGTCACAGCGGTATGGCCGCTTGCCCAGGTGATCCTGCTGGTGTATAGTGAGGTCTGAGCGCCGGCGGAAGCTTTCCTGACACTTGGGGCATTTGTAGTGCTTCTCTTCCAGGTGGATCCGCTCGTGCCGGATGCGGTTGGAGCTTCTAGAGAAGCTCTTGCCACATTCCGAACACTTGTATGGCTTCTCACCAGTGTGGATCCGCTGGTGTGTTCTCAGGTTGGAGGTATTATTGAAGGTTTTGCCACACTGGGCACATATAAAGGGCTTCTCCTCTGCCTCGGGCCTTGGATGAATAATGAGGTTCCCTGGCTCTCGAGCTGGGGCAGTGATTTTCTGCCATGGCTTTTCTGGAGAGGTTTCTTGTGGTCCTTCAGATAGGCTCTCCTGCCCATGCTCCTTCTCCCCAGGTGGGACACAAGGACGTTCCGAGTCATCCACTCTCCAAGGCTTACCCCTTTCCCTTTCCTCAGGCATGTGTGGTTCTGGACTCTGTTCCTTCTTACTGCCCATCTTTGAACCCTGGGAATGAACACAAATGGCCAATACCTTTATTCCATCGGTTAGGCCAGACCACAGGGAATCTTTTATTCTTTTTGAAGGGGTGTACGCCTTCCCCACAGAATCATCCATCAGAAATAACCTCAGTCAACTGGAATACTTGGACAGAATGCCTTTCCTTATTAACTTTCAAGTGACAAACTTTCACAGATACTTAAAGCTACTCACCAATGCAAAAAGAAGGCACCAGTTTTGCCCACTACCAACAGATGATATTTGTGCAATTTAAATAGTATCTTTTTTTTTTTGGCTTAGTGCCCATAACTCAGTGGTTAGGGCATTGGCCACATACACCAAGGCAGGCAGGTTCGAACCCAGCCCAAGCCTGCTAAAACAATGACAACTCCAACAAAAAAATAGCCAGGCATTGTGGTGGGCGCCTGTAGTCCCAGCTACTTGGGAGGCTGAAGCAAGAGAATCACTTAAGCCCAAGAATTTGAGGTTGCTGTGAGCTGTGACACTACGGCACTCTACCCACGGTGACATAGGGAGACTCTGTCTTATAAAAAAATCAAATAAAATCTTTTTTTTTTTTTTTTTTTTAAAGACAGAGTCTCACTCTGTTGTCCAGGCTAGAGTACCATGGCTTCAGCCTTGCTCACGTCAATCTCAAACTCCTAGGTTCAAGCAATCCTCCAGCCTCAGCCTCCCAAGTAGCTGGGACTATAGGCACCCATCACAAGGTCCAGCTAATTTTTCTGTTTTTTTAGTAGAGATGGGGTATTGCTCTTGCTCAGGCTGATCTGCAACTCCCGAGCTCCAGCAATCATCCTGCCTCAGCCTGCCAAAGGGCTAGGATTACGGGCATGCTAGGATTAGGACACTATACCCAGCCATATCACTCTTCTCAATACCACTAAAAATGACAATCTACACCACAATTTGTATGCAAGTAAAAGAGCTTCCATTTCAGAACGAGTTCAGTTTTTCTGCTTAACTATAACTAAAATTCCTTTTATGTTTACACTTTTTTGAAAAACCTTCTTTAAAAGTATATATCTGTTTCCCTGCTTTCAAAATGAACTGAACAAAACCTATATTGTTGAGGCTCTCCTAGTGGTTTATAAGATCCACCTTTGACTCTCCTAAGATTTCTGCTACCCACTCCTCTCCAGACCTCACTAGATAGCAACAAAGGGGTTAACATCTGGGACCTCCAAGAGCTACTGTGGGACCTGAGCTGTATCTATTCTGATTAGTCAGTGCTAAGTTCCACCACACTAAGCCCCCCACACACATGCACATATACACCCAGGCTCACACATACACACACACCCCCCATATTCCCACATGACACACAGCCATACACATCACCAAACACACTCAACCATACCACATAGTCACACATATACAGCCACACATACACACAGCATACATGCTCATAACACACACACATACCACACATGCCACACCTAACCACATACTCCAACCACATACAGTCATATACATGGCTAGACACACACCACACATGTCTACAGCCATATTCTCACATTCACACACCAAATATACACGAAGATACACATAGGCACAGATGTACAAGCCACACTATCCCCCACCCCTGTACAGAAATTACTTTACACAAACATCAGTAAAATCTGCTAAGCTGCATAGGCTCTTTAGGGTTCCTACAGCCAAGGACAGGGAAGGCAGGGAAGAAAAAAAGTACTTTTGATAAGACAAGAGTGATGGTATTTCCTCTAGGCATTGAAGAAATAATAACATTTCTAAAGGCAGTGCCCACAATGGTGGAGATGTGCCCACAATGACATGAACAAAGGGATAAGGGAGGGAAGCACTAACTATGATAGGACACTGAGGATAGAAAATGAAAGACCAATAATTCCTTCAAGTCAACAAGTATTTTTGGAAAAAAGCAACATAGAATAAAGAAAGAGGTACTAACTATGGCTAGGATTGGAGTACAATGGTAACACATACTATCTTTTTAACTCTCCACAAATTATTCAATTATTCTGAGCCACAACCCCCTGATCACTAAAACTGTGTCTCCCAGCCACACTGTGGGATTTTGTACAAGAGAAAATGCCTATAATTCTCACTATAGTGTATGACACATGCTGGCCATTTAGCAAATATTTAGCAAATGACAGGTGCTATCGCGATTGTGAAGACACTATGTCCTAGCCCTGTGAAGAATACAAGAATGAGAAAGATCCTTTAAGTCAGTGTTTCTCAAACTGTGGGTCGCGACCCCTTTGAACTGTATTAAAGGTTCACGGCATTAGGAAGGTTGAGAACCACTGCTTTAAGTGATCTTTGGAGAAAAGAAAATGTAATTAAAAAATAATACAATAAGCCAGACACAGTGGCTCACGCCTGTAATCCTAGCACTATAGGAGGCTGAAGCAGGTGGATTGCTTGAGCTTAAGAGTTCAAGACCAGCTTGAGCAAGAGGGAGACCCCTGTCTCCAAAAAATAGCCGGGTGTTGTGGTGGGCACCTGTAGTCCCAGCTACTCAGGAGGCTGAGACAAGAGAATCACTTGAGCCCAAGACTTTAAGGTTGCTGTGAACTATGATGTGATGGCACTCTACCAAAGGCAACAAAGTGAGACTCTGTTTCAAGTAATAATCATAATAATAATGTAAGACTGTACATAACTTCTAAAATGTGAATACAGACAGAACCTCAAAGCTTTAAGGAGCAGAGGTCAGCAAACTTTTCCTGTAAAAGACCATATAATAAATATTTAGCAAACATTTAGGGCCATAAAAATCTCTGTTGTAACTACTCAACTCTACCATTGTCTCACGAAAGCAGTCATAGACAACACATAAGGCAATGAGTGTGGCTGTGCTCCAATAAAACTTTATTTAAAACAATAGGAGGCAAGCTGTAAGTTCCTAGCTTTTGTTAGTGTTTCTTGAAGAATTTAAGCAACATGAAACATTAAAGTCTTGCTTCACTTCCAAAAATGCAAGTGAACATCATAAACTATTTATTCCTTGATACTTAAGTTCACTTTTCCATGACCATCCTTTCAAAAGTTACAAGCCCCTTCTACATTCCCAGTTCCCCTGCTCCATAGCACATCCCACTTTCTGACATTCTATTTATTCATGTCTATTATTTGTTGTCTACCTACCCCTGCTACAACAAACGTTCTATGAAAGCTAAGATCTTTGTCTTGTTTTATTCACTTATGTAACCCAAATTTTCTAGAGTAGTGGGAGGAGGCTGGGGCGCCGTGGCTCATGCCAATCTATAATCCTAGCACTCTGGGAGGCTGAGGCGGGTGGACTGCTTGAGCTCAGGAGTTCCAGACCAGCCTGAGTAAGAGCAAGACTCTGTCTCTATAAACAACAGAAAAACTAGCTAGGCATCTTGGCAACTACCTATAGACCCAGCTACATGAAAGGCTGAGGCAGGAGGATCGCTTGAGCCCAAGAGTTTGAGGTTGTTGTGAGCTATAAGTCCATGGCATTCTACCCAGTGTGATAGAGTGAGACTCTGTCTTAAAAAAAGGAAAAAAAAATTAGAGTAGTGGGAGGCATATATAGTAGATCCTTAAAAGTGTTCAATGAGTTGAATAAAGGCAGGCCAGACCTGTCTCCAGAACCCATTTCATGCTTGTGTCTATTCTCACCCCTTGGTCCCCAGCAGTCTCCTTTATGCCCCCACAGAATTATGTTTGCTTTTATAGCTTTTTGCAATTAACCTGTTTGCATGACTGTTTCCATTGGTAGTTTATATGCAAGTTAAGGAAAGGGACTGGGTCATCTTAGTAATCTGCAGCACAAGGCTGGATGCCCAAATGTGTTTTGAATTAATGAGTCACTCCCCACCACCACCTACCCCATCTAGGGCTCCAGCATCTTTCTCTATGCAATGAGCTACATGGCCTTCACTCACTTCCAAAACTTTGACTCAGAAACTATACTTTACTAAGCTCTAGCTTAATCCAAGGCTGAAAGCTGTGTCAATATAAAGCAGAAAGTTTTAGGATTATGACCACCTTCCAAGAGTTTATGACACAATGTAGTGCAACAGACCATGAACTCTAGAAACTGTCACACAACGCAGAAGGTTAAATTCCAGGGGACAGGGATTGTGCCTTAGTCACCTTTGTAGCCCCTCCTCAGTGCCTAGCACAGTATCTGGCACATTATAGAGAAACAAATAATAGTTAACTTTTTTTAAGCTCATACCAAGTGTGAGGCCCAGAACTAAGAGCCATACAATCATGTCATTTCATTTCACATCATCCTTACCTTAAAGATGAGAAAATTGAGGGTCAGAGAAATTAAGTTAACTTGCCCAAGGGCACATAGCAAATAAGTGACAGAAATGAGGCCTCTGCCCATCACTCCAAAGTAAGTGGCTTTTAACCATTACACTAGTATTGGAGCAAGAAAAGGAGAGAAAGAAAGGAGAGAAGGAAGGAAGAAAAGAGATAAAAGACAGTGCCACAGGAATTCAGATGACACAGGCATATTTCTCTGACAAGATCAGAGATGAGTAGCTCCATGGAAGATGTGAGGTTTGAGCTAGGATTTACAGGCTGAGTGAGCAAGACTGGGACTTGCAGAGACAGGGAGCCCACTACCTATTGAGAAAACAGTGCAGCTGAAGTACAGAGGCATTTTCACATCACTTCTCAGAGATTTAGGGGATAGAGGGGCCTATGGGTCTTCCTAGGGCTCAGCAGCATGGGTGGAGGTAATGGTGGAAGGGGTTTTAGACACAGTGGAGACGGAGCCAAGTCTAAGAAGTAAGGGTCAAGAAGGTGGGCGATTACAGACGATGAAGGCGAAGGGTCTGGGTTAAAGGGAGGAGGTCAAGCTGAAATGTCTGAAGCACCAAAGTTCAGGGTCGAGGGCTGGGGAGAGAGGAGCTTAGAAAGACTATGGGCAAGATGATGAAAACAGGGACTCACAGCGGGCGTAGATAACGTGTCAGATAGAGAAGGAACAAAGGAGTCAGAGGGTCCGATAAGATGTTAGGGCACGACGGGCAAAGGCTGCCATCAGAGGTGTCGAAAACCAGGGCACAACAGGCTGAGTTTTGTGAGGCAAGGCGAGAAAGAAGCCAATGGCGGAGTCCAACACTACAGCGTTCTGGAGAGCAGGAGCTGGGTTCAGGGAGGCCGCTGGGCTTGGGACCGGAGGGGTGGGAAAGGAGGGCGAGGAGCGAAGGGAAGTGGAGTACACACAGGCCAACCGAAGGGCCGGGAGACAGGGGCGTGGGGACAGCAGACCGGCCGCGCGGACCAGGAGACAGGGACAGGGTTTGGAGCAGCGGAGGGACTACAGGGCCTCTTTGCCTACCACTGGGTCTGGGGAGGAAAGCAATAGCCTCCAACTCCTCGGTAAGAGGAAAAGGGGCGTGCTCGGAGTTCCCCGCAAAGTCGTGTCTGCCTTCCCCCCGCAACCTCAGGCCCACCCGAGACCCACCTCTCTCCCGCAGCTCGGTCAGGGACAGCGCCGCTTCGGTCAGAGGGGAAATGGGTCGGAGCCGGAACCCAAGAAAGATCCGCCCTACTGCCCCAGAATTGGTTTCTGGGGATTATCTTTCCTCCCCATTGGTTACATTGGGTGCCACAACCTAGGAGACCCAGAAGGGACTGCCAATAAGCTTAGGGCTTGGGCGTGACATGCTGGGAGTTGTAGTTCTGAGAAAGAGGTAGGCTCAGAAAACATTTGTGAAGTTTAGAACTGGGTTCCCTCCTAAGGTTGTCGGATTTCCTTCTGCGATCAAGTGTTCAATCCCGTGGGGCAAGGCCACTTGTCTGGGAAATTGTAGAATTAGCATAGCTAACCCACATGACTTCCAAGGAGTCACATAATCAAAGTAAACTTGAGTTCTATCCTCGACAGATCTTACAGACATTCAGCGAAGCCTGGCGTCTGGCCCTTCTCTCTAGCTTACAATTTAAAAACAAAGGAGTGTAGAATTGGAAGGAAGTTTATACAAAAAGTAACCCAATCCCCTGGCGGAGAAGCTAAATGTCCCCTGTTGAAGGAGCTAACTCCAAGTTTATAATACCTCTGTGCAGGGCATTTTTCTGGGTTCTACATGTATCTCTATTTAAACCTGACAGTTGTTCATCAATCCAGACACAAGACCACTAAAGATCTAGGATTAGGATTTTTTATATTTTTTTATATGCTTTTTTGAAAAATAATAAAGGAGCCAGGTGATATGGCTCATGACTGTAATTCTAGCACTTCGGATGTAATTCTAGCACAAGGCAGGAGGATTGCTTGAAGCCTGAAGTTCCAGACTAGCCTGTGCAAACTAGCAAGACCCAGTCTACACCAAAAATTAAAAAAAAAAAAAAGTCATGCATGGTAGCATGCACCTGCAATCCCAGCTACTCAGGAGGAGGCCTGAGCCAGAAGATGGCTTGAGCCCAGGAGTTTGAGGCTTCAGTGAGGTACAATAATACCTCTGCACTGAACGAATGAGGGAGGGGTGGGGAAAGGAAGAGCAGAGAGAGGGAAGGAGGGAGGGGGTGGGGCCTTGGTGTGAGCCACACTTTTTGGGGGCAAGACATGATTGTAAGAGGGACTTTACCTAACAAATGCAATCAGTGTAATGTGGTTTCTTGTACCCTTAATGAATCCCCAACAATAAATTTTTTTAAAAAATACATTAAAAAATAATAATACATTTAAGTATACTAATGGTTACCAGAGGACAAGAAGGAAATGCAGGAAGGAGAGGACAAAAGGGAGAAAAAAAGAGAACATACATGTATTTATCACATTGAACTATACACTTAAAAATGGTAAAGATGGCAAATTATAAATGTATATTTTACCTCAATAAAAAAAAATTAAAAATGTGAAAAAAAATAATACCGCTGCACTATAGCCTGGCCAACATAATGAGACCTTATCTCAAAGTAATAAAAATAAAGGCTAATTGGATATGTAGGCTAACTATAGGCTTCTCATATCTGCAGGGTATTTCAGTGCAAAGAACAAAGAACACTGCCTTCAGAGCTAGATAAACCAGGTATGCAAGTATAATTCCAACTCTAACACCCTGCCATTTGGAGAACCAATTTCCTCCCCTATAAAATCTCTGGC
Organism: Nycticebus coucang; assembly: GCF_027406575.1. Classification (NCBI taxonomy): domain Eukaryota; kingdom Metazoa; phylum Chordata; class Mammalia; order Primates; family Lorisidae; genus Nycticebus; species Nycticebus coucang. The sequence goes on along the minus strand of NC_069801.1, from coordinate 36,734,929 downwards.
AGAATTATTGTAAGGATTAAATGAGTTGAGATATATGTATATAGATACAAGGGCTGTCTGGAAGGCAGCCAGCCATTGCTAACATGGGTGGAAATTTATATTAACAATAGCCAGATACTTTCCAGACAGTCCTGGTATACATCTTCTGCCCCCCACAAATGTCAGTTCTCTTTCCTGATGGTAAGGTAAGTCTTCCCATTCTGTGGAGCCAGTGTGGACAATGTGAGTTAGTTTTAAGATTGGGATATTCAGAAAAGAATATTTAGGGCGGTGCCTGTGGCTCAGTCGGTAAGGCGCCGGCCCCATATACCGAGGGTGACGGGTTCAAACCCGGCCCCCGCCAATCTGCAACCAAAAAATGGCCGGGCGTTGTGGCGGGCGCCTGTAGTCCCAGCTACTCGGGAGGCTGAGGCAAGAGAATCGCTTAAGCCCAGGAGTTGGAGGTTGCTGTGAGCTGTGTGAGGCCACGGCACTCTACCGAGGGCCATAAAGTGAGACTCTGTCTCTACAAAAAAAAAAAAAAAAAAAAAAAAAGAAAAGAATATTTAGAACTGAATATGAATGAATAAAATCTAACTACCTGATGAACACTATTAGTTTATAAATTGATTTTAAAATAACAAAAAAATACTAGAGGAAAAAATCAGGAATAAAACTATGGCTTTTTATTATGAGCTGTGGTTAAAGCTGTTTGAACTCAAAACTATTTGGAAACCAATCCCATAATGTGTTTTCTCTCAGCAGCCAATGCCTTTCCCTACAACTTCTCATTCACAGTGAAAACAACATCATACCAAACAATGAGTATCAAACTTTTTATTTTAAAACTGTACAAAAGCACACAAAAAATTCTACTCAACCACTGTGATGGTTAACTTTATGTATCCACTTGACTGTACCACAAGATGCCCAGATATTTGGTCAAACATTATTCTGGGTGTGTTTGTGAGGGTGTTTTTGGATGAGATTAACATTTACTGTTTTTTTAATATATTTTTTTAATTTATTGAACTAAGGGCTTTTAGAACAGAAGTTTAAATGGTAAGATACTTTTTTTTTTTTTTTTTTGAGACAGAGTCTCACTATGTCGCCCTTGGTAGAGTCCGGTGGCATCACAGCTCACAGCAACCTCAAACTCTTGGGCCGAAGCCATTCTCTTGCCTCAGCCTCCCAAATAGCTGGGACTACAGGCGCCTGCCACAATACCCAGCTATTTTTTTTATTGTTGTTGTACTTGTCATTGTTGTTTAGCTGGCCCAGGTTGGGTTCAAACCCACCAGCCTGGGTTTATGTGGCCAGCGCCCTACCCACTGAGCTACAGGGTCTGCTGAGATTAACATTTAAATCAGTGGACCGAGTAAAGCAGATGACCCTCTATAATGAGGATGGCCTTTATCCAATTGGCCTGTATAGAGCAAAAGCACTGACACTCTCCCAATTAAAAGAGAATTCTTCTTCCCTGCCAGACTTTGCATTGGTATATCAGCTGTTTTGCTGTGTTCAGGCACAAACTGAAACATTAAAATTCTTCCAAGGTCTCAAGCCTGTTGCCTTCAGACTAGAACTATACTATCAACTCCCTTGAGATTCTAGCTTGCTGACTTATCCTGCAGATCCTGGGGTTTGCCAACTCCATAATTATGCATGCCACTTCCTTATAAAAAAATCAATCTCTCTATAAGATACATACATATATATCTATAAATACACACACACACACATCTTCACATCCTATTGGTTCTGTTTCTTTAGAGAACTCTAATACAGGCACTAACAGAATTTCTGACAAACAGAAAGGTCCAGTTTCTGTTGGATAAAACTGTGTAACTATCTGCAAACAGATAGCCAGTATCTCCACAAATAGACCAGATCACATAGGTGGTGTGACTTGAAAGAGATTAGGCTTCTTTCTGTGATCCACACCCCAAAATTAGGTTCATTACTTTATCATCACAACTGGTCTACTAACTTTTTACTTGAAATCAACACTCTCTAACTTAAGAGGCTGTTTACTACACAAATAGTTGAATCTTTCAGTCTAATGGTCTTGTGGGGAAAAAAAGTTTCTACACTGGTGGCTAAAAACTCTACTTTTTCAGCTCAGTGCTTCTGTGGCTCAAGCGGCTAAGGCACCAGCCACATACACTTGAGTTGGCAGGTTGAAATCCAGCCCAGGCCTGCCAAACAACAATGATGGCTGCAACCAAAAAATAGCCAGGCGTTGCGGCAGGTGCCTATAGTCCCAGCTATTTGGGAGGCGGAGGCAAGAGAATTGCTTGAGCCCAGGAGTTAGTTGGAGGTTGCTGTGAGCTGTGATGCCACGGCATTCTACCCAGGGTGACAGCTTGAGGCTCTGTCTAAAAAACAACAACAATAACAACAAAAAAACTCTACTTTTTCTTTCTTTCTTTTTTTTTTTTTAAGACAGAGTCGCATTATGTCACCCTCAGTAGAGTGTCATGGCATCATAGCTCACAGCAACCTCAAACTCTTGGGCTTAAGCTATTCTCTTGCCTCAGCCTCCCAAGTAGCTGGGACTACAGGTGCCCGCCACAACACCTGGCTATTTTTTTGTTGTTGTTGCAGTTGTCATTGTTGTTTAGCTGGCCCAGGCCAGGTTCAAACCCGCCAGCCTTGGTGTATGTGGCTGGCACCGTAACCACTGTGCTACAGGTGCTGAGCCATAAAAACGCTACTTTTTCTAGCTGGGCCTCTCTAAATCTCAGAAAGGTATTCAAAAGTGTCAGCACAACAGACTAACTCATCTGCTGCTCTCTTTTCAAGGCCATACACAGCTGAGGTCTTTGTTTTCAGTTGTGATTCCCAGCTCCCTGACTTGTTCCTCCTAAGGCTTTTTAGGGTTATAGCTACTATGCTTTAAGTTCCTTTACCTGGTTATCACCAACAGGTAAATTAGCTTTTGAAAACATGTACAGTTAGTACTGGATGTCACCAAATTATGTTGTAAACAGCATCAAGAAAATAGAAAAGGGCCAGGTGCAGTGGCTCATGCCTGTAATCCCAGCACTCTGGGAGGCCAACTCCTTACGTGAGGTCAGGAGTTTGAGACTTGAGCAAAAGGAAGACCTCATCTCTACAAAACAATAGAAAAATAAGGCAGGTGTGGTGGCACACACCTGCAGTCCCAGCTACTTGGAAGGTTGAGGCAGGAAGATCACTTGAGCCCAGGAGTATGAGGTTGCAGTGACATATGATGACATCACTGCACTCTAGCCAAGCAACAAATTAAGAATGTCTCAAGAAAAAAAAAAAAGGGGGGGGGGGCGGCGCCTGTGGCTCAGTGAGTAGGGCGCCGGCCCCATATGCTGAGGGTGGTGGGTTCAAACCCAGCCCCGGCCAAACTGCAACAAAAAAATAGCCGGGTGCTGTGGCGGGCGCCTGTTGTCCCAGCTGCTCGGGAGGCTGAGGCAAGAGAATCGCGTAAGCCCGAGAGTTAGAGGTTGCTGTGAGCCGTGTGACGCCACGGCACTCTACCCGAGGGCGGTACAGTGAGACTCTGTCTCTACAAAAAAAAACAAAAAAAAACAAAAAAAAAAAAAAAAAGAGGGGGAGGGGGGAAGAGAAAGAAAATAGAAAAGTATGGCATATTTACCCCTCCACCTCTCCACTACCATTCTTGAAGAAAGAGTGAAAGGGATGTGATCCAAAAAGTATTTGCTTTTAGAAAGCTGATTTTAGGGGCCAGAGGCATGATCTGAGAGAGAGAAAGAAAGAAAAGCAATCCTTGAGGGGTTAAGTAAGAAGTCAGGGACCAGGGGCTGTCTAAAACCCTGAGGGCGGAATGAGGCAGAGAGAAGTGCTTCTAAATATCACTTAGAGTGGCTCGTGCCTCCTGTAATCCTAGCACTCTGGGGGCACTGAAGTGGGAGGACTGTCTGAACTCAAGAGTTCTAGACCACCCTGAGCAAGAGAGAGACTCCATCTCTTCTCAGAATAGAAAAATTAGGCGGCACCTGTGGCTCAGGGGGTAGGGCATCGGCCCCATATACTGAGGGTGGCAGGTTCAAACCCGGCCCTGGCCAAACTGCAACAAAAAAATAGCTGGGCGTTGTGGCGGATGTCTGTAGTCCCAGCTACTCGGGAAGCTGAGGCAAGAGAATCACCTAAGCCCAAGAGTTGGAAGTTGCTGTGAGCTGTGTGATACTAGGGCACTCTACCAAGGGCCATAAAGTGCAATTTTGTCCCTAAAAAAAAAAATTAGCCAGGTGTTGTGGCAGGCACCAATAGTCTCAGCTACTCAGGAGGCTGAGGAAGGAGGATTGCTTGAACCCAGGAAGTGAGCTTGCTGTGAGCTAGGTTGATGCCATAACAGTCTAGGCTGGTGCAACAGAGTGAGACTCTGTCTCAAAATATATCTATATATATCCCTTAGAGTAGAGAACTCTTTCCCCTGCACCTGTGCTGTACTTCAGAGACACACAGTCAGCATGTCCACCTGAACCTAAGCTGATTGTATCATTTTTAGGAATTCTCCCTCTAGGTCGATGGGAACTTCAAGTCCCTTAAAGAAAAGCTGGGTTCAGGATGAGTCCTGGGAGACAAGTATACAAAGAGAAATCACAAAAAGATTAGCATTTGGGTTAAGAAGAGGAGACCTTCCAGAGTCAGGTTTTGGGCCAGGATACTGAAATCCAGGGTGCTAGGCTGGATGGTCTGGGAGCAGGTAACCAGGCACATCCCTAAAAAGAAGGAACTTTAAGCCCCTGAAGGGCTGGGCCAAGATCAGAGGGAAAGGGCAAGATCATATCCCCAACTGGGGCTGGAGGGGGTAGTAAGGAAGAGTTCACCTTCAGGGACACATCTCCATTAAGGCTGTGTTTTTCTTCTGGTTTGGGGGCAACTAATTCCTTGGATTGCTGTAGTTCTGAACAAATGACTAAAGGTGCTGTGTTTTTCCCTCCATCATGAAGACAAGGCTCAAAGAAAGGGCGAAGGGGGCCCAAGAAACTGTCAGTGAAAGTAAAGATGTGGGATTTGTCAGTCACGTTGTAGAAAGAGATGACCCCTGCTTCATAGTCCAGGAAAACCCCGACACACTGAGGAGTCTCTTTAAGGCGAAAGAAGATCTGCGGGGACGTGAGAGCTTCATACTTGTTCTCACCACTCTGTCGCACAAGCCAGTGTCCGTTGGCAGGGGAGGCAGTGACCTTCCCCTTTCTGCTCACCGACTCACTGCACACCCCAAGGATCCATTTGGTCTTGCCTCCCACATACACCTCCCAATAGTGACAGCCAGCCGTGAAGTACTCGGAGCCCAGGACACTGACTACAAAATCAAATCTCTGGGGGTTGTTAGGCACAGGCTGCCTTCTGTCTCCAAGCCTCACACATTTCCGGTCCTCAGACAGGATGAGCTTGGGATGTGCTGAATCCGGGTCCAGGGTTACCACCACTGCAGAAAGTCACAGAGAGGTGAGGTTTGGTAAGCACAGGTCTGAAGGGATCTTTGAGTAGCTTTAGAGGGAAAAATAATCTTTAGGTCTGTAATCACTGATGCTGGCCCATTTTAGTTAATGGATCTCACCCCACATATGGACTGGAACCAAATAATACCAAAGAATAGGTATCCTGGTAGAGTACTAAGTAAAAGAGAAAGAACTTCTTCACCTGTCTGGGAAGCTGTTTTAATCTCGAGGAAATCCTACTTGCTATGGTTGAATGTGTCCCCTAATAGTTCATGTTTCGACACTAATTCCTCAATGAGACAGTGTTGGGAGGTGAGACTAGTGGAGGTGTTTGGATCATGGAGGCCCTACACTCACAAAGGGATTAATGCAGTTCTCTCAGGGCTGGGATAGTTCTCTGGAGAGTGGGTTGTATTAGTAATAAGGCACGGGCAGCGCCTGTGGCTCAAAAGGGTAGGGTGCCGGCCCCATATGCCAGAGGTGGTGGGTTCAAACCCAGCCCTGGCCAGAAACTGAAAAAAAAAAATAATAATAAATAAAATAATAATAATAATAATAAGGCAGGTTGCTCTGCTTTGTCTCCCCTCTTTTTGCATGCCCTTATCCACCCTGCCACTTTTTTTTTTTTCTTTTTTTTTTGTAGAGACAGAGTCTCACCTTATGGCCCTCGGTAGAGTGCCGTGGCCTCACACAGCTCACAGCAACCTCCAACTCCTGGGCTTAAGCGATTCTCTTGCCTCAGCCTCCCGAGTAGCTGGGACCACAGGCACCCACCACAACGCCCGGCTATTTTTTGGTTGCAGTTTGGCCGGGGCCGGGTTTGAACCCGTCACCCTTGGTATATGGGGCCGGCACCCTACCGACTGAGCCACAGGCACCCCCCACACCGTGCCACTTTTAATGAAGCATCACGAGGCCCTCACCAGATATAGCCACCCAATCTTGGACCTCCTAGCCTCCAGGACAGTAAGCTAAATAAATCTCTTTTCTTTTTTTTTTTTTTCTAGAGACAGAGTCTCACTTTATGGCCCTCAGTAGAGTGCCGTGGCCTCACACAGCTCACAGCAACCTCCAACTCCTGTGCTTAAGGCGATTCTCTTGCCTCAGCCTCCCGAGTAGCTGGGACTACAGGCACCTGCCACAACGCCCGGCTGTTTTTTGGTTGCAGTTTGGCTGGGGCTGGGTTTGAACCCGCCACCCTCAGTACATAGGGCCGGCGCCTTACCGACTGAGCCATAGGCGCCGCCCATCTCTTTTCTTTATAAATAACTCCATCTTGGGTGTTCTATTACAGCAATAGAAAAAGGACTAAGACATTACCTTTGTCTTCAATGTTCCAAAGGAAGCTAATTATCAAATACGATAACAAACATAGGCTTTGATGTTAGACCCTGCAGCCACATAGGATGTTTGAGTCCTAGTTTCTGCCACATGCTAGTCACATAGCCTTGGGCTTGTTATTCATTGCTAAACCTTAGTTTCCTCCCCTGTAAAATGGGGGTAATAATAGAACCTATGTTGTAGAGCTATTGTGAAGACTTGATGAGCTAATGCATGAGATGGTGCCTCACTGCTGCAGTGAAGTGCATGATGCTCATTTTGTTACCTAAAATTATTGCTTATAATGATCATTTTTAAATGTTGATATAGAGAGGATTCTTCCTTAACATTGTGGATTATGAGTGCCACAGTAAGTTTCACTCCTCCCCCAAATATGGGAAACGGGCTCTTCTTGGAGAATGAAGCCCATGAAATCATACTTGGTTGAAGAACAGGCAGTAAGCCAGTCTGTCATTGTGAGATGGAAGGGTTTGTGACACTCAGAATGCCAACTAAGATGACCTGCTATCCTCTCAAGAGGCCAACTGATCAATTCCATTGTACTCTGCTTGAAGGAAGATAGTATGACTGGGAGGGAAATGAAGAACCTAGAAAATTAATAAGGGTACTGAAACAGTGAAAACACTAAATCTCGTTGAAACAGCAGCAAAATATGCAACCTATTTAGGAATAAATTAAAAGAGACGCATGCAAATTTTTTTGCAATGAAACTATGACACTTTTTCGTAATCCATATTATTGGAGCATATGCTCCACCCATTCCTTTCTTCTCTGAGAATCATAGTCATCTCCTAGGAATATTGGTTTGCAGAGAAAGAAAAAAATGGCATATGCGTAGAAAGAGTCAGAAGCAGGGGTTATTTATCTAACTGTAGAATAGGAAGAACTTCTCAAACCTGAGAATATGGAAGAGAACACACAGGAAAAAATTAATGAATTTGACTACATAAAAATAAAACACTCACACATCAGAAAAAATACTGTAAGGAAATTAAAATGCAAGTGAAAAATACTCAGTGGCAAATATGACAAAGGGTTAACATCCTTTATCTAGAAAGAAGAAATACAAATAACTGGTTAACTTAAGAAAAATCTCAAAAATCATAAAAAAAACATAATAAGAGAAAACCTAATAATTATCAGTTCTCTAAAAGAAAGAAGACTTTCTAAATCTGTGACCTAAAAAAGATCACAAAGATTTTTTTAATTGATAAATAGATTTGATAACAGTAAAAGAAATTACAGTCTGCATTTCAAAGGAATAGAGCATGATCTAAGGTTACAAAGCCTTAAGGTGGACGGGCTCTGAAAATGTGAATCTAATAGAGCCCGTCCTCCTTAAGGCTTTGTAACCTTAGATCATGCTCCGTTCCTTTGAAATGCAGACTGTAATTTCTTTTATTGTTATCAAATTTATAAAAATATAACAAGTATCCAGTGTACTCCATACTAACATCACACCAATAGATAAATAACTACATGCTCACAAGAGAAAAAAAAACAAAATAAATTCAAGTCGGGGCAGGGGGAGGAGAAAGGAGGATTGATGAGCTCTCACCTGATGTGCACAGTGTAAGGGTATACAGGACACACCTAGGTGAAGGGCTCAACTACAACTTGGACTTTACCTAACAAATGCGAACAATGTAACCTAATGGTTTATACCCTCATGTTAATCTGAAATTTAAAAAAAAGAGAAACGTGGATCTATTTGATTGCCGTAACTTACCAAAATGCAGCCGTGCTCTTCTCCAGCCTGAAAGACATAGAAGGGATTGTTAAAGCACTGAAGAAATCGAGAACTCGCAGAGAGTCAAACACAGGGAAGGTGCAACTCACCTGAGTTTGCTGCAGCTCTTTTTAGCTCTATGAAAGAAGAAACAAGGAAGATGAACTATCACTGGGCATGTCAGGATAACAGGATATAACTTGGCACAAAAGTTATAAGAACATGGGAAACTTACTTAGTTCATTTCGGAGTTTCTCTAAAAAATAAGAAAATTGGGCAAATCAGAATGAGGGTTTCTACATTCCCATAATGCTACAATCCCGTCCCAACCACATTCTTAGAGCAGATCCTCAATTGCTATACTCTAGAACATCCTTATAAGAGAGTCTGCGATGGCAATAGCTCCCAGCTGTGGGCCATGGGCCTCAGCACTACTGCAGAGGATCAGCCAATTCCTTTGTGAGCCAAACCTTACGCAGACTGAACATCTCACACAGGGATTCTCAAACTATGGCCTGCGAGCCACGTGAAGCGGTGTGATTGTATTTGTTCCCGTTTTGTTTTTTTACTTCAAAATAAGATATGTGCAGTGTGCATAGGAATTCGTTCATAGTTTTTTTTTTTAACTATAGTCCGGCCCTCCAACAGTGTGAGGGACAGTGAACTGGCCCCCTGTTTAAAAAGTTTGAGGACCCCTGTTAGTGAACATAAATGTATGTATGTGCATGAGAGAAAAGTAAAATACAAGTTCATTTAAAACTGAGTCTCTAATAGATTTTGTTATCATGTATATTATCTCAATGTAAATTAAAAATAGGTATGTCAAATGTCTCCAGGGGGTTCGTAGGGGGAGTTGCTTTGTTTTGTCTTGTGAGAGGGTTTCACTTTGTCGCCCTGGATAGAGTGCCGTGGCATCAGGTTCACAGCAACCTCAAATTTCTGGGCTCAAGGGATCATCCTGCCTCAGCCTCTCAAGTAGCTGGGAGAATAGGTGCCCACCACGATGCTCTCTAATTTTTTTATATTTGTAGTAGAGATGGGGTCTCTTTCTTACTCAGGCTGGTCTTGAACTCCTGACCTCAAGGGATCCTCCTGCCTTGGCCTACCAGAGTGCTAGGATTACAGGTGTGAGCCACCACACCTGGCCTGCATGTTTTTTGTTTTTTGTTTTTTTAATGTTAAAAAGAATTCCTCTCAGATGCTGGTGTAGATGTGGAGAGAACAGAACACTTTTACAGCGCTGGTGGGACTGCAAACTAATACAACCTTTTTGGAAGGAAGTATGGAGAACCCTCAAAGAACTCAAATTAGACCTTCGATCTGATACTGCAATCCCATTACTAGGCATCTACCTAGAAGAAAAAAATCATTTTGTCATAAGGACATTTTCACTAGACTACTTATCATAGCTCAATTTTTAATCGCCAAAATGTGGAAACAGCCTAAAAATGCCCATCAACCCAGGAATGGGAATGGATTAGCAACCTGTGGTATATGTATATCATAGACTACTATTCAGCCATTAAAAAAGATGGAGACTTTACATCTTTTGTATTAACCTGGATAGAGTTAGGACACATTTTTCTTAGTAAAGTATCACAAGAATGGAGAAGAATCCAAGGTACTTCAATCCAATATTTTCTCAATGCAGATATGTCAAATGTCTGCAGTGGTTTTGTGGGGAGTTGTTTTGTTTTGTCTGGGTAGAGTGTTGTGGCATCATCCTCGCTCACAGCAACCTCAAATGTCTCAAATTCTAATATGAAGCCAGTAGACAATCTAATACATACCCACATAAGAGAAGAACTCAAATGAATTCAAGGTGGGGGACAGGGGAATGAGATAGTGGGGAGAGAGCAGGAGAGAGGAGAAAGGGAGTTACGCTGTATGGTACACCTCTTGGGGGCATCACATAATTATAAGAGGGACTTTACCTAACAAATGCAAACAGTGTAACCTAATTCTTTGTACCCTCAATGAACCTAAACCAATATAAACAAACAAACAAACAAATAAATAGAGGTCCTCATACATGAAGTGGTAGAGAAGCAATGCTCTAGCATTTTCAGTTTAATAAAGATCCATCCATCATGGACCCCACCTAAGAAATGTCATGCCTGGGTAATAAAAGGGAGTATCAGATGGCTTCACCTATACAGGTACATCTCTTCCTGGTAAAAACATTTCCCATTTGAGACTAGGTAACATTTGTTCAGGAAAGAGGAAGAGGAAATACTTCAGGTAACATTTGTTCGGGAAAGAGAAAAGAGGCCGTGAGAGCCAAGAAATCCCCAGTTTCCACGGCTACCATTTGCCCTCTCCCTTCTGCTCCAGTCAGTAAACTCAGACACTCATTCTAAAGCAAAGATCTCAGCAGAAGGAAGTTTGTGCCACAGATGAAGAGCAGAACTTACTGAAGGCTTTATGGAGTCTTCCTAAAAACCAGAAAGAGAGAGAGAGGAGTGAGTGATCAGATACTGCCCCTTTATCCTGGGTCCCTGGAAGGCTCATCACTCCACACCCAAGGAAGAAAAGGACACTCATATTCATATCAGTCCCAAGTAGGGCCCCATGTCCTAGGGGAATCCGATGGTCCTGGTAACACTTTCCCAATGACCCAGCTTGCCCAAGACTGCGGTTCCTCCTTCCCCAGTCTGTCTGGTTTCATTTCCACAGTCTGTAGAGTGTTTCAGAATGTTTGTAACTGCAGTGCCTGGGTGTATGCTTTGCTGTCCTTTTGTAGTCTGCTATGATAGTATCTAAGGTGTAAAACTAGCTAAAGTCCTCACATGAACTTATTGATATGACTTCATTGTTCTCTACTGTAGCTCCCCTGAAGTTCGTTTGTTTGTTTGTTGTTTTCTGAGACATAGTCTCACTTTGTCACCCTTAGTAGAGTGCCATGAGCTCACAGTAACCTCACACTCTTGGGCTCAAGTGATTCTCTTGCCTCAGCCTCCTGAGTAGCTGGGACTACAGGCACCTACCACAACGCTGGGCTATTTTTAGAGACAGGGTCTCGCTCTGGCTCAGGCTGGTTTCAAAATCATGAACTCAGGTGATCCACCTGCTTCAGACTCCCAGAGTGCTAGGATTACAGGTGCAAGTCACTATGCCTGGCTGGCTCCTCTGCAGTTATAAATTTCACAAACACAGAGGTCCCAGAAGGTTTGGGGACATAGGCAGCACACATTTTCCCCTCCCTGGCACTGACCCTGCCAGATAATTGAAGTTATATGTCTGAGTCTACCACCAGACCCTAAGGGCCAGGCATGTGTTAAGTGTCAGATGGAGCAATGAAGCTGAACGTGATACATGACACATGACACAGATCCAAGAGAAGTTATGGTTCAGTGTTACCATTTCCACTACTAATGGCTCTAATTACTGTGTCCGGTACTTACACCGAGGTAAGCACTGAATCCTCTCAACAATATGAGGTACATAAAATTATTATTCCCATTTTCTAAAGGTGTGATCTGAGGCTCAGAAGGACGTAAAATTTGCCCAAGGTCATTCAGCTAGAAAGTGGCTAAGAAAACAGAATTTAAACCCAAGTCTGTCTGACTCTTGAGAAGTCCCCACCATCATTACATTACACTCCCCCTCCACTCTTGGGCAGAACAGCCGGAGTGCCTGCAGTGTACACCATACCTGCCCCACCTTGGAGGACATGTAAGGGGGGAAGAGAGAGAATATGTTATTTGTTTCCTACCCATTACTCTTTATGTGTAATTACCTTTTTCTTTTGCATGGTCTGAGAGAAGATTTTCTAGAGAAAGGAAAGGAAAAGATCATGAGATTCTCTGCCATCATGGAGGGGCCCTGATTCCCATTGATCTCACCTGCTGTTCTTGGGCCTGCCCTCCTCTCTGTGCACCAAAACCTCCCTGATCCAGTCCCTGAACATCTCTTCTCTGGACAGCAGAATTGGCAGCCCAAATTGTTGCCCACACCCTATCATACTTCCTCTGGTCTCTTCTCAACACTGCGGCCAGAGAGAATTTTTCAAAGCACGATTCTGAGTGGATGTCCCTGTGCATTGCTTTATCACTGCTCTCAGGGAAAGGACCATCTTCAACATGGTCTACAAGGCCTCAGATGGCCCAAACACTGCCCACCTCTCCAGTTTTTGCCATGCCACCTCTTCTTCTTGCTCTTGCACCTTCTCTGCTTTCCAAATGTGCGCTGCCCTTCCGGACCATGCCTCTCTCACAAGCTGTTCCTTCTGTGGTAGATGGTTTTCCATTCCTGCTTCACTCACGATTTCCAGTCCTTGAAGTCAAACATCACATCCCCAAGCCTCCAGCTTGGTTGGGTCTTCCTGGTCATATCGTACCCTTCACAGACCTGGGAGCTTGCTTTTGTGGCATTTGTACTTATTTATTTGTGTAGTTACTTAATTTACATAATCTCCCTAACCAGACTAAAACTTCCAGGAAGGCACAGGCTGTGTCTGCTTTTACTCACCATCGTATCCCCCAAATCTAGTATCGTCCAGGGCATTTTGTAGATAATTATCAATTATTTGTTGAACAAATAAAAGTGTCCCTGAATTCAATCCACACAGTTCCCACAAAATAAGAGGGCGCAATGAGCTCAGAAACATAAATCACCAAAAATACCAGAAGGCACAATGTTACGAGTAAGAATCAGGAAACATTGGAAGCAATAGATTTCTTTTTTTTTCCTTTTGCAGTTTTTGGCCGGGGCTGGGTTTGAATCCACCACCTCTGGCATATGGGGCTGGCGCCCTACTCCTTTGAGCTACAGGCGCCACCCTGGAAGCAATAGATTTCAATTCCACCACCACCATCACTAAGAACAGCAGATGGATGAAATTTTCAGGTACAGAATCTAGATTAGTGAACACTGGGGGTATGGAAATGAACAAAGAAACATCATCTCCACCCCCATCCCAGGACACTTACCTACCTCCATCACCTGTTCATAGAGAAGCTTCTCTAAAAGGAAAAAAAATAGATGTCAGCTCAGCTTAGCTTTATTTAATTAATTAATTTATTTATTTATTTTGAGACAGTCTCACTTTGCCACCTTCAGTAGAGTGCCATGGCATCATAGCTCACAACAACCTCAAACTCCTGGGCTCAAGCGATTCTCTTGCCTCAGCTTCCTGAGTAGCTGGGACTATAGGCGCCCGCCTCAACACCCGGCTATTTTTAGAGGTGGAGTCTCATTCTGGCTCAGGCTGGTCTCGAACCTGTGAGCTCTACCCACCTCAGCCTCCTAGAGTGCTAGGATTACAGGCATGAGCCACCGCACCTGGCCCTAGGAAAGGCTTTTTCTAATAGATATAGTTGTCCAAAGATTCCCCAAGCTGCCTCAGTGGGACTGACTCATTGCCACTCTGGGTGTGTGACCATTTATTTGAAAGAAGTAGGGGGTCTTCAAATCATCAGCTAAGGGGAGGAGTGTTGTATTATGTGACTTTCAAAGTCCTTTCCAACCTTTGACCATTTTCCTGAGGATTTTATCCCATGCATATAATTGTATTTCCTGATTAGAAGGCTCTAATTAATTTCTTAGTTAATTAGAAGGCTGGCATTGACTATCGGAGCAAGATGGCGGCCGAGTAACAGCTTCCTTGCATCTAGAAGGTTGGCATGGTCAGTTATTTTCTCATTTCTCAAAGGATAAGAATTAACAGCTCTGCCCAAGGGTCTTTCTGCAGTTTATTGAATTCTCTCTGCATTGTGGGTCCCCAGTGCATGGCTCTTCTGGTTTTCTCCCAAAACCTAGGGACAAGTGTCCTATCTATATCTATGTCCATCCAGCATTTTCCCAGAGCAATCCTAGTCCTAGTTGCTGCCAGCCTTGGCCCTCTCACCACTTAGTTACCTTTTGATTTTCTTTGCTTCCAGATGAGCCAAATGCACACCATGATGAGAAGAAGCAGGACAAAAAGGATCCCAGTAAGAGCCACTTCTGAGGACGAGACCCTTCCAGGAGATGGGGCTGAAACAAAAGCCACCAATGATCCCCTCAGATGGCAGACAGCTCAGGCACGTCCCTACTGTCTCCATCACTTCCAGGGAGAGACCTCACCAAAGTAGGTGAGGGTTCTGGTTTCTCTTAGTAACTCAAACCTTGGATGCCATTAAAAGTGAGTGAGATTGTGCGGTACCTGTGGCTCAGTGAGTAGGGTGCTGGCCCCATATACCAAGGGTGGCGAGTAACCCAGCCCCGGCCAAACTGCAACAAAAAAATAGCCTGGCATTGTGTTGGGCACCCATAGTCCCAGCTACTTGGGAGTCTGGGGTAAGAGAATTGCCTATGCCTGAGAGCTGGAGCTTGCTGTGAACTGTGATGCCATGGCACTCTACCGAGGGTGACAAAATGCGACTCTGTCTCTAAAAATTATAATAATAATAATAAACAAAAGTAAGTGTGGTTATGGCACTAGCCACATACACCGAGGCTGGTGGGTTCGAATCGGGCCCGGCCCAACTAAACAACAATGACAACTGCAACCACAACAAAAACAGCCAGGCATTGTGGTGAGTGCCTGCAGTCCCAGCTACTTGGGAGGCTGAGGCAAGAGAATCACTTAAGCCCAAGAGTGTGAGGTTGCTGTGAGCTGTGACGCCACAGCACTCTACCAAGGGCAACATAGTGAAACTCTGTCTCAAATTAAATAAATAAGAAATAAAAAGACCAGTCATGGCTGGGCTCAGTGGCTCATGCCTGTAATCCAAGCACTCCGGGAAGCTGAGGCAGGTGGGTTGCCTTAGCTCAGGAGTTCAAGACCAGTCTGAACAAGAGCAACACCCCTTCTCTACTAAAAGTAGAAAAACTGAGGCAAGAGGATTACTTAAGCCCGAGAGTTTGAGGTTGCTGTGAGCTATAATATCACCCTGGTACTCTACCCAGGGTGACAGCTTGAGACTCTGTCTCAAATAATAATAATAATAAGAAGAAGAAAATAAAAATGAAAAGACCAGTCATGTAAGGCACACAGCACTTAGGGTCAGTGGCAGTAGAAAGAGAAGAAAGGAGGGGCACACAGAGAAAAAAAAACACAAAGAATTAGCAGAGGTCTATGACTCCTTCCCACCCCAGGCCCCAGACTATCTTTCTTGGCTCCAAAACCACCCTTTTCTGCTATATGACTCCATGTTTCAAGAGATTCTAAATGGTTCATACCTTTTAACCCATAAATTCTACCTGCAGAAACACTTTTTAAGAAAATAATCAAAATCACTTTTCAAAATACATGCAAAGATGTTCACTACACCATTAGCTATGAGGACACATTGGGAAACATTCAGATGCCCAGAAATAGGGCTTTGGTTAATTTTATTATCCTATAGCCACAGAGTGAAATACTGCACAGCCCTTAAAATGTTACTTATGGACATGAGCTAAAAAAAAGAAAAATACTTATGATATTAAGTGGAAAAGTACCCTAGGAGACATATAGGAATATTAAAAAAAACAGGCTTTGGGTGGCGCCTATGGCTCAAAGGAGTAGGGCACCGGCCCCATATGCCAGAGGTAGTGGGCTCAAACCCAGCCCTGGCCAAAAACTGCAAAACAAATAAATAAATAAATAAAAATAAATTAAAAAAAAAAAACAGGCTGAGTGTGTATCCATAAACACATACACACTCAGAGATACATACATGCAAGAAAGTCTTCAAACAAATATACCAAATTTTAGCAGCTGTTCTCTGGAATTTATGAGATTATAGGCTATTTTTTAGTTTCTATAAAATATTCTGTGTTTTTTCAAGTTTTCTATAACTCACATGCTTTATTCTTAGAATTTTTTTTTTTTGTGGTTTTTTTTTTTTTGGCCAGGGCTGGGTTTGAACCCGCCACCTCTGGCATATGGGACCGGCGCCCTACTCCTTGAGCCACAGGCGCCGCCCGCTTTATTCTTAGAATTTAAAAATTTCTTTATAAAATTTCTTTTTTCTTAAGCAATAATAATAATAATGCAAAGAAAGTAACATTCACATTGTCAAATAAGAGTATGTCGGGGAGGGAGGATGGGTGGAGGAAGGGTGATTGGTGGGATTACACCTGTGGTGCATCTTACAAGGGTACACATGAAACTTAGTAAATGTAGAATATAAATGTCTTAATGCAATAACTAAGAAAATTCCAGGAAGGCTATGTTAACCAGTGTGATGAAAATGTGTCAAACTGTTTATAAAACCAGTGTATGGTGCCCCATGATCGCATTAATGTACACAGCTATGATTTAATAATAAAAAAAAAAGAGTAGGCACGGTGCCTCATGCTTGTAATCCTAGCACTCTGGGAACCCAAGGTGGGTAGATTGCTTGAGCCTAGGAGTTCTAGTCCAGCCTGAGCAAGATCAAGATCTGGTCTCTATAAAAAAAGAAAAATAAATTAAAAAAAAGAGTAGGTCTATCATAAAATGCTTTGATTCTGAGATTTAGTATGGAGTCATCAGTTAACTTCCTTTTTTTTAAGTCTCAAAAAATAGACAACTAACATTTATAAATAAAAGTAAAAGATAATTTCAAAAACCAGAGCATGCCAAATCTTATAGACAATAGAAAAAGAAATACTTCAAAATCATTCTACTTGATCTGGGTACACTTGATATTAAAATTGGAGAAAGTATTATTATTATAAAGGGGAAATTACAAACATATGTCACTTATAAATGAGGATGCAATATCCTAAACAACATATTAACAAGTTGAATTAAAAATTAATGTTTAAATAATGTACTTTGGTCAAAATTAAAATTTCTACTAGGGCAGGAGTTTCCTTCGGAATCACCAGGAGCTTTAAGCCTCAGCTTTTACCTTCTACGGCCATGGCTGCAACCTTCTCTTGGCCAAGGGCTGTGTTGCGGATGGTGCAGGACACATTCCCCAGTGCACTGTCGCTGACTCTGCTGAACACTGCTGTTTGAAAGAGCCCAGCATTGTCCAGAGAGTGGGCCTCCGACAGGGATGGAAGCACCAGGCCTTGAGGGTCTCTCCACTCGGCCCAAGGCTGTGGGAACCATCCCACTGACCTGCACACCAGCAGGATCCATCCAGCATTGTAGCCTTTCATGTGGATATAAGGATCAGAACCTAAAACTGAAGCGAGGAGACTGCCTGGATGAATCAGCCCAGATACAGACCAGCAGGGGCTCAGCAAGGACGTGGTCCTAGCCTGAGCCCTCTTTACCCCACAGTTTCTTCTGATGAACAAGGGTAGCTGTTATGGGACTAGAATGTCTACCCTTCATCCACCCTCCCAACCATCCTCCTCCCAATGGGATAAGCCAGTTTCTAGCTTTATCCTCAGATGTCTCAAAACCTATCTCTAGTAGTAACTATATCATCACGTGATTCATATTCTTTGGGGCAAGCACTTCAGTTCCATTTTATTTATTTATTTATTGAGACAGAGTCACCCTGAGATTGAGTGCCATGGCATCATCATAGCTCACAGCAACTTCAAACTTTTGGGCTCAAGAGATCTTTAAAGTATTTTTTTCCCTCGGTTCCCTTTAAAAAAAAAAAATACTCTTCATCCCCAAATGACTCCATGTTTGTAAAATCTGTCTACCAATTACTTTGTGTTTCAAAGTAATTGACTCATCACCTTTTAGTGTGTGGCTCTAAGTTATGACCAAAAGATAATCACCTTGTGACCACATGGAGCCAGTATCATTCAAGCAGATGCAAAGACATGGGTTGGGTTGGGATTTTTTTTTGATAGATCAGGTTTTTTTCAAATATTGAATCTAGTTTGACAAACACTATGTCTACCTTAAGTACTCAGGAACCTCAGGAGAGGACCCAGTAAGTAAATCCTTGTCACCACTGGGAATCTGGCTCTTGGGGACATTTCCTTATAGCCATGGCTATGATTTTCTTTATAATTGAGCAAAGAAAGATGACCCAAAGAGGAAAAGCTATTATCTATCCACTAAGCCCTACAGGCCACTGATTGCATTTAACCCAGGACCCGCATTGTGTAGAGTTTTCTTTTTTTTTTTTTATAGGAATATTTTATTTGTTTTTTTTTTTTTGTAGAGACAGAGTCTCACTTTTATGGCCCTCGGTAGAGTGCCATGGCATCACACAGCTCACAGCAACCTCCAACTCCTGGGCTTAAGCGATTCTCTTGCCTCAGCCTCCCAAGTAGCTGGGACTACAGGCGCCCGCCACAACGCCCAGCTATTTTTTGGTTGCAGTTCAGCCGGGGCCGGGTTTGAACCCGCCACCCTCGGTATATGGGGCCGGCGCCTTACTGACTGAGCCACAGGTGCCACCCTTGTGTAGAGTTTTCTGAAGTTGGGGTCCCTTCCTCATCAGAAAGCCTGAGCCACAGTCACAAACTCCTCTGAGGTCAATGGATCAACTGGGCAATATGCATTGTGGACGAAAGGAAAGTGCAGATATGGAAGGACAAAGTAGTGCTGACTAAGCTCATTCAATTGCCTCAGAAGACCCTGGGCATGGCAAACCCATTCTAACCTGCAACTTGCAGGGTCACAGTGTCCTCTCTGCTCTGGTTTCCGATGCGGACCAGACATCGGAAAGGCCCTCGATCCTCAAGGCTCACACTGTAGATGTGCAGAGTGACACTTCCCTCTTGGGCGTCTCTCACCAGCGCTGTCCTCCCCTTATATTCTGGCATCAGATCTTCATCCCATTCCTTCCCATCCCGAAACACGTGAACGACCTGAGAGCGCTGCGGTGGTGGGGACCGCAGCCACCTCACCTCCTCTGGCACCATCCCAGGCCAGAGAGAGACAGGGCAGAGTAGGTTGGCTGTGCCCCCCAGCGGGGCCAAGTGAAAAGTGCTGGCATCCCCTGTGCCTGCCGACAGAAAGGGACAAGGTGATCTGAGTGGGAGGATATAGGAGAAAAAGCTGGAACAGGGATAAGGAACGGCATTATCTTGGAGGAGGACCCAGAGCCTGAACCACCCCCCACAAAAAAATAAATAAATAAATAAGGAGGAGAGAGAGAGAAATGGGGGGAGAACACAACCCAAAAATAAATAAGGTCTCTGGCCAAGCCTCCTGGGGATGCCATTATCAGATGTCCCAGGCAGAGGTTCAGAAACTCCTACCTGACATGCTGACAGGCAGCTGGAGCTGGAGAAAGACGAGGGTGATGAGCTGGGAGCCAAAGGAACTTGCCATCTCCATACGATCTAGGAGGACAACAGAGAGAGACCCCAGAAGAGGGCTGAGGAGATTGGAGTGAGAGGGCTTAACCTGGGAGCCAGGGCTTAGTTGGGGACTGCATTGCCCCTGCTCTGGAATCACACAGACTCGGGTTCCTACCCAAGCTCTGCCACTGACACTGTGACACTGTGACTGAACTTCTCTGAAACTGTGTTTCTTTATCTTTAAAATGGGTACCATAGGTTCGGCACCTGTAGCTCCGTGGTTGGGGCGCTGGCCACATTCACCAGGGCTGGCGGGTTAGAGCTTGGCCTGGGCCTGATAAGCAACAATGACAACTACAACAAAAAAATAGCTGGGTGTTGTGACAGGCTCCTGTAGTCCCAGCTACTTGGGAGGCTGAAGCAAGAGAATCACTTAAGCCCAAGAGTTTGAGGTTGCTGTGAGCTGTGACGCCACAGCATTCTACCTAGGGCAACATAGTGAGACTCTATCTCAAAAAAAACTAAAATGAGTAAAAATAACTGTGCCTCCTTGCAGGATTATCTGAGGGTAGAAGGAGGTTAAGTGCTCACATAGAGACTGCCATCTTAGCTAAGTCTGTGAATGCTGCAGGGAGGATGGTGGTGGGGATGAGATGAATGAGGATCTAGGGGTGAGACACTGAGTGTGATTTCTTTTTCTTTCTTTTTTTTTTTTTTTGAGACAGAGTCTCACTCAGTCACCTTGGCTAGAGTGCCATGGTGTCATAGCCCACAACTTCTAACTCTTAACTGGGTCAAGCGATAGTCTTGCCTCATCCTCCCTAGTAGCTGGGACTACAGATGCTTGCCATAATACCCAGCTAGTTTTTCTGTTTTTCGTAGAGATGGGATTTTGCTCTTGCTCAGGCTGGTCTCAAACTCCTGAGCTCAAGCAACCACCAAGCTTGGCCTCCCAGAGAGCTACAATTACAGGCATGAACCACTGCACCTGGCCTGTGAGTCTGACTTAGATGGCATAGTGAAGAGTCTAAAAGAACAAGAGCTTATGCATAGACCTAAGTAAGTAAACACCAAAGTAATGGCCTTCTTTTGCATTTGGTATCCAAGAACAGGCACCAGAAGTGCCTGCTTGAAGCCAGTCTTCACCCATAATGTAGCCTACAGCTCTTCCCTGGCAGCCTTCCAAGTTTCACTGGACAAATAACAAACCAAAGAACCAAAGCAGTAAGATCCCTCTATTTCACCCTGAAGGCACTAATCTTGCAAACTCAGGGTTGGTTCTGCCCATTTTCTAGCTCTGTGTCCCTAGGAAAGTTTCATAACATCTCTGGGCTTCATATTCTTTATTATTATTATTATTTTTTTTTTTTGAAGAGGAGTTTCACTTTGTTGCCTTGGGTAGAGTGCTGTGGCATCATAGCTCACAGCAACCTCAAACTCCTGGGCTCAAGAGATTCTCTTGCTTCAGCCTCCCGAGTAACTGGGACTATAGGAGCCTACTACAAGCCCAGCTATTTTTTAGAGGTGGGGTCTCACTCTTGCTCAGGCTAGTCTTGAACTTGTGAGCTCAAGCAATCTACCCACCTTGGCCACCCAGAGTGCTTGAGCCACGGCACCTGGCCCTTACATTCTCTCTCTTTTTTTCTTTTTTTTTTTGAGACAGAGTCTCACTATGTCGCCATTGGTAGAGTCATGTCACTGCTCACAGCAACCTCAAACTCTTGGGCTTAAGCCATTCTCTTGCCTCAACCTCCCAAGTAGCTGGGACTACAGGCACCCACTACAACGCCCAGCTAGTTTTTGTTTGTACTTGTCATTGTTGTTTGGCAGGCCCAGGCTGGGTTTGAACCCGCCAGCTCTTGTGTATGTGGGTGGTGCCCTAGTCACTGAACTACAGGTGCCGAGCCTTTACATTCTTTTTTTTTTTTTAGAGACAGAGTTTCACTGTACCACCCTCGGGTAGAGTGCCATGACGTCACACAGCTCACAGCAACCTCTAACTCTTGGGTTTATGCTATTCTCCTGCCTCATCCTCCGGAGCAGCTGGGACTACAGGCGCCCGCCACAACACCCGGCTATTTTTTGGTTGCAGTTTGGCAGGGGCTGGGTTTGAACCCACCACCCTCCGCATACGGGGCCGGCGCTCTACTCACTAAGCCACAGGCGCCGCCCATACATTCTTAATCTATCAGGAGGGAACCTTCTTCACAGGTGAATGTGAAGTGTGGCAAGGCTCAGTGGCTCACACCTGTAATCCTAGCACTCTGGGAGACCAAGAAGGGTGGATCAACCTAGCTCACGAGTTCAAGACTAGCTTGAGCAAGAGTGAGAACCCCCATCTCTAAAAAAAAAAAGAACTGGGCATTGTGGTAGATGCCTGTAGTCCCAGCTGCTCAGGAGGCTGAGGAAAGAGGATCATTTCAGCCCAGGAGTTTGTCTTTAAAAAATAAATAAAAATAGGGAGGCACCTGTGGTTCGGTGAGTAGGGCGCCGACCCCATATACCAAGGGTGGCAGGTTCGAACCCAGCCCCAGATAAACTGCAACAAAAAAATAGCCAGGTGTTGTGGCAGGTGTTTTTTAGACTCTGACTCCAAAAAAAAAATAAAAATAGGGTGGCACCTATGGCTCAAGGAGTAGGGCACCGGCACCATATACCAGGGGTGGAGGGTTCAAGTCTAGCCCTGGCCAAAACTGCAAAAAATAAATAAATAAAAATAAATAAAAACAAAAAATAAAAATAAAATTTAAAAAATTTGATTATTTTTCATTTTAATTTGTATTTATTTGATTACTCATTTGTTATTTGGACTTTGCCAATGTACTTGGTTCATTTTTCTATGACATTTGTCTCACGATGGCTTGCAAAATTGTTTATATAGCAACCATTTTTTTCTACTACCCATTTTGGAAATATTTTCCCCCACACGGTTATTTACATTTCAATTTTTAAATAGTTTCATTTTTAATTTTTTTTTTTTTTGAGACAGAGTTCATTATGTTGCCCTCAGTAAAGTGCTATAGCATCACAGCTAACAGCAACCTCAGACTCTTGAACTCAAGCAGTTCTCTTGCCTCAGCCTCCCAAGTAGCTGGAACTACAGGCGCCCGCCACAACTCCTGGCTACTTTTGTTGTTGTTGTTGTTGCAGTTGTCATTGTTTAGCTGGCCAGGGCTGGGTTCAAACCCGTTACCCTCAGTGCATGTGTCTGTAACCACTGTGCTATGGGTGCCAAGCCTCATTTTTAATATTTCTGAATCAGAGAAAAGATTGCAACAGATGTTCCCTTGACAATCCCAAACAGTTTGAGTAGATCCTACAAATCTACAAATGATCAGTACAAAAGCACACAGCCCAGTATCTGGCCAATAGTAAATGCTAAATAAATGTTACCTATAATATTAATGATGATGATAATAATAAATAGGAATCTTTCAACAAAGCCCATCCAGGTCTCTTGTCACTTGCTGTGTTTGTGCTCCTAGGTGACAGCTAAGAGTTGCCCCCATTGGGCGGCCCCTGTGGCTCAGTGAGTAGGGCGCCGGCCCCATATACCGAGGGTGGTGGGTTCAAACCCAGCCCCGGACAAACTGCAACCAAAAAATAGCCGGGCGTTGTGGCAGGCGCCTGTAGTCCCAGCTGCTTGAGAGGCTGAGGCAAGAGAATCACATAAGCCCAAGAGCTGGAGGTTGCTGTGAGCCGTGTGACGCCACGGCACTCTACCGAGGGCAGTAAAGTGAGACTCTGTCTCTACAAAAAAAAAAAAAAAGAGTTGCCCCCATTTAATCCTTTAAAATGTTCTTGTAAGAAGAAAGAGAATTATTTCTCTACCAAACCTGAGGATTCCAAGAAAGTTGAATGAACAGAGTGAAGAGAGAGGAGAGGGAAGAGAACTCACCACCTTTGGCATCAGGGATCCTTGTCCTTCACTGGCAGATCTGGAGCCTCTTAACTGGAAACACTCCCTTGCCCCATGCAGAGAGTTGAGGTATCAGGCAGGAGCTTCAGGAAGGTAGAGAAATGTGGGCCTGGGGAAAGTTCATATTTTATTCTAAAGTCCAAAGACCAGAGCCAGAACTCTGTCTGCCCCAGAGGCTCCCTTCTAGCTGTTCCTATAAACAAATAAGCCACACCCTGCCTGTCTGCCTTTGATAAAGGAACAGAGCAAAGAAGAGTCTCCCTCAAAGCGAGGAAGCCACCAAGTGCCACTGGGTACAAGGAACTTACCCCTCAGCCTCCTTTTTTGCCAGGGCTAGCTTACCAAGGGTAATTCCCTTTGATAGAATTAGATCTTATTAGACACTTCCTGAAAAGTTGCTCACTTTTACTTTTTAAATCAGAGTAAACTGGAAGATTGTTTTCAAAGACACCCACCAAGTAGCCAGCTTTAACTCACCTCCTTTATCTCTAGCTACACCCTGACACGTGCTGACAAGGAACATTGCTCACTCTTCTCCAACATACGATAAACCCTTTCTTACTTTCATAATATCCATAATTGCATCTTTAACAATGCATTATATACGTTTGTCTTTTGAACTTCATAAAGATGAAGCCCATTGTCATAATTCCCCACAGATTCCTTTTCTCCTTCAACATTTTTTTTTTTTTGACATAGGGTCTCAACCTGTCACCTGGGCTAGAGAGTGGTGGCATCATCATAGCTCATTGCAAACTCAAACTTATGGGCTCAAGTGATCCTCCTGCCTCAGCCTCCTGAGTAGCTGGGACTATGGGTGCCCTCCACCATGCCCAGATAATTTTTCTATTTTTTGTGGAGACGGTGTCCTGCTTTTGCTCAAGGTCTCAAACTCCTGGCTTCAAGCAATTCTCCCAAACTGCTAAGACTACAGGCATGAGCTTCTGCGCCCAGTCTTTTTTTTTGCTGTTTTGGCTGGGGCTGGGTTTGAACCTGCCAGTCAAGAGTTTCTTTAGAGTAGTGGTTCTCTATCTGTGATCCATGAACCCTGGGAGTCCCTGAGACCCCCACCAGTCAGATTTAAACTTTATTCATAATAATTCTAAGACGTTATTTGCCTTTTTCACAGTATTGACATTTTCAAAGACACTTTAAAAACCATGATGGGTAAAACAGCTGGCACAAATCATTAAGTGGCACAAAATTGCAGTAAAAGTTACTAATTTTATTAAATATCAACTCTTAGATACATATATTTTCAATATTCTATGTGACAAAATGGGAAGGACACATAAGCAGTTCTGATACAGTTCAAAATATGATGACTTTGTGATTGAGTTGTCAGCTGAAGTGGTCACTTGACTCATGGAGCACAATTGTTACCTAAAAGTACAACTGATAAACTTAAGATTTCAGACTTGAGTATTTGGCAGAATATTGTGCACCTGTCATTTCAAGAAAAACAATTGACAGGGCCCTAAAGATAATTTAATCTTTTGAGTGAAAATTAGAATTAAAAAAACTTTTATTTGCTATTGTGATCTTGATAGCTTCCTAATTGCAAAAGACTTGTCTGATGAGTGTGGTAGTGATATTAATGAATGTGTTTGGGGGTTTGTTGGTTTTTTGAGACAGAGTCTTACTCTGTCACCCCAGTTAAAGTACTGTGCTATGGTGTCATCATAGCTTGCTGCAATCTCAAACTCATGGATGGGTTCCAGCAATCCTCCTATCTCAGGCTCCTGAGTAGCTGGGACTACAGGCACCTACCACCACGCCTGTAATCCCAGTACTCTAGGAGAGGCTGAGGTGGGGTGGATAGCTTCAGCTCAGAAGTTTGAGACCAGCCTGAGCAAGACTGAGACCCTCATCTCTACTAAAAATGGAAAAATTGGGCAGCGCCTGTGGCTCAGTGGGTAAGGCACCGGCCCCATATGCCAAGGGTGGTGGGTTCAAACCTGGCCCTGGCCAAACTGCAACCAAAAAATAGCTGGGCGTTGTGGCGGGTGTCTGTAGTCCCAGCTACTCGCAAGGCTGAGGCAAGAGAATCACCTAAGCCCAGGAGTTGGAGGTTGCTAGGAGCTGTGACACCACAGCACTGTACCAAGGGCAATAAAGTGAAACTCTGTCTCTACAAAAAAAAAAAAAAAAAAAATGGAAAAACTAGCCAGTCACAGTGGCACATGCCTGCAGTCCCAGCTACCGGGGAGGCTGAGACAAGAGGATCACTTGAGCAAGAAGAGTTTGAAGTTGCTATGAGCTATGATGATGCCACAGCACTTTACTCAGAGCAACGGAGAAAGATTCTGTCTCAAAAATAAATAAATAAATATCACAAGATAAATCAGTAGGCTTTATTGTAACAAGAGCATAAAAAGTTCATTGCTTAAAAAAAAAAAAAAAATCAATGGCCTAGTTCTTTGGGCGGCGCCTGTGGTTCACAGGAGTAGGGCACTGGCCCCATATGCCAGAGGTTCAAACCCAGCCCTGCCAAAAACTGCAAAAAAAAAGACATGCAAAAGATTTACTGCCATAAAAAAAGAATAAAATCCTATCATTCACAGCAGTATGGATGGAACAAGAGGACATTATGTTCAGTGAAAAAAACCAGGAACAGAAAGTTAAACATATGTTCTTATCATATTCTTTTTTTTTTTTTTTTTTTGTAGAGACAGAGTTTCACTTTATTGCCCTTGGTAGAGTGCCGTGGCGTCACACAGCTTACAGCAACCTCCAACTCCTGGGCTTAGGCGATTCTCCTGCCTCAGCCTCCCAAGTAGCTGGGACTACAGGCGCCTGCCACAACGCCCAGCTATTTTTTTGTTGCAGTTTGGCTGGGGCTGGGTTTGAACCCGCCACCCTCGGTATATGGGGCCAGCGCCCTGCTCACTGAGCCACTTAAATTTTAAATTTCGACATAACCTCCGTCTCTCCCTCCCCTTTCCCTAACCTCTGTTCTGCTTTTCCTCCTAAAAAACTTTATTCTCATAGGAGGAAAAGCAGAACAGAGGTTAGGGAAAGGGGAGGGAGAGACCGAGGTTATGTCGAAATTTGTTAAAGGATACAAAATTACAGCTAGAAAGGAAGAACAAGTTCCAGTGTTTATCATAGGATGACTACAGTTAACAGTGGTGGCTCAGCGCTGTGGGAGGCCTAGGCGGGTGGATTGCCTGAGCTCAGAGGTTCGAGATCTGTATGAACAGCAGTGAGCCAGAGTAAGACCCCGTCTCTAGTAACATCAAAAACAGCCAGACTTTGTGGTGGGGGTCTGTAATCCCAGCTACTGGGGAGGCAAGGGGACAGAGCATCGCCAGAGGAAGAACATCTAAAAAAAGAAGAAAGAAAATGAACAACAACAACAAAAAAAGTACTTCAAAGAATGAACAAGCAAGCTGAAATTAAAAAAAAAAAATACGTTTTTGAATAGCTAGAAAAGAGGATACTGAATGTTCCTGACACAAAGAAATGATAAATGTTTGAGATGATAGATATGTCAGTAGCCCTGACATGATCACTATACATTTTATGTATTGCAACATCATTATGCACCCCCTAATTATGTATAATCATATGTCAATTCAAAAATTAATTTTTCTGTAGGCCAGGCACAATAGTTCGTGCCTGTAATCCTAGCACTCTGGGAAGGCCAAAACATGTGGATTGATTGAGTTCACAAGTTGAAGACCAGCCTGAGCAAGAGCAAGACCCCAGTCTCTACTAAAAATAGAAAAAAGTAGCCAGGCATTGTGGCAGGTGCCTGTAGTCCCTGGCTGAGGCAAGAGGATTGCTTGAGCCCAAGAGTTTGAGGTTGCTGTGAGCTATGACGACACAGCATTTCACCAAGAGTGACAAAGTGAGACTCTGTCTCAAACAATACAAAACAAAACAAACAAACAAAAAAGGAAAGTTGAGAAACAAAGAAAAATTCCTGGAAATTAAAATTTTGTATGAAAAATATTCAACAGAAGAACCAGAGGATACAGTTTAGGAAACTCTTAGAGAGTAGAATAAACAAAACCAAGTAATGGAACATGAGAGAAAAATCAGGGAATTATTCGCAGAGAACATTTCCTGGAATTGAAGATTATGTTTCCTGATTGAAAGAGGCCACCCAGTGCTTAGCACAATGAATGAAAAAGCCTTTCAAAATTCATTATTATGAAAGATCAGAACATCAAGTATAAAGGGGGAAAATATCCTTAAAGTTTCCAGAAACAAATGAACGAACAAAATCCATATGGGAAATAAAAGAAATCAGAATAAATCAGACTCCTCAGGAGGCTAATCACGTGGCAAGCTAGATGACAATGGATCAATGTCTTTAAAATTCTGAGGAAGACCAGCCTGTGAGACCCCATATCTAAAAAAAAAAAAAAAAAAATTAGCCAGGTATGGTGGTGCACATCTGTGGTCCCAGTTACAGGCAGGAGGATCAATTGAGCCCAGGACTTGGAGGTCACAGTGAGCTATGATAGATAGTACCATTGCACTCCAGCCTGGGCAACAGAGTAAGACCCTGTCTCTAAAAAGAAAAAAAAATTTGAGGAAAAATAATTTCCAACCTGGAAATTATCAATTAAGGGTGAGAAAAATAAAGCCATTTTTAGACAAGCAAGGACTCAATAATTTACCTTTCACAAACCCCTTCTGGGTATTTAATAGAGAATGTACTCCTCCAAAATGAGAGAATAACCCGAAAATGGAAAGACATAAGATCCAGGGAGCAGGGGATTTGGCACAGGAGAGCTAAGAAGAGAACCCCCAGAATGTGGTTAGGGGAAATCCTAGGACAGGAGCTATGCAGGAAGGCCAAGAAGACAGTTTAGAGCAAGAGAAGGATGAATCTAAGGAAGGATGTCATCAAGGGAAAAGGCATAAGCTAGGCATGGTGACTCATGCCTGTAATCCTAGCACTCTGAGAGGCCAAGGCAGGTGGACTGTTTGAGTTCATAAGTTCAAGACCAGCCTGAGTAAGAATAAGACTTCATCTCTACTAAAAGCTGGGCATCATGGTGGGTGCCTATAGTCCAAGCCACTCGAGAAGCTGAGGCAGGAGGACTGCTTGAGGCCAAGGGACTGAGGTTGCTATGACCTATAATGATGCCACAGCACTCTATCCAGGGTGACAGAATGAGACTCTGTCTCAAAAAATCAAACAACAAAAAAGACACTGATAGATCACCAGGTGCAAGTGACCAGATCAAGAGGTATTTTATAGTTCTGATGGTGTTTGTAAAATAATTAACAGTAGTTCCATAGATAATTAAGTAAATTTTTAAAAGACCATTTTTAGCACCAGACAAAAGAAGTTATTCCATAAAGTGAATATAATCCTGGCAGAGTATATGCCTCAACTGTGAAAATATTCCACAGTTGTATTAATGTAGACACTGACTAAGCCAAGAGTCCACTCCTGGTCACAAAAAAAAAAAAAAAAGAAAGAGAAAGGATAAACTTTTGAAGGAAAACCAGGAAGGGGCATTTGGAGTTTTAGGGGGGGCTTTCTTTTTCAGACAGGGTCTTATTCTGTTGCCAGCTTGAATTGGCATGGAGGAAGGGGACTTCGGTGGTGCCCGTAGCTTGGTGGACAGGGTGCCAGCCACATACACCGAGACTGGCAGCTTCGAACCCCATCCAGCCAGCTGAAACAACAGCTGAGACTGTCTCAAAAAAAAAAGAAAAGAAAAGAAAAAAGGAAGGGGACTTTGATAGGTGGTGTTCAGCCCCAAGATTCATTCCTTCCCAGCTTCTTCATTCTTGGTTTTTTGTTGTTTATTATTTTTTATTTTTTTGACACAGTCTTACTATGTCGCCCTCAGTAGAATGCCATGGCGTCACAGCTCACAGCAACCTCAAACTCTTGGGCTTAAGCGATTCTCTTGCCTCAGCCTCCCAGTTAGCTGGGACTACAGGCACCCACCACAATGCCCAGCTATTTTTTTTGTTGCAGTTGTTTAGCTGGCCTGGGCTGGGTTAGAACCCGCCACCTTGGGTGTATGTGGCTGGCGCCGTAACCGCTGTGCTACAGGCACTCAGCCAAGCTTCTTTATTCCTGATGAAGAATTCAAATCTGACATCTCTAGTCCTGCGCCTTTCTGGAATCTTCTAATTGCTTACTGGACAACTCTTCTTGCCTATTGCCACTCTAGGTGTAAAATCAATTTCTCTCTCTGTCTTTCTCCTCTAACTTATCCTATTTTTCACCCTTTCCCAATCCAATTCATCTATTTTTATCAGTGGCTCAGTGACACCACTATTTTTCCGGTCTTCTGCTTTTGTTTTTCCACTCTGTCATTCCCTATACCTGTCTCTTTTAGCAGGCTTAAAAAGCCTTCCAAAGGCCCTGCTCCATCTCCAGCTGTAATGCAGTTGATAGCTTATATGAACTTTATAAACTATACAATGTGACACAGATGTAAAATACCAATATTATGCCAACATTTCTGAAATCAACTCTGGCTTGGTTACCTTTATTCTTCTTTGAGGCAGTCTCACTCTGTTCCCCAGGCTAGAGTGCAGT
The DNA here is from genome assembly GCF_027406575.1 of Nycticebus coucang. Taxonomy (NCBI): domain Eukaryota; kingdom Metazoa; phylum Chordata; class Mammalia; order Primates; family Lorisidae; genus Nycticebus; species Nycticebus coucang. The sequence goes on along the minus strand of NC_069801.1, from coordinate 36,704,876 downwards.
GGCCTAAGCTTAGTTCACAGCAACCTCAAACTCATGGGTTCAAGTGATCCTCCTGCCTCTCCCCTCCCCACCCCCCCGCCCGCACAGTGCTAGGATTACAGGTGTGTGCCATCAGGCCCAGCCTGGCTTGTTTACTTTTATTAATAATAATCCAATTAGCATTTGTATTGTAATTTCTTAGGATTGTTAAAGTATAAATGTTCATTACAGAGATTTTAGAAAATACAAAAAGCATAAATAAAATAAAAATAACCCCTATTCTTAACATTCTAAAGTGTTTTCATCTCCTCTCTATTCCATTTATATATAATTTATTTTGAAACTATAAAAATGCTGTGATTAGACTGCACATATATACCTCTTGGTAGCTCTTTATTTTAATATACTAAACAGTTTATGATGTCAGTAAATACTCTTCTATGTCATTTTATTTTGACAGAGTCTCAAGCTGTCTGTCACCCTGAGTAGAGTGTCATGGCATCATAGCTCACAGCAACCTCCAACTCTTGGGCTCAAGCAATCCTCTTGCCTCAGTTTTTCTATTTTTAATAGAGATAGGGTCTTGCTTTTGCTCAGGCTGGTCTCAAACTCATGAATTCAAGCAATCCACTCACCTCAGCCTCCCAGAATGCTAGGATTACAGGTGTGAACCACCGAGCCCGGCCTCTTATGTCATTTTAATGGCTGCATGGAATTTCATTATAGCTATCCTATCATTTATTTGAACAACTCCTATTATAAAGATTTTGTTTTTTGGGTGTCACCTGTGGTTCAATGAGTAGGGCACCAGCCCCGTACACCGAGGGTGGCAGGTTTGAACTCAGCTCTGGCCAAACTGCAACCAAAAAATAGCCAGGCATTGCGGTGGGCACCTGTAGTCCCAGCTACTCCAGAGGCTGAGGCAAGAGAATCGCCTAAGCCCAAGACCTGTAGGTTGCAGTGAGCTGTGATGCTATGGCACTCTACCTTGGGCGACTCTGTCTCTTAAAAAAAAAAAAAAAGATTTTGTTTTTTTCAGCTTTTTCTTAGAAATATTTAAGGTTTCTCATAATCTAGTGCTAAACTGGCCTCCAAAAAGATTTTATTGTTTGTTTGTTTCCTAGAGACAGAGTCTCACTCTATCACCCTGAGTAGAGTGCCCTGGTGGCATCATAGCTCACAGCAACCTCAAACTCCTGGGCTCAAGCAATCCTCTTGCCTTAGCCTCCCGAAAAGCTGGGAATACAGGCACCCACCACAATGGCCAGCTAGTTTTTCTATTTTTAGTAGAGATGGGGTCTCCGGGGTCTCAATTTGTTCAGGCTGGTCTTTTTTTTTTTTAAATTTTTGTTGTAGAGACAGAGTTTCACTTTATGGCCCTTGGTAGAGTGCCATGGCATCACACAGCTCACAGCAACCTCCAACTCCTGGGCTTAAGCGATTCTCTTGCCTCAGCCTTCCGAGTAGCTGGGACTACAGGCGCCCACCACAACACCCGGCTATTTTTTGTTTGCAGTTCGGCCGGGGCGGGTTTGAACCTGCCACCCTCGGTATATGGGGCCGGCGCCTTACCGACCGAGCCACAGGTGCCGCCCGTTCAGGCTGGTCTTAAACTCCTGAGCTCAGGTGACCCACTGGTCTTGGACTGCCAAAATGCCAGGATGACAAGTGTGAGCCACCCCACCTGCACAGAAATGTTTTAATTACACTTTTAGGAAGTCGCAACTTTTCTTTTTTTTTTTTTGTGTGTGTGTTTTTTTTTTTTTTTTTGGCCAGGGCTGGGTTTGAACCCGCCACCTCCGGCATATGGGATCGGCGCCCTACTCCTTGAGCCACAGGCGCCGCCCAGAAGTCGCAACTTTTCAAAGCCTCTGTTCCTTTCTGTGTAAAGTGGGGATAATAATTTCTTTTTTTTTCCACTTTGTCGCCCTCGGTAGAGTGCTATGGCATCACATCTCACAGCAACCTCCAGCTTTTGGGCTTAGGTGATTCTCTTGCCTCAGCCTCCCAAGTAGCTGGGACTACAGGCGCCTGCCACAATGCCCAGCTATTTTTTTGTTGCAGTTTGGCCAGGACCGGGTTTGAACCCGCCACCCTTGGTACATGGGGCCAGCGCCCTACTCACTGAGCCACAGGCACTGCCCTTCTTTTTTTTTTTTTTTTGAGACAGAGTCTCACTATTTCACCCTCGGTAGAGTGCTGAGGCGTCACAGCTCACAGCAACCTCAAACTCTTGGGCTCAAGCGATTCTCTTGCCTCAGCCTCCCAAGTAGCTGGGAATACAGGTGCCCACCACAACTCCTGGCTATTTGTTGTTGTTGTTGTTGTTGCAATGTTGTTGTTGGTTAGCTGGCCTGGGCAGGGTTTGAACCCTCCAACTTCGGTATATGTGACTGGCGCTGAGCCAGGATTATAGTTTCTTACTAGACATTTATATATTACTCATACTTGCAGTGAAGAATCACTAAGTTAATAAACATAAAGGTGAGACAGAAAACTGACAAGCACTGCTTGGGGCACTGCTAAGGGCATTGCTTAATTGTGCCAACATTGTTGAATTGAGCCAGGAAGGGTCAAAATATAGCTTCAAACTGCCCTGATCAAAAGAAGGAGAAGACAGGACAAGTTCCAACTGGTTAGAACCAAGATGGTGGATAAATTGACCACCTCTTGAAATTACAGCTTCATTACACTTTATTACCATAAAAATGTCTAAGAAAACCTCCTGTTCCCATAATGCTCCTGATGTCATGACACTTCCTATTTGACCATATTTAGTCAAAAGGAGGACATTACACTAACTCCAGGAAAACACCATTCCAAGAAATAACAAGACTATTCCTCCCCTTGTTTAGCCTATAATTAAGCTGTTGCTTAAATAGACTAAAGGAGCCATGGGGATGGCCCTCCACAGAAGAATTAGCCACTATTCTATGGAATAGGTTTTCTATATTTTCTTTTTTCTTTCTTTTAGAGACAGAATCTCACTTTAGCGCCCTCGGTAGTGCTGTGGCGTCACACAGCTCACAGCAACCTCCAACTCCTGGGCTTATGCGTTTCTCTTGCCTCAGCCTCCCGAGTAGCTGGGACTACAGGTGCCACAACGCCCGGCTATTTTTTGTTGCTGTTTGGCCGGTGCCGAGTTTGAACCCGCCACCCTTGGTAAATGGGGCCAGTGCCCTACCCACTGAACCACAGGCACCGCCCAAGGTTTTCTATATTTTCTAAATAAAATTTGTTTTCACTTGTTCGCTTGCTCCTGAATTCTTTCTTGAGCAAACCAAAGGACCCAGTTGGACTTCAACTGATTCCCAGCATTACACGTCATTTTCCTGCATCAAAGCTATAAAAACAGCGCCTGAAATATAGTAAGTCCTAAAGAGAGGTGGCTATTACTTTTTGGTCAATCCTTGCTAATATAAGTGGAAAATGACAGCCAGTTATTTTAATTTACATCTCCTCAATAATGACTGGAAGTTGAATGTTTCTCTGCGTTTATACTGCCTATCTGTACTTCCACCAATACTCCGTTTTAAAGCATGGGCGAACAGTATCTCACTTAATCTTTCTAAAAAAACTGGTGAATCAAGAAGGTAACCATCACCACTCCCCACTTTTATTTTTTTAATTTTTTTAAACCAAATTTAGCAGTGGCTGGGGCTGGGGCCGGGGCCGGAATTATACCTACTTTTGTGATACTAAGGTTACTAAGTTCTGATAACCCACCACCATCGGACCAGCCAAACCTATCCTCACTTTTCTGAAGCTCAGAATCTAAATTCTGCGCAATTCCAATCCCAAAATTCAGATGTCACCTTTCAAAACTCAGCAGAAGCCTGGGAAAGCTTTTGTTCGTCTGCCTTTCCCTACATGTTCTCTGCGCACGCGCGGCCGCTCCGCGGTGGAAGCCCGAAGGCGCAGGGCCCCCGGCCCCGCCCAGTCCGAGGGGCGGTGGGCTCACAACTGTAGATCCAGCGGCGGAGAGAAGCCCAGGATTGCCCCCTGTTGGGGCCTTGTCTGCGACGAGGCGGAAGCCCCAAAGTTCAGAGACCTGGTAAGCAAAGGCAAGAGTTCCCGAGCTCTCGGTGGACGCCGCCGTCGCCATTTTGCTCCGCGGAGGGAGGAGGACGGGAGGCGGGAGCCGTACCCTGGGGCCGGGGCGGGGTCGGGAGGTCGGGGGCGGGCCGAGTCTGGCTGTGGGCCCTGTGGCGGGCCCAGAGTGACTGCAGGCGGAATTTGGTGCGGCACTGTTAGACCGCAGTGGTGGGAACGTCCTGGTCCGAAGCCCAGAGACTGGTGGGAGACTTCAACTGGCCTCTCCCTCTGAGCCTCAGTGTTCCAAATATATCAGTCCCACTCTGGGTACAGCACGCCGTGGTGTATGAGACGATTTCACCTGGGTCTCACAAAGTAGTTCTTGGGAGAAGGCCAGGGAAGAGACTATGGTCCCATTCTGCAGACAGAAAACTAAGGCTCAGAATGGGGAAACTTGCCAAGGACACTCAGCCAGGATGTGACACTGGGACTCAGGTCTACATCACCAAATCCAGTGATAACCAGACTACTTCATCTCCCTCACTTGACAAAGGAAGGGGCTGAGCTAAGGGATTAGACTAGTGACTGGCAGGTGTGGGGTTTTTGTTCTTTTTGTTTTAAGATCTGCCTCTTTCTGTACTATCCAAGTCAAACCTAAGAAGACAAGCCATGGATCCACCTGCACGTAAAGAAAAACCCAAAGTTAAGGAACCTGTCAGCAGAGTTGAGAAGGCTAAGCAGAAATCAGCCCAGCAGGAGCTGAAGCAAAGACAAAGAGCAGAGGTGAGATTAAGTTGGAGATTCTGTATCCTGCAGTCCATTGGAGGTAATGCTGGAACAGAGAAATAGTAGAAAGAACTGTGATGGGGAGCCCTACTTGCCTCCAGGCAAGACAGGTATTCTCTCAGGTTTAGAGAGCTCACTGAGGTCCACAGCGGTGAGGTGGCAGCCCAGAATACATGCAAGTTAGTGTTAGAACCCCAGCTTGTACCAGGCCTCCAGATGACTCTTGGCACAGAGCTTTTGTGGTAGGGACCTGAGAGAAAGAAGAAAGGAGAAAAGAAGCGGTATGTAAAGGGAGAGAGGGTTCAGAATGAGAAAGAGAACAGGCACCCATTCTTTTTTTTTGTAAGTCGTTTAATTTTTATTACTCAAAAAAGCTTCATTTTCTTATTTAGCTTTCTGACTCTGTGCTTGTGCCTTCAACACTTTCACAACGATCTTCTGCTCTTCAATAAGGAAAGCACGCTTGATCCTGTCATGAACACATTTAGGACACATGGAACTACCATAGGCCCTGCTGACATGTTTTTTTTTTGTTTTAGACAACTTCATGAGAACTTTAGGTCTCATAGTGCAAACCCCTCAAAGTCTGCCTGTGCACATGCCACATGCAGATTTTGGTGCTTCCCCAACCTTCTTGGTATAAAGGTAAACAATTCTATTACCAGGGGTTCCAGAGACTGGTTTTGTTAGAGGCTGTATTGTAGGAAAGCCTACAGTGGTATGTCAAACGCTGCACCATTCTGAGTGCCTCTAGACAGCATCCCCCAATGCACCCCTTCTGAAGATGGTACAGAAAATAGCTAGGTAAAGGTCCAAGGTAAAATAACCAGGTAAAGGTCCAAGCTTTAAACCCACCAGTGTGTTCCTTTGTTATCTCAACACATAAAATCAGTTTGAGAATAAAACTGATTTCCATTGCCAATGTTGAACCACATCCAGACATGAGCATTTTATTTTAGTGTTTAATATTAAGGAAAAGCTTGCTATTTGTCTACTTATTTGTTTATATGGTTGTTGAGAAATTTTAAAATACAGAAGACTAGACTGTTATAACAAACACCTGGGTACTCAGAACCCCTGACTGGTAGTGGTTAGCATTTTGTATTATTTGTCTGGAGTCTTTTTAAAATAGGATAAATAAAAATTGCATATAAATTTTAAGACCCCTTTGTCCTTTTCCTGCCTTTTTCCCTCCCCATGAGCAACTACTTTATGTTTACACTCAAATATATTAATAGATATTCTTAAACAACATACAATATTCTTTTACATTCTAAATTCTTACATTAATTAAATTCCTACATTGTATTTTGTATTTTGCTTACATTGTATGTTTTAGAACCATTTAGTATGAGAATCTAGTTTATTCTCTCTTTTTTTTTTTTTTAAACAGAGTCTCACTTTGTCGCCCTTGGTAGAGTGCTGTATCGTCATAGCTCACAGCAACCTCTTGGGATGAAGCATTTCTCTTGCCTCAGCCTCCCAAGTAGCTGGGACTACAGGCGCCTGCCACAACGCCCAGCTATTTTAGAAATGAGGTCTCACTCTGGCTCAGGCTGTTTTCAAACCTGTGAGCTCAGGCAATCTACCTGCCTCGGCCTCCCAGACTGCTAGTATTACAGGTGTGAGCCACTGCACCTGGCCTTAGTTTATTCTCATTACTCTTTACAGTAGTCTGTTTTATGAATCCATTTTACTTAGTATATTTACCCATTATTCAAAAAATGGATATTTAAATTATTTATAGTTGGCTCAGCACCTATAGCTGAGCTGCTAGCACGCCAGCCACATACACTGGAGCTAGTGGATTTGAACCCAGCCTGGGCCTACAAACAACAATGACAACTACAACCAAAAAAACAAAATAGCCAGACGTTGGGGTAGGCACTTGAGGTCCCAGCTACTTGGGAGGCTGAGGCAAGAGAATCACTTAAGCCTAAGAGTTGGAGGTTGCTGTGAGCTGTGACATCATGGCACTCTATTGAGGGCAACATAGGCTCTGTCTCCAAAAAAAAAAAAAAATTTTTTTTATGCTATTACAGACATTGCTTTAGTGAAAAACTTTCAGTTATCTCTTTTGGCACTGTGCTAAAATTTCTGTAGGGTATTTAGAAGAATTACTGGGTGGGTACATTTTCAATGTTACTGGACATTACTAATGTAATTTCAAAGGGATTGTATAAGTTTGCATTCCTACTAGCACTGTGAGAGTTCTCGTTCCTCATTTCTTAACACTTGATAATTATCAACTTTTAATCTTTTTTGTTCATCTGAACCCTTCATTAAACAAATAGCTGCTACTGATGCCAGGCTCTGGTCCAGAAATTTGAGACACATGACAAAATAGAGCAGAGAAGGATCCCTGCCTTCATAGAGTTTGCATTCTAATGTGGGGGGGGGGGGCGAGGGGAGGGGGCGGAGCAGAACAGTAAACCTAATAACTAAACTTAATGGTGTGCTTGAAGTTAATCTGTATACGGAAATCTCTTTTGGATTAAGGCAGACCACCCGAGAACTGTGGGCCTTTGGGCCTAGGTTCGATCCTTTACCTCCCCATCCCCACTAGATCCAGGCTCCCTGATGATTTTACTGCCTTGTGCTGTTGTGAATAATTTGAGAGTTGCTATAAGAAACCATTGAATGGGCTCAGCACCCAAAGCACAGTGGTTATAGCGCCAGCCACATACACTGAGGTTGGAGGGTTCAAACCCAGCCTGGGCCTGCTAAAATAATAATGACAACTGCAACACACAAAAAAATAGCCAGGCATTGTGGCACGTGCCTGTCCCAGCTACTTGGGAGGCTGAGGCAAGAGAATCGCTTAAGCCCACAGGATGGAGGTTGCTGTGAGCTGTGACACCATAGCACTGTACCCAGTATGACATAGTGAGACTCAGTTTCAAAAAAAAAAAAAAAAAGAAACAGTTGTATGAAACTGGCGTCTGTGTATACTGTGGATGTTGAGGACATTGTTTACGTCCTTATCAACACCTTTCATGTCAGGTTTCCATAGATTAAGTTTCTTGTTTTTTTTTTTTGTTTTTTGAGATAGTGTCTCACTATGTCACCCTGGGTACAGTGCCGTGGTGTCACAGCTCACAGCAACCTCCAACTCGTGGGCTTAAGCGATTCTCTTGCCTCAGCCTCCCAAGTAGCTGGGACTACAAGGACCCGCCACAATGCCTGGCTAATTTTTGTTGTTGTTGTTGTTGCAGTTGTCATTGTTTTAGCTGGCCCAGGGCCAGGTTCCAACCTGCCAGCCTCCGGGTGTGTGGCTGGTGCCTTAAGTACTGTGCTATAGGCACCAAACCTAAGTTTATTTTTCTGACTTCAAATCCCGCTTTCTCCATAAATCCCAGTTTTTCCCATGTCACTTCAGACAAGGTAACATAACCTCTCCGAACTTCAGTTCCTCCTAGGTAAAATGAGGATAGTAATATCTACCTTGCAAGACTATTCAAGGGAATAAAAATGTTATGTGTGAAATACTTAGCACAGTCCCTGGCACAGTGAAAGCATTCACTGAACAGCCGTGATGATGATCAGGAATCATTGTGCTTCCAAGCAGTAAGCTTGCTTTTATTGTGTGGGCTCTAAATTGAACAATTGCTGGTGTTGGCTTACTGAAATGTAATGTTGGATTTGCCATCTAGCAGCAGCTGGCACTTGTGAAGCTCTTCATATGTGCCCTGCCCAGGCCAAGCCTGCACACACAGGCCCACGTGTAGTCCTCACAATAGGACTTCAAGGCAGGTATTAGTGTTCCTCTCATTTAACCTTAGCAAATCCTTCCTAGAGTAAGGTAGGGATATATAAAATACATGACCCTCTGAGGTAGGAGGTATTATCCTCATTGTAAAGTGACATGCTAGAATCCTGTAGTTAATGATGGTCAGGTCTGCAGTCTAAACAGATCTTCTGACCTTTATCTGCTGCTATTTGCTTCCTCATACAGTTTCCTTGCTGTTTGATCTGTATTGCCTGGAATGTAGTCTCATACAATAGAGGTGTGACAAGACCCCTTGTGGGGAGGAAGAGACACAGTTTTCATTCAGTTCTACAAAAATGCCACATTACAGAAAGTCAGATGTAAAGGAGATATATAGGAGATGAATGGGAGCAAGAGGCACATTTGTCAGTAGAAGCATTTGACTCTGCTAGGGACCCTTTCCTTCTTGACTGAAAGTCTTTCATTTCTTTTTTTTTTTTGTCTTTCATTTCTTGGCTTGGATACCCTGACCCATTTTGAGTCTCTTCTACCATCTTGCCTTCTTGGTCTCCAAGAAATTATTTAGTATTCCTCTCAGTCCCTAGCACAGTAGTATGCAGATTACAAATGCTCTTTAAATAGTTACTGAATGAAGCAGAAGCTTTCAATATGTTAAAAGTATGTATATAGGGCGGCGCCTGTGGCTCAACGGGTAGGGCGCCGGTCCCATATGCCGGAGGTGGCGGGTTCAAGCCCAGCCCCGGCCAAAAAAAAAAAAAAAAAAAAAAAGGTATGTATATAATGTGCATGTGCAGCTTAAAGAGAAAAATAAAACAAACACCTTGTTATCTACCAACCAACCAAAGAAATGGAACACAGCCTGTAACTTGGAAGCTCTGTGTGTCCCATTCTGGTTGGGTTTCTGACTTTCTGCACTAGCAGTACCCTCTTCCTTAATTTTATGGTAATCATTCTCTTATTGTTCTATGTTAATTTACTACCTCTCTGTGTATCCCTAAATGGTATTTTGTAGCATTACAATATATTATCTAGTTTTGTGTGTTTCTAAACTTAAATGTTACTGTATTCACTCAGTCTTTTTTAAACCATTCATATGTATTTTTGAATGGTTGTGGTAAAACATTTACTATTGTGGTAAAATAGTGGTACCACTATGTGGTAAAATTTACTACTATCATCGTCAGAATTATGCTTTTTTAAAAAAAATGGTGAAAAGATAATATATGTAGAATTAGTCAGCTGTACTCAGTTTAGACGATCCCAATATTGGCAACACCCAAAGCATGGTAGTCAGGAGCCAATTGAGCGTTTGCCTTCTCTCCATCAGGCCTACCCAGGCTATTGCCCCTGGCCGCACCAATGTCATAGAGCTTCTTCACAGCCTCTGTGTGTTGTTGCCTTCTGTCTTTTTCATGGCGGACTCAGTGGTTAGGGGGAACTTGATGATGGCATGGAGGTCAAGCTTGTTTCTCCTAGGAGCACTTTTCTGAGGATATGTGGACTGCCTCAGGAGCCACAGTGTCTTGGGCTGCCAGAGGTGAGTGACATGTGAATCATCTTTTTTGTGTGACTGAGGATGTCAGTGCTGTCAGGCCACAGCACTGACTTCTTGGCCTTCTAAATCTTGTCTTTGACTTTTGCTGTGGGAGGGCAGAAGCTTCCTCTTCACCCTTGATGCCAGCTTATAAAAAGGCAGCATTATGTTTTTCAAGAATTATTTGTGGTAGTGTTTTTAATCACTGTGTGGAATTCTCTTTTCCTTAAAGATTACAGTATCATTTAAGCTTTCTAGTCAGTTTTGATCGTTTTACTTTTTCAGGTGTCTTGGCCCAAGTTCACATTTGTTTTCCTCTCTATTATCTCAGTAGTTGCGTGTTCTTTCTAGTTCGTAATAACACTTGTTTGGGCCCACTCCCTTTTTGTATTGATCATATCAGAGGTTTGGAGGGGTGTTTTAGTATTTTCAAAGAACAATCTTGCAATTTTGATGATCTTTCTTTTTTTTTTTTTTGAGACAGAGTCTCACCGTGTCAACTTTGGTAGAGTGCTGTGGCATCACAGCTCACAGCAACCTCAAACTCTTGGGCTTAAGCAATTCTCTTGCCTCAGCCTCCCAAGTAGCTGGGACTACAGGCACCCACCACAATGCCCGGCTATTTTTTGGTTGCAGTTGTCGTTGTTTAGCTGGCCCAGGCCGGGTTCGAACCCACCACCCTTGGTGCATGTGGCTGACGCTGTAACCACTGTGCTACGGGTGCCGAGCCTGATGATCTTTTCTTTCTTTCTTTCTTTTTTTTTTTTTGAGACAGAGTCTCAAGCTGTTACCCTGGGTAGAGTGCTGTGGTGTCATAGCTCACAGCAGCCTCCAACTCTTGGGCTCAGGCTATATTCTTGCCTCAGTTTTTCTATTTTTTTTTTTTTTGTAAAGACACAGTCTCCACTTTATCGCCCTCGGTAGAGTGCTGTGGCATCACACAACTCATAGCAACCTCCACTTCCTGGGCTTAGGCGATTCTCTTGCCTTAGCCTCCTGAGTAGCTGAGACTACAGGCACCTGCCAAAATGCCCAGCTATTTTTTTGTTACAGTTTGGCCGGGGCCGGGTTTGAACCCGCCACCCTCAGTATATGGGGCCAGTGCCCTACCCACTGAGCCACAGGCACTGTCCTCAGTTTTTCTATTTTTAGTAGAGTTGGGGTCTCGCTTTTGTTCAGGATGGTCTTAAACTCATAAGCTCAAGCAATCTACCCGCCTCAGCCTCCCAGAGTGCTAGGATTACTGGCATTAGCCACCGTGCCCAGCCTTGATGATCCTTTCTATTGTAGGTTTGGGTGCCTTTTCATTAATTTCTGCCTTATTTTGTTTTTCTATTTGTCCCACTTCTCATTTGGTTTCTTCCCCTTCCTCATCTTTTCAGGTAATCAATTTATATTTCCTCTGCACACACATACTCCTCCACTTTTCTTCTTCTACAAATTAAGAAGTTTTATGATCTATTTCTGTTGTTAGCAGATAGATTATTATAAGGATAAAGAAAGGTGGCTCAGTGCCCGTAGCTCAGTAGTTAGGGACCAGCCACATTTCCCTGGGGCTGGTGGGTTCGAACCTGGCCCGGACCAGCTAAAACAACAATGACAATTGCTACTACAAAAAAAAAAAAGCCAGGCATTGTGGCAGGTGCTTGTAGTCCCAGCTACTTGGAAGGCTGAGGCAAGAGAATCCCTTAAGCCCAAGAGTTGGAGGTTGCTATGAGCTGTGACCCCACAGCACTCTACCGAGGGCAACATAGTGAGACTCCGTCTCCAAAAAAAATGGGATAAAGAAAGATGAGGGGCCTTTCACCTTAGAATGTGTCCTGCCATCTTCTTTCTACCCCTGCTGGCTTCCCTAGGTCATATTCCTACTACATCCTTCCCAGACTGTTGGATCAGATGCCTGAGTCGTTTATAATCTCTCCTCCCCTCACTTAATCCCTATTGTGGCCTCCATTTATTTTTCCCAAAGCATAGATATATTTAAGCTGCCTATGCTTATCTTTGCTAGCTCTCCAGATTCTGCCAGATAAAGTTCAGATTCCTTGACATGGCATTTAATTTTTTTTTTTTTTTTTGAGACAGTCTCACTATGTTGCCCTGGGTAGAGTGCTGTGGCATCACAGCTCACAGCAACCTCCAACTCTTGGGCTTAAGGGATTCTCTTGCCTTAGCCTCCCAAGTAGCTGGGACTACAGGCGCCTGCTACAGCGCCCGGATATTTTTTGGTTGTAGTTGTCATTGTTGTTTGGCAGGCCCGGGCTGGATTCGAACCTGACAGCTCCAATGTATGTGGCTGGCGCCCTTAGCCGCTGAGGTACAGGCGCCAAGCTGGCATGGCATTTAAGACCCCAACATACATTTTTTACCTTCTCCAGTTGTCCAGCCATACTCTATAGTATCTTTCATATTACCGTTCTTGAAGTTTCCAGTACTGACCCTATACTTTTCCATTCTATTTACACTGAATGTCCTCCCTCATTGCCTATCATGTTCTATCCCTAATCTCTACCTATTCGGTCCCTTAAAAACCAAATCAAGCCACCTGCTTCTCTGTTTCTTTCCTGACTCCCTTGCTGCAATTGGTCTCTACCTTTCCTGTTCCCATTCACTATCCCTACATTACCATTACTTGTGTAGTTCTGGCATTTTCAGATGATACAGCCTGTTGTACCCAGAGAGATGTCGCTTCCATTGTTAACACATGCATCTGTTTCTCCCATTCAGATCTATGCACTGAACAGAGTCATGACAGAGTTGGAGCAGCAGCAATTTGATGAGTTCTGTAAACAGATGCAGCCTCCTAGAGAGTGACCACCCCTGCTGTGTTCAAGCTGCATGGGACCCTGAAAGCTTTGTGAAAGTGTTACCAGTTTTAACTTGAGACCGCCCGTTTGTAGCCTCCCTGAACTAGACAAGAAGAAATTTGTGGATAAATCTGAACTTACATTCATAATTCCACTTCACTGGTTCCTCCATCTGAATTGGCCTCCTGCTTGCTGAAGAGACTTGTTTTCTTCTTGTAAAACAGTAGATTCTTTTTTAAAAAACCTTTTTCTATTGTTTGAGAAAAATCAGTGTTTCTTTTGAAATTGTATATCTTCTCTAAAAATGCAAATAAAGTACTAATAAAACATTCATTTCCTCATACCTTAGCAAGTGCCTAGCCATAAAAAGTTGAGTACAGAATAATGTAATAGGAAAGTGGAGGTGAGCAGAGGCACTCTTTGTCCTTTAGGAGTGAAGTGAAAAGGAAAGAGAAAGAACATGACTGCTTTCTAAGTGTCCTTCTTCTGGGGCTTACCAGACCCTGCTGATCCTGTTTTTAGACACACAAATATAAATATATGACCCCTTTACTCCCAGTTGAACTTCTAGCTAGTGTTTGGGCGTGACTAGGATTCCTTGTACCTGTGGTGTGTGGTGAGTTGGCAGGCTTGCACTAACAGGGACAATGGCATGCAAGTGCTTTTCGTTTTGCATTTTTGGAGCTACTTTATCAGGCCTAGAAACAGGCTTGTGATGAGAATATTCTGTCTGGTCCCCGAGAAACCAGTCACCCACTCATCCTACTGCCATTTTTAGGTGTAGAAATGTAAAGTAGTTTCTACTTCAGGCATTTGCATTAGGAATGGTAGTTCATAACTGAACATTAGCAGTGGAGTTATTTAATGCCAAGAAAAAGGGGAAGAGATTGTTTTCTCAGGATATTTTATTTGCAAATATTCCTTGGGAGGCAGGGGAGAAGGATTTCAGAGAGCTGAATAAATATGGAAATGAGGCAGTTTGCTCAGATGGTGTTTCTCGAGAGTCAAACCCTGCTACCTCCTTTACTCTAAACTGGAAATGCCTGTATTTTCTCTGTGGGTGCTGGGAATATCTCAAGCTATCCCCATCTATTCTATCTCACTACTGCCTCTGAAGTTGCAGAGAGTACTATTTGTATTGCTGTGGCACATTTTAGGGGTAAACTGATGAGAAAATGGGGCATTAAACTTGCTACTAGTGTGGAAAATGTTTTTGAGATCCCAAGTTATAATTAAGGACAGTCTCTACATAGATTAGCCCCATAAATAGTAATTAGATTCTATAGCATCCTATAGCTAAATTTGGGTAGAATGGAGTTTTTTTGCAGTTTTTGGCCGGGGCCGGGTTTGAACCAGCCACCTCCGGCATAACTGGGCCGGCTCCCTACTCCTTTGAGCCACAGGCACCACCAGAGTTTGTTTTGTTTTTTTCACAGGTTTGAGACCCCTGCGTGAGAAGGCCTGAAACAAGACATTTTACCAAAATAAAGATTCATCTACCTCTGAGAAATACCAGAGTAAGGGCTTCAGAGGCCATTTTATCTATAATCAGAATAACATTGAATGCTAAGTCTCTTTTAAACATAATCAATGAAAATTGGGAACACATCATTTCTGTTTACCTGCCAGGAATTCCCTGATAGTGATAATGGTCCATTTCCAGTTTCTCAGAGGTAAGAGGAGGTATTTTTGAAGTTCTGCATCATAAAATCAATAATGAGAGCACGGACTTTGGAAGTCAGGCTGTCTGGGTTTGACTCGTAGGTCCCCCACTTGCTAATTATGTAGGCATGTTTTAATTTCCCTAAGTCAGTAATTCTCAAACGTTTGGTCTCAGAACATTTTTATACTGTAAAAATAGAGAACCCGGCTTCGGCACCCATAGCACCATGGTTACTGCGCCAGCCACATACATCAAAGCTGGTGGGTTTGAACCCAGCCTCGTCCAGCTAAACAACAATGACAATTGCATCAAAAAATAGCGGGGCATTGTGGTGGGCGCCTGTAGTCCCAGCTTCTCGGGAGGCTGAGGCAAGAGAATCGCTTAAGCCCAAGAGTTTAAGGTTGCTGTGAGCTGTGACGCCATAGCACTCTAGTAAGAGCAGCATAGAGAGACTCTGTCTCAAAAAAAATAATAGAGAACCCAAAAGTTTTGTTAATGTACATTATATGTATCATAATTGCCATATTAGAAATTAAAACACAAATTTAAAAATTAATTTGTTTTGCCGGGCGTGGTGGCTCACACCTGTAATCCCAGCACTTGGGAGGCCAAGGCTGGTGAGTTGCCTGAGCTCACAGGTTCGAAACCAACCTGGGACAGAGTGAGACCCTGTCTCTAAAAAATAGCCGGGCTTTGTGGTGGATGCCTGTAGTCCCAGCTGCTTGGGAGACTGAGGCAAGAGGATCACTTGAACTGAAGAGTTTGAGGTTGCTGTGAGCTAAGACACCAACGACACTACCAAGGGTGATCAAATGAGACTCTGTCTCAAAAAAATTTTTTTTTAAAGTTTAATTAATTAATTAAAAAAAAATTTTTTTTTGAGATGGGTCTTACTCTGCCCAGGCTGGATTGCAGTGGCACAATCATTACTCACTGCAGCCTCAGACTCCTGAGTTCAAGTGATCTTCTCACCGTAGCCTCCTGAGTAGTGCACATCAACATGCCTGGTCAATTTTTGCAGCTAATTTTTCTATTTGTTATTTTAGAGACAGGGTCTTGCCACGTTACCTAGGCTGGTCTCAAACTCCTGGCCTCAAGCAATCCTCCTGCCTCGGCCTCCCAAAGTGCTGAGATTATAGGCGTGAGCCATCACACCCAGCCTATTAATTCATTTTAAAATAATAAAAATCTATTATAGGTTAATTAAAATTTGTGTGAAAAAATTTCTAAAAGACTCATTTAGTGAAAAGAGTAGCATTGTGTTACATTTTTGCAAATCTTGTTCATCTCCAGTGTAATGGAAAGCAACTGGAGTCTAATATTGTTTTGAAGTATATGAAGAATATTTGGCCTCACATTGATAGGTAGTTAGAAAAGAGGAGTATTTTCATAGGCTTTTTAGATAATTATACTCTTTGATACCATGCCAAAACTAAGCAAGCAGTAGTTTCTGAAAGGTTAGTTACAACATGGAATCCAATATCATATCAGTGAACTCTTTACATTCCATTACAATAAAATCCTTTCATCTTCAATCTCACCCTTTGAATGGCTCTTTCACCCATGCATGACCATTTAGAAAATTTTGGTTCACTGAATTGCACAGATCTTCCACATGTTGACACATTACATTATGCAAAAATTTTATCCTTGGCAAGAAAAACTTTTACTCAAAGCAACAGGCTTACTTGGTTTGTATTTCTAGAAAGCCAAGTATCAGCAATCTCAGTTTGTCAATCATCCTTTGATGTTTCATAAGAAAAGCTATTTTGCCCAGGCAAGATGATTTAGGCTGATAATCCCAGCACTTTGAGATGCCAAGGAGGGAGGTTGTAGTGAGCTATGATTGAGCCTGCGGGACAGAGCAAGACTCTGTCTCAAATATGATAATAATATCATATAATAATAAGAAGAAGAGGGATAACTTTTTTAAAGTACCACCCATTCAACTGGGGGGAAAGAATGGGAAAAAAAAGAATAGTAAAGAAAAGAGTTAGTTCATCTTGCTCAGCTCAAACCAGTGCTTTTCCTTGAGACAATTATAACTTCAGTATGCAACCGGAGTATTTTAGTGTGTGCTTTCCATGTTGTTGCAGAACATTAAAAAGATGTGTACTCAAAGGTAAAGATTTAATGAAATGAATTTTTACGGCTTCATCGAAGATATTCGTAAGTACTGGGGTTTTCACTGTGAGCACTGCAGTGAAACGTACGATGATTACTGGCACCATTTAGAGCCACTGCCTTGATTCACACCAAGGTGGCAGCAATTTTACCCACGTTTTAAGTCTCTGTTTTAGGATTATTAAAGAAAAAAGTTTTCACCTGAAAGGGTGTCAGGAACCCCAGGAATATGCAGACCATACTTTGAGAACTACTGACCTAAATGTGGTCACCTGCATCTTTGGGTTATTTAGGGGATTAAGTGAAGTAATAAAATTCAAGGAACAGTTCCTGGCACATTGCAAGTTGTATCATATAATATAATAAATGTTAATTACACATTTACTCTACTAAATATTTACTGTTATTATTGCGATTATTTTAAATTGAAAGATATATAAGGAACAAGAGGAAGGCTAGAGGGAGAGAAAGGGTGAGCTAAGATCTATTAAACATCATTTACATGCCATACATTATTCTAGTGTTTTACCTGTCATTGTAGTTAATCTATAGAACAATTCTGTGAGGAAGTAAATCTAGCGATTTAAAGGTAAAGAAATGGGCTTTGAGGGACTAAATATTTTACTCAAGGTCACAGAGCTAAAAAAAAAGTCACAGAACAGAATTCTGTCATGCAATTCTACTCACCAGACTCAGGAGTAATACTTCAGGTTAGAAAGAGGGGACTAGGTATTAACCAGAAAGAAAATCTACACTCTGTCCCAAGCTTAGGACTAGTAGAAATGCTTAGACCCCTCTGACTTCATTTGTTCATGTGAGAAGTGCATTTTTAAGTCTTGGCCTTCTTACTTGTTCCTTAGAGGAAGTCCAAGAAGAACTGTTCTCTTGTAGAAAGCCACTGTCTGAGGTGGCAAAGACACTGAACAAGTAGCATTAGCACCTGACACCTCCACACCCAGGCAGAAGTATAGCCATACTTTCAGAGAATTGCAAGGAAGCATATATCCCTCTGGTAAATCAAGAGGCTCTCAGCTGATCTATAACTATCCTGATATCACAAATCTATAAAAAATTGGGGGCAATAAAGGGCGAATTGAATTATTATTGCCACAAATAAATCACAATTTATTCGTCCAGATGGGTACTATACTTTTCAAAGTTGTCCTTGTGGGGGGAGTCCATATGTTTACCCTAATTCTGCTGCTGTCACTAAAACAGACATGGAGATCCCCTTCCATGAAGAACTGGCCCCACAGATCGTTCACCAAGAAAATTTCCTGTTAACCTCCCATAAGCAAGGACATACAACTTATACCTACATCTAGTACCTAAAACTAAAGCTGTTTGATTCCACACTAATAATAAATTACAAGTTTATCTTACAGGTAACAGAACTGGAGACAAGACAGAACCTGAAATTCTCTCACCTACAGAGGGATGTCTACATAATTGATGCTTCCTTCACTCCCTTATTTTATGTAAAATGTGGATTTCTTGGTGGGCTTGATAACAATATAACGAGTACCTCATCAGCCCTTGTGTATCCACTGTGTCTAATCTCTAAACAGAGCAAAAGGCAGAAGATTTGAATTGTTAAAACTGCAGTCCCTAGTCCCTTGCCAGAGACCAGTACTGGGTCCACGGGCCAGACAGCAGGAGGTGAGAAACTGTCTACCTAGCAAGCCAAGCTTCTTCTGTATTTACACCTGCTCTCCATAGCTGGCATCACCACCTGAGGTCTGCCTCCAGTTAGATCAGGGAAGACAGTAGATTCTGATAGGAGCGCAAACTCTACTGTAAACTGACCATGCAGGGGATCTAGGTTATGCACTCCTTATGAGAATTTAATGCCACCTTCATCCCTGTCCTTGAAATAATTAATGGTTTTCCATGAAACCAGACCCTAATGCCAAAAAGGTTGGGGACTGCCACATTAAGATAACAGAATTTTTTTTTGTTTGTTTGTTTGAGACAGTCTTACTCTTTCACCCTGGAGTAGGCATCATAGCTCACAACTTCAAACTCTTGGGCTTGAGCAATCTACTTGCCTCAGCCTCCCGAGTAGCTGGGACTACAGGCACCTGCCACAACACCTGGCTAGTTTTTTTTTTTTTTTTTTCCTTTTAGTAAAGACAGGTTCTCGCTTTTGTTCAGGCTGATCTTGAACTCTTGAGCTCAAACAATCCACCCGCCTCAGCTTCCCAGAGTAGAGTGCTAGGATTACAGGAGTGAGCTACTGCACCCACCTAGATACAGAATTTTTATATTACAAAATTGTACGCACAAAATTGGGCAACATGATAGCCCTGTGATTAGCTCTGCTCTCAGAGCCAGAATCTGCTTTAGGAAGCTCCATCCCACCAATGGGTAATGATGATCAAGGCAGGACTGGTCAGGCCAATCCTGAAGGTTTCATTCCTTCCAAGGGTCACCCAGCTAGTAATGGAGCTGTAACTCAAACCCAGCCCACATTTAGCTTTGGGGGGAGAAATCTGTTCTATTTGACATAAACTTGTATTGTCCTCAAGGGAGTCAGAACCCCGAATAAAGAGAAAGAAGTGAAAGCCACTGGCCCTACTGTCAGTTGTTCCAGGAGACAGAGATCCACGTATCTAGTGCATGACAACACGAGTAGAAGGAGAGCTTTATTGAGCATATGCGCTGACACAAACCCCGCAGAGGCCAGTGGGAGTTGGTAGAGCCGTTTAGCATACTCGGTATTGTAGCCTAAGACAGGCTGCCTTGCCCCACAGAACACCCGGAAAGAAGATGTAGGAGAGTGACCACATCAGGCAGTAGAAGGCAGTTAGAGAATGTGGGGAGAAAAACAACATGATGACACCTGGAAGAAGACAAACACAGACACGCAATGTGAGGAAGCTGCCGTGTGTACTGTCCACCCTCTCCTCTCTCAGCCTTCATTTTTTACTCACAGTGCCTGAGGGTCAAAAGAGACAGCAGTCCTGCCTCTAAGTCTAGTAGATAAATGTAAGTGACTGAAGTACAGCCTAGCAATCTCAGCTTCCACTTTGTCAACTTCATATCCAAAATCAGACCTAGCCAAAATTAAATTTGAGTTGCCCAGATTCCTTATTGGTAGCAATCAATCAATCAGTAAAATCTTAATTGTTTTATGTTTAACGCATAATAATGGCCAATATGGTATTACATGTATACAGAGAAAAGTTTATACAGCAAGCCCGAGATTGCTATTCTTAGAAAGGCCTTCTTAGAGGTTGGCCCTTGGCTATTGGCTGGAAACTTGAATAGTAACAGTTTTTTACAGCAATATAAAACTTCCCTTAACTGATAGGAGTGGATCACTGTGCCTAGACTGTACAAGCACAGTGGTAACACCGGCTTTCCTTCTGGGAGTCTGGAATTTTGGTATGTTAGGCAGAGGCTGCCTAGGTGACCATCTCACAATAAAAACTCGGGCATTGAGTCTCTGATCAACTTCCGTGGTATACACTTCACGTGCGTTATCTCAATTCAGTGCTGAGAAAATTACTATTACTATTATTTATTTATTAATTTTTTTTAAGACAGAGCCTCAATCTGTCACCCTGGGTAGAGTGTCGTGGCATCACAGCTCACAGCAACCTCCAACTCCTGGACTTAAGCAATTCTCTTGCCTCAGCCTCCCAAGTAGCTAGGACTACAGGCGTCTGCCACAACGCCCAGTTAGTTTTTGGTTGTAGTTGTCATTGTTGTTTGGCAGGCCTGGGCTGGATTCAAACCCGCCAGCTCTGGTGTATGTGGTGACACCTTAGCCACTTGAGCTACAGACGCAAACCAGTGTGCTGGAGAAATTAAATGCATCCTGTGTGACTCCATGACAGAGGACTCGTGGAAGCTTGCACCTGGCTTCCTCCGAACTTTATCCCCTGCACCTTTGCTGATTTTGCTTTCTTTCCTTTAGCTGTCATCAATCTTAGCCATGAGTACAAACCTCAGAGTGGTCTTGGGGACTCCCAACACAATTGGAATCTCAGATTTACCACCAAAAGGCAAAAGGGCACCCACATTAGTGGGATATCTTCTTTGCACTAGACACTCTGCTAAATGCTTTATATAAATTGTTTCACTTACACTGCACAATAATCCTGTGATTTGGAATTAAGTCTGTTTTGTGGATGAGGAAACAGAAGTAACTTGCACAAGGTCCTGATTCAAACTCATGTTTGCCTGACTTAAAAACTAGACACTTACATACTGCCTTGGAGAGCATAAAGAGAGTGGAGAAGTATGGCCCAATGGCATTTGTATGGTAATAACCACCACATAGCCTGTAAGGGAAATCGTTCTGACAGAAGACCACTTCTAGGAGTAAGAAGCAATTAAGGATATCCACTGCAATTTTGGAATACTGCATTTCAGGAATAGTCATTGATCTGTTAAGGCGAGGAGACAGTATTGAAAACCACGGTTGTCCTAGAAAATATGTCAGATAGATCTCAGAAGCTGGTCACAGCCAGCTTAGATGTACAGCTCTGTGGGGAGAAGGGACCTCTGTCTAAATAGGTGATGGGCTATACTTCAGGTAGAAGAAGTGTGACAGCAGACAGAATGAAATCTGCCCAGTAGGCCTCTGTAGTTAACTGGCGTCAACATTTGTGAGGTGCAAGTTCCTCCTTAACTCACACAGCAAAGGGGATCAGAGGGAGGCCAAGGGAGTCAGTATATCTACAGCAGCAAGGAACACTGCGGGAAGTATTGTCACTGTGAGATAGGAGCAGGGGAGGAGAAGGTGGTAGAAATGACCATTTGCAGTACATATCTGTGCCAAAGGGTTTGGTTTATTATCTCAGTGAATCTCAACAATCCTGCAAAGAAGGGATTATTGGCTTCATTTTACAGATGAAGAAAATTGAGCTCAAAACAGTAGGTATTAGCCCAAATTCATACAACTAATGCATGCTAGAGTTAGAACTTGGGCTCAGGTCTGTTTAGCTTCAAACCCAGGTGCTCCTCACCACCTGCCTCTGCCATGTAGGGCGTAGGAGGAGCCAACACCTAGAACCTGGGTAGGGTTGTTGGTGCCAATGCAACTAAAGGTATGAACTGTAAGAAGGACCAGTTAGAACCAAAGACCCTACAAACTAGAGTGGACTCACAACATGGGAATAATGGAAGACATTCAGCAGCTTCCTAGATCAGTGGTTCTCAGCCTTCCTAAAGCCATGACCCTTTAATACAGTTCCTCATGTTGTGGTGACTCCCAACCATAAAATTATTTTTGTTGCTACTTCATAACTGTAATTTTGTTCCTATTATGAATTGAAATGTAAATATCTGATATGCAGGAGACCCCCAAAGGGGTCATGACCCACAGGTTGAGAATCGCTGTCCTAGATGTTTGTCTTGTTTACATGGGCATTTTTTTTTTTTTTTAAGACAGAGTTTTACTTTGTTGCCCTCGGTAGAGTACTGTGACATCATAGCTCACAGCAACTTCCAGCTCTTGGGCTTAAGTGATTCTCTTGCCTCAGCCTCCCGAGTAGCTGGGACTACAGGCACCTATCACAACACCCGGCTATTTTTTTGTTGCAGTTTCACTGGGGCTGGGTTTGAACCCGCCACCCTCGGTATATGGGGCCAGAGCCACAGGCGCTGCCCTACATGGGCATGTTTTTTTTTTGTTTTTTTTTTGTAGAGACAGAGTCTCACTTTATGGCCCTCGGTAGAGTGCCATGGCCTCACACAGCTCACAGCAACTTCCAACTCCTGGGCTTAAGCGATTCTCTTGCCTCAGCCTCCCAAGTAGCTGGGACTACAGGCCCCTGCCACAACGCCCAGCTATTTTTTGGTTGCAGTTTGGCCGGGGTCAGGTTTGAACCCGCCACCCTCGGTATATGGGGCCGGTGCCTTACCGACTGAGCCACAGGCGCCGCCCCATGGGCATGTTTTTCTTTTTCTTTTTTTTTTTTTTTGTGGTTTTTGGCCGGGGCTGGGTTTGAACCCGCCACCTACGGCATATGGGACCAGCGCCCTACTCCTTGAGCCACAGGCGCCGCCCCATGGGCATGTTTTAATGGAAGAAAAATTGATGTTCCTGGAAGGAAGCCCTCAATCAAGAAAATCTCTAGGGAGACATCCAGGGCTCCAGCATGATGGGGGCTACAGGGCCTGGAACCCAGTGTCTTAATTGCTTACATTCCAAACCTTCATCCTTGATATCAACTCTATTTCCAACAGTTATCTCAAATTCAATCACTTCTGTTCATCTCCACTGCCACCATCACTTCTTCTCTGAACAAAACATTGATTTTCCTACCCCCTTTATCCCCTACAGTAGATTCTCCACATTGCAAAGAGGTCATTGAGAACTGCTGCTCCAGTCATATCACTTCCCTGCATCAATCCTTTCTGAGGCTTTTCATCTGCCTTTGGGATCAAATCCCAAATCCCGCCGCCCTGTCTGCCTACCTGAATGGCCTCTGTGTCACTGGCTGTCTCTCAGCAGGTTTCAGCCACACCGCTACACAAAAACACCCAGTGCCTTTGGTCTCAGCATCATATTATACCATCTCCTCTTCCTCCCACGCACCTGGCCACTCACCCTGTAAGTCTCACTTAAAGGTCACCTCCTTGAGGATCCTTTCCCCCTTCGGATCATCCCAGTCTAAATCAGGTCACCCTCTGACACCCTCTCAGAGCACCCTGTACTTTCACAATTTTACATACATCAAAATTATGTGTTTCTAGTTATTTCTGATTTGTTTGGTGTCAGTCTTTCCTGATGCTGAGGCAGGAACTGTTTGTCCAATTTACCAATCTGTTTCCCAGTACCCAGGACATGGCAGGTGCTCCCTAAATTTCTAGTGAGCTCATTAACTATCAACAAATACTAACTGAGTACCCACTGTGTGACTTACACAATTCTAAGCACTGAGGATTATAGTACGAATGAAAGAGAGCCCTTTGTTGGGGGGTAAGTTTAGGGTTTATAGACAATTGAAAAAAATCCAACAAATATATATTATGTCAGATGATGATCAAGGATCAATTCTATGGGGAAAAATAAAACAGGGTAAGGGCAATAGGGAGGGCCAAGGAGACGTACAGGGTGGCAATAAGGGGCAAGTGATAATAAGCCCACCACTAGTGATATTTATACTCACCTCCCAAATAAACCACCTTTTTCCAGTTCTCAGACTCCAGGATTTCATCATTCGGGTAGTAGCTCTGGTCCATCATGAACAGAATCATGAGTGAGGCCATACAACAGAGAATTAATGAGTTGCCTTTGGTCAGAAGGGAGGTGGAAGCCAAAACACAGGAAGCGTAGGGGCATGGTAGACCCTTGTATGTGAAAGGGACTCCTGTCAGGGAAAGAAAACCTGGGAATTAGCCACTTCCCTCTAGCCACTTCCCTCTGCTGTAAAGTTTCCTAAATGAAGCAAGCCCCTCTCTCTATGGGTCTCTCCCTATGCGGGATACAAAAATGTTAAACCCAGAAGCAGTGGCAGGCTATAAATCAATTTATTCATAAACAGGGAATAACCCATGCATGAGTTTTGCATTGGGTTTCCAAGGGAAAGCAGTAGCCAGCTAGGACCAGGGGTGTGCCCTTGCTGGTAGGAAGTCTCTGCGGAAAAGGGTCTCCCCTGTGCTCTATCTGCTCCCCCTCACTTTGTGACATTAGGTAAGGCAATTGCCTTCCCCAGAGCATGGTTTCTCTGTCTGCTTAGGGGTAACAAAAGCACAACCTCAGTTCTAGAGTCTGTGAATTAATGTGTTCCATCCCAAGGTCACGGGCCACGCAGTGGGAAAGAAGTACAGCTGCTCCAAGAAATGAGGGCCCCTGCCTCCCAGACCAGGGCTCTGCAAGTGCAGCCTGCAGCCTGCAGCCTCCAGCCTCCAGGCCTGTGGCCTGGGGCACCGGAAGAGAAAGGAAAGAGATTCCAAAAAAGAGACCAGTCACAAGTGGCTCATGTCTGTAATCCTAGCACTCAGGGAGGCCGAGGCGGATGGATTGCTCAAGCTCAGGAGTTCCAGACCAGCCTGAGCAAGAGCAAGACCCTATCTCTACTTAAAATGGAAAAACCTAGCCAGGCTTAGTGGCAGATACATTTAGTCCAAGCTACTCAGGAGGCTGAGGCAAGTGGATTGCTCAGGCTAAAGAGTTTGAGGTCAGCTTGGTGTCTATAGCACAGTGGCTAGGATGCTGGCCACATACACTAGGGCTGGTGGGTTCAAACCCGGCCTAGGCCAGCTGAAACTACAATAGCAACTACAAAAAAAAAATAGCTAGGCATTGTGGCGGGTGCCTATATAGTCCCAGCTACTTGGGAGGCTGAGGCAAGAGAATGGCTTCAGCCCAAGAGTTTGAGGATGCTGTGAGTTGTGACACCACAGCACTCTACCGAGGGTGACATAATGAAACTCTGTCTCAAAAAAATAAAAAAGAGTTTGAGGTTGCTGTGAGTTATGACGCCAGGGCACTCTACCCAGGGCAACAGAGAGAGACTCTGACTTAAAACAAACAAACAAACGAAAAAAGAGTCAGTTACCACACCCCAGGCTCCTGGCATCCAACAGCCTCTTTCTCTTTGCGGTGGTCCCCTGCCCTCAGTCATAAGACTACTTGGATTCCACTCACCAGTTGAATAAAAGCACAGGCGAAGAGAAGCTGCTGACACATAGATGACTGTGAGAAACCCATTTAGAAACCCATCCACACCTAGGAGCAGGGCTGAGGCCAGGCCAAAGGTGGTAAAGACAGCGAAGTCATTCAGCTCGGCTCCTGCCCCAGAGGCCAAGGTTAGAACTTATACTCCTAAATCTTGCACCTTACCACCCTCCACCCTGCAGGAGCAGTGACAAGTGGGTTCCTGAGGTCCCAGAGAGTTGCAGCTGCTTCCCTGGGTGAGTCACTAGATCAAAGACTGGGGTCTCAGGGCCAGATGCAGTGGTTCACGCCTATAATCCCAACACTTGGGAGGTTGAGGCAGGTGGACTGCCTGAGTTCACAGATTCGAGATCAGCCTAAGCCAGAGCGAGACCTCGTCTCTAAAAATAGCCAGGCATTGTGGCAGGTGCCTGTAGTCCCAGCTACTCGGGAGGCTGAGGCAAGAGAATGGAAAAAAAAAGACTGGGATCTCCTCTGGGCTCTATCTCAGATCCAACATGTGGCTAAGGCAAGTCTTTCTCTCTCTGGGTTTTCCTTTTCTCATTGGTTGGTTGATGAGCAGTGGGACCCTTTTTTTCAAGCAAATATTACATGGAAATATTTCACTATATTTTAAACCAGCTACTCTGGTAGGGGTAATTTTTCATCTTTCCCGCCAACATTCCCACTGTAGTACCGGATCAGCCCAGAAGAGAGAGGCAGGGCAGATGAAGAACCTGACAGCCAGGACAAGGACTGGCTTAGATTAGATTAGATTAGATTAGTAAGTGAGCCAGCAGAGGAGCCCACTAGGTGCAGGGACTACCTGACTCCTGCTCCAGGACTGCTTCCCCTACCCTCAGAGGGATGTGGACTGATGAAAACAAGGCCTGGGAATGTTAGAGGATGAAGGGTGAAGCGGGACAGATGCTTCTGGGGGCAAGGATTAGGGGCTGGACCCCATACTCACCTGATTTGGAACAGAGCTGGAGTTGTCTTGCCATTGCCCTGACTGCCATGTCTAACAGGAAGCTGACCAGAAGCATCCAGGAGGCACAGTAGGA
This sequence comes from Nycticebus coucang, assembly GCF_027406575.1. NCBI lineage: Eukaryota > Metazoa > Chordata > Mammalia > Primates > Lorisidae > Nycticebus > Nycticebus coucang. The sequence continues at coordinate 36,678,543 of NC_069801.1, read as the reverse complement.
TTTCCTAAAGTACAAACCAGCCAATAGGACAGCTCTCCCATAGTATCCACCGGACAACCACTCTGCTCTCCCATATACAAGCACACTTCCCACACATGTCCCACACTTGCACACACACACATCTGCAGATATATACTGCTTTGCACACACACACTCCCACATACACACATGCCTACATCCCTCACACACTTAACCCACAGTCGCAAAGGGTTGCCTAGGTTGAACCCCTAGGTCATCACTAAGGTCCCTTCTAACTCTACACTCCAGGCATTTCTTTTTTTGTTGTTGAGACAGAGCTTCATTATGTCACCCTCGGTAGAGTGCTGTGGCATCACAGCTCATAGCAACCTCAAACTCTTGGGCTTAAGCGATTCTCTTGCTTCAGCCTCCCAAGTAGCTGGGACTACATGCACCCATCACAACAGCCGGCTAGTTTTTGGTTGCAGTTGTCATTGTTGTTTTGCAGGCCCGCCAGCCTCAGTGGCAACGTAACCACTGTGCTATGGGCGCTGAGCCCATTCCAGGCATTTTCGATGGCATAGAAATCCTAAATTCTAGTCTGACCTTTGCCACTATCTCCCTGTGAATTCTCAGATAAATTACCACCTGCCTCTCCTAAGCCTCTGTCCCTCACATATAAAATGAGGAGGTTGTGCTAAATGATTTCTTTTTTTTCTTTTTTTTAATTAATATTAAATCATAGCTGTGTACATTAATGCAATCATAGGACACCATACACTGGTTTTATACACAGTTTGACACATTTTCATCACACTGGTTGACAAAGCCTTCCTGGCATTTTCTTAGTTATTGTATTAAGACAATTATATTCTACATTTACTAAGTTTCACATGTACCCTTGTAAGATGCACCCAAATGATTTCTTTAATAAATATAAACCTATTCAAATCATCTGTTTCTCCTTGTATAAGTTTTGGGAGCTTACGTCTTTTTTTTTTTTTTTTTTGAGACAGAGTCTCGAGCTGTTGCCCTGGGTACAGTGCCATCGCGTCACAGCTCACAGCAACCTCCAACTCTTGGGCTTAAGTGATTCTCTTGCCTCAGCCTCCCAAGTAGCTGGGACTACAGGCACCCCCCACAACACCTGGATATTTTTTTTGTGGGGGGAGGGGTTGTAGTTATCATCATTGTTGTTTAGTGGCCAGAGCTGGATTCGATCCCACCAGCTCCGGTGTATGTGGCTGGCGCCCTAGCTGCTTGAACTACAGGCGCCAAGCCAAGCTTACGTCTTTTAAGGAATAGATCCTTTTCATCTAGGCCAGTGGTTCTCAACCTGTGGGTCACAACCTTCAGGAACTGTATTAAAGGGCTGCAGCATTAGGAAGGTTGAGAACCACTGGTCTAGGCTATCAAATTTGTGGGCATACAGTTGTTCATAGTATTCCTTATTATCCTTTTAATGTTCATAGGATCAACAGTGATGACTTCTCTTTCATTTCTGACATTGGTAATTTCTGTCTTCTCTCTATTTCTGTTGGTTAGCCTGGTTAGAGGTATATCAATTTTATTGAAAGAACCAACTTTTTATTTCACTGACTTTATTAATTTCCTGTTTTCAATTTTTTTGATTTCTGCTCTAATTTTTTTTTTTTTTTGAGACAGAGTCTCTTTCACCCTGGCTAGAGTGCAGTGGCATCATCACAGCTCACTGCAAAAGGATATACTTTTGAACTTCTTTCAAAATTCCTAGGCTCAAGTGATTCTCCTGTTTCCACCTCCCAAGTAGCTGTGACTCTAGGAACATGTCACTAAAATTGTTAATTTTTTTCTTTTTGTAGAGATAGAGTCTTACTCTTGCTCAGGTTGGTCTTGAACTCCTGGCCTCAAGCACCTTGGTCTCCCAGCGTGCTAGGATTACAGGCATGAGCCACCACACCCGGCCAATTTCTGCTCTAATTTTTATTGCTTCTTTTTTTCTGCTTACTTTGGATTTAGTTTGCTCTTTTCTAGTTTTCTAAGGTGGAAGCCTGCAGTATTGATTTTAGATTTTTCTTCTATTCCAATATGTTATAAATTTCCCCCCAAAGCACAACTTTCCTTACATTCCATAAATTTTGATAAGTTGTATTTTCATTTTCTTTTAGTGCAAAATACTTTTCATCTCTCTTGAGTCTTCTTTTATCATGTATCATTTACATGATATTTTGTTTAATCTCCAAATATTTCAGAATTTTCCAGCTATCTCTGTTATTGATTTCTAGTTTAATTCTATGCAACCCGAAAGCAGACTTTGTATGATTTCTATACTCTTAAATTAGTTCAGGTGTGTTTTATGGACCAGAATGTGGTCTGTCTGAGTGAATGTTCCAAGTGAACTTGAGAAGAATGTGTATTCTGCTGTTGCTGGATGTAAACCAGTGTTTTTCAACCTTTTTTTATCTAACAGCACATTTGACCCTATAGCTAAACTTCCATGGCACACTTATGTTGATTAAAAAAAGAGTAAAGAAAAAGGATATACTTTTGGACTTCTTTCAAAAATAATTTAATTAATGATCTTGTAAAATTTTTGCAGCACACCTAAGATCCTCTCATGGCACACCAGTGTGCCATAACATACTGGTTGAATATCACTGATATAGAGTATAGATGTCAAATACATCTTGCTGACTGATGTATGTAATCATCCCTGCTGATTTTCTGCCTGCTGGATCTGTCAATTACTAATAGAGGAGTGTTGATATCTCCAATTGTGACAGTGGTTTCGTCAATTTCTCCTTGTAGTTCTACCAGTTTCTATATCTCTCTCTTTCTCTCTCTTTTATATTGAGTTAGGGTCTCACTCTGTCACACAGGCTAGAGTACAGTGGGATCATGATAGCTCACTGCAACCTCAAACTCCTGAACTCAAGTGATCCTCCTGCCTCAGCCTCTGGAGTAACTAATACTACAGGTGTGTACCATCAAGCCCAGCTAATTTTTTTCTAATTTTTTGTAGAAATGGAATATTGGCTATGTTGCCCAGCCTGGTCCTAGACTCCTGGCCTCAAGTTATCTTCCCACTTCGGCCTCCCAAAGTGCTGGTATTGCAGGTGTGAGCCACTGAGCCCAGCTTGTCTCACATATTTTGATGCACTAGCCTAAATGATTTCCAAGAAGCTCTTTTGGACCCCACATTCTTGATTCTGTGCCTCTGTCCAGCACATGCTTCCAGGTTCCTCTGAAAGCTGCCACCACAGTCCCACGCAAACCTGCTTAGGAGGCCCATTCCCAAGTCTATACCCTGATTGCAATACTTAGATGGCCTGGCAGAAGCAAACAGCCTGACCCCACTTTCCAGCAGTTCCCAAACAAGCACAGCCATTTCCTTTCTTTAGACCCAGACCTACATTTCTAAGGGGGTCTGGCTAAATAAAAATACTGAGCTTAGGCCAGGCATGGTGGCTCACGCCTTTAATCTTAGCACTCTGAGAGGCTGAGGCAGATGAATCACCTGACCTCAGGAGTTCGAGACCAGCCTGAGCAAGAGTGAAACCCTATCTCTAAAAAAAATACCCAGGTGTTGTGGTGGGCGCCTATAGTCCCAGCTATTCAGGAGGCTGAGGCAAGAGGATCACTTGAGCCCAAGAGTTTGAGGTTTCTGTGAGCTGTGATGCAATGGCATTCTACCCAGGGCAGCAAAATGAGACTCAGTCTCAAAAAAAAAAAAAAAACAAAACTGAGCTTGAGCTCACCACTACAGCAGAAAAACTATGCTCCCAGAAAATTAGGCTGAACTAAGGATAGAGACTTTCTGCTACAGGTGTGCTCAAAACCCATACTTAGAGAATCATAAAAATTTGAAGCTGGGCTTGGCGCCCATAACTCAGTGAGTAGGGTACTGGCCACATTTACTGAGGCTGGCGGGTTTGAGCCTGGGCTGGGCCTGCTAAACAACAATGATAATTGCAACCAAAAAATAGCTGGGCAGGCAGTGCCTATGGTTCACAGGGTAGGGCGCCAGCCCCATATACCAAGGGTAGCAGGTTCAAACCTGGCCCCAGCCAAAACTGCAACAAAAAATAGCCAGGTGTTGTGGCAGGTGCCTGTAGTCCCAGCTACTTGGGAGACTGAGGCAAGAGAATCACCTAAGCCAGGAGTTGGAGGTAGCTATGAGCTGTGACACTACGGCACTCTACCGAGGGCGACATAGTGAGACTCTGTCTCCAAAAAAAAAAAAAAAATGCTGGGCCTTGTGTTGGGTACCTGTAGTCCCAGCTACTTGGGAGGCTGAGGCAACAGAATCGCTCAAGCCCAAGAGTTTAAGGTTGCTGTGAGCTGTGATGCCACAGCACTCTACCAAGGGTGACAAAGTGAGACTCTGCCTCAAAAAAAAAAAAAAAGGTCAAGCTGGATGGAAGATCAAACATCATCAGATAAAGTCATCTTATTTTTGGATGAAAAACAGAGCCAGAAAGAAGTCACGTGCTGATACAGCATACAGAATCAAGTAGATTGGGAGGGTGTTATTTGCAATATAAAGGATTTATCTTTAAAGGGCTGATTTTCCAAAGGCATTGAAATATGGCTTAATTGGGCGGCGCCTGTGGCTCAGTCGGTAGGGCACCGGCCCCATGTACCGAGGGTGGCGGGTTCAAACCCAGCCCCGGCCAAACTGCAACCAAAAAATAGCCGGGCGTTGTGGCGGGCGCCTGTAGTCCCAGCTGCTCGGGAGGCTGAGGCAAGAGAATCGCTTAAGCCCAGGAGTTGGAGGTTGCTGTGAGCTGTGTGAGGCCACGGCACTCTACAGAGGGCCATAAAGTGAGACTCTGTCTCTACAAAAAAAAAAAAAGAAAGAAATATGGCTTAATTAGGGCAGTGCCTGTGGCTCAGTGGGTACGGTGCCGGCCCCATAACCGAGGGTGACAGGTTCAAACCTAGCTCTGGTCAAAACTGCAACAAAAAATATCCGGGTATTGTGGTAGGCACCTGTAGTCCCAGCTACTCAGGAGACTGAGGCAAGAGAATCACCTAAGCCCAAGAGCTGGAGGTTGCTGTGAGCTGTGATGCCACAGCACTCTACCAAGGGTGACAAAGTGAGACTCTGTCTCTAAAAAAAAGAAAAAAGAAATATGGCTCAATTTATAGGAATATAATTTTCTTACAACTTTTGGGGGGCACGTATATACGTATGTGTCTCAGACTTTCCAGAACAGTGATGATTTCAAATGCTGTACCAGGCTACATGTTCTAACTAAAAGAATTAGGTGTGGTAGCTCACACTTGTGATCCCAGCACCGCGGAAGGCCGAGACAGGTGGATTGTTTGAGCTCAAAAGTTTGAGACCAGCCTAAAAAAAAACAAGATCCTATCTCTACCAAAAATATTAAAAGTAGCCAGGAGTTATAGCAGATACCTATAGTCCCAGCCACTACTTGGGAGGCTGAGGCAAGAGGATCACTTTAACCCAAGAGTATTAGGTTGCTGTGAGCTAAGCCACCAGGGCACTCTACCCAGAGAGACAGAGTAAGACTCTGTTTCCAAAAAAAAAAAAAAAAGAATTAGAAAATACAAACAGTAGCCTAATCACAGATTTCATCAACACTACCAGAACAGAACCTCTTGATTCTCAAAAAATCCATTCTATACTGCCATAGCTGAAGAGTACTGTAGAGATCATAATCTAAGCTCGTTTTACAAAAGGAGAAACTGAGGCTCAGGGATGTGACCTAGCCAAGGTTGCATATCATATTGGCAGGATCTTGGCCCTTTGACTCCTAAGCCACTGCACTTTCCCCGACTCCCAGGTGATCCCTGTGCCTCAGTTCCTGGCTCTCCAGGAACTTCCCCTTCCTTTCCCTCATGTCATTGGGTTCCGGTTCTTGGCTAAGAGTGTGCTGGGCCCCAGGCCTACCTGCTGAAGCTGCAGAAGATGGAGAAGAGCCCCAGGACCATGTTGATCAGGGACAAGGCATTGCTCACATCTTTCCAGGACAATTCATTCATCTGGGGGTGGTCATGGGTCAGAAAGCAATTGGCATCCAGACCTAGGGCCCAAGAGAGAAGGACAAGCGGTCCTCAAGGTCAAGGATTTCCAAAAGAGACTCTCAGGGACCTAGAAGCTCCTGTTTTCATAGATTATCTTCCCAGGGCCTCATGAATGAACACACACACACACACACATTCTGTTTCACTGGCAGGACTACAGGAGACTGGAGATAAGGTGAGACGATGAAGGAGTAAAGACAAAAGTGCTGAAGGCAAAGTATCTTGAAAAAGCTCAACAGCAAAGCAGGTGGATTGGCACAAGCAGTTTCTACTCCCTCTCTGACCTCAGCCTTGCCCCACAGCACCAACATCCCTTCAAGCTACCCGTTGATCCTCCTGGCACCACCACCTGCCAGTCAGCTGAGACCCAGAATGTATCTACTAAGTGCCAGGCATTGCTGCTTCTGTGCAACTTCATAGCTGCTTCATTTGTGATTGCTGACCAGCTGTCTCCTATATCATCTCTTTCATTAACTCTCCCTTCACAAAGCACTTTCAGGTCTATGATTTCCATTGGCGCTGTGAGCTCTGTCAGGCAAGGCTTCTTATCCCTACTTCTGAGGCAAAGCAAAAAGATGAGAAGACCCTAGCTCCAGGTCACATCAGAAATGGCAGAACAAGACTTAATTTGCCTTTAGTGCTCTTTGCTCTGTACCCTGCTGTCTACAAACCACCATGACTGGACACTGCCTGGGCCAAATCCTTGACCTTGAGGACCCCTTCCTTGTCCTTAGCCTGAGCTGGGTGCTGGGAAACCCTGGTCCCTGCCTTCACAGAACTTACAGGCTATCGAGGGAAGCGAGACTCATGCATGTGGAGACCTAGACCCTATGCATAGCAGCACAGATGGGGAAACTGAGGTTTCAGGATAAATTAAGTGACTTGTTCAGTAAATGGTGGAGGCAGGATTTGAATGGGTCTCCTGTTTCCCAAGTAAATGCTTTCACAGAAGAATGCACAGGTCTCATGTGTGAAAGAATTGCCAGTACAGCCGGAGAAATCTGCAGAAATGAGGAACATCCATTCACTTAGCAAGCACTTGGCCAGGAGCAAGATTTGTCAGAGAGAAGACGAAGACTAAGGAGCAGAGCCTAGCAGGGGGATCCAAGTCTGCACAGAACAGAGGTGACCAGGCTACTAAGGGAACATGGAAGAGAGGCTCAGTCTGCCGCAGGTGGGGTCAGAGCTGAGGCTTTGTGCCACCCTGTTCTGCATGGGTAGATCCTGTCCCTCTCCAGCTTCTTGGATACCTCAGGATGGTATACTGGCCCTGCTTACCTCTCCAGCTTCTTGGGATCCTTCTTGGGACCCAGCCTTGAGTCTGGGGTTGGGTAGTGTCCCCCCAGGAGCCTGTTAGGTGCTCCTTCTCTGTATGGTCATATCTCCTTGTGCTCACCATGTGACACTTGGCACTCTATCTTGGCATCACCTACCTTGTTTTCTTACTTTACAACAGGGGATGCAACTTGAGTGCAGACTGAGGTCCCCTGTGCCCAGCATGAGGCCTGATGATAGAAGTCGTTCCACGTTGGTTAATACAGCACGTCACTCTGGTGCTTCCCCTGTCCTCTTGAAAGCACATGTAGTGAAAATAAGATGGAGTCAGGCAGGCTGGGCAGACGTGACACAGCTGGTCTGGGCAGTTTAGGTCCTGCCTGACCTCCACCCCTGTCTCGCATTCTTGCTGTTTTATAAATTTAGTTCCCACTCTAATGATGCCTATTTTAAGTAGTTTAGATAAATTGATTTAAGAATTAACTTTTAAATTAGAATGTTATAATAGGTCACTGAGTTAGGCTAATTATTATTTAAAATAAGAGTTAATGTGGTCTTTAAACTTTTATACATAAAACTATAATTTTAGAAATGATAGAACAAAACAGTCTTAGAGAGACTACTCTCCATAATCTAGGCCTTCTGACGGAAAGTTTTTTCTTGTTTTTTGAGACAGAGTTTTACTTCGTCGCCCTCGGTAGAGTGCTGTAGTGTCACAGCTCACAGCAACCTCAAACTCTTGGGCTAAAGTGATTCTCTTTGCCTCAGCCTCCCAAGTAGCTGGGACTATAGGCGCCTGCTACAACACCCAGCTATTTTTTAGAAACGGGATCTGGCTCTGGCTCAGGCTAGTCTCCAACTCGTGAGCTCAGGCAATCCATCCGCCTCAGCCTCCCAGAGTGTTAGGATTTCAGGGGTGAGATACTGTGCCTGGCCCTGACAAAAAGTTTGGTGGACCTATCCCCCATCTCTATATATTGGCTGACAGTGACAGGCAGCCAGACCCTCTTCATCAGATAGCACTCTCACTGCACCAAATTCCATCCAACCCACATCTAGCCCTGTTCAGTGTGGCCTCCATGAAGCCTTCTTAGGTGAATGCTCAACATTCAAGCCCCTTCAACACCCCCCAGCCCCCTTGATCTTCCACTTACTCATTAAAATAATTTTTTTTTCTGATGGCTGCTCTGTGCCAGGCCTTGTATGTTCGGGGGACAGAGAGAAGAACAAGACCCAGGCCACACCCTGAAGAAACTGGAGGGAGGCAGCTGTGTGTAAGGACAAGATTTATGTACGTCCCAGCTGCTGTGGGTGCACCTGGAAAGGAGATACTAAGTTTAGGGTAAGCCCTCCAACAGAGTCTCTAAGATGCATAGGGGGTGGGGGTGGGGATTCTTGGCCAAGGGAATTGCAGGTGCAAAAAATGCAAAAGAGGGGATTGGGTTTCAGGAGATAGAGGGGTGACTGGAGGTGACATTGACAGGGAAGACACAGGTAATGGACGTGCAGATGTGACCTTGAACTGCAGCCTGTGGATGGGCAGCGTGGTGGTGTTCAGTAAGGCAGCAGTGTCTCGGTCAGATCATGGGTGGGAGTGGAGGATGGTTTGAAGAGAACAAACTGGAGAAACGTTCGACAATGAGACTGGGGAGTGAGGGAGAAAGATGCCAAGGGGGAGAAAGGGCAGGCCAGGCGCTGTGCCTGTGTGGCTTGCCGGTGGCGGGAGAATTCAGGGTCACTCTAGCAAAGGACACGAGCGAAAGTGATCCAGGCGGAACTTCCCGGCAAGAGCTGAAACGTGGCTCTCACCCCAGTTACAGGCGCCCTCCCCTCTTCCCGTCCCCACCCACCTTTTCCTAGAGACCAGAAACCCATCCCCGGCAGAGACACGAGCGCTCCACCCCCCACCCTGCTCCACTCTCGCTGTGCGGCTCCAGCACCATCGGGAAAAGATGGAGCCAGGGCTGGTCGCTGGCAGCACCCAGGGAAGGGCATTTGTTGCCCTTCGGCGCCACTGCAGACGCTCACCTGGGGACATGACATGCCTAGATGGAAATGGGAGGCCCGCACTCCTTCCCCGTTTCGGTCCTGTGTAGTGCAGGGGCCGCCTCGCGGATCCCAGCCCTCTTACCCTGGCTCTTAGCTCACAATCCCCGAGAGGAGGGAGGGGCTGCGGGTCTTTAACCTAGGGGAAGAGGGGGCTTAACTTCCAGGGGGCTGGCCTGGGTCTTCTAGTGGGGAGGATAGCGGGAGGGAGGGATGGCAGGGGAAAGGGAGGGTCTGGGAGGAGGGGACGACTGTATCCTGTTCCCAGAACCAGGCTAAGCAGGTGGAGAGACCAGAGCTGCAGTGGGCGTTTGCTCTCCTCACAGTCCCCAACCTCCGAGTGCCAGGTGTCGCGAGCAGGGTAGAAGTGCCTTGGAGGAGCCTGTAAACTGGGGGTGCGGGGGTGTAGACTGTGCAGGGCACCTGGAATGCAAGTCCACGCGGACAGGGCTGTTTGCACGTTTGCTTCACTGCTGTTCTTCACGCCTGTAAGAATGGCACAGGGATATGGTAATATGTGCTGGGTGAATGACAAGCTAAGGAATTTGGACTCGGTCCTCAAGTAGGGAAGTGATATGGTCAGGTTGTTTCAGAAAGATTATTATGGCAGCCACTGTGTAGGAGAGAGGAGGCCAGCCAGATCAACAGGGAACAGGAAAACAAGCAGACTTAGGAGCCAAAGATGGAATCCCAAGGCGTGAGAGCAGTGAGAGGGGGACCAGAAGAGCATCTCAGAGGAGACTGTATGTGGCAGTTGGATGGATAGGGTGCTACAGAAAGAAACTTTCTTTTTTTTTGACACAGTCTTACTTTGTCACCGTCCATAGAGTGCTGTAGTATCACAGCTCACAGCAACCTCAGCTCTTGGGCTTAAGTGATTCTCTTGCCTCAGCCTCCCGAGTAGCTGAGACTACAGGTGCCACAACACCTGGCTATTTTTTATTGCAGTTTGGCTGGGGCTGGGTTCGAATCTGCCACCCTCAGCATATGCGGCTGGCGCCCTAACTCACTGAGCCACAGGCGCCACCCTTAGAAACTTTTTATTAATAGCATTGAGTAGGATTTCAGGCACCAGTTCTAAGATAGGACCCCCACTTTTACTTGCCCCACATGCACCAGCCCACCCTAATGCTAACTTACGGAGTAGCCCACAGACTATGCAAAGGGAAAAACTGGAGCTAGGAAGTGAAGTGACACTTTGCCTCTCAGGCAACCAGCGTGGGAAAGAGGATATAGGACCTAGTGAGTCCTGAGTGGCTACCAGCAACAGGCACTGTGCCAGATGCTGTACAGACATACCATCATCTCACTGGAACTTCTCAACTTTCCATCCTACAGGAGAGGGAACAGGGGATCAGATCATTATACCACTAATATTAATCATTAGAGCTGACACCTGAAAACAGCCTAACAGTAAAGTCAGACATAGGTGTTGAAGAAAATCAAAGGGAAAACCAGATGAAGGCAACAAAATGCGTGCTACAAGTTCCAGCCCAAGAGTCATCCAGCTTCTATCATCCATGTATTTCTCTTCATCTCTGCCTGCCATGAGGCCCATTAAAGTGGCAAATTAAAAAGTGTAGCATAATGGACTGGGAGCAGTAATGCAACTGTAACCAGCTCCGTAACCAAAAATTAATAGTTCTCAAGTGTCTGAGTTCCCTTATATTTCAAATGAGTTTTCAGCATTCACATTAGGACTTAGGCAGTTAAGTAGCCTTGAATTTACAGGACTGTAACAGTGAGTGTTAACTCAGTACCAGTAGCCTAGCAGCCGCAGTCTTAGAGAAAGCAGAGAAGAGACAGTCTCAGTAAGAATTACCGACCTCAAGGCTTGGTGCCTGTAGCTCAAGCGGCTAAGGCACCAGCCACATACACCAGAGCTGGCGGGTTTGAATCCAGCCCAGGCTTGCCAAACAACGACAACTACAACCAAAAAATAGCCAGGCATCGTGGCAGGAGCCTGTAGTCTCAGCTACTTGGGAGGCTGAGGCAAGAGAATCACTTAAGCCCAGGAGTTGGAGGTTGCTGTGAGCTGTGATGCCATGGCACTCTACCCAGGGCAACAGTTTGAAGCTGTCTCAAAAACAAAACAAAACAAAAAAGAATCGCTAACCAGAATTTTGTAACTTTCTGTTCACCGAGGCGTTTCCTTTTGAATTTTTCCCCAGGAACATCAGAACCTCCTTGCAACCATGAGATAAGTAAAGTGCTTTACACTACCTGTTTGGGAAAGACAAAATAAGTGATACACCGCCACAGATTGTGCCCCAGGACCACTGAGCCTGTGCACAAGGCTAAAAGAATGACCCATATTAACTCCTAGCTCATTATAATACTAAAAATCCCACCCTAGGGAGGGACTTATTCACCATTTTTTGTTCATGGAATGTATGTACTAGCATGATTTCTTACTGCACCACCCTCCACACCAAACATATGACAACGTTCACTCCCCTAATTATTCATTTTCACCTTCATAAAACCCCCCTTACCCTGTTGATGGGAAAGGCAGATTTAAAGTAGTCTGTGCGTACCCCTCCCAGTTGATGTGTTTTCTGAAATAAATCCTTTCCTCCTTGATAATCCTCATTGTTTCAGTAATTGACTTTCTGTGTGTTGAGCAACATGACCCTCCTCCCCTGTGGGTGTGTTAACACATTCACTACTCCCAGCTACTCTGGAGGCTCAGGTAGGAGGATTGCTTGAGATTAGGAGTTCAAGGCTGCAATGAATAGCCACTGCACTCCAGCCTTGGCAACACAGCAAGACTTTGTCCTCAAAAAAAAAAAGGTTTACATTCCAGCTCTCATATTTATCAGATTTTAAAATTTGAACATGTTACTTATTTTTCCAAACCTGTTTCCTAATCTGTAAAACAGAATTATTATGAGAATTAAATGAAGTCTCTTATGAAGTGCTTAGCACAAAGTAGAAGCTTTATTATTATTATTATTCTAAGGATATGACCATCTATTATCCTAGACATACTCAAAGCTTCCTTCAGAAGAGGGAAAGGAAGCACGGTAACTGAGATAGACCTTCCTCCTACTCTGCCAGAAGTTTCCAGCTTCCTCCCCTTCTAGATCTCACAGGAAGTAAATAACAAAAACAGTAAGTTAGGCTAACTACACTTGTGCTAACATGGTAGCCTTGAGTCTTAAATGGCTGTTGAGCGATGAAATATGGCTACTCTGAATTCAAATGTACTTTAACTGTAAAACACAAACCAGAGTTTAATTTCTTAGTTTTGAAAAAAAGAATGTAAAATAACAATTTTTTAGTAGTATTTGTTGAAATGCTAATAATTTGGGGCTGGATGCAGTGGTTCACGCCTGAAATGCGGGAGGCCAAGGCAGGTGGATCACTTGAGCTCATGAGTTTGAGACCAGCCTGAGCTAGAGCAAGACTCCATCTCTAAAAATAGCTGGGCATAGTGGTGGGCACCTGTAATCCCAGCTACTCCAGAGTCTGAGGCAAGAGAATTGCTTGAGCCCAGGGGTCTGAGGTTGCTGCTAGCTATGATGCTACAGCACTCCACCGAGAGCAACAAAGTGAGACTCTGTCTCAAAAAAAAAAAAAAAAAAGAGAGAGAGAAATGCTAATAATTCAGATATACTGGGTTAGATAAAATATATTATTAAAGTTATTTTCACTTGTTTCTTTTTACTTTTTTTTTTTGCAGTTTTTGGCTGGGGCCGGGTTTGAACCTGCCACCTCCAGTATATGGGGCCAGTGCCTTACTCCTTTGAGCCACAGGTGCCGCCCATTCCTTTTTACTTTTTTAATATAGCTACTAGAAAATGTTAAATTACACATGTGGCTCACACTATATTTCTATTAGCTGCATGGACTTAGAGCCTTTGCAGGATGTAAGTGCAAAGCTATAGATGTCCATCCATTCACCTATTCATTATTGGAGAATTTATTGTGTGCCAGGCACTATTTTAGGTGCTGGAGATACAGAAGTAAAGAAGACAAGCACAGTCTCTGTCGTCACAGAACTTACACTTAAGTATGGGAGAGAAGCAGGAAATAAATCATTTCTGATTGTGGTTAAGTGCCAAAGCAGGATCAGAAGTTATTTTAACATGGGAAGAGTTGGTATTACCTTTTTTTTTATAGCAGGGGCCATGATCATCTTCTCTGTATTATTCTAATTTTAGTACATGTGCTGCCACAGTGAGTATAAGAGTTGGAACTATTGATGGGGCAATCAGGGAAGTGATATTTGAGTAGGGACCTAAATGATGAGATGACACAAACCATGTGAAGATCTTGGGGGCAGTTTTCCAAACAGCTGGGACAGCAAATGTAAAGCCTCTGATGTGGGAACAAGCTTGGTGTATGGGAGAACAGCAAGATCAGCACAGCAGAAACACGGTGAGTCCTAACCATGGAAGATCACCAACCTTGATGAAGGTTCTTGAGAATTTTGGATTTTATTCTAAGTGTAATGAGAAATTCTTGGGGTGTTTTTAAATAGAGGTATTATGATCTGACATGTAGTTTTACAAGATTATGCCAATAGCCTGTGTGGAGACAGCTTGAAGGAGGGTGAAATGGAAGCAAGGAGGCAAGTTAGAAGCTGCTGCATTTGTCCAGGCTACAGGTGTTGGTGGCGTGGACTAATTGGGGAGGAGTGGAGGTGGTGAGCAGCAGTCATGTTTGGGATGTTCTCAAGGCAGAGCTGAGAAGACTTGCTGATTGGTATGGGAAGAACAAATGGATCAAAGATGACTGATGTTTCCAGCCTCTACAACAGAACTGAACAAGTGGTGATGGAAATAGAACTGGTGGTAAAACAGGTTTGGGGGTAAACTGGAACTTAGGTTTGGACACATGAAGTTTGTAGTGACTATGAGTCAAGTGGAGATACCAAGCAAGGCTATTAGACAAACAAGTGTGCTGAGACTCAGGGACAGATCAGGGCTGGAGACAGGCATGTGAGTCAACAGCACATGGGTGGTACTTCAGTCTTAGGAATGGATTACATCACCTAGGAGAGAGAACAAAAAGAGGACTAAGGATGTGGCCCCCAAGTGTAGGTGTCAGAAAGGAGGGTCAGAAGACAGAAAAGGTTGACCAGAAGTGGTGGCTCCCTCTTTTAATTCTAGCACTCTGGGATGCTGAGGCCAGGGGATTGCTTGAGCTCAGGAGTTTGAGTCTAGCCCGAGCAACAGCAAGACCTCTTCTCTCCTAAAAATAGAAAAATTAGCCTGTCATCCCAGTTACTTGGGAAGCTGAGGCAAGAGAATCTCTGGAGTCCAAAAGACAGATTGCTGTGAGCTATGATGCCCCGGCACTCTACCCAGGGCAACAGAAAACTCTGTCTCAAAAAAAAAAAAAAAGGCAGAAAAGTTGTAATCAGTGAAGTAGAAGAGCAGGGGTTTTTTTAGAGACAGAGTCTCACTTTGTCACCCTCGGTAGAATGCTGTTGCGTTACAGCTCACAGCAACCTCCAGCTCTTGGGCTTAGGCGATTCTCTTGCCTCAGCCTCCAGAGTAGCTGGGACTACAGGTGCCCACCACAATGCCCAGCTATTGTTTTTTGTTGCAGTTTGGCCAGGGCCGGGTCCAACCCACCACCCTCGGTAAATGGGGCTGGCACCCTACTCACTAAGCCACAGGCACCGTCCAAGCAGGGGATGTTAATACTCCAAATTAAAATGAAGAAAAACTCTTTCAGTAGGGAGTGGTCCATTGGACCAAATGCTGCTTAAGACTACAGAAATATAATTTCTCCAGGCATGTGTTAGCTCCTTCCTTCCAAGCTCCAACTCTGTAAGGGAAGAAATGATCTCTATCTTGGGCACAGGGGGTTTGCCCACAGGCTTTAGTGCCAGAGATATAGGCTTAATTCCTTATGAGTTTTGTGAACTTAGGTAAGTTACTTAATTTGTCCGGGTTCTGATATCCATCCTCTGCACACCTGTCACTGGACACTCAAGTGAACTACTCCAACAGTACCTCGAATACACATCTTATTCTATCACTTCTGCCATTTAACTTCTTTACAGCTCCATGTTGAGATCCTTTAGGACTACCTTAATTGACCCAAACAGGATTAAGGTTATGGTTAGACTCAAATCACAAATAGACTGTGTTTAAATCTGATCTCCAGCACTTCCTGTACACATAATCATGGGCCAGCTTCTGGATCGCTGAGCTATTCCTGAGCTGTAAAATAGGAATCCCATATGCCTCACAGACGATGGGTTATGTGCAGATTAAGTGAGACCATAGATACACATGGCAGAATAAAAGCTCACTAGACAGTATTTACCATCTTTGTATCTACAACAACAATACCCTCAATGTTTGTGGACTGACTGATAATAACTTGAGAAGGTAAAACACAAGCTATCCTTCCCTCCTTCCAGACCTCTAGGGTAGAGAAAGGGGGCTACAGCCAGCTTATTACTCACACCTGGTAAACCTGGACAAAGCCAGCAAGGCCAGCAATGTATATTACTGAACTAGAGATAACTAATTATTCTGAAAAATATTGGGCATGTCTTCTTCCTCCATATTTTACTGAGTGGATCCTCACCACACATGCAGATACTCAGACCGGAAGCTCTAGCTTCCTTGCTTCTCACTTATGCCCCTACATTCTATTAGCTAACAAGATAGAAATTGTCCTTTCAAAATGTCATTCATCACATCTAAGATGTTATCCTCCGTCAGACCATTATTTTATGTAGCTCTAAGAAATAGCTAATGCTCATTTGTTTTCAAAACCAAAGCAGGTGCCAGCTCCTCTGAGAAGTCTCCCCAGATTCCCCAAGCTAAGAACCCTATGTCGGGGGCTCTGTGAAGCTCCATACGTACTTGTTGTAGTCCTGCTTATTGTACTTGTTGGCTTATTTCCTTTCCTACTAGACTGGGAGTTTTATTCTACTATATTATCCTTCAGATATTAGAAGGCACTTAATAGAATAGACAGTACCTTCAGAACCTAGAAGGCACTTAATACTTATGAAAGTATTGGGTGGATAGATAGATGGGTGAATGAAAAGCGATGAGTGTGGATAATCACTGGGCCCTAGTCCCATTCTGAGGTGCTCCCAACACCACCACCTTATACCTAGCCTTCTCTAAGCGTGGTGAACAGCTTAACCAAAAACGAGCAATGGCGCTACCCAGTGGCCAGTGAGGGAAGTACATATTATTGCATAGAAGGTTTCTCTTTGAATCACTGCTCTCCAGCTCCAGTAGTTAGGAAATGTCAAGAATGAGGAAGATTTGCATTTTCAAATGATCAAGCTGGTAACTGCACCCAGAATGGATTGGAGAGGGGATAGAGAGGGAAGCAGAGATGCTAGCTGGGAGGCTGTAGTAGAGCTGAGAGTCATATTCAGATCTGTAACTTCAACACCATCATACTTAACCACTTTGTAATACTGCCTCCTTTATCCAGGATTTCCCTTTCTCCCTCTTAACTGACCACTGTGGCAGACAGATTCTAAGATCCATTCCATGATTCAATTATGCATGCCTTCTGGCAGTCGTGCCTTTGTGTGACTGACTCCCTTCTGTGAGTATGGGCTGGCCTAGTGACTTGATTCTAACCAAGAGAATACAGCAAAGGTGAAAAGATGTCACTTCTATGATTAGACTACCTGAAACTGTAACTTGCACGTTGCTATCACTCTTATTTGCTTTGATGAAGCAGGCATGTATTGCAGGCTCATGGCAAGGTACTGAGGGTAATCTCCAGCTAACACCTAATGTATGGAGCCCCCCAGGCCAATAACCCTCAAGGAACTCAAATTCTGCTAAAACTAGCAGATTCTTTCCAGTCAGGCCTTCAGATGAGAACCCAGCCCTGGCCAAAAACTTGATTGCAGCCTTGCAGGGTTTCAACCCTGAAGTAAAGAACCAATCAAAACTGCTTGTGGCTGGGTGCAATGGCTCATGCCTGTAATCCTAGCACTCTGGGAGGCTGAGGCAAGTGGATTGCTTGAGCTTATGAGTTCGAGACCAGCCTGAGCAAGGAGTGGAGGTGGTGAACAGCAGTCACGTTTGGGATGTTCTCAAGGTAGAGCTGAAAAGACTTGCTGACTGGTATGGGAAGAACAAATGGATCAAGAATTTTTGGTTGCAGTAGTAATTGTTTAGCAGGCCCAGGCTGGGCTCAAATCTACCAGCTTTGGTGTATGGGGCCAGTGCCCTACTCACTGAGCTACAGACACCAGCCACATGCACCAAGGCTGGCAGGTTCGAGCCCAGCCCAGGCCTGTTAAACAACTGCTATCAAAAAATAGTGGGGTGTTGTGGTGGGTGCCTGTAGTCCCAGCTACTTGGGAGGCTGAGGCAAGAGAATCGCTTAAGCCCAAGAGTTTGAGGTTGCTGTGAACTTGACGCCATGGCACTCTACTGAGGGTGACATAGAGACTCTGTCTCACAAAAATAAATAAATAAAAATACATAAATAAATAAATGGGCTTGCTCAGCTCCAAATGGCTGAGCTTGGGATCAGGAAGACTATAGAGTGGATTCATATAATGGTTAGTGGCAGCCTCCAACATCTCTCCCAGGTCTAAAGTTCCGTTGAGTTTTGAGATAGACACTCCCTACATCTGGCCTTTGCTACTGCCTCAGACTCTCCTCTCTAGAGAGGAATAAAGACAAAAAGAGGTAAGTCAGACCATCAACAGCACAGATTCCAGAATCACAACACTCTGGTTCAGCCAAGTCATTTTTTTTTTTTTTTTAAATCATCTTCTATTACCCAACATTCTTGCTCCCAGATGAATATGAAGCTGGAGTTGCACTAAGTGTGAAAATGCCTCTAGCCGGGCATTGTGGTGGGCACCTGCAGTCCCAGCTACTTGGGAAACTAAGGCAAGAGAATTGCTTAAGCCCAAGAGTTCGAGGTTGCTGTGAGCTGTGCCACCACAGCAGTCTACTGAGGGCGACATAATGAGACTCTGTCTCAAAAAAAAAGAAAATGCTTCAACCCCAACCTTAAATACTTCCAGTTATAAAAAGAATGACAGTTGGGAGGTGCCTGTGGCTCAAGGAGTAGGCACCGGTCCCATATGCTGGAGGTGGCGAGTTCAAACCCAGCCCTGGCCAAAAACCACAAAAAAAAAAAAAAAAGAATGAAAGTAGTTCTCTTTCGAAAATGATTCAGCAGGGCCAAGTGTAGTGGCTCACACCTGTAATCCTACCACTCTGGGAGGCTGAGATGGGTGGATTGCTGGAGCTCAGGAGTTCAAGACCAGCCTGAGCAACAGCAAGACCCCATCTCTACTAAAATGGGAAAAATAGCCAGGTGTTGTGGAGGGCACCTGTAGTCCCAACTACTTCGGATCACTTGAACCCAGTAGTTTGAAGTTTGTGAGCTATGATGCCAGACGCCAGATGCTAGATACCATGGCTCTCTACCCAGAGTGACAGAGTGAAACTCTTCCTCAAAAAAAAAAAAAAAAGAAAAAGAAAATGATCCAACAGCCTTTTTATGGGAAGAAGATGATCCAATAGCCTTTTTATGGGAAGAAGAAACTCTTCTTTCTTTAATGCTTTCACTTAAGAACAAATGGAGCTGAAGGAGGAAAATACAATGGCCAATACTGTGAAGGTGACAGAGCAGGGATCTGGTGCATATCAAAGACCCCAAAAGAGACTGACATGATTCATTACCATTCCAACTGAAAGGAATAACAGCAGCATTCATAGTTTACACAGGGTCTCTTTCTAAGAAGTTCGTGATTCACCTAAACACCCTCAATTCTCAGGACACCTCCCATCAAGGCAACAATGGGGCAAGGAGGAGGTGGCAGTCAGGTCCTTGTGAGAGCTGGACGTCAGCACTCACTTAGTGGGTCAGTCCCTGGAAGTTGGGTTCAGTGCATGGAGGCAGGGCCACTGATTGGCTCAGCAACTTGTCCATCATGCTGATTTTAGCATCTTGCTTCTCAATGTCCTCATATGGAGTCCAGGATAAGTCATGCTGTAGCTTATAGGCACCACAGAAGTCATGTGGACAACGTGTTCCCCACTCCTAGAGGAGGCAAAGGAGTCAGCTCTGATTAGCATAGGTTGTAAACAAACTGAGCTCACTTCCTGTTTATGCCATAATTTCTTTCTTTTCTGGCTTTTCACTTCATTCTTGTCAGAACCATCCTTTGAAAGCATTTACACTACCTATCATATCCCTCCCTTAACAGAGATAATGAACAAAATAATTTAAACCTATGCATATTTTTTAGAGTTATGTCTGGGCTCACATCACCCCAATTTTCTAGGAAGCCATTCACCAGTCCACGCATCTATATTTTTGCACACACATGCCAAGAGTTTCTCAAAGGCTAAAGTGGAATTTTGGACAAAGAATAAATATTTTACCTTTGGAGAAATAAGGGAAAAATATTGCTGACCACTCTCCCGTTTATAAAGGTAGTAGATGTTCCCAGGTTTTTTTACCATATTACAAGCTACGTGGTGTAAGTCAGCATCTCTGCGGGCATCTTCCAATACCTGTTAGCCACAGAGATGTACCAAATTAGGTATCAGAAGTAAAAGGCACCCATATCCCTGCAAACTAATATAACCTTTTTGGAAGGAAGTATGGAGAAACCTCAAAGAACTCAAGCTAGACCTCCCATTTGATCCTACAATGCCATTACTGCAATCCCATCTACCCAGAAGGAAATAAATCCTTTTATCATAAGGACACTTGCACTAGACTGTTTATTGCAGCTCAATTTACAACTGCCAAAATGTGGAAACAGCCTAAATGACCACCAATCCAGGAATGGATTAACAAACTGTGGTATATGTACACCATGGAAAAGAGCCATTAAAAAAAATTGAGACTTTACATCCTTTGTATTAACCTGGATGGAAGTGGAACACATTATTCTTAGTAAAGCTTCACAAGAATGGAGAAGCATGAATCCTATGTACTCAATTTTGATATGAGGATAATTAAGGAATGGTGGGGGTGGGGGAAGGGGACAGTAGAGAGAGAGAAAGAAGGAGGGAGGGGTGGGTAAAGGAAGAACAGAGAGAGGGAAGGGGGGAATGGAGGTGGGGCCTTGGTGTGTGCCACACCTTTTGGGGGCAAGACAGGATTGTAAGAAGGACTTTACCTAACAAATGCAATCAGTGTAACGTGGTTTCTTGTACCCTCAATGAATCCTCAACAATTAAAAAAAAAAAAAGGCACCCATAGCCAATCATCATCCCAATCAAAATGTGGAAATGATTCAATGTATCATTTCCCCATAGCAATGTGTCACTATTAATATCCAAATTATAATGAAGACACAAAAATCAGACCATGATATCATACTATAAAAATTCCTTTAGAAGAATTATGATTCAAAATGTTGAGCATTATCTTTGAGTGGTTTTTAAGTTTCTTTCCTATTATTCTGTGATAAGTAAATGAAAACATTTTCCCCCTTAAAATCCTTACCTCACTGAACTTTCTGATAAAAAATAAAAATGACTTATACTTAACCTTTTAGGTTCATTATTTTACTCAATACCTCTACATTTCTAGGAGGTAGTGAAGACAACTAAATCACAATGATTATAAGCCAATCCATACCTTCAATCAATCTTGTGAACTAGATGAAAAACATGAAAGCCTGCCTAAAAAAGCCATCCTTACCTTCCTAGCTTGTTCTTGCAAATGTTGGATTTGCTCTGCTATGACTGTCAGCTTGTTAGTAGCATTTGCTCGGATAAATTCATCAGCCTACAGGTGAGAGAAAAACCGAACTTTGGGTTAAAAGATTATCTTCCCCGTAAGATAACTATAATGTTGGCTTGGTGTCCATAGCACAGTGGTTACAGCGCCAGGCACATACATGGAGGCTGGTGGGTTGGAACCCAGCCCAGGCCTGCTAAACAACACTTACAACTGCAACAAAAAAAAAACAGCTGAGTGTTGTGGCGGGCGCCTGTAGTTCCAGCTACTTGGGACGCTGGGACAGGACAATCGCTTACGCCCAAGAGTTTGAGGTTGCTGTGCACTATGATGCCATAGCACTCTACTGAGGGTGACATAGTGAATATAGTTGAGACTGTCTCACCAAAAAAAAAAAAAAAAAAGGTATCTATAAAGTTTTTATTTGGATCCCAATGTGTTTATGTCAACATCTTTGCTTCTGCCTGAAGTATTCTTCTCATTTTCCCCACTGCCCTGCAAACTTCCCCTTACTTGAGGCCCAGCTAGAAAGCACTACTTATGAGAAGTCCATGCTGACATGAACCCAGAATTAATTGCTCCCTCTGTGTACTTCCCATAGCTTTCTACCTTTTTTTTTTTTTTTTTGAGACACAGCCTCAAGCTGTTGCCTTGGGTAGAGTGCTGTGGCATCACAGCTCACAGCAACCTCCAACTCCTGGGCTTAAGCGATTCTCTTGCCTCAGCCTCCCAAGTAGCTGAGACTATAGGTACCCACCACAATGCCTGGCTTTTTTTTTGGTCGTAGCTGTTGTTGTGTTTGGCAGGCCCAGGCTGGATTCAAACCCGCCAGCTCTGATGTATGTGGCTGGCGCCTTAGCCGCTTGAGCTACAGGCGCTTGAGCCAGCTTTCTACCTTTTCATACTGAACTTCTTTGGTTCTCCAACATGCTCTGCTTTCTCTTGCTACCCAATATACTGAATATATCATCTCTTCCATTTAATATATTTTCCTCCTTGCTCTTTGTTGTTGTTTAAACAGGGTCTCATTCTGTCATGCCAGTTAGAGGGCTGTGGCATCATCAAAGCTCACTGCAACCTCAAGTTCCTGGGCTCAAGCAATCCTCCTGCCTCAGCCTCCCAAGTACATGTACTATAGGCACCTGCCACCATGCTCAGCTAATTTTTCTATTTTTTGTAGAAAATTACTTTTGCTCAGGCAGGTCTTGAACTCTTGACTTCAAACAATCCTTCTGCCTTGGCTTCACAGAGTGCAAGCATACAGGCATGAACCACCACATCCAGCCTCCCCTTGTTCTTTACCTGACTAATCCCATGCATTTCCCAGGTCTCCCATTTGTTTTCTCATGCTATGGCTTCTCAGCCTTTTGGCTATGATCCAAGTATATTTTCTCATGCTTAAACATTTCTGAAATCAGAGATGGGTCTTACAACAAAAATCAAAAGACACCTGTGATATGACCCTGATCATTGGCTAATGTAGAAACCTTTCTATACAAAAAAGTATCTGTTAAACTGACCATTACCTCAATTCAATTATTTACATCATAACTACTTTTTAAAATTTTTTTGAGGCAGAGCCTTAAACTGTTGCCCTGGGTAGAGTGCCATGGCATCATCACAGCTCACAGCAACCTCCAGTTCTTGGACTCAAGTGATCCTCTTGTCTCAGTTTTTCATTTTTAGTGGAGATGGGGTCTCATTCTTGCTCAGGCTGGTCTCAAACTCATAAGCTCAAGCAACCCACCCACCTCTGCCTCCCAGAGTGCTAGGATTACAGGCGTGAGCCACCACATCTGGCCATCACAACTACTTAAATTGTAATTTACATCTGCATTCCCAATTGTTACTTAAAATGCATTTTAAAAGACTGCACTATGGTGCAGCACCTGTGGCTCAGTGAGTAGAGCACCGACCCCATATACTGAGGGTGGTGGGTTCAAACCCGGGGCCAAACTGCAACAAAAAATAGCCAGGCATTGTGGCGGGCGCCTGTAGTCCCAGCTACTGGGGAGGCTGAGGCAAGGGAATCACCTATGCCCAGGAGCTGGAGAGTGCTGTGAGCTGTGATGCCATGACACTTTACCAAGGGTGATAAAGTGAGACTCTGTCTCTACAAAAAATAAAAAAATAATAAAAATAAAATAAAATAAAATAAAATAAAGACTGGACTATGGGCCGGGTGTGGTGGCTCATGCCAATAATCCTAGCACTCTGGCAGGATGAGGCAGGTGGATTGCCCTGAGCTCACATGACCTGCCGGAGCAAGACCCAGACCCCATCTCTAAAAATAGCCAGGCGTTGGGCGGCGCCTGTGGCTCAGTCGGTAGGGCGCCGGCCCCATATGCTGAGGGTGGCGGGTTCAAACCCGGCCCCGGCCAAACTGCAACCAAAAAATAGCCGGGCGTTGTGGCGGGCGCCTGTAGTCCCAGCTACTCGGGAGGCTGAGGCAAGAGAATCGCTTAGGCCCAGGAGTTGGAGGTTGCTGTGAGCTGTGTGAGGCCACGGCACTCTACCGAGGGCCATAGGGTGAGACTCTGTCTCTACAAAAAAAAAAAAAATAGCCAGGCGTTGTAGCAAGCACCTGTAATCCCACCTACTTGGGAGGCTGAGGCAAGAGAATTGCGTAAACCCAAGAGTTGGAGGTTGCTGTGAGCTATGACGCCAAAGCACTCTACCAAGGGTGACAAAGTGAGACTCTGTCTCAAAAAAAAAAAAAAAAAAAAAAGACTATACTATGAAGTAGACAGGGAACAAAGTTATAATGTACACAGAAGACTGGGAACAAAGTTATAATGTACACAGAAGACTGCCTGTCATGTGTCAGGAAGTGCAACTAAAGGTGAAGGAAAATGCTTTAAAAAGATCAAATAATTCTCAAGGCCAAAAGAGACTAGTTGTGACCACTTCATGTGCTGGGAAGGATGACCAGTTGGGCATTAGAAATCTGTCAAAAACTTACAGCTTATGTTTAAGAAAAGCTGATTAACTTCCAGGAGTACACAATTAAGAAAAAGCAATTAGGAGATTAAACTCAAACTTGAACTAAGAAATATTAAGGGAATTCGTTGCTTAGTTGACAATCTCAAGGCAAAAATCAGGTAAATAAGTCACTTCACTTCTGTTGTAAGTGAACAGAAACCGTACAAGTAATCTGAGTTAATTATCTCTTCCACAAATACAGAGTAAGCAACTGCTGTGTATCAGACACCGTTCTACACACTGGATGCTTTGGCAAACAAGACAAAGAAGTCTCTACCTTTGTCAAGATTACAACTTAATACAGTCTAATAGACATATAAAGCAAATCTGGCAAATGAAGGATCTGTCAGTCTGATTTCCAAACTCATGCCTTAATACCTGGCCTACTGAGCTTTTTGAACACATAATATTAACACTACATTACATACAAATAACACATACTATTGAACACATACTATTCATATTACATTACATACTAATAACACGTACTATTAACACTATATTACATACTAATACCTAAGTGGAATGTCAGAGGCCTGTCCTGCCAAAAAGTACATTTCAGTACATAAAAGGCACATTAATTTAATCTGTCTCTGAGTGTTTTTTCCTTTAGCTTCTTGGAGAAATAGAGGCAACAAAATAATGTATCCTCCATATTTTACCTGATTATAGGACAGAAGACAAAAACTGTGTTCCTTCTTTCTTTGTTCAGGACATTCTAATACATACCAAGATCACTCAATAACACATGAATATGTAATTTGCTTAGGATTTTGATCCCGGTAGCCTCCCTCTCAATAAAAGATTAAATAGACACACCATAGTCTCCTAATCTAAAACAGCTGTATTTTCCTCCCCAGCTATCTAAAAGGAGAAGGTATAAGATTTGACTTAGGGCAGTGCCTGTGGCTCAGTGAGTAGAGGGCCGGCTCCAAATACGGAGGGTAGTGGGTTCGAACCCGGCCCTGGCCAAACTGCAACCAAAAAATAGCCAGGCGTTGTGGCAGGCACCTGTAGTCCCAGCTACTCAGGAGGCTAAACCAAGAGAATCGCTTAAGCCCAAGAGCTGGAGGATGCTGTGAGCTGTGACGCTACAGCACTCTACCGAGGGCAACAAAGTGAGACTCTGTTTCAAAAAAAAGTTTTGACTTAAAGGAGAGTTCCCAAATACTCAAATTTTTCTTAATTAAAAAAAGACAGGTACATATATATGAGGGAATTGGAGCACATTATTAAATATTTTTGAGCAAAACAAAAACCTCTGAACATAATCGATGCCAAATCTAACAGTGTATACAAGGATACAGGATATCCTAAGCTTTATTTATTTTATTTTTTTTAGAGACCGAGTTTCACCTTGTCGCCCTCGGTGGAGTGCTCTAGCGTCACAACTCACAGCAACCTCCAGCTCTTGGGCTTAGGTGATTCTCTTGCCTCATCCTCTGGAGGAGCTGGGACTACAGGTGCTCACGACATCGCCTGGCTATTTTTTTGTTGCAATTTGGCCTGGCCGGGTTTGAACCTGCCACCCTCTGTATATGGGGCCAGCACCCTACTCACTGAGCCACAGGAGCAGCCCAAGAGATATCCTAAGCTTTAAAGCAGCACCTGTGCATACTGAAGAAGGTTCTACAACTGGAACCCTTGGTAAAGAATATGGTTTTTCACTGAACGTCAGAACTTTACATCTTGGAGCTCCCTACTTCGAACCCCTCATTTCACAGATAAAAAAGCTGTGGTCTGGAGAGAAGAAATCTGTCTGAAGTCACACTGGAAGTTCATATCAAAAGTGAAATTAATACTCATGTGTCCAAACTTCCAGTGTCTTTTCCGTTATTTCCCATTTCCTCCTTATTTTACTTATTCTGGGAATCAATGTCTAAGCACCAGGCTTGAGAATACTGAGTCTAAAGAATGAGGGCACAGGAAAACACTTAAGAGTCCTTCCCCCTCCTAGACGACGTTAAGTTCTCAAGCTCCCAGGAAACAAATAAGGATCCTATGGGAAGCAGCTTAAAATAAGTGCATCCCTGAAGAATTTGGGTTAAAGTAACTTTCTCAGAAACTTTTCTTCATGTATTAAACGGGATCGCCTCCCTCACGTGCAGTTCTAAAGTGCTAATGAAATAATGAATATTCAAAGTACTCGCAAACCTTACAACGAAGGTATTTTATGGGCATTCAAGTGGCAGTTGATGGAGATATTAGCCTCAGAAGATCAGAATTCTAGTCAGCCACCGACTCGCTAGACAATAACATAAATTGCTCCCCCCCTACACTTAGTATAGGTTGTGAGGCCGGAGCCGAAAGACTCGGGACAAAACGCGAACGAAGAGGTAGTTAGTTATTCACTTCCCCAGCCGCGCCTCCTCACCTTCTGCACCTGCTCTGCGAGCACCACGAGGTCTAAAGGGTCCCCGGCCCGGTGGGTGTGGTAGGGGCTCACCAGGGCCAAACCGCCGGGGGATGGGGAGCGTTCCACCAGGGCTCCTGCGACACATACCCCGGAACACAGGCGTGAGCTCCCGCCCTCAGCCTCCCACAGAGCCCCGGAGACTAGCTGCCTAGCGAGAGCTTCTTTCCCCCTGCTGACTCCTGGCCCGCATACCTCCTGGTCCTGCAGCTGACTGCATTCCTTGCCTTTCGGGGAGCCCCTCCGTCTGCCCTGAGACTGCAGCGCCCTCCATGACAGAACCCACTCCGGCTGACTACCAGGGCCGTGCCAGTCGGAAGAGCCTGCGCATAAAGGCGTGTGGGCGGAGCTATGGCCTTCGGGCGTCAGAGCAACCGAGCTCCAGTGGGCTCACAGGGTTCCGCTGAGGGGCGGAGTCCGGGTTGGTTAAAAGAAAGCGGGGCGGGGGGTGGGGTGGTGGTGGTGGTGGTGGTGCAAGCTTCCTGGGCATGCGCCGCCCGGCTCGGAGGCGGAGCCTTGCTCCAGGACCGCTCTTCTCTGGGGGTAGGGCTCCTGTTTCCGTGGCGGGCGATTAGCGGTCGTGTTAGGATTGTGGAGGCGATGGCGGCACGAGCATTGAGGGTGCTGACCATGCTGCTAGCTGTCGCCGCTGCTGTCTCCCGGGCCGAGGCCGAGTCCGAGGCGGGATGGGACATGGTGGCACCTGATCTGCTCTTCGCTGAGGGGACCGCGGCCTACGCGCGTGGTGACTGGGCCGGGGTAGTCCTGAGCATGGAGCGAGCGCTACGCTCGCGGGCCGCCCTACGCGCCCTCCGCCTGCGCTGCCGCACCCGGTGCGCCGCCGACCTCCCGTGGGAGCTGGACTCTGACTCACCCCTGAGCCTGGCCCAGGCCTCCGGTGCCGCCGCCTTGCACGACCTGCGCTTCTTCGGGAGGCTGCTGCGCCGCGCGGCCTGCCTGCGCCGCTGCCTTGGGCCGCCGGCCGCCCACTCGCTCGGCGAGGAGGTGGAATTGGAGTTCCACAAGCGGAGCCCCTACAACTACCTGCAGGTCGCCTACTTCAAGGTGCAGAACCTGCCGGGAGCTGGACGGCCGGGGCTCTTGTTGGGAGAGAAGTGCTGGCAAGCGACCTAACGAGGTGTCCGCAGAGAGAGAGAGGGAGCCAGGGAAGTGTCCGCAGATATGGAAAGTGGCCTCCTGGCTGGGGAGCGCCCCTCGGACCTCGGGAGGCAGGGACCCTGCTAGGAATCCTGCCTCGCCTGGATTGCATGGGCAGATGCTAACCCCAAAGATCTAGCCTGGAATTAGAGCACAGGCCAAGCAGAACGCATTGCCCTTTTATTCTCCAAGAGGTCTGAGAGGTCTTATTGAAGGAATTAAAGCAGTAGCTTAAGTCTCACATCCTGATTTCATTGTAAGTGTCCGAATGAGAGGCTAAGGGTGGCCTACAATATCTTCCTTCTGGTTTGTTTCCTAGTGGTGCATTTCCTGCTGCCAGATCCAGCAGTTCTCTTTTAGGACGTAGAATTGCCACGTCACCAACAGGGGCTGCCTGGCCCTCCCTGTGGGGTCCCTCTGGCTAGTCTGTCAGGTTTCCAAAGAAAATGAGTGTGGAATGCCAGTATACTATATATGTCCAAGTGTACAAATGGACTTGGAGCGCTCCAGGCTTGTCTGGTAATGATGATGATGGCAGCCAGCATGTACTTCTAGGAACTGTTTTAATAAGCACTTTGCGTTTATTGATTAAATTGCCCTTGATCCTCACAGTATCTTGTGAGGTAGATGCTATTATTAGTCCTATTTTATTGATGGGAGTAAAAAGAAGGATCTATGCTGCATATCTTTTGTAAATATAGTTTAACACACCTTCAGCTCAACCTAAAGAGAGATTTAGAGACTCTTGGGGACCTTAGATTTTCACCCTTCCACATGCATTCTGCTTACACAGTTTCCCTCCATTCCTCCCAGTTACTGGAAAAGAGTACTGGACTTGAAACCAAAATAATGGGGCTGTGTCTTTCATGTCATTTACCAGCATTTTCTAAAATTCTTTGACATTTATTGAATACCCACCATATTCTAGTTCTTGTTTGTACAGGTAACTAAAATGCTGGACTATTACTTTGTTTTGTCTTGCTTTGCTGTTAAGAATAAGTATATTAAGGGTGGCGCCTGTGGCTCAAGGAGTAGGGCGCCGGCCCCGTGTACTGGAGGTGGCGGGTTCAAACCCAGCCCCGGCCAAAAACGGCAAAAAAAAAAAAAAGATTAAGTATATTAAGGGCTACTAACAGGGCACATACATGGGATCACGAAGGAGAAAAAAAAAAATCTAGCTTTGTCTCAGAAAATTAGAGAGACTGGAAACAAGAGGTGGACAAGAGCCTATCCTAAATATTGGTAGGGAGAGTAAAAGGATGGTCCTTTGAAATAGAGGGAAAAGTAAAACAAAGTATGATGTATTCGGGGGGGAAAAAAAAATCAATTGCCGTGACAGGGGCATCAGGTTGTGTGTGGGGTGCAGCAGGAGGGGAAGCTAGAAAGGTAAGTGAGGCCAGAGAATTCTCTAGGCCTCAGGAGCTGTCCTCAGAATTGAGTTTTAGAATCTTCATTGGGGAACCCATAGGGAGTAAGTCCTTCTTGGCTGGGCAAATGATTAGGAGACATGGGCATTTGTCCACAAGAGAGAAGTTTAGGTGCCTCAGTGCTTAGGCAATAAAGAAGGCTGAGGGTGCGGAGGGGAGAAAAGATGGAGGAGAACAGAGAGAGACAGAAACAGTGCTGAAAGACCCAGGGGGAGAGAATAAATCCTTAAAAGGGACAGGAGAGAATTTCTAATTTTTACAGTTAAAGAAACCAAGGTATAGAGGTGGGTAATCATTTACCTTGGGTCATCTAATCAAGGCTGATGCCTTTAGTGTGCTTTTACTAGTACCTAGGATAAGAAAAATCATTTTATTAGCATACTAATAATACCAGCCAACATTTATCAAGCACTTATCATATGCTCAGCACCACGTGATAGAAGCTGCATGTGTATCATCTCTAACCATCCTAACAATCCTATGAGGTTAGCTAGTGAGTGCTATCTCCAGATGACAGATTAGGAAACTGAGTTTAGAGAGTAAACTTTAACTTGTCTAAAGCCCAATGAGTGATTAAACTAGGTTTGCTGGTGGCCCATCCAACACCAAAGCTCATGTATTTAATCAATGGATCATTGGTGAAATTAGTGATTTATTTTTTTGGATTCTGCATATGAACCTGTGTTACTAATATGCTGGAGTCCATTACTGTGGCTCGTAGCACATTTTTTCCCCTTGAATTTCTTATAGCCATTTATTTTAACTTCATAGTCCCTGGGCATTAAGTCAGAAGACACCATGTCTAGGTTTAGTAAAGGACTTTGGGATTTTTCAGCCATCCATCTTTTGCCTGGATGTCTCAAAAACAATTCATTTTATGCAAAAAAAAAAAAAAAAGGTATTTTTTGGAAAATTCTTAGGCATAGTCTAATTGTTAACTGCTCTTTCTTTCTTACCTCTAACTTTTATTTTTTTTGAGACCGAATCTCACTTTGTCAACCTTGGTAGAGTGCCTTGATGTTGTAGCTCACGGCAACCTCCAACTCTTGGGCTCAAGAGATCCTCTTGTCTCAGTTTTTCATTTTTAGTAGTAGAGTTTCTCTTGCTCAAGCTAATCTCGAACTCATGAGCTCAAGCAGTCCACCCACCTCGGCCTCCCAGAGTACTAGGATTATAGGCATGAGCCACCTTGCCTGGCCTACCCCTAAATTCTTTTTTTTTTTTTTTTTGTAGAGACAGAGTCTCACTGTACCGCCCTTGGGTAGAGTGCCGTGGCGTCACACGGCTCACAGCAACCTCTAACTCTTGGGCTTCCGCGATTCTCTTGCCTCAGCCTCCCGAGCAGCTGGGACTACAGGCGCCCGCCACAATGCCCGGCTATTTTTTGGTTGCAGTTTGGCTGGGGCTGGGTTTGAACCCGCCACCCTCGGCATATGGGGCCGGCGCCCTACCCCTAAATTCTTAAAGTGTTCGACCTTAGGGGTGTCCACGGGCCACATACTGATTTCATGAGGAGTTTTTTGGCTTATTTACGTTGCCTGATACCGCAAAAAGTTAGCTAATCAGCTTTTGTTTGTGTCTGTGTCTTTGTTTTGTTGCCCAATACAACTTTTGTTCTTCCAGTGTGCCACAGGGGGGAAAAATGGTCAGACACATCTGCCTTAGACTTTTTCAGCTCAGTCATTACATTTGAATCATGAAAATATATTACTTGGGCAGTCTTTTGTAGCACTCCCCCTACAAATATGATCTTTGCTTTAAAGTACAATATGCATATTACTGAAGCATTACCTCCTTAATTTGGGGAACCCCCTAGCCTGACTTTGGAAGTAGCTGCAAATCTTCCTGGAGCCCTGTGCTCCTAATCTCTGGTGTGTAGTATCTGTAAAAGGTGTGTTTTCTGGGTCTGGCAAAGGCTAGCACACTTGGTGGAGAGATCACAAAGCCTCCCTCCTTTCTGAAACCTCTCTGGGGTTTCCTGTTGATGTGGACTGCACATCTGGGCACAAACCTTTGGGGTTCAGATGTGCACATTACATTCTTGTGCTTCCTTCGTAGATAAACAAGTTGGAGAAAGCTGTGGCAGCAGCACACACCTTTTTTGTGGGCAATCCTGAGCACCTGGAAATGCAGCAGAACCTAGACTATTACCAAACCATGTCTGGAGTAAAGGAGACTGACTTCAAGGATCTTGAGGCCAAACCCCATATGGTGAAAAAAACTTAGCCACTTTTCTTACCCCCCCCACCCCACCTTTTCTTTTGAGACAGTGTCTCATTCTGTTGCCAGGCTAGAGTGCTGTAGTATCAGACTAGTTCACAGCCACCTCCAAGTCCTGGGCTCAAATGATCCTTCTGCCTCAGCTTCCTGAGTAGCTGGGACCACAGGCATGTGCCCCCATGCCCGGCTAATTTTTTTTCTAAATTTAGTAGAGATGGAGGTTTCACTCTTGCTCAGGCTGATCTTAAACTTCTGAGCTCAAGCTCCCACTTTACCCTCCTAGAATGCTAAGATTATAGGCATGAAAAAAAAAAAACTTAAGAAAAAGAGATACTGTCTGTGATAATATAGCTTTTTTTTTTTTTCTGGGGCAGCGTCTCACTTGGTCACCATTAGTAGAGTTCTGTGGCGTCAAGGCTCACAGCAACTTCAAACTCTTGGGTTCAAGTGATTCTCTTGCCTCAACCTCCCAAGTAGCTGGGACTATAGGCGCCCGCCATAATACCTGGCTGTTTGTTTTTAGAGATGGGTCTTGCTCTGGCTCAAGCTAGTCTTGAACCTGTGAGCTCAGGCAATCCACCCACCTAAGCCTCCCAAGCAGCAGGGACTACAGACGCCCACCACAACCCCCGGCCAATTTTTGGTTGTAGTTGTCGTTGTTTTTGGCAGGCCCTGGCTGGATTTGAACCCTCCAGCTCTGGTGTATGTGGCTGTCACCCTAGCTGCTGAGCTACAGGTGTTGAGCCTATTTATTTTATTTTTCTTACAGCAATGGTGTAGTTGTAGGAGACCAGTGGGTTTTTGTTCTTGTTTTTGTTTTTGTTTTTTGAGACAGAATCTTACTCTGTCATCCTGGGTAGAGTGCTGTGGCATCAAGCTCACAACAACCTCAAATTCTTGGGCTTGAGGGATCCACTTGCTGAATGACTTTTTTTTTTTTTTTTTCTTTGCAGTTTTTGGCCAGGGCTGGGTTTGAACCCGCCACTCCGGCATATGGGGCCAGCGCCCTACTCCATTGAGCCACAGGCACCGCCCCTGAATGACTTTTAAAAGTAAATTGTGTATAGCTGGGCATTGTAGCGGGCACCTGTAGTCCCAGCTACTTGGGAAACTGAGGCAAGAGAATCGCTTAAGCCCAAGAGTTTGAGTTTGTTGTGAGCTGTGATACCACAGCACTCTACCGAGGGCAACATAGTGAAACTCTGTCTCCAAAAAAATAATTAAATTGTGTATACTTGAAAACTTTTAGCACAGCCAGGCTCAGTGGCTCATGCCTGTAATCCCTGTACCCTGGGAGGCCAAGGCCAGTAGATTGCTTGAGTTCAGGAGTTCGAGACCAGCCTGAACAACAAGACCCTGTCTCTAAAACTAGCAGGGTGTTGTGGTGGTACCTGTAGTCCCAGCTACTTGGGAGGCTGAAGCAAGAGGATCACTTGAGTCCAAGAGTTTAAAGTTGCTGTAAGCTGTGATGCTACAGCACTCTACCAAGGGTGACCAAGTGAGACTCTGTCTCGCAAAAAAAAAAAATTTAGCCCTACAGAAAAGTACAAGAAAAATCACAACAAACTCCCGTATCTTTCAACAGATTGTTAAGTATTTTTAAATTTCCAAAGGAACATGTAAAGACCATTTACAAAAGGCCTTCATTGTGTAGTAGCCACCCAGGTCGCTCCTTTCCACCCATAAACCAAGGAACAACAGGAAATTAAGACCCATGTGGAAGTAGAGGAGGGTGAAGAGAGAGGGTTTCCCTGTGGCCTGCTTTTCAGGGCTTCTTTTTCCCAGTAGCATGAGTTCCGACTGGGAGTAGGACTCTACTCAGAGGAACAGCCGCAGGAAGCGGTGCCCCACCTAGAGGCTGCGCTGCGAGAGTACTTTGTGGCCGACCGGGAGTGCCGTGCCCTCTGCGAAGGGCCCTATGACTATGATGGCTACAACTACCTCGAGTACAATGCTGACCTCTTCCAGGCCATCACAGGTGCGTGCAGTTCAGAAACAGGCCCTCAGCCAGGCCTCCCGGGGCTCTAAGGCCAATGTCCTGTTAACAGAGACACAGTGTCTTTGGCCTCATTCCTCAGTTTCTTAAATCTGAGAATGTGACCAAAAAAAAAAGTTGCTTCCACTTGAATATATTCATCTTAACCAGAATTTGAATCCTGACAATCAACCTTGTCGTCATTCTCCCTCTTGGATTCCTTTTAGATCACTACATCCAGGTCCTCAGCTGTAAGCAGAACTGTGTCACTGAACTTGCTTCCCACCCGAGTCGAGAGAAGCCCTTTGAAGACTTCCTCCCATCACATTATAACTACCTGCAGTTTGCCTACTATAACGGTAAGACCTACTTCCTTTTCTCTTTCTCTGCTGCCTTAACTAAGAAGCCACAGGCAAGGCAGGCAGGAATTAACAGTCTCTGTACTTTGGTGTGTTTGGCTTCTTCCTGTGGCTATGGCAGGCACCAGGCCAGGTGACTCCTGGGTACTTTGTTTACAAGCTACTGGCCCAGGAAGCCAGTACCAGCAACCCAAAAAGCTGGGAGAGGGAGACTTAGGACCTCTCTCATCCCTTCTTTAGCATTTGCATTTGAATCAACGATAATAACATAAGTAAGGGTATGCTGCTGTTTAAAATATCTCAGGGCAGAGGCACGCCGCTTTGGCAGCTCAAGACTGAGTGGAAGTAACATAGAATCACTAAGATTCTTCAGAGGCTCTTCAGGTTCTTCTCTGTCATTCGATCAGCAGTCTCAGTCCATTTTCAGGGAACATAGGTGTTATAGCACTGGCATTTAATAAGGAACTTGATCCTTTATAGAAACTCATCGTGGATAAGATTAGAGAATACAGATCTAAGTTACAGGCTTCTGGAGGACCTGTTTAATGCTGGCCCAGAGTATCACCAAGATCTGGATATTGAGCTTTTTGAGCTTAAGCAAATGTATGGTAAAGCAGACATGAATACATTCCCTAACTTCAAATTTGAAGATCCCAAATTTGAAGCCATTGAGAAATCCCAAGCCTGAAGAAATAAAGTAAAATTAATTTGTCGTGGGTGGCACCTGTGGCTCAAAGGAGTAGGGTGCAGGCCCCATATGCTGGAGGTGGCGGGTTCAAACCCAGCCCTGGCCAAAAACTGCAAAAAAAAAAAATTTGTCAGCTTGGCGCCTATAGCTCAAGCAGCTAAGGAGCCAGCCACATACACCAGAGCTGGCAGATTTAAATCCAGCCTGGGCCTGCCAAACAACAATGACAACTACAACCAAAAAAATAGCCGGGCATTGGGGCAGGCGCCTATAGTCCCAGCTACTTGGGAGGCCGAGGCAAGAGAATTGCTTAAGCCTAGGAGTTTGAGGTTGCTGTGAGCTGTGATACCACAGAACTCTACCCAGGGCGACAGTGTGAGGCTCTGTCTCAAAAAAAATTTTTTTTAATTTGGCAATTTGTTGTGGATTAGTTGTACAACTAATCAGAAGTTTTTAGACATACATTTTACAACTCTCAAGTGTTCTTTCAATTCTGATTCCAAATAAATTATTGGGTAATGTTGAGTGGAAACAAACAAACAAACAAACCTGGCTCAGAGGACAACAGGGTATTTGCCAGTCAGCTCTCTAGTGTAGTGCTGATGCTTTTGGGAGGCTTATCAATATCCAGAAAACCAATGAATCACCAGGATTTTACTGAGTTCCTACTGTGTATTATTACAACATATTAACAAGTACATAATGTTCATAGTTAAGTCAGGGATATTTAATACACATGAACAAGAACTCTTCTGCCAAAGAGACAATCTGCTATTATAATTTTCCCTCTATGGGAAAAAAAGAAAATAGGAAGACAGGGAAATATTCCTGAAATTGCTCTAATAATTGGATGAGGCAAGATATTAAGAGGTATTTGAAGGCCAGGTATGGTGGCTCATTTCTGTAATCCTAGCACTTCAGAAGGCTAAGGTGGGAGGATGACTTGAGCTCAGGAGTTTGAGACTAGCCTGAGCATGAGCAAGACCCTACCCCATCTCTACCAAAATTAGAAAAATTAGTTGGGCATTGTGGAAGGCACCTGTATTCCCAGCTGCTTGGAAGCCTAAGGCAAGAGGATTGCTTGAACCCAGGAGTTTGAGGTTGCTGTGAGCTAGGCTGATACCATGGTGGCACTCTAGCCTGGGCAACAGAGTGAGACTCTGTCACAAAAAAAGGTATTTGTATTATTTATGAAATTTTAAAGATATAAATGGGAAGAAGAGTGCCTGACTCTCTTCTGAGAAGGTTCTAATTCTTTTCTGTTTTGGTGTTAGGCAGCCTTGAGGACATTGAATAGCTTAAAATTAATTACACATTCTGTATGTATTCCATAACTTCTGCCCCTCAAATCAGGCCATCATGTTAAGTAGCAGGTTCTACTTTGTCATGTCATCATTGCCTCAGGCTTTGCTGAGACTGAACACGTAAGTGGTTGCTGGTACTCAGGATTAGTCCCTTTCTTCTCAGCCATTTTTTTCTCCCTTTGCAGTTGGGAATTATATACAGGCTGTTGAATGCGCCAAGACCTATCTCCTCTTTTTCCCTGATGATGAAGTGATGAAGCAGAATCTGGCCTACTATGCAGCTACACTTGGAGAAGAGCAGGCCAGATCCATCAGCCCCCGGGAGGTGAGAGACTTGCTTTGGTTTAGGGGAGGTACCAGCTGAGCTCAGACCAGAGGGCAGATAAATGGGGTAGCAGAGGGGAGTTGTCCTAAGCAGGGGCTGGTGTCTAGGCCAGGTGTGAATTCACAGATTCATCCTGTCACTTGGAGAAGGGAGCATAGTGACTGTGGCGAACACTCAGGAGTCTTCATTAGCATTGTGAGAGCCCGGCAGGCTGTTCTCTGAGTCACACAGAAAAACAGAACTGCAGAGCAGGCATGTTCTTTTCCCTCTCAGCATCCCCCATTTGGATGATTGGTACCATTTGACCAAAATGTATCATTTTTCACTGCCTGCTATTTTTTTCTACTCAGCTGTTTTCTGTTTTTCTCCCATCCCTTCTTTTTCCTGCCATCATTCATTCACTCCCCCATCTTTCGGTATTTTTCTTATCTTACTCCAAAACAAGGAGAAGAACCTATCCAACAAACAAAAGGGGTCCTGCTCTGAAGAAAAAACCCAGGTTCTTCCTTGGTAGCTCTGGAAGCCTGAGAATCTCAGTAGAAATAATCCTCTGGCCATCCCCTCCCATGAGGGTTGCTGTCCTTGTAGTTGTCTCTTGTGGCCTCTAGAGGGCGACTGTCTGGCTTTAAGATGCCACTTGCAGGCTTTTTGTCTTGCTTGGTTAATAATACCTTTTTTCTTCTTTGTGATCATATTATGAGTCTGATGATGGAGAGGGAAGATAAACCCATGTGGCCAGTCTAGCATTTTTAACTAGGACTCCCCTTCTGGAAAGAAGGTAACTAACTTTTGTTGAGCCCCCATGCAGACTAAGCACCTTGCTGGCTGGTTTATATCCATCATCTCATTTAATCATTACAACCAGCCTATGAGGCAGGCACTCTTCTCTCACTTTAGAGATGAGGACTCTAAAGATCTGAGAGGTGAAATAACTTGTGCAGTGGCCCTGGCTGGCTGGTCAATGGTGGTGGAATCTCTGTTCCCTGCTCTGTCCCAGAGCAGGCACAGCCCCTAGCATACAGTTGACACTCAGTAAATCAGTGTTGAATGAATAAAGGATAGAAGTAGGATTTGCTTCCTAGCAGCCTCAGAGTCACTGGAGAGGGTTACGTGGGATCACATGGCACTTGGTGAAGGAAGCCAGTAGTGTAAACACTCTAGGAGAAAATCTCTGTCTTTCTCTTGGGTAAATACAGCTGATGACATAGAATTCATTGGCTCCTTTAATGTTTTCCTCCTTGAACTTCCTCATCTTTTATTTCAACTGACAATGTCTTCTTTTTCCTCTCCTTCCTTCTGCTGCTTGGAGATTAGCAGGGCACCTAGGGAAAGATGTGACCCTACAAGGTACTCACTGCCCTGGGTAAGCCCTATATGGAAGACCAGAGTGCTAGGCCCAGCTGTTCCCACCAAAGTCACCCAGCCTCAGGGAGAGTATGGTCTGGTCCAGGGAGGGGAGTAGGCAGCAGAGCAGAAAGCACATGCTTTGGGGCTGGAAATGGCGTTTCCCGTATCATCTTAGACAGGTGCCCATCTCCTCTGCACCCCAGTTCCTTCATCTGTGACATGAGGGTGACAGTGTCAACCTCACAGGCGGTTGTTTATAAGGGTTAAGTAAATAACACCTAGGTTCTCCTCCCCAGTGCTGGACTCTTACCGAAGTCAAGAAGGAGTTGTTCTTCTTTGAAGAATATTTCCACAACTCCAGAGAATCATCCAGTTTTCACTCCCAGCGATTAGTGGTGGTTGGGGTCAGGAAAGAAGGGAGACTTTTCCCTCACAGAAAACCTGGTTATGCCCCCTCAGAGGGACTACTAGTGCCAGGCAGGAGGAGTCCTTGGACACTTGTTCCAAACTGGGGAATAGACATATGGCAATGGTGGGGACAGCAGCACGGTGTGGAGTCCCAGGGAGGGGTGCTCCTGGGGTTAAAGGGAGGGCTGAGTTCTAGGAGATTCTTCCTCTCCTCCTTTGTGTCCTCAGAGTGCCCAGGAGTACCGACAACGAAGTCTGCTGGAGAAAGAACTGCTTTTCTTCGCTTATGATGTTTTTGGAATTCCCTTTGTGGACCCGGTGAGCCAGGATGCAAGGGCTAAAATGGAGGGTGAAGGCAAGTGGTACACCCTGGGAGAAAACTGTTAGGAGATTGAGCCAGGAAGCCTGGGGATCTGTGAAGAGCGAGGAAGAGAGACAGAGAGAAAGATGAAAGGGGTTTTCTGGGCAGGCAGAAGTGACTTAAGTTCAGATACTTCCTGTGTTATCCCCTGAAATGAGGCAGGTGATGCGGTGGACTTCTGTAGGCACTGTTTTATGCATTAAGACCTGGAAGATTAAGTAGGTTACCTTACCTTACTAATTTTTTCCTGACCTACTTAGGATTCATGGACTCCAGAAGAGGTGATTCCCAAGAGATTGCAAGAGAAACAGAAGTGAGGATCTTGAAGAAACTGCATGCTTGGATCAGTCTGATGAGCCACTTGAGGCTTCCTGAGCCCAGGCAGATGTGAATTCCTGGCAAGGGGTGGGCAGGTCCAGACTGGGAAGTTGGGGTGGGAGCTCAGGTCTGGCCCTGGAATTCAGCCCTCAGAGCAGCTGTTCTCACAGATCAGAAAGGGAAACAGCTGTACGCATCTCCCAGGAGATTGGGAACCTTATGAAGGAGATCGAGACCCTTGTGGAAGAGAAGACCAAAGAGTCATTGGATGTGAGCAGGCTGACCAGGGAAGGTGAGAGGATGGAGTTTGGGGCATGTCTGCAGCTGCTATTAGGGAGCCAGGCAGGTCACCCTGCACAAGCCAGGTAGCACCCACCCCAGCAGTGCAGAATTCACCAAAGGCCAGCCTCAGGGGTCCAAGTCCAATAGGTCCAACAGGACTCCCATCTGGAAGGAGCACTGACATTTGGCCTTTGGTTGAGAAATAAGACTGCTGTGTCACAGTAACTCTAGTATAGTCCACAGCCATCATCATTTATAGGACAAAACTCATCCCATCCCCCCACTCCCAGACTATTTTCTCCCAACTTCCACCATTCATCCTGTTACCAAGACTCAAACCTTCAGGCCTCTTTTGGCTCCTCCTCTTCCCCTGCCTGTCCCCTCCAGGCCACTGAGAAGGCCCACTGACCATGGGCACAGCTCTGTTCTGCTGCTTCTCATCTCTCTCCTCAGTCTCTGTCTCTTCCCATTGCCTCTGGGGCTCCTTCTGTCTGCACCCCTTCTCTAATCCAGTCTATCTTTGCTCTTCCCACACATGGTCTACTAGGCCAGCCTTCCAGACCCTGAGCTTCTGACCCATCCTCCTCCCCACTTACTCATCAACTGAGTATTCTCCTCTTCCCCTGTCTGCACCTTCTCAGATGGGCAGCCCCTTGCTCTCTGAGCCTGCCCTCTGCCCACTATTATCCCTCCTCCTAATATGCTTCCCACCTTCTCTGCCCATGAGCACCTCAGATACACTCTGCAAAACCTGTCTTAGCCTCCCAACCAATTGGAGTCCTCTCCTTTTGAACTTCTTAGGGCATTTATGACCTGCCTTATGTTTATTTGTTGGAGAATGGGTACTGTCTTCAAATGTTCATCCCTCCCTTGTCTGGTGCAGGGCCTTGCACACAGTCAGGCCTCAGTAAAGAGATTGGGCTAAATTGGATCTCTAATATGTCCTTAGCACAGAGAGATACCAGGAGAACTAGAAGAGAGAAATGTTGGCCTTTGCCCTCGAGTTGGTCAAATTAATAGTAGTTAATTTAATAAGATTAGCATGTGAAAAAATGTGTCCAGATTATAAGATCCTTATTTTCAATACAGGATGGTGATAATGTAATGGCAGCCAAATTTTTTTTTTTTTTTTTTGAGACAGAGCCTCAAGCTGTTGCCCCAAGTAGAGTGCTGTGGCGTCACAGCTCACAGCAACCTTCAACTCCTGGGCTCAAGCGATTCTCCTGCTTCCGGCTCCCAAATAGTTGGGCCTACAGGCTCCCACCACAATGCCCAGCTATTTTTTTTGTTTGTTTGCAGCCATCATAGTTGTTTGGCGGGCCGGGGCTGGATTTGAACCTGCCGGCTCAGGTGTATGTGGTTGGCACCTATCAAACCTCAGTCCTCATTTCTCTATACTTAACAATTTTGTCCAAAAAGTTAGTGCTGACCCTAAAACTTGTCAAACCAAAGCCGTGGGTACTGTTTTTCAATACTTTGCTCTCTATCTCCTAGAGTTCTTGACAGGTTTGAAAAGGTTTCACTCTGAAATCATCACTTCCTAGCCTTGGCAAAATTCTTGCGCAGATTTGCTCTCTCTCAGTTCTATTCTTGATTTATTTTTGTATTTTATTTAATTTTTTTTTTTTTTTTTTTAGAGACAGAGTCTCACTTTGTTACCCTCCTGGAAAATTATAGCCACTTGAGCCACAGGCGCCGAGCCAGGCAGCCAAAATTTTGAGTGTTTACTGTGTGCCAAATACCATGCTAAGCTTTTAACTTGCCTTGTGTGTTCTTACCCTCAAACATGTGCAGTATATACTGAACTATACACAGATGAAAATGTTTTAATTAAATGAAATTAACTTCAGGGAGGTTAAGGAACTCGTCAAAGTCATACAGCTAATAGAGGATCCAGTTCTTATCTGGAGCTCATGTTTCAGGAATGGATTTATGATGTTTTCTCAACCAGTTGTGAAGGCCTGAGAGCCAGCTGTTGTTTGGTAATAGAACTGGGACTGGGGCTTGGGTCTCATCTTTTAGTTCCAGGTGCCATCCCTGCACCAACCTGCCTTTGGAAGTGGCAGAGCAGATTTCTCTGATGAATGGGAAACAACTGGAATTTCCCTCCATTATAGGGAGACAATATTTCATGGAGAGTCTTTGAACTGAGCTGCTGCTGAATTTACATGGAGTCTTGTGGTTGCCTTGCAGGTGGCCCCTTGCTGTATGAAGGTATCAGCCTCACCATGAACTCTAAACTTCTGAATGGTTCGCAGCGGGTGGTGATGGATGGCATAATCTCTGATGAGGAGTGTCAGGAACTACAGAGATTAACCAACGTAAGGGAAGCCCAGTGATGTACCTGCCCCTTAAGGGTCCAGCCCCCATCGCCAACCTTAGGTGGTGAGCATTTGCCTGCCCTATGGTTTCCTCTTCTCAGGCCCTTAACTCTCCTGGCTAATGTCACCTTGATTTTTGAGCCTTGCAGGCAGCAGCAACTTCAGGAGATGGCTACCGGGGTCACACCTCCCCACATACGCCCAATGAAAAGTTCTATGGTGTCACTGTCTTCAAAGCCCTCAAGGTAGAGTCCACACTGGGCATTCTAGAGTGTGAAGGGGGATTGGGGAAGGGGAGCTAAGGCTTGGGGAGGAGTTGGGAATGGCAGCAAGAAAGAAATAGGGTCTGCCCACTGACATTCCAGTTGCTGGGGAGTGAGGATGAGTTATGGTGAGTGAGGTTCACATTGGAATCCTGGCTGTTAGACCAAGTGTAATAAAAATGAGCTGAGCCAGGCAAGACTGATACCCAAGGCTATGAGAAAGCTCTCCAAAGAACAGCCAGTTCCAGAGGCTTGAGATTCTGAGCAGGATGCACATATTATTCATGAAGAGAAGTGTGAAGGGGAGAGAGCAATAGGGTGTGGGTGTCGACTGGGGGAAGCAGGGAGGCTGCAGCTTTAGTTGGCCTCGTGCCTCACTATCTCCAGCAGCCTGCACAGGGGCATTCAGGGCAGCTGATTGCCTGTCTCCTCAGCAGCTGGGGCAGGAGGGGAAAGTCCCCCTGCAGAGCGCCCACCTGTACTACAACGTGACCGAGAAAGTGCGGCGAGTCATAGAGTCCTATTTCCGCCTGGACAGCCCCCTCTACTTCTCCTACTCTCACCTGGTATGCCGCACTGCAATCGGAGGTAGGTCCCCTCAGCCCTGCTGTCCCCAAGCTGTGCTGGCCACTGAAGACATGGAGAACAGGATGCAGCCCCTTCCTCCCCAGTGGGAGACCAGTGGAAACAAATTGGTAGCAGCCCAGCGGATGACAGTGGCATGGAAGAAGTCACGGTCAGCCTACCTGGGGGTCAGGAAGACTTCCCAGAGGATGAGACAGTTGTGGAGCACACAGGGCAGTAAAAGGTGCTGACGCCAGAGAGAACAGTGCGTGCGAGGGAGTGGAGGGAGGTGTTGAGCAGGCTGGGAATAGGGGAAACTAAGAAAGTTACCAGGCCGGGCACCATGGCTCATGCCTATAATCCTAGCACTCTGGGGAGCCAAATTGAGCGGATCACCTGAGCTCAGGAGTTCAAGACCCACCTGAACAAGAGTGAGACTTCATCTCCCTACTAAAAATAGAAAAACTAGCCAGGCGTTGTGGTGTGTACCTATAGTCCCAACTACTCAGGAGGTTGAGTTAAGAGTATCTCTTGAGTCTGAGAGTTTGAGGTTGCTGTGAGCTATGACACCACAGCAATCTGCTCACAGTGACAGAGTAAGACTCTGTCTCAAAAAAAAAAAAAGAAAGAAAGAAAGAAAGTTGCGAAATCACAGAGAACTCCTTTCAGGACTAGACCCATCATGAGCTATGTGGCAAGTTCTCTGTCACCCATTGTTAAATAACAAATCATGAGAGAACAACGTAGATCACAAGGCAGAGCAGATTCAAGGTTATTCCTGTTCCCTCTCTCATGGTTCCCTTTGCTTTCCTGAGGAGGGTGAGATGCAGCCAGTGTTGCCTGTGCCCTCGTGGCCCACAGCTGGCTCTGTCCTGCTATAGCCTTTAGAAAGCCCCTGACATTGGGGTGCTATTGATAGATGGTGGGGATGAGAAGGCTTTACTCTCCCTCAGGATGTCTGGGGTTCTTTCAAAATCTGGGCACACCACAGGACTGTCAGACACGCACCTGTGTGTGTCACAACCTCAGTGTGAGGAGCAGGGACATAGGCCTGGGTGGCTGGGGAGGAGTTATACAGTGGAGGATGGAGTGCGGCCCTTGCTTTTGAATGATAGTTTTGCTGCTGTGTATAGAGAGATTTCAAACCAGAAAGGGAAGCTTTCTGGTGATCTAGGGGGATGAGAACAAAGGCCTAAACTTGGGAAGTGGCAGCAGGAGGAGAGACAGGACAGGACCTAATGACTGGCTGGGCAAGTGAGGATGGACAGGGAGGCACCTACCATGAATTAGCAGTACTGCTGGCCCACACAGGGTACAGCAGGAGGCATCTTCAGCTCCCTGAATGCCTGGTACAGTAGCCCTGTCTGGTCCCTGCATGATTTCTCCACTCATCCCCACCCACAGCCCCCTGAAGCTCACACCTTCCTGTGCTGGTTGGTTCTCTTCTGCTCCACTTCCTGCCTCCCTCATCTCCTACAATCCTCACAGAGGGTTGGTTCACTCTGCCCTGTGTCCTGGCCACCTCCCAGCTCCTCGTTTTCACTTTCCTGGGCCTTCCTATTTTGTAAAGTTCAGCCACGACTAAGGTCGTGCTGTTCTATCCGGGATCTGCCTGCAGGGAAGCCCCACTGTCCTGCTTGCTGCACCTGCTCACCCTTGCCAGGAACATCCCAGAAAGCTACAGACTTGTCTTGACGCCTGGACTTATGACTTAGCCAGGGATACCCCCAGTGCTTATTTCCATAGACTTAGATACCTCCCCTGCCACAAGGAGAGCTGTGCTGCCTTCTGAGGTGCCCCTGTGCTAACATGTGTGACCTTGGCACAGAGGCCCAGGCTGAGAGGAAGGACAGCAGCCACCCAGTCCACGTGGACAACTGCATCCTGAATGCCGAGACCCTTGTGTGCATCAAGGAGCCCCCTGCCTACACTTTCCGGGACTACAGGTAAATGTAAGAGCTGTGCAGGGCAAAGAAGCCTGCACCCCTCTCCAAGGCCCCCAGGACCCCTGCACTCCACACTCCCTACCCCCCCCCACACACACACACACCCTGGTTATTTCCAGAGTCTAGTCCTTTATCTTCAGCCCCCTGGATAAGAGAGGCAGAGAGGGACCCCTTATGGCATGGTGTAATGGGAACACTGTGGTTCAGAAGCACCCCAAGAAGGCAATACTGGGTTCTCTGCGGGGAGGGTAAAGAGTGGGAAGGTTGGGGGCTATTTTCGCAGCTTCAGAAAACAAAAGACCACCCTCCAGCTGGTGCAGGAGAGCTCATAGAGGTGTAGGCCTCGGGGAGTGGAGGAAGAAGAGCCATGTGGAGATATCTTTGCCTCTCCCAGTGCCATCCTCTACCTGAATGGGGACTTCGATGGAGGAAACTTTTATTTCACTGAACTGGATGCCAAGACTGTGACGGTGAGCACCCCTTCGTCCTCATCCTGGGAGATGAAAACCCTGTTTTCTGCAGCTGATGTCCTCAAACTACAGTGGACAGAGGAACCAACTGGGCTTCCCGTGGGCAGCACCTTCTCCCCCACGCCAGCCCTTCCCTTTGGAAGCCCAGCTATAGAGCTGCCCTCAGTCCTGGCACTATTGGGCCCACATTTCTTCTAAGGATGAGTGATAGCCCTTGTCCTCTGTGTTCTTTCTGTCCCCCTTAGGCAGAGGTGCAGCCCCAGTGTGGAAGAGCCGTGGGATTCTCATCAGGCACTGAAAACCCGCATGGAGTGAAGGCTGTCACCAGGGGGCAGCGCTGTGCCATCGCCCTATGGTTCACTCTGGACCCTCGACACAGTGAGCGGGTGAGACCAGCTTGTGTTGTTGCCACCTACTCCTGGAGGGCACTTGTTTTGTCTCCTCTTTTCCCAGATCCCATTGCCAGTGGCTTAGACATGAA
Organism: Nycticebus coucang; assembly: GCF_027406575.1. Taxonomy (NCBI): domain Eukaryota; kingdom Metazoa; phylum Chordata; class Mammalia; order Primates; family Lorisidae; genus Nycticebus; species Nycticebus coucang. The sequence continues at coordinate 36,633,955 of NC_069801.1, read as the reverse complement.
AGGGGCACTAGGCATGGGACTCCAGCCCCGCTGCAGTGTCATGGTGGCCACATTGCTTCATCCTTCCTATGCTTTCTTCCTAACCTGTACATGGGACTCCAGATGGGGTGGCCAAGATGGGGAGTGATGCTGAGCTCTGGGTTTACTTGGTATCACTCCCCATCTTGGCCACCCCACCTGGAGACCTCAGCTGTCCTCCTCCAGGACCTGCTGGGAAGGAGATGAGCCCAGAGCCATTAAGGGAAGTAGCCACTGAGAGGTGGTGAGATGGGCCAGAGGCCTCTCTGAACAGGCAGGCATTTGTCCTTACAGGACAGAGTGCAGGCGGATGACCTGGTGAAGATGCTCTTCAGCCCAGAAGAGGTGGACATCCCCCAGGAGCAGCCCCTGGACACCCAGCAGGACCCCCCGAAGCCTGCAGAAGAGTCTATCGCAGACAGCGAGTCAAGGCCCAAGGACGAGCTATGACAGCACCCAGGTCACAGGTGGATTGGTGCTAAGACCCAGAGGGAAGGGGACTGGCCAAGCCCTCTGAGCTGTGGGACGGTGGGGCTGCCTCTGCTGCCCAGCCAGGGGTCCCACTCACAGCCCTCTGCATGGTGCTACTGCTTTGGGGGTGGATATGACAGGTTGCCACTCCCCTCTGGACTGGACTAAGGGCTCAGGATACAGGCCTAGAGTCACCACTGGGTCCTGCACAAGCAGCTGCATGACAGCAATACAGTATTTAAGTGACTATGTAGACAACCAAAGAATAAATAATTCGTGTTTTTTTACCTGGTGGTTTTTTTGGTGAGCGGAAATATACCCATTCTGCCCCAGAGGTCCCACTTGACAGAAATCGCCCTAGGCAGGATGCAGCAGCAGGTGTGGGTAAGAAGACCTGGCTCACTCACTGCACGCTCACTGTGCAGCCTCAGGCCAGACACTTGACCTCAGGGACCTTGCGTTGTCATCTGTGTGATGGGGATCATGGTCCTTCTCTGCCCACCTTCTGGGGCAGTGGTATAGCCCAGATGCAATATCAGATGTGATAGCACTTTGTAAACTGTAAAGCTCTGGATGAATGGTTGGGATTATTGCTAATCCTCTTCTGGCAGCAGCGTCAGCAGTGCTCTGGCACATTGCCCCCAGGTCGGCCACATACTTCCTGCTTTGCATTCTGGCCTCAGAGTCCTGTACCTTAGGCCTCCAGGTGCTGGATAGCACACCTATAGGAGACAGAGTGGAACTGGAGACTCAGCTCCTCCGGCCTCATCCCTGGTTCCAAGGCCAGCACCTTTACTGTGCTTGAGACACTGCAGGGCAGTGAGTGTAGGAACCTGCACTCTGAGTGTTCATTAATCAATCTGAGCACCAGTCAAGTGCCTGGTGCCAGGAATATGGTAGTAACAAGTCCCCACACTTATAGAGCTTATGTTCTGTGGGAGAACAGATAATAAACACATAAATGTGTGCGTGTGTAATAATAAATACATATATGTGTGTATATGTGTTTGTGTGTACATAATCCTTCGAGGTAGCAAAAGTAAGTCAGGCCCTGAGTTGAGAGGAACAGTCAGGCAGCCAGTGTGACAGCACAGAGTGGGTGAGGAGGAGCGTGGCAGATGAGCAGGGTCTCCACTTCATCTGCCGTTGTTGTGAGTATGTGGGCTTTACCCAGCAGGACAAGAGCTTTGAGGGTTTCAAGTATCAGTGACAGTATCTGCCTCACATGTTAAAACCCACCGTGAATGGCCAGGTACGTTAGCTAACACCTGTAATCCTAGCATTCTGGCAGGCTGAGGCAGAAAGGTGGCTTGAACACAGGAGTTCAAGATCAGCCTGAGCAAGAGTGAGACCTGTCTCTACTAAAAATAGAAAAACTAGCCAGGTATTCTGGTGCGCGCCTATAGTCCCAGCTACTTGGGAAGCTGAGGCAAAAGAATCACTTGACCCCAGGACTATGAGGTTGCAGTGAGCTGATGACCCCACAGCACTCTAGTCCGGGCAATACAGCAAAACTCTGTCTCAAAAAAAGAAAAAAGATGACTTTGTGAGCCGGGTGGTATCACTGCGTGTCCACATGCTGATGGGAGTGATCTTATTGAGTTGGCCACTATTTCTTTATCATTGTTGATCCCCTCTGTCATATTTGGATGACTTGCTTGCCATACAGAGAGAGAGTGTGGCATTAAGTGGAAAGAGTATGAAATTTACCCACATAGTGAGCTAGGTGATGACCCTCACTTCATCACTTGGAGTTGTGTGGCCTTCAGCAAGTAGCAGATCCCAGCACCTCCTCATGAGGGAATTAGGATTGCAGTCCTTACCTCCCAGGCCAGCTGAGAGTATGAAAGAGAGAATGTTCACAGAGACTCTGCCATAATACTCAGCATGTGGTAGGTACTCAATGTTACAGAAAACTAAGCTGGATTCTGATTTTCCAGAAGTTTCTATCAAGGCAGATGACCTTTACGATTTCAGCATATGCTAACTGTACACAGACAACAGACCCCGAGCTCCTCATAGGCCAGATGTTTCCAGTGGCAGCAGGACCAAGGTAAGTGTATGTAATTAGAGAGGGGTAGGTCCTTCTGGAAGAAGGGACTGATGGTAGGGTCCTGTCGATGGCAGGGTTCCAGCTGAGACACGACTGTGATTGCAAGATCCGTGCTTGGCACACAGGTGCAAGGGCATGCCAGCAGTAGGAGGACGTTTGCTTGAGATGAAGGGAGAGAGCCCACAGGAGAGCACAAGGGATGAGTGACAACTTTCAACATGGGGAAGATTCAATCTTGGAAAATGCTGGTCTCTGGTAGCCCAGGCAGTTGACGGGGCTCTCTGCCAGATTCCAAGAGACAGGTGCTACTGTTGTGCTCAGTGTTGTGTGCAGAGGAAGAGGGACCATGGGACTGCCACATGTGCCAGAGTCATCCTGGCTCTAGGTGAGACAGTGGGACACAAGCATGAGGCTGGTAGTGTGGCCTGAAGGTGCTGACAGTGCTTGTGAAGGAGGCAAAGGATGTGCTAAGTGCAGTGGATGAAAATATGCAAAGTATTTTGAAATTCCAGACCAGGTAGCTTAGCCCTGCCCGGGTAGGCAGAACACTGGGCATGGCCACAGCTTGCCATGGACCTGAGAGAAGGCGACTCAGGACCTTGTGGTTCTGTAGGAAACTCAGACTCTATGTTAGGGGTTAAGACAATTGACCTCGCAGGGGTCCTCAAACTATGGCCCCCGGGCCACATGCGGAGGTGTAATTGTATTTGTTCCCGCTTTGTTTTTTAACTTCAATATAAGATATGTGCAGTGTGCATAGGAATTCGTTCACAGTTTTTTTTTTTAAACTACAGTCCGGCCCTCCAATGGTCTGAGGGACAGTGAACTGGCCCCCTGTTTAAAAAGTTTGAGGACCCTTGGGTGGCGCCTGTGGCTCAGTCGGTAAGGCGCCAGCCTCATATACCGAGGGTGGCAGGTTCAAACCCGGCCCGGCTGAACTGCAACCAAAAAAAAAAAAATAGCCGAGCGTTGTGGTGGGCGCCTGTAGTCCCAGCTACTCGGGAGGCTGAGGCAAGAGAATCGCTTAAGCCCAGGAGTTGGAGGTTGCTGTGAGCTGTGTGATGCCATAGCACTCTACCGAGGGCCATAAAGTGAGACTCTGTCTCTACAAAAAAAAAAAAAAAAAAAGTGCAAAAAAGTTTGAGGACCCCTGTAAGTGTCAGCTGGTGTTGGCAGAAAATGTGCTAGACTGCAACTGACTGGATCAGACCCTCCTATCTGATTTTTCAGTGAGAGCGAGACAAAAACATTTAATACTCACAGTAATCAGTCTGGGATCAAAACATCCCTGCCAAAGCCAGCTCTTGACCGGGCACTGCTGGGGATGAAGTGGCGGTATGTCCCCAGCCTGGAGTCTGCCACACCCAAGATGAGAAGACTCCAGGGTAGACCTATCCAGGGGGAGCCTTTTGAGAAAAGAGCCTTCACTAGCCGCAGATCTTCAGGCATTTTATGTGTTCAAATAGAATTTCTCTCCTATCATTTGATCCTGTAAACTGTCTCATGGACCAGACCGGCCAAGTCATACTATCTATTTTTCAGTCCAGGAACCAAGCCCAGAGAAGCTAAGGAACATGGCTCATATCACTAGCTTTTCAATGGCAGAGGTAATGCTAGAACCTTAGGCTTCTTCTTTTTTTTTTTTTTTGAGACAGTGTCTCAAGCTGTCGCACTGGGTAGAGTGCTGTGACGGCAACTCACAGCAACCTCAACCTCTTGGGCTTAAGCGACTCTCTTGCCTCAGTCTCCCAGGTAGCTGGGACTACAGGCGCCCGCCACAATACCCAGCTATTTTTTTTGGCTGTAGTTGTCTTTCTTGTTTGGCAGGCCCAGGCTGGATTTGAACCCACCAGCCCCAGTGTATGTGGCTGGCACCCCAGCCACTTGAGCTATAGGCGCCTAGCCAAACCTTAGGCTTCTTGTCACTGAAAGCACCTTTTTTTTTTTTTTTTTTTTTTTTTTTTGCTGTTTTTGGCCGGGGCTAGGTTTGAACCCACCATCTCCAGTATATGGGGCCAGCACCCTACTCCTTTGAGCTACAGGCGCTACCCAGTGAAAGCACTTTTTAAAGCAAAACAGTGCAGGTCAGGCATGGTGGCTCATACCTATAATTCTAGCTCTCTGGGAGGCTGAGATGGGTGGATGCCTTGAGCTCAGGGGTCTGAAACTTTGTTCCCTTGAGCAAGAGTGAGACCTCACCTCTACTAAAAATAGAAAAACTACAGATGTTGTGGTGGGCACCTGTAGTCCCAGCTACTGGGGAAGCTGAGACAAGAGAACCTCTTGAGCCCAGGAGTTTGAGGTTGCTGCGAGCTATAACATATGGCATGCTGGCATGCTACGCTGGGCAACAGAGTAAGACTGTCTCAAAAAGAATAAAAGAAGGCTCGACGCCTGTAGCACAGTGGTTACGGTGCCAGTCACATACACCGAGGGTGGCAGGTTTGAACCTGGCCCAGGCCAGCTAAACAACTGCAACAAAAAAATAGCCAGGTGTGTGGCAGGCACCTGTAGTCCCAGCTACTTGGGAAGCTGAAGCAAGAGAATCATGTTAGCCCAGGAGTTTGAGGTTGCTGTAAGCTGTGATGCCACAGCACCCCACTGAGGGCAACATAGTGAGACTCTGTCTCAAAAAATAAGTAAGTAAGTAAATAAATAAATTAATTAAAGAAATAGACCAGGCATGGTGGCTCACGCCTATAATCTTAGCACTCTGGGAGGCCATGTAGATTGCCCTGCACTCACAGGTTCAAGACCAGCCTGAGCCATAGTGAGACCTTGTCTCTAAAAAATAGCTGGGTGTTGTGGCACACACCTGTAGTCCCAGCTACTTGGGAAGCTGAGGCAAGAGAATTGCTTGAGCTCAGGAGTCTGAGGTTGCATGGCACTCTACCAGGGGCAACAAAGTAGAAAAAATATTTTTTCTCAAAAAAAAATAAGTCTGGGGTGGCGCCTGTAGCTCAAGCAGCTAAGGTGCCAGCCACATACACCAGAGCTGGTGGGTTCAAATCCGTCCCTGGCCTGCCAAACAATGACAACTACACCAAAAAATAGCCGGGTGTTGTGGTGGGTGCCTGTAGTCCCAGCTACTCAGGAGGCTGAGGCAAGAGAATCGCTTAAGCTCTGGCATTTGAGGTTGCTGTGAGCTGTGATGCTACGGCACTCTACTCAGGGTGATAGCTTGAGACTCTGTCTCAAAAAGGGAAAAAAAAAAAATAAGGCCGGGTGCAGTAATCCTAGCACTCTGGGAGGCCCAGGCGGGTGGACTGTCTGAGCTCACAGGTTCGAGACCAGCCTGAGCCAGAGCTAGACATCATCTCTAAAAAATAGCCAGACAAGCTTGGCTCCTGCAGCACAGTGGTTATGGCGCCAGCCACATGCACCGAGGCTGGCAGGTTCAAACATGGCCCGGGCCAGCTAAGCAACAATGACAACTGCAACAAAAAAATAGCCGGGCATTGTGGCAAGTGCCTGTAATCCCAGTTACTTGGGAGGCTGAGGCAAGAGAATTGCTTAAGCCCATGAGTTTGAAGTTGCTGTGAGCTGTGACGCCATGGCACTCTACTCTGTCTCAAAAAAAAAAAAAAACTCTACTCTGTCTCAAAAAAAAAAAAAAAAAAAATAGCCTGGCGTTGGGGCAGGCACCTGTAGTCCCAGCTACTCAGGAGGCTGAGGCAGGTGAATTGCTTTAGCCCAAGAGTTGGAGGTCGCTGTGAGCTATGACGCTGCAACACTCTACAGAGGGAGATAAAATGAGACTTTATCTCAAAAAATAAATGAATAGCTCTTCCCCTAAGCAGCCTGAGGTGATCTGTGAAAATGGTTCGCTACTCACTCGACCCAAAAAACCCCACAAAGTCACGCAAGTCAAGAGGCTCAAATCTTCATATTCACTTTAGTGCCTGTGGCTCGGTGAGTAGGGTGCTGGCCCCATATACTGAGGGTGGTGAGTTCAAACCCAATCCCGGCCAAACTGCAACAATAAAAAAAAAATTAAAAAAAAAGAACACATGTGAAATTGCCCAGGCCATCAAGGGTATGCATACACGAAAAACCACGAAGTATCTGAAGGATGTCACCTTAAAGAAACAATGTGTACCATTCTGATGTTACAATGGTGGAGTTGGTAGGTGTGCCCAGGCCAAACAGTGGGGCTGGACACAGGGTCAGTGGCCCAAAAAGAGTGCTGAATTTTTGCTGCATATGTTTAAAAATGCAGAGAGCAATGCAGAACTTAAGAGTTTAGATGTAGATTTTCTGGTCATTGAGCATATCCAAGTGAACAAAGCACCCAAGATGCATCGCCTAACTTACAGAGCTCAGGGTCTCATTAACCCATACATGAGCTCCCCCTGCCACAGTGAGATGATCCTTGCTGAAAAGGAGCAGATTGTTCCCAAACCAGAAGAAGAGGTAGCACAGAAGAAAAAGATATCCCAGAAGAAACTGAAGAAACAAAAACGTAAAATAATGCAAATAGCAGTAAAAATAAATAAATAGGCAGCGCCTGTAGATCTGAGGGTAGGGCACCAGCCACATGAACTAGGGCTCAAACCCAGCTGCCACCTGCTAAAAACAAAAGAAAAATAGCCAGGCATGGGGTGGCACCTGTGGTTCAGTGGGTAGGGTGCTGGCCCTATATACCAAAGGTGGTGGGTTCAATCCCGGCCCCGGCCAAACTGCAACAAAAAAAATAGCTGGGTGTTGTGGTGGGCTCCTGTATTCCCAGCTACCTGGGAGGCTGAAGCAAAAGAATCACCTAAACCCAGGAGTTGGAGGTTGCTGTGAGCTGTGATGCTACAGCACTCTACCGAGGGTGATAAAGTAAGACTCTGTCTCTAAAAAATAAAAAAAATAGCCAAGCATTGTGGTGGGTGTCTGTAGTCCCAGCTACTCGGGAGGCTGAGGCAAGAGAATTGCTTGAGTCAAGAGTTTGAGGTTGCTGTGAGCTGTGACACCAGAGCACTCCACCGAGGACAACAAAGTGAGAGCTTGTCTCAATTAAAATAAATAAATTAATTAATTAATAAAAAAGAAAGAAAAAAATAGTACAGTATGCCACCCTGGGGGCACTGAGCCATCCTGCTCTGCATAAATGCCTGGGAGTCACTGGACTGCAGTAGGTTTCCTGTGCCAGGTTCAGGAGTGCCCAGGATCTGAACCCCAAAGGCTTCAGAGCATGGGTCAGGGAAGTCCATCAGGGTAGGAGAGGATATTTTGGTAGAACGGACTCAAAACCTCAAATGACGAATAGGCAGCAGAGCCTCAGAGGGAAATGTGAACATCATTCTGGATCAAAAAGAGGCTCTGCAGATGGACGCAGACATTCTGGTGCCCCTTTGGCCCTGGGGGAGTGGCTCACTTTCCTCTTTGGTGCATAGCACTTGTCATGGAAGAGGTCACAGCCCATGGTTTCTAAGGGCTTATATGGCTTCAGAGCTCAGAAACCCGTGTCCTCCTAAGACCAGAGGACGCCTGGATCTTCCTTACAGAGAGCACCCCTGCAGAAGGTATGGAGAACAGGCTGAGGTCCAGCTGGGGAAGGGGCCTTCCTTGGGAGGAGCACGTGCTGACCAGCTGCCAAGTGCAGGCCCCACCTCCCCCACCTTACAGCCCACCCTCAGCCCACTCTCACAGAGGTCAGCTTAGGTCACTGTTAGAGAGCATCATATGACTACCTGCCCCCTCCCACCCTGGACCTAGTGCCCCCCTCATATAGACAGGGCATGGAGAACAGAACATGGGAGCCAGCAGCACACGGCCCAGAGTGGGAAACCCCTCCCTTTCTAGCTGAGGGTAAATTACCTCCTTGGTAGTTCCTTATAGACGCCTGACTACCTGGAAGGGCTTCCTCAAGGCAGAGATGAATTAGAGCATAAGAAGCTTGTCACAGTGTGTTCACTGTGTCCCCAGGAGGCGACTCAGGATTCTACTGGCTTGTCATAGTGGCATAATTTGAGCTCAAGACAGACTTCCTGTCACTATCTAAACCTGCATCACAGTAGGTTTGGGGTTTTTGGGACTTGAAGAAACTATCCTCCAGGGAGCAGATCTGTGTGTGCGCAGATCCACGTGTCTCTGACTGTCCTAGTTGAAGGGCCTCAGAGGGACCCAGTGTGTGGTACCACAGGCCAAACAGTGCCCACCCTTGACCCTCACAGGGCAGCTCACTCCTCCAGCTCTGGCCATACCAAGGGCCTACGCCTTGGGCGGGCACACAGGGCTGCCATTGTCTGCTCAGGCCTGGCACCCTCTCCTTTGCATAGCCACATAAAGAATGCAAGGGAACAGGAGGCAGCAGGCTGGGGACCCATCCCTGCAGATTGGGGCTGGCACTGTGGGGGAAGCAGCAGGCAGGGGTCAGCAGCAGGACCCTGCCTTCCCCCAGTGCAGTCCAGGAAAGGTGGTGGGCTGCAGGGGCGGCAGGCTGGGGAGCTGGTGGAGTGGGAGCAGGATGGTGCAGGGGACATTCCTCCTGCACCCACGCTGAGAGTCCCTGGGGCCCAAATGAACGTGAGGGGATTGCTAATGAGGTGGAGGAGAGTTAAACATTCCCCTGTTCCTGAGGGCTGAGCTCAGATAGAAGCTGGCAGGGAAAGGTGGGGGAGTCAGAAGGGGGCAGTCTGAACCCCAGGAATGTGGGTGAAGAGGCTGCTGCTCCAAAGCCAGGCTGTTCAGGAGCTGGGGGCCAGGGCCTAATGCCCCATGTCCCAGCAGGAGCTGCTAAGCCAGCCAGCAAGGGGATTAGCGGGCTGAGCAATCCGCCTTCCTTCAGGTTGATGCCAGAATGTCGGTGCTGTCTCCCTAGCTCCCCGCCAGGGGCCTTGCTGGCCAGCAGCCAGCTCCTGCCCAGCCCTAAAGGGCTCTTCTATCTTCTGTTTCCCCCTCATTTCCCAAACAATCCACAGTACCTATTCCCTGGCCTAGTTCCCCCACTTTTGACACACACAACTCCCAGGTACCCAGGACCCCCTCCCCAATACCCCATCTCTAAGCCTAGCCTCCCCACATGTGGCCAAAGAGCACTTGCCAAAAAGTTCTCCATGATGTCTAACTCTAGTTTTGCCTGCAAGAAATTGTAAGTCCTTTTCCACTCTACCCTAAAGTCAGAAGACAGAAAACCCCACGGGTCAGATTACAAGAGCAAAGTCCACCATCCCAGGGGTGGTGCTTGGGTTAGGGATTATGAGAAATTTAGGGCACTTGATTCAGGTTTCTAAAGGGGTTTCCCTGGGTAGAAAGGCCTTGAGGGAAGATGGGTCGCTCCTCCTGGCCCCTCCTTTATCTATCCCTGGGGGCGGGGCAGTGATACCCACCTGGGCCACGGGCCCCGCCCCCCACCCCCAGAGGGCTGGGCAGAAGCTTTGCTGGGGACCCTGCTCAGGCTTTGCGGCTGCTGTGGGCGGGCTCTGGCCTTTTCCAGCCCCCGGGCCTCCCCTACATTCTGGAGTCCAGAGCCACTGCTTTTGCTGTTGCTGCCGCTGGCCACCACCTCTCCTTCTCTGCCTCTGACCCTCCCTCTGACTGCTCCCCCACCCAGCTGCCCCTCCCACCTGGCGATGACCACAGCGCCCCCTGGGACCCTGGCCCAGCTCTGAGCCCTGGGACCCCCTCCGTCCCCTCCCTTGGGCAATGGCCAACTCGGGCCTCCAGCTCCTGGGCTACTTCCTGGCCCTGGGTGGCTGGGTGGGCATCATTGCCAGCACCGCCCTGCCGCAGTGGAAGCAGTCCTCTTACGCCGGCGACGCCATCATCACTGCTGTGGGGCTCTATGAAGGGCTCTGGATGTCCTGCGCCTCCCAGAGCACTGGTCAGGTGCAGTGCAAGCTCTATGACTCCCTGCTCGCCCTGGATGGTAGGCCTTGGGCTGGTGGGACGGAGGTGGGGTGTGGGGAAGGGGTGGGGGGAGGTCTGGAGCAAGCTTTCCCCATAGTCTGCTGTCAGCTCTGGTCTGCACACTCCAGCCCCTGCTCCCCAGTCCCTCACTCCCACCCTGAGCACACTGAGGAGTCTAGGGCAGCCTGCTGCCCTGCAGGAAGCAGGGGCACTAGGGTCTGGCCGCTAAGGGTCCAGTTCCTAACTCTACCACTGTAACCTTGAGCCAGTCACCAAACCTCTTTCCACTTGGATGTCCTCATCTGTAAACGGGGATTTGGGAGGTTGGAATGAGATCAGTGCCTGGCACTTGGAAAGGCTCAGTTAAGGTCCTTCCCTCCATGTCTCTCACACTCAGTACACAGACACATACTGTGTACCCACATCCACTTGCCAGCCCACGGGTGCATGCACACACACGCACACACACGCACTCACAGGGGCTTCGTCTCGTGATTCCTTCTTCCTTGGGTGTGGAGTTGAACCTGACAGACACCACCACAGCTGTAACCCTGGGGCAGGGGTGACCCATGCTCTCTACAAGGCCACCCATGGGCAGCCTGAGCAGAGCTGCCATCAACCAGCCCCACTTCACCGTCCTGGCAAATCATCCAGCTTCCCTGAGGGCCCCAGGTCTCCTGAGTGCTCCCTGCACCAATGGAAAGGCAGGCTCCCTGCTACCATGGTGACTCCCAGGGCACAGGGGTGACCAGAGTCAGAATGGCCGGCTAGGAGAGGTCAATAGGGGGGCTGGGCCAAGCTCAGATAACCCTCAGCCCTTTCTTTAGCAAAGCCCCTGGGAGGTGCTGCCCTCAGCTACTTGGGAGGATGGGCCAAGCTCAAGAGGGAGCCTGGAACCAGAATACAGCAGAACAAATAGCAAATCTAAAGTACCCTAGTGCCTTGCACCACCCAGAAGTGGGTGGTGGGCACAACACTCCCATGCCACTGTCACCCCACTATTCTGCACCTGCTCCAGCCACTTTCCCAAACCAGTCTCCTCCCACTGGGGCCCCACCCTCAGGGCCCTCGGTCCCAGCCCTGCTCAGTGCTGTCCACTGCCCAGGTCACATTCAGTCGGCTCGAGCCCTGATGGTGGTGGCTGTGCTCCTGGGCTTCGTGGCCATGGTCCTCAGTGTCATAGGCATGAAGTGCACAAGGGTCGGAGACAGCAACCCCATTGCCAAAGGCCGTGTGGCCATCTCTGGTGGTGCCCTCTTCCTCCTGGCTGGTGAGTGTCCCTGACTCCATCCACCATCTTGGCCACAGCAGGCAACCCCAGCCCTGGTGGCACCAGTGGCCAAAGCAGAGCTGAGTACTCCTTGCTTTGTCTTCAGGCCTCTGCACTTTGACTGCTGTCTCCTGGTATGCCACCCTGGTGACCCAGGAGTTCTTCAACCCAAGCACACCTGTCAATGCCAGGTGAGTGCTAGGGCTTATGCACCTCCTCTAGGCCCACTGGCCTTTATGCAGTAGGTCACTGGGAGTGGGATATGAGGGATGGGACCTAGATGCTGTCTGAGGAGCTCTAGAAGGGAAGCCAGGAGGGACTTGGCCAGGCCAGGATCTTGAGGCCTATGCAAGGCACTCAGCACAGCCAGGACTCTTCAAGGAGCTAAGTGCCCTGGCGCTGGCTTTCGATCCCAGCTGTCTGCACTGGCTGTGGACCTGGGCAAGTTATTCCACCTTTCTGTGCCTGGTTTCTTCCCCTGAGGACCAGCTCACACGTGGTTGTAAGGGTTCGGCAGGCTGTCACAGGTGAGGGATGTGCACAGCTCCTAGGCCCTAGGAAGTGCCGTAGCTGAGACTGGAGAATAAGGCCTTGCAGCTAGTTCTGGGGTGGAGGGCAGCGGCAGCCCCCTTGGCTGCAGGATGGTGGGGAAAGAGAAGGCCAGCAGGCGGCAGTTGCAAAGGTCTGAGCAGAGTGCTTGGGACCAGGGAAAGAGCACAGAGCACTGGAAAGCAGCTTCAGAGATATTCGGGATATAGAATGTTTAGAACTGGTAAGGTGAGAGTGTCGGAGCCAAGGAGGGGACTCTTGACAGCCTGGGCCCATCCTCGCTTCTCCCTCACTTCTCAGCATAGCCAGGAACAGAGACTAGGATGGTCTCAACCCTAGACATCCCAGTGGGCTTTGGCCCTTGGGTGGAGGGAGGATGAGAAAAGATGGCTGGGCTGTCACAGTCAGGAGGATTCCCTGGAGAAGGCAGAGGTGTGGAGCAGGGAGGAAAAGGAGACCTCTGGTCTGATTGTTGTTCCCTGTGAGGTGGCTACAAGATCTGCCAAGCAAGGTCCAGCTCAAGGATGCCAGACTGGGACTCAGCCCTTTATCCCTCCAACAGTCCCTGGGCTGCCTGGGCTGTCAGGCCCTGTGCTGGGCCCTGGGGACACAAATGAATCCCACACTCTGTCTGTCCTTGACATGTTTCCCAAGAGGCTAGATGGTGTGTCAAGGCAAGCCCCACAAGGAGGTGGCATTTGAACTGAGCCCTGAAGGAAAGGCAGGGAAGGAAGGAACTGGAGCAGGGGTGTGAGGGATAGGGGGTGTCCTTCAAGAGGGGAGCCTGGTAAAGGCACAGGAGCAGGGAGACCCAAGAGGGGGCTGGGCTGGGCTGGGCTGGGCTGGCCAGAAGGCCTGGGTGTGCAGAGCACAGAGTGCCCAGTGAAGGGGTCTGGCCTTCTCCAGTGGGTAGCAGGGAACAGTCCTGGCTGGGCGTTCTGTGGGCCAGACAGAGACTGGGGGAAGGACACAAGAATGGCACTGTGCCTCTGTCCAGGCCTTGTGGGCCCTCCCATGCCCCCTCCACTGGCTGAAGAAGGAAATGAGCCCAGGATCGCTTGGTGCAGGGGCTGGAGGCCAAGCATCTCGCCTCCAGGCCCACCCTGGGCATGGGGCGGGAGGAAGGTGGCACTTGTCCCAGTTTATCTGGAAAGATAGAGGAGGCTGGTCACCTCCAGCCTTCGGTCCCTATAATGTGCCTGTTCTCTGCCAAGGCAGGGGCTGGGGACATTCTCCCTACCTTTTGCAGGTACGAATTTGGCCCAGCCCTGTTTGTGGGCTGGGCCTCAGCTGGCCTGGCCATGCTGGGGGGTTCTTTCCTCTGCTGCACATGTCCGGAGCCTGAGAGAGTCAACAGCAGTCCGCAGCCCTACCGGCCTGGACCTTCCACTGCTGCCCGCGAGTACGTCTGAGCTTCACCTACCAGCCAGCCCCACTGAGAAGTGGCCCAGCTATCCAGTGCCTAGTGGCCCCACTATCCAGAATCCAGCCGGCCTCTGCAGCTCTCTGAGCAGAACCTGTAGGGCACAGCACATCCCCAGAGCTCAGTCTGGGGGTCTGAGCAGCTTGTCCTCAACATAAGCACACACCCTGCAATTTGAGATTCAGACCCAGACCCTCAAAGAGAGCCCAGAGGCCTGAACCAGACCAGAGACAGGCCCCAGCCCAACCTGCACAGGCTCAAGTCCCAGCACCATCCTGTCTGTATGGCCTCCTCGGGTCTGTACCCAAGGAAAACCTCCAGGCACCAGCTTAGCTGCTGACCCTTTTGGCTGCCCAGTTATTTACTCACTGAAGGGTTGTGAGGGTGTCTGCTACATGCTGGACCCTGGACCTCAATACCCAGTGCCTTGGGTTGGGCAGAGCCCTTTACCCTCACCGGTCCCACTGGCTCTTCATGCAACCTGTGAAGGGGGCCATGCTAGGACATCAAACACACACACATTACACACAAATTGAGGTCCAGGGTGACCATAGGCTCAGCCCTACATTCTCTGTGTTCAGGGCTCAGGCTCTTCCAGTATGCCCAATGCTATTGGACCCCTACACAGATGGCTAGGCTAAATGCTGCCACAAACCCACTCCTGGGAATGGGCCCCAGGCAGGGCTGGCATGAGAGGCAAGGTCTGGCTGTGCTGGCCAATCCCACAGTCTGGGCCCAAATGCACAGCCCCTTCCCTTCCATCTCCACCATTCGTCCCACTAACTAGCTCTCTCTCTTTTGACTTTCAGACCCATTGTTAAATTGCCCGCCTCCGCCAAGGGCCCCCTGGGTATGTAATGTCCAGTCCCCAGCCAGCCTCTGTTCCTTGCTGCACCTAGATTGTGTTTGGTATTTTTTTGGAAAGAGACGTGAACATTCAGCCTCAATTGTGGTATCATTTAATCTGTCCTTGGGGGAGGCTTGGATGGGGCCTGGCTTGTAGAGGTCAGAGCTTATCCCTGAGCTCGTGGACATAAAGTTAGGGAGACAGAGGTCCAAAGTGGGTTACATGACATGTCCAGGGCTAAGCAGGAAAGAACTCAAAGCTCTTGCCCCTGCCTGGTGACCAACCCAGCCTGGCCACAGCCTTGGTACCAGGACCTACAAGATCTCATGGACCCCTGGAGGCTGCCCCTGAGGCCTTGCCCACAGGGAGCCCAGGGTGTGGAAGAAGGCCCACAGTACCAAGCCCTGCCCCGTGAGCCCTCCTGGGAGAAGGGACAATCCCTGGAAGACTCTTCTGCTGGGTTCTAAGGATCAGAGCCAAGTGAGGGACAAAACTGTGTAGGAGTTCACCAAGAGGAGAAGGATGTTAGGACTGTTCTGAGCAGGGTCTGAAGACTCCTGTTCTGCCCCTTGTTGCCACACCCAGCAGTCCTTCTTTCCGGGTTTGCTGTGGTCCCAGCTATGTCCCTGCCCTGAAACCAGAATGCGGAGCGGGCAGCCTAAAGACTGGCTGAAGCTCCATCCTGCACCTAGAGGTGCTGTTGAAGTTGGAAGAGCTTTGGCTTATGAAGTACAGATTCCACAGAGGGTATAAAAGGGGGGAAATATAGCGAAATCAATCCTTCATCTTCCATCTCCCCAGCCAGAGTGTGATGGCCTGCCCCTCATGCACAGCCCTTTCCCACCCAGACACTCTCCCTGGACTCCAAGGCTCTCTCTGGCCATAGCATTCAGCCTTCTGGAAGGAGCCGTCCATATTCCCCCCTCTTCCCTGGCTTCCATGCCCCTTCCTCAGCCCCTGGCTCTGGCTTCCTCCACCTATCTTGTGACCACATCTCCCACCACGTCCCTACATCCTAAGGACACATTTCAGCTTCTGCTTTGAGGTTGACTCTGTGAGGTGAAGTGACCAAAATCCAGACAGACAAGGTGACTGTCACATACCCTGCAACCCAGGGTAGGGATGGGAGGAGAGAAGCAAAGGGCAGGAGCTGCTCTGTGCCCCACCTGTAGCTGCTGCAGGGCCATGGGGTCTTCGGCCTCTGGCCAAAGAGGGTGGCACCTGTCCCTAAACAGGTTTCCCAGAGTCCTCCTCAAATTATGAATGAGAAGGACAAGAATCCCTCTGTATACCTGAAGCTCTGATTCTCCACCCTAGATGCACATTCAAGTCATGTGGGGGGCCGCTGCCCAGCTCCATGTCCAGACATACTTAATTGGTCTGGGTGGAACTGGGCTTTGGAATTCATGTAGCTCCTTGGGAAACAACAGTGTGTGGGCAGCATTAAGAGCACCTCTGTGAGGGGTCGGCAGAGGGACAAAGGAGCCCACAAAAGACAGGGAGGGAGAGAGAGGGAAGATTGGAGAGGCTCCTCTGTGAGGTGACTGCCTCTTTCCAATCAGTTTCTTGCTGAAATTGTTCGTTTGTTTTTGAGACAGTCTCACTTTGCCACTTTTGGTAGAATGCTGTGGCATCTTAGCTCACAGCAACCTCAAACTCTTGGGCATGAGTGATCCTCTTGCTTCAGCCTCCCCAGCTGGGACTACAAGCATCTGTTACAATGGCCGGCTAGTTTTAGAGATGGGGTCTGTTCTTGCTTAGGTTGGTCTGTAACTCTTGAGGTCAGGCAATCCACTCACCTAGGATTACAGGTGTGAGCCACTGTGCCTGGCCATGAAACAGTGTTGAGTTTTTGGGTTTTGTTTTGTTTTTTTTAGATAGTTTCACTATGTTGCCCTCTGTAGAGTACTATGGTGTCACAGCTCACAGCAACCTCAAACTCTAGGGCTTAAGTGATTTTCTTGCCTCTGCCTCCCAAGTAGCTGGAACTACAGGCAACCACTATAATACCTGGCTGTTTTTTGGTTGTAGTTGTCATTGTTGTTTGGCAGGCCCAGCCTGGATTCGAACTCACCAGCTTCTGTGTATGTGGCTGGCGCCCTAGCTGCCGAGCGGCACCAAGCAGCGTTGAGTTTGAATCCTGCCCCATATAGCCACAAGAGCCCCAACTAACACAGAATCTGGAACCTGGAAACTAAGTGTTGCTTGAAGGATCCTGTTAAATGGTACCGGCTGAGCGGCGCTGGGATCACCCTCCTGTCCCAGGCCAGGCATCTGGCAATCCTTCCTATCTGATCATGAAGCAGCTGGCCAGAAAACCATGTGTCATCTCTTGACCTTCTGAGTCCAGAAGGGGTTGCACCTCACAGCGGAATGGGAGCATGCTCCAGTCTGCCCTTCCTTAGGGGAAGCCCTTTCTGTCTATCGCCAGGGATTGGAGAGGCAGAGGGTCAAATGACTGCACACCTTGCTGAATTGCACAACCAATTTATAAGCCAGTTTAAAATGTGGTGAGATTACAAACTCTGGTTTCTCCCCGGATCGTCTAAAATGTCATGAGATCCTGGCACTGGGAAGATGTGTGGGAAAAACTAAAGGAGTTTGAAGCTAAAAGAATTTGGGAAGCCTTATCCCACAGGCCTCTCCTAAAGCAACTCCATTTGAAAGTCTACATCAAGGTCAGCTGGGCTGTCAACCAGAGGTGGGGCCACTTTCCAGTCCTCATGGGCAGACTGTTGTTTACAGTTCTGGACTCAAGACTAAGGGATTAGGCAGTAAGCCAAGAAGGCTCAGCCTCAAAAGGTGGATTCTAAAGCTTTGTCATTGTTTATCAGTAAACAGAGCCCCCCGAGAATGAAATTGGCAGGAAAATACAGATGTTAGGAGGAATATACCTATGTGTTTAAGTAAGGGCCCCAAACCCCAAATAGCACAGCAACAGGAGGTGATCAGTGAAGGTGAGTGAACCCAGGCCACCCGGGGAGCTAACCAGGAAAATCATCTGCTGTCTGAGACGATTTCAAGGATTTATTGTTAATTTTATGTTACATGTATTGTTAATTTCACGTGATATTGACACTTTTTAAAAAATTATTCTTATCTGGTAGAGGTGCACACTGAAATGATATAATGGATGGAATGCTTTAAAATAGCAAACAAAAAGTTTAGGGGCAGTGAAAGTTATAAAATAAGATGGGTAGGCTCGGCACCTGTAGCTCAGTGGTAGGGCACCAGCCACATACACGGGAGCTGGCAGGTTAGAACCCAGCCTGGGCCTGCTAAAATAACGATGACAACTATAACAACAATAACAAAAATAGCTGGGCATTGTGGCCGGTGCCTGTAGTCCCAGCTACTTGAGAGGCTGAGGCAAGAGAATCGCTTGAGCCAAGAGTTTGAGGTTGCTGTGAGCTATGACACTATGGCACTCTACCCAGGGTGACAGAGTGAGACTCTGTCTCAAAAAAAAAAAAAGAAAAAGATAAATGCCAGCAGTACTTGGGGGTTAACTGTGTGTATATTTGCAAATTAAAAAAAAAAAAGATTTGAAAATGCTTCTAAGGTTTGCTGGCTGTATCATGTAATACACTCTCCCTTACTAGGGGAATAAGGATGAGGAATACGCTAGAAACTCTTTTTTTTTGTAGAGACAGAATCTCACTTTAGCGCCCTTGGTAGAGAGCTGTGGCCTCACACAACTCACAGCCTCCTCCAACTCCTGGGCTTAGGCGATTCTCTTGCCTCAGCCTCTCAAGTAGCTGGGACTACAGGTGCCCACCACAACACCTGGCTATTCTTTTGCAGTTTAGCCCGGGCCAGGTTTGAAACCGCCACCCTCCGTATATGGGGCTGGCGCCCTACCCACTGAACCACAGGTGCCGCCCAAGAAACTTTTTTTTTTTGCAGTTTTTGGCCAGACCTGGGTTTGAACCCGCCACCTCTGGCATATGAGACCGGCGCCCTACTCCTTTGAGCCACAGGTGCCATCCACTGTTTTTTTTTTTTGAGACAGAGTCTAACTATGTCATCCTTGGTAGAGTGCTATGGTGTCACAGCTCACAGCAACCTCAAACTCTTGGGTTTAAGTGATTCCCTTGCCTCAGCTCCCAAGTAGCTGGGACTACAGGCCCCCACCACAACACTTGGCTATTTTTTGTTGCAGTTGTCATTGCTGTTTAGCTGGCCTGGGCTGGGTTTGAACCCACCAGCCTTGGTGTATGTGGCTGACGCTTTAACCACTGTGCTACTCTAGAAACTCTTGCTACACAAATCTCAGTCCTCAGATGGCAGCAGCACATCATCTGGAAACTTGTTAGAAATATGGAATCTTGGGGCAGCGCCTGTGCCTCAGGGGTAGGGTGCTGGCCCCATATACCGAGGGTAGCGGGTTCGAACCTGGCCCCAGCCAAAACTACAACCAAAAAATAGCCAGACATTGTGGTGGGTGCCTGTAGTCCCAGCTACTTGGGAGGCAGAGGCAAGAGAATCACTTAAGCCCAAGTGTTTGAGGTTACTGTGTGTGATGCCACAGCACTCTACCCAGGGAACAGCTTGAGACTTTGTCCCCAACGCCCCCAAAAAAGAAATACATTATTCCAGGTCCTGCCCCAGGCCTAGTGACTAATGTGGCATTTCAGAAAGATCTTCAGGTGATTCATATACACATTCAAGTTTGAGAAACTGATGTAGGCTAATGAGAGATGTGTGGTGCCTCCTTTATTTATTTATTTATTTTTTTTGAGACACAGTTTCATTTTGTTGCCCTGGAGTCAGATCTCACAGCAACCTCAAACTCCTGGGCTCACCTGATCTTCTTGTCTCAGCCTCCCAGGTAAGCTCAGACTATAGGCACCTGCCACAACGCCTGGCTATTTTCAGAGACCAGGTCTCACTTTTCCTCAGGCTTTTTTTTTTTGTAGAGACAGAGTCTTACTTTATCACTCTCATTAGAGGGCTTTGGCGTCACACAGCTCACAGCAATCTCCAACTTCTGGGCTTAGGTGATTCTCTTGACACTCAGCCTCCCAAGTAGCTGGAACTACAGGCGCCTGCTACAAAGCCTGGCTATTTTTTTGTTGCAGTTTGGCCAGGGCTGGGTTTGAACCCGCCACCCTCAGTATATGGGGCCAGCGCCCTACCTACTGAGCCACAGGTGCTGCCTAGGCTTGCTTTTTTTTTTTTTATGACAGCATTTTAGGTTGGGTGTGGTGGCTCACATTCTAACACTCTGGGAGGACAAGGAGGGCGGATTGCTTGTGCTCAGGAGTTCGAGACCCCCCCTCTCTAAAAATAAGAGGCGTTGTGGAGGGTGCCTGTAGTCCCTGATACCTGGGAGGCTGAGACAAGAGGATCAGTTGAGCCTAAGTGTTTGAGGTTGCTGTGCTCTATGGAGGGCAGAAGGAGACAAAGGGAAACTCTGTCCAAAAAAACAAAACAACAACAACAAAAAAAAATAGAGTCTTGCTCTGTCACCCTGGGTAGATGTGGTGGCATCATCATAGCTCATTACAACTTCTTTTTTTTTTTTTAGAGATAGAGTCTCACTTTATTGCCCTTGGTAGAGTGCTGTGGTGTCACAGCTCACAGCAACCTCCAACTCCTGGGCTTAGGCGATTCTCTTGCCTCAGCCTCCCAAGTATCTGAGACTACAGACACCCGCCAAAATGCCTGACTATTTTTTTGTTGCAGTTTGCCGGGGCCTGGTTCAAACCTGTCACCCTTGGTGAATGGGGCTGGCTCCCTACTCACTAAACCACAGGTGCCACCCTCATTACAACTTCTAACTCCTAGGCTCAAGTTATCCTCCTGAGACTAAAGGCACCCACCATGATGCCCAGCTTATTTATCTATTTTTACTAGAGATAGGGGTCTCAGGTCCCCAGAGCACTTAGGATTACAGGTGTGAGACGCTGTGCCTGGCCTCATTTTGATATTTGTTTTACTATATGTCTTACAGCTTTTTTGCTCCTCATTTTCTGCGTTACTGTCTTCTTTTGTGTTTAGTTGATGTTTTGTATTAAAAAAAATTAAATCCCTTCTCAAATTATTTCATGTATATTCTGTAGCTCTTTTATTTGCTGTTATCATGGGGATTACATTTAACATTCTAAAGTTATAACACTCTAATTTGAATTTATACCCTCTTAACTTCAATAACATACACAATTCTACTCCTTTACTGCTCTGCTTCTACCCCTTTTAGTTATTTACCTCAAAAACTTACTTCTTTCTACACTGTGTCTGGCACCCCAAAAACATAAAATAACTCTTTTGGTGTTTCTGTTTGTTACTTAGAGATGGGGTTCACTGTGTTGTCCACATTGGCCTTGAATTTCTGGGCTCAAGTAATTCTCCTGCCTCAGCCTCCTGATTAGCTAGGACTACAGACATGCACCACTGTGTTTGGCTTAATAATTTTTTTTTTAATGCTATAGTCTCTCTCTCTCTCTTTTTTTTTTGAGACAGAGTCTCACTTTGTCATTCTTGGTAAGAGTGTGGTGGGGTCATAGCTCACAGCAACCTCAAACTCTTGACTCAAGCAATTCTCTTGCCTCGGCCTCCTGAGTAGTTGGGACTACAGGCGCCTGCACAATGTCCAGCTATTTTTTAGAGACAGGGTCTTGCTCTTGCTCAGGCTGGTCTCAAACCCGTGAGCTCACATGATCCATCCACCTTGGCCTCCCAGGGTGCTAGGATTATGGCATGAGCCACAATGCCCAGCCTGCTATAGTCTCTTACTGGAGTTACAAACCAAACCAAGAACTAGTTTGTAAAATTGCCCATTTTTTATTTCTTTGTATTATTGAGTTACTGTCTAGTTACCTTTCATTTTAACTTGCAGAACTCCCTTTTGCATTTGCTGCAGGTCAGATCTATTGGATGACTTCCCAGCTTTTGTTTATCTGGGAATGTCATAATTTTCCCCTCACTTTTGAAGGTCAGTTTTGCAAGATATAAGATTTTTTGTTTTTAGTCAGAGTCTTACTCTATCACCCTGGGTAGAGTGCCATAGCATCACAGCTCACAGCAACCTCAAACTCTTGGGCTTAAGTGATTCTCTTGCCTCAGCTCCCAAGTAGCTGGGACTACAGTCACCAGCCACAACACTTGGCTATTTTTTTTGTTGCAGTTGTCATTGTTGTTTAGCGGGCCCAGGCCGGATTTGAACTGCCAGCCTTGGTGCATGTGGCTGGTGCCGTAACCACTGTGCTATGGGTGCTGAGCCGATAGAAAATTCTTGATTGACAGTTTTGTTTCATTTTCTCTTTTAGTACTTTAATTATGTCAACTCCCTGTCTCCAGTTACTGAGGAGAAATCTGCTGTTAATTTCATTGAGGAGTTCTTGTATGTAATAAATCACTTCTATCTTACCACTTTCAGGGTCTGGTCTTTGTCTCTGGATTTTGAGTTTGATTATAATGTGTGTCAGTCTGAGTCTCTTTGAGCTCATCCCACTTCAAGCTCATTGTGCTTCTGCGATATTTACATCAATATCTTTCATCAAATTCGGGTAATTTTTGGCCATTATTTCTTTAAATAGTCTATGCCCCTTTTTCTTCTCCTTTTGGAATTCTCATAATATGTATATTGGTCTTGAGTTTGATGGTGTCTCATGGGTCCCGTAGGCTCTGCTCATTTTTCTTCCATCTTTTTTCTTTCTCTTCCTTAAACTCAATATTTTAATTGTCCTATCTTCAAATTCTGTTTCTTCTGCCTGCTCAAGTCTGCCTTGGAATCCCTGTAATGATTTTTAAAATTTCAGTTCTATAGTTTTTTGTGGTTACTTTTTAGGTTTTCTCACTTTTTAAAAATTTATATTCATTTATTTATTTGCAGTTCTGGCTGGGCTCGAACTCACCACCCCCAGTATATGGGGCCAATGCTCTACTCCTTGAGCCACAGGCTACACCCTCTCACTTTTTTAAGTTCCATTTTGTTCACACATTGTTTTCTTGACTTTAAAAAAAAATTTTTTTTTTCTTCCTTTAGTTCTTTGAGCATTTTTGGACAGCTATTTTATAAATCCTTTTTATTTTTCTTTGAGACAGAATTTCACACTGTTGCCCCAGGCTAGAGTGCTTTGACGTCAGCCTAGCTCATAGCAACCTCAAACTCTAAGGCTCAAGTGATCCTCCCGCCTCATTCCCCAAGTAGCTGTGACTACAGGTGTCTGCCACAACACCCAACTAATTTTTTCTACTTTTAGTAGAGGCAGGGTCTTGCTCTTGCTCAGATTGGTCTCAAACTCTTGAACTCAAGGGTTCTTCCCGTATCAGCCACCCACAGGGATAGGATTACAGAAGTAGTCTCCACACCTGGTCTGGATGGTTAAAGTCTTTTTCTAGTGGATCTGCTATCTGGTCTGTCTGTCTGTCTTTCTTTTTTTTCTTTTGCAGTTTTTGGCCGGGGCCAGTTTTGAACCCACCACCTCTGGTATATGGGGCCAGCGCCTTACTCATCTGAGCCACAGGCGCT
This sequence comes from Nycticebus coucang, assembly GCF_027406575.1. NCBI lineage: Eukaryota > Metazoa > Chordata > Mammalia > Primates > Lorisidae > Nycticebus > Nycticebus coucang. The sequence continues at coordinate 36,611,012 of NC_069801.1, read as the reverse complement.
GCCCCCACTTTCTTTTTTTTTACAGCCTCTGGAGTAGTTGGGAGAATGGGCGCCCACCACAATACCGGACTATTTTTTGTTGCAGTTGTCATTGTTTAGCTGACCCGGGCTGGTTTCAAACCTGCCACCCTTGATATATGGGGCTGGCGCCCTACTACTTGCTGAGCAACAGGCGCGCCCTGCTATCTGGTCTTCCTAAGGGATGGTTTCTGTTGGTTTACCTTTTCCTTTGAATGGGCCAAACTTTCCTATTCCTTTGTATGCCTTGTGAATTTTTTTTTGTTGTTGAAAAGCAAAATTTGAATCTAATAATATTGTAACTCTGAAAATCAGTCTCCTCTTCCCCAGGATTTACTTGTTTTGTTTTTACTGCTGCTCTGGGCTGTTTCTGTGCCAGGGATAAGCCCAAGGTCTAACTTAAGGTCTTTTTGGATTCTACACCTTTCCCTGGTCATGTGCAGTAACTATTTCCCTCATTTATGCTTTTTTTTTTTTTGAGACAGAGTCTCACTTTTTTGCCCTTGGTAGAGGGCCGTGCCGTAACAGCTCTCAGCAACCTCAAACGCCAGGGCTTAAACAATTCTCTTGCCTCAGCTTCCCAAGTAGCAGGGACTAATGCCGCCTGCTGCAATGCCCAGCCAGTTGTCATTGTTGTTTGGCTGGCTGGGGCCAGGTTTGAACCCGCCACTTTCAGTGTATGTGGCTGGCACTGTAACCACTGTGCTACAGGCGCCAAGCCCATTTATGTTCTTTAAATTTCTAGTCTTTCAATATCTGGCTACCAAAAGGAGGAAGAGAAAAAATGAAGGCAGAAAAAAAGACACTGGTCCTTTCAGTCCCCTGAAGTCACTTCAGCTGGAGAGAAGGGCTTGCAACAGGGGGAGGTAAAACAGTGGCTGCTCATTTCTGTCTCTGCAACCCCTTGGTCAGAAGCAGTAATCAGAGATGAGAACATAGATCTCTGATATTTGGGGGACATAGTCCTTATTGCCAATGTGGCCCCGCAAGCTGTCTGTGGGTTGCTGCAGGGATGCAGGAATAGCTTCCTGCCATGGGGCTGGGGGTGTGGGCTCTGCATAGCTGTGGCTGACCTGAGAGTCGTAATTGATTGAAACTCAACACAATTTCACATCTAAGCCTTCTCTACAATTTGCAAGCCGTCAACAGACTCCCAGAACTCCAAAATAGTTACATCAGACGATTCTGCCCTGCATTTACTGTCTGGGTGGAGGGGGGATTGAATTCCTGGTGCTTCCTTAGTCCACCACACAGCCCAAGGAAGGGGTGGCAAAGCTGTCAGGGGAGTCCTTGAAGCAAAGTCGTCTATCTGACGAGTCTCAGGCCTTCCATTCTCAGGCCTGCTTTAGAATCCCAGCCAAGTTCAGTCATCAACTAGGGAGCACTTAGTTCAGCAGGGCCTCAGTGCAAAGGTGGTGTAGATTTCAGAGAAAGGCAACTTGAGCCCTTGGTCAGTTGTTGTTCCCTGTACATGGAGGTTTAGAAGCCACCCTCTCATGGTGACCACACTTGTACAGTTTAGTTTTTACAGTTATCTCAATTGATTCTTACCACATTCCTGTAATCCTAACAGCCAACAGTTATTGAACAATAACAAAATCTCATCTCATTGATTCTCCTTTAATCAAACTTTAGGAAATGAATACTATTTATATCTCTATTTCTTTTATTTTTATTTTTTTGATTTTTTTTTAAGGGGAAAGGGTGAACGCAGTCCCCCCATACCATAAATTATGCAGTCGAGTTTCCCACATTTAGGGAAATTGCAGGGGTCAGCACATCTGGAGAGCAATGGACAAGCCTCGTCCTGGGAAACCATCTTTGTGATTATGGTATCTCTCCTGCCAGGTAAGTATGTCTATTTTTTTTTTGAGACTTTTGTCACCCTCTATAGAGTGCTGTTGCATCATAGCTCACAGCAACCTCAAACTCTTGGGCTCAAGTGATTCTCTTGCCTCAGCCTCCCAAGTAGCTGGAACTACAGGCTCCTACCACAACGCCTGGCTATTTTTTTTAGAGATGGGGTTTCGCTCTTGCTCAGACTGGTCTCAAACCCGTGAACTCAGGAAGTCCACCTTCCTCAGCTTCCTGGAGTGCTAGGATTATAGGTGTGAGCCACCGCACCCGGCCTGTATCTCTATTTGTTTAAAATAAGTGTTTAATTTTCTCACTTAAGAAGTTGGAGGTCAATGGTTTCTAGTGTGGCCTAGGAGGTCAACAAGATCTGTGTCCCTGCTGTGTTTCTGGCTTTCCCTTTGTCATTGTAAGGTGGCCATGGTAGCCCCCATTCTAAGAAAGGGGAAGAGGACAATGCATTGACATGCACAGGTACTTATTCCATGTGTACCTCTTTTCATGGTAAGAAAAATCTTCCAGGAGCCTCATAGCAGACTTCCTCCTTGTCTAGAACTAGGTTATGCACCCAGTGACCCTCCCTACAAAGGAGACTGGTACACAGTTTGTTTTTGGTGCAGTCTTTCTGGTGGAAAGCACAAAGAAGTGGATTTTGAGTGCCTTTAAATAGCTGACAGAGTCTGTAACAGGGCTACCACTCTAGCCTAGGTCTTTAATATTGCTGTCACTCTGGCAGTGTAACTTTGCTGGGGAATATATCTTTCTTTTAAGGCTTATTTAAAATGCTCATTCAGGGGCCAAGGCATGGTGGGTTATGCCTGTAATCCCAGCACTCAGGAAAGCCGAGGCAGGTAGATTGCCTGAGATCATGGGTTGAAGACCACCCTGAGCAACAGTAAAGCCTCTTCTCTAAAAATAGCCGGGCGTTCACCTACCAAGACTTAGCCAGAACGAAGTGGAAATATTGAACAGGCCTATATCAAGTTCTGAAATAGCATCAACTATACAAAATCTCCCTAAAAAGAAAAGCCCAGGACCAGATGGCTTTACGTCAGAATTCTACCAAACATTTAAAGAAGAACTAGTACCTATACCACTAAACCTCTTCTAAAATATAGAAAAAGAAGGAATATTACCCAGCACATTCTACGAAGCAAACATCACCTTGATCCCCAAACCAGGGAAAGACCCAACAAGAAAAGAAAATTATAGACCAATATCACTAATGAATATTGATGCAAAAATACTCAATAAGATCCTAACAAACAGAATCCAACAACACATCAAAAAAATTATACACCATGACCAAGTCGGATTTATCCCAGGGTCTCAAGGCTGGTTCAATATACATAAATCTATAAATGTAATTCAACACATAAACAAACTAAAAAATAAAGACCATATGATTCTTTCAATTGATGCAGAAAAAGCTTTTGATAATATCCAGCATCCCTTCATGATCAGAGCACTTAAGAAAATTGGTATAGAAGGGACATTTCCTAAACTAATAGAGGCCATCTACAGCAAACCCACAGCCAATATCATATTGAATGGAGTTAAATTGAAATCATTTCCACTCAGATCAGGAACCAGGCAAGGTTGCCCATTGTCTCCATTGCTCTTTAACATTGTAATGGAAGTTTTAGCCATTGCAATTAGGGAAGAAAAGGCAATCAAGGGTATCCGCATAGGGTCAGAAGAGAGCAAACTTTCACTCTTTGCAGATGATATGATCGTATATCTGGAAAACACTAGGGATTCTACTATAAAACTTTTAGAAGTGATCAAGGAATATAGCAATGTCTCAGGCTACAAAATCAACACCCATAAATCTGTAGCCTTTATATATACCAATAATAACCAAGCCGAACAAACAGTCAAGGACTCTATACCTTTCACAGTAGTGCCAAAGAAGATGAAATATTTGGGAGTATACCTAACAAAGGACGTGAAAGATCTCTACAAAGAGAACTATGAAACTCTAAGAAAAGTAATAGCTGAAGATGTTAACAGATGGAAAACATACCATGCTCATGGCTGGGAAGAATCAACATTGTTAAAATGTCCATACTGCCCAAAGCAATATATAATTTTAATGCAATTCCTATTAAAGCTCCATTGTTATACTTTAAAGATGTTGAAAAAATAATACTTCGTTTTATATGGAATCAGAAAAAACCTCGAATAGCCAAAACATTACTGAGCAATAGAAACAAAGCAGGAGGAATCACGCTACCAGACCTGAGACTGTACTATAAATCCATAGTGATCAAAACAGCATGGTACTGGCACAAAAGCAGAGAAGTAGATGTCTGGAACAGAATAGAGAACCAAGAGATGGATCCAGCTACTTACCGTTATTTGATCTTTGACAAGCCAATTAAAAACATTCAGTGGGGAAAAGATTCCCTATTTAACAAATGGTGCTGGGTAAACTGGCTGGCAACCTGTAGAAGATTGAAACTGGACCCACACCTTTCACCATTAACTAAGATAGACTCTCACTGGATAAAAGATTTAAACTTAAGACATGAAACTATAAAAATACTTGAAAAAAGTGCAGGGATAACTCTTGGAGGAATCGGCCTGGGTGAATATTTTATGAGGAGGACTCCCCAGGCAATTGAAGCAGTATCAAAAATACACTACTGGGACCTGATCAAACTAAAAAGCTTCTGCACAGCCAAGAACATAGTGAGTAAAGCAAGCAGACAGCCCTCAGAATGGGAGAAAATATTTGCAGGTTATACCTCCGATAAAGGTCTAATAACCAGAATCCACAGAGAACTCAAACGTATTAGCAAGAAAAGAACACGTGACCCCATTTCAGGGTGGGCAAGGGACTTGAAGAGAAACTTCTCTAAAGAAGATAGACGCGGGCGGCGCCTGTGGCTCAGTGAGTAGGGTGCCAGCCCCATATGACGAGGGTGGCGGGTTCAAACCCAGCCCCAGCCAAACTGCAACAACAAAAAAAACTATATATATATTATATATATATAGTGCATATATATTATATATATAAATATATAATAAAATAAAATCCCAGCCACTTGGGAGGCTGAGGTAAGAGATCACTTGAGCCTAGGAGATTGAGATTGCTGTGAGCTATGTTGCCATGGCACTCTGCTGAGCTCAACAGAGTGAAGACTGTCTCAAAAAAAATTTCCTTTTTTTTGAAATAGAGTCTCACTTTATCACCCTTGGTAGAGTTCTCTGGCGTCACAGCTCACAGCAACCTCAAACTCCTGGGTTCTAGAGATTCTCTTGCCTCAGCCTCCCAAGTAGCTGGGACTACAGGCACCCACAATACCTGGCTATTTTTTAGAGACAGGGTCTCGCTCTGGCTCAGACTGGTCTCAAACCCATGAACTCAGGCAATTGGCCCACCTCGGTCTCCCAGAATGCTGGGATTATAGGCATGAGCCACCACACCTGGCCTTTTTACTGAGCTTTTGTTCTGTGCTTTTAGCCCCGTCCCAGATGCTGGAATACAGCAGCAGTGAACGAAACAAATGAAACTTGCCACCCTTATGGAGTGGACCTTTTATCAGAAGCAGAATAAACAAGGCTATGTAAACATAGCCTGGTGGGGATGATGTGCACCATGAAGACAAATCAATAGGCAGGGAGTGGGAAGGCTGGGCATGGGTGGCTGCTGCCACTTTTAGACAGGTCAGGGAAGGAAAGACCTGAAGGAATGGAGAGAGAAAGCCATGTTGATATATGGGGGGATCTTCTTCCTGTCTAGAGGGAAAAGAAGTGTAAAGGCCTTCAGGTGAGAAAGCCTGGAGGTTCAAGGATAAACGAAGCCTGGGAGGCTGGAGTGGTGTGACCAGGGCAGGGTAGGAGGAGAGGAGCACTCTGTATAGACTCCTGGGGGATTCTGGCTGCTGCTCTAAAGTGAGACTGGAAGACTCTGAAGGACTTGGAGCAGCAAGAAAGCCCAGAGCCCATCCTGAAGGCAGGGAGGCTGTGACACTATCCAAGTGATAATGGTCAGTTTCAAAGTCAGAATCAACAGAATTTGCACTCATTAGAGGTTGAGCGTGAGGAAATGTGAGGTCAAGAATGGCTCTGAGGGTTTGGAAATGGATTTATACAACAACTGGCTGTTGCTGAGATGGGGAGGCTGTAGGAGTTGAAGGCTCTCTTAGATCAATTCCTCTGCAACCCCTCTTCTGCTATGGCCTGGGGCCCACCCCACATTCCCACAGAACTGCTTTCACCAGTCCTCTCCTTGTTGCCAAGCACAGTAGGCAGTTCAACTCCCATCTTCTTGGACCTCTTGACTTTGGTGCTGACTGAACCATTCCCTACTATGCTCTCTAGGATTCTGTGATGTCCCCTTTCCTGGACTTTTCACACATCCTTTACTGGTCATCACTTTTATGACCTTGGCTTTGTTCTAAGTTTGGATGCCCACTTTCATCTCTCCACAAATGCTCCCTGAGTGACGGAATTTTAACCATGACCATAGTTTCTAGGAGCCACCAGATGAGTGGATGAGTGTCAAACACAGGGCTTCAGCCCGCATTTCCCTGCTCAGCTTCCATCTGCCTCCAGCACACACCCCAGGGATATCCTCGGACTCCACACACAGCTAACAGCTCCCTCCCTCTGTGCATTCTCTAATACAGCAAATGACACCATCAGCATTAAAATTCTGCAATCTCTTCCCATTTATTCCTCCCTGCATACAACTAGTTGTACTCACCTGTCAATTCCGTTTTGGAAAACATCTCAAATTTGACCCCCTGTCATGTTTCTGGTCTAGGCCTCATCACTTACCTGGACTTCAACAATGTTCACATGGGTCACTTCTTTTCTGATCAGATTCTTTGGTCCCAGAGTAATCTTTCTTTCCTTTTTTTCTGAGACGGAGTCTTACTATGTCATCCTCGGTAGAGTGCGTGGCGTTACAGCTCACAGCAACCTCAAACACTTGGGCTTAAGCAATTCTCTTGCCTTAACCTCCCAAGTAGCTGGGAATACAGGCATCCACCACAACGACTGGCTTTTTTTTGCTGCTGTTGTTGTGGTTGTTTGGCAGGCCCAGCCCTGGTATATGTGGTCGGTGACCTAACTGCTGAGCTACAGGCAACAAACCCCAGAGAAAGCTGCTTCCTATTTTAAAAATAATCCAGAGTCCCTATCACTAGCTTCTTGGCCTACATGGAAAGTTGAAGTGCAGGAGGACTGGACAGCTGCCCAGAGCCAGCCTGCAGGTACTACAGCATGACTGGGACAGATATAAATGCAGTGCAAGGCAGTCTCTGCAGCATTCATAACTTCATACACAGGATGTGCAGGCAGTCCCTGGATCACTAATGAGATAGGCTCTGTAGAAGTTTGTTCTTCTGTATTGGTCTGTTCTTGATTTTGTATGTAAGATGGAACAGGTACATTTACCTACCACCTGCAATAGCCTGTTCCTAAGTGCTGAGTTGTTCGTCAGATGTTTTTAATTCAGGGACTGCCTGTATGCCATTCACCATACTATATTGTGATCGCTTATTCTCTTGTTTGCCTCCGGCATGAAGGCATAAAATTCTTTTTTTTTTTTTTTTGGCCAGGGCTGGGTTTGAACCTACCACCTCAGGCATATGGGGCCAGCGCCCTACTCCTTTGAGACACAGGCGTCACCTGAGGTATGGAATTCTTAAAGTCAGAGATTATTTCTTGTTCTGGGACACACCTGGCCCATTGATAAATTTTCTTGAATGACTAGATTGCCTGTGAAATTCAATATTCTGAAATTTGCTTTCCTTACTTTCTGAGTTGACTGGCACAAAACTCAAGAGTATAAGTAAGTTGGTATGGTATTTATCAACTGACTTTCTTCAAAGTAGTTCCAAGTACTTTATAGTCATCTTAATTATCAGCAAACTGCCACCAGACAGGAGAGGAAAATGATCATGATGATGATTATTTTTTTTGAGGCAGTCTCACTTTGTCACTCTCTGTAGAGTGCTATAGCATCACAGCTGACAGCAACCTCAAACTCTTGGGCTTAAGTGATTCTCTTGGCACAGCCTCCCAAGTAGCTGGGACTATAGGTGCCCGCCACAACGCCTGACTATTTTTTTAGAGAGGAGGTCTTGCTCTGGCTCAGGCTGGTCTCCAACTCATGAGCTCAGGCAATATAATACCAGCCTCCGCCTTCCAGAGTGTTAGGATTATAGGCATGAACCACTGCACCTGGCTTTTTTTGGGAGATGAAGCTCAAGCTGTTGCCTTGGGTAGTGCTATGGTGTCATCATAGTTCACAGCAGTCTCCAACTCTTGGGCTCAGGTGATCCTCTTGCCTCAGTTTTTTCTATTTCTGGTAGAGATGGGGTCTCACTCTTACTCAGGATGGTCTTGAACCCATGAGTCAAGCAATCAACCTGCCTCCACCTTCCAGACTGCTCCAATTACAGGCATGAGCCACTGTACCCAGCCTATGATGACTCTTGGCCACCCTCACAGCAGTATTGAAGGGAGCAGCAGTTCCCAGAAAAGCTATTCTTTCCCTAGCCATAACCCAGCCTCAGCACTAAAATGCCAGACACTCACCCTTCCACTATTAGACAAACCTGGACTTCAACAGTGTCAGGCATTACACTTTGTGTACCTGTCTCTGCCAGATGTCCAAACTCCCCCCAGCCAGCTGTTATTAACCTATTAATTTTCCTTGGCTCACTCCATCTCAATTGAAAAAATATAGCTCCCTTAGCAAACCTTCCAATGGGCCCTCAGGAATTCAGTCTCAGCCTCTTCTCTCCATGTTCTCGTTCATCTCCTTAGTCACACTCACCCTCACAAGGATACTTCCCTTGAAACCCTTTCAGTGGAGGCCATTTTGTCCCTCCCACACCCAAATACCAGGGTGCCTGCTGGTGTAGTGTCTCCTGTGTTACACCATTGCTAATTCTAGACCATGTTTATTTCCTTTGACGCCGTCAAAAATTCCTTTAAAGCCTTTCCCTCTGAAGTAAATTTTTTGTTTTTAGAGAGTACCTCACTGTGTCACCCAGGCTAGAATGCAGCATGAATGATCACAGCTCACTACAACCTTCAACTCCTCCAACCCCAGCCTCCCAAGTAGCTGGAACTTAATGGCACGAGGCACCTCACCTAGGTAATTTTTAAAATATTTTGTAGAGGCAGGGTCTTGCTCTGTTGCCTAGGTTGATCTTGAACTCATGTCTCAGGCAATTCTCCTGCTTCAGCCTCCCAAAGTGTGGGCTTACCCGCGTGAGCCACTGGGTCCAGTGAGAACTACATTCATTAACTAGTATTCCTTGGAAGATTTTAATTCCTGGGTCACCATCATCAATCATCCACACATAACTTACAATAACAAACTTACAGTTTGTTTCATAGTTCAGTCAGCTTGCCTTACTTCTTCCTCCTGTCCCTCACTGAGGTAGCCATAACGTCAGCTTGGTCATTACCAGTAACTACATTACACATCCCAGCAATCACCTAGGACCGTAAGAGACAATGGTCCTATAAAATTCTAAGATCTGAAAAATACATTGCTTAATGATGTTGACACCCTGTTAAGATCACAGACAACATATAAGTAACATTTGTGATGCTGGTGTGAATAAGCCTGCTGTGCTGCCACATACGTATAGCATATGATGATGTGCAGGACGTAACATCTGATAAGCTGCTGTTACTGGTTTATGTACATGTATTTACTATACTTTTTATCACCGGGGTGTACTCCTTATTAAAAAATGTAAAACTACAGAACAGCCTCAGGTGTTCCAGAAGGCACTGTTATCGTAGATGACAGCTGTGTGTGTGCTACTGCCCAAAACCTTCCAGCAGGACAAGGTGTAGGTGGAAGAGTGACACAGATACTCCTGACCCTGTGCAGGGCTAGGTTAATGCGTACTTGTGTCTGTTTTTAATGTTTTTTTGGCCGGGGCTGGGTTTGAAGCCACCACTTCTGGCATATGGGGCCGGCGCCCTACCCTTTTGAGCCACAGGCACCACCCGGGGTTTTTTTTTTTTTTTTTTTTTTTTTGAGACAGAGTCTATGTTGCCTTTGGTAGAGTGCCATGGCATCACAGCTCACAACCTCGAACTTTTGGGCTTAAGTGATTCTCTTACCTCAGCCACTGGCTATTTTTTTTTTTTGTTGCAGTTGTCATTGCTGTTTAGCTGGCCTGGGCGGGGTTCAAACCTGCCATCTTTGGTGTATGTGACTGGTGCCATTACGCACTGTGCTACAGGCACTGAGCCATGTTTTTAACATTACTGAAGAAAAATATTTGTATAAATTTAGTGTAGCCAAAGTCAAGAGTAACATCCTAGGCCTTTATAATCACTACCACTCACTCAGATTCACTCAGAGCAACTTGCAGTCCTGTATTATGTAAGTGCCCTAAATACAGGTGTACCAATTTTTAATCTTTTTTCCATATTTTTCTGGTAACTTCCTGTTTAGATACACAAATACCTACCATTGCATTATTAACTGCCTGTAGTATCCACAACAGTAACTGTGCTGTACAGGTTTGCAGCCTGGCAGCAATAAAAGTAGGCTGTACTATTATACCAGACAGCCTGTGTGTAGCTGGCTATAACATCCTGGCTTGTTAGTACACTACGATGCTCAGCCTAACAAACATATCTTCATCATTAAGCAACACATGACTGTACTCCTATTCCACTAAGTCATTTGAGATACCTGCCCATCCTGCACCAATTCTAGTAACCAGACAATGCTACCTTATTTTTGGCTTTTGAAATTGAGGGTCGAGGGTGGTGCCTGTGGCTCAGTGAGTAGGGCGCTGGCCCCATATGCTGAGGGTGGCGGGTTCAAACCCAGCCCCGGCCAAACTGCAACAACAACAACAAAAAAGAAATTAAGGGTCCAATTCTATACCTGGGGATAGCAGAGTTGATGCTGGGAAGGATCTTAAGTATCAACTATACCCTCACATCACTCTCATTGCCTTTGTGCATTCCTTTGTGGACTTCACCTGGCAAAGTCCTAGCTAAACCCAACCCTCCCTCCAAAAGCTGGCAATAAGACTGTGCTTTACTAAAGTGATCCATCCCCCTCCCCTCCATTCACCAAGACAATTTAAATCTTTTCTTTTGAATATCCAGATTTGGATTCTACTGTTATACAATTAAAAAAAATTTTTTTTGAGGCAGCCTGTTACTCTTGGTAGAGTGCTATGGAGTCACAGCTCACAGCAACCTCAAACTTTTTGGCTTAAGCAATTCTCTGGCCTCAGCCTCCTACGTAGCTGGGACTACAGGTGCCTGCCACAACGCCCAGCTATTTTCTTTTTATTGTTGTTGTCATTGTTTGGCAGGCCAGGCTGGGTTCCAACCCCCCAGCCCTGGTCTATGTGGCTGGCGCCCTAACCTCTGAGCAACGGGCGCTGAACCTTCAATTTTTTTGTGTTTGTATTTCCAACATCTCTTTCAAAGCCTGTTTGGTTTCAAAGACCCACTGAAACACACTGAATCAATAGATGACACTGAGTCACTGCATCCAATTCCTCAACACTCTCCCTTGCTCACTCTGCTCCAGCTAACTTAGTTCTTACAAAGGAAGATGGGCCAGATGAGGTGGCACATGCCTGCATTCCTAGCTCTGTGGGAGATTGAGGTGGGAAGACAGCCTGAGGCTAGGAGCTAAAGACCAGCCTAGGCAACAGAGAGATCCTGACTCTACAAAGGAAAACAGAAAGGGGAAAAAGAAGGATACAGGTAGTTGACAATGCTTAAGACTGGGGAACCTAGACAGAAATGTACACAAAGATCATTATTTAAGACCTTTATTAACAGGTGCTTGCAGTTTGTTGACTTTTTTGAAAAAATCAAGTTGTAAACTTTTATTACAAATTAAAAATGAAGTTCTTAAAAATCTCAACTTGACCAGATATGAAACAATTTAAAAACCTTTAAAGGCGTTATTGAGAAAAACCAGGCTTTTTTAAAAAACACGTTTGTTATTACCAAAAAAGACTTCTTTAGGTAAAAATAATAAAAACCCCATGCTGCATAGATAATGCAGATAGTTCTAGTTATCTGGTCAACGGGCAAAAAGCAAGCACTTAAGGTCTTCAGCTTCAATCTTTTGCTCATTTCTTATTGCTGGAATTTCATATTCGTTTCTTCTTGTTGGATGACTAAACTACAAAGGAAAAAAGAAATCGAAGATTATCATACGGAACTCATCACAATTTCCATTTAGTGTATCAAATGCTCCAGATCACATCAACCACAGGAAGACAGTAACAAACCTCATATCTGTTTAACCTAAGACAGTGACTCACAATGGGAGCAGACACTGCAATGTGTTACGGATGGAGTTCTCTTCCTTTTGCCACCCAGAAACTAGTACAGAGGGGATAAAACACCCACAGTGCCAGTAGTCACACAATTACTCCCCTCTCAGTATAATATATAAAGCTAAATGCAAAGAATTCTTTAATTTGGAAATTTAAGGGCAACAAAAATTAAGTGTACAAATAAGCTAGAGCGATAGAAACCAGGAAAGTTGACAAAAGGTTTTCTAATATTCACACATTTCCAGACGTCACAACTGAGAATTCACTAAGGGACCAAATATGGCTCTAACACACAATATTCCTAAACTCGAATTTTGCTATTCAAGACTAGAGTGGAGACACTGTGAATAAAATGTCTTTTTTTTTAAAGTTTTTGTTTTTTTAATTAAGTTTATTTTTGTATTTTTGTTGTTGTTGTTGCAGTTTGGCCAGGGCTGGGTTTGAACTCACCACCCTCAGTATATGGGGCCGGCACCCTACTCTCTGAGCCACAGGCACCACCCTAAAATGTTTTATGTTATCTTGTGAACTGGCTTAACTCCCCCTGTGTTAATAAAATGAGATGTGCACTACTCGTGACTGCCAGGCTGAGGTGTAAAGAACAATCTAGGCTTGCTTACCCGGATGATGGTAGAGATGGTAAGCCGGCATTTACTCAGCCCCGCCCTGCTCAGCCTCGGGAGCGGACGAATTCTCAGCTGGTGGATCGGCTGCTTTTGTCTCTTTGCCATCTTGTGGTTTAGGGTTTTCTGGGCGTCTGCGTCGGTAATTGAAGTTGCGACGGTACCGACGTTGAGGCGGCTGCTGACCTTGGGTCTCATCTCCTTGATTCTCTTTATCCTCTTCATTGCCGTCCTCTCTGGGCTGTCTTTGGCGAGGAGGGCCCCTAAAACAAAGGTTGCATAAGCTTAAGAATGAAAAGACCGTTTTTATTCAACATATCCACCAGTTCTAACACTTGCTTCATTCAACTAAATCACTATCTGCTCATTCTCCTCATCAAGTAGTCTGTAGGCAATTTAGCAAAAATGAAATTTGGTTCCTGTTTCCTAAGGAGTGTGGTTGGTTTTTTTTTTTTTTTTTTTTTTTTTTGAGACAGAGCCTCACAAGCTGTCACCTTGGCATCACAGCTCATAGCAACCTCCAACTCTCAGGCTCAAGTGATTCTCCTGCCTCCACCTCCCAAGAAGTAGCTGGTGCCCACCACAATGCCCAGCTATTATTTCTTTCTTTTTTTTTTTTTTGGTTAGAGCCATCATTGTTGTTTGGCAGGCCAGGGCTGGATTTGAACCCTCCAGCTCAGGTGTATGTAGCTAGCGCCGTGGTGGAGTTTTTTTTTTTTTTTGCAGTTTTTGGCTGGGGCTGGGTTTGAACCCGCCACCTCTGGTATATGGGGCCGGCACCCTACCCCTTTGAGTCACAGGCGCCAACCCCGTGGTTGGTTTTATATAAGGAGATGAAGTATAAACTGAAAGATGAGTATTTACAACAGGTTTTAACAAACTAGCAAATTTCTGCCCACAGTATAATACAAAAGTAATCCTGAAATACCTAAAAGTGAGATAGTCTGATTTCATTTAAAGATTTTAAAATGGCTTTATGGTAACCAGTTTTGAAGGCAGGAAATAAAGTATCTCCCCTCATACAAATAAAAGCACACAGCAATCATACTGTCATAAAAGAAATGCAAATTAAAAAAAAAACAAAACAGGGCGGCACCTGTGGCTCAAGGAGTAGGGCGCCGGTCCCATATGCCGGAGGTGCCGAGTTCAAACCCAACCCTGGCCAAAAACAAACAAAAACAAAACAAAACAAAAAAAAGAAATGCAAATTAAAACCACAATCATATACCTCTTCAGTCCCACTAGAATGGTTATTTATAAAAATACAGAATAACTAGGGTTAGCCAGGATGTGGAAAAAGTGGAACACTGCTGGGGAGAATGTAGAAGTTGCACAATTTTATGAATATACTGAAAGCCACTGAGTTGTACCTTTTAAAAAGTAAAAATTAACTGGTATATTCTAAAAACAAAATAAAACAAAAAATTTTTTTGAAGACAGTCTCACTCTGTTGCCCTGGGTAGAGTGCTGTGGCGTCTTAACTCAACAGCAATCTCAAACTCTTGGGCTCAGGCAATCCTTTTGCCCTCAGCCTCTCAAGTAGCTGGGACTATAGGTGCCCGCCACAATGCGTGGTTGTTTTTTCTATTTTTAGTAGAGAGGAAGTCTTGCACTTGCTCAGGCTGGCTTCAAATTCCTGAGATCAGGAGATCTACCCACCTCAACCTCCTAGAGTGCTAGGATTATAGGCATGAGCCAATATTATCAATGGCCTGAATTGAAGATACCAAGACTTTTAATCACCAAGGAAAATGCTCTAGGACTTTTTTTGGCTGGTGCTTAGTAATGTCAGAGAAAGCCTCAGGAGTAAAATTAGTATCAGGCATTCTACATCTATTCGTCACCATGGGCTCTAATTCGCACTTAACTTCGCACATTCCTTTTTTACCCACCCCCCCAACTCCTGTCTACTTATCACATCTCCCTCTTTTGGAATTGAGGGTCAATCTTAAGCAAAACTGCTCTGCCTCTCCTGTGTAGTGTCCAAGTGTCCTAACTGCATCCCTGTGGTTCCCAAGTTAATAATTCCAATGTTTTTCTAAAAACTGCAGGATTTCAATCGTATGCTAGATCCTGTTCCATTTACCGTTCTTCTGTTGCGGTTATGAGATTGCAAATAATAATTTCTAATAACCTAGGCGTGCGGATTGTTGGTCTCCCATCAGGTTTTTTTTTTTTTTTTTTTTTTTTTGAGACAGAGCCTCATGCTGTCGCCCTGGGTAGAGTGCCATGGCATTACAGCTCATAGCAACCTTCAACTCCTGGGCTCAAACGATTCTCCTGCCTCTGCCTCCCAAGTAGCTGGGACTACAGGCACCCGCCACAATGCCTGGCTATTTTTTGGTTACAGCCATCATTGTTCTTTGGCAGGCCCAGGCTCATGTATATGGGGGCTGGCACCTTAGCCACGTGAGCCACAGGTGCCAAGCCCCCATCCAGTTCTTTTCTACCTGAGTTTTCTCAGCTGTAAAGCATGAATCTCCAAGTATGCCTCTTCCAATTTTTCCTAGATTATTCCTTCTTGTTCTCCCATTTTCAACTTCCACTAGGACCAATCATTCAGTGATCCAAGAACTGTTAATCTCATTCTTCCTTATTATTTTTCTTTTTTCATCCAAACATATAAATTCCATCAATTCCTGCCCTTGTGCCTTCATTAGGACAAATCCATGCCACAAAAATTCAGTTCTCAGCTCATCCTGAGCTTGCTGTTCAAATGGCTAGAAAAAGAGCTAAGCCATAGCAGGTGCCTGTAGTCCCAGCTTCTTGGGAGGTTGAGGCAAAAGAATCCCTTGAGACCAAGAGTTTGAGGTTGAGGTGAGCTATGACACCACAGCACTCTACCGGGGGCGACATAGTAAGATACTGTCTCTAAAAAAAAAAAAAAAAAAAAAAAAAAAAAAAAGCTAAGCCAGGTAAACTCACTTCACATTTGTGATTGTTACCCCATTACTTATAAATAATAATTTCACATCTTTGTCCCAAGCCTTCCACTTGTATCCCCCTTAACCAAAGACTTTTTCCAAGTTCCCACTAACATATCTGTGCCCATATACTCCGGTTTCTTAATGTGGAAGCACCCATATTCTTAAAGGCCAACACTTCCACTTGTGGACCTAAACCCATCTTAGCTTAAGACTCAAAGACACTTTCCTGACATCAATTGTCCTCTTCTATGCAATTCCTTCAGCCTACAAATAGCAGTTATTTCTCATCAAAAATTCTTTTTGCCCTCAGTTTTACCTTACTACTACCCCTGTCTACTTTTCAGCAAAACTCCTACAAAGCTCTCTACTGACATACTACAAGCCCTGCCTTAAGATTTCCTTTTCATGGCTCGGTGCCTGTGGCTCAAGCAGCTAAGGTGCCAGCCACATACACCTGAGCTGGCGGGTTCAAATCCAGCCTGGGGCCCGCCAAACAACAATGATGGCTGCGACCAAAAAAATAGCTGGGCATTGTGGCGGGCACCTGTAGTCTCAGCTACTTGGGAGGCTGAGGCAGGAGAATCGCTTGAGCCCAGGAGTTAGAGGTTGCTGTGAGCTGTGATGCCATAGCATTCTACCCAGGGCGACAGCTTAAGGCTGTCTAAAAAAAAAAAAAAAAAAAAAATTTCCTTTTCAATTTGTTCTTAAACCCATACCACGCAGGATTTCACCAACCATTCCTTGCATCAGGGGCAGCATGCTTCATTTACTATTCATTTGGACAAAAGATGCCGGCCAGTCTGGAAAGCCTTGTTATTAATACCTTGACTGCCAACTTCAAAGCAATTATGTGTTACTAAAGTAATTACCTGGCATTGTCAACTACTATATACATTGAAAAATGGAACTGTAAATGTATAACCCCAACCAAAATGCAGAAACTTTTTTTTTTTTTGTAGAGACAGAGTCTCACTGTACCGCCCTTGGGTAGAGTGCCGTGGCGTCACACAACTCACAGCAACCTCTAACTCTTGGGCTTATGCGATTCTCTTGCCTCAGCCTCCCGAGCAGCTGGGACTACAGGCGCCGGCCACAACGCCCGGCTATTTTTCTGTTGCAGTTTGGCCGGGGCTGGGTCCGAACCCTCCACCCTCGGTATATGGGGCCGGCGCCCTACTCACTGAGCCACAGGTGCCGCCCGAAATGCAGAAACTTTTATACTAAAGGTAAGGCTTGATATCTCTACATAACACAACCAAATGCCCTCAGGCTTGTCAATATAAAGACAAACAATACATTTTATTAAACATTAGTAAAACTGGAACACTCAACACCAAAGACTTGTGCTCATTTTTAAAGACAACGATGAAACTGGGCAGAAAGTTTAAGCAGCCTTTCAGTGCAAGAACAAGTAAACCAAAGGTTTTGTTGTTGGTTCCCACAGACTTAATGGACAGATTGCCATGAGAGCCTATTTTAAAACCAATCATAGTGTGGGCTAAGTGCAGTGGCTCATGACTGCAGTCTTAAGTTACTTGGGAAGCAGAGGCAGGAGGATCTCTTCATCTTGAGAACAGGAGTTCAAGGCTGTAGTAAGCTATAGCTGGGCCACTGTACTCTAGCCTTCCCAGAGGGACAACCCTGTTTCAAAAAAAGGAAAGTAAAAACAAAGGATGCCTAGGTTTAAAATAGTTTGAGCCATAGTCAAAGGTCAATAAAATCCCAAAATTTGTCAGCAAAAATAATCTTCTCCACTGGTAAGCGAAGAACCCATCAACCACTGACATCTAGCACCTGGTGGTGAGTTAGAAGCCTTCGATCATAGTGAACTAGCTAAGACCCCACCTTGTAATAAAAAGAACATCTATCAATACAAAAAAGAATAGGTACAAAGACACTAGCTGCTCTCACAAAATTGTCAATATACATTTATTAATCTATACTGTAGTATAACCTCAACTGGGTTTCCCTGGTTGCTAAAGCTTCAATGAATACTCCAACTTTGATAAACTGTCAGAACTACATACAGAGACACCCTCTCTCTTACAGTTACAACCCATTCTGTAGGTTGTGTTATTTTTACAGCAACAAATTTGTTTCTTAAAATTGGGTATTTAAAGTTTGCTACATAAGTATAATCAATCACGAGGTGTTGTAACTAGATTGTTTAATTCTTGAGTGTTACCTGTCAACTCTAAGGAGCACATACTGAGACTCTGTGTTTTGAGCTAAGTCTTATTCTATCCCAACCACTATGGTACTAGGAATGAACACTGCCACAGACCGCACTACAGGATGCACTAAAATACACTTGGCTCATGGAATTGTTCCTCAACCAATGTAATAATCATCTTAATAAGTAGATTATTTAATGATATTCCAGAACTGGGATTCTTTTTCTCAAATTCTTTTTTTGCATTTTTTGGCCAGGGCTGGGTATGAATCTGCCACCTCCGGCATATGGGGCCAGCACCCTACTCTGTTGAGCCACAGGTGCCACCCCTCAAAATGTAAATTCTTAATGGTATGATTCCATCCTGCAACTTTTTAGGGTAACAATAACAACCACAACAAAAACGATAAAGTGCAAAAGTGCATACCTAAACTGAAAAGTGATAATGGAAAATTATATCTCCTCTCACAGGTAAAAATTTACTCTACCGATTCTTCACTGATGCCATGGTAGAGTTCAGGTAATAAAAGGTAATAAAAGATTACCTTTACCTTTCTCTTTCCCAAGGAGGCAGGTTTAAAAGACAATGTGGTTTAAACTATTCTCTTACCTGTTCATGAATAGAAAATTTGAAATTCCATACCCTCATTAAAAAGAAATACATAAAGTAGATCTCATTTATACAAGCTGTTTTTAACCAGAGCCAAAGATGCAAAGAACACTTTCTCAAAGATAACTGACTTCAGGTTCACCTCTTAGGTATCTGATGAAAGAAAATGTTAGGTGTTAAAAGGTAAGGGACTCAAAGACTGCAGGAGAAGCATGATGCTGAGTCCTAACACATGCTTGAGGAATTTAATAGAAATTATTAAATTTCTATTAAATTTATTTAATTTAAATAAATGGTTATTATGGACCATACCTGCGGAATCGTGGTCTATAACCCCGATACATATTCTGTCTTACTGGTCTACCTTGTTCTCCTGCACCCTGGTTGTCAGCACCCTGAAAAGACAATGGATATTAAGCCTATTGGATCAGTAACATAAGAATAAAAACCCAACAAGACAAATCTGCATACAAGAGTTAACAAAACTCCTACAAACCCAATCATCTAGTAATTGTGATTACACTACAAATTATTAATCCTTGTTATTTCCTATAAGAATCAATGTGTTGCATGCCCCCTGGGTAAAGGGCTCAACTCTAAGTTAAACTCTACCTTATAATGGAAAACAATATAACCTGAACATTTGTACCCTCAGATTAATTTGGAAAAAAAAAAAAAAAAAAAGACAAAAGGTACTGGTATTAAAAAATAGACGCATAATGGCCCAGTGCCTGTAGGACAGTGGTTATGGTGCACTGAGGCAGGTGGATTCGAACCTGGCCTGGGCCAGCTAAACAATAATCACAATTGCAACAAAAATATAGCTGGGCACCTGTAGTCCCACCTACTTGGGATGCTGAGGCAAGAGAATTGCTTAAGCCTAAAAGTTTGAGGTTGCTGTGAATTGTGACGGCACAGCACTCTACTGAGGGTGACATAGTGAGACTCTGTCTCAATAAAAAAAAAAAAAAAAAAAAAAAGGGTGGCGCCTGTGGCTCAAGGAGTAGGGCGCCGGTCCCATATGCCGGAGGTGGCGGGTTCAAACCCAGCCCCGGCCAAAAAAAAAAAAAAAACCCCAACGACAAAAACACATAGGCCAATGAAACAGAATAGAGAACAAGAAACAGACGTGCATATTTATAGCCAAGTTAAGGAAAAAAAAGAATCATGATTAGTAGCTCCATTGTAGGGAAAGAACTCTAGGACATTCCTTGAACTAGTCCTGCTGAAAGTTATCAAGTTATTACATGTTATTGTTGATCCTTTTTCTTTGGGTGAAACTTACCTCCATCACTTCTCCCTGCACAGGAGGGTTGGAATACTGTGGTCGACGCCCATAGGGTCTCCGCATGTAGTAAGGTGGGAACCTTCGCCTGCGGTAGGGCCGGCGTTGTTGGGCCTGGCCTTCAGGAGCACTCTCAGATCCCTCGTTCTTTTCCCCACTCTCGCTATTCTGGTAATTCTGCTGGTAATTGCGTGGAGGACCCCTGCGACGTGGATAGCGCCTATAATGGTTACGGTCTGCTGCGTATTTACTGCCTTGAACTGGAATTCCACCAGGGCCTGTAACATTTGCTGCCTCCGCACCCTACAAAAGCCATTATATATATTGATGGCAACAAAGGAAATCAAAACACTTTCCACAAATCTCACACAAAGCAATAGGAAAAAAGGGGGCAAAGGGGAGGAGTCTGCATAGCCAGGGGTGCATAGGAATGACTAAGTATCAGCTCCTCACTGTTCTAAAGACAATGCCCTCTAACTGCCGCCAGCACGTTAGGCTCGATGCACCTGTGTTCATGTGGTCACCTGAACACATCCATCCACATTAGAACCACCACCCTAACAGATGAGATCTCCAAAATATTTCCATACTGGTCAAACCTTTACACAAAAAGCATCCTCACCTTTTCTCCTTCAACAACATCAAACTCCACAGTCTCTCCATCTCCTACACTGCGAAGGTACTTCCTGGGGTTATTCTTCTTTATGGCAGTCTAGTAATATCACATTCCAAAAATAGATTAACAGGGGAGAATAATGTGCTTTTGTATTTAATATGTACCAGAGTCGATATTTCAGCTTGGATATACACTTAAATCTTTAAGATATACTTTAGACCAAACTGTCAAGAAATTTAGGAGTACAGGGACCACACTACCCCCATCCTCAACCAAAATACTCCAATACAAGGCCCCAGAATTTTACCACTATTTACGAAACTAAAGCAAGTAATTTAACACCTATGACAGACACTACTACATATATATTTTTAAAAATGCTTTTTGTAAAAGCTTTATATGTGACTTTGAACAAAATGAAGATATCCACCTATCCCCCAACGACTGCACTTAATATAAGATAGCCCCACACAGGGCCAGTTTAGATGACAGGCGAGTTTGGATTTGTATGCTTCAAAGTTGACCAAACCAACTTTGTCCCTGTTACTATATCAAACTCAGTAACAAATGTCAACCAAAATCCCTTCCAACCTGTGATAATTCAATGGAAATGCAAATCACATGTATTAACTATGTCATTCTTTAGGACTGTTGGTTATCACCGCCCCTGAAGTAACATTAGAGATCTATTACTTCTATGTCTCCTGTTGAAGGTAAAGCAAAAGGGAAAAATAATACCTCGCATTTTTATGTAATATTTTATAAAGTTCTTTCACATGTTGTCTATTCAATCTCATTATGACAGAGAATGTGAGGTATCATTATTCCTTTTTTACAGGTTAACAGGTTTTTAAAAAAAAGTCAGGTAAGTATGCAGCACAGCGGAGACATTTTCTAAATGCAGGTCTTGGGATTCCAAATCCCGTGTTCATTCCACATCACAGTGGTTTCCATTACAGGATCACTCACGCATTTCCATTCCAGAGGCAGGAAAACCAACAAATCTGAGGCCAATTATGCTAAGTTGCCCAGAACTGCAGTCTCCTTGATACACAACTAAGACCTGAGCAGCTAAAGTCTCAAGAAACAACATGTTGAAACCACTTCCAAATAAAAAGGAAAGCATATTGGTGACACCTTGTGAATTGGTACAACTAGGTGAAGTCAAATAATTGATCTCATCTGTCATCTAAACTGTCACATAGTTTTCATACATTTCACATATAGCCAACTATCAATTACCTGCAGTCACAGGGGATAGCAGAAGTATGGATAAATAAAATCCCCCAACTCATATTGCATTCAGTCAACACCTCTAACCCCCCATCCCAACCCTCAAGGATTGCCAAGAGGCAGCAAGACTGACAATCCTTGCTGTCTCTTGTTTGTACGTCTACATATTCTTTTGAACATAAAGAAACAAGTGAATTGTCTTTACCCAAAAAAGAATACCAATTTCTTAAACATTTGCTTTAAAATAATTATTTATCTAAGTATTACTGTATTTATTTACATTTAGAACTTAAATGATTCCATACTTACATTTGACCCTGGGATTATCTGATAGGGTTTTGGATGTACTAGAAATTGATCTGGCTTCCCCCTTGATTGTCAATGAGTGTTGTATAGGACACGTCAGAGAGCTACAAAGCACCAACCTAAGACAGCCCTTCCTAAGAAGCATGCTGTCATCCAAGCCCATTGCCTGAACAAACATGTGAGTATGGAAAATGACTTTAGGTCTTTTGATTTCTATAATCTAGTATTTAAAAAGTGGTTAAAAAGTTTATTAACATAATTTAACATAAGTTGACAATATTTCACCGGTCTTAGTGAAAAAACTGCATAGGAGAGCATCCATATACAAACATCTTTCCTACCCATTCATACCTTTGAGAGTAAGTTCAATAGGGCCTATAACATACTTAAGCTTAAGACATTAGTGGTCACATGGTAGTGGCTTGCTTTGGCAATAGTCTTGACTCCTTATTTTCCATGCATTGTCAAAACATTTTCGTTAAATGATACATGAGGAGAAAGTTCAGCATATAGCACTTACCCTACATTAGTCTTCTTCCGTAACACTGGAAGAAGCCGATCTAAAAATTATCTAATAAGCAATTACCAACTTTGCTGCACCTACCACCTTTCATTTATCCTTAAACCTTCAAACCTCCTTATTATTCCTTATTGTTCATTATTCAAACCAGTTAAGACTCTTCAAAGATTAAAAACAAAAAGCACTACCCATTCAAAGTACTTTAGAAAAAGCATAAGGACCAATATGCTCCTCTGCTTGTTTTCTAATACCTACTTCAATTACTGTTTTGCATGCACCTCTTTCCCAAGATTATTTGTCCCTAATGGTAGCCCTAACAGCAGCTGAACATTTCTTGCCAAACTTAGTACTTATGCAACATCAGTTCAAGTTTAGAATCGTGGAGGTTATTTATCTGGAATTAGGTATGAAGTATTCAGTGCCACTAGGACAAATTCAACATTTTACAAAGCTATAGCTAACAGGAAATATCAATTTGAAATACCTATTTTAAGTGAATTCCAATATAATGTTTCAATGTATACATTTTAAGTATGCTACTACTTAGTGTAAGAACTAGATTAACTAGGGGTTGGACTTAATGACCTTTGCAAGGAACAACAGTAGAAAAGACAAACCCTTTTCTTCCCCCAAACTTTTACTCAGAGGTGCAAGTATCTACATAAGCACTCACCTGGTGTACAAATACATCTTCCTTGGTGTCATTCCTGCAAGACAGAACCAAGTTCAACAAGTTAGAAAATGGAACATATTTCATGTTGCCAAAGATTTAAGAATACACCTGGTGACTGGTACACTATTTCCCCAAACTTCCTGGTTGCCAGCTAGCAGGAAATTTAGGAAAGAAACATACAAAGGCACCATGAACTCTCCTTTAAAGACTAAGCAATGTCAACAGTTATAACTGCAATCCCTGTAAGAAATCAAAGTGCGACTTACCAAGCCACAATTAAGAGGGCAGCAATGACTATCAACATACATTCTGCTACTCCCCCTATTAAACATTAACTATGTTCTGGCACACCCCACTCTTTTTGCCTCTAGAGAGCATGGCTACCAACAGGTAGGAATTACTTTCTCATTCCAACCTTAACCTGCAGTCCCAGCTACTTGGGAGGCGGAAGCAAGAGGATTCACCATCTTTAATTCCTAATTTTCCTTAAAGTCATAACCCCTTGCACACCCTGGAATGTGTAGGACAAAGAGAACCCTAATGTAAATGATGGTCGTTGGGTGGTAAGCCTGAATGTAAAAAAGAGAAGCCTAGGAAGTCAGTTATAAAAGCTACTCCAGAAGCTCGAACTGATGATGGCCTAGACTAAGAGGCCATGTATGAAGGAGGTATTTGAGATATCCTTGAGGCAAAAACGGGAAAGAATTGTGGATAACTGGATGTTAAGAGTAAAGAAGAAATGGACAATATCTTTTTTTTTTTAAATCTTGGGAGACTGGGATTAAGGTGATGGTACCAATAGGAAAAATAGACTTCTAGGCCTTTAGTGACCCATCAGTAGGTCAGAGTGAGATGGTTCTAGCGTTTAATGACAGAGGGAACAAAAGTTATAATCATCTAGACTGACGAGTTTATTTTTAACATAGGATCCACACTAGATTAATTCTGACTTGAATGTGATAGCCTGGACTGTCACAACTTAACAACATTTTTAATTTATGTGAACAAGATAATTTTGAAATCTTGAGGATCACTTTAGCCCAAGAGCTTGAAGTTGCTGTGAGCTATGACGCCATAGTACTCTACCCCAGGCCAATTGAGTGAGACTCAGTCTCAAAAAATAAGATGCCAAAAATAGCCATCTACAATTATGCTCTAACCTTTAGTTACCATTAATGTTCCAGAAAAGGGAATGGAAGCACCCCCAGTACTGTCCCTTGCCCTTCATGGTACATTTTGAGAATCAAAAGGCACAGATATGCCTTCACCATACCTTAACTAAGGGTGGTGGTTACAGACAAGGTAATTAGTTTTAGATTCTCCTTGCCACTGGACTGCAAGGAAGTCATGGAGGATAGACCATGCCTCATTTTTTTTTTCTCTACTAGCAGCCACCATACTGAAGCAACATGATAGGTACTCAATCATTAATACATCTATAACTGATGCCCAACTGATAAGCTAACATCGTTTATCAGATGTATTATATACTTTTTTTTTTGCAGTTTTTGGCCCGGGCTGGGTTTAACCTACTACCTCTGGTAGATGGGTCCGGCGCCCTACTCCTTTGAGCCATAGGCGCTGCCCTATATACTGTATTCTTATAATGAGATTAAGCTAGATGAAAGAAAATCTATTTCAGGGTTAACTTCATAAATTTGCATCTATTTTGTGGTAGTAAATGATAAAATATGCTAGTATCTCTGTATTTATGCATTCTTGACACAACTTTTTCCTTTCTGGATTTTTAAAGCATTTCTTATACTTTAAACTTACCAAGCCCTCTACACCCTTCTCCCAAAATATTTGTTTAAGTAACCATCTCCAAGTTTTTCTAATTGTCACAAATCTTTGAAAAATATTCTAAATATATCCATTGGAAAAAAAATCTATGTATAAAAGTGGTCCCTTGCAGTTCAAACCCATGTTGTCCAAGGGTCAAATGTATAATAGTTGTTTACTCCAGGAAATTTTTTTTTTTTTTGTAGAGACAGAGTCTCACTTTATGGCCCTCGGTAGAGTGCCGTGGCCTCACACAGCTCACAGCAACCTCCAATTCCTGGGCTTAAGGGATTCTCTTGCCTCAGCCTCCGAGTAGCTGGGACTACGGGCGCCCGCCACAATGCCCGGCTATTTTTTGGTTGCAGTTTGGCCGGGGCTGGGTTTGAACCCGCCACCCTCGGTATATGGGGCCGGCGCCTTACCGACTGAGCCACAGGCGCCGCCCTACTCCAGGAAATTTTAAGATGAAAAGATTTTTCTTTGGGGGGGGGGGGTGGCAAATCTTTAAGCCTTCCTTAATGCCAACATTTATTTAGTTTTCATGGACTTCCCACAAATTACATAGCTAATAGACAGACCTACCACGATCAAGTCAGTATCAGTCAATCATCTTTCCACAAAGCTACACTTTTTCTACCAAAACCCACACATTAGCCACTTGGGAGTCTAGGTGGGAAGACAGCTTGAGCCAAGTGTTTGACATTGTAGTGAGCTGTGATCCTGCCATTGTGCTCCAGCCTGGGCAACAGATCCACATTTTAGGCTTTGTGAGATCATATACTCTGCAACAAAGATGATACCCATTCTCACTCTCCAGGCCATATAAAAACAAAAGATTTAGCTTGGCCTCTGTAGCTCAGGGGCTAAGGCATCAGCCACATACACCAGAGCTGGTGGGTTGGAATCCAGCTGGGGCCTGCCAAACAACAATGACAACTACAACAAACAATAGCTGGGTGTTGTGGTGGGTGCCTGTTGTCCCAGATACTTGGGAGGCTGAGGCAAGAGAATCGCTTAAGCCCAAGAGTTGAAGTTTGCTGTGAGCTGTGACACCACAGCACTCTACCAAGGGTGACAGAGTCTCAAAACAAACAAACAAACAAAAAACCCCCACAAAAGATTCCAAAGAGATAAAGTCCCATGAGCAACTCTTAATTTGTAAAGCTGACCTGCACACTAAACTAGTTCTAAATTTCATAAACCAGAATGTATAAAGAATTAAGCTCCTCACATCCAGGGAACCAGCAGTCAGCACAGAGAAACCCCAGTGACACGCTTACAGACCGTAAGTCTTTCAATGACTAATGACTAAGAATAGTCATCTGAAGAACTTATCTGTATATGAACACAACCAAACTGAAGATGGACTCAGTCTACTTCAGAGATAGCGTAACAACCGCTGGTGAACACAAATGCCAAATCAGAAC
Organism: Nycticebus coucang; assembly: GCF_027406575.1. Lineage (NCBI taxonomy): Eukaryota > Metazoa > Chordata > Mammalia > Primates > Lorisidae > Nycticebus > Nycticebus coucang. The sequence goes on along the minus strand of NC_069801.1, from coordinate 36,584,658 downwards.
ACAAGAGTTCAAATCCAACGCTGCCACTTAACTGGACAAGTAACATTTCTTAGTGCCTCAGAGTTAACAGTACTGGTGCTTCAATGTGTGAAAGAAGTCACCTTTTAGTTATACAGGCATGACTAAGTATGTTTCTAAACAGGAAATAGCTAAGCCTTTCCCTAGCTTGGTTTATTACATCTTCTTAGACCCTAGGTAATAAACTTAAATGCATATATAGAGGCTCAGTGGGAAGGGGAGTCATCAAGATAAGACAACTAAGTGGAACAGACTGGTTATAAAAAGAAAGAAAAAAAGAATGTATGCCCCATCTAAAAGGTGGTGACAATACTCAGGGCCAGTTGGTTTTTATTTATATGTCAACACAGGCTCCTCAAACTAGCTAAAGTTCCAATATTAAAAATATGACAATCTGGATTATTTTTGGTGTCATCTCTTAAATTTTTAATGTTAGTAACTCCAATTTTTTAAAAGTCACTGTATGACCTCTTCTCTATTCCTTTTGCTCCAAATTCCTTGCTCACCTCAAAACTTTAGAACCATTAGGCATTTTTAAGCACTCAATAACAGAGAAGTATTCCCATTCTGGTCACTATAAAAGTTGCATGCATGTCCCATTGGAAAATAAATCATCACTGAGCAATTCATGGTAATCTTTCATGAAGTTTGGTGAATATGGATCAATCCTTAATAGCTAATAAAATCAAACAGTAATTTAGAGGGGGTGGCTAATAACTCCCTCTAGTCACATAGTCCAGTTATCTCTTGTAGACTCAGAATGCAAAGGAATATATAATTTCTCACAATTTCTCGATCAGTCTAACAAAGCCCAAATTTTTGCTATATTGAAAGCTTTCTGCTTTTCTTAATTAGCTTCTTGTACACAATATAATCATATGGGAAATGATTCCCTTAAGGAAATAATTCAAATATGGTTGTAACAATTCATTATAGGTGATAATTTAGGCGGGAACGAACACTTAAAACATGGCACCCCATGGGTGGTGCCTGTGGCTCAGTCGGTAGGGCGCCGGCCCCATATACCGAGGGTGGCGGGTTCAAACCCAGCCCCGGCCAAACTGCAACCAAAAAATAGCCGGGTGTTGTGGCAGGTGCCTGTAGTCCCAGCTACTCGGGAGGCTGAGGCAAGAGAATCGCTTAAGCCCAGGAGTTGGAGGTTGCTGTGAGCTGGGTGAGGCCACGGCACTCTACCGAGGGCCATAAAGTAAGACTCTGTCTCTACAAAAAAAAAAAAAAAAAACAAACCGGCACCCTCCCTTTTATAAAGAAACAGGGCAGGGCAAGTTACCTCCTCCTTTCTGTCCTCCCTAAGGAGAGCTAGGTGCCTCCAGCCCTGTATGTTATTTGCTCTACTACGAGAACTATATATACAACCAACTGCTAGCTTCCAAACTGCATTTAAGACCTACATTTTCCTTGATTAAGCCTCCCCTGATTTAACAGGAGTCAGATTTTTTTAAAGCATAAGTTTCACCATCCTTAAAGCAACCAGTTTAGAAACATAAAGCACATTTAATAAGGTAATGTGACAAAACAGAGGTTAGGATAGTCCAAACAAAGGATCATCAAAAGCCAATTTACACTTAACTTATCCTAGAGGATAAGCAATTGAATTGTTTCCAAGTCAGATATTCAGAGAAAGATACCTCATAAAATACTTGCAAAATGTAAAGAATTATTTTTGTCTTGGATAAAAACTCTTCAAAAAATGACATACATAACCTTAATGTCCACTCGATGAACTACAATATAAAAAGCATATCCTAAAATTTCTTTCTTTCTTTTTTTTTGTGGTTTTTGGCCGGGGCTAGGTTTGAACCCGCCACCTCCGGCATATGGGACCGGAGCCCTACTCCTGGAGCCACAGGTGCCGCCCCTAAAATTTCTTAAATAGTCAGGTGAGTGGCTCACGCCTGTAATTCTAACACTCTGGGAGGTAGAGGCGGAAGGATAGCTTGGAGTTCAAGACCAGCCTGAGCAAATGCCAGAATCCCCCCAACCCCCATCTCTACTGAATATAGAAAAACTGAGGCAAGTGGATCACTTGAGCCCAAGAGTTGAAGGTTGCTGTGAGCTATGATGCCACAGCACTCCATCCAGGGTGACAGCTTAAGACTGTCTCAAAAAAATAAAAAAAATAATTTTTTTCTTAAATACATACAAAAACTACACTCTATAAACTGAAAAGGCTGCAAGCTACAGTCCCCTCTAAAATGCAGAGTTATCATTACAGTAGATCAAAGATTAGAAGCAATGATTTTGAATGTATGTCACACAGACCATGAACCTGAAATTCTTGTTAAAAACGTACCCAGACCTAACAAATCCAAAGCTTGAAGGAGGAATTCAGAGCCTTGCCATTTCCAACATTCCTCATAGTAAGCATGCTGAAATTTGAAAGCCGTTGATTTAAGAAAAATCAAAGTTAAGAGGGAAATTCTAACTGAAACACTACTAAATTCAAGAGACCACATAAAATTAATCCGAAGTGTAGCTTTGGCCTGTGAGGAAGGCAAACAGTTAAGACAACTGGAAAATCCTAAAGATCTTGGAAGAAACACCACCTTCCCCTACAACCGCAAATCAGAATGCCTATAATTTCTGGCTTTCAGTGTTTCCAAAATTATGTATGGTTGATCAATGACTGGTTTCTTTTATTAGACAATTATGTCTGTCTTTTAGCCTGATTTCACCCATTTGTTGTCCACTTCACAAGTATTCTTAAGTGTTCTCTTTTAATCACCTGTTAACACCCCCTGAAGGAAGAATTTAAGAAAATGCTGAAATGGCACCATACTTATCCTACCTGTAACGCCAAGATTGCTACTGGCACGCACAAGCTGTGCTCTACACCCAGGCAACTGCACTACTAGCCTTGGCAGCCATCTTGGAAATGCCTGGCTCACAAGGGAACCCATGGAGAGTACAGCGAGTACACTGCTGTTATCACCAATATTGCTACAAACAATTTTAGGGATAAATCCTAAAGATGTAGTTTGCAGCTTTATCTTATTACTCTAGTAGTAAGAGGAACAATGTTAAATTTCCTGGGAGGATAGCCACCCAAACTAGAGCCAGGGCTTTAAAAAAACTGATTTTATCAATATGATTTGAACACAAGGAAGGAGGAGAATAAAAACTGAGGAAGGAAAAGGAATGTATCTTATCCGATACGTCATTTACTCTATGAGCAAATGGTAACAGCTCTCTGGTCAAAGCAGTCTCAGTATGAAAAATATCCGAGATGTTAAAAAGACAGTACATTTGAAATGTTAAACAAAGGCAGTATTAATCTTATAGTAAAGATGACAAAACATTCTGTACTTGACATGTCAAATCACATTACCACAAAAAGGTCAACAAGGTTTAAATACTTATGTTAATCAAGGGAGCACATTCTCAAATACCAATTTTAATAAAGTATAAAAGGATGACTAGAATAACAACGCACATGACTGTAGCTTCTCAAGTTTACCTTAACAGTTCATTGACTCTGCTTGCCTTTTAACTTGCTTTAAACCATTTACGAAGCCTTTGAAATTAGCTTCAAATTAGTATTTAACTGCAAAACAAAGACAACCTCTAGATCCACTAATCCCCACTCCCAGTCATCAAACAAAAATCACACCCATATACCAGACTAGTAACCACTCTTCAAAACACGACCGTGTGTACCAACGGAAGCCTGAAACAAACCCAAGCCCCGGAAAGCCTACGGAGCAGCAAACGCGCTAAAAAGGGGGAATGGAGGCTTCAGAGTAGGGCAGCTCACCTGTTGATGAAACCATATCCGTTTCTCACATTGAACCATTTTACTGTTCCCAAAACCTTCGTTGCTGGAAAAGAAAACAAAGCAAAACATCCCACGATTACCACATGTCCCTTCTACAACAGCCCGGCTTCTGTATCTGGTTCCTCGCGCGCGGCCGGCCGTAGCCACCTGACACCCTTTGCTTTCCAAAGACTGTCCGCGGGGCCGCGCTGGGGCCACGACGACGCCTTTGCCGTACACGTGGGTGAATCTGAAGCTGCGAGGCGCCCCAGGGCAAGCCAGGGGCGCGGGACCAAGATGGGCGTGTGCGCAGGCCGCCGGCGGAGAGCACGTGAAGGAAGGGGAAGCCGCCCCGGCCCACTCCGGCCTGCGTAGGCGGCCCGCCGCGCCCTCGGGGCACACGCGGAAGGGAGCTGGGTGGAGAAGTCAGGAACAACGGCGTGCCGGGCCCAAGCGCACGAGGCCGGGTGGCGGGGAGGGGACCCTACCGCACACGCGGTCGTCGGCTCGTGGCCGCAGGGGGAGGGGCGCGCGGAGGCGCGGGGTCCATAGGGGGCGCGGGAGGCGGCGCGCGCGCGCGCGCCTGCTGGGCGGGCGGGCCCCCGCGAAGGAGAGTGGGGGGGGCTCGGGGGGAGGGGCAGCCGCGCGCAGCGGAGTCGGTGCCCGCCGGCCGCGCGCCCGCTGGCTCGCCCAACTCTGGCTAACGGTTCCGCTGCCAGGCTTCCATACGGCCCCACCCCCGGCTCTACCCGGCCCTCACCGATGACCTTCTTGTCCCCGCCGGCAGGCGCCGCCGATGTGAGGCCGCCCGGGCCACCGCTCCCTGCGCCGCTGCCCGTAGTACCGGGCTTGGTGTCGGCAGCGCTGAGGGCGGGGGCGGCGGGCGGCTGCTGGGTCTCGGCCTCGCTGCTCATGGTTGCGGTGATGGTGACTGGGGCCGGCTGCGGCAGCTGCGGCTCCTCCCGATGTGTGATGGTAACTAGGCCGGCGGCGGCGGTGGGGCTGCTCAGGGCTCTCTGGGGTCCGCTCTCCGCTCCCGCTACCGATCGAACTAGCGAGAATGGCGGGACAGGCGGGATAAGCCCTATGAGCGACCCGCCCTCGGCATTGCTCACTGGCCAGAAGTGCTGTCAATCTCACCACCTGACCCCAATTCCTGCCTCCTATTGGCTAATACTTTGTCACTCCTCCATTCTCATTGGCTCTTAGGCGGCTAATTCAGCCGACCTACAACCGTTCCTGCCTCCGCTGCCGCCATAGAGACCGGAACTAGAATTAGAGCAGACACCACGAGAACCATAGAGTATCCGAGAGGATGGACAGAGAGAACGCGACTTTCACCAGGCAGCCGCTTTGGCGGGCCACGGGTTCAGGGGTTACGTACCTGCTGAAGAAAAGGCAAGCCCAAACGCTGGGCGGGGATTAACTGGCCTGACCCGGGCGACACCTTAGCCCCTCGAGGAGAGATAAGCCTCCTTCCCTGTTCCACACATGGACCTTCTGATATCAGATCATTACTGCGGGCATAGAGTCGTTTTTTTCTTTAATGGCTGTGTACTCGCAGCACAGCCGAGGATTTCTGCAATTGTTTAAACGTAAGCATTCGAAGAGTGTGTACTAGAGTAATACCCGTGGTGGGACCAGCATGTTTAGGGCGGGAGTGGACCCTGTGGAGACCTGCCTTCTGATCTGTTTTACCGTTTTATAAAGAATGTGTTTTAAGTATTCACGTCTGTTTGTATTGGCCACGATCAGATGTAATACAAATTCACGTTTATTGAACAAGCTAAACACTCCACCCTGGATTTTACTCTAACACCCATGTAAAATAGGGATTACTGTCCACGTTTCACAAACCATAAAACTGAGGCTGCCACCTGATGTTACTTAAGTCCTCCACCCGCCTTCACTCGTTCTTTATTAAGCATCTATTATCGGTTGGTGATGGAATACTTAAAATTTGAGTTTCTGCCTTCCCATAGAGGCAGAAATTTAAACAGCTTAACACATCAAACACTCCAGAACTGCAAAAGCACAAAGCGTTTTCAGAGGGGAAAGCGCTAACTTTCCAAGCACTAGAAGGGTTATGCAAAGGGCTAAAGGGGGGGAGTGGGGGTGGTGGTGGCCTGTGTCTCAGGGGAAATCCAAGTAGTCCGGTAAGAGAAGGATGACACATTGGATTATAGAGGTAAACAGGCTCAATTAGGTATACTTAACTTGAAATTTATCCTGAGGGCAAGATCTAGAAGGGTAATTTGTGATTTGTAAGTGGGGAGTGGCATCTTTAAAAAGATGACTGTCGAGTGCAGAGTGGGATGTAAAGAAGTAAGGAAACCAGTTAGGTTTGTGCAATATTCTAGATTCCTATCGGTATGGTCAATTCCACCTCCTAACGGCCTCCCTGAGTCAGTCCTGAAAACTCGAAATGTCCATCCAGAGTCTCTTCATTCTTACTGCCACTACTCTTGGCATTCCTCACCTATTGCTTAGAGCAGGGATGTACTAACTTGTTTTTGTAAGGGTGAAGTAGAAAATATTTTAAACTTGACAGGGCATTTGGTTCTGTCTTACTAGTCACATTTAGAGTCTGAAAGCAGCCTCTAAGGGTGCCTGTGCTGCAAAATTTTTATTTATTGCCACTGAAATATGAATGTTATAGAATTTTTTAGATGCCACAAAATACTCGTTCTTAGCTTGTAAACCATAAAAACAGGGAGCATAGTTTGTTGACCCGACCCTCCCGCCCTCCTACTTAGAACACTGCTGTAGCCTCAAAACCATACTCTCTACCTCTTTCTTACTCTAATATTCCCCACCACAACAGCCAGAAGGTTTTGAAAACATCTACCACCTTTACCATTAGGATAGTCCTCTCTCAACTTACCTCCCCACTCTTTACATTCCTTGTCCAATCTTCCAGGTGCTCTTTTAGCCATTGCTCCTTCTGAACTATCTCATACTATCCTCTCAACTGTAACTTCTTTTTTTTTTTTTCTGAGACCGAGTCTCACTACGTGGCCCTTGGTCCAGTGCTGTGGCGTGTCACAGCTCATGGCAACCTCAAACTCTTGGGCTTAAGTGAGTCTCTTGCCTCAGCCTACAAGTAGCTGGGGCTACAGGAGCCCTATTTTTTATTTTTTTTTATAGTTGTCCTTGTTTAGCAGCCCCAGTGTAAGTGGCTGGCACCCTAACCACAGAGCTACAGGCACCAAGCCTCAACCTATAACTTCTTTTCTACTTTCTTCCCCTTTACCTGCTTCTGTATCCTTTAGGTTTTGGTTCAGGTGTTACTAGATTAAGAGTTCCTCCCATCCTGATACACTCATTCCTCTAATTAAAATCATCCCCACTAGACTCAACTATGGCTAGTTGCTTGAGCAAATAGCCATAATACCTTAATGCATTTGTTAAATGAATGACACGGTGTAGAAAATGAATGGGAAAAGGCAGTACTGGAAGCAGAAAGGTCATCTGGGCAGCTCCACCAACATTCCAGGTAAAAAAGACCTCCGGCAGCAATGTGGATGGAGAGCAGGTGGATTCCAGAGCTAGCTGCTATTCATCTGTTCCAGCTATAGGTGACTTTTGAATGTTAAAAAGAAAATCTTTCCTCAAGAGGCAGTTCTGCCAACACTGAAGACACTTAAAAGCATGCCTCCTAGGCTTTAGAGCTTTTTCCCAAATTTGGGTTACAAAGACACTGAGAAATTGCAGCAACACCCCTAAGGATAAGTGAGCAACCTCCCCTATACTTTGAAGAGATGGCTTCTCAAGCAGGAAAACAGATTCTGAATATTTTTCTCTTTTTTTTTTTTTTTGCAGTTTTGGCTGGGGCTGGGTTTCAACCCACTACCTCTGGCATATGGGGCTGGTGCCCTACCCCTTTGAGCCACAGGAGCCGCCCTAGTATTTTTCAAATGTTACTCTAAGGTCAGCACATCAGGCACAGCGGCTCATGCTTGTAATCCTAGCACTCTGGGAGGCAAAGCAGGTGGATTGCTTGAGCTCAAGAGTTCAAGACCAGCCTGAGCAAGAGCAAGACCCTGTCTCTACTAAAAACAGAAAAACTACCTGGGCATGGTGGAGGGCACCTGCAGTCCCAAACTATGGGGGAGGCTGAGCCAAGAGGATTGCTCAACCCAAGAGTTTGAGGTTGCTGTGAGCTACGATACCACCGCACTCCACCCAGAGTGACAGAATGAGACTCTGTCTCAAAAAAAAAAAAAAAGTATCATTACTGGGCCAGATGCAGTGGCTGATGCCTATAATCCAAGCACTCTGGGAGGTAGTGGAGGGTGGACTGCCTGAGCTCACAGGTTCGAGACCAGACTGAGCTAGAGCAACACCTTGTCTCTAAAAATAGCCGGGTGTTGTGGTGGGAACCTATACTCCCAACTATTTGGGAACCTGAGGGAAGAGAATCGCTTGAGCCCAAGAGTTTGAGGTTGCTGTGAGGTATGGCACCACAGCACTCTCAAAAAGAAAAAAAAGGATGATTACTTACTCCTTCCATCACTTCATTCAGCTGTCTTCATGCTCAATGAGTGTGGAGATGAGCTGTTTAAAAAAGAAACTAGTTTTCTTGTAGCCACTTTTCTACCATAGCAGAGATCGCCCTGAAGCAGACTGTTCAATCTCATCCCCCATCCAACATGGCAGCTCTCAACTCCAGAGTTCTGCTAGTCCCTGTGCCATCCTGGGAGCTGACACCACCCAGCCTTCCATGGTGACCACAGAACAACTCTAGTGTCTGCCTTTAAGTGGTATAAGGGGCCAGGATATTCATCCTAAGCATCTCCTTTGCAAAAAATAACTCTTACCTTGTCGCCATCTCTGTAACAGACTCTAGCCTAAGAACAGAGTTCCCTCTTCCCAGGAAGCTCTCCCTTTCCTGATCATATGGCCAATCCCAACCAATCTGTCAACACCTCAAAAGTCACTTCTTCCTCTCACCCCTAGTCTCCCCACTCTGCTCCCACAGCATCTTTTTTTTTTTTTTTATAAATTTTAATTGAATATTTACTAAGTTTCACATGTATCCTTGTAAGATGCACCACAGGTGTAATCCCACCAATCACCCTCCCTCCCCTCCCTTTCCCCCTTTTCTTAGGTTATAACTGGGTTATAGCTTTCATGTGAAAGCCATAAATTAGTTTCATAGTAGGGCTGAGTACATTGGATACTTTTTCTTCCATTCTTGAGATACTTTACTAAGAAGAATATGTTCCAGCTCTATCCATGTAAACACGAAAGAGGTAAAGTCTCCATCTTTCTTTAAGGCTGCATAATATTCCATGGTGTACATATACCACAATTTATTAATCCATTCATAGATCGATGGGCACTTGGGCTTTTTCCATGACTTAGCAATTATGAATTGGGCTGCAATAAACATTCTGGTACAAATATTTTTGTTATGATGTGATTTTTGGTCTTCTGGGTATATGGCTAGTAGAGGAATTATAGGACTGAATGGCAGATCTATTTTTAGATCTCCAAGTGTTCTCCAAACATCTTTCCAAAAGGAATGTATTAATTTGTATTCTGACCAGCAGTGTAGAAGTGTTCCCTTTTCTCCACATCCACGTCAACATCGCTGGTCTTGGGATTTTGTGATATGCGCTAATCTTACTGGAGTTAGATGGTATCTCAAAGTAGTTTCGATTTGCATTTCTCTGATGATTAAAGATGATGAGCATTTTTTCATATGTCTGTAGGCTGTGCGCCTGTCTTCTTCAGAGAAGTTTCTCTTCAAGTCCCTTGCCCAGCCTGCGATGGGATCCCTCGTTTTTTTCTTGCTTATACGTTTGAGTTCTCTGTGGATTCTGGTTATTAAACCTTTGTCCGAGACATAACCTGCAAATATCTTCTCTCATTCTGAGGGCTGTTTGCTTGCTTTACTTACTGTGTTCTTGGCTGTGCAGAAGCTTTTTAGTTTGATCAGGTCCCAGTAGTGTATTTTTGAAGCTGCTTCAATAGCCCAGGGGATCCTCCTCATAAAATACTCACCCAGACCGATTTCTTCAAGGGTTTTCCCTGCACTCTCTTCTAGTATTTTTATAGTTTCATGTCTTAAGTTTAAATCTTTAATCCAGTGATTTATCTTAGTTAATGGTGAAAGGTGTGGGTCCAGTTTCAGTCTTCTACAGGTTGCCAGCCAGTTCACCCAGCACCATTTGTTAAACAGGCAATCTTTTCCCTACTGAATGTTTTTAATTGGCTTGTCAAAGATCAGATAACGGTAAGTAGCTGGATTCATCTCTTGATTCTCTATGCTGTTCCAGACATCTACTTCTCTGTTTATGTGTCAGTACCATGCTGTTTTGATCACTATTGATTTATAGTACAGTCTCAGGTCTGGTAGCGTGATTCCTCCTGCTTTGTTTTTATTTCTGAGTAATGTCTTGGCTATTCAAGGTTTTTTCTGATTCCATATAAAACGAAGTATTATTTTTTCAAGATCTTTAAAGTATGACAGTGGAGCTTTAATTGTATATTGCTTTGGGTAGTATGGACATTTTAACAATGTTGATTCTTCCCAGCCATGAGCATGGTATGTTTTTCCATTTGTTAACATTTTCAGCTATTTCTTTTCTTAGCGTTTCATAGTTCTCTTTATAGAGATCTTTCATCTTTCTATCTGTCCTTTGTTAGATAAACTCCCAAATATTTCATCTTCTTTGGCACTACCGTGAATGGAATAGAGTCCTTAACTGTTTTTTTCAGCTTGACTATTGTTGGTATATAAAGCCTACCAATTTATGAATGTTGATTTTGTAACCTGAGATGCTGCTGTATTCCTTGATCACTTCTAAGAGTTTTGCAGTAGAATCTCTGGTGTTTTCCAGATATACAGTCATATCATCTGCGAAGAGCGAAAGTTTAATCTCTTCTGACTCCCACAGCATCTTGTATCATGCATGCCTCTGTCACTCATTCCCATGCCACAAGTAGTTCTTGAGCATCTATTAGATAACTGTCCCCCAGGTGCCGAGGACATAGCAATAAAACAAAAACAAAAGAAAAATAGACACAATTTCCTGCCCTTAAATTCTAATATTTACCGTCTTGCACTGAAACTGTGCCTGTCTCCTGTCACAAGCAGAGGCCACATGTTATTCATTTTCAGCTTCTGCCTAATTCAGAGACTGATGTGGGATGTAGGTAGATGCCAGATGAAACAATTCAACTAAATAGCCCATCACAAGAATATCAGCTCGGGATCACAGCTGTTTATCCTCTTTCCCAGCCCTTTACAATTCCTCTTTATCTAGTTACTTAATGATCTCTCCTCCACTAGATAGCAGTCCTTTCTCAGCTATGTCCCCTGAAGCCTGTTTACTTGGCCAGAGAGACTTGTAAATATCTACACTATAGGGCCCACGTACATCTCACCATCTCCCTTGTCCCCTAAAACTAAGTATATTGACACAACATTTTTTTTTTTTTTGGACGAGTCTCATTATGTCACCCTCGGTTGAGTGTTATGGTGTCACAACTCACAGCAACCTCAAACTCTTGGGCTTAAGCGATTCTCTTGCCTCAGCCTCCCAAGTAGCTGAGACTACAGGAACCCACCACAATGCCTGGCTATTTTTTGGTTGTAGTTGTCATTGTTTGGCAGGCCCAGGCTGGGTTTGAACCTGCCAGCTCTGGTGTACATGGCTGGCACCTTAGCCACTGAGCTACAAGTGCTGTGCCCGACACAACATTTTTAACTAAATCCTACTGTCATAGAATTCAGCTGTTTGCTACCTCTGCTATTGTAGCATCCTACTACCAGTAGTTATGATTCATCCCCAGCCATATGACAGGAGAAAGGAAACTGGAATAGGAGATCACAGAAAATGCCTCATGAAAGGAACACCAGGGAATTTTCTTCTTTCCCTCTTCAACAATGCACTCCTTTTAAAACTAACACTTTCCAAGACATGTTTCTGTTTATAAATTACCTTCATATCCATTCTCTTGATTCTCAATAATGCTATAAGGTAAACAGATATTACCCCTACTTTACAGATGAGGAAACTGGGCTCTGAAAGAGGAAGTAAACCTCTCAAGATCTCCAGTTTAAATGACCCCAGATTCAAACCACAGTTTTTGACTAAATTATTCCTGGTTCATCATGGTCAAGACACATTCTACCAAATGGTTTCCCTTTCCCCAAAGATCCCAAGTTATGGATCCTATTCCCACAGGCTCCATTCAGAACCAGAGTGAACCTACTGGGATCTTTGGAATAAATAGTGTTAAAAGACCCTGGGGCTTTGCCTGAACCTAAGAGTGGCCTGCTAAGACTGCTTACAAGTGGAAGGCATCAACTATACATAGCAAGGGCTTAGCTCAGGTCCATGCTGGCCTCTGGGCAGTGCCACTTCTAGCTGAAGCTGGAAGGAGACAGGGCTATCATTAAAATCATTTAAAAACAATACACATACAAAAAAAAAAAACCCAAAAAACTTTATTTACAGTTGAAAACTTAAACACAATCTTAGGTTCTGAATCTGTGCTACTTCCAGGGTCTCTTGATCAAATGGGCAGCAGCAGGCAGGGAAACACAGAGGGCAGTCCACATTCTCTTACTTGAGAACATCACCCAGAGCCATGGAAGGCCTACAATGCCAGAGATGTGGAGGTCAGTGAAGGATGGGGAAATAAAGAGTTTAGAGTAGTGGTTTTCAATGCTGCAGCCCTTTAATATAGTTCCTGTGGGTCATGACCCACAAGTTAAGAAACGCTGGTTTACAGGATCTAGAAGGGGACATCCCACGAGAGACAATGCTCCCAGCTGTCCTCTCCACTCCTAATCCTGTTTTTCCAAAAGGGTAGAATGGGTCTGATAAAGAAACTACCATTTTTTTTTTTTTTTGAGACAGAGTTTCAGTTAGTCACCCTCAGTAGAGCGCCGCAGCGTCACAGCTCACAGCAACCTCAAACTCTTGGGCTCAAGTGATTCTCTTGCCTTAGCCTTCCTAGTAGCTGGGATTACAGGCACCCACCACAATGCTATTTTTTTTGTTGTTGTTGTTTACCAGGCCCAGTCTGGGTTCAAACCCACCAGACTTGCAGCATGTGGCCGGTGCCCTAACCACTGAGGACACGTGCCTAGCCAAGAAACTAATATTTATGACTAAGCATACTGTCTCATTTATTATTTACCTTTTCAGAGTTCTGTGTAGTATATATTATCTCTAATTATGCAAAGGAGCAATCTAGAGTTTCATGGGTTTAATGGCTTGACTCAGTCTATAGGATTAGACAGTAGTGGAGCACCCTGGTCTACTTGGCTCCAAAGCCTGTGTCCCTTTTGTTAGACTTCAGTGGCTCTTTGTGGAAATCCAAAACAAAGAGCAATCCATCTTCTTTGCATGTTTCAGATCCAGCTATAAAGAGAAAGTCCACACTCTTGGAGTCATCTATACCAAAAGATAGGGTGAGTATACTCAAGATACTACTGTCCCCCTCACCCTGCCATCCCCAAATGGTGCCCACATCCTCCTCCAGAGTCCTGGTGTCATATTGCACATCCAGACAAAAGTTTAACTCTGGGCCCTCAAGCAAAATGTATAATAAATGCACTTTGTAAGTTGCATGGTGGATTAAGATCTAGACCCGGCACTATGTTAGTCAACATGGTCTTTGCTTCAAGGAGGCATCAGTCCAAGGAAAAATAGCACCTTTGGGATACATTGTGTTAAAGGCTGTAATGGAAGGATGAACCAAGTGCTGTCAGAGAGCATCCAGGTAGGAACCATTGATTCAGCCTAGACCTAGGAGGAAGAGATGGGGGAACCAGGGAAGGATCCACAAACTGATGTTAGCCACAGCTATGGGCATACTATTGAGATGTGTTGGGAGGGATTAGGATTAGTTGAAATTACATATTAAACAGTATATATTTCTATTATAAGATAATGCTTAATGTAGAAAATTTAAGCATAAATAGGATAACAAACTAAAAAAGCTTCTTTGCTATCTCTATTCTATAGAACTATTGATACTCTGCCAAATACTACTGCAAAGATTTCTCACATAATCAAAATAAATAGTACCATGCTTATACAATGTACAACATCTTTTTTTTTTTTTGAGACAGGTCTCACAGGGTCCTGCTGTTGCCCAGTGGTACCATCATAGCTCACAGCAACTTCAAACTTTGGGCTCAAGTAATCCTTCTGCTTTAAGCTTCTCAAGTAGTGGGGACTACAGGTACACACCACCATGTTTGGCTTATTTTTCTTTTTTTTTGGTATAGATGGGATCTTGCTTTGTCCAGATCTCAAACTGCTGGCCTCCTAAGGCAGTATAATTACAGACATGAGCCACTGTACCTACCCATGTACATCTTAAATATCACTTAATTTACCTTAGAAATCTTGCCAACACATATAGATCTACCTCTTTTCTTTCTTTTCCCTTCCCTTCCCTTTCTTTTTGTTAAGACTATACAGTATTCCATCGAAGAGATGTACTTGTGTGTGTATATAAGACCTGACTATGATGGAGGCAGCTTTGCCTTGATACTGGACTTGACTGGAATGAAGCCAGACATTTTCCCTTCCCTGGCCTTTTCAGATGGTAGAGCTTCTGAGGGCAGGGAACAAATAGGTCACACACCCAGCAGGCACATAAATACTTTATGCCAAATCTCTGATGCTCCCAAGAGCCATATTTTCATGTGGAACCTTTCTTTGCCCGGACTACTGCAGTGGACTCCTCACTGGCCTCCAGCCCATCTTCTACATCACTATCAGAATCATCTTCTGATCATGAAAATGCAACTACAATATTCTCCTACTCAAAATCCTTCAGTGGGTCCTATTAGCCTGGTTCTTTTTGGAGGGCAGGATCCTCTCTGAGAATCTCAGGAGCCCAATGTATTGTCTCCACAGGGGAAAATTACTCTTTATCTGAAGCCCATTCTGTCCTTGGGATAACATATGAACTACATAGCTTGGCACGGTTTCTCACAACTGGCCCTGGCTTCCATCTAGCCTTCTCTCTCAATTATTTGCTTCTTCTGTATTCCTGCTTTGGCCTTATTGAATTATCTGTAGCTTCTCCTACACTTCTAGCTGAAGCATCGTTATCTTCTGTGGTCTTCCCAAACTCTAGGCAGTTCAAGGATTTCTTTCTTTCTTCTTTTTTTTATTTTTTAGACAGAGCCTCAAGCTGTTGCCCTGGGTAGAGTGCTGTGGCATCACAGCTCACAGCAACCTCCAACTCCTGGGCTCAAGCGAGTCTCCTGCCTCCGCCTCCCAAGTAGCTGGGACTACAGGCGCCCACCACAACGCCCGGCTATTTTTTGGTTGCAGCTGTCATTGTTGTTTGGCGGGCCCAGGCTGGATTCGAACCTGCCAGCTCAGGTGTATGTGGCTGGCGCTTTAGCCACTTGAGCCACAGGCGCTGAGCAGAGTTCAAGGCTTTCATACTTTCCTTACCTTGTTCTTTTTTTTTTGAGAGTCTCACTATGTTGCCCTTGGTAGAGTGCCGTTGCATCACAGCTCACAGCAATCTCTAACTCTTGGGCTTAAGTGATTCTCTTGCCTCAGCCTCCCAAGTAGCTGGGACTACAGGCACCTGCCACAATGCCTGGCTATTTTTGTTGTTGTCTCTGTTGTTTAGCAGCCGGGGCTGGGTTTGAACCCACCTGCCTCGGTGTATGTGAATGGTGCCCTAACTGCTGAGCTACGGGCGCTGAGCACTTTACCTTGTTCTAAAACCTCTAATTCAGTGCTTTATTGTACTATAATTATCAGTTTTCCCAAGAGACTATTGAGTTCCTTGAAAGAATGAACTGGGCTGTCCAAGTCTGCAGTATGATACTACGTATGCTGCATGGGACATATCTCAACATGTTTTACATAATCTTTCCCCTACAGGAATATATCGCATCTACAAGTAATTCCAGGATGGGATTCAGTGTTTCCTAAACTTCATTCATTCAAACAGCATCTTCTCAACTGTTAAAATATGTGTCATCCACAGGTACGATTTATTTTTTTTTAATTTAATTAGTTAATTTATTTCTTTTGAGACAGAGTCTCACTTTGTTGCCCTCGGTAGAGTGCTGTGGTGTCACAGATCACAGCAACCTCCAGTTCTTGGGCTTAGGCGATTCTCTTGCCTCAGCCTCCCAAGTAGCTGGGACTACAGGCGCCTGCCACAAGGCCCGGCTATCTTTTTGTTGCAGTTTGGCCAGGGCTGGGTTTGAACCCACCACCCTCGATATATGGGGTCGGCGTCCCACCCACTGAGCCACAGGCACTGCCCAGTACAATTTATTTTTTAACCTAATCTTTATCTGAACTTCAATACTGTCTCATAAGCTATAACTATAAAATTATTGGCTCAGCGTCCGCAGCACACTGGTTTCAGTGCCAGCCACATACACCGAGGCTAGCAGGTTCGAACCTAGCCTGGGCCAGCTAAACAACAATGACAACTGCAACAAAAAATAACCGGGTGCGGGCAGCACCTGTGGCTCAGTGAGTAGGGCGCCGGCCCCATATGCCGAGGGTGGCAGGTTCAAACTCAGCCCCGGCCAAACTGCAACAAAAAAATAGCCGGGCGTTGTGGTGGGCGCCTGTAGTCCCAGTTGCTTGGGAGGCTGAGGCAAGATAATCGCGTAAGCCCAAGAGTTAGAGGTTGCTGTGAGCCCTGTGACGCCACGGCACTCTACCCGAGGGTGGTACAGTGAGACTCTGTCTCTACAAAAAAAAAAAAAAAAAACCGGGCGCTTAAACCCAAGAGTTTGAGATTGCTGTGAGCTGTGACACCACAGCACTCTACTGAGGGGGACATAGTGAGACTCTGTCTCAAAAACATAAAATAAATAAAATAAAATTATGTGATGTTCTAATTATATATTTTTTCCTAAGATCTAAATACTTGTTTATTTACTTACTTACTTATTTTTGAGACTGAGTCTCACTTTCTTGCCCTTGGTAGAGTGCTCTGGTGTCACAGATCACAGCAACTTCAAACTCTTAGGGTCAAGTGATCCCCTTACCTCAGCCTCCCCAGGAGGATCCAAATATTTGAAGAAGAGATAGTCCTCTCAGTGCTCCCTGAAGTAGTGTCTCTCATAAAGCTCTATTAAGAAGCATCTGAGATGCTTGTTACAAACATAGCATTTTGGGTCCTGCCCCCATGAAACACTCCAAGGGAAGGATCTGGGAATTAGTAGGTTTAACAATGCCCCAAATGATTCTTATCTGTAGGGGAATTGGGGCAACAATAAGAGTCCCCCCAACCACACTTGGTACTGGCACCAGGCTTGGTATCAAAGGGAGAAGGACAGCATATCAGACTAGCAGGTCTGCTAGAGCTCACAGCTAGCTAGTCCCTTTTCTAAGAATCTTTCGAAACAAAAGCTTTCAAAAAAGAGATTTCACCCTTCCCACGTATGTGTAATACATCAGGACAATGGTAGGGGTGGAGATCTGTTTATGCTTCAAATCTGTTTATGCTTCAAATTTGTCATAGAAAGCTTTTCCAGGATCAACTGATAGAAAGCCAAGATTTCTGTATCTAAAATAGTGCATAAAACTTCATTTTCACTAAAACCAACCAAGGCAGGCAAAACTCAAGAGTTCCAGAACAGTGCTTCTCAACCTTCCTAATGCTGTGACCCTTTAATATAGTCACAACCCACAGACTGAGAACCGCTGTTCTATAAGGAAGTGCTCCACAGGAGGTATAGTTGATCAAGGGACCTCACCTGTCTTCTGTCTCCTTCCCAGCTCATTCATCTTCTATTCCCAGTACCTGGGCAAAAGGCCACCAGCTCCTGGGCTTAGGCGATTCTCTTGCCTCAGCCTCCCAAGTAGCTGGGACCACAGGCGTCTGCCACAACACCTGGCTATTTTTTGTTGCAGTCTGACCGGGGCTGGGTTTGAACCCGCCACCCTCGGTATATGGGCCTGGTGCCCTACTCACTGAGCCACAGGGACTGCCCCTCCTGGATCTTTTTCTTTGGAATATGGTGGGTTCTCAATTAAAGGATGGACTGATTTCAACCAGTGTACTGTGAGAGGACCTTAGGTATGCAGTGAAAAAGAGACAGAGTCTAAACTTGTTGTCCTTGGTAGAGTGCCGTGGCATCACAGCTCACAGCAACCTCAAACTCCTGGGCTTAAGCAATTCTCTTGCCTCAGGCCCCACCACAAGGCCCGGCTATTTTTTGGTTATCATTGTCATTGTTGTTTGGCAGGCCCAGGCTGGATTCGAACCTGCTAGCTCTGGTGTATGTGGCTGGTACCTTAGCTGCTTGAGCTAGGGGCACTGAGCCCTGTGAAAAATTTTAAAGATCATTAATTTATTTTCAAAAGAAATTCAAAGCACAGTAAGTATATTCTTTTTATAGATCAACGTAATTTAAGTGTGCTGCAGAAGTTTAACTACAGGTTCAAGTGTGCTGTGAGATAAGAAAGATTGAAAAACATTCCCTATATCTCTGCTTCTTAAAGTCAGCAATAGCATCACCTGGGATCTAATTTGAAATGAAAAATCTGGTGGCTGGTGGCTCCTGTGGCTCACTGAGTAGGGTGCCAGTCCCATATGCCAGAGGTGGCAGGTTCAAACCCAGCCCCGGCCAAAATCCAAAAAAAAAAAAAAAAGAAAAATCTGGTGGCACCTGTAGCTCAGTGGGTAGGGGGCCGGCCACATACACCAAGGCTGGTGGGTTCCAGCCAGGCCGAGGCCAGCTAAAACAACTGCAACAAAAAAATAGCCGGGCATTGTGGCATGTGCCTATAGTCCCAGCTACTCGGGAGGCAGAAGTGAGAGAGTCTCTTAAGCCCAAGAGTTTGAGGTTGCTGTGAGCTGTGACACCATAGCACTCTACCCAGGGAAACAGCTGTAAACGCTGTCTCAAAAAAAAAAAAAAAAAAAATCTCAGCTTCCACCCTGACCCACTGAATCAGAACCAGCATTTTAACAAGATCTCCTGGAGAGTCATATGCACATTAAAGTATGAGAAACTGTTCAAAAGGGCTTAAAACCATAATGTACAGTGGCTGTCAACTATAATCCTACTCTCCCAAAATACTGAAGGATATGAAACACTCCCATAACACTAGAGATGCCCATAACTTTAATGCTAGGAAGAAAAATGATGGGTAATACCACTTTCCCTTCTGGGTCAAGTTGGTGTTTGGGAAAAAATACCATCTCCCGCCCTCCAGACCCCTATTCCCTTGATAATTAATCTCCTCTTTCCTTATTTTCCCAAATTACATTATTCAGAAGCCCAAAATAGGGACCTACCTTCAAAACCCATTTATACCAGACTGCTATCCAGATTTTTTAACACTTAACAGGAGTGTCCAACCTACAGTCAGCAGTTGGATTATGTGAGGACTGTTTTGCTTCTCTGTGGTGTCAGATATCTCAAAACTTATGCATGTACCCTTTTTATGATCATCAGTGTTTGTGTTTGTGTATTTAATGTGTAGTCCAAGACAACAATTCTTTTAATGTATAGCAGAGAAGAAAAAAAGTTGCACACTCTTATAGGTTCCGACTCTATGACAGCAATTTCTGGTAAAGTAAAATGATATAGTTTAAATAAAGTTCTTTAACTCAATATTTGGCATAAGAAGTAGCCAATAAATGATAACTGCTTTTATTACGGTGTCACTAAATATTTGTCATGTCTTGCAATTCTGAGCAAGTCAGGGTAAGGAGAATGAATTGGGGGTACTTAAGTTTAGAGCTCATTATCCAATACAGTAGCCACTAGCCACGTGTGGCTCCTTAAATTTAATTTTAATAAAATTAAAAATTTGGTCCTTGGCTGGGCATGGTGGTGATTATGCCTGTAATCCTAGCACCCTGGGAGGCTGAAGCAGGTGGATTGCCTGAGCTCAGGAGTTTAAGACCAGCCTGAGCAAGAGTGAGACCCATTCTCTACTAAAAATAGAAAAAAACTAGCCTGGTGTTATGGCAGGCACCTATAGTCTCAGGTACTCAGGACACTGAGGCAAGAGGATCTCTTGAGCCCAAAAGTTTGAGGTTGCTATGAGATATAATGCCATGGCATTCTGCCCAGGGTGACAAGAGTGAGACTCTTGTCTCAAAAAAATAAAAATAAAAATTCAGTTCTTCCCTTGTACCAGCCATATTTCAAGTGCTCAACGGCCACAGGTGGCTTGTGGCTACAGTACTGGACAGTGGAAATGTAGAATTTCCATCATCAAAGGACTATTGTTGGACAGTCCTGGTGTAGGGAGCCTCTGAAATGTAAAATGGTCACCTGAGGAATCTGTTTTGTTTGAATTGCAGGATGAGAAGAGGGGCTTTCTTGGGGGAGAAGTTCACGTAACTTTTGCTAATAGTGCGGGAGGAGGCAAGGGTTGACAATCCCACCCGAGAAATAAAGCCTCCAACAAGGACTTCTGTAACTTTCTGTAAACAACTCTGAAAAGTACAGAAAAGACGTCCCAAATATAAAGAATTTCTATTGTTTTTAAAAAAGCTTAGGTGTCACGCGGGCCTGGGGAGGGACTATCTGGCTGGACAAGAAAAGTCCACATGCAGTTCCCAGCACACACTTGTGCATTCCTGCCTCAGCATTTGCTCACACTTCACAGGCTAAAATGCCTGACATTCTACTAATTCATATCATAAATTTTTATTGAATGCCTGTAAGTGCCAGATATTCTCAACACAGAGTAAGTCATAATTAGGGTGTGTGCAGTCATTGAGATCATCTGATACTTAACTAGATTGCCATTTGGAAAAAGGACAACAGTCTCATCTTAACATCACATAGAAAAACAGGTTCTATATAACTTTATAAGTATAGAAATAAAACTATAAGAAATATTAGAAAAAACATAGAAAACATTATGATCTGAAGTAGTAAAGACCTCTGGACACAGTGGTTCATGCCTATAATCACAGCACTTTGGGGGGCCAATGAGGGAGGATCACTTGAGGCCAGATTACTTGACACCAAACTGAAAGCAACATAGCAAGACCTCATCTCTACAAAAAACAGAAAAATTAGCCAGGCGTGGTGGTAAACACTGTAGTCCCAGCTACTCAGGAGGCTGAGGTGGCAGATCGCACGAGCCTAGGAATTTAAGGTTGCAGTGAGCTATGATGGTGCCACTGCACTCCCTGGGCAACAGCACGACCCTGTCTCAAAGAAAAAAAAAAAGACTTTATTAAATGAGAGAAAAACGGAAAAGCCATAAAGAAAAATCTGACAATTTTGACCTCAACAAAATTTAGGACTTTTTTTTTTTTGAGACAGAGTCTCCCTGTGTCACCCTAGGTAGAATGCCGTGGCATCACAGCTCACAGCAACCTCAAACTCTTGGGCTTAAGTGATTCTCTTGCCTCAGCCTCCCAAGTAGCTGGGACTATAGGCGGCTGCCACAACACCCAGCTATTTTTTTTGGTTGCAGTGTCATTGTTGTTTAGCAAGTCCAGGCTGGACTCGAACCCACCAGGCTCAGTGTATGTAGCCAGCACCCTAACCACTGATTTACAGGCGCCGCTTATACAAGATTTTTAATAATTCTGTATATGAATCAAAGTTTTGACTGCAACCTGTATGTAAGGTCAAGTGTGGAATTTTCCACTTTTTTTTTGGAGACAGTCTCACTTTGTTGCCCTTGTTAGAATGCCGTGGCATCATAGTTCACAGCAACCTCAAACTCTTGGGCTAAATAAAGTGATTCTCTTGGGAGGCACCTGTGGCTCAGTGGATAGGGCACCGGCCCCATATACCGAGGATGGCAGGTTTGAACCCGGCCCCGGCTAAACTGCAACAACAACAAAAAATACCCGGGTGACGTGGCAGGCTCCTGTAGTCCCAGCTACTTGGGAGGCTGAGGCAAGAGAATCACCTAAGCCAGAGTTGGAGGTTGCTGTAAGCTGTGATGCCATGGGACTCTACCCAGGGCAATAAACTGAGACTCTGCCTCTAAACAACAAAGAGATTCTCTTGTCTCAGCCTCCCGAATAGCCCGAGTATCTGGAACTACAGGCAACCACCACAACACCCGGCCATTTTTAGAGACGAGGTCTTGCTCTGGCTTAGGCTGGCCTCGAACCTGTGAGTTCAGGCAATCCACCCAGTATAGGCGTGAACTACCACGCCTGGCCCGAATTTTACACTTTTGATGTTATATTGGTGCTCAAAGTTTTCAGAGTTTGGAGCACTTTGGATTTCAGATTTTTGGATTATGAATGCTCAACCTAGGCTTGGCACCCGTAGCACAGTGTTTAGGGCACCAGCCACATATTCTGAGGCTGGTGGGTTCAAACCCAGCCTGGGCCTGATAAACAACAATGACAACTGCAACAAAAAAAAAATAACTGGGAGTTGTGGTGTGCGCCTGTAGTCCCAGCTACTCCGGAGCTGGGGGCAAGAGAATCACTTAAGCCCAAAAGTTTGAGGTTGCTGTGAGTTGTGATGCCACCATACTCTACTGAGGGCAAAAAACAAAAACAAAAAAAATCAAACATCTAAGGCACCAGCCACATACACCTGAGCTGACGGGTTCAAATCCAACTAGGGCCCGCTAAACAATGATGGCTGCAACCAAAAAATAGCTGGGCATTGTGGGGGGTGCCTGTAGTCCCAGCTACTTGGGAGGCAGAGGCAGAAGAATCACTTGAGCCCAGGAGTTTGAGGTTTCTGTGAGCTGTTGATGCCATGGCACTCTACCCAGGGCAATAGCTTAAGGCTCTGTCTCAAAAAAAATAAATCATCATCATCATAATGAATGTTCAACCTGTATGTGTCATAGTTTTGTTCTGTTTTGATTTTTTTTTTTTTTTGAAATAGAGTCTCAGTTTCACATGAACTAAGAAGGAAAATTTTGAGGGCACAATGCCAAATGGAAAATAAACAAACTAATCTAGTACAATCTCACGTAGAGAAACAACCCCCCCCCCCACCACAATTAGATGGGGAAATAAAAGGTCCTCATGGGGGACATGTATCAAACTGATAAGGAAGTAACCTCTGGGGAAGGGAGTGAAATTGGGGTTGGGGTATTGTCAAGGGGGACTTTCACTTTATCTGTTTGGTGTGAAAGTTTTCACGATGACCATGTTTAAATAAAAATAAAAGAAATATGGGAACTTTCATTGGATCATGTCTTTTCTAAAGCTATAAAAGTTACTTTTGGGACCTGGGGAGTTTGAACATGTACAGTATACTAGATAATATGATTGTGGTTATGTAGGATGTTCTTATTTTCAATAGTGCCTTGGTGAAGTATTTCAGGGTGAAGTCAGGAAGTCTGCAACTGAGGTCAGGTGCAGTAACTCACATAGCACTCTAGGAGGCTTACTGGGTGGAATGCTTGGACTCAGGAGTTGGAGATCAGCCTGAGCAAGAGTGAAACCCCATCTCTACTAAAAACAGAAAAACAGGCTCAGCGCCCATAGCATAGTGGTTATGGCGCTAGCCACATACACCAAGGGTGGTAGGTTTGAACCCGGCCCGGGACAGCTAAACAACAATGGCAACTGCAACAAAAAATAGCTGGGTGTTGTGGCAGATGCCTATAGTCTCAGCTACTTGGGAGGCTGAGACAAGAGAATTGCTTAAGTCCAAGAGTTTGAGGTTGCTGTGAGCTGTGACGCCATAGCACTCTACTGAGGGTGAGAGCTTGAGACTTGGTCTCAAAAAATAATAATAATAGTAAAAAAAATTGAAAAACAAGTTGGGTGTGGTAGCAGGTGCCTGTATGCCCAGCTACTCGGGAGGCTGAGCAAGAGCATCCCTTGAGCCTAAGAGTTTGAGGTTGCTGTGAGCTAAGAGGCACATAATGACAGAGTGACAGATCAAGACTCTGTCTCAAGAACAAAATAAAGTCTGCAGTTTTCCAAATGGGAAAGAGAGGAAGGGAAAGGAAGGAAGAAGGAAAGTAGGAGGGAAAGAAAGGGGGAGGGAAAGGAAAGGGAAAGGGAATAATGGAAGAAGAGCAGGAAAGAGAGATAATGGGAATGAGAGGGTAAGGAAGAAAGAAAAAAGTCAAGGCAAACAATAAAACAAGAACATTAATCATTAATGAATCTAGGTGAAAGGTATAAGGGTGTTCAATGCACTATCTTCCAACGTTCCTGTAGATTTGAAAAGAAAAAAAAAATAAAAAGGAAAACAAAATATCAAACCACCCCTCACCTAGCTAGGAGTGATCTTCTCCCTTTCACTCTTCTAACACTTAGCAATGTCACTCAGATAATCTGAGATCACCTCTGAGAGTGTGTCTTTTTTCCCATGAGCTCCTGAAATGTAAAAACATCTTTCAATTCTTTGCCACCTTTTGCACAGCTAGTATGCTCCCCAGCACAGAGTGGGCAGTGGCAAGTATGATTTGGAAGTGAGTCCATGCTGGCTGACAGATGTGAGGTATTCACCGATGAGGCTGGCAAATGCAAAGCCAGGGCCTGAAACTGCAGCATCAGTTCTGATGAAAGGCATTACAGGTCCTTCTGGTTGCACAGGCTAGGTCTATCAGAGAATTACCCAGGCCTGCAGCCAGGTCTTTCTAATGGGACTAATGAATGGAATTGTAGTCAGAGAGTCCTGTTAGAAACTGTGTGAATGGTTTCAGGTTGATACTTTGTATACTACAAAGCAGGAGAAAAGTAAAGTGCTCTCATAACCCTTTCTCTCTCGCTCTTTTTTTTTTTTTTTTTTTTGAGACAGAGCCTCAGCCTGTTGCCCTGGGTAGAGTGCCGGGGCATCACAGCTCATGGCAACCTCAAACTCCTGGGCTCAGGCAATTCTCTTGCCTCAGCCTCCCAAGTAGCTGGGACTATAGGTGCCTGCCACAATGCCCAGCCATTTTTTGGTTATAGTTGTCACTGTTGTTTGGCAGGCCCAGGTTGAATTTGGTGTATGTGGCTTGTGCCTTAGCCGCTTGGGCTACAGGCACCAAGCCAACCTTTTCTCAAGTCTCTTTTCTTTTTAGAGACAGTCTTAATGCTATGGCATCACAGCTCACAGCAACCTCCAGTTGTTGGGCTTAGGCGATTCTCTTGCCTCAGCCTCCCCGAGTAGCTGGGACTACAGGTGCCCGCCACAATTCTCTTTTAATTCTTACAATGACACTCAGGGACCGTGTTACGGTATCTTCATTTGACAGATGAGAAAAAAGGAGCAGAGAAGCAAAGTGACTTCTTTAAGGTCACACAGAGAGAAAATGGATTCAATCCCATGTCTTTAAGACTAAAATTCAAAACTATGCTGCCTTCTCTGTGGTCTGACTCCTAACCAAATAGCAGAAAGACACACTTACCTGGTTCATTCTTGGTCTGAACTACATTTCCCCACACTGTGAGATCACCACAGGCAGCTTAGGCTTATTGTTGGGGCCTGTGGGAACATTCTAGGAGAGAAAGCACAGCAGAGATTCACCCACTCAGGTGTTTACTTGTTCTCTCATGGAACCTTTCTTTACTGATGTCTCCTAGCCCTGTGCCAAGAACCCAGGACTCAGGACTGACGTGCAAGTTCATATATTAGTAGAGAGGTGAGGAACCCGACACAGAGCACAGAGAAAATGTAAAGCACTTAGAAAATAGCAAAGGTATGGTATACAATAATACAGTAAGTGTGTAAGGCAGAGTTGGATAAAGGGTAGAGGAGGCAACTAAATTGCTATGTACTGAAGTCAGGGAAGGATTCACAGAAGAGGGAACATTTGATCTAGGTTTGAAGGGAAGAATGGGATCCCACTAGGAGGAAAAGAAAGAGGAGCATTCCAGGCAGAAGAAACAGCATACTCATTCTCAGCTATTATCTCTTACTAACTTTAGCAACTAACTTTCTCTCCTCAGAGGCAGGGATATGTATGGCATATATATTTATTTATTTACTTATTTTTGAGACAGAGTTTAACTATGTCACCCCTTGGTAGAGTGCCATGGCATCACAGCTCACAGCAACTTCAAACTCTTGGGCTCAGGTGATTCACTTGCCCCGGTCTCCCAAGGAGCTGGGACTACAGGTGCCCACTACAATGCCCAGCTGTTTTTTCTTTTTTTTAATTGTAGTTGTCATTGTTGTTTAGCAGGCCTGGGTCAGGCTCAAACCTGCCAGCCCTGGTCGGTATATGTGGTTGGCACCGTAACCACTGAGCTATAAGCGCTGAGCCATATGGCATATTTAAACAAGAGCTAGCAGCCTGATGTGATTGGAACATGGAAGAGGGCAATGGCATGAGAAGGGTCCAGGGAGAGGTATGCAGGTCCCAGATCATGAAGGATCTTGAATGCAATGCTGAGCATTTTATCAAGTAGATGACAGGATCATCAGAGGCCAAACCTCAGTGTAGGCCAGACAGGCTATGGGCCCAAGAAAACATGGCAGCAGGTGGTCTCTCCACCTGTGTAACTGGAGCCAATGAAGACTGGACCTAACAAACTGGAGCTCTTCTCTGCCTCAACACTAGTTAGACAGGACAAGACCAGAATGGCTGAGGAGGAAGAAATCAAAGTAGGACTTACCTCAATCTTTCTCATCACTAGAAGTCCATCAATGATTTTTCCTGTAGGAAGAGAATGAGCTGGACTTTATTCTTTTTATTTGCAGAACATTTTCCAGCTTCCAATGCCCACCCATTCTTAGCTATTATCTTATTAGACCCTTTCACTAACTTTGGGAAACTGAAATTCAGTGGAGGTGAAAAGACTTGCCCATGGTCACAGGTCGTAAGTAGCAGAGTTAAGGCCTGAACCTTGAAGAGATTCCAAAGCCCCACTGTTTCATGTTGCCTCTGTGGCATTTCTTTAGTGTTAGCATCTGGGTCCCTCAACCCCAAAAACTCATTAGCCAAGTGATTCTATTCTGTATCAGATGGCCTCTTTGTCCTTCCCTCCAGGTCTCTAACCACACATTCCCCACCTCTCCACTATTTCCACTTTCCCGTCTACTACAGCAGTGTATCTATGGAACACGCTGGGTAAAGAGTTCGAGGACTGCTTCTCTGGAAGTCCCATCCTGAGTGACTGAGGCCTGGATCATGGGGTAGGAGCAGGACTTACCAAACACTACATGCTTTCCATCCAGCCAATCGCACTTAGAGCAGGTGATAAAGAACTGACAGCCATTTGTACTAGGACCACTGTTTGCCTGATGAAAATCAAATATACCTACAGTAAGTTTCTCTGGCCTTTTAGGTGAAGGGCAAGATTCCCAAGAAGAGCCTGGAGCCCTAATCACCCATGCTTGCTTTCAGCAGACCTAACTGAGCACCTATACGAGTCTTGGCCTAAGCTAGGATCCAAGCACAGAGCAGAAATGCACAAGATGCACAATCCCTGCCTTCAAGGAGCTGGATTCTCTAATAAATGTATGTTTCTCTTCCAGTCTGAGTTTTTATAATGGGAACAATGTTTATGGGACACAACTTGCTGTAGTTGGTCTAAAATTAGTTAAAATTGGATTATAGTTACCAATTAGCTACCAGTTGGGAAAAGGCCTGCTGCCTTTGTGTATACATGCAATAAGCCGTTTTGTCTGAATGGTGGTGTACAGCGTTGTAACAATAGTAACTTAAAAAATTTAAGAAGATGGATAGCCGTGGTGGCTCCTACCTATAATCCAAGGTGAGAGGATCATTTGAGCTCAGGAGTTCAAGACAAGCCTGAGCAAGAAAGAACGAGACCTTGTCTCTATTCTGATAAAAATAGAAAAAATTAGCTGGGCATAGTGGCACATGCCTGTAGTCCAGCTACTGGAGATGCTGAGGCAGAAGAGTCACTTGAGCCCAGGAGTTTGAGGTTGCAATAAGCTGTGATGACACCACTGCACTCTAGCCAGGGCAAGAGAATGAGGCTCGGAAAAAAAAAAAAAAAAGTGTATAGGGTGGTGCCTATGGCTCGAAGGAGTGGTACACTGGCCCTATACACTGGAGGTGGTGGGTTCAAACCCAGCCCTGGCCAAAAAAAAAAAAAAAAAAAAAAAAAAACCTTTGAGGAAAGTATAAGAAGCTGGGTGCAGTTCCTCACACCTGTAATCCTAGCACTCTAGGAGGCCAAGGCGAATGGACTGCCAGAGTTCACGGGTTCGAGACCAGCCTGAGCCAGAGTGAGATCCCATCTCTAAAAATAGCTGGGAGTTGTAGCAGGCGACTGTAGTCCCAGCTACTCGGGAGGCTGAGGCAAGAGGATCACTTGAGCCCAAGAGTTTGAGGTTACTGTGAGCTATGATGCTATAGAACTCTACCAAGGGCAACAAAGTAAGACTGTCTCAAAAAAAAAAAAAGTATAAGAAGCTACTATGCATGTGCTATGCTGGACAAAGACAACATTTCATCAATGATGTTTGTTGTGTATTCATATTTATAATTATTCCCAAAACCTTTTAATGTAGGAAAAAGTACTTTTTAAATTGAGAATCTGAAACTCTCTAATCATATTTCTTCCTTTTTCCTCCCCTGAAATTGTTTTTACAGCATTATATTTAATATTTAATAATGTATTATGAAAGAAAAGTCTACAATAACAATGCCAAGTGATACTTAGCAAATTTTATTTTCATATGAAGTCTACTTTTGTACATTTTATGCTAATACTACTAATCTGTATTTAATATGCTAAATCCAGACTGGAAGAAAGACTTTTTTTTTTAGAGACAGGGTCTCACTCTGTTGTCCAGGCTGGAGTGCAGTGGTATGATCATAGCTTACTGCAGCCTCAAACTGGACTCAAGGGATCTTCCTGCCTCAGCCTCCCAAGTAGCTGGACACTATTCACCAAGTAGCACAGACACTTATCACCACACCTGGCTAATTTTTATTTTTATGTTTTGAATAGATAAGGTCTTGTTATGTTGCCCAGGCTGGTCTCAAACTCCTGGCCTCAAGTGATCTTCCTGCCCTGGCTGAGATTATGGGCCTGAGCCATTGTACCTGGCCTTAAGCCCAGATTTGTGTACATTAAAAAAACCCAAGTTAAGTTTCAGCAGTCACTGCCTTAAAACAGTGTCTGTGTAACCATGTACATATTTTATTGTAGAAGATGGAGAACTGAAAGAACTAATCTTTTATTAAGGTAAATATGAATCTCATAAAATTAATATTACTGAGACAAACGATATTAGATCCATCACCAGCCTTAATCAAATGCTGTTGGATTTAAGCAGTTTGACTCTGTGATTAACTGTGAAGGAAAAAAATGTTTATATGAAGTACGAGAAATACATTAAAGATAATGTCTAGGGGCGGCACCTGTGGCTCAAAGAAGAAGGGTGCCGGCCCCATATGCCAGAGGTGGCGGGTTCAAACCCAGCCCCAGCCAAAAACTGCAAAAAAAATAAATAAATAAAAATAAAATAAATAAATAAAGACAATGTCTAGCCAGGTGTGACCTCTGATTAGGGATTTTATGTCATACTTCAGAAACACCCCCATGAAAGTGGTTATTTTTTTTGCATGTATTCAAGAACATGTCATATATAATAGTAAGGGACTGCCTCAGCTAGCCAGAGGAGGACTATGCTTTGGAACGAGTAACAGAACTCTCAAGGACTCCAATTCATTCTGTTTATCTTTTTTTTTTTTCTTTTTTGCTACTCATGCATAATCATTTATCAGCGGGCAGGCATATAAAACAGTCATACATGTTTTTATAGCTTGGGGACACTCTCAGCCCTTAGGCACTCATTTGTTCATTCTCTGCGATAGTTTACCTTATGTACACAGAATAAACCCTGGAGCCAGGTGACCTAGCTTGAACCCCAGCCCCACCACTGTGTGACCTCAGTTTAGGCATGTAATGTCTCTGTGCCTCAGTTTTCTTATTTATTCCTATCTCAAAAGGATGTTGAGAATATTAAAATGAATTAATGCATATTAGGAGCTTATTGAATAAGTGTTCAAAAAACATCAGCAATTGTTCTGGTAATTACTCAATCATTCATCAACATGTGCTCAGCAGACTTTCCCTGTTAGGTAGTAAGGCCAGTCTCTGCCCTTGAAGAACTCGTGATTTAGTAGAAGATGGAAGTAAAAGCAATAATGCTACAAGGTATGTGACAGCACAGGTTAACCAGTGCCAGCCTGAAGGGGAGGGATGTCTGGGGCAGAGACCAGGGTTTCCATTTTCCTGACTCCTCCATGGAGGCTAACACTGTGGCATGCACAGGAGGGCTTCTAATGCTCATGGCAAAGATATGAGCCCCACTAAGCTGCTTCTGCACCCTTTACCTGCGCTGGCCTAGCCTGACTTTCCCAAAGTGGGGTTTGTTCATCTCACTCTATTATTACTGCAATCTCCTAAATGACATCTTTGCCCCAGACTCTCCATCCCCATCTGCCACTCACACTGCAGTCATGGTCTTCATTCTAAAACACAGCAGGGTCTTCATTCTAAAACACAGCAATGCTCAATCCTGCTCAAAAAAGTGTAGCATGGCTCTCCATAAGCTATAAAAGAAAATCCACATACCTTGCCCTTATTCTGGCATTTAAAGCCCTTTAGGAGCTTTGCCCGCTTGCTTCTCTCATTGTCTTGTCTCTACCAGCCAATCCTTCCCCATATACATTCTTTGTTCTCATCACCTGAATGTGCTGCCTGCTATTTCATGGTTGCAGATCTTTGCATAGCCTGTTAACTGGACAGGAAGTACTCTTTCTTATCTCATCTGGTATAGAATTCCTCTAAGAACCCAAATGTCCCTGCCTCTGTGAAGACTTCTCCAGCAGCATGCCTCATTCCCCTGGGCCCTCAGTCCTTTTACATCCACTGAGGACCCCTGCTGTAATACAGTGATGGCACATGTTACACTACACTGAACTGGCTGTTTTACATGTGTGTTTCCCCTGTTCAATGTTAAGTAGCATGAGGGCAGGGATAACATCTGTATTCTTATTCCTTACCATAAGGTGGGGAAAACAGTGGCTGCAAACAAATCTTTACTCAACAAATGCCTGAGCATGTGAGTGGAAGAGTAAACAATGGAGCTTCCCAAGTAAGAGTTGGAGCACTGAGGGAGGGCGGTGGGTGATCGGAGTAGGAAATTACACAACTGGAGAGTGAGTAAAGCAAAGAGGGTGGAAAAGGAGGAGTGAGGGGTGAGTAAGAGGAAGTGTGCAGAGGTGGTGTAGATAAAGGGACAAAGTGAGAAGGGCAGGGTGGCTGTGCAAGGAGTGAGATGTGTGAGGCAGGGAAGGGGTGCAGGGAGTGGTGTGCAAGGAGAAGATAGTGCACAGCCGGTAGGCAGTGTGGGTGGTTGGGTGTTCTGAGTGAATCATGTCAAGTGGAGGTGATAAGCAGGGTGATAAGCAGGGGACTTAAAAGCACAACTGGCATACTTTGAGCAGTAAGTCTGAATGCCCAGTCACATATGCTGGCAGTGTGCCTTGTCTAACAAAAGCAAACCAGCCTGAGGAAGGTGGTGGCAGAGGGGAGCCCTAGGCTAAGCAAGAGAAGAAAAGCATTTGCTTCCATCCAAAAGATAGCACTGGGCCCCAGAAACTAAGTGGCTGTAAGTCTAACCCAAAATCTTGATTGGATCTCACTTACCATGGACAGCAGGCCTGGAGCAGAGTGCCTAAGTTTAAAATTTTCATCTGCAAATGGCCCCCGGTAAATACTGGCGACTCCAGTACCATCACCCTAAATGGAGAGAAGGGAGGTGTTAGTGATTTGGAGTGTTAGCCTCCCTGGAAACCAGAGGAAGACACTGTTGTTGAACCTAAAGCTTAGTTTTTAAAGTCTGCTTGTACCCTTCTGGTCACTTTGGAAGCCACACAGATTTGTCCCTCCCCTGCAATCAAAGCAAGCCCCATACAAGGCGCCTACAGCCCACTAGTCTACCCAGGGCATCTCACAGATTGAATAGGTCCCAGCTGGGCTTCTAGAAAGATAGATTAGGTGCAGCAAAGCAGGGAACAGTAGCAGCACATTGATCACAGACATAATCCTTGCCATTCCCATAGACTCTCATGCCTGCAGTCACATAAAAGTACCCATTTAAGTTACCACCACGCCACTCCCCCAAACTAGGAGAATGGCATATTAGGAAGCCCCTGGTAGTAGGAATATTACCCAACACATTCTACGAAGCAAACATCACCTTGATCCCCAAACCAGGGAAAGACCCAACAAGAAAAGAAAATTATAGACCAATATCACTAATGAATATTGATGCTAAAATATTCAATAAGATCCTAACAAACAGAATCCAACAACACATCAAAAAAAATTATACACCACGACCATTTGGGATTTATCCCAGGCTCTCAAGGCTGGTTCTATATGTAAATCTATAAATGTAATTCAGCACATAAACAAACTAAAAAATAAGGACCATATGATTCTTTCAATTGATGCAGAAAAAGCTTTTGATAATATCCAGCATCCCTTCATGATCAGAACACTTAAGAAAATTGGTATAGAAGGGACATTTCTTAAACTAATAGAGGCCATCTACAGCAAACCCACAGCCTATATCGTATTGAATGGAGTTAAACTGAAATTATTTCCACTCAGATTAGGAACCAGGCAAGGTTGCCCATTGTCTCCATTGCTCTTTAACATTGAAATGGAAGTTTTAGCCATTGCAATTAGGGAAGAAAAGGCGATCAAGAGTATCCACATAGGCTCAGAAGAGATCAAACTTTCACTCTTCGCAGATGATATGATCGTATATCTGGAAAACACTAGGGATTCTACTACAACACTTTTGGAAGTGATCAAGGAATACAGCAGTGTCTCAGGCTACAAAATCAACACCCTTAAATCTGTAGCCTTTATATCTACCAACAATAACCAAGCTGAAAAAACAGTCAAGGACTCTATTCCTTTCACAGTAGTGCCAAAGAACATGAAATATTTGGGAGTATACCGAACAAAGGATGTGAAAGATCTCTACAAAGAGAACTATGAAACTTTAAGAAAAGAAATAGCTGAAGATGTTAACAAATGGAAAAACATACCATGCTCATGGCTGGGAAGAATCAACATTGTTAAAATGTCTATACTACCCAAAGCAATATATAATTTTAATGCAATTTCTATTAAAGCTCCATTGTCATATTTTAAAGATCTTGAAAAAATAATACTCTGTTTTATATGGAATCAGAAAAAACCTTGAATAGCCAAAACATTACTCAGCAATAAAAACAAAGCTGGAGGAATCACGCTACCAGACCTGAGACTGTACTATAAATCAACAGTGATCAAAACAGCATGGTACTGGCACAAAAACAGAGAAGTAGATGTCTGGAACAGAATAGAGAACCAAGAGATGAATCCAGCTACTTACCATTATTTGATCTTTGACAAGCCGATTAAAAACATTCAGTGGGGAAAAGATTCCCTATATAACAAATGGTGCTGGGTAAACTGGCTGGCAACCTGTAGAAGATTGAAACTGGATCCACACCTTTCACCATTAATTAAGACAGACTCTCACTGGATAAAAGATTTAAACTTAAGACATGAAACTATAAAAATACTTGAAAAAAGTGCGGGGATAACTCTTGGAGGAATCGGCCTGGGTGAATATTTTATGAGGAGGACTCCCCAGGCAATTGAAGCAGTATCAAAAATACACTACTGGGACCTGATCAAACTAAAAAGGTTCTCCACAGCCAAGAACATAGTAAGTAAAGCAAGCAGACAACCCTCAGAATGGAAGAAAATATTTGCAGGTTATACCTCCGATAAAGGTCTAATAACCAGAATCCACAGAGAACTCAAACATATAAGCAAGAAAAGAACATGTGACCCCATCTCAGGTCAAGAGGGACTTGAAGAGAAACTTCTCTAAAGAAGACAGATGCACGATCTACAAACACATGAACAAAAAACAAAACTCATCATCCTTACTGATCAGAGAAATGCAAATCAAAACTACTTTGAGATATCACCCAACCCCAGTAAGAGTAGCC
Source organism: Nycticebus coucang (assembly GCF_027406575.1). Lineage (NCBI taxonomy): Eukaryota > Metazoa > Chordata > Mammalia > Primates > Lorisidae > Nycticebus > Nycticebus coucang. Next base: position 36,550,992 of record NC_069801.1, on the reverse strand, counting down.
CACATAACAAAATCCCAAAACCAGAGATGGTGGCGTGGATGTGGAGAAAAGGGCACACTTCTACACTGCTGGTGGGAATGCATACTAATATGTTTCTTCTGGAAGGATGTTTGGAGAATACTTAGAGACCTAAAAATAGACCTGCCATTCCATCCTATAATTCCTTTACTAGGTTTACACCCAGAAGACCAAAAATCACAATATAACAAAGACATCTGTACCAGAATGTTTATTGCAGCCCAATTCATAATTGCTAAGTCATGGAAGAAGTCCAAGTGCCCATCCACCCACGAATGGACTAGCAAATTGTGATACATGTATACCATGGAATATTATGCAGCCTTAAAGAAAGATGGAGACTTTACCTCTTTCATGTTTACATGGATGGAGCTGGAACATATTCTTCTTAGCAAAGTATCTCAGGAATGGAAGAAAAAGTATCCAATATACTCAGCTCTACTATGAAGCTAAATTATAGCTTTCACATGAAGGCTATAACCCAACTATAGCACAAGACTATGGGGAAAGGGCCAAGGAAGGGGAAGGGAGGGGGGAGGTTAAGGTGGAGGGAGGGTAATGGGTGGGGCCACACCTACGGTGCATCTTAGAATCAGAATGGGCAAAACTTACTAAATGCAGAATACAAATGCCTACATACAGTAACTAAGAAAATGCCATGAAGGCTACGTTGAACAGTTTGATGAGAATATTTCAGATTGTATATGAAACCAGCATAATTGTACCCCTTGATTGCACTAATGTACACAGCTATGATTTAACAATAAAAATAAATAAATTAAAAAAATAAATAAAAGCAACATTATAAAAAGACAAAAAAATAAATAAACTTTAATGCTGTTGGAAAAAAAAAATTCATCTTCCCTAGCCCATTATTAAAGAGAAAGAGTGCATGTTAAAGAGGAAGTATAGACTCGGTGCCTGTAGTTTAGTAGTTAGGGTGAGCGCCAGCCACATACACTGGAGCTGGCGGATTTGAATCCAGCCCAGGCCTGCCAAACAATAATGGCAACTACAACCAAAAAATAGCTGGGCCATTGTGGCGGGCACCTGTAGTTCCAGCTACTTGGGAGGGTAGGCTGAGGCAAGAGAATCGCTTAAGCCTAAGAGTTTGAGGTTGGTGTGAGCTGTGATGCCACGGGACTCTACCCAGGGTGACATAGTGAGACTCTGTCTTGAATAAAATAAATAAATAAATAAATAAATACAAATAAAGAGGAAGTACATGGTAGAAAAAGAAAACACTAACCCAGGGTACAATTAAGGGACCCTTTTGGAGGCAAAGGCTACCAAAGGGGATTAATGTAAGCTAAAATTATCAAATAAAACCAACTTTGTATAGTGGAAAGATCTGGATCTGAGTTCCAGATCTATCATTTAGAAGCTGAAAAAGTTAATTCCTATATCTTAGTCTCATCCAGCAAGTAAAGATAAAATTATACTCTTTACAGTTGTCATGAAATTTTGATTAGTGCCTGTGAAAAGCACTTTGCAAACAATATAGTACTATACAAAGTCAAATAAACCATTATATATGTTAATATAATACATATTATTATAATATAAGCCATTATAAGTTATATTATTAACTTTCTTCAAGGAAGAGAAAATAAGTTCATTTCCAATTTCCCAATGAACCAAGAGTAGAGACAATAATTAGAATAAACAACGGAAAGCAACTCAAATTTTCAAGTACAGTGGATTGATCAAATAAATTGTCTATTCATAATGGAATATTAAGTAGCTACTGGAAAGCAAGTTTAAGAAGCAAACATGACAAAGAATAATTATTAAGTACAAAACAAGTAAAACATATGCATGTTCTTAACTCTGTTAAAAATTTATAGGCTTGGCATCTGTGGCTCAAGCAGCTAGGGTGCCAGCCACATACACTGGAGCTCCAGCCCGGGCCTGCCAAACAACAATGACAACTACAACCAAAAAATAGCTGGTGTTGTGGCAGGCACCTTGTAGTCCCAGCTACTTGGGAGGCTGAGGCAAGAGAATCGCTTAAGCCCAAGAGTTTGAGGTTGTTGTGAGCTGTGATGCCACAGCACTCTACCAAGGGTGACATAGTGAGACTCTGTCTCAAAAATAAATAAATAAATAAAAATAATATATATAAACATACATACATACACTAAGACCAGCAGCTATAAACTAGAATGCCAATAGTATTATTCCTTGAGGGGTAAGTTGAGGGTGATTAAGTCAGTGATTTATTTGAATATTCTTAGTCTCAAATCCTTCTTCCTCTGCCTCTTGCTCATTCTGTCTTCCCTGAGGGAAGCTCTAAGCAATAGCTCTGACAACTCAGCCTCCAGAGTGAGCAACTATTGTCTAAGCCTGGAGCTATCAATAAGTGATTGGATGTACCTAAGTCAAAGACCAATAAGAAGTTGGTCCTGGCTTGGAGCCTGTAGCACAGTGGTTACGGCACCAGCCTCATACACCGAGGGTGGCAGGTTTGAACTCAGCCTGGGCTAGCTAAACAACAATGACAACTGCAACCAAAAAAAAAAAAAAAAAAAAAAAGTAGGGTGGCGCCTGTGGCTCAGTGAGTAGGGTGCCGGCCCCATATGCCGAGGGGGTGGCGGGTTCAAACCCAGCCCCGGCCAAACTGCAACAGAAAAATAGCCGGGCGTTGTGGTGGGCGCCTGTAGTCCCAGCTGCTCGGGAGGCTGAGGCAAGAGAATCGCGTAAGCCCAAGGGTTAAGAGGTTGCTGTGAGCCGTGTGACGCCACGGCACTCTACCCGAGGGCGGTACAGTGAGACTCTGTCTCTACAAAAAAAAAAAAAAAAAAAAAAGTAGCTGGGTGCAGTGGTGGGCGCCTATAGTCCCAGCTATTTGGGAGGCCGAGGCAAGAGAATCCCTTGAGTCCAGGAGTTGGAGGTTGCTGTGACCTGTGACGCCAATGGCGAGGTAGTGAGACTGTCTCCACAATAAAAAAAAAAAAAAAAAAAGGAGTTGATCCTGCCCGTGTAAGACAATCTGGCAATACAGAAGCCTGTGGGAAGAAAGGAAAGAAGGAAGAGGATAGCTTCTCAGCTCTTTTTACTAGCTAACAAGCCCCACTTGCCAACCGTTGTGGCCAGGGGTTGTAAACTTAAATGACTACAGAAACAGGTGATATAAGTAAGTAAAGCTAGTAAACACATCTATAAGAGGGACTCTACCTAACAAATTCAAATATTGTGACCTCACATTAACCTGAAATAAAAAATAAATAAGTAAAGCTAGTGGGGACTGTGGTAAAATGGCAAGGATACATCCAGTCTAAAGAGTCCAGTTACTTGATTCCAACCAACTGTCACTGCATGAGAAATGTAGGCCTTGTACACCCCTAGGTTTCATTTTTTAAAGAGAAAACAAGACCAGGAGTGGGGCTCACAGCTACCTAGCCTTCTGGGAAGCTGAGGCAGGTGGATTGCTGGAGGTCACGAGTTTGAGACCAGCCTGAGCAAAAAAGCAAGATCGTGTTTCTACTAACAAATAGAAAAAACTGAGGCAAGAAGATTGCTCGAGCCCAGGAGTTGAAGGTTGGTATAAGCTACAACTTCACAGCACTCTACACAAGTCAATAGCTTGAGACTCTGTCTCAAAAAAAAAAAAAAAACCAAATTCCGGATTTTTTTGGGTGGCATTTCCCCATTTTCCAACACCATGTGGATGAAAGAAAACTTATGTGAAAGCATGATTCAGCTTAAAGCCTGCCACTCTGCAACCCTATATAAGATAGGAAACAGAGAGGTCTTAAAAACTCATCTGTGTCACACTAAAAGGGAGTGTCACACATAAAGGAAAATAAATGTGTCCCAGATCCAAGGACACAGCAACATGACTAACCCAAATGGTAATAATAAAAGTAAAGAACACTTGATTGCACTAACGTACACAGCTATGATTTAACAATAAAAAAAAAAAAGTAAAGAAATACCACACACAGATGTGAATAGGTAAGGACAAAAGAAGGTTTAAGAAAGAAAAAATGTGGTTTATTCAGCGCCCTCCAAGGTTGGGAGAGGGAGAAAGGCTTGATATATGGGACACAGCCTACTCAAAAGAAAAGTCATGGTTAGCAGTAAAGAATAATTCCAGTGGGATCTCCCAGTGAATACAGCATACATTCCTCCAGAACTATCTACCTCTCTTGCCCTGATTCCTTGCTTACTAATCAATTTAGGATTAAAAACTCAGCCTTCCAGGTATGATGAAACCAGAAGTGAAAAGGAAAATAGGACATAAGCTTTAGGCTTACTGGAAAGAGACTTACCTCCATTCTGAAAAAACAAATTGCAGCTCATTTCTAAGTTTCATATGACTAATTAGTGCAAGTCTGTCACAGTCGATCTATAGGTATGATAGAAAGTCCAGTTGATAGCCCTAAAAGGCTGAGGTCTGGACCACTGGAAGTTAAAGACACAACCAAAGTGCTAATGTCTGTTACCTAATGATACAGTCAGTTGTAGCCAGCAACTCTAAAGGACTCCCATCACCATTAACTTTGGTTATTGTTTTCAAGCCTTAAGACTGGGTCCTTGAAACTCAGTAATGAAAATAGCAGGAGCAGTAATAACAACAAAAACTAAACCTACTGGTCTTTGATAGGAAAGGACTAATACTTACATTAACAAAATCGCCACCCTGAATCATGAAATCCTTTATAACCCTGAAACAGACAGCAAAGAATCCCGAGAGAAGATTCATTCTAAGGTTTAGAAAAGCAATTGATTTTGTCATTGTAGTAGTAAATTAACAGTGATTGCAAAATATACTGTTTATTTCTTTGGGTTACAAAATGATTATCCTTTCCTGGAATGATGAGGCTGAGAGGATTATTAACCATAAAAAAGAGTTTTAATTGTAAATAATGGTATTTTATAGTTAATGTCAGTGTGTGATCTGGTAGCTGAATAGGAACATAAACAAGGGGCCAAAACCCAGGATGAATTAACAAAATATTCAGCAAAGAAGGCAGCATGTCAAGGACTTGGTGTATATTTTGTGTTAAAGAACTACAGAGCATAGGCTGGGCATGGTGGGTCAAGCCTGTAATCCTAGCACTCTGAGAGGCTGAGGCAGGTGGATTGCCTGAGCTTACAGATTTGTGACTAGCCTGAGCCAGAGTGAGACCCCATCTCTAAAAATAGCCAGGCATTGTGGGTGGCCAGCCACTTGTAGTCCCAAGTAGTTGGGAGCCCAAGAGTTTGAGGTTGTTCTGAGTTACGACACCATTACATTCTACCAGGGATGACTAAGTGAGACTGTCTCAAAAAAAAAAAAAAAAGAACTACAGAGAATATATGTGAAATGGACTGCTATTCACATAAGGGCTCAATAACTTGTCTATTATCTCTAGAGAGGATTTTTTTTTTGAGACAGTCTCACTAAGTTGCCCTTGGTAGAGTGCTGTGGTGTCACAGCTCACAGCAACCTCAAACTCTTGGGCTTAAGCATTTCTCTTGCCTCAGCTTCCCAAGTAGCTGAGACTATAGGTGCCTGCCACAGTGCCCGGCTATTTTTGTTGTTGTTGTAGTCATCCTTTTTGTTTTTGCAGGCAGGGTCCAGATTCGAACCCGCCAGCCCTGGTGTATGTGGTTGGCGCCCTAACCACTGAGTTACGGGCACCGAGCCTCTAGAGAGGATTTTTAACCTTCCTTAGCCTCTGTTTCCTCTTCTGTAGAATGCAGACAGTAACATATACCACCTCACAAGAGCGTTGCTAAGAATGAGACACCATAGCTTAAAGGTCTTGATATAGTTATGTGCTAACATTGTTATTGACCATGTAACCATGTGAGGCAATAAGGAGGATTCTATATTGAAATTAGACTAAGCATTCCCACACTCCAGCAGTAGGCACAAGGAGTCTGATTATCCTAAAATAATCATATATGGTCATTTTAGGAACTAGCTATAAATATCAACTAACAGGATATATCCCAACAGGATATATTATATGTACTTAAGGACTACAACTATATTTTTATTTAATCTACAGTCAGACAAATGAGGGCATGAAAAAGACAGGATACTGAAATGATAGGTAGCTTCTTTCACTAACCCTAGCACTCTGGGAAGCAGAGGCAGAATTGCTTGAGGTCAGGAGTTCCAGGGCAGCCTGAGCAAAGTGAGACGCCATCTCTATTAAAAATAGAAAATTTAGGCCAGGGATGGTGCCTGTGGCTCAGTGGGTAGGGCCAGCCCCATATACCGAGGGTGGCAGGTTCGAACCCGGCCGCGGCCAAACTACAACAAAAAATAGCCGGGCGTTGTGGCGAGCACCTGTAGTCCCAGCTACTCGGGAGGCTGAGGCAAGAGAATTGCCTAAGCCCAACAGCTAGAGGTTGCTGTGAGCTGTAATGCCACAACACTCCACCAAGGGTGACAAAGTTAAGATTCTGTCTCTAAAAAAAAAAAAAAAGAAAATTTAGGCCAGGGGCAGCAGCTAATGCCTATAATCCTAGCATTCTGGGAGGCCAAGACAGGTTGATTGCTTGAGCTCAGGACTTTGAGACCAGCCTAAGCAAGACTGAATCCCTTTCTCTAAAAATAGCCAGGTGCTGGGCGGCGCCTGTGGCTCAAGGAGTAGGGCGCCGGTCCCATATGCCAGAGGTGGTGGGTTCAAACCCAGCCCCGGCCAAAAAAAAAAAAAAAAGAAAAATAGCCAGGTGTTGTGGTGGGTGCCTATAGTCCCAGCTACACAGGAAGTGAGGCAAGAGGATCACCTGAACCCAAGAGTATGAGGTTGCTTTGAGCTATGATGCCATGGAACTTTACCCAGGGCAACGAAGTGAAACTCAGTCTCAAAAAAACAAAAAAACAAAAAAAAAAGGAAAAAAAATTAGCCAAATTTTGAGTTGTAGGCCTATAGTTTCAGCTACTTGGGAGGCTGAGGCAAGAGGATCACTTGAGCCCAGTAGTTTGAGGTTGCTGTGAGCTATGATTGGGCCACTGGACTCTACCATGGCAACAAAGCAAGCCTCTGTCTCAGTAAATAAATAAGTAAATGAGTGAGAGTATAAGCAGAATTAAAACATTTAAATCTTCAAGTCAGTTGTTGAGTCCACAAAAACATTTCTTCTTAAGATCTAAGAACTAGCCTCTGGTTTTATTTTCCTCTTAAGAACCTTATCCCACAAGGAAGAATTTCTGAAAGCCCCAAGGATGGCTTACCAAAAGCCTTACCTATGGAAGGTGCTCCCTTTGTATCCTATTGGAACCCCATCTTTTCTATAACCAAAAAGAAAGAGACTTGGCATGATGACAGGTAATCACAGGCCTTTCCAGTTAGAACACACTGGAACCAAAGAGACTCTCCTAGAGATAGTCAAGAGGAGACATAAAGAAGGCAAATGAACTAAGGATAGACCCCTGAGGTACTAACTTCTAACACGGACACCAGCAATCATTCAAGGCCTGTGGGTGTTTTCCCAATACCCTCACTACAGCTCCAGGATATCCCTCAGAGTAGGCAAAAAAGTCAAAGGCATCTGAGACTGACCTGAATTCTCCAGTGCAGAATTGCCTGAAAGGGAAAAGAATGATTCAGTCATGCTATATCACAGCTGGGGAGTATCTCTAAGGAGGGGTGAGTACCGAAATTGGAGCCAGGAAGTCCACCATTCGAACAAGATTGTCTAGACACGCAGACATACGAACTAACAGCATAAACTAACACGGAACAAACAAAATGGTAACCATTCAGACAGAGCAATACCCAGAGGAACAAATCTCAAGGACAGTGAATGGATGGACAAAGGCACACAGACGATTCCAGGGCTGACTGGGGCCCTGCTACTGCTCGGCTAATACAGCAGAGCTGGAGCATTTCCTTACCTAAAGTTCTCCGCTGTTTTAGGCACAACGTCTGCAAAGAGCTCTATCTTCATGCGGCCAACTTCCTGCAATCAGCCAGAGACAGTCAGAAAGCCCGGCCGAAGACGGTGAAGCTCTCACCAAGCAGGGCGCAAGACGGGTGAAACTACCACCCGTGCCGCTCGGCATCTCCCACCTCCGTCTCCCTAATCTAACCTTTTATTCCACCCAGTTCCTCCAGATGCCTGGTGCTAGGATGGACAGGACCCCTCCTTCCAGCCCTCGCCCATAAGGTCGTTAAGTTCTGGCGCAATTTCGAGTTCGCTGTCTGGATTGGTGAGTCCTCTGCCTGCCTAGCTTTGTACAGTGCCCCTTCGGCGCAGGTCTGAGTGCTGCCTATTTCTCACCTGACCACCAATGCTGACATCAAAGAACACTACAGGGTTGACAGGGCTAGAATTTGCCACAGCCATTGCTCCAACCCGGAAGCAGAAGTCGGGAACACGGTGTTCCGGCGAATCTAAACGCAGCCCCGGGAAGAGAGAGGAGGTGTGGCTCGTCCAGGCGCAGGCGCAGTAGAAGCCGAGCGAGGCCGGGTCCCGCCCCCGGAAGCTTGGTCCCTCTGTGATGAGCGCTCTGGCGGCTGCGGTCAAGATCCGGGTTGTGGACAAAGGGAGTAAGGAGAACGGGATCTTGGGCATCCTTTTGTTCAAAGTCAATAGGCACCGCACTCATAGCTGTATTAAGTGCATTTTGGCCGTAGCCAAGGTATTTATCAGCTCTTGGAGCTAAGCCTTATGAACCATCACACATGCTATTTATTTCTTTCTGTTCTCTAGCTGGTGAGCTCAGTGAAGACATGAACTCTAGTTTATTCATCCTCGGCGTTTAGAATAACTTGGAACATAAGCTTGCTCGGTAAATACTTACCCCTTTTTTGAAGTCAGGACATTAGAATGTTTCGTTCTGCCACAAGTTTCCAGTTTTATCATCAATTCCTTTCTCACAGAGCAGCTTAAGCTTTTAAATCACTTTCCATATTTAGAATAAAATCCAATTTCTTACATTCTAAGCGCTACAGTGCATTAATCTGGCCACCTCCTACCTGGCCTCATCTTGTACCACTCACCCTTGATTACTGGATATACTCTGTCTTTTCTGTTCCTCGAAGTTGAGATCGCTACTCTCTTTAGGGCCTTGGCAATAGGTGTTACCTCCGTCTAAAATACTTTCCTTCCAGATTTTAATAGGAGAGGGAGGAGGCATGCGTCTTGTAGTTTAGGGCTCAGCCAGATGTCACCTCCTCAGGGGAACATTGTTCCCAATCTAAAATTGCCCTTGGTTGCTCCAATCACTGGTTTGTTTTTGTCATGCCACTCAGTATCCCAAATTATCTTATGTGGTCTGGCCACAACTCTCATTCCCTGTCACACACATGTACTTTATTCCCTGATAGCATATAAACTCCATGAAAGTAGAGACTCTTCTAGTCTGTCTCGTTCACTACTGCAGCTGCAATGCCTACTAAATGAATAGTACTTTGAATGTAGGCATTCAACAAATAGATTCAAACAATTTTTTTTTAATTGCAGTTTTAGCCCGGGGCTGGGTTTGAACCCGCCATTTCCAGTGTATGGGGCCTACGCCCTACTCCTTTGGGCCACAGGCACTGCCCAAGATTCAACCAATTTAGTGAAAGATGATAACCTTTGGCAAGGCTCAGGATAAGAGCATGCATTCAATACAGTAGCTATCATTTCCATCGCTGGGAAGGGTGGCTCATGCTTGTAATCCCAGTGGATCACTTGAGCTCAGGAATTCGAGGTTACAATGAGCTATGATTGTACCTTTGCACTCTAGCCTAAATGATAGAATAAATCCTTAAAACTGATAAGATGGCTTGGTGCCTGTAGCTCAAGTGGCTAAGGTGCCAGCTACATACTTCAAAGTTGGCGGGTTCGTATCCAGCCGTGCCTGCCAAACAACAATGACAACTACAACCAAAAAATAGCTGGGTGTTGTGGCAGATGCCTGCAGTCCCGGCTGCTTGGGAGGCTGAAGCAAGAGAATCGCTTAAGTCCAGGAGTTGGAGGTTCCTGTGAGCTGTGACGCCACGGCACTCTACCCAGGGTGACAGCTTGAAGCTCTGTCTCAAATAAATAAATAAATAAATAAAAATAAAACTGATGGGTGGCGCCTGTGGCTCAGTTAGTAGGGCGCCGGCCCCATATACAGAGGGTGGCGGGTTCAAACCCAGCCCCGGCTGAACTGCAACCAAAAAATAGCAGGGCGTTGTGGTGGGCGCCTGTAGTCCCAGCTGCTGGGGAGGCTGAGGCAGGAGAATCGCTGAAGCCCAAGAACTAGAGGTTGCTGTGAGTCCTGTCACGTCATGGCACTCTACTGAAGGTGGTAAAGTGAGACTCTGTCTCTACAAAAAAAATAAATAAATAAAATAAAAATAAAACTGATAATATCTAATGTTGATGAGGTTGTGAAAAACATAGTACAACCAGAAATTGCCAAGTGAAAATAAATGATAGCTACTTTTTATTAAGCAGTTACTAAGTGCCAAATAATTTACATGCTTCATTTTATTTGGCTCTCCTAACCCTATGGGAAACACACTATTATAGTTACCATTTTGTGGCTCAAGAAGTTGGAGGTTGATTAAAGTGAATATGGAAATTTCCTTATTTTTGGCACAGTAAAAAAGCAATGCAACAAGTGAGGTACCAAAGCCATATTAATGTTCATATCCTTTAATAAAGGCCAACCTTGCAAATTTGTTCTCTGGAGTAATTCAAGAGAACTACATGTATAAAGACCTTCAGCTCGGTGCCCGTTGCACAGTGGTTACGCCAGCCACATAGACCGAAGTTGGCGGATTCGAACCTGGCCCAGGCCAGCTAACCAACAATGACAACTGCAACAAAAAAATAGCCAGGTATTGTGGCCGGCACCTATAATTGCAGCTACTTGGGAGGCTGCGGCAAGAGAATTGCTTAAGCCCAAGAGTTGGAGGTTGCTGTGAGCTGTGACACCACAGCACTCTCACTCACAGTGAGACTATCTTAAAAAAATTAAAGCCCTTTACCACAGCATAATCTTAAATAGTGAAAAGTGAAAAACTTAAATATCAAATGGGAAGTTATGTAATTCATAGAACATAAACATGTGGGTGGTGAAAATGTTTTTGTGGTATAGTAAATTAAAAATGAGAGTATAAAAATGAATATATAAAATGCTAATAACCATTTAGAATATATGTATTTGAATAAGAAGCTAAAGGGAATAACCCTAAAATGAAAATAGTTGTGTTAAGATTGTAGGAAAAACAAATGCATGTTCTCACTTCTAAGTAGGAGCTAAACAAGGGATATATACAGTCATAAAGTGGTGTAACAGACATTGAAAACTAATAAGGGCGGAGGGTAGAAAGGTGATAATGGATAAAAATCTACCTATTGAGTACAATGTACGCTGTCATTGTGACAGATACAGTGAAAGCCCTGACTTCAGCATAATACAATTCATCCTTACAACAAAAAACATGTACCCTCTACATTTTTTTTTCCCCTCTATATTTTTTAAAAAAAAAATTGTAATCCCAGCACTCTGGGGGGCCAAGGTAGGAGGATAGTTTAAGGTAAGGAGTTTGAGACCAGCCTCAGCAAAGCAAGACCCCATTTCTCTCTCTCTCTCTTTTTTTTTTTTTTGAGACAGAGTCTCAAGTGGTTGCCCTTGATAGAGTGCCATGGCGTCACAGCTCACAGCAACCTCAAACTCTTGGGCATAAGCAATTCTCTTGCCTCAGCCTCCCAAGTAACTGGGACTACAGGTGCCCACCACAACACCCGGCTATTTTTTGGTTGCAGTTGTCGTTGTTTAGCTGGCCCAGGCCGGGTTCGAACCTTCCAGCCTTGGTGTGTGTGGCCAGCATCCTACTCACTGAGCTACTGGCGTGGCCTCCCATCTCTATTAAAAGTAGAAAAATTAGCTGTGTGGTGGTACACACCTATAGTCCCAGCTAGTCAGGGGACTGAATCAAGAAGATTGCTTGAGCCCAGATTTTAAGGTTCTGTGAGCTAAGGTGAAGCCAATGAAACTCTAGCCCAGGAGAGACTCTGTTAAAAAAAAAAATTGTAGGATTATAGGAGAGTTTTTTTTAAATAAATATTTGCTTTAATGTGATTAAACTTTTTACTTTTTATTTATTTTATTTCAGATTGCCACGAGGGTACTGTTTACTGTTTTTACTTTTTTAAAAAATAAGAATGATAATGGGAAAGAATGCTGAACTAATGATATTTATATTCTGTTCAAAAGAAATCAAATGATTCAACTATAGTCAATATAATGATCAATACAAGGCATTCGAAGATATTAAACAAACTTGAGAAATCAATTTTTAGAACTGCTTTAATGAATTTATCAGCAATTTTGAAGACTCCTGGTTGATGTAGAGTGGGGATCTATAGTAACTCTTTTCCATGTCATGGCCTGTCTCTGTGTCCAAGTTTTAAGTTAACAGCTTTGATCAGTATAGTTTTAGACACCAGTGATTTTATAGTTCTGATTTTTGGTCTTGTTCTTGTATGTTGTGTACCTCTTTCAGAGAAGCCACATTTATGTATCCAGCCTCAGAATTTTGTAAACGGGAAAGAGACTCAGGGGACTTTGGGATTAGCATTGCTTCTTCAGACTTAGGTTCTTTAACCTCTTGAAGACTTCCAATCGACTCTACCATGCCTGTTCCTGAAAAACTAAGAAAGGCCATGTGTGAGGACATTGTATTAATAGAATTCTTGGGTAGCAGTTTGGGGTTACAGCAACAGAATATAGAAGCAATAGAATTTCAATTTTTTTAAACTATGAAACACAAAGAAAACCAAATAAAATTTGCCTTAAACTAATGATCAGGGGGCTGGGCATGGTGGTTCATGCTTGTAATCCTCACACCCTGGGAGGTCAAGGCGGGTGGATTGCTTGAGCTCATAGGTTCAAGACCAGCCTGAGCAAGAGTGAGACCTCATCTCTAAAAAAAATATCTGGGTGTGGTGGCAGGTGCCTGTAGTCCCAGTTACTCAGGAAGCTGAAGCAAGAGGATCAGTTGAGCCCAAGAGTTTGAAGTTGCTGTGAGCTATGACGCAATGGCAATCTACCAAGGGTGACAAAGTGAGACTCCAACTCAAAAAAAAAAAAAAAAGAAAAAGCAATGATTATGGATTATCTCCTTTCTTAAATCAGGATTCTGATGTAGGGTGTAGGGGTGAAGGAGTGGCAAGGGGAGAAGGAACTGAAAGAAGGTTCAATATAAATGTGGAAAACAATTACTTCCAAATGCTATGCTATGCAACTAGTTAGGCAGCTATAACTCCTGGGCATGCAGATGATTGTTTTTTTTTTTTTTGCTTTTTTTACCCTCTGTTTTTTTTTTTTTTTTTTTAGCTCAGAGCAAACATGGACAGACGATTGTCTTGATGTTACTGACCTGGGATTTGGTGAAAGCAGTATTTTATTAAGTGCTTTAAATTCAGGCATGTCACTAATTTTTGTTTCCTAAAAGGAAAGAAAAGATGACTATTAAAAATTATAAAGGTAAATCATTGGCAATGTAATCCTAGAACTAATGCTATACACTCACACACATATGTTTAATATACTTTTTTTTTTTTTTTGTAGAGACAGAGTCTCACTTTATGGCCCTCGGTAGAGTGCCGTGGCCTCACACAGCTCACAGCAACCTCCAACTCCTGGGCTTAAGCGATTCTCTTGCCTCAGCCTCCCGAGTAGCTGGGACTACAGGCACCCGCCACAACGCCCGGCTATTTTTTGGTTGCAGTTTGGCCGGGGCCGGGTTTGAACCCGCCACCCTCTGTATATGGGGCTGGCGCCTTACCGACTGAGCCACAGGTGCCACCCTGTTTAATATACTTTTATATAAAGTATATTAAAAGTCTCACTCTTGCTCAGGCTGGTCTCGAACCTATGAGCTCATGCAATCCACCCTCCTTGACCTCCCAGAGTGTGAGGATTACAAGCATGAACCACCATGCCCTTTTTTTTTGATACAGAATTTCACTCTTTTACCCTAGGCTTCACTCTTTCACCCTAGGTCAGTGGTTCTCGACCTTCCTTATGCCAAAATGTATTTTCATTGTTAAAAGGAGGTCATGACCCACAGGTTGAGAATTGTTGCCCTAGGTTGAGTGCTTTGGCATTATAGCTCATAGCAACATCAAACTCTTGGGCTCAAGAAATCCTCTTGCCTCAGCCTCCCAAGTAGCTGGGACTACAGGTGCCTGCCACAATGCCCAGCTAGTTTTTCTCTATTTGTAGAGATGGGTGGGTGGGGTCTTGCTTTGCTCAGACTGGTCTTGAACTCCTGAGCTCAGGCAATCCACCCACCTTGGCTTCCCTGAGTGCTAGGATTACAGGCATGCCACATATTTTTGTATATCATATAATATATTTATATATAAACACATAATGCCTATGCATAGTACAAACAACAAAAAATTTAAAAAGGTATAGAATGAAAAACTGGCTGGCCTCCCAACCGTTAGCGTCTCTCTCATTCTCTCTCTCTCCATACACACACACACACACACACACACACACACACACACACACACACACACACACACATCTATCTATATGGTATTATATATACAATCTTTATCTTATCTTTACCCTGATTCTTTCCTCTGTTAAATGTATTTTGGATATACACTTATTCTTTTTTTTTTTTTTTTTTTTGCCAGGGCCGGGTTTGAACCCACCACCTCCGGTATATGGGGGCCTGCGCGCCCTACTCCTTTGAGCCACAGGCGCCACTCACTTATTCTTTAAAGAAAAGAAAAAAAACACAGCAGCTTTGTCAAGAAATAACTCACGTACCATAAAGTTCTCCCTTTTAACATGTTTGATTTGGTACTTTTTGCTGTGTTTACACAGTTGCGTAACCCAAAGATAAAGAAAATACTTAAAGGAAGACATTTTGATAACATTCAGGACACTAAGGGTAATATGTTGGCAGCTTTGATAGCCATTCCAGAAAAAAGGTTCCAAAATTGCTTTGAAGGGTGGACTAGGTACTGGCATCAGTGCATAGCTTCCCAAGGAGAGTATTTCAAAGGAGAATGTAGTGGTATTCAGCAGTGAGGTATGAGGCACTTCTTCTAGGACAAGTTCATAAGTTAATTGTCGGACTGTGTATTCAGGTCTTTTGCCCATTTAAAAAATTATTTTTTAATGATTTTTTTTTTTTTTTGCTATTGAGGTGAGTTCCTTATTTATTTTGATAATCCCCTTATCAGATATTAGAGCTTACAAATATTTGTGGGTTGCCTCTTCACTCTGTTACTTGTGCCTTGCTGTTCTTAAGTTTTTTAGTTTGGGTACTTCCATTTGTCTACACTATCTTTGTTGCTTGAGCTTTTGGGGTCAAATAAATAAAAATCATTGCCTAGATCTGTATTTTTTCCCGTGTTTTCTTCTAGTAGTTTTGCAGTTTCAGATGTTATTTTTCCCATGTTTTCTTCTAATAGTTTTATAGTTTCAGGTGTTATGTTTAGTCTTTAATCCATTTGGAGTTGACTTTTTTTTTTTTTTGCAGTTTTTGGCCAGGGCTGGGTTTGAACCCGCCACCTCCAGCATATGGGGCCAGCGCCCTACGCCTTTGAGCCACAGGTTCTGCCCTTGAGTTGACTTTTATATGTGGTGTTAGGTAAGGTTCTAATTTCATTCCTCTGCATGCTGGTTTTCTCGATACCCTTTATTAATGAGACTGTTTTTTCCTTTGTGGTATATTCTTGGCACCTTTGTAAAAAATCAATTGGCTATAGGGCAGTGCCTGTGGCTCAAAGGTGTAGGGTGCTGGCTCCATATGCTGGAGGTGGTGGGTTCAAACCCAGCCCTGGCTAAAAACTGCAAAAATAAATAGATTGGCTGTAAATGTGTGGGTTCCTTTTGGGGCTCCTTTTTTCTGTTCCATTGGTCATTGTGCCTATTTTTATGTCAATACCATGCTGTCTTAATTACTATAGCTCAGGTAGTGTGATGCCTCCAGTTTTGTTCTTTTTGCTCAAGACTGCCTTGGATATTTAGAGTTTTGGTAGTTCCATATGAATTTTAGGATTGCTTTTTCTTTTTCTTTTTTTTTTTTTTTTTTTGTGTTTTTTTTGGCCGGGGCTGGGTTTGAACCTGCCACCTCCGGCATATGGGACCGGCACCCTACTCCTTGAGCCACAGGTGCCGCCCATGGATTGCTTTTTCTATTTCTGTGAAAAATGACATTGGATTTTTTTTTGTGTGTGTGGTTTTTTGTTTTTTTTTTTGGCCGGGGCTGGGTTTGAACCCGCCACCTCCAGCATATGGGACTGGTGCCCTACTCCTTGAGCCACAGGCACCGCCCATGACATTGGATTTTTGATAGATACTGCATTGAATCTGTAGATTGCTTTGGGTAGTATGGATATTTTAATAATATTAACTCTTCCAATCCATGAACATAGAATAGCTTTCTTATTTACTTATGTCTTCTTTAATTTCTTTCATCAATGTTTTGTAGTTTTCAGAGTATAGATCTTTCGCTTCCTTGATTAATTTTATTCCTAAGTATTTTATTTCTTTTGTAGCTATTATAAATGGGATTGTTTCCTTGATTTCTTTTTTGGACAGTTTGTACTTGGTATATAGAAGCACAACTGATTATTTTGTGTTCATTTTGTATCCTGCAACTTTAGTGTATTTGGTTATTAGTTTTAACAGTTTTATTATGGAGTCTTTTAGAGTTTTATATAAACTACATATAAGATCACATCACTAAATAAAGACAATTTAACATCTTTCTTTCCTGTTTGGATACCTTTTATTTCTTTCTCTGGCCTAATTGCTCTAGCAAGGATGTTCAGCACTGTATTGTGGATATCCTTGTCTTATTCCTTATTTTAGAGGAAAAGCATTCAATTTTTCACCACTGCATATAATATTATTGGTGGGCTTGTCACATAAGGCCTTTGTGTTGAGGTATATTCCTTCTAAACCTAACCTATTGAGAGGTTTTTATCATGGAAGGATGTTAACTTTTGTCAAATGATTTTTCTGCATCTAATGAGATAATCATATAGTTTTTGTCCTTTATTCTGTTAATATGGTATATCACATTTATAGATTTGCATGTATTGAATCATCCTTCCATTACTGGGATGAACATAACTTAATCATGGTGGATGATTTTTACTGTGGTATTGAAATTTGTTTGCTAGTATTTTGTTGAGAATTTTTACATCTATGTTTATCAGGAATACTGGCCTATAATTTTCTCCTCTTTCATTTCTGATTTTATTTATTTGAGTCTTTTCTCTTTTTCTTAGTCTAACCAAGGGTTTGTCCATTTTATTTATCTTTAAAAAAAATCTTGGTTTCATTGATTTTTTTCCTTTTTTTCTTTTAGTCCCTGTTTTATTAATTTTTACACTGATCTTTGTTGCTTCCTTCCTTCTGATAATGTGGGGTATAGTTTGTTCTTATTTTTCTAGTTCTTTGGAGTGTAACATTAGGTTGTTTGAGATCTTTCTTCTTCTTCTTTTTTTTTTTTGTAGAGACAGAGTCTCACTTTACCGCCCTCGGTAGAGTGCCGTGGTGTCATACGGCTCACAGCAACCTCCAGCTCTTGGGCTTACGCGATTCTCTTGCCTCAGCTCCGGAGCAGCTGGGACTACAGGTGCCTGCCACAACGCCCGGCTATTTTTTTTGTTGTTGTTGCAGTTTGGCTGGGGCTGGGTTTGAACCCGCCACCCTTGGTATATGGGGCTGGCGCCCCACTCACTGAGCCACAGGTGCCGCCCGAGATATTTCTTCTTTTGTAGCTATAAATTTCCCTCTTAAAACTGCTTTTGCTGCATCCTATAAGTTTTGGTATGTTGTGTTTCCATTTTCATTTGTCTCAAAAAATTTTTAAATTTTCCTTTTGATTTCTTCTTCAACCCTACAAGTGATCAGGAGTATGTTGTCTAATTTCCACATATCTGTGAGTTTTCCATATTTTCCTGTTACTGATTTCTACTTTCATAACATTGAAAAGATAGTTGATATAATTTCAGTCTTTCTAAACTTGTTCAAACTTGTTTTGTGGCCTAACATACGATCTGTCCTGGAGATTGTTCCAAGTGCACTTGAGAAGAATGTGTATTCTGCTGCTTTGGGATGGAATTTTTCTGTAAGTCTGTTAGGTCCATTTAGCCAAAGTATAGTAAGTCTGTTAGGTCCATTTAGTCGAAAGTATAGTTCAAGTCCAATATTTTCTTATTAGTCTTCTGTCTTAATGATCTGAGCATATTGAAAGTGGAATACTGAAGTCCCCCTATTATTACTGTATTACAGCCTATTTCTCTGTTTAGATCCCAATTTAACATTTCCTTTATATATATGTTCTAATGTTGCATGCATATATTTATATATGATTGTTATATCCTTCTTCTTCTTTTTTTTTTATTTTGTAGAGACAGAGTCTCACTTTATCCCCCTCAGTAGAGTGCTCTGGCATCAAAGCTCACAGCAACCTCCAACTCCTGGGCCTAGACAATTCTCCTGCCTCAGCCTCCTGAGTAGCTGGGACCACAGGCATCCGCCACAATGCCCGGACATTTATTTTTTGTTATTGTTGCAGTTTGGCTGGGGCTGCGCCTGTACCCGCCACCCTGGGTATATGGGGCCGGCCCCCACCCACTGAGCCACAGGCGCTACCTGATTGTTATATCCTTCTAATGAATTAATCCATTTATCATAATATAATGACCTTCTTTGTCTCTCTCTCTCTGTTTTTTTTTTTTTTTTTGAGACTTGAGTCTCCCTATGTCATCCTCGGTAGAGTGCCATGGCGTCACAGCTCGCAGCAACCTCACACTCTTGGGCTTACTAAATTCTCTTGCCTCAGCCTCCCAAGTAGTTGGGACTACAGGTGCCTGCCACAATGCCTGGCTATTTTTTTGTTGCAGTTGTCATTGTTGTTTAGCTGGCTTGGGCTGGGTTCGAACCTGCTAGCCTGGGTGTATGTGGCTGGTGCTCTACCCACTGAGCTACAGGCACCACCCTTTGTCTCTTTTTATGGTTTTTGACTTAAAGTCTATTTTGTTTGAAGAATAGCTTCTCTGTTTTGGTTTCCATTTATATGGTCCTTTGTGACTTGCTTCTTTAACTTTATATAATATTTTTAAGGTTCATGCATGTTATAGCATAGATTAATACTTCTTTCCTTTTTGTGATCAAATCATATTCCATCATATGTACATACCACATTTTATTTATCTACTTATTAGTTGATAGACATTTGGGTTATTTATCCCTCTTGGTTGTAATGAATAATGCTGTGAATATTTGTGTATAAGTTTTTGTGTGAAACAACCATCTTTTAATGTCATTATTTCATTTTCCTAGATAAGGGAACTGAAAGGTGAATCACCTTGCCTTTCTTCACATAACTGGTAAAATTCTGAGCTAGGATTTGACACATAGGGTATAATTTAAAAACTTACCAAAACCAGAAAGCCAAATTTTGAAACAGCTTCATGGAAGAAAAGATACTTAGACTGAGTTCTAAGAGAAGGTAGGAACCAACCAAGGAAAACTCAAGGTGAGGCCAAGCACGGTGGCTCATGCCTGTAATCCTAGCACTCAGGGAGGCTGAGGCAGGTGGATTGTTTGAGCTGAGGAGTTCCAGGCCAGCTTGAGCAAGAGTGAGACCCCCATCTTTAAAAATAACCAGGCATTGTAGTGGACACCTGTAGTCCCAGCTACTTGGGAGGATGAAGCAAAAGAATCACTTGAGCCCAAGAATTTGAGGTTGCTGTGAGCACTCTCCCAAGGGTGATAAAGTGTGATTCTGTCTCTCAAAAAAAAAAAAAGAAAGAAAGAAAGAAAAGAAAAGAAAAAGAAAAAGTAAACTCTTAGGGAAAGTAGTTACAGGAGAATGCAGTGGAAGGAGAGGCCTTTCCTAGAACTTGGAGCTGACGGTATATGGGATCCAGGGACCTGGACAGTGTGAGACATAAAATGGAAAAGCGAATCAGTGAGGGAGGAGGAGATGGAGAATATGAAGACTGTATCTAAAAATTTGGATTCTATCCTGAAGACTATGAGAAGCCACTGTATGGTTTTCAGTCATATTCTCAAGTTGTATTTTCTTTCTTTTTTTTTTTGTAGAGACAGAGTTTCACTTTATCGCCCTCGGTAGAGTGCCATGGCGTCACACAGCTCACAGTAACCTCCAACTCCTGGGCTATTCTGCTGCCTCAGCCTCCTGAACAACTGGGAATACAGGTGCCTGCCACAATACCTGGCTATTTTTTTGTTGCAGTTTGGCCAGGGCCAGGTTTGAACCCGCCACCCTCAGTATATGGGGCCGGCGCCCTGCTCACTGAGCCACAGGCGCCACCTTCAAGTTGTATTTTCTAAATAGGCCTCTGGCTACAGACTCTAACAACTATAGGAAAGGGAAAAAGTTGGGAAGACGAAATAGGAGAGATAGCATGTATTGTTCCAAGTAAGGGAAATGCATGATAGAGAGGGAGGAAATTTTAGAACATTTAGGGAAACAGTAAATAGGCTACCCTCATTTAATCAGGCTTGTTTGATGTCAGAAATATATTTGGACTAAGAGGCTTTTGTTATTGTTGTTGTTGTTGAGACAGAGTCTCACTATGTTGCCCTTGGTAGAGTGCCATGGCGTCACAGCTCACAGCAACCTCAAACTCTTGGGCTTAAGTGATTCTGTTGCCTCAGCCTCCCAAGTAGCAGGGACTATAGGTGCCTGGCACAATGCCTCGCTATTTTTTTGTTGCAGTTGTCATTGTTGTTTTTAGCTGGCCAGGCTGGGTTCAAACCCGCCACCCTTGGTGTATGTGGCTGGCTCTGTAACCACTGTGCTGTGGGTGCCGAGCCAACTATGAAGAGTTTTCTTTTGGGGGGGACAAAGCCTTAAGCTGTTGCCCTGGGTAAAGTTCCGTGACATCACAGCTCACAGCAACCTCTAACTCCTGGACTTAAGCGGTTCTCTTACCTCAGCCTCCCAAGTAGCTGGGGCTACAGGCGCCCGCTACAACGCCCAGCTATTTTTTGGTTGTAGTTATCATTGTTGTTTGGCAGGCCCGGGCTGGATTCGAACCCGCCAGCTCTGGTGTAGGTGGCTGGTGCCTTAGCCGCTTGAGCTACAGGCGCTGAGCCTATGAAGAGTTTTTATGTAGCTTCAGTTCTTCAACTCTGGAAGCCTTCCATAACCAACACAGGCAGGTTTAGATACCACTCTTCTTGCTTCCACAGTGTTGCCGGAACTACTGCTGTTGTAAATTTATTGAAAGGTATGGCAATGGCTAGTTATATGACTGTCACTCTCAATCAGCTGAATTCTGTGAGGGCCAATTCTGTTTTTTGTTACCATATACAGACTGTATGAAAAACAGTTTTGGTTGTGGCACATTGTATGTGCTCAATAAATATTTGTTGAATGAATGAACTCTGTCATATAGACAATGAATGACTGGAAAATTCTTTGAGATGAGTTATTATGAAATCAAGTAGCGCTTCATGAAGATTAGAGCAGTAGTATGCACAGGACAGATGGGGAAGAAAGACTAAAAAGCGATGAATTAAGTTGTTTCAGAAAGGGAGGGGAGGGGGTAGAATGGGTGGAGGGAGGGTATTTGGTGGAACCACACCTACAGTGCATATTAGAAGGGTACATGTGAAACTTACTAAATGTAGAATATAAATGTCTTAGCACAATAACTAATAAAATGCCATGAAGGCTATGTTAACCAGTTTGATGTAAATATTTCAAATTGTATATAAAACCAGCACATGGTACTCCATGAGTGCATTAATGTACACAACTGTGATTTAATTAAAAAAAAAATAAAGAAGCTGTTTCAGTAACTTAGGTACTACCCAGGATATAATGTAACAAGAGGGAGATAGTTTCTGCCCTCATGGAGTTTATAATCTGATGGAGAATAAAGGAAGAAAGATGGATTTAAAATGTAGGAAGCAATATGGTCTACTATAAGGCTACATCCTTTATTACTTCAGTGCCTCTAAAACACTGCCTAAAAGGGAAACAATACATTTGGGATATTATGAGATAATGGCTAAAAACAAAGAGCCAAAGAGTTTATTTCAGCCCTTGTTCTTCTACTTATTAACTCTGTAACCTTGGGTAATGACCTCACTTCATCTCATTCAATCTCAGTTTCTTCAGCTGTGAAAATGGCAATGACGAACCTATCACATAATATTATTTTGTAGACTGAATGAGAAAACTCACATAAAATACTTAGCACAGTACCAGGCACATAGTAACCAATAAATAAATGTTAAGCTCTCTTCCTTTTAGCCCCTGAGGTATTGAGTCCTAGCAGGGAAGTGACTGAAGGATATGTCTGATCTCAATGGTCTGTACACTGATGCAGTGTGTGTACCAATTCCTGCACCAATTCTCACCATTGAGGATTAAGAGATCTGGGAAATGTAAGCAGTAGCTGTGTGACCTCAGACATATCACTTAACCTCACTTAGTTTTATTTCTCAGTAACTCAAACTTAGGGATTGAACTGGAGGACCCTTAATATTCTAAATTGAAAAACAATTTCAATAGGTATCAAGATGTTATAAGTTGGTACCTTTGACACATATCAAATACTGAGCTTTATGTACTTTAGTTCTGACCCATATGACATTTTAAATTTTGATTTGGGGCAGCGCCTGTGGCTCAGTGAGTAGGGCCCCATATACCGAGGGTGGTGGGTTCGAACTTGGCCCTGGCCAGCTAAAACAGCAGTGGCAACTGCAACAAAAATAGCCAGGTGTCGTGGCAGGCGCCTGTAGTCCCAGTTACTCGGGAGGCTGAGGCAAGAGAATCGCTTAAGCCCAAGAGCTGGAGGTTGCTGTGAGCTGTAACACCACGGTCCTCTCCTGAGGGCGACAAAGTGAGACTCTGTCTCTAAAAAATAAATTTTGATTTGAGGGTAACATTATGGATCTCAAAGCTATTGGTCCTGTCATATATGCAATTAAGTCTTCTAACTCAGCACTTGTAATACTATAGTACTTATTTATATAGGTGTCCATCCTCTGCGTGGCCTCTGAAAACAGGGACTGTCTTTGTATTCCTAGGACCTAGCTTAGTTCCTGGAATTCATAAATGTTTGTTGAATGAATGATTAAGTAAAAGAGTGAATGGCTAGACAAGTGAAAATGGTTGTAGCTGGCCAGGTGTAGTTGTTCACGCCTGTAATCCTAGCACTGAGGGGGGCCAAGGCGGGTGGATTGCTTGAACTCATGAGTTCAAGACCAGCCTGAGCAAAAATTGAGACCCTGTCTCTATTAAAAACAGAAAAACTGAGGCGAGAGGATCACTTGAGCCTGAGTTGGAGGTTGCTGTGAGCTGTGATGCCACAGCACTCTACCTAGGGCAATAGCTTTAGACTCTGTTTCAAAAACAAAAAAAAGAAAAGAAAATAGTTGTAGCCTAAGAAAAAACAAACGATAGGAAAGCAGGACATAATCTGACCGTTCTACTTTTGACAAAGTCTGCAAAAGAATTCACCTAGCTTGGAAAGAATCTCCTTTCTGAGAGCAAACAAGATACAGTTCTTACACTCATAGTAAAAATGCTCAACAAGCAGGATCTACTATAAAGTATCTGAAAAAGAAACATCTAACAGGTGATATGTGGATAAACTGGGGGGAAAAGCAAGCAGCCTCTGTATTGGATTCAGAATATAATTCTGTTCCCTGAAGCCCCTCTTGCTGACTGGCTTACCAGCCAGACCTTGTCAAGACTTATACTACTATTTCCTGCGTCTCTCTCTATTTGGCTACATGTCTGCTTGGATTTGGGGAAAATAATAGCTTTTCTCTGACTCAGATGCTCTCTTTAGGCTTGACTCCTTACCAGACCAGACTAGTACTTCTCTGAACCTTAGATTTGCTCATCTTTCAGATGGGGCTAGAATAATACATGGCCAACAGGGCTGCTGAGAATGAGACATAAGTGTGAAAACATTTAACATTTATTCGTTCCCAAATATTTGCAGAGAACCTGTCTATAGGTACAGTGATCTATGAGACAAAATCCTTGACCTTCAGGATCTCACTGTCCAGTTAATGAGATAGAAACAAAAACAGCAACGACAGTACAGTGTGCTAAGGAAGAAGCTGTGTCTACAATTTGTATACACAAATTGCTCTGGGGTCACAAGGAGATAGTTTAAAAGAAGCTGACCAAGTGAAGAGCAAAGTGGTCAAGGGCAGTGTTGGGATCTGCTGCCCTGGTGTGCAGGGAGAAGCCTCTTTGTCACAACCCACCAGGAGGCCCAGAGCAGGGCTACAGCTATATGAAGATGAAGGGAAGACAGCACAGCAACCTCAGCGACCCAAATGTCAGATTAAAGACCCAGTAGGAAAGCACGCATCTTACCTCTCCTCTGCGAATCTGGATGTTCCTTATAATTCGCTCTAACAGGCCAATGTGCTGCATGAAACGGAGACTATTTTCCTGTAATTGCTTGTTTTCTTTATCCAGGAAAAGTACTCTAGGGATGGCATAAATCAGTAGCATGACTAGAAATTTCTGTATCATTACTAGAAATCCAAAACTATGTCCCACTTCCCATTAGCTCTGGATCTTAGACCACTATCTAGATTTTAGAAGCAAATTTGGCAGAATAATTCTTGCCATATTCCAAGACAAACTAAAAATTAATAAGCTTCTAGACTGTACATGATTATTAAATACATGTACAAGAGTATTAAAGGAATGATTCTAGCCCTTGAAAAATTGAACGAAGGGTATGATCCCATTTAGGGGTTTTCAAATGCATCTACACAATTCATATCTGGTTCTGATTTCTCACATAGAAGTAAAAATAGCAGCAGCAGCAGAAGCAACCATTTATTAAGTACTTACCATGTACTTAGGCAATGTAACTTATCCACCTAGTGAGCACTTAAAACTTTTCACATCTTAGGTTATTTATTTATTTATTCAGACTTTAAAAACATTTAATTTAGTCTGGGCTTGGTGGTTCATGCCTATAATTCAGGGAGGCTGAGGTGGGATGATCATTTGAAGTCAGGAGTTCGAGACCATCCTAAGCAAAATCAAGATGCTCTGTCTCTAATAAAAACAGAAAAATTAGCTGGACATTGTGGCGGGCACCTGTAGTCCCAGCTACTTGGGAGGCTGAGGCAGGAGAATCACTTGAGCCCAAGGGTTGGAGGCTGCAGTGAGCCATGATGACATTACTGCACTCTACTCAGGGCAACAAAACTCTGTGTCCAAAAAAAAAAAAAAAAGAAAAGAAAACATACTAAAAAATCGAGGAAAAATTATAATTGAAAAAATTTTAATGTTATTTTAATTTTTATTTATTATTGTTTATTTTAATATATTCTATTTGTATTTATTTTTATTTAAAATATTTTCTTTTTAATTTCTATGTATTTAACTTTTTTTTTTGAGACAGAGTCTTACCATGTTGCCCTCAGTAGAGTGCTATGGCATCACAGCTCACAGCAACCTCAAACTTTTGGGCTCAAGCGATTCTCCTGCCTCAGCCACCCAAGCAGCTGAGACTATGGGTGCCCACCACAACACCTGGCTATTTTCTGTTGCAGTTGTTATTGCTGGTTAGCTGGCCCAGGCCAGGTTTGAACCCACCAACTTCCGTGTAAGTTGCTGGTGCCATAACTACTGTGCTATGGGCGCTGAGCCTGTATTTAGCTTTTATAACTATTCATCTGTTTGTCTGTCTATCTATCTGTCTATTTATTTTGAGGCAAGGTCTTACTCTGTTGCTCAGGCTTAGAGTATTGTGGCATCAGCCTTGCTCACTGTAACTTGAAACTCCTGGATTCAAGCAATCCTCCCACTATTGCATTTGGCCTATTAGCCTGAGGAAAGTGAGGCTCAGCGAAGGGAAAGTAACTTGTTTAAAAACATAAAAAAATAAATTTGTAGAGCTGGGATGCCAACCCAGATCCCACTATATAGTTGCTGACCCACTATGTAGGCTCACTTTCCAAGACCACAGTTTATTTGGGTGTCATAACAGTATCATAGTTTTGATCAAAGATTTGTGTTTGAGTTCTAGTTCTGGCCATTATGTGACCCTTGGCAATCTACAATTTGAGCTTTACCTGTAAAATGAGGAAATACCCTTTGAAACTTACTCTAAGGAAAATATCTAAGTCCAATCCAGGTGACCAGACTGTCGCAGAAGGACAAGAAGTAAGATAATTAATGTGAAGGCAAGTGCAATGAGTCAATTGTTTTGAGCCCTAATAGTCAGAAGTTATGAAATAATTCTAGATGAGCAAAGATTTTGTTTTTAAACCGAGGGTAACCGTGCCTGGGCAGTGTTGTCCTAGCCACCTTGGTTCACCCTGTGTGAGGGGAAACACTGTTATTTCATTATAGCTGGGACTACAGTTCTAGGATTACAAGCAATGATTTCTGTGGGCTATATAGGAAAGGGGAGATGCAGACAGTAAAAGATAATCAGAGATTCTCCAAGTCTGTCCAGAGGAAAGTGCACCCAAAGCAGTGGACACATGGGTTGGCAACCTCGTTCTAGACCATGGTGCTGTGGTCTAGGGCCAGGCTACTGAGGTCTACATGCTTCTCTGCTACTGGCCAGGCTGGGTGAGCTCCCTAACCTCCCTAGGCCTTTGGTTCCTATCCATAAAATAAGGCTCATAATAATGCTTCCCTCCTGGGACTGGTCAGGATTAAATGAAGAGAGAGAAAGCACTCTTGGCTTGGTACCTGTACTCAGAGGCTAGGACACCGGCCACAAGCACCAGGGCTGGCAGGTTCAAACCTGGCCTAGACCTGCCAAACAACAATGACAACTACAACAAAAAAGTAGCCTGGCATTGTGGCAGGCATCTATAGTCCCAGCTACTTGGGAAGCTGAGGCAAGAGAATTGCTTAAGCCCAAGATTCTGAGGTTGCGGTGAGCTGTGATGCCATGGCACTCTAACCAGGGCAACATAGTGAGACTCTGTCTCAAAAAAAAAAAGAGAGAAAGCACACTGTCAGAACAGTGCCTTCCACATAGTAGGTGCTCAAACAAATGTTAATTATTATCATTATCATTGGTGACGTTTTCCTTTAATATCAATTGACTCTCTTTACTCTGATTCTTGCTTTAAGATAACTTTGATTGTAATCCTATGAAGAAGAGAATGCTGAGGCTGGCTGATATCTCAATTCTTTTCTGCATGTAATACTTCTTAAAAACCAATACATTGATATCATGTGGGTGTCATGAACTTAAGTCACTTCAGTGAGCTTGATTTTCTCTTGGTCTGCCTTAGGTATCAAATGAGAAAAATGAATGTCAACACACACAAAGTGACAAGCCAGGTCCTCAGTGAGGCAGTGCCCCCAAGAAGGAGCCTATCTAAATAGCTAAACAAGCCTCTGCCTGATATTTTTGTCTTTAATTTCACAATTTCTGCCACTTGCATGTTCTGAAAACAGCAAACAGCAGAACAATAGGTCAGTCTCTGGAACTATTTCTTTGTTGAGGGAGAAGCATCCTCTTTATGGAGATCACTGGCTCCCAGGCAGGATGGCACCTACCTGCTCTGGATTGAAGATATCATCCATTTGTTGCTATGGATTAATTCTTCTTGCTCTGTGAGTTGCTCCAGAAGTTTCCTTTTCTCTAGAAGCAGGATATCATTTTGGGTAGTGATCTGGTTCTGGAGCACCTTCTCCTAGGGATTAGAAAGTCCCTGTTACCACGACAGAAGAAAGAAGTATATATTTAAGAGCATCAGCCTGTTTCTAAACTCTAACAAAAATTTTCCCTTGTTCACTTTTTCTCTCCTATTCTGCTTATACATCTTTGCTAACAGTGTCATTTCATTATACCTAGATAGTTCTTCTATTTATTTTGGTCACTTTATGTCATGTACATGTATTTTGTTTAGACATTTAATCATGTATTTGTATA
Source organism: Nycticebus coucang (assembly GCF_027406575.1). Classification (NCBI taxonomy): domain Eukaryota; kingdom Metazoa; phylum Chordata; class Mammalia; order Primates; family Lorisidae; genus Nycticebus; species Nycticebus coucang. The sequence goes on along the minus strand of NC_069801.1, from coordinate 36,523,134 downwards.
AACATGTAAAAATATCTGAGCACTAAACTTCCAATAAGGTCCTAATGGTCTTATCTATATCCCAGCTCTATAGATATTAAACCACTGACAAATACAACTAAATTCTCTGAAACCCCCTATTGAAAATTTTCCCATTTAATATATTTCCCTCTGTTTCACAGCTATATTCTCTTTAAGGCAAAGGGAGAAAAATGAGAACATAACTATCTCATTTGTCAATCAGTGTCAGGATCTCAGCTGGCCTGGAAAATCAAATTTATAATCCAGGTGCCAAAACTATTCTTGCAGTGATAATGCAGAAATGATTCCTAGCCTGATACAATGTTATACTTTCTACTGATGATTTTCCCCCAAAGTGGTAGCCATTGAAGTTTCAGCTAAAATGATAAAGAACTGCATTTTGTGAAAAAACACTAACATTCTTTTTTTTTTGAGACAGAGTCTCACTTGGTCACTCTTGGTAGACTGCTGTGGCATCTTAGCTCACAGCAACCTCAAACTCTTGGTCTCAAGTGATCCTCCTGCCTCAGCCTCCTAAGCAGCTGGGACTGTAGGTGCCCACCACAACACTGGCTATTTTTCTTTTAGAGATGGGGTCTCACTCTGGCTCAGGCTGGTCTCGAACCTGTGAGCTCAGGCAATCCACCGGCTGTGGCCTCCCAAGTGCTGGGATTACAGGCATGAGCAATCATGCCTGTCTCATTCTTGAATTAAAAGAATAGATATTAGTAAACATCTCTCTTGGTGAGGGGTTTATAACTCAAAGGTGTAGAATTGCCAGTCTCACTTTCATTAGTGACTTGTCAATGATAATAGGCAAATGCTTTCATCATTTTCTGTGTTCTTCTCCCTGTCAGTGGTGAGAGTGAGTGGGTGTGAGAGAATAATAACCTGTGGTAGATGGGTGAATCACGGGGTTAAGAGAGGCACCTTTACATGATTATTTTATTTTTTATTTATTTGATTTAAGGTAGGAGATAATCCATGATCATAGGTGGTTTTTTTTTTTTTCCTTGAGACAAGAGTCTCGCTTTGTTGCCCTTGGTGGAGTGCTGTGGCATCATAGCTCCCAGCAACCTCCAAGTCTTGGGCTCACGAGATTGTCTTTCCTCAGCCTCTGTGCCTGCCACAATGGCCAGGGTATTGCCCTTGCTCAGGCTGGTCTTGAACTCCTAAGCTCAAGTGATCCACCCACCTTGGCTTACCAGAGTGCTAGGATTACAGGCGTAAGCCACTGTACCCAGCCTACATGTTTCTTTTAAATAAGATACAAATGTAGATCATTCAAAAAAGAGGGTCTCTTCTAGTATTAAAGAAATATAAGGATAGAGATTAGATCATGTTCTGAAACAAACCATTTCAGATTTTAAGGTCATTGTTTAGGACCCTGCAATGTCTAATAACAGTATCGCTACTATTAATCAAAGATGTTGAATTAATAATGTGTTGGTAAGAATTAGGAATAGAAGCAGGCATCCCCCAGACAATATTCTATGCAATTATAACTGAATAAGAAAGGATATTAAATGGGAAGGCTAATGATACCCTGTCCTTTGGAAACACTGTATTTTTTGAACCAAAACAAAAAATCAGAATACTTGCTGTAATAATAGGATAAAATATTTAGGAAAACCTAGTTTGGATGGTCACAACAGCTGGAAGAGTCAACTGGCTCACTACACATACCCCATTTCCCCGAAAATAAGACAGGGTCTTATTTTAAGGTGTGCTCCCAAAGATGTGCTAGGTCTTATTTTCAGGGGATGTCTTATCTTTCCTGTAAGTAGGTCTTATTTTCGGAGGATAACTTATTTTCGGGGAAACAGGGTAGTATAAAGAGAAAGAATAAAGCCAAAAGAAGTGACATTATTTTTTTGAAACTTAGAAACCAAGCCCAGCTTTTTAATGCTCAGAGATCTGGTTCATGGGCCCTAAAATAAAGAACTCCTAAGTTTGTATCCCTGTGAAATTAAAAGTTCTCAAATGAAGACCAGGTATAGTGGCTCTTGTTTGTGATCCTACCACTTTGGGAGGCTCCCAGGCAGGATCATTTGAGACCAGGAGTTCAAGACCAGCATAGGTAACATAATGAGACCCAGACTCTACCAAGGTTAAGAATTTCTAATTCGGCTCGGTGCCTGTAGCACAGTGGGTAAGTCGCCAGCCACGTACACTGAGGCTGACGGGTTTGAAACCAGCCTGGGCCAGCTAAAACAACAATGACAACTGCAACCAAAAAATAACCGGGCATTGTGGTGGGCACCTGTAGTCCCAGCTGCTTGGGAGGCTGAGGCAAGAGAATCACTTAAGCCAAAGAGTTTGAGGTTGCTGTGAGCTGTGAGGCCACAGCACTCTACCGAGGGCGACATAATGAGACTCTGTCTCAAAAAAACAAACAAACAAACAAAAAGAATTTCTAATTCTGTGAACAATTTCTCTTATGAACTATGAATCCATCAATTAACACGCTTCTAGAAGATTATACACCAAAAAGAAGAAAAATAACATCTGTGAAAAATTTATATGTGCCAGGTACCACTTTAGGAATTGTATGTTTTAATCCTTACAAAAGCCTTGTGTGTGTAAGGCAGGGATTATTTTCCTCATTTTACAATACACAGAACCTTGTCTAAGGTCACAGAACTCTTAAGTGGCACAGCTAGGATCTGAATCTAAGTCTGCCTAAGGACAAAGCTCACCATACCCTTCAATGGCAGTGAGTGAAAGGTCTAATTAAGCACCTACTTATTTGGGATCTCCAGCTTATTTCATGGAGACCTACAGTTCTTTGAGTGCATGAGTTTCCTAGAGCTGCTGTAACAAAGCACCACAAACTAGGTGGCTTAACACACAGAAATGCATTTTCTCATGATTTTCAAGGCTAGAATTCCGAAATCAAGATGTTGTCAGGGTTAGTTACTTCTGGAGGCTTAGAGGGAAATTCTGTTCTATGCCTTTCGAGTGGTGGCTAGCAATCCCTGTTGTCCCATGGCTTGTGGCTGCATTATTCCAATCTCTGCCTGTATTGTCACATGGTACTTTTTTTTTTCTTTTGAGATTGAGTCTCACTATGTCACCCTCAGTAGAGTGCCGTGGCCTCACAGCTCCCAGCAACCTTAAACTCCTGGGCTTAAGCAATTCTCTTGCCTCAGCCTCTCAAGTAGCTGGGACCACAGGTGCCTGCCACAATGCCTAGCTATTTTTTTGTTGTAGTTGTCGTTGTTTGGTAGGCCTGGGCTGGGTTCAAACCTGCCAGCCTCAGGGTATGTGGCCCATGCCGTAACCACTGTGCAACAGGCACTGAGCCATCACATGGTACTCTTTCCCTTTTTGTGTCTTCTTCTATTCCTGTAAGGACACTAGTCATGCTTAGATGTCCTTAGTGCAGTCATAACTCTGCACTCTGCTCTTGGCAATAGAGCAAGACCCTGCGTTTTTGTTTGTTTGTTTGAGTCAGAGTCTCACTTTGTCACCCTGAGTAGAATGCTGTGGTGTCATCACAGCTCACAGCAACCTCAAACTCATGGGTTTGAGCAATCTTCTTGCCTCAGCCTTCTAAATATCTGGGACTACAGGCATGTACCACCATGCCTGGCCAGTTTTTTCTGTTTTTAGTATGGATGGGGTCTCACTTTTGCTCAGGCTGGTAGACCCTGCCTCTTAAAAAAAAAAATCCATGAAGGCAAGACATTATTAATAAATCAGCAGTACGATTGCAAGAGGGACTTTACTTAACAATTGCAATCAGTGTAACCTGGCTTATTGTACCCTCAATGAATCCCCAACAATAAAAAAATAAATAAATAAATCAGCAGTACAGAATATTTTCATTGTTGGCCAGGCGTGGATTGCCTGAGTTCAGGAGTTGGAGACCAGCCTGAGCAAGAGCAAGACTCCATCTGTAAAAAATAGCCAGGAGTTGTGGCAGGCACCTGTAGTCTCAGATATTTGGGAGGATGAGGCAAGAGGATCACTTGAGCCCAGAGGTTGAGGTTGCTGTGACAAAGTGAGACTCTGTCTCAAAAAAAAAAAAAGGGAATATTTTCAGTGTCCAGTTGGGTTTAGCAACACTATGGTCTTACATACTTTTTGACAGGACATAAAGAATTACTCACACTGAAAGACAGTACAATGGAAATAAATGAAAACAAGGGCTTTAAAAGAGACCCAAATAATTTAAAAAGCAAGTGGGCTTTCTCCAATTGGCCAACCACCAGCATGGTTGGTGAGCGCTTCACCTTTTATCTTTATTCTCACCTTTTCCATTTGTTGTTGCAGTGTTCCAATTTCACTTTCAAGTTGTTCGATTTTCTCATCTCGTAGTTCTACTTCATGAGTTAAATGATCCTTGACTTTTCTAAGCTTGGTTTTGTGCTGGTGATGTTTGTCATTGTAGTTTCTATAAAAGCAAACCTGATTATAGGCACACCTGAACACTGTTAAAGTTTATTTTTCTTCCTTAATATACACCTTTCTTTCTTAACTCAGGGGACCTGGCACTAAAATGTAGATACTTTTCTTGCCTTGCACCTTGCCTTGCATCTTGGCCCTGTGCTGAGGAATAGACCAAGGATAAGTCCCTACATAAAATAGGTTTTAATCACTCCCATGGACTCCAGTATTTGGCCTTGGCTTACCTTGGTCTTGAACTGATCGTTGTGGTGCAGGTTTAACATCTAAGTTTAATTTAGGGATCTCCTTGGCTTCTGATCCCTGACATCTAAATTCTTAATCTTTCTTCCCTGATTCAGTCATTAATTTAAAATTCCCTAGATCTTGGCTATACCCATGGACAGTGATATATTCACTTCAACCTTTTCTAATTTCCAAGTGACTGGGCCCATTCTCAGTCCTTGCATTGAGTTCAGACTACTAAATGCCAATTCTATATAGGTCCCTGCTCAAGAATCTCATTCTGACATAAATCTATATTACCACCAATAAGCATGTGAAAAGATGCTTAATTTATCAACCATTAAAAAGTGCAAATCAAAAGCACAAGAAACTACTTCACGCCCACTAGTGAGACACAGCAGAGATCCCTCTTAGGGGCCTTCTGTGCCTCCCAAGCATGGAATTAAAGAAAAATCTTAAGTCCCTTTAAGGGAAATTCCAGGTACCTTCTAGCTTTGAAAAGTCAATGAGCACAACCTACTAAGGAAGACTATCGTAACAAGTCTCCCAAGCTGAGCTAGAGTCACAAGGTATTTTAGTTCCCTATAAAAACTAACATCTTAACATATGTTCCTGAGTTGTACTTCAGAAACCCCCACCAAATGAAATATGTTATCAGGTGGACCTCTGATAAGAGGGAACTAAGGACTAAACTCTGTCACCAGGCGTTGTGGTGGGCCCCTGTAGTCCCAGCTACTTGGGAGGCTGAGGCAAGAAAATTGCTTAAGCCCAAGAGTTTGAGGTTGCTGTGAGCTGTGATGCCACAGCACTCTAATGGGGGCAACATAGTGAGACTCTGTCTCCAAAAAAAAACAGCAAAAAAACAAAAAACCCCCACTAAACTCTGGCCACCATTCTTTGTTCTAAATTTCTTCCTGATGAACCTGGACAGACTCACATCCACAGGCATCAAAGTATCTCAGAATCCTCCTGTGACCCACAAGCCCCCACTTCAAGATATCCTGCCTTTTTGGGGCCAAACCAATGTGTAAACTTCATGTACAGATTTATGATTTTGCCTGAAATTTCTGCTTTCCTGAAATGTACCCCTATCTTTAAAAACCTTTGCTTGTAAGCCATTCAGGAGTCTCAAGTGTTAGCTGCCATGCTCCTGGCTTGGCACCATGCAATAATTGCTCCTTTACTCCTGCTGCAAATATCTGTGTCAGTATTTGGCTTTACTGTACCAGGTAAGTAGATCTCAGTTTGGTTTGGTAACACTAGGCACTGGTCTGCCCAGTATAAGAACTTTCCTTGCAGCTTGGCGCCCAATGTAGCACAGTGGTTAGGGTTCCAGCCACATATACCAGGGCTAGTGGGTTTGAACCTGGCCTGGGCCTGCCAAACAACAATGACAACTACAACAAAAAAACAGCTGGGCATTGTGGCAGGCACCTGTAGTTCCAGTTACTTGGGACATTGAGGGAGAATCACTTAAGCCCAAGAGTTTGAGGTTGCTGAGAGCTGTGATGCCACAGCACTCTACTGAGTTCTAGCCAACAGAATGTGAGTGGAAATAGTGTGCCTTAGAGGAAAATGGAGTGCCTTTGCCTTCCTCTTTCTTTCTTCTTATTGGCTAGAATGTGGGTATAGTAGTGAACTAGTATGAAATGTCCAATTTCCTGATTAAGTTTTACAGTTCATATCTCTGACATTTCACTTTGACACTTCTTGTTTTACTTTTATTGTGAAGGTACATCCTCATTCTTACAAATGCATGTTTTGGCTTCTTTCTTTCTCTCTCTCTTTCCCTCCTTCCTTCCTTTCTTTCCTCCTTCTCTTCCCTCTCCTTTTCCTCCGCTCCCTTCCCCTCCCCTCCCCTTCCCTTCCCTTTTCCCTTTCTTTTCTCTCTCTCTCTCTCTCTTTCTTTCTTCAAAGTTTCACTTTGTTGCCCTTAGTACAGTGCCGTTACATCATAGCTCACAGCAACCTCAAACTCTTGGACTCAAGCGATTCTCTTCCCTCAGCCTCCCGAGTGATGGGACTACAGGTGCCTGCCACAACACCCAGGTATTTTTAGAGACGAGGTCTCACTCTGGCTTGGCTGATCTCAAACCTATGAGCTTAGGCGATCCACCAGCCTTGGCCTCCCAGAGTGCTAGGATTATAGGTGTGAGCCACCGCTCCCAGCCCTATGATTATCTTTAAAATTTTCTGGGTGCAGTGGTTTATGCCTATGATCCTGGCACTCTGGGAGGCTGAGGCAGCCAGATTGCTTGACTTTAGGAGTTCAAGATTAGCCTAAGCAACAGTGAGACCCCATCTTAAAAAAAAAAAGAAATTTAGAGCAAGTTTTGTGAAACTATAGCTAAGTCAAAAATTCGTGTTATTTTTTAATATAAAAGTTCCATCGTGGCTTGGCACCCATAGCATAGTGGTTATGGTGCCAGCCACATGCACTGAGGATGGCGGGTTCGAACTCGGCCTGGGCCAACTAAAGAACTGAAACAAAAAAATAGCCAGGCATTGTGGAGGGTGCCTCTAGTCCCAGCTCCTTGGGAGATTGAAGCAAGAGAATCACATAAAAAAAAAGAAAAAAAAAGAGAGAATCACGTAAGCCCAAGAGTTTGAAGTTGCTATGAGCTGTGACACCAGGGCACCCTACCAAGGGCGACATAGTGAGACTGTCTCACAAAAAAAAAAAAAAAAAAAATAGAAAGAAAGAAGAAAAATGGGTTCTTTTTCACAATCGCAAGCATTTGGCACAATGGTTGGGTAAATGTGAAGTACCAAAACACAGTCCAAAATCGAATATTCATCAAGAGAAGCTAATGGTGTCTGTTAGGTGGTCCAGGCCTGGTATTATCCACTGCCAGTTTCACGAAGCCTGGTCAATCTATTATAGCAAATGTCAACTGCAACCAATTTGCTGGCAAGATTGTCAAGTTTCAAGACAGCTGCCTGCATCCTAAAATGTTGGGGTTTCATGCAGCTGTGTTCTCAGTTCTTGGAGCCTACTTGTTTGAAAAAGGACCAGATACCCCAAAGTAAGGCAAATGTAAAACAAATTTATTTAGGAAGAGATAGGTTTACTAAATAAGATACCTTCACCATAAACAGCAAACAGGCTTCTATTGTCATGACAAAAACGCAAAGGGCAAAGAGACCAGAGTTATGTCTGGGGATTTTCTTTTATACTGTCTGGGTTGGGTCTACCTCATGAGTCAAGGTCACCTTGGAACCAGAGTCTTACTACCCACGGAGACCTCCCATGAACCTCTCTGAGAGCCCATGGGAGGGTGTAGATTTAAGTAATAACACAATAATTAGCATTAAGGCTATTCTAGGTCACCTTCAAGACTCTAGACACACTCTTCTACATCCTTCTGCAGTTTTGGCACAGTAAGTTCTGATTGGTAGGTTGGCGGGGTTTTACCTCCTCTCTAGGTATGGGCAATCACTTGGGACAGAATTAAGGTAGGCAGTACAGAGATGGAGGTCCAGGGACCCTGGCTTTGTCCTCCTTCCTTAGGAGAACCAGATTTCTTTTTTTTTTTTTTTGTAGAGACAGAGTCTCACTTTAAGAGTGCCGTGGCGTCACACAGCTCACAGCAACCTCCAGTTCTCAGGCTTATGTGATTCTCTTGCCTCAGCCTCCGGAGCAGCTGGGACTACAGGCGGCCGCCACAACGCCCGGCTATTTTTTTTTTTGTTGCAGTTCGGCCGGGACTGGGTTTGAACCCACCACCCTCGGTATATGGGGCCGGCGCCCTACCAACTGAGCCACAGGCGCTGCCCAGGAGAACCAGATTTCTAATTAACTACCTAACATGATGAGGAAGCTTGCAATTAATCAGCCGAAATTGGTCAATAGAGATAAGACAATCCTCTTGCAAGACAATGTTGTTGCACAAACAACACTGTTCAAACTACAGAAATGGACATGGAAACACTCTATCATCTACGTATTTACCAGACCTTGCACCAATTGATTACCACTTCTTCCAGGCTTTGGACCACTTCTTGCAAGCCTAAGCTTTTAATACACTGAGATACCATGAATACTCACTATGCAATACGTGTATGGAGGCACATACTTTTGCAGATTGTATGCACAATTACACAATTACAATTGTGTGTGCTGCTGTGATTTAGATTCTTTCTAAGGAGATATTTCCATCTCATATAATGTACTCATTTTCCTTTTTTCTTAGGAATGCTCAGTAATAGATATCACTGGGTTTCAGCATCTTCCATCCGTATAGCTTCAGAGATGGAAGATCCAGCAGGAAGATCCAACAGTGTTGTCCTCCACGTTTCTCAGCTTTTCACAGTTGCTCTGGTATTTGACATCATTTAAAATAGGCTGGCTGTGGTGGTTCATACTTACAACCCTACTACTCTGGGAGGTCTTGACAGTGGACTGCTTGTGCTCAGGAGTTCAAGACCAGCCCGAGCAAGAGCAAGACTCCGCCTCCACTAAAAATAGAAAAACTAGCCAGGTAGTACAAGCAGTTACTCGGGAGCCCAAGAGTTTGAGGTTGCTGTTAGCTGTGTGATGCCACAGCCCTCTACCCAGTGTGACGCCTGCCTCAAAAAAAAAAAAAAAAGTGAAGTAATTGTCTTCCTTCCCTTCTAAAATAGGAAGGAAGGAAGGAAGGGAGGGGAGGAGGGAGGGAAGGAGGAAGGCAGGCAGGCAGGCTGGCTAGCTGGGCATTGTGGTCAGCACTTGTAGTTCCAGCTACTCAGGAGGTTGAGACAAGAGGATCTCTTGAGCCCAAGAGTTTGAGGTTGCTGTGAGCTATGACACCACAGTACTCTACCCACAGTGGCAGAGTGAGACTCTCTCTCAAAAAGCGAAACACACAACATGTACTTCCGAAATTTCTTTTACTTATACGTATTAAAACCCAGGTCTCTAGCTTCCCATGCCAGACAGCTGCTCTCTTATTCTGCCATTTGGCTTATTAAAAAATAAATCCGTTTTTTTCCAAAGGGAATTTGTTTTTGTTTACCTCACATGGACATCAAGCTGCTTCAAAAATTGCCCATATTCTTCACGCAAAGCATCCTTTTCTTGCTGTACCCTAGTCAACTTCTCTAACAATTCCTGGTTGCTCTTGATATGCTGAAAAACATTTAAAAATAATGAGAATACACTGTGTTGGCAAAGTTATGATGTTGAGGAAATGTAACTTAACAAAGCCTTTCTGCTGAAAAAGCCTTGTGACTGTATTCACCCCAACTTCTGAGATTAGAGTAGCTTCGTGAGATTCCTCTACTTCCAGATTTCCTAGAAGGCAGTAACTATTTTTCTTTACTTTTGCTCCCCTAGCTATCCTAATAATTTTGCAAACTTTGATTTCCCTATATTAAAAATCTTCCAGCTTGAAGTACATAAAGTGAAAGCTGTTCTCCTGACTTAACCCTGACAAAGTATTTGGTTTTAAAAGTGGCTGCTATGAACAGAAACTCAAAGTTGAGAATTTGGGATTGGTTATCTGACCTGGTGAGATTGGAAGGTGGTATGATCTGGTCAGTAGTACTAGCAATCCATGGCAAAAGAGTTGATTGAATTATCACTGATAGTTCCCAGTAATGAAGTGCTTTGGAAGTGACCATACAACTGGCACAAAGAATGTTACAGTGAAAGGGAGAACTATAAGGATTGTGAGGTGTGCTGGCCACGTCTACTACATAAATGAACTTAGGAGAATACGTCCAACTTGGGGATTTAATTACTGTGCTGTCACAGTCAAGATCCCAAGATCAAGGCTGAGCAAGCCATATGACACCATCTCCTGGGAGGACCAGGGAGCTACCTAACAGAAGATTTAGTGCAACAGACCCCTTTTTATCATGGCTAGAAACTCAATTTCCCCTCAGTAGACTACATACTCACCTTAAATGAAGCTGGATAGGTGACAACACTGCATAGGTTTAAGGTGCTGTCTTTTTTCTTTTTTTAGTGACCCCTGTCTCTACTAAAACTACGAAAATTAGCCAGGCATTGTGGTAGGCACCTGTAGTGCCAGCTACTCAAGAGGCTGAGGCCAGAGAATCACTTGAACACAGCAGTTTGAGGTTGCTGTGTGCTATGACACCACAGCACTCTATCCAGGGTGACAGAGTGAACAAATATACAAACAATAATAAAAACATAACCATTTTGTTCTTCTTCTAACACTGCAGTCCCTCAGCCCTGGGGCTACGGACCAGAACTGCAAACTGGGTTGCACAGCAGGAGGTGGTGGGTGAGCAAGCAAAGCTTCACGAGTATTTACAGCCACTCCCCATTGTTGGCATCACTACCTATGCTCAGTCACCTGTCCCATCCCCCCGCTCCGCCTATGGAAAAAAATGGGGTGCCTTGAAATTGTTCCCTGGTGCCAAAAAGGCTTGGTGGACTGTACACATAAACTTCTTCTCTAAGGGGCATGGATTTTTTCTGTGCTTTAAGATGTCAACTGATACCCTATATCTTCTGAGAGTCAGTGAGGGCTTGGGCCATGTGTGAGACAAGTAGAATTTTTTTTTTTTTTTTGAGACAGAGTCTTACTCTGTCATCCTGGCTAGAGTACCCTGGCATCATCATAGCTCACAGCAACCTCAAACTCATGGGCTCAACCCTCTTGCCTCAGCTTCCTGAGTAGCTGGGACTACAAGCGCCTGCCACAATGCCTTGCTCATTTTTCTATTTTTAGTAGAGATGGGGGTCTCATTCTTGCTCAGACTGGTCTTGAACGCCTGAACTCAGGCAATCCACCCGCCTCAGCCTCCCCTAGAGTGCTAGGAGTATAGGTGTAAGCCACCGTATCTGAGAACAAGTAGAATTTTAATTGTTCCATTCTTAGTGCTATGGTGTGAACCTGGGCTTTTTGTACTGGTAAGTTGGGCTGATTTCATGACTAGAGTTTTGTGATTCAGGCTGTGGGGTTCTTTTTTTATTTTATTTTATTTATTTATTTATTGTTGGGGATTCATTGAGGGTACAATAAGCCAGGTTACACCGATTGCAATTGTTAGGTAAAGTCCCTCTTGCAATCATGTCTTGCCCCCATAAAGTGTGACACACACCAAGGCCCCACCCACCTCCCTCCTTCCCTCTTTCTGTTTCCCCAGGCTGTGGGTTTCTTATATGCACACATGGATGTCTTTGTCTATTGTCTGTGGTACCAAACTGGCTTATAAGTGAGTTCTCATACATTAGGTAAGTAAGCCCAAATGTTTTTGAAGTTCACATGACTTTAACAATCTTTGGTAAATATAGTTTAAAGTTGTTAGTGAAACAAAATTAAAATGTCTTCAAAATGTAACCCACCACAATGCCCGGCTATTTTTAGAGACAGATCTCAGGCTGATCTCAAACTCCTGAGCTCAAGCAATCCACCCGCTTTAGCCTCTCACAGTGCTGAAATGACTATGATTTTATAGTAACCAATGATCCTTTTTTTTTTTTCTTTTTTTGTAACAAGTGGTTTAAACCTTTGAGATTTAGTCAGGCATGGTGGCACAGGCTTATAGTCCCAGCTACTGTGGGAGGCTGAGGCAAGAGCATCATTTGAGCCCATGACTTTGAGGTTGCTGTGAGCTATAATGCCACAGCACTCTACCCAGGATGACACAGAGTGAGACTTTGTGTCAAAAAGTATAAGTAAATAAAAAATAAACCTGGGATATTTAACAAAATTTCTAATATCAAATTTCTAAGTTCAGTTTTTTTGACCTCAAACCAGCTTTTTAAAATATTAGAGCTAATAAAAATCCAAGACAGACATGTTAGGCTTATTTGGCATGTTAAAGCCATACAAGAAGCATTGTCAAATATGAAATAGCATTTAACTTTCTTAGGGTTATAGATATATAAACATGTTACTAACAGGTGTTCTAAAATTGTATGAAATTCCTAAAATTCTGATGTGTCCTGGTGTATGTTATCAGTAATAACTATGGTTTTAATGTTAAATTGCTATATGCCAAAACCCCCAAATTTCTTAGTCAATTATTTCTTTTCTTTTCTTTTTTTTAATTTGAGACAGAGTCTTACTATGTCACCCTTAGTAGAGTGCCATGGTATCACAGCTCACAGCAACCTCAAACTCTTGGGCTCAATCGATTCTGTTGCCTCAGCCTCCCAAGTAGCTGGGACTACAGGTGCCCACGACAACACCTGGCTATTTTTTGTTGTTGCAGTTGTCATTGTAGTTTAGCAGGCCCAGGCCGGGCTCGAACCTGCCAGCCTCAGTGTATGTGCTGGCACACTACCCACAGAGATACAGGTGCTGCCCTATCAATTATTTCTTTAACATGGCTATTCTAAGACTTTTGTCATCCAAAGACAATTATCATTTTACTTTGATTCTTCTCAAAAAAGCAGTTTTTAATTGCCTACAGTCTAAAATTTTCTTCTACAAGAAAAGTTATGGAAAGAACTTGGGCAGTTACTTTTAAATACAGGTGGAACTGATAACTTTGGAGACCATACCATTTGAACTAGGAAAACTTCCAAGAGTTTAATTAAAAAGCTGATGCATTTATGAAGATTACTAACCCAACCTCAAACAAAACAAAAATGTATTATATGGGCCTAAGCTAATTTTCTGATTATTTGTTTAAAATATTACTGATTTTCTGTTTTGTTTTCCAGAAGTTAAGAAAACTTTTTCTTCTTTTAGGTTATTTATAGCTTACACAAAATTGGTAAAGTATGTTTTTGTGACCAATTTGATATGTTTTTCTCTCTATTTGATTTCTCCAGAATTTGGAAGCTATTTATAAGTATTGTTATTTTACAGCAATATAGTTATTTGTATAGTTCAATAAGGATCTGTATTGTTATTCAACATGACAGAACAGAAGCACTATTTTACCAAGTTTTTTTTTTTTAAGAGACAGAGTCTCATTTTATTGCCCTCGGTAGAGTGCTGTGGCGTCAGAGCACACAGTAACGTCCAACTCCTGGGCTTAGGTGATTCTCCTGCCTCAGCCTCCCAAGCAGCTGGGACTACAGGCGCCTGCCACAATGCTCGACTATTTTTTTGGTTGTTGCAGTTTTGCCAGGGCTGGGTTCAAACCTGCCACCGTCGGTGTATGGGGCCAGCACCCTGCCCACTGAGGCATAGGCGCCGCCCTATTTTACCAAGATTTTGACTGAAATTTTGACTCACTTTGCTGCCCTGGGATTGAGTGCCATGGCATTATCATAGCACATTATCATAGCATATTTTCAGAGATGCCTAGACTGCTTTGAGGAATGAAGGTCGACATATAGGGTTTATAAAAAGCCCTTTTAAAAAAACTGGCCTGGGTGGTGCCCATAGCTCAGTGGTTTAGGGTGCTGGCCACATATACCTTGGGTGGCAGGTTCGAATCCAGCCAGGGCCAGCTAAAGCAAGAATGACAACTGCAACAAAAAATAGCCGGGTGTTGTGGTAGGTGCCTAGAGTCCCAGCTCCTTGGGAGGCTGAGGCAAAATAATTGCTTTAGCCCAAGAGTTTGAGGTTGCTGTGAGCTGTGATGCCACAGTACTCTACAGAGGGTGACATAGTGATACTGTCTCAAAAAAAAAAAAAAACAAAACTGGCCTGGTATCTCATCTATGACATTCCCAGATCAATGGTAAGCAAATAAAGTAATATCATTTTCTGACAGGTCTAGGACCCCAAGTTACTTTGGGATCTCAAGAAAAGAGGAATTTATCCAATTCATAAAGGTTCCTTGGCTTGGCATGATGGGCTTTTAAAGCTAACCTGAAATTCCTCATGAAAAAGTTCCAACAAAGCCAATTAAAGCCCCCCCCCAAAAGGAAAGGCCTATATAGCCAAAAACTATTCTTGCGCACTTCATGCAAATATTCAGGCCAAGGATAATGAGACTAAAATTTCTTTTGCAAGTAAATTGGTCCTACTATGATTTGTCTTTAACGCAGATGGGAAACTTTTTTTTTTTTTTTTTTTGATACAGTCTCACTCTGCTGCCCTGGGGTTGGGTGCCATGGCATTATCATAGCTCAAACTCTTGGGCTCAAGGGATCCTCATGCCTCAGTTTCCCAAGTAGCTGGACTACAGGCACTCACCACAAAGTCCAGCTACTGTTTCTATTTTTAGTAGAGACGGGGGTCTTCCTCTTGCTCAGTCTGGGTTTTTTTTGCATTTTTTGGCCAGGGCTGGGTTTGAACCCACCAACTTTGGTATATGTGGCTGGTACTGTAACCACTGTGCTACTGGTGCCGAGCCATGGACTCAAATTCTTGAGCTCAAGCAATTCACCCACCTTGGCCTCCCAGAATGCTAGGATTACAGGCATGAGCCATCATGCCTGGAGCCATAGCGCCCGGCCATAACTATTTTTTTTTTTTTGAGACAGAGCCTCAAGCTGTCACCCTGGGTAGAGTGCTGTGGCATCACAGCTCACAGCAACCTCCAACTCCTGGTCTCAAGAGATTCTCCTGCTTCTACCTCCCAAGTAACTGGGACTACAGGCGCCCGCTACAACACCCAGGCATTTTTGCAGCTGTCATTGTTTGGTGGGCCCCGGCTGGTTTCGAACCCACCAGCTCAGGTGTATGTGGCTGGTCACTTAGCCACTTGAGCCACAGGCGTTGAGCCCCATCCATAACTTTTAAATTACAAATGTTGTTTTGGGTCATGGGTTATGCTGAATATTGTTTATTATGGGTCATGTGTAATGCTGATTATTATTTTTAAGATAAGGGCTAATTATGGTTTGTACTTTTTTTTTGAGACAGAATCTCACTCTGTTGTCCTCAGTTGAGTGCATGGTGTCATAGCTCACAGCAACTTCAAACTCTCAGGCTCAATTGATCCTCTTGCCTCAGCCTCCCGAGTAGCTGGGATTTACCCGTGCCTGCCAAAACTCCCAGATATTTTTTAGAGACAGGGTCTTGCTTTTGCTCAGGCTGGTCTTGAACTCCTGAGCTCAGGTGATCCACTTGCTTTGGCTCCCAGAATGCTAGGATTGCAGGCGTAAGCCACCCCACCCCGCCTTTTGCTTTGAACTTTTACATATTAAACTGTGGTTTTGGAAATGGAAAGGCAGAACAGTTCTGGAGAGGTTACTCTCACTATTCTCTGGAATTGCTGTGCTTCTGATAATAAAGCTTTTTGGACCTAATCCCCATCTCTGCATTTGGCTGACAGTGACAGGCAGCTGGACCCTCTACCTCTGGTAATAGTACAATGCTGTTTGGGTTACTCTAGCCTCGTAGAATAGCTTGAAGTCTGGTAACAGTGATGTCTCTCAATTTGTTCTTACTTATAAGAGGGTTGCAACTTACAGAGTCACCCAGAATTCCTGAGAGGAGAAAGGGGTTAAAGGTTGAGATAACCCCTCATCACAATCATGCTCACATAATTAAGCCTTCATAAAACTCCAAAAGGAAGGACAGTTTGGAGAATGTGTGGAGGTGCTGGGAGGGTGGTGTGTTCAGAGAGGGCACAGAAGCTCCATGTCCCTCCGTACATACCTGGCCCTGTGCGTCTCTTCCATCTGACTATTAATGAGCTGTATCCTTTTATAATAAACTGGTTATCTAGTAAACAAACGGTTTCCTGAGTTTTATGAGCCATTCTAGAAAATGATCAAATTCAAGGGGAAGCTGAGGGAACCTCTGATTTAGAGATGGTCAGAAACACTGGCAAAAACCTGGATTTGCAATTGGCATCTGGAATGGGGGCAATCTTATCTAATTGAGTCCTTATTTGTGGCATCTGCTACCATCGCCAGGTATATAATGTCAAAATCCACTTCAATCTTTGTATTGTCAATGGAAAAGAACTGAAAATAATTGGGCGGTGCCTATGGCTCAGTGGGTAGGGTGACGGCCCCATTCACCGAGGGTGGCAGGTTCAAACCCAGCCCTGGCCAAACTGCAATAAAAAAATAGGTGGGCATTGTGGTGGGTGCCTGTAGTCCCAGCTACTCGGGAGGCTGAGGCAAAAGAATCGCCTAAGCCCAAGAGCTGGAGCTGACAAAGTGAGACTCTATCTCTAAAAAAAAAGAAAAAAAAAAGAACTGAAAATAATTCAGAGAGGTTCGGCCCCCGTAGCTCAGTGGTTAGTGTACTGGCCATATACACAGAGGCAGGTGGGTTCCATCCGGCCTGGGCCAGCTAAACAACAATGACAATGGCAACAAAAAATAGCCAGGCGTTGTAGTGGGTGCCTATAATCCTAGCTACTTGGGAGGCTGAGGCAAGAGAATTGCTTAAGCCCAAGAGTTTGAGGTTGCTGTGAGCTATGACATGAGAGCACTCTACTGAGGGCGACATAGTGAGACTCTGTCTCAAAAAAAAAAAAGTGGTGGCGCCCATGGCTTAGTCAGCAAGGGTGCTGGCCACATACACCTAGCGTGGCAGGTTTGAGCCCAGCCTGGGTCTAATAAGCAACAATGACAAGTGCAACCAAAAAATAGCCAGGCGTTGTGGCAGGTGCCTGTAGTCCCAGCTACTTGGTAGGCTGAAACAAGAGAATCCCTAGAATCCAAGTTTAAGGTTGCTGTGAGCTGTGATGCCACAGCACTCTACCCAGGGTGACAGTTTGAGACTCTGTCTCAAAAACAAAACAAAACAAAAAACATGGAAGGCATATATTGGTTTGGCATAGAAAGGCAGTATATCTCAAAGCAAAAGCTTACAGGTTACAGCTGGGTTTAAAGTTTCCTTGATTTGTAATTGGTTAAAGAAATAAAGCTTGTTTTAGAATGTTTTAAGTTAAGATAATGAAGTTTGTTAATCAGAGACAAGCCATGGGCCATATGTACCAAGTCTCAAGTGATTGGTTAAGTAAATTGATGTTCTGCAGGTGTGGTTTAACCTTTGTCTTATGTGGCCTTAGGTCCTGTTAATGATTTAGTATCTTTTTGTTACAAAAAATAACTCCATAAGGGGAAAGGGTATGACTAAGTTTGTCTGACCTCCTTTCTCATGGCTGGCAACTCAGCTTTAAGGTTCTTCTCAGCTTGGGGAGCTGGTCTGGAACTCCTGAACTCAAGCAATCCACCTGCCTTGGCCTCCCAGAGCACTAGGATTACAGGCATGAGCCACAGTGCCAGGCTTTCTCTGTGGTTTCTAAACTTACAGATTTATTGAAAACCAGCGTAAGTTCTGACTTTCTACTCTCTCCCAGTCCCTCCTATTTTGTTAATTCTCTGTGTTAATTTAATTCCCTGTGTTAAATCTCTTATCTCTTGAAATTCCTACAGAAGATTCTGCTTTCCTGACTGAATCCTTACTAAATTTTAGAAGTGCTAAGTACTCAATGATTAATAATGATGATTCCGTATTACTCAGGTTTATGAGAAGAGGAAAGCTGAGAAGCGTACCTATTTCCTTTCTTACCTCATCACATTTTCTTTTTTCATTTTCCAGTTGTGTAAGCAGGGCCTCCTGTTGCTGAATCCTGGATTTTTGCTGAAAACAGGTCATTTCCAGAAGATTCTCTTTATCTTGTAATGTTCTCACTTGCCTGTGTAACTCATTTACATTTTGATCTAGGAGTTCCCTGAAGGCAATTAATGTACATTAAATCATACTGGGAATTGTGAAACTTCGCAAATTAAAGTCAGACCTAAAATTTTTATGCCATCACAGTATTTTTGTTGTTGTTGCTGTTCAATGAAGTATGGAATGTGGCCACAACTTAAAGAGACCAATACAAGGAACCTCCTTTCTAAAAGCCGCTTTTGAAGTTTTTTTCTCTCACTCATCAAAATAATGCTATGAGGAAGAAATAACCATACTTATTTCAGGAATGAAGAAGCTCCAGAACAGAGAACCGTAGGACAAGGCAAAGACAGGGCTATAATCTTGAATCTCTTATCTTTTTTCCTCACTGCTTTACCAGTTGAGCCCTTGATCTTCTGGGTTCAGTATAAGGTAGTTAATTACAAGAACTCCTGATACTAATGCACACACATTAATGTTGCTATAGCTGAATCACGAATGAACTTGCACTTGTTGAGGAAACTCACCATTTTTAAAAGAGGGTGAAGGAACTCAGGAAATTTCACTCAAAAATATGGTACCTTCCTATACTATTTTTTGTTGTTGTTTTTGAGACAGAGTCTCACTTTGTCGCCCTCGGTTGAGTGCCATCATGATATAGCTGTCAACAATATCAAACTCCTAGGCTCAAATGATCCTCTTGCCTCAGCCTCCCAAGTAGCTGGGACTACAGGCACCCGTCACAACTGTCCAGCTATTTTTAGAGATGCGGGTCTTGCTCTTGCTCAGGCTGGTCTCAAACTCCTGAGCTCAGGCAATCTGCCTGCCTTGGCCTTCCAGAGTGCTAGGATTACAAGTGTGAACCACCAAGCCTGGTCCCTTGTATCCTATTTTGAATTAAAGATTCTAGAGATCAGCAGATGTTAGCAGAGGCTTTTCCTTTATCTTCGTAAAGACTAGACCTACCAAAGAGAACAATTTCTTCCCACCTCCCCTTCCAGAAATCTTGTTATTTATATTCAGAAAAAAAAAAATGGGGACTGTAACCATACTTGGAACTTTTCACAAGATAATGGTGAACTTTTCACAAGATAATGGTGGTTCTTTTGGACTTTTTCAAATTCCAAAGAGAACCATTTACAAATTAATTTCTGTTTATTCATTCTTCCTAAGGATTTTATGACCCTCCAAAGAATTGTTTACATTCCCCACCTTCCCCTCCCCTATAGAAAAAGGTAGGTAGATAAGCTTCTGCAACAACTCAGGTATTGGGTAATTATGCTGTGATTTTCACCAGTGCACATTAACAAAATTTTGTTTGTTTTTTCTCTTATTAGTCTGTTTTTTGTCAGTTAATTTTTTATTTTTTGAGACAGAGTCTCACTATGTCACCCTCACAGTAGAGTGCTGTGACATCACAGCTTAAAGCAACCTCCAACTCTTGGGCTTTAAGTGATTCTCTTTGCCTCAGCCTCCCAAGTAACTGGGACTACAGGTGCCCGCCATAACACCCAGCTATTTTTTGGTTGTAGGTGTCATTGCTATTTGGCAGGCCCGGCCTGGGCTCAAACCCACCACCTTCAGTGTATGTGGCTGACACCCTAGCTGCTGAGCTGTAGGCGCTAAGCCAGAGAAAGGCTTTCTTAAGCTTTCCAGCTTCATAGGTGTCCTTGCTATGTGTTATCCCAGCAACCCAACCCTCCTAACCCACCTTTAGTATGCTACATATCACACTTCACTATAGTTGCAAAATCTTATGTACAAAGATATTTATTATAACATTATGATTGCAAAAAATGTCTAAAAGCCATACATACTGCTATGTAACTGAAAGTTATATCACTTTTTTTTTCCTTTAAAAATTTTTTTGAGACAGCTGGGTGTGGTGGTTCATGCCTGTAATTCCAGCACTTGGGAGGCCGAGGTGGGTGGATTGCCTGAGCTCACAGGTTTGAGACCAGCCTGAGCCAGAATGACACCCTGACTCTAAAAATAGCCGGGTGTTGTGGCAGGTGCCTGTAGTCCCAGCTACTTGGGAGGCTGAGGCAAGAGAATCTCTTGAACCCAAAAGTTTGAGGTTGCTATGAGCTGTGATGCCACAGAGAGTCTCACTCTGTTGCCCTCAGTAGGGTGCTATGGCAACATAGCTCACAGCAACCTCAATCACCTAGGCTCAAGTGATCTCTTACCTCAGCCTTCCAAGTAGCTGGGACTACAGGTGCCTACCACAATGCCAACAATTTTTAGAGATGTGGTCTCACTCTTGCTCAGGCTGCTCTCAAACTCCTGAACTCAAGCAATCTACCCACCTTGTCCTCCCGAGAGCTAGGATTATTGACGTGAGCCACTGCACCTGGCCTATACAATTGTTTAAAATATTATGAAACTATAAATCAACAAGAAGATGATAAATGGAAAAATCCTAAAGATTTGGGGGTTAAACTCATTTTCAAATAATACCTGCATCAAAGAGGAAGTCTTGTGAGGAATTAAACACATTTTGAACAAAATAAAAATGAATGATAACTTACAAAATATGTGGGATACCACAAAAGTAAGAAACTTATTAAATGTGAGTATTATAAAGGAAGAACAATCTAAAATCAATAATCTAAGCTTCCACCTTACAAAACTAGAGAAAGAAGAACATCATGAGCCTAAAGCAAGCAAAAGAAAAAATAAGTTAACCTAATAATATTACCTTGGGCACTTTAACCTATGCCATATAGGTTAGTAATGTATTATTTATTATAAATAATGTATTATTTATTTTTTCATTATTATAAATTTTATAGTTCACAATCACTTATACAGGGTGGACATAAAGTTCTCATGCAATTTAAAATAGTTTTTTTTTTTTTTTTGAGCCAGAGTCTCACTATGTCACCCTGGGTAGAGTGCTTTAGCATCACAGCTCACAGCAATTTCCAACTATTGGGCTTAAGCAATTCTCTTGCCTCAGCCTCCCAAGTAGCTGGGACTATAGGTGCCCGCCACAACACCTGGCTACTTTTTGTTGCAGTTGTCATTTTTGTTTAGCTGGCCCAGGCCGGGTTTGAACCCACCAACTTGGGTGGATATGGGTGGCACCGTAACCACTGTGCTACGAGTGCCGAGCTGTTATAGCCAATTATTAATTAATGTTATTTTCGTATACCAATGAGAATTTTTGACAACTTTGTATTATTGTTGATGTTAGAGAAGCCATACTCTACAAAATAATTAATTAATTTATTTATTTATTTATTTTTAGACAGTCTTACTATGTTGCCCTGGGTAGAGTGCTATGGGGTCATAGCTCACAGCAAACTCAAACTCTTGGGTTTAAGAGATTCATTTGCCTCAGCCTCCAAAGTAGCTGGGACTACAGGCACCCACCACAACGCCTGGCTATTTTTTGGTTGCAGTTGCCATTGTTGTTTGGTAGACCCAGGCTGGATTCAAACCCACCATCTCCAGTGTATGTGCTAGCTGCTGAGCTACAGGCATCAAACCTCTATAAAATAATTTAAAGGGGTTTATTCTGAGCCAAATTTGAGGCCACACCTAAGAAGCCTTCAGCAAGTAGACTCTCAGTGATGGTGTTATACATTTTAGGGAGACAGGAATTATAGATGTGGTCATAAATCAGTATATGGAAAACACACATTAGTTTGGCCAAAAAAGGTGGGTGGTTTTGGTTATTAGGATAATGAGTGCATGCAGAGACCCTGATTCCACACATATAGAAGGGTTTCAGACCTTCCTATTGGTTTTGTTTGTTTTGACATGCCTTTAGGGGTGGAAGTCGTGAGGTTGAGTGGAACTAGGAAACCCATTTGGAATTTGGAGCTCATTTGTGGTTCCCAGGGAAAGAGAGGTCTAGGTCACCATTTGGGAAGGTTTTGTGTGAACCTTCTGGCCCTTAAGGTATTTGGTGACCATCTGATGTGGCATTTGGGATGGCATTTGCTACTAGGCAACAGTTTGGGAAGAGCTTACTTTATAGCCCTGTGGGATATTTGGGGCACCATCTGTGGTGCCATTTAGGGTAGCGTTTGTCCTCTTTGGCTTCTATTTGTCTGACAGGCCCTGGATTTTGCATGTTGAGGATCCCTTGTATTGTCTATTTGTTATTTGTGAACTTTTCTTTTCTGAGACAGAGCCTCAAGCTGTCACCCTGGGTAGAGTTCCATGATGTCAGGGCTCACAGCAACCTCCAACTCCTGGGCTCAGGCGATTCTCCTGCTTCCACCTCCCAAGTAGCTGGGATGATAGGCGCGTGCCACAACGCCCAGCTATTTTGGGGTTGCAGCCACCCTTGTTGTTTTGTTGGCCGGGGCTGGATTTGAACCTGCCAGGTCAGGTGTATGTGGCTTGAGCCACAGGTGCTGAGCCTGAACTTTTTTCTTGGAGACAGAATCTCAGTCTGTTACTCTCAGTAGAGTGTCATGGCAACATAGCTCACAACAACCTCAAACTCTTGAGCTCAAGCAATCCTCTTGCCTCATCCTCCCAAGTAGCTGGGACTACAGGTGCTCACCACAATGTCCGGTTACTTTTGTTGAGTTTTCTTGCCACCATTTGAAGAGGGTTTACCTTCCACCACTGTAGGGAATTTTGGGCACCATTTGAGGTGGCTAGTCTGGGTGGCATCTGTCGCCTGTCTTGTCTGTTATTTGAGAGTTTTGTTGCAATGTTAGAAAGCTATGTCTCAAAGTCCCTTAGGAAAAACTTTGGAAGGAGAATGGTGTTAAGTTGTGGAATTTTAGATTGTGTTGCGAATTCCTTATATTGTTTGGGTTTGATTATTTGTAATTTTCTTTTTTTTTATTGTTGGGGATTCATTGAGGGTACAAGAAACCAGGTTACACTGATGGCATTTGTTAGGTAAAGTCCCTCCTACAATTGTGTCTTGCCCCAAAAAGGTGTGGTACACACCAAGGCTCCACCCTCTCCCTCCTTCCCTCTCTCTGCTCTTCCTTTCTTTACCCCTCCCTCCTTCTTTCTCTCTCTGTTCTCCCCTTCCGCAACCCCCACCATGACCTTGTCATTAATTGTCCTCATATCAAAATTGAGTACATAGGATTCATGCTTCTCCATTCTTGTGATGCTTTACTAAGAATAATGTCTTCCACTTCCATCCAGGTTAATACAAAGGATGTAAAGTCTCCATTTTTTTAAATAGCTGAATAGTATTCCATGGTGTACACATACCACAGCTTGTTAATCTATTCCTGGGTTGGTGGGGATTTAGGCTGTTTCTACATTTTGGTGATTTTAAATTGAGCTACAATAAACAGTCTAGTGCAAGTGTCCTTATAATAGAAAGATTTTTTTCTTCTGGGTAGATGCCCAGTAATGGGATTGCAGGATCAAGTGGGAGGTCTAGTTTGAGTTCTTTGAGGTTTCTCCATAATTCCTTCCAAAAAGGTTGTACTACTTTGCAGTCCCACCCGAAGTGTAAAAGTGTTCCCTTCTCTCCACATTCACGCCAGCATCTGCAGTTTTGAGATTTTGTGATGTGGGCCATTCTCACTGGGGTTAGATGGTATCTCAGGGCAGTTTTGATTTGCATTACTCTAATAAATAGGGATGATGAGCATTTTTTCATATGTTTGTTAGCCATTCGTCTGTCTTCTTTAGAGAAGGTTCTATTCATGTCTTCTGCCCATTGATAAATGGGATTGTTGGCTTTTTTCATGTAGATTAATTTGAGGTCTCTATAGATTCTAGTTATCAAGCTTTTGTCTGATTCAAAATATGCAAATACCCTTTCCCAATTTGTAGGTTGTCTATTTGCTTTGGTTGTTGTCTCCTTAGCTGTACAGAAGCTTTTCAGTTTAATGAAGTCCCATTTGTTTATTTTTGTTGTTGTTGCAATTGCCACAGCAGTCTTCTTCATGAAGTCTTTCCCCAGGCCTATATCTTCCAGTGTTTTTCCTATGCTTTCTTTGAGGATTTTTATTGTTTCATGCCTTAAATTTAAGTCCTTTATCCATCTTGAATCAATTTTTGTGAGTGAAGAAAGGTGTGGGTCCAGTTTCAATCTTTTACATGTGGATATCCAGTTCTCCCAACACCATTTATTGAATAGGGAGTCTTTCCCCCAGAGTATGATCTTGTTAGGTTTATCAAAGATTAGGTGCTTGTAAGATGTTAGTTTCATTTCCTGGTTTTCTATTCGATTTGAAGTGTCTATGTCTATGCTGTCTTGACCACTATGGCTTTGTAGTACAGCCTAAAATCTGGTATGGTGATGCCCCCAGCTTTATTTGTATTACCAAGAACTGCCTTACCTATACAGGGTTTTTTCTGGTTCCATAAAAAATGCAGAATCATTTTTTCCAAATCTGAAAAGTACAATGTTGGTATTTTAATAGAAATGGAATTGAATAGGTAGACTGCTTTGGGAAGTATAGACATTTTAACAATGTTGATTCTTCCCAGCCATGAGCATGGTGTTCTTCCATTGTTAATATCCTCTGTTATTTCCTTTCTTAGGATTTCATAATTTTCCTTATAGAGGTCCTTCACCTCCTTTGTTAGGTATATTCCTAGGTATTTCATTTTCATTGAAGCTATGGTGAAGGGAGTTGTGTCCTTAATTAGCTTATCATCTTGACTGCTAGTGGCATATACAAAGGCAACTGATTTGTGGACATTGATTTATATCCTGAGACATTACTGTATTTTTTGATGACTTCCAAAAGTCTTGTGGTTGGGTCTTTGGGGTTCTCTAAGTATAAGATCATGTCATCAGCAAAGAGGGAGAGTCTGACCTCCTCTGCTCCCATTTGGATTCCCTTCATTCCCTACCTCCTCATTTTCTTGTCTTGCCTAATTGTATTGGCTAGGACTTCCAGCACTATATTGAAAAGTAATGGTGACAGAGGATAAGCTTGTCTGGTTCCAGTTCTAAGAGGAAAAGCTTTCAGTTTTACCTCCATTCAATAAAATATTAGCTGTGGATTTGTCATAGATAGCTTCAATCAGTTTCAGAAATGTGCCATCTATGCCTTTAGTCATCAGTTTTTTAATTAGAAAAGGATGCTGGATTTTATGGAATGCTTTTTCTGCGTCTATACAGAGGATCATACAGTCTTTATTTTTGCTTCTATTAATATGGTGGATAACATTTTTAGACTTGCTTATATTAAACCAGCCTTTAATTCCTGGGATGAAACCTACTTGATCATGATGTATGACTTTTTTGATGATAAGCTGTAATCTATTGGCTAGGATTTTGTTGAGAATTTTTGCATCTATATTCGTTAATGAAATTGGTCTGAAATTCTCCTTTCTAGTTGGGTTTCCTGGTTTTGGTATCAAAGTGATGTTTGCTTCATAGAATGTGTTGGGGAAGATTCCTTCCTCCTCAATTTTTTGGAATAATTTCTGTAGTATGGGAATAAGGTCTTCTTTGAAGGTTTGATAGAATTCTGGTGTGAAGCCATCTGGACCAGGGCATTTTTTTGTTGGAAGCTTTTTTATTGTTTCTTTAATCTCAGTGCATGAAATTGGTCTGTTCAGGAGCTCTATTTCTTCCTGGCTAAGTCTAGGGAGAGGGTGTGATTCCAAATATTGATCCATTTCCTTCACATTGTTACATTACTGGGCATAAACTTTCTGGTAGTATTCAGAGATAATCTTTTGTATATCTGTGGCATCAGTTGTTATTTCACCTTTATCATTTCCAATTGAGGTTATTAGAGATTTTACTTTTCTATTTCTCATTAGTCTGGCCAATGGTTTATCTATTTTATTTATTTTTTCACAAAACCAACTCCTTGTTTCATTAATTATCTGAATAATTCTTTTGTTTTCAATTTCATTGATCTCTGATTTGATTTTGGATATTTCTTTTCTTCGATTGGGTTAAAGGCTTAGATTGTTCTTCTTTTTCCAATTCCATAAGATGGCTTGTGAGTTGGTTGATGCACTCTCTTTCTGTTTTTCGAATTTAGGCATCTAAAGCAATAAATTTTCCTCTCAAAACTGCTTTTGTAGTATCCTACAGATTTTAGTAGCTTGTGTCATTATTGTTATGCTCAAGGAAGTGAATGATTTCCTGTTTTATTTCTTTGTGCACCCATCTGTCATTCAACAGCAGGTTGTTTAATTTCCATGCCTTTGTGTGGGGTTGAATGTTTTTGTTAGAGTTGAGTTCCACCTTTAGTGCCTTGTGGTCTGAGAAAATACAAAGTAAAATTTTCAATTCTTTTGATTCTGTTGACATTTGTTTCGTGTCCTACGATATGATCAATTTTGGAGAATGTTCCATGGGAGGATGAGAAGAATGTATATTCTTTATCTTTGGGATGGAGTGTTCTATATGCGTCTATCAAGCACAGTTGTTCTAGGGTCTCATTTAAATCCCTTATATCTTTGTTTAATTTCTGTTTAGAGGATCTGTCTAGCTCTGTAAGAGGAGTGTTAAAGTCCCCTGTGATTATGGTATTATCAGATATCATATTGCTCAGACTGAGTAAGGTCTGTTTTAAGAATCTGGGTGCATTTAAATTGGGTGCATAAATATTTAGAATTGAAACATCTTCTTATTGTATTTTTCCTTTGACCAATATAAAGTGACCATCTTTGTCTTTTTTTGACTTTAGTTGCTTTAAATCCACATGTATCTGAAAATAAGATTGCAACTCCTCTTCTGAATTCCATTTGCATGAAAAATTATCTTCCAACTCTTAACTCGGAGTTTTAATTTGTCTTTTGAAGCTATATGTGTTTCCTGTAGACAGCAAATGGATGGCTTGTGTTTTTTAATCCAGTCGGGCAATCTATGCCTCTTCAGTGGGGGAATCAAGCCATTAACATTTATTGAGATAATTGGTAAATGTGGTAGTGTTCTATTCATTTTATTTTGTGAGAGTCCATTGCTTAGTTTTATCTTTTTCATCAGTGTGGAAGCTAAGTTCTGTCCTTTAATTGCTGAGTTCCCACTTTGCTGCTGATCCATTGTGATGGTCATTGTGTAGAACAGGTTGTATTTCCTGTAGAGCTGGTCTTGTTGTGGCGAATTTCCTCAATGTTTATGTATCAGTAAATGATTTGATTTCTCTGTCAATTTTAAAGCTTAACTTAGCAGGATATAGAATTCTGGGCTGGAAATTGTTCTGTTTAAGTAGATTAAAGGTAGATGACCATTGTCTTCTTGCTTGGTAAGTTTCATTAGAGAAGTCTGCAGTCACCCTGATGGATTTGCTCCTATAGTCAACTGGTGCTTACTCCTGGCAGCTTGCAGAATCTTTTCTTTTGTTTTGACTTTGGACAGGTTCATCACAATGTGTCTTGGAGAAGCTTGGTTAGAGTTGAGGTGACTTGGGGTCCGATATCCCTCTGAAAGCAGTGTGTCAGAATCTTTGGTGATATTTGGGAAATTTTCATCTATAATATTCTCTAGTATGGCTTCCATTCCCTTGGCACCTTCTTCCTCCCTTTCTGGGATACCTATCACTCGTATGTTTGAACACTTCATAAAGTCCCATAATTCTGTCAGTGAACATTCTGCTTTCTCTCTCCTTTTCTTCCTGTTTAACTACCTGAGTTATCTCAAAAGCTTTGTCCTCTACCTCCGAGATTCTTTCTTCTGCATGGTCTAATCTGTTGTTGATACTTTCTATTCCATCTTTAAGTTCCCTAATTGACTGCTTCATTTTCTTCAGCTCTGCTGTAATCTTTCTATATTCTTCATATCATTCATCTCTTATTTGATTCTGTTTTTGGATATCCTTTTGGTTATTTTCCACTTTATCAGCAGTTTCCTTCACTGTTTTCATCATCTGTATTCTAAATTCCCTTTCTGTCCTTTCTAACATTTCTTAATAGGTGGGATCCTCTGCAGTAGCTACTTCATGGTCCCTTGGAGGGGTTGCTCTGGACTGGTTTTTCATGTTGCCAGGATTTCCCCGCTGATTCTTTCTCATGAATGATTTATCTGTTTCTTTGCCCTAATTTTCCTTTCACTTCCTCTTGGTCTTTAAGTTGCCATGCCTTTGAACCAGGGTTTTGATGAGTCCTTTTGGTACAGGACCAGAAAGATGAGAAGGTTGAAGAGTAAGAAGGGAAAAAAGAGAAAGGAGATAGGGTGGGTAAAAGAGAATATTGACAAAAATAAGAGGGGCACATAAAGTGTGAGACAGAGCACTATAGGTGTACAGTATGGTACTTTGACCCAACCTTAAACCACCCCCAACCTCTGGGGGTGCTGGGTTGGGTGGTTCCCTTGAGGTCAGCAGCTCTTTGCTGACCTGTTTGGACAAAATACCCCACCTCCGCCAAGTAGAGAGGAAAGACAAAAATGCTATAAATCAAACCAAAACAAGCAAACAGAAAACTTTATGGGATAAAATTGGGGGGAAAACCAAATAATAGGGGTAGAAACAGTAGCAAAAATGAAGTTCTAATTGTTGAAAAAGGCAACAATGGGAAATTATATTTAAACTAGAAAAAAATGAAGAAAGAAAAGAAAAGAAAAATCTATAGGGAAAATGTTGAAATTAAAAAACAAAACAACAACAACAACAACAACTACCCCTGCCCCCCAAAAAACCCCCATACAAAACAAAGCAGTATATATCTCTTGCTGAATATTATCTGAGCAACAGGTGATCTTCTGGGGTATGAGATGTTAATAACAATGCTGATACGCCTGTGTGAGTTGGAGACTGGACGCCTCTGCTGATTTCTCAAACCGTGCAGGGTGGAGAGCCTAAAGTGGAGACCCTAAATTTCTCCTCAGCCCATATAAAAGGCACTTTAAACTGCTAAACTTGGCTAAGCAGAAGCTTTCCCAGGAAAATGCTTGTTGCTGGGATCACTCCTGAAGTGGCTATCCACTTAACCAGTGTGCCAAAACCTATCTCGCTTATGCCCCTGAGGGCTAAGGCTGCAAAGCATCTCAGTCCCTGCCTTAAAGCTGCTCAGTAACTAGATTACTAGCTCCCACCTGATCCTTGCTCTGCAACTCTGAGGGCAGAACTTGCTGGGGCACTTCTCCCACAATGGCTCTGCGCGGCTCACAGCTGAACACTATTAGCTCCATCTGCCTCAGCGGCTCAGTCTGGGGCCCTAGACAATGCTTAAAGTCCTCTGCACTCTTGCCCAAGTTCTCCCAAGGTAGTTCAACTGAGTGCCAAGCCCAAAAAAACCAAAGCAGCTCACAGGTAAGGCTTTTCCAGTTTGCAGTCTTATTGCCACTATAGTTACATCTGCCAGCGGAATTAGAGCAAATGAACACATGCAATCACTTGCCAGTTTTCCACTCCTTTTGTCCTCCTCCTGGGGTCCAGAAGTCTCTCACTGACTCCCTGTGTCCTCAAAGGGATGTTTATGGGAAGATCCTACCAGCCGGAGATGCCTAGAGTCTTGTCTCTGCAGACTCACCGTGCCCAGTTGCAAGGAAGCTGTTACTTGGCCAAAATCTTGCTCCTCCACTCTGTTTTCTTGATTGTTTGAAATTTTTTGCACCACTTATTTGGTGAGGTTTTTTTTTTTTTTTTTTTGAGACAGTCACACTTTGTTGCCCTCGGTAGAGTGCCATGGAACCACAGCTCACAGCAACCTCAAACTCTTAGGCTCCATCATGAGGATTTCTGAACTCTTAGATATCAACTCGTTCTTACTACAAGACCACAACTGTGGGAGGTAGAGAGCAAGATGGCGGCTGAGTAACAGCTTCTTTGCATCTGGGCACTGTGAGTCTGGGGAGATAGAACTCCAGGCATCTCTGGCTGGTGAGATCTGCCTATAATCATCCCTGTGAGGATACAGGGAGTCAGCAAGAGAATTCTGGATCCCAAGAGGAGGACAAAAACAGTGGAAAACCGGCAAGTGGCTGCATGTGTTCAGTTGGTCTAAACCCGCTGGCAACTGTAAGTACAGTAGCAGTGAGACTGCAAACCGGAAAGGCCTTACCTATGAACTGTTTTGGTATCTTTGGACTTGGCACTCAGTTGAACTGCCTTGGGGAGAGCTTGAGTAGGAGTGTGGAGAACTTTGGCCGTTGTCTAGGGCCACAGTCTGAGCCGCTGAGCCAGACGGAGCTAATAGTGTTTGGCTGTGGGCCACAGGGAGCCATTGGGAGAGAACTGCCCTGGCATGCTCCGCCCTCTGGGTCGCAGAGCAAGAATTGGGCGGGAGCTGGTAACCTAGTGACTGAGTAGCCTAAGGGCGGGGACTGAGCTGCCTTAGAGCCCTAACCCTCAGGGGCAGAGTGAGACTGGTATTGGCACACTGTGTAAGTGGATAGCCACTTCAGCAGTGATTCCAGCGACAAGCACTTTCCTGGGAAAGCTTCTGCTCAGCAAGTTTACAAGTTTAATGTGCCTTTTAAGATGGCTGAAGAGAGATTTAGGGTGTCTACACGGTGGGGTTGGAGAAATCAGCAGCCTCCAGTTGTATCAGCACTGTGATTAACATCTCATACCCCAGAAGACCATGTATTGCCCAGACAATATTCAACAACATATATATACTGCTTTGTTTTGGTTGTGGTTTTCGTTTGTTTGTTTGTTTGTTTGGTTGTTTTTTGGTTTATTTTGACATTATTGATATTGTTTTGTTTATTAATTTCAACCTTTTCCGTACAGATTTTTTCTTTCTCAATTTTTCTAGTTTAATTACAATTTGCCATTGCTGCATTTTTCAATAACTAGAACTTCATTTTTGCGTGTTTCTACCCCTATTATTTGGCTTTTCACCCAATTTTATCCCATACAGTTTTCTATTTGCTTGTTTTGGTTTGGTTTATAGCATTTTTATCTTTCCTCTCTACTTGGTGGAGGTGAGGTACTGTGTCTGATCAGGTTAGCAAAGAGCTGCTGACCTCAAGGGAACCACCCAACTGGGCACCCCCGAAGGTGGGGTTCTTTTAAGGTTGTGTCAAAGTACCCTACTGTACACCTGTATTGCTCTGTCTCCCTCTTTCTGTGCCTCTCTTCTTTTTGTCAATATTCCTTTTACCCACCCCTTCTCCTTTCTCTATTTTCTTTTCGCTCGTTCCTCTTTTCTTTCATCCCTTCTTGCTCTTCAACCTTCTCATCCTTCTGGTCCTGTACCAAAAGGACTCATCAAAACCTTAGTCCACAGGCATGGGAACTTAAAGAGCAAGAGGAAGTGAAAGGAAAATTAGGGCAAGGAAACAGATAAAATAAATCACTCATGAGGAAGAATCAGCAGAAAACTCCAGGCAACGTGAAAAACCAGTCCAGAACAACCCCGCCAAGGGACCACGAGGTAGCTACTGCAGAGTATTCCACCTACAAAGAAATGTTAGGAATGACGGAAAGGGAATTTAAATACACATGATGAAAACAATGAAAGAAATGATGGAAACAATGAAGGAAACTGCTAATAAAGTGGAAAATAACCAAAAGGAAATCCAAAAACTGAATCGAATAAGAGATGAATGATATGAAGAATATAGAAAGGATATAGCAGAGCTGAAGGAACTGAAACAGTCAATTAGGGAACTTAAAGATGCAATGGAAAGTATCAGCAACAGGTTAGACCATGCAGAAGAAAGAATTTCAGAGATAGAAGACAAAGTACTTGAGATAACTCAGGTAGTAAAAGAGGCAGAAAAGAAGAGAGAGAAAGCAGAACGTTCACTGTCAGAATTATGGGACTTTATGAAGCATTCCAACATACGAGTTATAGGAATCCCAGAAGGGGAAGAAGAATGCCCCAGAGGAATGGAAGCCATACTAGAGAATATTATAAAAGAAAATTTCCAAAATATCACCAAAGATTCTGACACACTGCTTTCAGAGGGATATCAGACCCTAGGTCGCCTCAACTTTAACCGAGCCTCTCCAAGACACATTGTGATGAACCTGTCCAAAGTCAAAACAAAAGATTCTGCAAGCTGCCAGGAGTAAGCGCCAGTTGACCTATGGGGTAAATCCATCAGAGTGACTGCAGACTTCTCTAATGAAACTTTCCAAGCAAGAAGACAATGGTCATTTACCTTTAATCTACTTAAACAGAACAATTTCCAGCCCAGAATTCTGTACCCTGCTAAGCTAAGCTTTAAAATTGATGAAGAAATCAAATCATTTATGGATATACAAACATTGAGGAAATTCGCCACAACAAGACCAGCTCTACAGGAAATACTTTAACCTGTTCTACATACTGACCATCAAAATGGATCAGCAGCAAAGTAAAAACTCAGAAATTAAAGGACAGAACCTAACCTCCACACTGATGCAAAAGATAAAACTAAGCAATGGACTCTCACAAAATAAGACAAATAGAATACTACCACACTTATCAATTATCTCAATAAATGATAATGGATTGAATTCCCCACTGAAGAGACATAGATTGGCTGACTGGATTAAAAAACACAAGCCATTTGCTGTCTGCAAGAAACACACCTGGCTTCAAAAGACAAATTAAAACTCCCAGTCAAGGGTTGGAAGACAATTTTTCAGGCAAATGGAATTCAGAAGAAAAGAGGAGTTGCAATCTTATTTTCAGACACATGTAGATTTAAAGCAACTAAAGTCAAAAAAGACAAAGATGGTCACTTTATATTGGTAAAGGGAAAAATAAAACAAGAAGACATTTCAATTCTAAATATTTATGTACCCAATTAAAATTCTCCCAGATTCATGAAACAGACCTTACTCAGTCTGAGCAATATGATATCTGATAATACCATAATCACAGGGGACTTTAACACTCCTCTTACAGAGCTGGACAGATCCTCTAAACAGAAATTAAGCAAAGATATAACGGATTTAAATGAGACCCTAGAACAACTGTGCTTGATAGACGCATATAGAACACTCCATCCCAAAAATAAAGAATATACATTCTTCTCATCACCCCATGGAACATTCTCCAAAATTGATCATATCCTGGGACACAAAACAAATATCAACAGAATCAAAAGAATTGAAATTTTACCTTGTATCTTCTCAGACCATAAGGCACTAAAGGTGGAACTCAACTTAAACAAAAACGCTCGACCCCACACAAAGGCATGGAAATTAAACAACCTTCTGTTGAATAACAGATGGGTGCAGGAAGAAATAAAACAGGAAATCATTAACTTCCTTGAGCATAACAACAATGAAGACACAAGCTACCAAAACCTGTGGGATACTGCAGAAGCAGTTTTGAGAGGAATATTTATCGCTTTAGATGCCTAAATTAAAAAAAACAGAAAGAGAGTGCATCAACAAACTCACAAGCCATCTTATGCAACTGGAAAACGAAGAACAATCTAAGCCTAAACTCAGTAGAAGAAAAGAAATCTCCAAAATCAAATCAGAGATCAATGGAATTGAAAACAAAAGAATCATTCAGAAAATTAATGAAACAAGGAGTTGGTTTTTTGAAAAAATAAATAAAATAGATAAACCATTGGCCAGACTAATGAGAAATAGAAAAGTAAAATCTCTAGTAACCTCAATCAGAAATGATAAAGGGGAAATAAGAACTGATCCCACAGAGATACAAGAGATCATCTCTGAATACTACCAGAAACTCTATGCCCAGAAATTTGACAATGTGAAGGAAATGGATTAATATTTGGAATCACACCCTCTCCCTAGACTCAGCCAGGAAGAAATAGAGGTCCTGAACAGACCAATTTCAAGCACTGAGATTAATGAAACAATAAAAATCTTCCAACTAAAAAATGCCCTGGTCCAGATGGCTTCACACCAGAATTCTATCAAATCTTCAAGGAAGAGTTTATTCTTGTACTGCAGAAATTATTCCAAAAAATTGAGCAGGAAGGAATCTTCCCCAACACATTCTATGAAGCATACATCACCTTGATACCAAAACCGTGAAAAGACCCAACCAAAAAGGAGAATTTCAGAGCAATCTCACTCATGAATATAGATGCAAAAATTCTCAACAAAATCCTAGCTAATAGATTATACCTTATCATCAAAAAAGTCATTCATCATGATCAAGTAGGTTTCATCCCAGGGATGCAAGGCTGGTTTAACATACGCAAGTCCATAAACATTATCCACCATATTAACAGAGGCAAAAATTAAGATCATATGATCCTCTCAATAGATGCAGAAAATATGTGAAAAAATCCAGCATCCTTTTCTAATTAGAACACTGAAGAGTATAGGCATAGGTGGCACATTTCTAAAACTGATTGAAGCTATCTATGACAAACCCACAGCTAATATTTTACTGAATGGAGTAAAACTGAAAGCTTTTCCTCTTAGATCTGGAACCAGACAAGGTTGTCCTCTGTCACCTTTACTATTCAACGCAGTGCTGGAAGTTCTAGCCAATACAATTAGGCAAGACAAGGAAATAAAGGGAATCCAAATGGGAGCAGAGGAGGTCAAACTCTCCCTCTTTGCTGATGACATGATCTTATACTTAGAGAATCCCAAAGACTCAACCACAAGATTCCTAGAAGTCATCAAAAAATACAGTAATGTTTCAGGATATAAATCAATGTCCACAAGTCAGTAGCCTTTGTATACACCAATAACAGACAAGATGAGAAGCTAATTAAGGACACAACTCCCTTCACAATAGCTTCAAAGAAAATGAAATACCTAGGAATATACCTAACGAAGAAGGTGAAGGACCTCTATAAAGAAAATTATGAAATCCTCAGAAAGGAAATAGCAGAGGATATTAACAAATGGAAGAACATACCATGCTCATGGATGGGCAGAATCAACATTGTTAACATGTCTATACTTCCCACAGCAATCTACCTATTCAATGCCATTCCTATCAAAATACCAACATCGTACTTTCAAGATTTGGAAAAAATGATTCTGCGTTTTGTATGGAACCAGAAAAAACCCCGTATAGCTAAGGCAGTTCTTAGTAATAAAAATAAAGCTGGGGGCATCAGCATACCAGATTTTAGTCTGTACTGCAAAGCCATAGTGGTCAAGACAGCATGGTACTGGCACAAAAACAGAGACATAGACACTTCAAATTGAATAGAAAACCAAGAAATGAAACTAACATCTTACAACCACATAATCTTCGATAAACCAAACAAGAACATACCTTGGGGGAAAGATTCCCTATTCAATAAATGGTGTTGGGAGAACAGGATGTCTACATGTAAAAGACTGAAACTGGACCCACACCTTTCCCCACTCACAAAAATTGATTCAAGATGGATAAAGGACTTAAATTTAAGGCATGAAACAATACAAATCCTCAAAGAAAGCATAGGAAAAACAGTGGAAGATATTGGCCTGGGGAAAGACTTCATGAAGAAGACTGCCATGGCCATTGCAACAACAACAAAAATAAACAAATGGGACTTCATTAAACTGAAAAGCTTCTATACAGCTAAGGAGACAATAACCAAAGCAAAGAGACAACCTACACAATGGGAAAGGATATTTGCATATTTTCAATCAGACAAAAGCTTGATAACTAGGATCTATAGAGAACTCAAATTAATCCACATGAAAAAAGCCAACAATCCCATATATCAATGGGCGAGAGACATGAATAGAACCTTCTCTAAAGAAGACAGATGAATGGCTGACAAACATATGAAAAAATGCTCATCATCCCTATATATTAAAGAATTGCAAATCAAAACCACCCTGAGATACCATCTAACCCCAGTGAGAATGGCCCACATCATAAAATCTCAAAACTGCAGATGCTGGCGTGGATGTGGAGAGAAGGGAACGCTTTTACACTGCTGGTGGGACTGCAAACTAGTACAACCTTTCTGGAAGGAAGTATGGAGAAACCTCAAAGCACTCAAGCTAGACTTCCCATTTGATCCTGCAATCCCATTACTGGGCATCTACGCAGAAGGAAGAAAATCCTTTTATCATAAGGACAGTTGTACTAGACTGTTTATTGCAGCTCAATTTACAATTGCCAAAATGTGGAAACAGCCTAAATTGCCCACCAACCCAGGAATGGATTAACAAGCTGTGGTATATGTATACCATGGAATACTATTCAGCTATTAAAAAAAATGGAGACTTTACATCCTTCGTATTAACCTGGATGGAAGTGGAAGACATTATTCTTAGTAAAGCATCACAAGAATGGAGAAGTATGAATCCTATGTATTCAATTTTAATATGAGGACAATTAATGACAATTAAGGTTATGGGGGGAGGAAAAGCAGAAAGAGGGATGGAGGGAGTGGGGTGGGGCCTTGGTGTGTGCCACACTTTCTGGGAGCAAGACATGATTGTAAGAGGGACTTTACCTAACAATTGCAATCAGTGTAACCTGGCTTATTGTACCCTCAATGAATCTGCAACAATAAAAAAAAAAAAAAAAAAAAAGACCGCAACTGTGGGTGGTGCTTGTGGCTCAAAGGGGTAGGGCGCTGGCCTCAAATGCTGGAGGTGGTGGGTTCAAACCAAGCTCTGGCCAAAAAAAAAAAAGACTGCAACCGTGTGAGGAAAAAAGTTACCTGAGCAAACAAAATTACTATCTATTGGCCATCTCACAATTCTTAATAAGAAAAGAAATGACGATTATTCTGGTCATAAACTAAAAAAATAAAGATAAATAAGGCAACTCTAAGAAAATTACCAATCTACAAAGAATCTAGGTTTATTTCAATTCTAACAGTAAATTCATTGAATAAATGTACTTAATTTAACAACAACAACAACAAAAAACTCTTAGGCTCAAGTGATTCTCTTGTCTTAGCCTCCCGAGTAGCTGGGACTACAGGCACCCGCCACAATGCCCGGCTAATTTTAGAGATCACTCTGGCTCAGATTGTCTTAAACCTGTGAGCTCAGGCAATCTACACCTCAGCCTTCCAGAGTGCTAGGATTACAGGTGTGAGTCACTGTGCTTGGCCTTTGGTGAGTTTATGGTATTGTGATACCATTTGTATGGAGTGTGAGGAGAAGTAGTGGTATGTCTACCATGGAATACCATTCAACCATAAAAACAGATAGAGACTTTACATCTTTTGTATTTACCTGGATGGAGTTAGTAAAGTATCTCAAGAATGGAAGAGCAAGCATCTCATGTACTCAGTACTAACTTGAAACTTTCACATAAACAACTATAGGGCCACATAAGAGACCAAACAATTAAATTCAAGAAGGGAGGAAGAGAGAAGTGGGAAGGGGGTTCAGTAAGTTCCCACCTAATGGGTACAATGGTATATGGCACACCTCCTGGTGGAGGACTCAGCTATAATTTGTACTTACCTTATAAACCAAACAATGTAACCTAATTGTATGTACACTTATATTAATCCAAAATAAAAGAAAATAATCATGATTATTTTGAAAAAATACATATGATAGTTTCTATCTGAAAGCAGTTTTTTGATAATGAAGATGCTGTAAAGTACTTAGAACTTCGTCGAAGAAAATCAGCAGATAAATATAAACTAACAATTTCATTGTGGTCTGAATTTTTTTTTTTTTTTGAGACAGAGTCTCACTATGTTGCCCTTAGTAGAGTGCCATGGCATCACAGCTCACAACAACCTTCAACTCTTCAGTTTAAGCCATTCTTTTGCCTCAGCCTCCCAAGTAGCTGGGACTACAGGCACACACCATAAGGCCTGGCTATTTTGTTGTTACAGTTGTTATAACAGGCCTATGCTGGGCTCGAACCTGCCAGCCTTGGTATATGTGGCTGGCGCCCTAGCTGCTGAGCTATAGGCACCAAGCCTGTGGTCTGAATCTTGTAACAATCACATCGGAGAATTAGAAAAGCAAATCTTGCAGTGCCCATAACTCAGTGGGTAGGGCACCAGCCACATACACCCAGGCTGGCAGGTTCGAACTTGGCCTGGGCCAGCTAAACAACAATGACAACTGCAACAAAAAAATAGCTGGGTGTTATGGCGGGCACCTGCAGTCCCAGCTACTTGGGAGGCTGAGGCAAAAGAATCGCTTAAACCGAAGTGTTAGAGGTTGTTGTGATCTGTGACACCATGGCACTCTACCAAGGGTGACATAGTAAGATTTTGTCTCAAAAAAAAAAAAAAAGTATGGCTCAGCGTCTGTAGCTCAGCAGCTAGGGCGCCAGCCATAATCACTGGAGCTGGTGGGTTTGAACCTGGCCCGGGCCTGCCAAACAATGACACCTATAACAACAACAACAAAAAGCTGGGTGTTGTGGCAGGTGCCTGTAGTCCTAGCTACTTGGGAGACTGAGGCAAGAGAATCGCTTAAGCCCAAAAGTTTGAGGTTGCTGTGATACCACAGCACTACCAACTGCGAAATAGTGAGACTCTGTCTCAAAAAAAAAAAAGAAAAGCAAATCCCAGAATATCATATTTCACAGGCAATCTAGTCATTCAAGGAAATTTATTAGTATGCCAGGTGTGTCCCAGAACAAGACATAATCTCTGATTTTACAAGTTTCATACTCTTGGCCAGGCATGGTAGCTCACACCAGTAATCTTAGCGCTGGGAGGCCAAGGCAGGTGGATTGCTTGGGCTGAGGAGTTCAATAGCTGAGGACAGCCTGAGAAACCTGTCTCTACTAAAAATAGAAAAACTACCCAGGAGTTAAGGCAGGCACCTGTAGTGCCAGCTACTTGGGAGGCTGAAGCAGGAGGATTGCTTGAGCCCAAGAGTTTGAGGTTGTTTTGAGCTGTGATGCCATGGCACTCTACCCAGGGTGACAGAGACATACTCTGTGTCAATAAATAAATAAATAAATGAACAAATAAAAAAGAATTCCATACCCTGTGCCAGAGGCAAACAAGAAAATAATTAGAATACAGTGTGGTAAGTGCCATGCAGGCAGTCCCTGAGTTATAAACTGATGCATAACTCACACTTATGAACAGAGGCTATTACAGGTAATAGGTCAATGCATCTTTTCCAACTTACATACAAATTCAACTTAAGAATAAACCTACAAAACCTATCTTGTTCATAACCCGGGGGCACTGCATGCATATAAAAAGTCGCATGATAGAGTTTACTACAGTGGGAAAAGAGCAGAAATACTCTGATACGCTGTTAGAGTAAAGTGACAATGCTGATGAACTCGGTCATAGTTAAATTCTCAGGAACCTTACCTCTTCTGTTGTTCTTCCTGATATTGTTTCTTTATTTTAGCTTCATTTTCTATTGCTTCTTTTATCTTTTCCTCTAGCTGATTCTTTCCCAAAATACAACTGTCTGTGAGACAGACTTTATGAACATTTTCTAATTTCTGCTGCAGGTCCAAAATCTTGAATGACAAAGGTTTACAAGTAAAACATTAAGAAGAGCACGACTTTTCTTCAAATTATTGAAATAACATAAATTATCAAACATAGCAGTGCTAATGTACTGGTCTGATCTAAAGCAAAGAGTGCAGTTAGATCTATGTTAATTATTTAATTTAAATATGTAAATTATTTAATTTTTGCAATATATAATACATTCATATAATTAAATACAGGTATATAAAAGAAGCTTTATAATGAGTAATCTCCTTCCTGTCTCTATCCCATTTCCTCCATTTTCCTCCACCCAAAAAGGTAAGCACTCATTTGTTATTAGTTTCTTGTGTACCCAGAGAAATCTGGATATGCATATATAAACGAATATTACATAGTTCTCCATATATACGAATTTTACACAAATAATGGCATACTATTCTATTACATATGTAGTTATGTCCCTTCCTTTTAAAAAAATGACAATATACTTGTGGTTTTTCCACATTATATGTGCATATGAGTTATCTTCTCTTTTATACTTGCATATTACTCCATTGTAAGGATGTATCATAACTTACTTAACCAGCTCCTGCTGATGAACATTTAGATTGAGTAATACTCTTATGATCAATGTCTCTATATTATTAAATGTGGATTTTCTAGGGTAAATATTGGTTGTTTAGCAGACAATGCCACACTGCCTTCATAGGTATTAAGAATAATTTACACTGGGTGGCACCTGTGGCTCAAAGGAGTAGGGCCCAGCCCCATATGCTGGAGGTGGTAGTTCAAGCCCAGCCCCGGCCAAAAACTGAAAAAAAAGAACAATTTACACTTTCAACAGCACTGTGAGAAAGGCCTGGTTTTCCCACAGAGTGGCTATATTCATGGATGATACCTCAAAATAAAAGTCTTTTATAAACCAAGTAACTATTATTAGTATATTGCCTAGAACCAATAGGTTCTTTAATGCTCTGAGAGAACTAAAATATGATTTATGAATTTGAAAGAGATATATAGGTATATTTTAGAATTTACATGTTAGAATTAAAGTGTCATTTAAAAACATTTTTTGGCACATTGCAAATACAAGTTGGATGAATCATTTGTAGAACACAAATGTCCTAATGCTATAATTGGGAAAATGAGGTGAAAGCTATGTTGATTAGTATGATGTAAGCACTCCAATTTGTACAAAGTATCAACACATTGAAAATGGCATAAATGTATTTATGATCTATGTACAAAAGACAATAAAAAAACTGGAAAAAAAAATTTTTTTTGTTAGATAAATCTCCTTTTAAAGTGGTTTACTTATGTTTTACAAACACTTGTGCCACCCAAAATTGTACCTGGTACATAGTTGGTGCTCAATAAGTATTTGTTGCATGAATAGATTTCAGCAGGGTAGCTGTTACCTCTCTAATGTATTCCCTGACCTAACAAGGAATCATTTACAGTGTTTGGCACCACTTCCCCACATTTAGTGAATGTCAGTGGATGGCAGCCCTTTCCTAAGGGCATCAATTCCAAGCCTTGGCACCTAGATTCCTGAACAACCTACACAGCATAAGAGCGGATTGACCCAAGGGCAATTGCAGTAGGTTGCCTGCCATCTGAGGCCAGCTCAGGTTCCTTGGAACTGGTCCATTTGGTTCTGTCTGGGGAGAATTCTTCAGTTTTGTTTTTTTTTTTTTTGAGACAGAGTTTCACTATGTTGCCCTCAGTAGAGTGATATGACATCACAGCTCACAGCAACCTTCAACTCTTGGGCTTTAAGTGATTCTCTTGGCTTCAGCCTCCCAAGTAGCTGGGACTACAGGTGCCTGCCACAATGCCTGGCTATTTATTGTTGCAGTTGTCATTATTGCTTAGCTGGGCTGGGTTC
Organism: Nycticebus coucang; assembly: GCF_027406575.1. Lineage (NCBI taxonomy): Eukaryota > Metazoa > Chordata > Mammalia > Primates > Lorisidae > Nycticebus > Nycticebus coucang. The sequence goes on along the minus strand of NC_069801.1, from coordinate 36,482,048 downwards.
AAACCCACCAGCCCCAGTGTATGTGGCCAGTGCCATAACCACTGTGCTATGGGCGCCAAGCCAAAATGATTTATTTTTTATATAAGATTTGACTCAGACAAACATGCACATCAAAATGTGTAACTGTTACGTACTACTGCCACCTGGTGCTAGGCAATCTAAAATGCAGGGGCAATATTTCAAAATGGTTCATTTCACAACACAAATGCCTCTACAAAGTTACAAAATAGAAATTACATGCCCACACAAATGATAAAACACAAATATAGTGTGGCAAGGGGTAGGGGAAAGGTGGAAGAGGGACGTGGGGAGAGAGACAGGGCGCTTGGCAGGAGTCTCACCTAATGTGTACAATGTGAGGGTGTTCAGCATGCTCCCTGGGTGAAGGACTCTACCACAAGTTGAACTTTACCTTGGAAGTGAGATCAGTGTAAACTAAAAATTTGTACTCTCATATTAATTTGAAATTTAAAAAAATAAATTAAATAAATAGCAAATCCAAATGAGAAAAGAATAAGTGCTTTAAAATTTGAAAATATGAAACAAAAGTCATATGGGCCTGTTCAGTTCTTTAACTTCGTATTATAGCTTTAATGAAATTTACCTTTTTAAGTTTGTACAGTTTTATACAACATAAGATTTACTGGAATTGTAGGAGGAGGTAAAACCAAAAGAGAGGAAAACATGGAGAGTTAGGAAAAAACTTGGAATTCTATCAAGTTTGCATAATATCTATTTATTAAAATCCTCAGGGATTATTCCAATAGTGGGTTTCAGTGCATGCTATATATTAAGCGTGAGAATAATTACCTTTTTCTCTGCATCAGCAACTTTAGATTTCTCCTGAGCCAGCTGTTCCTGCAGGTTGTTCTGTGATTTAATGCTCTGAGTCTGTTTAAGTACTTCCAGCTCCAGTTCCTTGATTTTCTGCTGACTGTGCTTCCACTCTGCCGTGAGTGAAGAGCACATCTTTGCACTGTCTAATAACTTTTGCTGGGCCTGCTTTAGTTCAATTTTTATCTAGAGGTGGAGAATAAATAAGAGTCATAAAATAAGTGTGGAACGAATGTGAGCCAAAATAAGCAGCTTTTAAAGGAGGGAAGTCCCCCCAAACCTGACAAATACCAATGTTACTTGGCTGATTACCTCTCTGGAATTGCCATGTGTTAGTAAGGTTGGCAAAATTTATTTAGACAGATGGTAGCTGGATAAAGAATTTTTCAAACAGTTTCTATATATGTATGTGGGTTAAACATTTTCCATCCTTTCTTCAGTCTACTCCAAGCTGGCTTTCATCTCCTCTACTCCAGTGAAAATGAAGCTGATTTTGCCAAGGCACCAAATGACCTCCTCATTGCCAAAATAAACCCAAAGGACAACTGACCTCACTCAGATGACTCTTCCATCTCAGAATGTTCTCCTCTATGATACCAAACCCTGCTGTTTTTCGCTTACTTCTCTGCTGTTCCTTCTTGGTCTATCCAACCTCTAAATATTATTACATTTCTCTAGACCTAGAGAGATGATAATTCTTCCCTTAAGTTCATTCCTATGGTTTGAAATGCCATTTTATGTCAATGACCCATAATGAAATTCTTTGATTCTGCCCATATCTCCTAAGTCCTTTTCCTTTATCTTCCTGATTGCAGTAAATGATGCACAGGCCAGTAATGTGAAAGTCATCCTTGAGTCTTTTCCATCCTGGGTCAATACCAATCATTGAACACTCATGTCGCTCTACCTCCACAACATATCTTGTATCAATCCATTTGTGTCATTTTTGCCACCACCCTGGTTTAGGTCACCATCTCTAGCCTGGGCTGGAGGAAGAGTTCCTGCATTGGTCCTGCCATTTCCATTTTTGGTCCCTTCTAATCTATTCTCTATGCTGCAGCCATAGAGAATAGTATGGATTAAAAATCACAAGTTGAACCACTTGGATCCCCTGCTTAAAATCTTTCTGTGGCTTCCCATAACTGTAGGAACAAATCCCAGAAGATTGCCTTGTCCATATATGATCTGGCCCTTGCCTACCTCTTTAAAACCATCTTGCTATTTCCCCATTCTCCTACTAAACTCTTGCCACACTGGCTTTTATTTAGAGTTTCCAACACACCAAACTCTTTCCACACTTCCCTTGGCCAATAATATTTTCTCTTTTCCCTGCTCATTATATGGTTACCTGCCTATTCTTCAGGACTTAGCTTAAATGTCATTTTGCAGGAGAAAAAATTTCATGATTATTTAATCTAGAGAAGTATCCTGACTCATCATATTACTGTACCACATGGATTTCCTTCATTAAACTTAGCACAAGTCTGGCTCAGCGGATAGGGCCATGGTCACATGCACCAGGGCTGGTGGGTTTGAACCTGGCCCTGGCCTGTTAGGCAACAATAACAACAACAACAACAAAATAGCTGGGCATTGTGGTGAGTGCCTGTAGTCCCAGCTACTTGGGAGGCTGAGGTAAGAGAATCATATAAGTCCAAGAGTTTGAGGTTGCTGTGAGCTATGATGCCACAGCACTCTACTGAGGGCGACATAGTGAGACTCTGTCTAAAAAAACAAAAACAAACAAAACAAAACAAAAAAAATTAGCACAAGGGCGGCGCCTGTGGCTCAGTTGGTAGGGCGCCGGCCCCATATGCCGAGGGTGGCGGGTTCAAACCCAGCCCCGGCCAAACTGCAACAAAAAATAAAAATAGCCGGGCGTTGTGGCGGGCGCCTGTAGTCCCAGCTACTCGGGAGGCTGAGGCAAGAGAATCGCTTAAGCCCAGGAGTTGGAGGTTGCTGTGAGCTGTGTGAGGCCACGGCACTCTACCGAGGGCCATAAAGTGAGACTCTGTCTCTACAAAAAAAAAAAAAAAAAAAAAAAATTAGCACAAGTCATAATTAAGCATGTATTTATCTACTTATCATTATTCTTCACCACTTTAAGTTCTAAGAAACAGAGAACAGTTTTTTATTCACTTCTCAATACTTAAGGCCTATCAAGTGCCAGAGAGTAGGTGATTAATTAATATTCACTGAGCAAGTAAATGAATGATATTTTAAGGAATATTAGAACCCTGTCAATGTATGTAGTAGGCAGGAAAGGCTCATGGACAAAAATAGTGAGAGAATTTGCTTTATCCTCAAGAGAAACAGAATTCCTTGGTCCCAAAGTTTTTCAACTAAGTTAATGAAGATTATAATGTCTTCCACCTGTGATGGCTGTGTATTAACTAATCAGATCATATTAAGCGAATTTAAGTTAATAGTGTTCAATCTCTTTGAGTATCATCATTTACTTCATTTGTAATATAATGATTTTTCTCATATGATGGTTGTGAGGCTGCATTAAATAAGACAAAACATCAAAAACAGAGCCAGACACACAGGAAATGCCTAATAAAAGGTTTTTGTTTGTTCTTTTGAGACAGTCTCACTTTGTTCGCCGGTAGAGTGCCGGGGTGTCACAGCTTACAGCAACCTCAAACTCTCGGACTCAAGTGATCCTCTTGCCTCAGCCTCCTGACTAGTTGGGACTACAGACGCCCACCACAATGCCCAGCTAGGAAACATCTAATAAAAGTTAACTCTCATTAGTCAGGAATCTCTTATAGACTATCCACTGTATTTGAAGTATAAAACTGAGGTGTATGCTAATATTACTATTTTATATTTGCTAGGCTTTCACAAAAGTTGTTGGGATGGGTATTTTACACCATTTTAGAGATGAAAAGAACTGAATCTCAAATTGAGTTGACAAGTGATAGAGCCAAGGTCTGAATATAGATTTTCCTATTCTAATCTAGTCTTTCATACTATATTAACTCTAAATTGTGAAAACATGTGTTTATCATTTCTCTAAAAATAATGCAATGGAGTGGATGAACAAAGCTCAAATTTAGTGCTTTTAAAAGTGTAATAAAATAAATAAACTTTGTGAGACAGATCAAGGAAAAAGCTATAATGCATAGATAACTAACATCATGAAAGTAAACTGACCATCACTATTTTTTAAATGAAAACATAATGAATAAGTTTCTATAATTTTTTTTAAAATTTAAATGAAATGGAAAATTTTCTAGAAAAATAAGATCCATTAAAATTGATACAAGAAATAAAAAGAATGTGACTTCTCATAACTATTAAAGAAATGAAACCAGCAAATGGAAACCTTCCCAAAAGAAAATTTGAGAATCAGAAGGCTTTAGGGATGAGTTTCTGTAGTTATTTAAGAAGAAATCATTGTGATTTTCATAAACTCTTCCAGAGAATAGAAAAAGAAGGCAGATTACCCATTTTATTTTAAGAGGTTATTTTAAGGATAACCATGGTGTCAAACTCTGATAAGGGCATTATAAGACAGGAAAATGCAGGCAAGAAAATGGTCTCATGAAGAAAGATGTAAAAATCCCCAAGAAATATTAGCAAGCCAAATCTAGCAACAGGAAAAGAATGATGATTTATGACAAAGTTTGGTTTATCTTAGGAATACAAAGTTGGGTTAATGTTAGAAAATCACTCAAAGTAATTCAGCATATCAACAGATTAAAAAATATTTTTTTGGAGACATTGTCTTCTTCTGTCACTGTGGCATCATAGGTCACAAAAAACAAACTCTTGGGCTTGAGCAATCCTCTTGCCTCAGCCACCCTAGTAGCTGGGACTACAGGTGTCTGCCACAACGACCAGCTAGTTTTTCTATTTTTAGTAGAGACAGTGCCTGGCTCTTGCTCAGGCTGATCTTGAACTTCTGAGCTCAAGCAATCCACCTGCATCAGCCTCCCAGAGCACTAGGATTGCAGGCATGAGCCACGGCACCCAGCCTGTACAGTCTTTTTTTTTTTAAATTAAGAAATAAAATGAAACAATCCAACATGTTTTTAATCATAAAAACATTCAGCAAACTAACACTAGAAAGCAATTTCCTTAATGTGATAAAGAATATCTAATCTTAAAAGCCTATGAGATTTGAGAGCTTTTCCTTTGAGACTGGGAATGAAAAAAGGATGTCCACTATCATCAGTTCTATTAAGCATTGTGCTAGACAGTGCATATAGAATAAGAAAAAAAGAAAGGTAAAACATTTGGAAGGGAATAAAGAAATTATCTTTGTTCTTAGATGATATGATTGCTTGCATGGAAAATCTAAAATAATATATATATATATAAGAATAAAAAAGTGTGGCAAATTTTTTATTCAAAAAGAATTAATAGCATTTTTTATGTGTTAGCAAATAGAAAATGAATAAAAAAAATTTTTTTTGAGACAGAGTCTCACTTTTTGATCCTGGCTAGAGTGCCATGGTGTCAGTCTAACTCATAGCAACCTTAAACTTGTGGGGTTTAAGCAATCCTCATGCCTCAGCCTCCTGAGTACTGCTGGAACTACAGGCACCTGCCACAAAGCAGGCTAATGTTTCTATTTTTAGTAGAGACAGGCTCTTGCTCTTGGTAGGGCTGGTCTCGAACTTCTGAGCTCCAGAGATCCTCCTGCTTTGGCCTCTCAGAGTGCTAGGATTACAGGCATGAGCCACCATGCCTGGCCATAAAATGTAATTTTTTTAAAAGTTACTATTTATAATAGTATGGAAAATATCAGCACCTAGGAAAATGTCTAAGAAAAGATGCATAAGAAAATTATAATACTGAAAGACATTAAAGCCCTAAATAAACATACACCTCATAAATTAGAGGATTCAATACTGTAAAGATTTAAAGGGAACACTTCTACACTGCTGGTGGGAATGCAAATTAATACATCCCTTTTGGAAAGATGTTTGGAGAACACTTAGAGATCTAAAAATAGATCTGCCATTCAATCCTATAATTCTTCTACTAGGTATATACACAGAAGACCAAAAATCACATCATAATAAAGATATTTGTAACAAAATGTTTATTGCAGCCCAATTCATAATTGCTAAGTCATGGAAAAAGCCCAAGTGCCCATCGATCCACAAATGGATTAATAAATTGTGGTATGTACACCATGGAATATTATGCAGCCTTAAAGAAAGATGGAAACTTTACCTCTTTTGTGTTTACATGGATGGAGCTGGAACATATTCTTCTTAGCAAAGTATCTCAGGAATGGAAGAAAATATATCCAATGTACTCAACCCTACTATGAAACTAATTTATGGCTTTCACATGAAAGCTATAACCCAGTTATAACCTAAAAATATGGGGAAGGGGGAGAGGGAGGGGAGGGAAGGGGAGGATGGGTGGAAGGAGGGTGATTGGTGGGATTATGTCTGCAGTGCATCTTACAAGGGTACATGTGAAACTTAGTAAATGTAGAATATAAATGTCTTAACACAATAACTAAGAAAATGCCAGGAAGGCTATGTTAACCAGTGTGATGAAAATGTGTCAAACGGTCTATAAAACCAGTATATGGTGCCCCACGATTGTATTAATGTACACAGCTATGATTTAACAATAAAAAAATAAAGTGAGTGTTACAATAAAAAAATACCGTAAAGATTTAAATTCTGCCCAAATTGACCAATAGATTTAATGTAATTCCAGATAAAATCTCAAAATATTATGTGTACTAGGTGTGCTGCCTGTGAGTTCATGTGGGTATGTGTATGTAACTTGATAAACTAATTGTAAAATTAATACAGGAATCCAAAAGGCCAAGAATAGCCAAGATATCTCAGAAAAGAATAAGGTGAAAATATTTTCTCTATCAAATATTAACATTCATATAGAGCTAGAGTCATCAAAATAGCATGGTATTAGCACAAAGACACACAACCAGAACAATGGATCAGAAAAGAGAGCTAGAAATATACCACACATATGTCAATATTTTTATTACCCAGGTGACAATATTGTCCAAGGAGTGGGTAGGGTATCCTTTCTAGAGTATCCTTTCCAGAATGTTAGACGTCAATATAGAAAAAATATAATAAAAGTGGGCCTCTACTTTATGCTATACACAAATTACCAAGCTCTGTCCTTACTTAGGGAAAAGTTAAAGGAGAAAGTTACCAGACAGCTCACATTGTCTACCCAATTTGTGTCCTATCACAAATTAAAAAGATCAAGAATTTTTTTTAGAGACAGAGTCTCACTTTGTTGCCCTTGGTAGAGTTCTGTGGCATCACAGCTCACAGCAACCTCCAGCTCTTGGGCTTAGGCAATTCTCTTGCCTCAGGCCCCACCCTGCCCCAGTAGCTGGGACTATAGGCACCGGCTACAACACCTGCCTTTTTTTTAATTTTTTTTATTTTGTAGAGACATAGTCTCACTTGATGGCCCTCGGTAGAGTGCCATGGCATCACACAGCTCACAGCAACCTCCAACTCCTGGGCTTAAGTGATTCTCTTGCTTCAGCCTCCCAAGTAGCTGGGACTACAGGCGCCCACCACAACGCCCAGCTATTTTTTGGTTGCAGTTCAGCCGGGGCCGGGTTTGAACCCGCCACCCTCGGTATATGGGGCGGGCGCCTTACCAACTGAGCCACAGGCACCGCCCACCTTTTTCTTTTTTTAATTGCAATTTGGCTGGGGCTGGGTTTGAACCCACCACCCTCACTATATGGGGCTGGCACCTTACTCACTTAGCCATAGGCACCACCCAAGTTCAAGAATTTTTATTTTTTTTCAAGTTACTTTGGAGTTTATTTAAACTAAGAGAAAAAGGTCATAATGTTTTCATGCAATATATACTTGGTTTTTTAAAATAACAATTGTGTAACAAATAGCAGAATGAATTAAGGAAAGCTGCACTTGTGACCTATATAAAACACCAAGAATTAGGGTTGTACATAATTAAAGAAATATCTCAAACACTTTTTGAAATACTGTAGAAGCCAATACATACAGGCATGCCTCAGGTGGCCATAGGAATGCAGTTTAGAAAAGAAAATACACACACACACACACACACACACAGGAACTACTCAACGTCTTTAAAATCACTGAGAAAGGAGAACAATCTAAGATGGTGGCCGAGTAACAGCCTCCCTGCATTGCAACAGGGCACGCTGAGTCTGGGGAGATACGACTCCAGGCATCTCTGGCTGGTGGGATCTGCCTATAATCATCCCTTTGAGGATACAGGGAGTCAGCAAGGGACTTCTGGACCCCAAGAGGAGGACAGAAACAGTGGAAAACTGGCAAGTGGTTGTGTGTGTTTGATTGACTTAATCCCACCAGCAGCCGTAAGTACAAGCAGCAGTGAGACTGCAAACCGGAAAGGCCTTACCTGTGAACTGTTTTGGTATTTTTGGACTTGGCACTCAGTTGAACTGCCTTGGGGAGAGCTTGGCAGGAGTGCAGAGAACTTTGGGGATTGTCTAGGGCCCCAGAATGAGCCACTGAGCCGGACGGAGCTAATAGTGTTCGGCTGTGGGCTGTAGAGAGCCATTGTGAGAGAACTGCTCCGGCAAGCTCCGTCCTCAGGGTCCCAGAGCAAGGATCAGGTGGGAACTAGTAACCTAGTGACTGAGCAGGGGACTGAGCTGCCTTAACAGCCTTAACCCTCAGGGGCAGAGTGAGACCGGTTTTGGCACACTGGGGCTTTGGGCTGTTGCCCTGGGTAGAGTGCCATGGCATCACAGCTCATAGCAACCTCAAACTCCTGGGCTTGGTGCCACCTGGACCTCCATAAGAGCTGCGCCACGACCCCAGACCTGTGCCCTGCGCCCGCTGGGCCTCCGCATGCTCTGAACAGGAACTGTGGGAGCTGTGCAACTCTGTGTCCTCCTCCTTTACCCTCCATGCCTCCACACTGGCCCACTTGTCTGGCCAGGGACTCTGGTAGCTGCATGCCCTCTGGAGCCCTCCCTGCCTCTGCGCAGAGCCCTTCTGGCCAGAGACTGCTGGATTTTTGGGCTGTCTGTGCCAAAGTCACTGGGTGCAGGCACTCCCAGAACCATGCGCACCACCTCCTGCCCTGTTACTGGATCCAGGTGTGTCACACTCTGGAGCTGCTTCCACAACCAGAACTCCCTGGCTGGGGAAGCCCCAGAGGAACTACACAGGGTCACTCCCTACAAAGATCCAGCAACAAGAGAGTAATCCCACTGGGGTCTAATCTTGGAGATACACCTCCCCAACTCTGAGGACGGTCAAAGGCAACGGTGAAAAACAATGATGAGGTGAAATCAACAGAAAAACTCTGGCAATATGAATAATCAGAGGAGATCAACTCCCCCAAGGATCAATGGGGCAGCCACAGCACAAGGTCCCATGCACAAACAAATAGCTGAGATGTCAGAAATTGAATTCAGAATCTGGATAGCAAATAAGATTGAATTAGAATTCCAAGCAGTAACCCAAAAGATATCTCAAGAATTCAACGATTTCAAAGACCAAATGACCAAAGATTTTGACACATTGAGAAAAGAAGTTGAGGTCCTCAAAGATCTAAGAAACACAGTAGAATCCCTCAGTAACAGAATGGAGCAAGCAGAAGAAAGGATTTCTGACATTGAAGACAAAGCTTTCGAACACTCCCAAACTCTCAAAGAGGAAGAGAAATGGAGGGCAAAAACAGATCACTCTCTCAGAGAGCTCTGGGATAATTCAAAGAAAACCAATATTCATCTTATAGGGATCCACGAAAGCGACAAAGTGGCTTCACAAGGCACAGAGTCTCTTCTCCATGAGATTATGAAGGAGAACTTTCCAGATATGCCAAGAGATTGTGAAATTCAGATAGCAGACGGTTTCAGAACTCCAGCACAACTCAACCCAAATAAGACACCCCCCAGATACATCATAATCAATTTCACTAAAGTTAATATGAAGGAGAAAATTCTGAAAGCAGCCAGATGAAAGAAAACCATCACCTACAAGGGCAAGAATATTAGAATAACTGCAGATCTCTCTGCTGAAACCTTTCAAGCTAGAAGAGGATGGTCATTGACTTTTAATCTCCTAAAACAAAACAACTTTCAACCCAGGATCCTGTACCCAGATGAACTGAGTTTCATTTATGACGGAGACATTAAATACTTCAATGACCTTCACATGTTGAAGAAATTTGCTGTAACTAAACCAGCTCTCCAGGATATTCTCAGACCTATCCTCCATAAAGACCAGTATAATCCTCTATCACAAAAGTAAACCCACCCAGAAAATTTTGATCAAATTCCAACTTCCACAGTCGCAAAAGGATTAAAAATGTCCACCGAACTCTCGAAAGGCTTATCAGTATTCTCAATTAATATGAATGGTTTAAATTGTCCTCTAGAGAGGCACAGGTTGGCTGACTGGATACAAAAACTCAAGCCAGATATCTGCGGCATACAAGAGTCTCATCTTACATTAAAAGACAAATATAGACTCAAGGTGAAGGGATGGTCATCTATATTCCAAGCAGAAAAAAGCAGGCATTGCAATCCTATTCGCAGACGCAATAGGCTCTAAACCAACCGAAATAAGGAAGGATAAGGATGGACACTTCATATGTGTTAAAGGTAATACTCAATATGATGAGATTTCAATTATTAATATTTATGCACCCAACCAGAATGCACCTCAATTTATAAGAGAAACTCTAACAGACATGAGGAACTTGATTTCCTCCAGTTCCATAGTAGTTGGAGACTTTAACATCCCTTTAGCAGTGCTGGACAGATCCTCCAAAAAGAAGCTAAGCAAAGAAATTTTAGATTTGACTTAACCATTCAACATCTGGACTTAACAGACATCTACAGAACATTTCAACCCAATAAAACTGAATACACATTCTTCTCATCAGCCCACGGAACATACTGCAAAATCGACCACATCCTAGGCCACAAATCTAATCTCAACAAATTTAAAAAAGTAGAAATTATTCCTTGCATCTTCTCAGACCATCATGGAATAAAAGTTGAACTCAATAACAACAGGAACCTGCATACCCATACAAAATCATGGAAGCTAAACAACCTTTTTTTTTTTTTGAGACAGAGCCTCAAGCTGTGGCCCTGGGTAGAGTGCTGTGGCATCACAGCTCACAGCAACCTCAGCTCCTGGGCTTAAGCAATTCTCCTGCCTCTGCCTTCCAAGTAGCTGGGAACACAGGTGCCCACCACAACACCCAGCTATTTTTTTTGTTGCAGCCATCATTGTTGTTTGGCGGGCCCGGGCTGGATTCAAACCTGCCAGCTCAGGTGTATGTGGCTGGTGCCAAGCAAGGGAAGCTAAACAACCTTATGCTGAAGGATAGAGAGATATAGACGAGATTGAGAGGGAAATCACCAAATTTTTGGAACAAAACAATAATCAAGACACGAATTACCAGAACCTCTGGGATACGGCAACCGTAGTCCTAAGAGGGAAATTTACAGCACTGCAAGCCTTCCTCAAGAAAACGGAAAGAGAGGAAGTTAATAATTTAATGGGACATCTCAAGCAACTGGAGAAGGAAGAACACTCCAACCCCAAACCCAGGAGAAGAAAAGAAATAACCAAAATCAGAGTAGAATTAAATGAAATTGAAAACAAAAGAGTTATACAACAGATCAATAAATCCAAAAGTTGGTTTTTGAAAAGATCAATAAAATAGATAAACCTTTGGCCAACCTAACCAGGAAAAAAAGAGTAAAATCTCTAATTTCATCAATCAGAAATAGTAACGATAAAATAACAACAGACCCCTCAGAAATTCAAAAAAATCCTTAATGAATACTACAAGAAACTCTACTCTCAGAAATATGAAAATCTGAAAGAAATCGACCAATACCTGGAAGTACGCCACCTACCAAGACTTAGCCAGAATGAAGTGGAAATGTTGAACAGGCCTATATCAAGTTCTGAAATAGCAACAACTATACAAAATCTCCCTAAAAAGAAAAGCCCAGGACCAGATGGCTTTATGTCAGAATTCTACCAAACCTTTAAAGAAGAATTAGTACATATATTACTAAACCTCTTCCAAAATATAGAAAAAGAAGGAATATTACCCACACATTCTACAAAGCAAACATCACCTTGATCCCCAAACCAGGGGGAAAGAAGAACAAGAAAAGAAAATTATAGGCCAATATTACTAATGAATATTGATGCTAAAATACTCAATAAGATCCTAACAAACAGAATCAAACAACATATCAAAAAAATTATACACCATGACCAAGTGGGATTTATCCCAGGGTCTCGAGGCTGGTTCAATATACGTAAATCTATAAATGTAATTCAGCACATAAACAAACTAAAAAATAAGGTCCATGTGATTCTTTCAATTGATGCAGAAAAAGCTTTTGACAGCATCCCTTCATGATCAGAACACTTAAGAAAATTGGTATAGAAGGGACATTTCTTAAACTAATAGAGGCCATCTACAGCAAACCCACAGCCAATATCGTATTGAATGGAGTAAATTGAAATCATTTCCACTTAGATCAGGAACCAGGCAAGGTTGTCCATTGTCTCCATTGCTCTTTAACATTGTAATGGAAGTTCTAGCCATTGTAATTAGGGAAGAAAAGGTGATCAAGGGTATCCACAAAGGGTCAGAAGAGATCAAACTTTCACTCTTCGCAGATGATATGATCATATATCTGGAAAACACTAGGGATTCTACTACAAAACTTTTAGAAGTGGGTGGCGCCTGTGGCTCAGTCGGTAAGGCGCCAGCCCCATATACCGAGGGTGACAGGTTCAAACCCAGCCCCGGCCAAACTGCAACCGAAAAATAGCCGGGTGTTGTGGCGGGCACCTGTAGTCCCAGCTACTCGGGAGGCTGAGGCAAGAGAATCGCTGAAGCCTGGGAGTTGGAGGTTGCTGTGAGCTGTGTGAGGCCACAGCACTCTACCGAGGGCCATAAAGTGAGACTCTGTCTCTACAAAAAAAAAAAAAAAAAAACTTTTAGAAGTGATCAAGGAATACAGCAATGTCTCAGGCTACAAAATCAATACCCATAAATCTGTAGCCTTTATGTATACCAACAATAACCAAGCTGAAAAAACAGTTAAGGACTCTATTTCTTTCACAGTAGTGCCAAAGAAAATGAAATATTTGGGAGTATACCTAACAAAGGATGTGAAAGATCTCTACAAAGAGAACTATGAAACTTTAAGAAAAGAAATAGCTGAAGATGTTAACAAATGGAGAAACATACCATGCTCATGGCTGGGAAGAATCAACATTATTAAAATGTCCATACTACCCAAAGGAATATATAATTTTAATGCAATTTCTATTAAAGCTCCATTGTCATATTTTAAAGATCTTGAAAAAATAATACTTCATTGTATACGGAATCAGAAAAAACCTCGAATAGCCAAAACATTACTCAGCAATAAAAACAAAGCTGGAGTAATCATGCTACCAGACCTGAGACTGTACTATAAATTGATAGTGATCAAAACAGCATGGTATTGGCACAAAAACAGCGAAGTAGATGTCTGGAACAGAATAGAGAACCAAGAGATGAATCCAGCTACTTACTGTTATTTGATCTTTGACAAGCCAATTAAAAACATTCAGTGGGGGAAAGATTCCCTATTTAACAAATGGTGCTGGTGAACTGGCTAGCAACCTGTAGAAGATTAAAACTGGACCCACACCTTTCACCATTAACTAAGATAGATTCTCACTGGATAAAAGATCTAAACTTAAGACATAAAACTATAAAAATAGTTTGAAGAAAGTGCAGGGGGAAAACTCTTGAAGGAATCAGCCTGGGTGAATATTTTATGAGGAGGACTCCCCAGGCAATTGAAGCAGTATCAAAAATACACTACTGGGACCTGGTCAAACTAAAAAGCTGCACAGCCAAGAACATAGTTAGTAAAGCAAGCAGACAGCCCTCAGAATGGAAGAAAATATTTGCAGGTTATACCTCCCATAAAGGTCTAATAACCAGAATCCACAGAGAACTCAAACATATTAGCAAGAAAAGAACATGTGATCCCATCTCAGGGTGGGCAAGGGACATGATGAGAAGCTTTTCTAAAGAAGACAGACGCACGATCTACAAGCACATGAAAAAAAGATTATCATCCTTAATCATCAGAGAAATGCAAATCAAAACTACTTTGAGATATCACCTAATCCCAGTAAGAGTAGCCCACATAACAAAATCCCAAAACCAGAGAGGTTGACGTGGATGTGTAGAAAAGGGCAAACTTCTACACTGCTGGTGGGAATGCACACTAATACGTTCCTTCTGGAAAGATGTTTGGAGAATACTTAGAGACCTAAAAATAGACCTGCCATTCCATCCTATAATTCCTTTACTAGGTTTATACCCAGAAGACCAAAAATCACAATATAATAAAGACATCTGTACCAGAATGTTTATTGCAGCCCAATTCATAATTGCTAAGTCATGGAAGAAGCCCAAGGGCCCATCCACCCACGAATGGACTAGCAAATTGTGATACATGTATACCATGGAATATTATGCAGCCTTAAAGAAAGACGGAGACTTTACCTCTTTCATGTTTACATGGATGGAGCTGGAACATATTCTTCTTAGCAAAGTATCTCAGGAATGGAAGAAAAAGTATACAATGTACTCAGCCCTACTATGAAGCTAAATTATAGCTTTCACATGAAGGCTATAACCCAACTATAGTACAAGACTATGAGAAAAGGGCCAAGGAAGGGGAAGGGAGGGTAATGGGTGGGGCCACACCTAGGGTGCATCTTGGAATGGGTACCAGCAAAACTTACTAAAGGCAGAATACAAATGTCTACATACAATAACTAAGAAAATGCCACAAAGGCTACATTGAACAGTTTGATGAGAATATTTCAGATTGTATATGAAACCAGCACATTGTACCCCTTGATTGCACTAATGTACATAGCTATGATTTAACAATAAAAAAAAAAATCACTGAGCAAGAAAAGCGACATTGAACTTCCATACTGATTTTACATAATTTCTATACAGTACCTTGATTTAAATCCAAGAGCAAAAGTTAAGACTCTCCTTCTCTATTTTTGGTAAACATCTGCATGGTAAACTTAGATGACTTTTCCCCCTGGATTTTACCTGGGAGTGGCCTTTTGAATTTTTTATTTAAAAGAGGGCAGGTTTGGCACTTTTATACTGATGTCACCAATGTTAATATTTCTTGAGATCTCAGGAAGATTCACATTCTTTACAGCTGAAACAGCACAGGCTGGAGCTCCCGCTAAGCTATCCTCAGATTTCTCCAGTTTATTTTGTGCATCAATTTGCGTTAACAATCTCATTCACGTTGGTCTCCACTACCATTCCCCCCATCACCATTTCTGCAAGAATATTGTGAACCTTGTCTACATGGAAAATCAAATCCAGTTCACAGACATTTTCAAAACATTTGTCTTTCCACGAATACGTAGGGCTGGTAGAACTTCGAAAGCCGAGGCTTCACGTGGTTATTGAAGATGAGGATCGCCTGGATCAAGGCTGGGCGGGACGCACCAGGTGAGCGCTGCGGGCCAGGGCGGGAGCGGGCGCGGGCGCGCGTGCCTGGCCTCCGAATCTAGCCAGCGATCCTTCCCCATTCGCCCTCTCCCGCACGCGCGCGAGCCCGCAAGTTCAAGAATTTTTAATTCCTTTATCCCCAGGGGCCAAATGGACCCTTCAATAGAGGATGTGCTCACAGGAGTTACCTTAATGCCTTCTTCCTGAAGTAAGCTATTATGTTGCTTTAAATCCAAGTTCTTTCCTCGCTCATATCGAAGCTCTTTTTCAGCAGAGTTGCACAGAACCTGGAGCCGGTTCAAATTTTGGCGAAGTTGTTTAATTTCCTCTTGCTGCTGGTCTTTTAATTTTTCTCTAGATGATGGACACTAAAGCAAACATTTTAAAAGAAAAAACATGGACAATTTGAAAGACTATTTGTAAAACTGGTTCAAGCTGTCAGAACCAGAATTGTCAGAATGTGATTATTCACAGGTTAATGTTTTTAAGAGTTAATTTACCTCCCCCAAAATTACTCTTTTACATTTACAGCTAGTTGGTACATGTTCATATAATCTGACTCCTGTTATGTTATAGAGGAAGTACCAGAAAAATTATGTGAAAAAAAGCAGTTAGGCACAATTAACCCTATTTTTCATATCAATGAAGGGTAACAGAAGCATGGACAATTTTAGGGTAAAACATATTTAAAATAGGAAGTCCAAGGAGTCAATATGTGAAGTAGAGTATAAGTGAGTGTGAAGGTGTGTGCGTGTGTGGTGTCTGCTGGCAAGAAGAAAGAAAAAGAAAACTTAATAAGAGACCTTAAGTTCCCAGCTTCTGCATCACTTTTCCTTTTACTACCTGATGATGGTTCTCCAATTACTACTCAACCACACTGTTTTAAGGATGAATAATGTCTTTACCCATTCATCCATTGATGAACATTTAGGTTAATTCCATAACTTGGTTTTTGTAAATAATACTGTAAATAATATGGGATTACAGATGTCTCTTCAAAATATTTATTTCAAATCCCTTGGATATATACCTAGAAGTGGAATTGCTGGATCATACAGTAGTTGTTTTTAATTTTCGGGGAAACCTCCATAGTATTTTCCATAATAGCTGTACTAATTTACATTCCTGCCCATGGTGTTCCATTTTCTTCATATCCTTGTCAACATTTATCCTTTGTCTTTTTGATAATAGCCATTCTAGTAAGTGTGAGGTTTGATATCTCCATTGTAGTTTTAATTTCCATTTCCCTAGTAATCAGAATATGGAACATTTTTTTTTACATATCTGTTGGGACTTTTGTATGTCTTATTTTGAGAAATATCTATTCTGGTCCTTTGCTTATTTTTATAATGGGGTGTTTCTTTGCTATTTTGTTGTTTGAGTTCCTTATATATTTTGGATATTAACTCCTTATCAAATGTATGGTTTACAAATATTTTCTCCCACTTCATAGGTTGTCTCTTTATTGTTTGCTGTACAGAAGCTTTTTAATTGGAGGCTATCTTATTTATCTAGTTTTGCTTTTGTGGATTGTGCTTTTGCGGTCATATCCAAAAAAATCTTTACAAAGACTATGTCAATTTTTTTCCCAAAGTGTCAATCAACAGATGAATTGATAAAGGAAATATGGTACACAGACACACACACACACACGCGCGCGCGCGCCCATGCATACTTGAGGAATACTGTTCAGTCTTGAAAGAAATCCCGTCATTTGCAACAAAATGGATGAACCTGGAGGATATCAGGCACAGAAAGACAAATACTGCATGATCTCGTTTATGTAGAGAATCTAACAATGTTGAACACATGGAAGCAGAGAGTAATTATAGTGGTTGCCAGGGACCGGAGAGGGGGGATGTAGAATGAGAGGATGTTAGTAAAAGGATGTAAAGTTTCAGATAGGATGACTAAGTCCTCAAGATGTACTGTATAGTATGGTGACTGTATTTAATAATAATGTATTGTGTTCCTGAAAATTGCTAAAAGAGTAAATCTTAAATGTTCTCACCACAAAAAAGTACGTGAAGTGATAGATATGTTTATGAGCTTGACTTAATCATTTCACAATGTACACTTATATCAAAACATCACATCATACACCATACACAAGTACATATATACAACATTTTTGTCAATTATATCTTAATAAAGCAGAAAAAAATAAAAGCACGTGTACAAAACAGCAGCAATGTATTCTACTATCTGGCCTCTCCAGTGCAATAAAATAGTCATTTGGATTTTCTACAAAAGGTAGGTACCCACAGGTGTGCTGAGTAGAGAAAGAATTCAATATTACACAATTCAATAGATAAGATATACTTAGCGTTTCCTTAGTTCTGGTCCAGTATGCTTTCTGTCTACAGCTTTCTGAAAAGCCTCGGTCATTATTTTACTTTTATCTTGCTTATGTTGCTGATGCAACACAGAACTCCCTAAGTCTTGTTAGCCCTTAATTCCTATTTTGGTTTAGTTAGAAAGGCGATCTTAATCCAGTTTGCTTCTCTTAGAGCTATAAGACTCTAAGATCTCTGCATGAAATTCTTTAATTGATTATAATGTAATTATTAAGAACTCCAGCTTTGGAATTAGATGTACTTGGGTTTCAATCTTGAATCTACCACTTTACCAGCTGGGTGATTTTGGAAGTTTATCTTATCTCTCTGCATTTCAGTTTCTTCATCTTAAAATGTGGATAACAATGATAACTTCTGGAGGGAATGAACGGTACTTAAGGTACACACACAAGCCCTCAGCACAATGCCTGGCACTTAGTAAATACTTAGTAACATTACCCATCATCATTGATGCTACCTATGTACTTTAACTGCCTTCATCTTCCTGCAAAAAATCTGGAATGCCTTGATCACCACTCTACCTTCTTGTTTAACCATTTTACACAGCTTTTTAACAATTAATTAGTAATCAGCAGCTTATAGAACCATTTAATATACCAAAATAGATACACTGTATATAGAAGCACCACATTTACACCAATGGGGCAAAAGCACAGAACTTTTAGCCTGTTATGAACACAGGAAAAGTCAGAAGGGTAGTTATTCCTGTCTACATTCCGCAGGCCATTCACTTTGTCAGCATAGAAATGCTTTTTCAAATAAAAAAAAAAATGCTTTTTCAAGGAAATCAGCTATTGAAGCAGCTAGCCACCAGACAGCCAATCAAGCAGCCAATGTCAAGAGTCTCTATTTTTTCCCATCATATACATCACTTTCTTGGTAGAAAGTTATTGCAGAGCTTATAAACTCAATCAGGAATCACATAAGAATGAAAAGTACACACACAGGAGTCTTTTATTGATCAATCAATGGATTTATTAAGCCAATTACCCTTTCTGAGTCTTATCTGCAAATTACAGGAATAAACCAAATGATGTCTAACTTTTTTTCCATCTTAAGGAATTCCTTAAGAATTAAAATAATACAAGTTGAAACTAGCATTAGCTTAACTTTATAGGCTTTTACTATTTTATGGTATTATTTTCTTTGGTTTTTTAAATGGTATTATTTTCATTAATTAAAAATTAAACACAAACCAAGTTCACATACTGGTCCAAATGGCAAGATCATTCCCATTAAGGAAATAGAAGACCTGTGGTCCCAACCTCTGGGCCACTGACTGTTAGGAATGAGGCCGCACAGCAGGAGGTGAGCAGTGGGCAAGTGAGCAAAGCTTCATTTGTATTTACAGCAGCTCCCCATTGCTGGCATCACTGCCTGAGCTCTCTGCTCCTGATAGATCAGCAGCAGCATTAGATTCTCACAGGAGCATGAAGCCTACTGTAAGCTGTGCATGAGAGGAATCAAGGTCAAGGTTACACAGTCCTTATGAAAATCTAATGTCTGATGATCTGAGGTGGAGCTGAGGCAGTGATGCTAGCACCTCAGGGCAGCTGCAAATATAGATTATCATCGGCAGAGAGGTTTGACTGCACAGAGACCATAATAAATCAGTTGCTGGCAGATTCATATCAAAACCCTATCAGTGAGTAGCAAGTAACAATTAAGCTGCAACCGGTGGCAGGCTTTTAATGGCGAGTGAGTTGATGTTTTTAAATTGTACAGCTGCATCTGGTGTCAGTAGTTTAAGCCAGAATCAGACTGTTTCCTACCTTGCAGGAAAACAAGGTCAGGGCTCCCACTGATTCTGCCTTATGGTGAGTTGTATAATTTTTTCATTATATATTACAATGTAATAATAATAGAAGTAAAGTGCACAGTAAATGTAATGCATTTGAATCATCCCAAAACCATCCTCCCCACCCTATCCTGGTCTGTGGAAAAACTGTCTTCCATGAACCCAGTCTCTTGTGCCAAAAGGATTAGGGACAACTGATGAAAATGATTGACTTTTCTTTTCTTTCTTTTTTTTTTTTCTGTAAGAAACTTGGCAGGATCAAAGACTATTCACTTTAAATATTCTCATCCAGTGAATATGGCTGGAAAGGACTACCAAAATCTGGTGCTATTACATATATGAATCATCAAACTGAGTCCACTTGTTCCGACTCCCTACTCATCAAATATCCATCATATTTTGATTTGATTTTCTTAGTTCTCTACAGGAAGAAAATGCACTGTTCACCAAAACACCTTTATGTGATATTTTAAGTTAATTATTACAAAAGAATAATTAATTAATGTTCTGATTTCATGCAGTAGCTTTGAAAGTTTGGTTAAGTGTGAGGTTATCCCTAAAACATAGATCTATTCTAGGTGAGCTAAAATATCAAAGTTTGGAGCTTGAAACCCTGAGGGCCAAACATTGGGTAAATTTACCAAGATAATTGATCTATGACACCCTAGGACAGTGGTTCTCAACCTTCCTAATGCCGTGGCCCTTTAATACAGTTCCTGTGGGTCAAGACCCCCAGGTTGAGAACTGCTGCCCCAGGAGGACTTCTGGGAACCAGCTCACCAGTTTTCCTTAGGCAATCAGCTTGAGGCCAGGCACAGTGGCTCATGCCTATAATGCCAGCACTTTGGGAGGCTGAGACAGGAGGATTGCTTGAGGCCAGGAATTCTAGAATAGTCTGGGAAATAGCACCATCCCATCTATACAAAAAAATAAAATTAGCCAGGCATAGTGGTGGCCTGGCAAAGTCAAATAAAAATCTGATGGATATCTGATGAGTCAGTATACCATTACTCAGGAGGCTAAGGTAGGAGGATCCCCTTAGCCCAGGAGTTTGAGCTTGCAGTGAGCTATGATCATGCCACTGCACTCTAGCCTGGGGGACGGAGAGGGAGAGGGAGAGGAGAATCAGCTTGATATGAGAACTGTATGTTTTCTTTGAATTTTTCAACCAGTGGAAGCAAAATACATAACAGTCAAAAAGTCAAGCTCTAGAGCAGACAGACTTGGATTCTTCCACTTCCTCGATGTTGGTGAATAATGTAAACATTTCGGACACATTTATGTAACCTGTCTAATGCTTCAGTTTCCTCATCTAGACAGTGGCACCAGTAATATTCCTGACTACATTGTATTGTTTAATACCCACTGGGTATTTAGTAAAGTGCCAGGAATGTACTCATTAGGAAAAAATAAGAACTTAGGTTTAAAGCCTATAAAATTAAGGCTGGTTTTAATTTGTTTCAAAAACACTGGAAAATTAGTTTGCAGAATTCAACTGTCTGGCAACTTCAGCTGGAATACTGTTGACTAGCAGAAATTAAGTCCTAAAGGCCATAAACAACCACAAATGATATCACAAAATACTTATGCCCAATATAGCTCACACACTCATAAAACAGGCTCTCACAATTTTTACTTACCATTTATAAGCATTCTTAAAAGTCTGGTAGCTGCTTAAATGTGTACTTTATGCAGGGTAAGAAGCTACAGCACATGTGGATAGCTGCTAGGTGCTAGACATTGTAACCTGACAACATAAGTGAAGACTAAAAACACACATACGCACGTGAATAAAAAAGTAGAATAATCTATAGCCATCAGTTGGTCAAAGAACCCTATATATAGAAAGAGGTTCTAAAATAAATGCTGCATAGTTTAGAGCAGAAAAAAAATCAGTCTAAAATTCATTCTCTTGTCTTCTTAAAGAAGTAATTCAAATAATGTATATACTCGAATCATTTTTAAAATGTGCATTATCAGCCTTCTGAAGTTGGTTTGCTTATGAGTATAAAAGCCTCCCTCTGAGGATCTCAAAAGTAATTTCTGGAACACTTTTACACTGTTGGTGGGACTGAGGGTGAGATCCTCCCTCTGAGGATCTCAAAAGTAATTTCTGGAACACTTTTACACTGTTGGTGGGACTGCAAACTAATATTATCTCTTTGGAAAGAAGTATGGAGAATCCTCAAAGAATTCAAATTAGACCTTCCATTTGATCCTGCAATCCCATTACTAGGCATCTACCCAGAAGAAAAAAAACCATTTTATCATAAGAACATTTGCACTAGATGGTTTATCACAGATACATTTACAAGATGTGGAAACAACCTAAATGCCCACCAACCCAGAAATGGATTAATAGAGTGTGGTATATGTATATCATGAAATATTATTCAGCCATAAAAAAGATGGAGACCTTACCATCTTTTGTATTAACCTGGATGGAGCTGAAATGCATTCTTCTTAGTAAAGTATCACTAGAATGGAAAAGCAAGTATCCAATGTACTCAGTATTAATATGAAGCCAGTTAGATGATCTAATATACACCCACACAAGAGAACAACTCAATTCAAGATGGGAAAAGAGAGGGAAAGAGGAAGGGGGAAAAGAGGGAGGGGGAGAGAGAAAAGGGAGGAGGGAGAGAGAAAGAAGGAGGGGGAGAGAGAAGAAGGGAGGGGATTGGTGTGCTCCCATTTAATGGGCACAATGTAAGGGTATATGGCACACCTCCTGGGGGTGGGACAACTACTACAACAGGGACTCTACCTAACAAACACAAACATTGTAACCTAATTGTTTGTACCCTCACATTAATCTGAAATTTTTTTTTTAAAGTAATTTCTGGAAAGGCATATGTAGGGAAATCTTAATTTGTATAAGAAAGAACCTATAAAACAGGCATAAGAACTTAAGTGTAGCTAGAAGTCAGTCCTTTTATTTCTCCTATAGGCTGATCTCCAGTAAATAGCAAAATTCTTATTTAAAATCATCCCATGTCTGTTGACTTTTCCCCCACTAAAATGAAGTACTTTGTCCATTAAACTTCCTACCAGAAATAGAAAATGCAGCACATCCTGCCATCTCCAATTCCATCTGGCTACAGCAAACACCAACAATTAATCAGTTTTTTTTTCCCTGCTGAGCCTAGATGGAGCTTAAGAACGCTTTACAATAAATAAAGTGCATCGGGCAGCACCTATGGCTCAGTGAGTAGGGCGCCGGCCCCATATACTGAAGGTGGCGGGTTCAAACCCGGCCTCTGGCTAAAACTGCAACAACAAAAAAAATAGCTGGGCATTGTGGTGGGCCCCTGTAGTCTCAGCTACTCGGGAGGCTGAGGCAAGAGAATTGCCTAAGCCCAGGAGTTGGAGGTTGCTGTGAGCTGTGATGCCATGGCACTCTACCGTGGGTGATAAAGTAAGACTCTGTCTCTAAAAAAATAAAAATAAATAATAAAGTGCATCAACTGATGAGCTTAGTTCAGATTTTAGTTGCTATTTTGTTACCATTCAGGCCATGGTTATAAAATTGTTCAATGAATACATATGAATGATTATATTAAAAATGGTACTTATATCCACAGCCAATCAGAGGAAATGGCCCCAGTCCGGGCACATGTTTATTGCACCTACCTGGGAACAACTGTCATCTGAACTATCCTCAGAGCTCTGAAACCGGAGGAGGCTCTGATTTATGCGACTCAGCTCTTCTCTAAGCCTCACAATTTCCTCAGGCTTCATGGTCAACTGCTGTTCTTTCACATCCTCGTTCTGCTGTGAGCCCTCCTTCGTCTGCTCCTCTTTTGGGCAAGCGCCCTCCTTTACTGACTCCTCTGGAATTTCCTTCTGCTTATTCTCTTCTAATTCAGGACTTGGTACAAATATAACAACACAAATCTATCAAAATGTTGATTATAGTAATAGACTAGGAAGGAAAAAAACCTCCAAGTCAAGAAAGTACCTCAAGCAAGATTTTCAACTTGAATTCTAGAGCAGAGCAGTTATCTAATTCTTAAAAATAAACTTTTAAAACAAACGAGTCATACTTTTTTACTCACATTCAGAAAGATGAACCATCATAGATTTTTGTTTTTTCCAGACAGGGTCTCATTCTGTCACCTGGGCTATATTGCAATGGCATCATTACAGTTCACTATAGCCTAAAACTCCTGGCTCAAGCTATCCTCCTGCCTCAGCCTCCCAAGTAGCTGGGACTACAGGTGTGTGCCAGCACCCCTGGCTAATTTTTCTGTTTTTTTGTTTGTTTGTTTATCTATTTATTTGTGTGACAGTCTCAATCTGCTGCCCTGGGTGGAGTACCATGGCATCATGGCTCACAGCAACCTCAAACTCCCGGGCTCAAGCAATTCTGCCTCAGCCTCCCAAATAGTTGCCTACAGGCTCCTGCCACAATGCCCAGCTAATTTCTCTGTTTTTAATAGAGATGGGGTCTTGCTCTTGTTCAGGCTGTTCTCAAACTCTGAAGTTCAAGCAATCCACCAGCCTCAGCCTCCCGGAGTGCTAGGATTACAGGTATCAACCACTGTGCCCAGTCTCTTTGTTATTGTTTTTTTTAATGTTTCTATTTTTTTTTTTTTTTTTGTAGAGATAGAGTTTCACTTTATTGCCCTCAGTAGAGTGCCGTGGCATCACACAGCTCACAGCAACCTCCAACTCCTGGGCTTAGGTGATTCTCTTGCCTCAGCCTCCCGAGTAGCTGGGACTACAGGCGCCCGCCACAACGCCCGGCTATTTTTTTGTTGCAGTTTGGCCGGGGCTGGGTTTGAACCCGCCACCCTCGGTATATGGGGCCAGCGCCCTGCTCACTGAGCCACAGGCGCTGCCCATTAATGTTTCTATTTTTTGTAGAAAAAGGGTCTTGTTCTCCAACTCCTGGCCTCAAGCAATCTTCCCTCCTTTGGCTCCCAAAATGCCAGGATTACAGGCATACGTCACTATGACTGGCCCATCACATACTTTTATTTATAGCCAAACAAACCAGTTTAAATGAATTTTATACTTTTTCAACTTTTAATATGGTATCGATCAGACACAGGTTATAAAGATTTTAATAAGGACTAGGTCCTTTAGCATACACTAGGGCTACAGGAAGACATGATCCTTGACCCAAGAAACTTACAATTTAGTGAGAAAAAAAGATAAGTGAAAAAGTGATCAGATTAAATGAGTAATAAGTAATATGAGGCCTGATAGTAAGTAGGCACAAGCTAAAATGTAAAGGTGGAAGTATGTATAAACTTTTATGTGTATATGAATACTGGGGGTGGATAGCATCAGTATAGATGAGAACATGAAAAACAAAGGTATTTCAGGATGACTTAATAAGATGTTTAAAATTTCAGAAGCAAAAGAGAATATAAAGGATTATTATTATTATTATTATTATTATTATTTTTGAGACAGAGTCTTACTTTGTCTTCCTGGGTAGAGTGCCATGACATCATAGCTCACAGCAACCTTTTGGGCTCAAGAGATCTTGCCTTAGCCTTTTGAGTAGCTGGGACTACAGGTGCCCACCACACTGCCTGGCTATTTTTAGAGATGGGGTCTTGCTCTTCCTCAGGCTGGTCTCAAACTCCTGAGTTGTAGCAATCCACACACTTTGGTTTCCCAGGGTGCTGGGATTACAGGTGCGAGCCATTATGCTCACCCTTTTAGAAAGGATTATTTTGATGCCATGTGGCAAGGAAATAAATTGAGAGATTCTTGTAGTAATCCATGTAGTAAACAGTGACTAGAACTAGGATGGATTCTGGAATTATTTAAAAGTCAATATTGATAAGGTTGTCATTTATTGGAGGTGACAAGTGAGGGAGAAAAAGGAATCATGAATGACCCCTGCATTTCTGATCGGGGCAAATGGGCAGTGGATAGGAGACAAGATGGAGAATGTGGATACAGACTGGGGAGATGTATGTAGAGAGATACAGAAGGACATTGGCAGAAATGCTAGGGTTGGATAAGATAAGCCAGGGAGAAAGGTATAAAGGAGAGAAGGAGGATCATTGACAAAAGCCTAAAAACTTGTAAGGAACAAGCAAAGGAGGATAAGAGCCACAGAAACCAAGAGGAAGAGATGCACCTTCAATGGGCACAGAGCATGGATGAAAGGGAGAATGAACACAGCATGATGATTTTGTTTTTATTCTCTCAGTATTAGATTTTGTCTGGTACCTTGAAGGCTAGCACAATATGCTTCATGGATTATAATTAGTGCTCAAACTCTTTAAGAAGGCAATTTGGAAATACAGATAATAAGCTATAAAAATGTTCATACTCCTTGACTAATTGCATGCCTATACCAATGAATTTACTGCAATAGAACAATTCATAAGTAAAAAGCTGAATGTACAATAATGCTCATAGAATATTATTTAAAATAGTAACTAAATGGAGACAGAAAAGTGGCTAAAATAATTAAAGATAATTTGGCTTGAGAGTGATATAAAGATTATTAGTCGGGTGGCACCCATAGCATAGTGGGTACAGCACCAACCACATGCATCAGGGTTGGCAGGTTCGAACCTGGCCCAGGCCAGCTAAACATCAAAGACAACTGCAACAAAAAAATAGCTGGGCATTGTGGCGGGCACCTGTGGCCCAGCTACTTGGGAGGCTGAGGCAAGAGAATCGCTTAAGCCCAAAGAGTTTGAGGTTGCTGTGAACTGTGATGCCACAGCATTCTACTGAGGGCGACATAGTGAAACTCTGTTTCAAAAAAAATAGATTATTAGTCAAAATGAAAAATATTTATCAAAGTAAAAGTGTGAAACAAAAGAGCTACATATATGTATGTAGTTGTGTATACACATACATACTTTGGGAAGGTATATATTTAGAAAAATCTGGAAAGGAACAGGGAGGAAAATTATGTCTAGGCTTGGCATCCATAGCTCAGCGGCGAGGGCGCCAGCCACATACACCAGAGCTGGCAGGTTGGAACCCGGCCTGGGCCTGCCAAACAACAATACAATTGCAGCCAAAATATAGCCGGGCGTTGTGGCAGGTGCCTGTAGTCCCACCTACTTGGGAGGCTGAGGCAATAGAATCGCCTAAGCCCAAGAGTTTAAGGTTGCTGTGAGCTATGATGCCATAGCACTCTACCAGGGTGACATAGTAAGACTTTGTCTCAAAAAAAAGAAAGATAATACATTTAAATGGCACAAAATAATATGAAATAAAGATTTAAATGTTTTAAAAATAAATTTGTTTTTGGCTCGGCACTTGTAGCTCAGTGGCTAGGGCGCAAGGCACATACACCAGAGCTGCCAGGTTTGAATCCAGCCCCAGCCTGCCAAACAACAGCCACCACCACCAAAAAATAGCTGGCCGTTGTGGTGGGTACCTGTAGTCCCAGCTACTTGGGAGGCTGAGGCAAGAGAATCACTTAAGCCCAAGAGTTTGAAGTTGCTGTGAACTGTGATGCCATAGCACTCTACCCAGGGTGACATAGTCAGACTCTGTCTCAATAAATAAATAAAAGATAATAAAATTTTCCATTCTCTATAAATTGTTTCCTTTTCCTGCTCCCATTTAACATGTTTTTAGTAGATGCTAAACACATGTTAAGATTGGGAAAATGTAAACATATACCTTGTATTTTTTTTTTTTTCGCTAAGCCCTATTTCTTATATTTTTAAAAATGGAGAAAATGAACATTTTCTTCCAAGGAGATGAAGTAGAAAAATACTTTTCCTCTACTTTTCCCACTAAGTACAACTAAAACCCCTGAACATTATATATAAAACAAATATATAAAAAGACTCTGAAAAGTAGAGAGAGGAAGGCAGACCAGCTAGGGAACTCAGAACTCCTGGGAATAATATGGTTGTGAGTTTCTTGGGTGTTCCTTTTGCCTCATATATCCCAGATTTGGAGCTGAAGAAGACAACAACCCAGACAACGCCAACAAATACAAGAATCAGGAAAGGGGATAGTGAACCAAGAATTAAAACTTCTGGATAACACCCACTGGCTCCAGAGAATACCACAGAAAAAACTGTGGCCCCACTACCACTTGTGCCAGCAAAGGTCTAATTGGGAGCCTAGATTTCCACCCTTATCAGGCTGTAATTAGGGACCCCAACTCTCCCAATGGGATAGTGTCAGAGAAGACCAAGTAGGAAGCAGGGACTTTTATCCCCTCTAGACAGTAACAAGCTCCCCTACCTTGCAGTGAGTGCTGGGGATACAGTGTGGTGAGTCTAGAGTTCCACTCCCACCTAGCAGTGAAGTGCCACCATTCTCCCTTTCTACAGGGGTGTTGTCAGAGGAGGCTTAGTGGAGAGTCAGGACTTTCACCACCACCCAGCATAACAAGACCACCCTCATGGGAGGCTAAGTGGCAAGCAGTAACAAGGTATTCCACCCCCCCACTCAGACAGGTTCTATAAGTGGAGGCCTAGTAGAGAGTAGGACCTCCAATCTCACCAGCCATAAAAAGAAGCCCCCCTTCCTTGGGTGTCCATAGAAGCTGAGTGAGGAACCTGAACTTCTACCCCACATGGCAGTAATACAGCAGTACCCCCACCCAACACTTCCCCTGTTGGAATAGTATTAGAAGAAGCCAGCTAGGCAGAAGGGTTAAAAAGATCTAGAGTCTTATAAAACACAGTACCCTAAATGATTGGATTTCAATCGAAAATCACTCATTATACCAATGACCAGGAAAATCTCAACTTGAATGAAAAAGGGCAATGACAGATGCCAAGATGAAGAGGTTAGAATTATTTGACAATGTTAAATAATCCATCACAAAAAAACTTCAAGCAATTACAAACAGACTTGAAACAAATGAAAACATAGAAAGTCTCAGAAAAAAAAGTTTCAGCAAAGGAATAGAAGATGCTATGTATAAAGAAGAACCAAATGGAAATTTTAGAACTGGAAAACACAATGGCCAGGCTGGGTGTGGTAGTTCATGCCTATAATCCCAGCTCTGTTACCCAGGCTGGAGTGCAGTGATGCAATTATAGCTCATTATAGCCTTGAACTCCTGGGTTCAGTTGATCCTCCTCCTGTCTCAGCCTCTGGAGTAGCTAGGAATACAGGCATGCGCCACCATGCCCAGCTAATTTTTAACATTTTTGTGTAGAGACAGGGGTCTTGCTATTTTGCTCAGGCTGGTCTTGAACTCCAGGGCTCAGGCAATCCTCCCTACTCAGCTGCCCGAAGTGCTGGGATTACAGGCATTGCCCTTATTTCATTCAAGTTGAGATTTTCCTGTAGATGTACAGAAAAAAGGAAGAAAGAAAGAAAGAAAAGAAAAAGGAAGGAAAAGTGAGAATGGCAATATCTCTATAAATTTCTTTATACTTCTCCATGTCTTTTAAATTTTCTACAAAAAGCAAGAAAAAAGTTTAAAAATGTAATCAATTAATATATCAAAAAACAAACTCTTTGGAGAATGCTTATAACTAATTTTTCTATTCTTTTTTTTTAGAGGCAGAGTCTCACTTTGTCACCCTTGGTGGAGTGCTGCAGTGTCACAGCTCACAGCAACCTCCAGCTCTTGGGCTTAGGCAATTCTCCTGCCTCAGCCTCCTCAGTAGCTGGGACTACAGGTGCCTGTCACAATGCCCGGCTATTTTTTGTTGCGGTTGGCTAGGGCCAGGTTCAAACCCGCCACTCTTGGTATATGGGGCCGGCACCCTACCCACTGAGCCACAGGTGCCACCCATTTATAACTAATTTTTCAACTCATATTATTTGGAAATGAATGTCAAATTCTCATAATGATCAAGCCAAATAAAATGTAACCTCCTTCCAAATAGGTGATGTGATATGGGATTTTCTTAATTTACCAGAGTTTCTTTTTCTCTTCCTTTGGGCTTTGAATCTCTACTTCCAAAATTGATACTGTAGATACAGGATCTTTACAGATATTTTCACTTGTAATTAAATTAGCAGTTGCAGGTTCCCCCCCTAAAGTAAAATGATTTAATTGTTCAAATTCTTGTAAAAGCTTCAAGACCTGTAAAGGTAAGTGAAAAGACAAACATTCTATTTTGCACACTCTTATGTATAGCAGTGAAAGCATACAGTCTCAAAGTATCTCCTTATTAGATATTTATTAATTGCAAAGAGAAAAATATCTCTTTACAGTGGAGAAATCTAGCAGATAGTAGCACCTTTACCAAATGATCAAAGTTAACATCATGAGTGATGGATCAAAAAATGTCACATCTCTTGATAAAGTATCCTGAAGAGGACATAACCTTATTTCTATAGTATTCCTGCCCCCAAATGGGTAACCTTGATTATATTGTGAGGAAACATGAGACAAACCTCAACTGAGGGGCATGCTTCAAAACGAATGGTCTGGGACTTGCTATGCATTGCATGTCTGTGTTCCCTCACCATTCACAAGTTGAAACTCTAACCTCAGTGTGATGGTATTAGGTGGTGCCTCCCTCTCTGTTCTTGGCCGTGTCAAGAAACAATGAGGAGACAGCTGTCTGGAAAACAGAAAGAGCATCCTCACCAGACACTCAACATGCCAGCACCTTGATCTTGGGCTTCCCAGACAACAGAACTGTGAGACATAAATGTATGTTTTTAAACTATCCAGTCTAACGTGTTACGTTCATAGCAGCCTGTACTGACTAAGACAGTACTTTTCAAAAATATCAAAGTTGTGTGTGTCACACTTTATGGGGGCAAGACACGATTGCAAGAGGGACTTTACCTAACAATTGCAATCAGTGTAACCTGGCTTATTGTACCCTCAATGAATCCCCAACAATAATAAAAAAAAATATCAAAGTTGTGGAAGACAAAGATAGTATAAGGAACAGTTGCAGATTAAAGGAGCTATGGAGACATGGCAATTAATTGCAATGTACAATACTGGGTTGAATCTCAGGCTAGAAAAATAAAATCGTTCTTCTTTTGCTACAGAGTGGGATAATTGGTAAAAGCTGAATAGGAGCTGTAGATGAGATGATAGCACTGTGTCAATGTTAATTTTCTGATTTAGAGGCTTGTACTGTGGTAATATGTTATTGTTTTTAGAAACACACATGAAAATATTCAGGGGTAAAGAATATAATGTCTCCAACTTACTCTCAAAATGCTCACAAAAAAGGACCTCTATTTGTGTATGTGTGTATACGAGGTCTGACAGTTAAGTTTGCAAACTCACCCTAGAAAAAGTGCTACATACCTCATCGCTGAATATCGCTATGGTCACCCTCAAAGTACTCCCTGTGGGAAGCTATGCACCGAATGCTAGCACCCAGTCCACCTCTCAAAGCAATTTTGGAACTCTTTTTTTCTGGAATGGCCATCAAAGCTGTTGTCATATTATGCTTGTCATCAAAATGTCTTCCTTTCAGTATTTCTTTTATTTTCAGGTTAAGAAAAAAGTCATTGGGGACCAGATCAGGTGAGTAGGGAGGAGGTTCCAATGCAGTTATTTGTTTTCTGGCTAAAACTTCCTCACAGAGAGTGCTGTGTGAGCTGGTACGTTGTGATGCAAGAGCAATGAGTTTTTGGTCAAGATTTTCAGTTAAAATTTTCCTGTTTCTTTATTGATGTTTACTTGGTCTGCTGTGCCAACAATTTTGATGCACAATTCAATGCAATATTTCCATTGGTTCTGCTTGTTACCGGCCACCTTGATCTCTATCAGTGACACTTTCTCTCCCCTTGGAAAAAACATTTAATCCACTTGTATACTGCAGTTTTTTTCCTAACACTATCCCCATAAACTTGGACTAACATTTCCCTGATTTCACTTCCAGTCTTGCCTAGTTTAACAAGAAATTTATGAATGTTTGTTCATTGCTCTAATTCAAGTCCTGACATTGTTGTGATGACACACAAAAACACATAACAATAATGAACAATGTCAGCAAGATACCACCCTATGTTGACACGAACACAACTGTGAGACACTGACATATCAAGGTTATGAAACCTTACCAAGCTGTTTGTACAATGCTGCCAATGTAAGTGCATAGTGGCAAGTTTGCAAACTTAATTGTCAGAACTCCCAGAGGGAGAAACAATGATAAGGCAAACATGATACATGTTAATTAACATTTAGAGGGGTGAAAGTATATGGGAATTCTCTGTACTTTTGTAATTTTTCTGCAAGTCTGAAATTATTTCAACATAACAACTTTAGAAAACAAGAGAGACCCAGATTACCAGAATAGTGATGCAGATCTCTTAATTTTTCTCACCTCAGTTCATTCTTTGTGTTAATGTTTTCAATGATATTTTGAAGGACACAGTCCTTTAATTGAACAATATGATACCTCACCTTGCTGACAAGGTCCCACAAAGCTTAGATATAGGTTATGTCTCACATATAGACCCTTTCAGGCAGTAAATCCTGTGTTCTGGACCCTTCTCTCTGTGTACCACATGCTATCTATGTCCTGTCCCAATTCCTCAGGAATCTGCTCCTAGGGTAACAACTATGCATAGGATAAATTAGGCTTTTAGCTCTCCACTTCACACATGGTGTTAAAATATAACCTGATATTCAATGAATCCCCAACAATAAAAAAAAAAACTTGAAAAAAAATAAAATGAGAAAAAAAAATACAACCTTGTATATTTAAACTGCTGTGCTCAAGCCTTTGCTCCCTGATCTTTAATCTAATCAAAAGAGTGATTAAGGAAGGGAATTTTCAGCCAGATGAAGATAGTTATAACTTAGTAGATAGGACTCTAGACATCACACTACCAGCAACCTCTTCATCTAGTGGTGTACTAGCCTTGGTCTAGCAACCATTTTTTTTTTTTTTGAAGAGAGTCAGTCTCACTCTATTGCCCAGGCTGCAGTACAGTGGCTATTTATAAACATGATCATAGTGTCAAATTCCACTGGAGCCCTGAACTCCTGATCTCAAGTGAGCCTCACTGGCAGCCATTTTTATGCTTGAGGAACAAACTTGGATCAGGACATTTAAACATTTTCCTAATTCTGGTGGCACCCGTAGCTCAGTGGATAGGGTGCTGACCACATATACTGCCGAGGCTGGCGGGTTCAAACCAGGCACAGGCCAGCTAAACAGCAATGATAACCCACCCCACCCCACCCCACCCTCCAAAATAGCCAGGCATTGTGGCAGGCGCCTGTAGTCCCAGCTACTTGGGAGGCTGAGGCAAGAGAATCACTTAAGCCCAAGAGTTTGAGGTTGCTGTGCACTGTGACACCACAGCACTCTACCCAGGGTGACAGCTTGAGACTCTGTCTCAAAAAAAGTTTTCCTAATTCTAATTATAAACTCAATTCTCAGTATAACTGATAAAGATGCTTTGCTCCCAATATTTAAAGTTAAAGGCATTTAAGTATATATTTTACATTATAATATGTGTACCAAAAATGAAATTGGTAAGAGAGAAGTTGACTTAAAGTAAAAAAAAAAAATGCACAGATTAATCCTATGTGGCAAGTACTAGTTGAAGTCTGAATATTTATTCTGAAAAAACACAGCTTGACTTATAATGCATACTATATGGCAATTTATTTTATAATAATAAAATAAACTTTAATTTCCAAATCTCTTGCTTAAAATTAATTTCCTTTAATCCTATGCTTATAAAAGACATGTTAAATGTTAGGAATTTAAATACTTAATAATTCAGTCTCACCTTTGTTTCTAATTCAGAATTTTTTCTTTGTAAGAAGTCATATGCTATTAAAAAATGGTCTCTGCTTTCCATTGTTCCTGAAAGACTCTGAATTTCATTATATAGGGATATGAGTTCTGATTTTGATTTTTGCAATTCCTGATTAAGAGATAAAGATGTTTAGTATACTAAAATAAGACGATTTCCTCATAAACAGTATAACATTTCTAAAAAAGAATCTTGAAATGGTTCTGGTAGATTTCCCTTAATTAAACTGAACATTCTTAGTCCCTATCATTCAAAGGTTGTAATATTGGATTTCTAAAGTTACTCTTACTTTAATCAAGGCTTACATAAAGGTAAATTCTTCAGTAACTCCACGATTAAATAGTTATACTATCTGTTTTTAAGATGTATCTTTTAAAAAATTACCTTTTATGGACCGATATGCTATGTAGTTTACCTTTCATTTTGTGACAATCCTATGAGAGGGTTGTTGAAACTAAGGCACAGAGAGCTTAAGTGAACTGCCTAAACTCACATAGCCAGGGAGTTGTTAAACTGAGATTTCAAACTCATATCTGTCTGACTTAAAACTTTGTGCTTATTTTTATTTTTTTTTTTAGTTTTGTTTGTTCGTTTTTTTGAGACAGACACTCAGTATGTCACCCTTGGTAGAGTGCTATGGCATCACAGCTAACAGCAACCTCAAACTCTTGGGCTTAAATGATTCTCTTGCCTCAGCCTCCTGAGTAGCTGGGACAGGAGCCCACCACAATGCCTGGGTATTTTTTGGTTGCAGTTGTCATTGTTGTTTAGCAGGCCCAGGCCAGGCTCAAACCCACCAGCCTCAGTGTATGTGGCAGGAGCCCTATTCACTGAGCTATGGGTGCAAAGCCATATTTTTTTGGTTTTAAAGGTGAATTCTTTTTTTTTTTTGAGACAGAGTCTCACTTTGTTGCCCTCAAAGTAGAGTGTCATGGTGTCACAGTTCACAGCAACCTCAAACTCTTGGGCTTAAGTGGTTCTCTTGCCTCAACCTCCTAAGTAGCTGAGACTATAGGCACCCGCCACAATGCCTGGCTATTTTTTGGTTGTAGTTGTCATTGTTTGGCAGGCCTGGGCTGGGTTCAAAACCACCAGCCCTGGTGTATGTGGTCAGTGCCCTAGCCGCTGAGCTACAGGTGAATTATTATTCTGTTGACCAGGCTGGAGTGCCATAGCTATTTACAGGCATGATCATAACATAGTACAGCCTTGAACTCCTGGGCTCAAGCATTCCTTCTGCCTTAGCCTCCTGAGTAGTTTAGGACTACAGGTGTACACCACTGTACCCAGCTTAAACTCTGCATTCTTAATTACACATTATGCTACTTTATTTAATAATGGATATCCAGTGATTTAATCATTTAGGAGTTCCTCTAGTCTTCTGATTTATTTTTCATGATTAGATGTGGATTTTAATCAAATTTTTACACTGATGACATGGGATATACAGTGTTTGGTGAAGACTGGGGGCTGAGAATCAGTCTGTGGTGCCCAAGGAAAGGAAAAGGTCATATAAAATTTACTTTAAGCGAGGAACTACTTGGTATTTTCCCAAAGCCTTGAAATCAGAAGGAGAGTTAAATGCCAGTGAGAAAGGCTTGAGCAAAAAGGCAAGAAGATAGGGTGTGGCAAATGATATAGATCTCCTATCTTATTTCACTGAAAATTCTTATAGGTCATTCAGATGAGATTTGGGCCATTGCATTACCACCCATCCTGAAAATTAGTTAAGTGTCACTGTCCTCTAAACTGCTGATCTAGACTTTCCTGAACTTGCTTCCGAGTCTCACTTCAGAATATAGGCTGATTATATTTCCTCATAATCTTTCCAAGATGACAGGATAAGAGGTTAAAACGAGGGACAGTCTATGACTCTATGAATACCGTAACAATTAAACATTTGCTAATTAAAGGATTCTTTGGCTAGTGCTGGAACTCAGCTCAGGGTAACAACACAGCTATCCTATTATTATTACAGGAAGTCCCCAGGTTATGAACAAGATAGGTTCTGTAGGTTTGTTCTTAAGTTGAATAGGTACATTTAACTATTAATATCCTCCATTCATAAGTGTGAATTGTACGTCATTTGGATGTTTGTAACTTGGGGACTTACTATAATAACCTCAGTTCATAGTGCAAGTTGTAGGTAATTAGGATTTTTTTTTTTTTTTTTGAGACAGAGTCTCACTCTGTCACACCAGGCTAGAGTGCTGTGCAGTCATAGTTCACAGCGACCTTAAACTCTTGGGCTCAAGAGATACTTTTGCCTCAAGCTCCTGAGTAGCTGGGACTACAGGCATCCACCACAATGCCTGGCTAGTTTTTCTATTTTTAGTAGAGATGGGGTCTCCCTCTCTCTCAGGCTGGTCTTGAACGCCTGAGCTCAGGCTATCCACCTGCTTCAGCCTCCCAGAGTGCTAGGATTACAGGCTGAGTCACCACAAGTGGCCAGTAAGTAGGATATTTGTAATTCAGGGACTGCCTCTACTAGAAATGCATATATTCTGTAGTGCTATGAACTTAATTGTCCCCCCCACCTTGAAATCCATACATTGAAGCTCTAAACCCCAATATGACTGTATTTGAAGATAGGGTTGATAAGGAGGTAATAAAGGTCAAATAAGGACATAATGGTGGAGCCCTAACTCAATAGGATTGGTGCCATTTATAAGAAGAGGAAGAGACACTAGAGCTTGCTTTCTCTCTCTGTCATGTGGGGACACAGTAAGAAGGTGTCCATCTGCAAAGCAGGAAGAGAGCCCTCACTAAGGAGTGAATTGGCCTGAACCTTGATTTTGGACTTTTGAACCTCCAGAACTGTGAAATAATTAATTTCTATTGTTTAAGCCACATAGTCTGCAGTATTTGGTTATGGCAGCCCAAGCTCAGACATAGAGTTATCATTTATTTTAAAATGATAACTTGAAATACCTAAATTGGAACAAGAAGAAAACAATACCCTGAATGGCAATACCTCACTTTTAACTTTCAAAGCCCTCTGTATAGTATTAAGACCAGATGCCAATTTCATTCTCCTTTCTCTCTCTTCTGATGACTCACTTTCAAATATTTCAATTTTTTCTTGACTCATTGTCAGCATCTGTAAAAAGCATTTTTATGATTAATTCTACATACACTAGCAGTGTATCCTACAAATTGTGATAATAATAATTTTCTGCCCAACTCAATTATGAAGTTATCTAGGAGATTTACAAATCTATAAAAACTAGTTCATGGTATCACAGCTTGTAAGATATGTTTTTTACTCCAAGCCCATTTACACAACTGTAAAATGTAGTAATGCTTGGCTTAACTACATGATAGCTAGCACAGTAGGAATAAAATATGATTTTCAAAGTATTTTATGAAACACAGGCACCTACCAAATGTTAATATAAGATATTATTGAAATATTTCCAAATTATTTGATAATAACTGGAGTAATAATGATAGTAGCTGCTATGTATTGAGAGCTTACTACGTCAGACACCATGGTAAGTACTTTACACATATCATCTCATTCTGTTTTTCCAGGAATCCTATGAGTTTAGAATTATTACAGAGGAGGTACATGAGGCTTGGATATGTTAGGAAATTTGCTCAAGGTCACATAGTCAGCACTGGGATTCAAACCTAAGTCTAACTTAAAAGCTCTAATTTTAAATATCACTCTATTCAACCTTGCCAAAGAGCATTTTCTCATGTGTACAAAACCCTATGAGGAAATTAAACTGGGATCAAAGTGCAACTTAGTGAACACTGAGTAAAAATTGAGCCAATTCCCTTGGTGGTCATATTATCATCACATGGTGGACCCCTCTCCACTGTAAAAGCACATCTGTCAAGTGCACCAACTGCATGTTGTTTGGTTAATTAGGAAGCAGCATGAAATTGACACATCTGTACTCTGTAACTTGGGAAACACAGCATAATATACTAGAAAAGAGTCTGACCAGTCCTATTCTATTTACCAACAGTGGGACCTGGAGCTGGTGTTACTTTACTCTTCTTAGCCTCAGTTTCCTTATATGAAAAATAGGGATAATGATGCCTGGGCATAGATGGGCACCTAATTCATAGAAAATGCTCTGTAAATAGCAGTTTATATCATTACTGGATTGTTCTGAATTTTCACATTTATTCTTTAATGAGGCAATACCTTTCAAATCATCCTTACAATTTCAACATAACTAGATTTAGAGACAAGGTCTTGCTGTGTTGCCCAGGCTAGAATGCAGTGGCCCAATCATAGTTCACTGTGAACTCAAACTCCTGGGCTCAAGTGATACTCCCACCTTTGTCTCCCAAGTAGCTAGGACTACAGGTTTGTGTCACCATATCCTGCTAATTTTTTATTTTTAGCTTTTGTAGCGATGAGGGTCTTCGTTTGTGTGTGCAGTTTTTGGCTGGGGCTGGGTTTGAACCTCCCACCTCCGGCATATGGGGCTGGCACCCTACCCCTTTGAGCCAAAGGAGCCACCCGCGATGAGGGTCTTGATTTTTTTGTTTCTTACCTCATTCAAATCTTGTACTTTAATTGTTTCTTGATCTTTCATACTGGTTTTTCTTCTATCTTCCTCTATTACTGATAACTCAGGCTCTAAAATGGAAATCTTCATCCAAATAAATCACCAGTTAATATACACATATTTTTTAAACACTAAAAAATAAGCTACATTTCTTAAGCATCCTTCCCTGAGGCTATACTCCTTCCTTCCACCGAGTTTCACCTCCATCTTGTCTTGGATTCTTTGAAGAGTTGCTTTATTATGGATTTGAGCCTTGGCTATTGTTTGGCAGATGGGCCAAGGGAACTAGTTTTAGAAAAATATACTACAGGTAGGAGTGAGAGGAAGACGGCAGCCGAGTAACAGCTTCCCTGCAACTGGGCACCATAAGTCTGGGGAGATAAGACTCGAGGCATCTCTGACTGGTGGGATCTGCCTATAATCATCCCTTTGAGGACACAGGGAGTTAACAAGAGACTTCTGAACCCCAAGAGTAGGACAAAAACAGTGGAAAACTGGCAAGTGGTTGCATGTGTTTGATCGGTCTAATCCCGCTGGCAGCTGTAAGTACAGCAGCAGTGAAACTGCAAAGTGGAAAGGCCTTACCTGTGAACTGTTTTGGTGTTTTTGGACTTGGTACTCAGTTGAACTGCCTTGGGGAGAGCTTGGGAAGGAGTGTGGAGAACTTTGGGCATTGTCTAGGGCCCCAAACTGAGTCACTGAACCAGACGGAGCTAATAGTGTTCCGCTGTGGGCAGCAGGGAGCCATGGTGAGAGAACTGCCCCGGCAAGCTCCACCCCCAGGGTTGCAGAGCAAGGATCAAGTGGGAGATAGTAATCTAGTGACTGAGCCGCCTTACAGCCTTAACCCTCAGGGCACAGTGAGATCAGTTTTGGAACACTGGGTAAATGGATAGCCACTTCAGCAGTGATCCCAGCGACAAGCACTTTCCTGGGAAAGCTTCTGCTTAGCCAAGTTTAGAAGTTTAAAGTGCCTTTTAAGAGGGCTGAAGAAAGATTTAGGGTCTCCACCCTGTAGGGTTTGAGAAATCAGCAGAGGCCTCCATTCATATCAGCAATGTGATTAACATCTCATATCCCAGAAGACCACCTGTTGCCCAGACAATCTTCAATAAGATGTATATACTGCTTTGTTTTGGGGTATTTTTTTGTTTATTATTTTTGTTGTTGTTGTTTTGTTTTGTTTTTTAATTTCAACCTTTCCCCTACAGATTTTTTCTTTTTTTTCACTTTCTTTCTCCATTTTTCTAGTTTAAATACAATTTCCCATTGCTGCTTTTTTCAATAATTAGAACTTTATTTTTGCTAGTGTTTCTACCCCTATTATTTGTTTTTTCACCCAATTTTATCACATAAAGTTTTCTGTTTGCTTATTTTGGTTTGATTTATAGCACTTTTGTCTTTCCTCTCTACTTGGTGGAGGTGGGGTACTGTGTCTGATCAGGTTAGAAAAGAGCTGCTGACCTCAAGGGAACCACCCACCGGGCACCCCCAGAGGTTCGGTTTTTTTTAAGGTTATGTCAAAGTACCCTACTGTACACCTCTATTGTCTCCTTCTTTCTGTACATCTCTTCTCTTTGTCAATATTCCCTTTTACCCACCCCCACTCCTTTCTCTATTTTATTTTCTTTCTTTCTTATTCTTTCTTTTATCCCTTCTTGTTCTTCAACCTTCTCATCCTTCTGGTCCTGTACCAAAAGGACTCATTGAAACCCCAGTTCACAGGCATGGGAACTTAAAAAGCAAGAGGAAGTGAAAGGAAAATTAGGGCAAGGAAACAGATAATATAAATCACTCATGAGGAAGAATCAGCAGAAAACTCCAGGCAACATAAAGAACCAGTCCAGAACAACCCCTCCAAGGGACCATGAGGTAGCTACTGCAGAGGATTCCACCTATAAAGAAATGTTAGGAATGACAGAAAGGGAATTTAGCATACACATGATGAAAACAATGAAGGAAAGGATGGAAACAATGAAGGAAACTGCTAATAAGTGGAAAATAACCAAAAGGAAATCCAAAAACAGAATCAAATAAGAGATGAACGATATGAAGAATATAGAAATGATATAGCAGAGCTGAAGGAACTGAAGCAGTCAATTAGGGAACTTAGAGATACAATAGAAAGTATCAGCAACAGGTTAGACCATGCAGAAGAATTTTGGAGGTAGAGGACAAAGTTCTTGAGATAACTCAGATAGTTAAAGAGGCAGAAGAGAGTGAAAGCAGAACGTTCACTGACAGAATTATGGGACTTTATGAAGCTTTCCAACATATGAGTTATTGGAATCCCAGAAGGGGAAGAAGAATGCCCCAGGGGAATGGAAGCCATACAAGAGAATATTATAAATGAAAATTTCCCAAATATCACCAAAGATTCTGACACACTCCTTTCAGAGGGATATCGGACCCCAGGTCACCTCAACTCTAACTGAGCTTCTCTAAGACACACTGTGGGAACCTGTCCAAAGTCAAGACAAAAGAAAAGCTTCTTCAAGCTGCCAGAAGTAAGTGACAGTTGACCTACAGGGGAAAATCCAACAGAGTGACTGCAGACTTCTTCAATGAAATTTTCCAAGCAAGAAGACAGTGGTCATCTACCTTTAATCTACTTAAACAGAACAATTTCCAGTCCAGAATTCTATATCCTGCTAAGTTAAGCTTTAAAATTGATGGAGAAATCAAATCACCTACTGATACACAAACATTGAGGAAATTTGCCACAACAAGACCAGCTCTACAGGAAATACTTCAACCTGTTCTACACACTGACCATCACAATGGATCAGCAGCAAAGTAAGAACTCAGAAATAAAAGGACAGAACTTAGCTTCCACACTGATGCAAAAGATAAAACTAAGCAATGGTCTCTCACAAAATAAGATGAATAGAACACTACCACACTTATCAATTATCTCAATAAATGTTAATGGCTTGAATTCCCCACTGAAGAGACATTGATTGGCTGACTGGATTAAAAAACACAAGCCAGCCATTTGCTGTCTGCAAGAAACACACCTGGCTTCAAAAGACAAATTAAAACTCCGAGTCAAGGGTTGGAAGACAATCTTTGAGGCAAACGAAATTCAGAAGAAAAGAGGAGTTGCGATCTTATTTTCAGATACATGTGGATTTAAAGCAACTAAAGTCAAAAAAGACAAAGATGGTCACTTTACCTTGGTCAAGTAGAAGACATTTCAATTCTAACTATTTATGCACCCAATTTAAATGCTCCCAGATTCTTGAAACAGACCTTACTCAGTCTGAGCAATATGTTATCTGATAATACCATAATAACAGGGGAATTTAACACTCCTCTTATAGAGCTGGACAGATCCTCTAAACAGAAATTAAACAAAGATATAAGAGATTTAAATGACCCTAGAACAACTGTGCTTGATAGATGCATACAGAACACTCCATCTCAAAGATAAAGAATATACATTCTGCTCATCGCCCCATGGAACATTCTCCAAAATTGATCATATCCTGGGACACAAAACAAATATCAACAGAATCAAAAGAATTGAAATTTTACCTTGTATCTTCTCAGACCATACGGCACTAAGGGTGGAACTCAACTCTAACAAAAACGTTCAACCCCACACAAAGGCATGAAAATTAAACAACCTTCTGTTGAATGACAGAAGGGTGCAGGAAGAAATAAAACAGGAAATTATTAACTTCCTTGAGCATAACAAAAATGAAGACACAAGCTACCAAAACCTGTGGGATACTGCAAAAGCAGTTTTGAGAGGAAAATTTATCGCTTTAGATGCCTACATTCGAAAAACAGAAAGAGAGTGCATCAACAAACTCACAAGCCATCTTATGGAATTGGAAAAAGAAGAAAAATCTAAGCCTAAATCCAGTAGAAGAAAAGAAATATCCAAAATCAAATTAGAGATCAATGAAATTGAAAACAAAAGAATCATTCAGAAAATTAATTAAACAAGGAATTGGTTTTTTGAAAAAATAAAAAAGATAAACCTTTGGCCAGACTAATGAGAAATACGAAAGTAAAATCTCTAGTAACCTCAATCAGAAATGATAAAGGTGAAATAACAACTGATCCACAGAGATACAAGAGATCATCTCTGAATACTACCAGAAACTCTATGCCCAGAAATTTGACAATGTGAAGGAAATGGATCAATATTTGGAATCACACCCTCTCCCTAGACTTAGCCAGGAAGAAATAGACCTCCTGAACAGACCCATTTCAAGCACTGAGATTAAAGAAACAATAATAAAACTTCTAACCAAAAAATGCCCTGGTCCAGATGGCTTCACACCAGAATTCTATCAAACCTTCAGGGAAGAGCTTATTCCTGTACTGCAGAAATTATTCCAAAAAATTGAGGAGGAAGGAATCTTTCCCAACATGTTCTATGAACCAAACATCACCCTGATACCAAAACCAGAAAAAGACCCAACTAAAAAGGAGAATTTCAGACCAATCTTACTCATGAATATAGATGCAAAAATTCTCAACAAAATCCTAGCCAATAGATTACAGCTTATCATCAAAAAAGTCATACATCATGATCAAGTAGGTTTCATCCCAGGGATGCAGGGCTGCTTTAACATATGCAATTCCATAAATGTTATCCACCGTATTAACAGAGGCAAAAATAAAGATCATATGATCCTTTCAATAGATGCAGAAAAAGTATTCAATAAAATACAGCATCCTTGTCTAATTAGAAGACTGAAGAGTATAGGCATAGGTGGAAACTGAAACTGATTTAAACTATCTATGGCAAATCCACAGCTAATATTTTACTGAATGGAGTAAAACTGAAAGGTTGTTCTCTTAGAACTGGAACCAGACAAGGTTTTCCTCTGTCACCTTTACTATTCAACATAGTGCTGGAAGTTCTAGCCAATAGAATTAGGCAACACAAGGAAATAAAGGGAATCTAAATGGGAGCAGAGGAGGTCAAACTCTCCCTCTTTGCTGACAACATGATCTTATACTTATAGAATCCCAAAGACTCAACCACAAGACTCTTGGAAGTCATCAGGATATAATGTCTCAGGATATAAAAGTCATCAGGATATAATGTCTCAGGATATAAAATCAATGTCGACAAGTCAGTAGCCTTTGTATATGCCAATAACAGTCAAGATGAGAAGCTAATTAAGGACACAACTTCCTTCGCTATAGCTTCAATGAAAATGAAATACCTAGGAATATACCTAACAAAGGAGGTGAAGGACCTCTATAAAGAAAATTATGAAATCCTAAGAAAGGAAATAACAGAAGATACTAACAAATGGAAGAAGATAACCATGCTCATGGCTGGGAAGAAGCAACATTGTTAAAATGTCTATACTTCCCAAAGCAGTCTGCCTATTCAATGCCATTTCTATTAAAATACCAACATCGTACTTTGCAGATTTGGAAAAAATGATTCTGCATTTTGTATGGAACCAGAAAAAACCCTGTATAGCTAAGGCAATTCTTGGTAATACAAATAAAGCTAGGGGCATCACCATACCAGATTTTAGGCTGTACTACAAAGCCACTGTGGTCAAGACAGCATGGTACTGGCACAAAAATAGAGACATAGACATTTGGAATCGAATAGAAAACCAGGAAATGAAACTAACATCTTACAAGCACCTAATCTTTGATAAACCTAACAAGATCATACCCTGGGGGAAAGACCCCCTATTCAATAAATGGTGTTGGGAGAACAGGATATCCACATGTAAAAGATTGAAACAGGACCCACACCTTTCTTCACTTACAAAAATCGATTTAAGATAGATAAGGACTTATCTATCTATCTTATCTATGCCTATACTCTTCAGTCTTCTGAAGATAGATAAAGGACTTTGTATTGCATGAAACAATACAAATCCTCAAAGAAGGCATAGGAAAAACACTGGAAGATA
Source organism: Nycticebus coucang (assembly GCF_027406575.1). Taxonomy (NCBI): domain Eukaryota; kingdom Metazoa; phylum Chordata; class Mammalia; order Primates; family Lorisidae; genus Nycticebus; species Nycticebus coucang. The sequence continues at coordinate 36,438,445 of NC_069801.1, read as the reverse complement.
TTGGCCTGGGGAAAGACTTCATGAAGAAGACTGCCATGGCAATTGCAACAACAACAAAAATAAACAAATGAGAATTCATTAAACTGAAAAGCTTCTGTACAGCCAAGGAGACAACAACCAAGGCAAAGAGATAACCTACACAATGGGAAAGGATATTTGCATATTTTGAATCAGACAAAAGCTTGATAACTAGGATCTATAGAGAACTCAAATTAATCCACATGAAAAAAGCCAACAATCCCATACTTCAATGGGCAAGAGACATGAATAGAACCTTCTCTAAAGAAGACAGATGAATGGCTAACAAATATACGAAAAAATGTTCATCATCCCTATCTATTAGAGAAATGCAAATCAAAACCACCCTGAGATACCATCTAACCCCAGTGAGAATGGCCCACCTCACAAAATCTCAAAACTGCAGATGCTGGCATGGATGTGGAGAGAAGGGAACACTTTTACACTGTTGGTGGGATTTCAAACTAGTGCAACCTTTTTGGAAGGAAGTATGGAGAAACCTCAAAGCACTCAAGCTAGACCTTCCATTTGATCCTGCAATCCCATTTCTGGGCATTTACCCAGAAGGAAAAAATCCTTTTATCATAAGGACACTTGTACTAGACTGTTTATTGCAGCTCAATTTACAATTGCCAAAATGTGGAAACAGCCTAAATGCCCACCAACCCAGGAATGGATTAACAAGCTGTGGTATATGTACACCATGGAATACTATTCAGCCATTAAAAAAATGGAGACTTTACATTAACCTGGATGGTAGTGGAAGACATTATTCTTAGTAAAGCATCACAAGAATGGAGAAGCATGAATCCTACTCATTTTTGATATGAGGACAATTGAGGTACTCAATTTTGATATGAGGACAATTAATGACAATGAAGGTCACGGTGGGGGTGGGGCTAGGGGACAGCAGAGAGAGAAAGAAGGAGGGCGGGGTGGGGAAAGGAAGAGCAGAGAGAGGGAAGGAGGGAGGGGGTGGGGCCTTGGTGTGTGCCACACCTTTTGGGGACAAGACACCATTGCAAGAGAAACTTTACCTAACAAATGCAATCAGTGTAACCTGGCTTATTGTACCCTCAATGAATCCTCAACAATAAAAAAAAAAAGAAAGAAAGAAAAATATACTACAGAATCTTGATTGTTCTAAACTAATCAAACTGTTAATTTATCATTTTTATGTTTAATGTCGAATAAAACAGGAATAGCAACCCCAAGCTTATGAGTTGGAATGAATGGGAAATGCTATTAGAAAAATGGATATTAGGGTGGTGCCTATGGCTCAAAGGAATAGGGTGCCGGCCCCATATACCAGTGGCAAGATCAAACCTGGCCCCGGCCAAAAACTGTAAAAAAAAAAAAAAAGGATATTAAAACCCTAGTGTATAACTTTTATAATTCTGCCCATCCAGTAGCGTGGACAAAAGATCTAGTGAAAAAACACATCAACTTAGCAGCATTACACAAGGATATAGGGAAGGACATATTTTCCTCCAGGGAAGCTTCTTCTTCATCAGCCACCATTTACACTGATCGATGTTTCTGCAAATTCATACAGGAAAATGATGCATTCAACACTCAGGGCAAGAATCCTCTTATTCCACCCTCACTCCACCTGAGATGCTTCAGTACAAAGTAGAAGAAACACCTCAGTTCTCAAAAATTAAAACTCCCCTTGTATTTTTTTGGTATAAGAATGGCATGTATTTTAATACTATTATTTTTGAAAGACAGCTTTTCTAAAGAATATATTTTTGAAATTTATAGTAATTTGTGGCACATTAAATACATTTAGGACTTGAGGCCGTTTTATGACCTTCATGAGACCAGTGACCAAAGTTTAAAGCAGAAAAACAGAGGAAAGGGATAGCAAATAATGTAAGAAATGAGGAATGGGATATAGAAATCTCAGGGTGGCTGAAGGAAGTCTACCTTACCTGTCAGCCAGCAGTAAATAAAGACAAGGACTAAAGAATGACTTGTTAGTGGATTGTCTTATTAGCATAGGGTAGCCACCAACGACTCTAGAGAGCAGTGTAACAGCTCAGAATTTTCCATTTTCAATGTTCTACTCTCTGAAAGGTGGGGGATCATCTGAGGCTCTAAACTGTGCCTCCCAGGCACAGTATGACAACTTTTCTTGCCACCACCCACCTGCTTACATGGGGCTGTGTCCTCTCACAGGCACAGTCAAATGTAGACACTGTTAAGAATAAAACACAGGTATTATGCTGCCTAGTCACTCCCTCTAGCTGGAGTCATTTTATGTGCTCAGTGCTGGGCACGCTACAGTCCCTGTGAGTTATAATAAATCCCTTATATAAATCTCCTCTATAAATCTCCACAACAGTTGGTATGGTGTAGAAAATGAGCTCTAGAGCCAGATAAACCTGGATCAACTACAAGCTCTGACTCTTACTTTGGTCAAATTCCCTTAAGTTCTCATAAATATGAAATGGGAATTCTCCTATTTACCTGGGGGAGGGCTGTTATAAAGACTAAATGAGACTGTAAGACATCTAGAACAGATCACAAGGCACATGACAGGTGCTCAATATATTATGGCTACTATTATTCAACCAATCCCTAGCATTTCTTTTACTTTAAGCATTTTCTCTGAGAACATGCATACTAATAGCATTAACATGGTCTATTTAGTGATCAACCTCTCTGAACACAAGAATGGGTAAGGAACGCAGTCATATTTAAGGAATCTGTTTGATATAAGAGTGGGATTTGGGGGATTATTTTTCCTTTTTGAGGAAAGGCTTCTCCCTTTTATTTTCAAAAGAATTCTTATGGAAAAACCTTCTTATACAGTGCCCAGAACTGGAGGTTGCTGTGATTGATAGGAAAGTAGAAGACCTAGATGGAGCATCAAGGATCCTTGGAACACTAATTGAAAACACCACTGGTAAAAAACATGGGTTTTATAGTCAGGCTGCGATTTAGAATCTTGACTTACACATTTATGAATTTGTGATCTTGGTATCCTCATCTGTAAAGCAGAGTGAACAACACTTACCTCCCAGAATTTCTATTTACATCAAATGAGTTGTCAACTCCTGAACAAACATTGCAATATTGTGGTTATTTGAGTATTAGTTTCCATCTGTATTAGACAACATTCTAATACAATGGAGATTGTAATAGACCAATAGGAGATTTTATACATATGTAAAATATCTACCTAAAATATACATTCCCAGTTCAAGGGCAGGGAAAAATTAATGTCCTAGCTCAAGGAATCTGGCAGAAAGAGCGAGTTCTCCCTTCTTCCACATTTTTGTTCTATTCAGGCCCTCAACCAAACAGAAGATGCCCATCCACATATGGGTAGAGCAATCTGTTTTGCTCCATAGATTCAAATGTTAATCTCTCCTGGAAACACCTCACAGACACAACCAGAAATAACATTTAATCAGATATTTGGGAATCTCATGGCCCAGTCAATTGACATGTAAAATTAACCATGATACCATCCTTGTCCTTTTACTTACTTTTAGTAGGACAGAAAATAAAGTACAGTTGTCCCCCCTTATCTGCAGGAGATACCTAAAACTATCCTTGGTTTCAAACCCTCTATATGTAGTTGTCCTTTGGTATTCAAGGGGGATTGATTCTAAGATCCCTGCAGATACACAAGTCCTTTATATAAAATGGTATCGTATTTTGCATATAACCTATGCACATCTTTCTGTACAAGGCCTTGCTCTGTCACTAAGTCTGGAATGCAGTGGAGTGATCTCAGTCCCCTGCAGCCTGAAACTTCTGGGTTCAAATGATCCTTCTGCCTCAGCCTCCCAAGTAGCTGGGACTTATAGGTGTTTACTACCATGCCTGGCTAAATTTTTATTTTTTTTGCGGCAATAAGATCTTGCTATGTTGCTCAGGTCTTGAACTCTTGGCCTCCAGCGATCCTTTCACTTAGGCTTTCCAAAGTGCTAGGATTATAGGCAATGAGCTGCTGTACCCAGCCCCTCCTATATATTTTAAATCATCTCTAGATATTTTCAATCCACAGTTGATTGAAACTGTGGAACCTTCAGATGCAGAAGGCCAACTATACTGTTTCTTCCTATACATACAACCCTATGATAAAATTTAATTTATAAGAGATTAACAACAAATAATAAAATAGAACAATTATAACAATATACTATAATAAAAGTTATGTGAATGTCATCTATCAAAATATCTTATTATACTATACTAACCCTTCTTCTTGTGATGATGTGAGATTATATAATATCTTCATGATAAAATGAAGTGAAGTGAGTGATGTGGGCATTGAGATGCATTAGGCCATAATTGAACTGATGATGATAATGTGGGAAGTAGGATCATCTGGTTCAGTGATCTTGGGTCACCCATAATTACTGCCATAATGATGTCAACAGTTGGATGTCAGGAGCAGAGGTGTTGATGACCAACGGCTAGGTAGTATGTACAGTGTGGATATGATGGTCACAGGAATGATTCATGTTCTGGGCAGAATAGCAGGAGATTTCACCATGCTACCCAGAACATCATCCAATTTAAAACTTATGAGTTGTTGGGCAGTGCCCGTAGCTCAGTTGGCAGGGCGCCAGCCACATACACCAAGGGTAGAGGGTTCGAACCTGGCCTGGGTCAGCTAAACAACTGCAACAAAAAAATAGCTGGGCGTTGTGGTGGGTGCTTATAGTCCCAGCTACATGGGAGACTGAGGCAAGAGAATCGCTTAAGCCCAAGAGTTTGAGGTTGCTGTGACCTGTGATGCCATAGCGCTCTACCCAGGGTGACAGCTTGAGACTCTGTCTCAAAATAAATAAATAAAAGGTCATTTCACTCTAATGATTAATATTCGCTGAGAACCTTTTCCAGTTTTAAAGCTTTCTACTTGTTAACACCTTTAAAGAGATGAAACATTTCTTTACAAAGTTCCTCATTAGCCCATTCCAGATGGCTCTATGTGGGAAAGTAAGTAAAAGGATCATCAAAGTCAATATAAATCTTTATTAATTTAGAAACTTAGATAATTTCATGTCTTCATGACAAGGAAAAGAAAATTGGTTTGCACCACAGCCTAGAGGACTGAGATTAGACACACCAAAAAATTTCTGATGCTTAATGTTAAACATTAGAGAAAATAGGATGATCTTTCTGAACATCTTTTAAAATAAAATAGAAGCTCAGTTTAAAATCCTTGGAGAATATCTAGCTAATCTGCCTCCCCGTTTATCAAAGAGGGAGGCAGATTAGATATTCTCCAAGGATTTTCTCCAAGCTTAAGAATTTTATAATACAAAGGCCACATGGAGGTGCACCACTGGCATCTCCTTTCATGAAAGCACTTAACACACTTTTCCTAGGCAGCTGCCAGTCAATGAGCATGGTGGGAATATTAAGGCCTGGCTATTTCTGTCCAATGTTGAATTCCTCTAAAAAGTTATTGTTCCAAAGCTCCCTGCTGGTCTGGCTGAGACTTTCTCAGAGCTACAGCACAGTCTGAGCCTCTTCCTATCCTATCTTTCTTCAATTTCCATCATCTTTAAAAGATGCCAGACCTGGATTGTGACCTGAAGACACTCCATGCCCATGTCTACTCTTTTTCTTTATCCTTCAAAGGTACCACCCTCAATAACTCTCTAGCAATTCTAAGTTCATCTTGGAGCTGCTTACCAGATTAGCCTTCCTCAAGTGGACATATGGATGACAGGACAAGGTATGGGCCACAACCATGGTCACAGTGAAAGACAAACAAAAAAAAAGACTATATAAGAAGTCAAAGAGTTTAAGACATTCTCACACAGGTAAAGTCTCTAAAAAATATTTATGTTTTGGTAGACAACTTATCAGAGCAATCACACCTCTCCTATGCTCTAATCAAATTGTTCTAGACTTTGTTGTCACTTGAAAGGATAGAGGAAATGGGTGGAAGGATTAGAAACCATAACTACCCTTCTTCCCAGAAGAAGTCTGGAAGAAGAGTGCAAGAGGAGTGAGATTTTCAGGAGTGATTCATTCTGCTTTTATATATTTTTTCAAAACATTAAGGGGTACAAATATATTTTTTGTAGAGACAGAGTCTCACTTTACGGCCCTCGGTAGAGTGCCATAACATAACAGGACTCACAGCAACCTCTAGCTCTTGGGCTTACGCGATTCTCTTGCCTCAGCCTCCTGAGCAGCTGGGACTACGGGCGCTCACCACAACGCCTGGCTATTTTTTGGCTGCAGTTTGGCTGGGAGCTGAGTTTGAACCCGCCACCCTCGGTATATGGGGCCGGTACCCTACTCACTGAGCTACAGGCGCCGCCGAATATTTTTGTTACATGCACAGCTATTATAAAGCTTAGGTCAGGGCTGTTAGTGTTCATTATACTTGTCAGGTAGGTTTTTAACCCATCTTGTTTATGTTTTATGTGAGAAGTTTTACCTTCTAAAAACTATGTTGTAGGGCTGGGCGAGGTGGCTCACAGTTTTTTGTTTTTATTTTTATTAAATCATAACTGTATACATTGATATGATCATGGGGCATCATACACTCGCTTCATAGACCAATTGACACATTTTCATCACAATGGTTAACATACCCTTCCTGGCATTATCTGTTACTGTGCCAAAACATTTACATTCTACATTTACCAAGTTTCGCAAATACCCCTGTAAGATACACCACAGGTATGATCCCACCCATCCTCCTCCCTCTACCCATCACCCCCCTCCCTCCCCTCCGTTTCCCACTTCCCCCTATTGTTAGGTTGTAACTGGGTTATAGCTTTCATGTGAGAGTCCCAAATTAGTTTCATAGTAGGGCTGAGTACATTGGGTACTTTTTCTTCCATTCTTGAGATAGTTTACTAAGAAGAATATGTTCCAGCTCCATCCATGTAAACATGAAAGAGGTAAAGTCTCCATCTTTCTTTAAGGCTGCATAATATTCCATGGTATACATAAACCACAATTTATTAATCCATTCATAGATCGATGGGCACTTGGGCTTTTTCTATGACTTAGCAATTATGAATTGGGCTGCAATAAACATTCTGGTACAAATATCTTTGTTATGTTGTGATTTTTGGTCTTCTGGGTATATGCCCAGCAGAGGAATTACAGAATTGAATGGCAGATCTATTTTTAGATCTCTGAGTGTTTTCCATATCTCTTTCCAAAAGGAATGTATTAATTTGCATTCCCACCAGCAGTGCAGAAGTGTTCCCTTTTCTCCACATCCACGCCAACATCTCTGGTCTTGAGATTTTGTGATATAGGATAGTCTCACTGGAGTTAGATGATATCTCAAAGTAGTTTTGATTTGCATTTCTCTGATGATTAAAGATGATGAGCATTTTTTCATATGTCTGAAGGCCGTGCGCCTGTCTTCTTTGGAGAAGTTTCTCTTCAAATCCCTTGCCCAGCCTGCGATGGGATCCCTTGTTTTTTTCTTGCTGAAGTTCTCTGTTTTTTTCTTGCGTTTGAGTTCTCTGTGGATTCTGGTTATTAAACCTTTGTCAGAGATATACCCTATAAATATCTTCTCCCATTCTGAGGGCTGTTTGCTTGCTTTACTTACTGTGTTCTTGGCTGTGCAGAAGCTTTTTAGTTTGATCAAGTCCCAGTAGTGTATTTCTAAAGCTGCTTCAATTGCCCAGGGGGTTCTCCTCATAAAAGACTCGCCCAGACCAATTTCTTCAAGGGTTTTCCCTGCACTCTCCTCTAGTATTTTTATAGTTTCATGTCTTAAGTTTAAATCTTTAATCCAATGAGAGTCTCTCTTAGTTAATGGTGAAAGGTGTGGGTCCAGTTTCAGTCTTGTGCAGGTTGCCAGCTAGTTCGCCCAGCACCATTTGTTAAATAGGGAATCTTTTCCCCACTGAATGTTTTTAATTGGCTTGTCAAAAATCAAATAGCAGTAAGTAGCTGGATTCATCTCTTGGTTCTCTATTCTGTTCCAGATATCTACTTCTCTGTTTTTGTGCCAGTACCATGCTGTTTTCATCACTATCGATTTGTAGTAAAGTCTGAGGTCTGGTAGTGTGATTCCTCCTGTTTTGTTTTTATTTCTGAGTAATGTCTTGGCTATTCGAGGTTTTTTTTGATTCCATATAAAATGAAGTATTGTTTTTTCAAGATCTTTAAAGTATGACAGTGGAGCTTTAATAAGGAGTGCGTTGAAATTATATATTGCTTTGGGTAGTACATTTTAATAATGTTGATTCTTCCTAGCCATGAGCATGGTATGTTTTTCCATTTGTTAACATTTTCAGCTATTTCTTTTCTTAGAGTTTCATAGTTCTCTTTATAGAGATCTTTCACGTCTTTTGTTAGGTAAATTCCCAAATATTTCATCTTCTTTGGCACTACTGTGAATGGGATAGAGTCCTTAACTGCTTTTTCAACTTGACTGTTGTTGGTGTAAATAAAGGCTACCGATTTATGAATGTTGATTTTGTAACCTGAGATGCTGCTGTATTCCTTGATCACTTCTAAGAGTTTTGTAGTAGAGTCCCTAGTGTTTTCCAGATACACAATCATATCATCTGCGAAGAGCAAAAGTTTGATCTCTTCTGACCCTATATGGATACCCTTGATCGCCTTTTCTTCCCTAATTGTGGTGGCTAAAACTTCCATTACAATGTTGAAAAGCAATGGAGACAATGGGCAGCCTTGTCTGGTTCCTGATCTGAGTGGAAATGATTCCAATTTAACTCCATTCAATATGATATTGGCTGTGGGTTTGCTGTAGATGGCCTCTATCTGTTTAACAAAAGTCCCTTCTAGACCAATTCTTGAGTGTTCTGATCATGAAGGGATGCTGGATATTATCAAAAGCTTTTTCTGCATCAATTGAGAGAATCATATGGTCTTTTTTTTTTGTTTCTTTATGAGCTGAATTACATTTATAGATTTACGTATATTGAACCAGCCTTGACACCCTGGGATAAAACCAACTTGGTCATGATGTATAATTTGTTTGATGTGTTGCTGGATTCTGTTTGTTAGGATCTTGTTGAATATTTTTGCATCTATATTCATTAGTGATATTGGTCTACAATTTTCTTTTCTTGTTGGGTCTTTTCCTGGTTTGGGGATCAGGGTGATGTTTGCTTCATAGAACGTGTTGGGTAGTCTTCCTTCTTTTTCTACATTTTGGAACAGGTTGAGTAATATAGGTACTAATTCCTCTTTAAAGGTTTGGTAGAATTCTGACGTGAAACCATCTGGTCCTGGGCTTTTCTTTTTAGGGAGGTTTTGTATAGTTGATGCTATTTCTGAACTTGATATGGGTCTGTTCAGCATTTCCACTTTATTCTGGCTAAGTCTTGGAAGGTGGCGTGCTTCCAAGTATTGGTCAATTTCCTTCAGATTTTCATATTTCTGAGAATAAAGTTTCTTGTAATATTCATTAAGGATTTTTTGGATTTCTGACGAGTCTGTTGTTATTTCGCCTTTGTTGTTTCTGATTGATGAGATTAGAGATTTTACTCTTTTTTTTTCTGATTAGGTTGGCCAGAGGTTTATCTATTTTATTGACCTTTTCAAAAAACCAGCTTTTTGATTTATTGATCTGTTGTATTATTCTTTTGTTTTCAATTTCATTTAATTCTGCTCTAATTTTGGTTATTTCTTTTCTTCTACTGGGTTTGGGGTTGGAATGTTCTTCGTTTTCCAGTTGCTTGAGATGTCCCATTAAGTTGTTAACTTCCTGTCTTTCCATTCTCTTGAGGAAGGCTTGCAGTGCTATAAATTTCCCTCTTAGAACTGCCTTTGCGGTGTCCCAGAGGTTCTGATAGTTTGTGTCTTCATTGTCATTTTGTTCCAAAAAATTGGCGATTTCTTTCTTAATTTCATCTCTGACCCAGCTATCATTCAGCATAAGGTTATTTAACTTCCATGTTTTTCTATGAGTATGCAGATTCCTGTTGTTACTCAATTCAAGTTTTATTCCATGATGGTCCAAGAAGATGCAAGGAATAATTTCTATTCCTTTAAATTTACTGAGGTTAGACTTGTGACCTACAATGTGGTCAATTTTGGAGTAAGTTCCGTGGGCTGATGAGAAGTATGTGTATTCAGTTTTGTTGGGATGAAATGTTCTGTAGATGTCTGCTAAATCTAAATATTGGATGGTTAGGTTTAAATCTAAGATTTCTTTGCTCAGCTTCTTTCTGGAGGATTGATCCAACACTGCCAAAGGAGTGTTGAAATCTCCGATGATTATGGAGCTGGAGGAAATCAAGTTACTCATGTCTGTTAGAGTTTATTTTATAAATTGAGGTGCTTTCTGGTTGGGTGCATAGATATTAATAATTGAGATCTCATCATATTGAGTATTACCCTCAACAAATATGAAGTGACCATTTTTGTCCTTCCTTACTTTTGATGGTTTAAAGCCTACTGTATCTGCAAATAAAATTGTAACACCTACTTTTTTCTGATTACCATTTGCCTGAAATATGGATGACCATCCTTTCACCCTGAGTCTGTATTTGTCTTTTAAGTTAAGATGTGACTCTTGTATGCAACAAATATCTGGCTTGAGTTTTTGTATCCAGTCAGCTAACCTATGCCTCTTTAGAGAACAGTTTAAGCCATTCACATTAATGGAGAGTATTGATAAGTCTGGTGGAATTTTGGGTATCGAGTTTTTCAAAGGTCCAGTGGACATTTTTAATCCTTTCACCAGTGTGGAAGTTGGAGTTTGATCCGAAGTTTCTGAGTGACTTTACTTTTGTGGTATAGGATTGGGTTGGTCATTGTGGAGGATAGGTCTGAGAATATCCTGAAGAGCTGGTTTACTTACGGCAAATTTTTTCAACATATGAATGTCATTGAAGTATTTAATTTCTCCATCATAAATGAAACTCAGTTTAGCTGGATACAAGATCCTGGGTTGAAAGTTATTTTGCTTTAGGAGATTAAAAGTCGATGACCACCCTCTTCTGGCTTGAAAAGTTTCAGCAGAGAGATCTGCAGTTATTCTAATATTCTTTCCTTTGTACATAATGGTTTTCTTTCACCGGGCTGCTTTGAGAATCTTCTCTTTCATGTTAACTTTAGTGATGCTAATTATGATATGCCTGGGGGATGACTTATTGGGGTTGAATCGTGCTGGGGTTCTGAAGCTGTCTGCTATCTGAATTTCAGATTCTCTAGGCATGTCTGGAAAATTTTCTCTCATAATTTCATGCAGAAGGGCCTCTGTGCCCTTCGAGGCCACTTCATCATTCTCCAAAATCCCAATTACTCATATATTGCTTTTCTTCGAATTATCCGAGAGTTCTCTGAGTGAGTGATCCATTTTTGCTCTCCATTTCTCTTCCTCTTTGAGAGATTGGGAGCGTTCGAAGACTTTATCTTCAATGTCAGAAATCCTTTCTTCTGCTTGCTCCATTGTGTTGCTGAGGGATTCTACTGTATTTTTCATATCTTTGAGGGCTGTAAATTCTTGCTTCAGTGTGTCTAAGTCTTTGGTGGTTTTGTCTTTAAATTCTTGAGACAATTTTTGAATTTCTCCTCGAATTCCTAATTCCATTTTATTGATCTTGTCTGCAATCCAAATTCTGAATTCGATTTCTGACATCTCAGCCAGTTGTTTATGAATGGGATCTTCAATCACATCTGCCGTATCTTTTCTTGGGGGGGGGGGTTGATCTATTCTGGTTATTCATGTTACCAGAGTTTTTCCACTGATTCTGCCCCATGGTTATTTTACTCCCTTTGATTTTTCCCCTGGGGCTTTATCGAGGGCCCGTACAGTGTTGTGGCCTGAGAAACTGGGGCCCTGTCTTGTGGGGCTAAGTGGTTTTGTCTTGTTTTCAGCTGGTTTCTGTTCGATCCTATTGTAACATTTACTCTGGCTTGAAGTCTCAGCTGTGTGGAAAAACCAGCAATTAAGTCACCCCGCCCACCCACCTCTGGCACCAGTTGGAAAAGGAAAATCAACCTTCCTACAACCGCATACCCAGGGCACCGCCTGAAAAGTCCTCAGTCTATTAGTTCAGTTCAAAAGGTCCAAATCGATTGTCTCAATCGGCACCTGTCTTGGATCTCTGGGAACTGAATCACAGGGGTCTGGTGACTCCTCTGATATGGCTTACTCCAGTGCTGTGTGGAGTCAGGAGGGGCCACCCAGCAAATAGATCAGTCTGGGAAGGTTGATGTCTCCTTCCCCACTTTGCCCCTCCATCGGACCCAGTCACTGGTATCTCTGCAGATGGCTAACCCAGTTGCCTGTAGTGAACAGATACTCCAGGGGTTTGCACCTGCCTGAATTGCAAGGAAGTCTGCCAGGTCCCTGCAGTCTGCTGCTATCTAGCAGGAGGAGATGGGGCCTGGCATCTTTGAGTGCTTGATGCAGGTGGTGGGAGGGAGGTGTTCACTCAGGCTTAGCCCCGTCCCTGATTGATGTTGCTAACAGAACAGAACAGACAACTGTGAGGGGTTCTGTCTCTGTTTCTGCTAAAATCGCCTACAGAAGACGGGCTGTTCTGAGTTCAAACGTCTTTGCTGCTGGAGGTTTGTGTCCGATTTCCTCTCTGACTTGGCCCTGCCCTGGAAGCTTCCCGGGTTTGTGAGCAGTGTCAGGCAAATCTTTTGCTCACTGGTGGCCTCCTCTGTTTGCCCAGGGAGACAGGGGGTGTGGCTTCAGAATATCCAGAAGTGAGCCGTTTTGTTGTTAAAGAAAAAACGGCTGTTGATTTGCCTCCAGGAACTGCCGCTCTGGTGTGGGCACCAGCCGACCCTTGTCTCCTCTGTCTCACACCCCAGAGTCAGCACTGAGTGGCCACAGTTTATGCTCTGTCCACACCCCTTGAGAGATCTCCCAAGAATCCGGACTCCTGGGGGCAGGCCCCCAGACCCCCAAGTGAGAGTGGGGGGAAGCTAGAGTTTCATTCAGTTTTATGCCTGGCCGTATTGATGCACGGGGAGGGCTGCTGCACCGCACCGCAGGGAAGTGCCGCCAAGGCGTGACTCTCCCTCAGCCGAGTGCCCTCTCCTCATTTGCGTGTCTCAGAGTCAGCGCTGACCAGTCACGGCTTGGGCACTGTGCACTCCCCTCAAGAAATCACCCAAGGATCCGAACTCCTGAGGGACAGGCCCCCATACCCCGAGTGAGAGTGGGAGAAAGCTAGAGTTTCATTCAGTTTTATGCCTGGCCGTATTGATGCACGGGGAGGGCTGCTGCATCGCACCGCAGGGAAGTGCCACCGAGGCGTGACTCCCCCTTAGCCAGGTGCCCTCTCCACACTCGTGTGCCTCAGAGTCAGTGCTGACCAGTTGCAGCTTGGGGGCTGTCCACTCCCCTTGAGAAATCACCCAAGAATCTGAACTCCTGAGGGACAGGCCTCCAGACCTCAGTGAGTGGGAGGGGAGTGTTGAGGATTCAGGGTTGCCGGAAAAGGATTTTTAAAATTTTATACAGTTTTATGCCTGGCAGGAGAACGCCATGGCACCCTAGTAGGGGAGGTAGGTCCAGTTTTTAGAAGGTCTCTCCCGAGGAGTGTAGTGGGAGGGCCTTTAATTTCTGCCCATTTGTTTAATTGTGGGGCTCTTGAGCCAGTCTCATGGGGGAGGGGGACTCCCGTCCACTTGGTGGTGGATTTTGTCCTTTTGTTTGCGTCCTTGTGATCACAGCTTGCCTCAGTGGTGTTGATGTGTGTTCTTCAACCTTCTCTCTTGGTGCGGCTCAAATCCACCAGGATACTTACTAAATTCGTGTCCCTTAACTCTCCTTCTGGATGGGAGCCTCTGTTGAAAGCTGGCTTCAGTCCGCCATCTTGTCTCTCGGCTCACAGTTTTAATCCTAGCACTCTGGGAGGCTGAGGAGGGTGGATTGCCTGAGCTCATAGGTTTGAGACCAGCCTGAGCCAGAGCAAGACCTCACCTCTAAAAATAGCCTAGCATTGTGGCAGGTGCCTGTAGTCCCAGCTACTAGGGAGGCTGAGGCAAAAGAATCACTTGAGCCCAAGAGTTTCAAGTTGCTCCGAGCTATGATGCCATAGCACTCTACCCAGGGTAACATTGTGAGACATTATCTCAATAAAATAAAATAAAATAAAATCTATAGTGTTGGCCAGGTGCAGTGGCTTATACTTGTAATCCTAGTACTCTGGGAGGCCACGGCAGGTGGATTGCTTGAACTCAGGAGTTCAAGACCAGCCTGAGCAAGAGCATGACCTCGTCTCTACTAGAAATAGAAAAAACTAGCTGGGCATGGTGCAGGTGCCTATAGTCCTAGCTAGTCAGGAGCGGGAGACAAGAGGATCTCTTGAGCTCAAGAGTTTGCACAGCACTCTACCCAGGGCAACAGAGTAAAACTCTGTCTCAAACAAAACAAAACAACAACAAAAACCCTGAAACTGTAGTGTTTCGTATGTATGATACTTTCTTTCAATTATTTTTAATGAAATATTTTCCCATTAAATACTTAAGATCACCTTTCTTATTGATTTGCATATCCACTCATTCATTCATTCATTAATTCACCTAAACAATTATTGAGTGCAAATATACCTTGGTACTAGGCTGAATCCTGAGATTCAGCATTAATAATTATTACTATTATTTCCATTTATCTATAAGAAAATTAAGGAACAGAGAATTTGTTCAAGGTCACAATGTAAGTGATAAGAGTTAGATTTGAACTTAAGCAGACTGGTTCCAAAGTGTGCTCGTAACATCTTTTTTTTTTTGTTACTGTTGGGAGTTCATTGAGGGTACAATAAGCCAGGTTACACTGGTTGCATTTGTTAGGTAAAGTCCCTCTTGCAATCATGTCTTGCCCCCATAAATTGTGACACACACCAAGGCCCAACCCCTCCCTCCTTCCCTCTCTCTGCTTTTCCTTCCCCCCCATGACCTTAATTGTCATTAATTGTCCTCATATCAAAATTGAATACATAGGATTCATGCTTCTCCATTCTTGTGATGCTTTACTAAGAATAATGTCTTCCACACCATCCAGGTAAATACCAAAGATGTAAAGTCTCCATTTTTTTTAAATAGCTGAATAGTATTCCATGGTATACATATACCACAGCTTGTTAATCCATTCCTGAGTTGGCGGGCATTTAGCCTGTTTCCACATTTTGGCGATTGTAAACTGAGCTGCCATAAACTGTCTACTACAAGTGTCCTTATGATAAAAGGATTTATTTTTCCTTCTGGATAGATGCCCAGTAATGGGATTGCAGGATCAAATGGGAGGTCTAGCTTGAGTGCTCTGAGGTTTCTCCATACTTCCTTCCAGAAAGGTTGTACTAGTTTGCAGTCCCACCAGCAGTGTAAAAGTGTTCCCTTCTCTCCACATCCACGCCAGCAACTGCAGTTTTGAGATTTTGTGTTGTGGGCCCTTCTCATGGGGTTAGATGGTATCTCAGGGTGGTTTTGATTTGCATTTCTCTAATAGATAGGGATGATGAACATTTTTTCATATGTTTGTTACCCATTCATCTGTCTTCTTTAGAGAAGGTTCTATTCATGTCTCTTGCCCATTGAAGTATGGGATTGTTGGCTTTTTTCATGTGGATTAATTTGAGTTCTCTATAGATCCTAGTTATCAAGCTTTTGTCTGATTGAAAATATGCAAATATCCTTTCCCATTGTGTAGGTTGTCTCTTTGCTTTGGTTGTTGTCTCCTTGGCTGTACAGAAGCTTTTCAGCTTAATGAAATCCCGTTTGTTTATTTTTGTTGTTGTTGCAATTGCCATGGCAGTCTTCTTCATAAAGTCTTTCCCCAGGCCAATATCTTCCAGTGTTTTTCCTATGCTTTCTTGGAGGATTTTTATTGTTTCATGCCTTAAATTTAAGTCCTTTATCCATCTTGAATCAATTTGTGTGAGTGGGGAAAGGTGTGGGTCCAGTTTCAGCCTTTTACATGTGGATATCCAGTTCTCCCAACACCATTTATTGAATAGGGAGTCTTTCCCCCAAGGTATGTTCTTGTTTCGTTTATCGAAGATTAGGTGGTTGTAAGATGTTAGTTTCATTTCTTGGTCTTCTATTCGATTTGAAATGTCTATGTCTCTATTGTTGTGCCAGTACCATGCTGTCTTGACCACAGTGGCTTTGTAGTACAGCCTAAAATCTGGTATGCTGATGCCCCCAGCTTTATTTTTATTACTAAGAACTGCCTTAGCTATACGGGGTATTTTCTGGTTCCATACAAAATGCAGAATCATTTTCTCCAAATCTTGAAAGTACGATGTTGGTATTTTGATAGGAATGGCATTGAATAGGTAGATTGCTGTGGGAAGTATAGACATGTTAACAATGTTCATTCTTCCCATCCATGAGCATGGTATGTTCTTCCATTTGTTAATATCCTCTGCTATTTCCTTTCTGAGGATTTCATAATTTTCTTTATAGAGGTCCTTCACCTCCTTCGTTAGGTATATTCCTAGGCATTTCATTTTCTTTGAAATTATGGTGAAAGGAGTTGTGTCCTTAATTAGATTCTCATCTTGACTGTTATTGGTGTATACAAAGGCTACTGACTTGTGGACATTGATTTTATATCCTGAAACATTACTGTATTTTTTGATGACTTCTAGGAGTCTTGTGGTTGAGTCTTTGGGATTCTCTAAGTATAAGATCATGTCGTCAGCAAAGAGGGAGAGTTTGACTTCCTTTGCTCCCATTTGGATTCCCTTATTTCCTTGTCTTGCCTAATTGTATTGGCTAGAACTTCCAGCACTATGTTGAATAGTAAAGGTGACAGAGGACAACCTTGTCTGGTTCCAGTTCTAAGAGGAAAAGCTTTCAGTTTTACTTCATTGAGTAAAATATTAGCTGTGGGTTGGTCATAGATAGCTTCAATCAGTTTTAGAAATGTGCCACCTATGCCTATACTCTTCAGTGTTCTAATTAGAAAAGGATGCTGGATTTTATCAAATGCTTTTTCTGCATCTATTGAGAGGATCATATGATCTTTATTTTTGCCTCTGTTAATATGGTGGATAACGTTTATGGACTTGCATATGTTAAACCAGCCTTGCATCCCTGGGATGAAACCTACTTGATCATGATGAATGACTTTTTTGATGATAAGCTGTAATCTATTGGCTAGGATTTTGTTGAGAATTTTTGCATCTGTATTCATGAGTGAGATTGGTCTGAAATTCTCCTTTTTGTTTGGGTCTTTTCCTGGTTTTGGTATCAGGGTGATGTTTGCTTCTTAGAATGCGTTGGGGAGGATTCCTTCTTCCTCAATTTTTTGGAATAATTTTTGCAGTACAGGAATAAGCTCTTCCTTGAAGGTTTGATAGAATTCTGGTGTGAAGCCATCTGGACCAGGGCATTTTTTGGTTGGAAGATTTTTTATTGTTTCTTTGATCTCAGTGCTTGAAATTGGTCTGTTCAGGAGCTCTATTTCTTCCTGGGTAAGTCTAGGGAGAGGGTGTGATTCCAAATATTGATCCATTTCCTTTGCATTGTCAAAGTTCTGGACATAGAGTTTCTGGTAGTATTCAGAGATGATCTCTTGTATCTCTGTGGGATCAGTTGTTATTTCCCCTTTATCATTTCTGATTGAGGTTACTAGAGATTTTACTGTTGTATTTCTCATTAGTCTGGCCAATGGTTTATCTATTTTATTTATTTATTTATTTATTTTTTTTTTTGTAGAGACAGAGTCTCATTGTACCGCCCTTGGTAGAGTGCCGTGGCGTCACACGGCTCACAGCAACCCCTAACTCCTGGGCTTACGCGATTCTCTTGCCTCAGCCTCCCGAGCAGCTGGGACTACAGGCGCCCGCAACAACGCCCAGCTATTTTTTTGTTGTAGTTTGGCCGGGGTGGGTTTGAACCCGCCACCCTCAGCATATGGGGCCAGCGCCCTACTCACTGAGCCACAGGCGCCGCCCCTATTTTATTTATTTTTTTAAAAAAGTCAACTCCTTGTTTCATTAATTTTCTGAATGATTCTTTTGTTTTCAATTTCATTGATCTCTGATTTGATTTTGGAGATTTCTTTTCTTCTACTGACATTAGGCTTAGATTGTTCTTTTTCCAACTCCATAAGATGGCTTGTGAGATTGTTGATGCGCTCTCTTTCTATTTTTCGAATGTAGGCATCTGAAGTGATAAATTTTCCTCTCAAAACTGCTTTTGTAGTATCCCACAGGTTTTGGTAGCTTGTGTCTTCATTGTTGTTATGCTCAAAGAAGTGAATGATTTCCTGTTTTATGTCTTCCTGCACCCATCTGTTATTCAACAGAAGATTGTTTAATATGCATGCCTTTGTGTGGTGTCAAGCATTTTTGTTAGAGTTGAGTTCCACCTTTAGTGCCTTATGGTCTGAGAGGATACAAGGTAAAATTTCAATTCTTTTGCTTCTATTGATATTTGTTTTGTGTCCCAGGATATGATCAATTTTGGAGAATGTTCCATGGAGTGATGAGAAGAACGTACATTCTTTATTTTGGGGATGGAGTGTTCTATATGTGTCTATCAAGCACAGTTGTTCTAGGGTCTCATTTAAATCTCTTATATCTTTGTTTAATTTCTGTTTAGAGGATCTGTCCAGCTATGTAAGAGGAGTGTTGAAGTCCCCTGTAATTATGGTATTATCAGATATCATATTGCTCAGACTGAATAAGGTCTGTTTCAAGATTCTGGGAGCATTTAAATTTGGTGCATAAATATTTAGAATTGAAACGTCTTCTCGTTGTATTTTTCCCTGGCACAATATAAAGTGACCATCTTTGTCTTTTTTGACTTTAGTTGCTTTAAATCCACATGTATCTAAAAATAAGATCACAAGTCCTCTTTTCTTATGAATTCCATTTGCCTGAAAAATTATCTTCCAACCCTTGATTCGGAGTTTTAATTTGACTTTTGAAGCCAGGTGTGTTTCTTGCAGACAGCAAATGGATGGCTTGTGTTTTTTAATCCAGTCAGCCAATCTATGTCTCTTCAGTGGGGAATTCAAGCCATTAACATTTATTGAGATAATTGATAAATGTGGTAGTATTCTATTCATCTTATTTTGTGAGAGTCCATTGCTTAGTTTTATCTTTTGCATCAGTGTGGAGGTTAGTTTCTGTGCTTTAATTTCTGAGTTTTTACTTTGCTGCTGATCCATTGTGATAGTGTGTAGAACAGGTTGAAGTATTTCCTGTAGAGCTGGTCTTGTTGTGGCGAATTTCCTCAATGTTTGTACATGCATAAATGATTTGATTTCTCTGTCAACTGGAAGCTTATCTTAGCAGGATACAAAATTCTGGGCTGGAAATCGTTCTGTTTAAGTAGATTAAAGGTAGATGATCATTGTCTTCTTCCTTGGATAGTTTCATTAGAGAAGTCTGCAGTCACTCTGATGGATTTGCCCCTGTAGGTTAACTGGCCATTACTTCTGGGAGCTTGCAGAATCTTTTCTTTTGTCTTACTTTGGACAGGTTCATCACAATGTGTATTGGAGAGGCTCGGTAGAGTTGAGGTGACCTGGGGTTTGATATCTCTCTGAAAGCAGTGTGTCAGAATCTTTGGCGATATTTGGGAAATTTTCTTTTATAATATTCTCTAGTATGGGTTCCATTCCTCTGGGGCATTCTTCTTCCCCTTCTGGGATTCCTATAACTCATATGTTGGAACGCTTCATAAAGTTCCATAATTCTGACAGTGAACGTTCTGCTTTCTCTCTCTTCTTTTCTGCCTCTTTTACTATCTGAGTTATCTAAAGAACTTTGTATTCTACCTCGGAAATTCTTTCTTCTGCATGGTGTAACCTCTTGCTGATACCTTCCATTCCATGTCTAAGTTCCCTAATTGACTGTTTCAGTTCCTTCAGCTCTGCTATATTGTTTCTATATTCTTCATATCATTCATCTCTTATTTGATTCTGTTTTTGGATTTCCTTTTGGTTATTTTCCACTTATTAGCAGTTTCCTTCATTGTTTCCATCATTTCCTTCATTGTTTTCATCATGTGTATTCTAAATTCCATTTCTGTCATTCCCAACATTTCTTTATTGGTGGAATCCTCTGCAGTAGCTACCTCATGGTCCCTTGGAGGGGTTGTTCTGGACTGGTTCTTCATGTTGCCTGGAGTTTTCTGCTGATTCTTCCTCATGAGTGATTTCTTTTTATCTGTTTCCTTGTCCTAATTTTCCTTTCACTTCCTCTTGCTCTTTAAGTTCCTGTGCCTGTGGGCTAAGGTTTCGATGAGTCCTTTTGGTATAGGACCAGAAGAATGAGAAGGTTGAAAAGGAAGAAGGGATAAAAGAAAGAAGGAGAGAATAAAAAGAAAATAGAGAAAGGAGAGGGGGTGGTTAAAAGGAATATTGACAAAAAGAAGAGAGGCACAGAAAGAGGGATACAGAGTAATATAGTGTGCAGTAGGATACTTTGACACAACCTTAAAAAAATCCCAACCCCTGGAGGTGCCCGTTTGAGTGGTTCCCTTGAGGTCAGCAACTCTTTGCTAAGTTGATCAGACACAGTACCCCACCTCCACCAAGTAGAGAGGAAAGACAAAAATGCTATAAAGCAAACCAAAACAAGCAAACAGAAAAGTTTACGGGATATAATTGGGTGAAAAACCAAATAATAGGCATAGAAACACTAGCAAAAATGAAGTTATAGTTATTGGAAAAAGCAACAATGGGAAATTGTATTCATACTGGAAAACTGGAGAAAGAAAAGAAAAAATCTGTACGGAAAAGGTTGAAATTAAAAAGTGAAACAACAACAGCAACATCAAAATAAACAAAAAAGAAAACAAAATAAAAACAACCAAAAACAAAGCAGTCTATATATCTTGTTGAATATTGTCTGGGCAATAGGTGGTCTTCTGGAGTATGATATGTTAATTACAATGCTGATACGAGTGGAGGCCTCTGCTGATTTCTCAAACCCCACAGGGTAGACACCCTAAGTCTCTCTTCAGCCCTCTTAAAAGGCACTTTAAGCATCTAAACTTGCTAAACAGAAGCTTTCCCAGGAAAGTGTTTGTCGCTGGAATCACTGCTGAAGTGGCTATCCACTTGCCCAGTGTGCCAAAACCAGTCTCACTCTGCCCCTGAGGGTTAGGGCTGTAAAGCAGCTCAGACCCCACCTTTAGGCTGCTCAGTCACTGGGTTACTAGCTCCCACCCGATCCTTGCTCTGCAACCCCTAGGGCAGACCTTGTCGGGGCAGTTCTCTCACAATGGCTCCCTGTAGCCCTTAGCCAAACACTCCACTCAGCTCCGTCCGTCTGGCTCAGCGGCTCAGTCTGGGGTCCCAGACAATGCCCACATTCTCCGCACTCCTGCTCAAGCTCTCCCCAAGGCAATTCAACTGAGTGCCAAGTCCAAAAACACCAAAACAGTTCACAGGTAAGGCCTTTCTGGTTTGCAGTCTCGTTGCTACTGCACTCACAGCTGTGGGCGGGATTAGACCCATCGAACACACAGAATTACTTGCCAGTTTTCCACTGTTTCTGTTCTCCTCTTGGGGTCCAGAAGTCTCTCGCTGACTCCCTGTATCCTCAAAGGGATGATTATAGGCAGATCCCACCAGCCAGAGATGCCTGGAGTCTTATCTCCCCAGACTCACGGTGCCCAGATGCAAGGAAGCTGTTACTCGGCCACCATCTTGCTCTCCCCCTCAACATCTTTTTTTTATTATTTATTTATTTATTTATTTATTGAGACAGACTCTATGTCACCCTCCGTAGACTGCCGTGCCATTACAGCTCACAGCAACCTCCAACTCTTGGGCTTAACAGATTCTCTTGCCTCAGCCTCCTAAGAAGCTGGGACTACAGGCAACTGCCACAACACCTCGCTATTTTTTTGTTGCAGTTGTTTAGCAGGCCGGGGCAGAGTTTGACCCCATCACCTTTGGTGTATGTGGCTGGCACCATAACCACTGAGCTATGGGTCCCAAGCCTCATTTATTTATTTTTGATACAGAGTCTCACTTTCTTTCCCCAAGTTGAGTGCCATGGCATCAGAGCTCACAGCAACCTCAAACTTTTGGGCTCAAGCGATACTCTTACCTCAGCATCCTGAGTAGCTGGACTATAGGCACCAACCACAATGCCAAGCTATTTTTTTTTAGAGAAGTCTCACACTTGCTCAGCCTGGGCTCAAACTTCTGAACTCAATAAACACACCTCCCTTGGCCTCCCAGAGTCATAGGAATGCAGATATGAGCCACTAGACCCAGCCTGCTCATAACATCTAAACTAAACTTCTTTGATCATACTTTTCTGTGTTACAAATTGCCCTGTGGTCCTGTCCTAGAACAGTGTCATTGAGCACAGATAAGCAGGATATATATATTAGGATAAAATTTTGGTATATTTACCTAGAAACAAAATATAATTGATTTCAAACACTCCATAGAACATGTTTAAGAGATCATTCCTTCTAAAAGAGGAAAAATCAGCTCGGTGCCCATAGCACAGTGGTTACGGAGCCAGCCACATACACGGAGGTTGCGGGTTTGAACCTGGTCCAGGCCAGCTAAACAATGACAACTGCAACAAAAAATAGCCAGGTGTTGTGGCAGATGCCTGTAGTCCCAGCTACTTGAGAGGCTGAGGCAAGAGAATCTCTTAAGTCCAAGAGTTTCAGGTTGCTGTGAGCTGTCACGCCATGGCATTCTACTGAGGGCAACATAGTAAGACTCTATCTCAAAATAAATAAATAAATACATAAATAAATAAAAAAAACCCTAGAAGATCCATAGTTAAAATACCAATTTCTTTAGCTATTATGAGCACCTGGAAAATAGAGCCAAATAAAGACAAGAAGAACCAGTAAAAGACTATCAATCATTCAGGTGGTCAAGCAGGGAGAGAGAGTTCTGGGATGATATCTATCACTTGTATGATTCAACCAAGTGAGTCAAAACTCAGAAACTTCTAAGGGAGAAGTAATAGAACGCCAAAAAAGAACCTTCCAACAGAAAAATAGGCAATGAACATGAAAGACAGGTCATAGAAAAATAAATAAATGGCCATGATGGAATAATAAGAATGAGACTTTTTCTCACCATTACAAGTAGAAAAGTGAAAAATAAACAAAAAAAACTGTTCTCAGACATCTGATGAGAGACATTAGAGAACTTTTTTTTTTTTTTTTTTGTAGAGAGAGAGTCTCAGTTTATGGCCCTCTGTAGAGTGCCGTGGTGTCACACAGCTCACAGCAACCTCCAACTCCTGGGTTTTTAAGCGATTCTCTTGCCTCAGCCTCCCGAGTAGATGGGACTACAGGCGCCCGCCACAACGCCCGGCTATTTTTTGGTTGCAGTTTGGCCGGGGCCGGGTTTGAACCCGCCACCCTCGGTATATGGGGCCGGCGCCCTACTCACTGAGCCACAGGCGCCGCCAACATTAGAGAACTTTAATCCCTTTGACAGGAGGAAAATTAAGTGAGTACTATAACTACCACGAATTTCTGCCTGGAAGCGCTTTCCATAATGTAGTGATCTGAGGGGAATCCCATGCAGAATATAGCACTTTTATGGAATTTAGGAGATAGAGAAAGGAGTTCAAAAAAGAGAAGTAGCAGAAATATATGGGAAAGAGAATAGAGAAAAGAGAGTCATGCCAAGAAAAGAACTGCTGAACCCTGGAAAGGATTTTTCTGTGTCCTTCCTGAATACCAAAGCACACACAAGTAGAGCAAAACTCCATAAAGACAAGCAAAGAACAATGAGAGATTTATAAGAACAATTCTCAGAGTCTAATGAAGTTAGGAAATATTCGAGTTCTGATTAGCTAGATTACAGAGTCCTTATTGAACATCAATGTTCACACCTTAAGCAGAGGACTATTCTAGCCTTAGAACAAAGGCTTCTATAATAATCTGCCCAAAGAAAGCTTAAAAACAATCCAGAATGAACTAAGCTATTCAGCAAGTAACTCAATCTATTGTGAAAACAAATTTTAATATTCTTTAAGTGAGGAAATAAAATCCATTCATCACCATAATATTCATAAGGTCTTATATCTAGTAAAAAATTACTAACTTGGAAAGAAGAAAGTATGAAGTAACTACAAAAAATCAGCCAAGAAAAACAAACCCAGAAACAAGAGTGTAATCTTTAAAGACATAATGAATAAAAAGTGGAAGATATATAAAAAAAACTAATAAAATTTCTGGAGATGAAAATTTCAATATTTGAAGTGAATAATTTACTAGATGGCATAGACACTACAGAAAAAATGAGTGAACTTAAAAATATAACACTAAAGGCTGGGCATGGTGGCTCATGCCTGTAATCCTAGCACTCTGGGAGGCCAAGGAGGGTGGATTGCTTCAGCTCAGGAGTTCAAGACCAGCCTGAGCAAGAGCAATTGATGTCTTTACTAAAAACAGAAAAACTAGATGGGGATTGTGGTGGGCACATGTAATCCCAGTTACCCGGGAGGCTGAAGGAAGAGGATCACTTGAGCCCAGGAGTTTGAGGTCACTGTGAGCTATGACACCATGGCATTCTACCCAGGGTAACAGAGTGAGACTCTGTCTTTAAACACACACACACACACACACACACACACACACACACACACACACACACACACTGCATATTCCCAGGAAAGGCACCATACTCAGAAAAGGCCGGAGAAGATCGAAGATCTTAAGTTTACACTTCAGGTTAATCCTATGACAATCAAAAACAAAACAAAAAACAACAAACCTTGGAGAAGGTAGAGATTCTGATTTCATGAGTCTCTACATTATTAAAATATTAAATTTTATTAAACATTAATTTATTAAACATTAAACATTATTAAAATGTTCAGTTTTTTGGGGGGGAAACAGAAGACATATAAAGAAACAGGGAAGCATTGCCAATTTAAAATAGGAAAATAAACCAACCTGAGGCATAGAATCTCACTTTGTTGCCCTTGGTAGAGTGCCATGGCATCACAGAATCCTCAAACTCTTGGGCTCGAGCCATTCTCTTGCCTCAGTCTCCCAAATATATTGCTGGGACACAGGCGCCCGCCGCAATGCCCTGTCGGCTCCAGCTTATCTATTGTCCAGACAAGGACGGCTGTGCTATCTTACTCAGGAACAATTACCCTTAGGTGCCTGAGGGCTATTTGCCTTAGCAGAAGGGAGAGAGAGAGAAACAGTCTTAGTAAGAAAGTAAATCTTAGCAGTCTTTTGGGAGAGACACTGGGCAGACACCCTGCAGGCAGGAGAAGTGTAAGAGTCAGAGTGAGAGAGCCTGTGAAAGAATGAGCACTCCCTGACTGCCTTCTCCTGTAGCTTCTTACACACGTAATCCCACAATACCATGGCTACTTGCACCACAGGTGTAGAGACTGCCAATCACTGATATTCTTATCTCCCAAGCTCTCATTTTAAGGAGAGCCGAATCCCTTCCCCATGCACTTATCACCAACGTGTTACATTACTGAGATATTACCAGCGTTTCTTATAATCAGAGTAGTCCAAGCTTAACTCTCACTTCTCCTTCCCATACCGTATATGGTCTGCTACACATTCCCCCCTTTTGTATACCTTACAATAGCTTTTAATAGGCAAGGGCAGTTGTTCTTGTTGTTCAGCTCTTTCTCTTGGTAGGTGAAAGAATAAAGAATATAAGGTGATTTTCAAAGTTCAGAATTCCAAGTAGGGGCTCTTTAAATGACGGAGCCCCTGTCTAACTCAAGCTTCAGCTGCCACTAGGGAAAAGATAGTGATTCTAATGTCAATTACTTTAAAGTTATTTCAAACTGAGAAAAATCTTTGGCTGAGAGAATTTACAATACAAAGGTCCTGCTTAAAGGGGAAGCTTTTTCTTTGCTATATGAATTGTAATTAACAGATGGATAAACAAAGGGTCCTGCTTTCCTTGCGTCTTTGCAAGCATGGATCTTACTCCTGCTTTTCCAGTGGTCCCGCTTTTCATGGTTCTTGGTAGCAAAGATCCTACTTTTTGGAAGAAGGGTTCTGCTTTTCCAGAGGCCCTGCTTTTTGCGGTCCTTGGTAGCAAATGTCCTATGGCTTTCACCACCCTTTGCTACTTCTGCTAGTAGCTAGTGAGCAAGATACCGCCTTTTGCTACTTCTGTCTTTAGCAGCTGGAGAACAAAGACATCCCTTTTCTTGCAGAGTTTCTCCTTTGCTAGTTGAATCCAAGCCTTATAGAGGGGGGCGCCCAACTACTGAAGGGGGCTGTGAAGAGAAGCCCTAACTATTCGGTGCTGAACTACTCAAAAGGGGTGCCAAAGGGGACACCGAACTACTTACGGGTGGACTGAAGGGGGCACCAAACTACTTAAAGGGGGCGCCAAAGGGGATGCCCAAATACTTAAAGGGGCACCGAAGGGGCTCGTTTATTTTCCCCATGTTTGTATCTGGGGTGCCAAAGATCTGGCACACTGCAGGCAGGATCCTCGTTGGCATAAAGTTGAATGAATTACACTGCTTTACCAAAGAATAGTTTGAAATGAAGGTATTAAAGAAGCTGCATTGTTTTATTTTCTGTATGTACCAGTGGGTCCTGATTTTGGCCCAAGTGATAGTTTCCCTATGATAAGGGTGTTCCATACTTACCAAATCGAGAGTGGCATTCATTTGCCCAATGGCACCCCTTTCTACACCTGGAACATACACTTGGACGTTTATTGTTTTTTTCCTTTATGGCACTCTTTTTTCATATGGCCTAGCTTCCCAAACTTATGGCATCTAATTTTAACTGGGGGATTTCTTAACTGATCTTCTAGCTGCTTAATCTGAGTTGCCGTGACGATATAGCATTTAATGGCTTCAATTATGAAATTCATTCAGTCTTTGAACTGTTTAATCTGATCTTTTAACTGTTAATTACAGAGTATTCTGAGCTTAACTCTCACTTCTCCTTCCCATATACTATATGGTCTGCTACAACACCAGACTATTTTTTTGTTTTTGTTATTTTTAGCAAGTCCAGGCTGGGCTGGAACCCACCAGCTCTGGTGCATGTGGCTGGTGCCCTACCCACTGAGCTACGGGCACTGCCTACACAAAGACTTTAAAACAACTTATTAATGCTCAAAGAACTAAAGGAGACATGGAGAAAATCATGAATGTGATGTATGAACAAAATGGAAATATCGAAAGAAACAGAAAACCTAGGCCAAGTGAGGTGGCTCACACCTGCAATCCTAGAAGAAGGTGGGTGAATTGATTGAGCTCATAGACCAGCCTGAGCAAGAGGGAAATCTCATCTCTAAAAATAGCCAGGTGTTGTGGTGGGTACTTGTAGTCCCAGCTACTCGGGAGGCTGAGGCAAGAGGATCACTTGAACCCAAGAATTTGAGGTTGCTGTGAGCTATGATGCCACAGTGTTCTACCCAGGGTGACAGAGTGAGACTCTTGTCTCAAAAGAAAGAAAGAAAAAGAGAGAGAGAGAAACCAAAAAGAAATTCTAGAAATTTAGAAATTCTAAAACATACAATAACAAAAATGAGAAATTCACTATAAGGACTGAAAGACAAATTTGAGCAGGTGGAAGAAAGAACCAGTGAATTTGAAGACAGGGCAATTCAAATTATTGTGTAAAGAATAAAAAGAAAAGAATTGAAGTGAACAGAGCTTAAGAAGTGTTCTTAAGAACAGAGCAGTGGGACACCATCAAAGGGACCAATAGACACACTGGGAGAGTCCTAGAAGAACAGAGAGAGGAGGACAGAGACATTATTTCAAGAAATAATGGCTGAAAGCTTTCCAAATTGGATGAAAGGCATGACTATAAATATCGACAAGGTTCAACTCAATCTAAATAAGAACAATGCCAAGGCACATTATAGTCAATCTGCTAAAAACCAAAGAGAAAACGTTGAAAGCAGCAAGAGAAAAGCAATTCATCACATACAAGGAACCATCGATAAGATTAACAGCAGAATTCTCATCAGAAAGTTTGACAGCCAGAGGCAGTGGGCTGAAAAAGTCAAAATGTTAAAAGGAATAACTGTCAATCTAGAATCCTATATTTGGCAAAAACTTTCTTTCAAAATAAAGAAAAAAGGTGGAGACAAGATGGCTGACTGAAGCCAGCTTTCCACAGAGGCTCCCGTCCAGAAGGAGAGTTAAAGGACAAAAATTTAGCAAGTAACCTGGTGGATTTGAGCTGCACCAAGAGAGAAGGTTGAAGAACGCACGTCAACCCCGCTGAGGTGAGCTGCGACCACAAGGACACAAACAAAAGGTACAAAATCCATCACCAAGCGGACGGGAGTCCCATCCTCCATGAGAACAGCTCCGAGTGCCCCACAAACAAACGGGCAGAGTTCAAAGGTCCTCCCACTACACTCCACAGGACAGACCCTCTAAAAACTGGACCTGCCTCCCCTAATAGGGTGCCATGGCATTCTCCTGCCAGGCATAAAACTGTATAAAACTGTATATATTCTCTACTTACAACTCTGAGCTCCCAGAACTCCCTGGAGGCCTGTCCCCCAGGAGTTCAGATGCTTGGGTGAGTTCTCAAGGGGTGTGGACAGTGCCTAAACTGCAGCTTGTCAGTGCTGACTCCAGGGCACGGGAGTGAGGAGAGGACGATCGGCTGAGAGGGAACCACACCAGAGCAGCAGTTCCCTGAGGCACAGAGTGGCAGCCGTCTTTTAGCAGCAATACGGCCAGGCATAAAACTGTGTAAAACTGTATATATTCTCTACCTGCAACTCTGAGCTCCCAGCACTCTCCTCCACTCTCACTCTGAGGTCTGGAAGCCTGTCCCCCAGGAGTCCAGATTCTTGGGTGATTTTTCGAGGGGTGTGGACAGTGCCTAAACTGCAGCTGGTCAGTTCTGACTCTGGGGTGTGGGAGCGAGGAGAGGATGGTTGGTTGAGAGGGAACAACACCAGAGCAGCAGTTCCCTGAGACTCGGAGCAGCAGCTGTTTTTAGCAGCAATACAGCTCACTCCTGGATATTCTGAAGCCACACCGCGTCTCCCTGGGCAACCAGAGGAGGCTGGCAACAACCCGGGAGTAAAGGATTTGCCTGAGGCAGTACCGACTCACAGACCCGGGAAGCTCCCAGGGCGGGGCTGACCCAGAGGACCACTTTACTGAGCCTAAGATGCACCTGGCCCTCAGGGGATCGTCAGCCTATAGACAAAGGAAGGCAGCAGGATAGAACTGACAGGTAATCTAATACAAACCTGCAGGAGCAAAGACAGGGCTTTGGAACTCAAAACAGCTTCTCTTCTGCAGGGGAATTTAGCAGTTCTGTTCGGTTCTGTCAGTAACATCAATCAGGGGCAGGGCTGGACCCAACTGAACACCCCCCAACCTCACCAAGCACCCGAGGCTATCAGGCCTCACCTCCTCCTGCTAGATAGAGGCAGAGCGCAGAGGCCTGGCAGATTTCCTTGTGATTCAGGCAGGTGCAAACCCCAGGAGTATCTGTTCACTACAGGCAACTGGGTCAGCCAACTGCAGGGTTATCAGTGACTGGGTGTGACAGAGGTGCAAGGTGGGGAAGGAGGCATCAACCTTCCCAGACTGATCTATTTGCTGGGTGGCTGCTCCTAACTCCACGCAGCACTGGAGCAAGCCATATCAGAGTAGTCACCAGACCCCTGTGATCCAGTTCCCAGAGACCTTTTAAACTCTCCCACCCGAGACAGGTGCTGACTGAGACAATTGATTTGGACCTTTTGAACTGAGCCAATCACGTGAGGACTATTTAGGTGGTGCCCTGGGTGTGTGGTTGTAGGAAGGTTTGATTTTCCTTTTCCAATTGTTGCCTGTGGTGGGTGGGGTGACTTAATTGCTGGTATTTCTCCACAGCTTAGACGTCAACCCAGAGTAACTGTTTCACTAGGGTTAAACAGAAACCAGCTGAAAATAAGACAGAACCATTTAGCCCCACCACACCAAACAGGCCCCCAGTTTCTCAGGCCACAGCACTGTACGGGTCCTCGACAAAGCTCCAGGGGAAAAATTAAAGGGAGTAAAACAATCATGGGGTGGAATCAGTAGAAAAACTCTGGTAACATGAATAACCAGAATAGACCAACCCCCCCCCCCAAGAAAGATATGGCAGATGCAATTGAAGATCCCATTCATAAACAACTGGCCGAGATGTCAGAAATCGAATTCAGAATTTGTTTGTTTTTTTTTTTTTAATTTTTTTATTAAATCATAACTGTATACAATGATATGATTATGGGGCATCAAACACTCACTTCATATGCCATTTGACACATTTTTATCACAGTGGTTAACATAGCCTTTCCGGCGTTATCTCAGTTACTGTGCCAAAACATTTACATTCTACATTTACCAAGTTTCGCAAATAACCCTGTAAGATGAACCACAGGTGTGATCCCACCGATTCCCCTCCCTCTACCCCCCCCTTTCCCACTTCCCCCTATTGTTAAGTTGTAGCTGGGTTATAGCTTTCATGTGAGAGTCCCAAATTAGTTTCATAGTAGGGCTGTGTACATTGGGTATTTTTTCTTCCATTCTTGGGATACTTTACTAAGAAGAATATGTTCCAGCTCCATCCATGTAAACATGAAAGAGGTAAAGTCTCCATCTTTCTTTAAGGCTGCATAGTATTCCATGGTATACATATACCACAATTTATTAATCCATTCGTGGATTGATGGGCACTTGGGCTTTTTCCATGACTTAGCTATTATGAATTGGGCTGCAATAAACATTCTGGTACAAATATCTTTGTTATGTTGTGATTTTTGGTCTTCTGGGTATATGCCCAGCAGAGGAATTACAGGATTGAATGGCAGATCTATTTTTAGATATCTGAGTGTTCTCCATATATCTTTCCAAAAGGAATGTATTAATTTGCATTCCCACCAGCAGTGCAGAAGTGTTCCCTTTTCTGCGCATCCACGCCAACATCTCTGGTCTTGAGATTTTGTGATATAGGATAGTCTCATTGGAGTTAGATGATATCTCAAAGTAGTTTTGATTTGCATTTCTCTGATGATTAAAGATGATGAGCATTTTTTCATATGTCTGAAGGCCTTGCGCCTGTCTTCTTCAGAGAAGTTTCTCTTCAAATCCCTTGCCCAGCCTGCGATGGGATCCCCTGTTTTTTTCTTGCTGATGCGTTTGAGTTCTCTGTGGATTCTGGTTATTAAACCTTTGTCAGAGTTATACCCTGCAAATATTTTCTCCCATTCTGAGGGCTGTCTGCTTGCTCTGCTTACTGTGTTCTTAGCTGTGCAGAAGCTTTTTAGTTTGATCAAGTCCCAGTAGTGTATTTTTGAAGCTGCTTCAATTGCCCGGGGGGTTCTCCTCATGAAATACTCACCCAGACCAATTTCTTCAAGGGTTTTCCCTGCATTCTCCTCTAGTATTTTTATAGTTTCATGTCTTAAGTTTAAATCTTTAATCCAATGAGAGTCTATCTTAGTTAATGGTGAAAGGTGTGGGTCCAATTTCAGTCTTCTGCAGGTTGCCAGCCAGTTCACCCAGCACCATTTGTTAAATAGGGAATCTTTTCCCCACTGAATGTTTTTAATTGGCTTGTCAAAAATCAAATAGCAGTAAGTAGCTGGATTCATCTCTTGGTTCTCTATTCTATTCCAGATATCTACTTCTCTGTTTTTGTGCCAATACCATGCTGTTTTCATCACTATCGATTTGTAGTAAAGTCTGAGGTCTGGTAGTGTGATTCCTCCTGTTTTGTTTTTATTTCTGAGTAATGTCTTGGCTATTCGAGGTTTTTTCTGATTCCATATAAAACGAAGTAATGTTTTTTCAAGATCTTTAAAATATGACAGTGGAGCTTTAATAGGGAGTGCGTTGAAAGTATATATTGCTTTGGGTAGTATGGACATTTTGATAATGTTGATTCTTCCTAGCCATGAGCATGGTATGTTTTTCCATTTGTTAACATTTTCAGCTATTTCTTTTCTTAGAGTTTCATAGTTCTCTTTATAGAGATCTTTCACGTCTTTTGTTAGGTAAATTCCCAAATATTTCATCTTCTTTGGCACTACTGTGAATGGGATAGAGTCCTTAACTGCTTTTTCAATTTGACTGTTGTTGGTGTATATAAAGGCTACCGATTTATGAATGTTGATTTTGTAACCTGAGATGCTGCTGTATTCCTTGATCACTTCTAGGAGTTTTGTAGTAGAGTTCCTAGTGTTTTCCAGATACACAATCACATCATCTGCGAAGAGCGAGAGTTTGATCTCTTCTGACCCTATATGGATACCCTTGATCGCCTTTTCTTCCCTAATTGCGGTGGCTAAAACTTCCATTACAATGTTGAAAAGCAATGGAGACAATGGGCAGCCTTGTCTGGTTCCTGATCTGAGTGGAAATGATTCCAATTTAACTCCATTCAATATGATATTGGCTGTGGGTTTGCTGTAGATAGCCTCTATCAGTTTAAGAAAAGTCCCTTCTAGACCAATTTTCTTGAGTGTTCTGATCATGAAGGGATGCTGGATATTATCAAAAGCTTTTTCTGCATCAATTGAGAGAATCATATGGTCTTTGTTTTTTAATTTGTTTATGTGCTGAATTACATTTATAGATTTACGTTTATTGAACCAGCCTTGAGACCCTGGGATAAAACCAACTTGGTCATGATGTATAATTTGTTTGATGTGTTGCTGGATTCTGTTTGTTAGGATCTTGTTGAATATTTTTGCATCTATATTCATTAGTGATATTGGTCTATAATTTTCTTTTCTTGTTGGGTCTTTTCCTGGTTTGGGGATCAGGGTGATATTTGCTTCATAGAACGTGTTGGGTAGTCTTCCTTCTTTTTCTACCTTTTGGAACAGGTTGAGTAATATAGGTACTAATTCCTCTTTAAAGGTTTGGTAGAATTCTGACGTGAAACCATCTGGTCCCGGGCTTTTCTTTTTAGGGAGGTTTTGTATAGTTGATGCTATTTCTGAACTTGATATGGGTCTGTTCAACATTTCCACTTGATTCTGGTTAAGTCTTGGAAGGTGGCGTGCTTCCAAGTATCGGTCTATTTCCTTCAGATTTTCATATTTCTGAGAATAAAGTTTCTTGTAATATTCATTAAGGATTTTTTGGATTTCTGATGAGTCTGTGGTTATTTCGTCTTTGTTGTTTCTGATTGATGATATTAGAGATTTTACTCTTTTTTTCCTGATTAGGTTGGCCAGAGGTTTATCTATTTTATTGACCTTTTCAAAAAACCAGCTTTTTGATTTATTGATCTGTTGTATTATTCTTTTGTTTTCAATTTCATTTAATTCTGCTCTAATTTTGGTTATTTCTTTTCTTCTACTGGGTTTGGGGTTGGAATGTTCTTCCTTTTCCAGTTGCGTGAGATGTCCCATTAAGTTGTTAACTTCCTCTCTTTCCGTTCTCTTGAGGAAGGCTTGCAGTGCTATAAATTTCCCTCTTAGAACTGCCTTTGCAGTGTCCCAGAGGTTCTGATAGCTTGTGTCTTCATTGTCATTTTGTTCCAAAAAATTGGTGATTTCTTTCTTAATCTCATCTCTGACCCAGCTATCATTCAGCATAAGGTTATTTAACTTCCATGTTTTTGTATGGGTATGCAGATTCCTGTTGTTACTCAATTCAAGTTTTATTCCATGATGGTCCGAGAAGATGCATGGAATAATTTCTATTCCTTTAAATTTACTGAGGTTAGACTTGTGACCTAAAATGTGATCAATTTTGGAGTAAGTTCCGTGGGCTGATGAGAAGTATGTGTATTCAGTTTTGTTGGGATGAAATGTTCTGTAGATGTCTGCTAAATCTAAATATTGGATGGTTAGGTTTAAATCTAAGATTTCTTTGCTCAGCTTCTTTCTGGAGGATCGATCCAACACTGCCAAGGGAGTGTTGAAATCTCCAACGATTATGGAGCTGGAGGAAATCAAGTTGTTCATGTCTGTTAGAGTTTCTCTTATAAATTGAGGTGCATTCTGGTTGGGTGCATAGATATTAATAATTGAGATCTCGTCATATTGAGTATTACCCTTAACAAATATGAAGTGACCATTCTTGTCCTTCCTTACTTTTGATGGTTTAAAGCCTACTGTATCTGCAAATAAAATTGTAACACCTGCTTTTTTCTGATTACCATTTGCCTGAAATATGGATGACCATCCTTTCACCCTGAGTCTGTATTTGTCTTTTAAGTTGAGATGTGACTCTTGTATGCAACAAATATCTGGCTTGAGTTTTTGTATCCAGTCAGCTAACCTATGCCTCTTTAGAGGACAGTTTAAGCCATTCACATTAATGGAGAGTATTGATAAGTCTGGTGGAATTTTGGGTATCGAGTTTTTCAAAGGTCCAGTGGACATTTTTAATCCTTTCGCCAGTGTGGAAGTTGGAGTTTGATCCGAAGTTTCTGAGTGAGTTTACTTTTGTGGTATAGGATTGGGTTGGTCATTGTGGAGGATAGGTCTGAGAACATCCTGAAGAGCTGGTTTACTTATGGCAAATTTTTTCAACATATGAATGTCATTGAAGTATTTAATTTCTCCATCAT
Organism: Nycticebus coucang; assembly: GCF_027406575.1. Lineage (NCBI taxonomy): Eukaryota > Metazoa > Chordata > Mammalia > Primates > Lorisidae > Nycticebus > Nycticebus coucang. The sequence continues at coordinate 36,404,044 of NC_069801.1, read as the reverse complement.
AGATGAAACTCAGTTTAGCTGGATACAAGATCCTGGGTTGAAAGTTTTTTTGCTTTAGGAGATTAAAAGTTGATGACCAGCCTCTTCTTGCTTGAAAAGTTTCAGCGGAGAGATCTGCCGTTATTCTAATATTCTTACCTTTGTACGTTATAGTTTTCTTTCGCCGGGCTGCTTTGAGAATCTTCTCTTTCATGTTAACTTTAGTGAAGCTAATTATGATATGTCTGGGAGATGGCTTATTGGGGTTGAATCGTGCTAGGGTTCTGAAGCTGTCTGCTATCTGAATTTCAGATTCTCTAGGCATGTCTGGAAAATTTTCTTTCATAATTTCATGTAGAAGGGCCTCTGTGTCCTTGGCAGCCACTTCATCGTTCTCCGAAATTCCTATAACCCTTATGTTGTTTTTTTTTTCGAATTATCTGAGAGCTCTCTGAGTGAGTGATCCGTTTTTGCTCTCCATTTCTCTTCCTCTTTGAGAGATTGGGAGCGTTCGAAGACTTTATCTTCAATGTCAGAAATCCTTTCTTCTGCTTGCTCCATTCTGTTACTGAGGGATTCTACTGTATTTTTCATATCTTTGAGGGCTGTAAGTTCTTGTTTCAGTGTGTCTAAGTCTTTGGTGGTTTTGTCTTTAAATTCGTTAAATTCTTGAGACAATTTTTGAATTTCTCCTCGAATTCCTAATTCCATTTTATTAATCTTGTCTGCAAACCAAATTCTGAATTCGACTTCTGACATCTCAGCCAGTTGTTTATGAATGGGATCTTCAATCACATCTGCCGTATCTTTTCTTGGGGGGGTTGATCTATTCTGGTTATTCATGTTACCAGAGTTTTTCCGCTGATTCCACCCCATGGTTTACTGCCTTTGGCTTTTCCCCTGGGGTTTTATCGAGGGCCCGTACAGTGTTGTGGCCTGAGAAACTGGGGCCCTGTCTGGTGTGGTGGAGCAAAGTGGTTCTGTCTTGTTTTCAGCTGGTTTCTGTTCGATCCTATTGCAACTTCTACTCTGGCTTGAAGTCTCAGCTGTGTGGAAAAATCAGCAATTAAGTCACCCCGCCTGCCCACCTCTGGCCCCAGTTGGAAAAGGAGAATCAAACCTTCCTACAATCGCACACCCAGGGCACGCCTGAAAAGTCCTCAGTCTATTAGCCCAGTTCAAAAGGTCCGAATCAACTGTCTCAATCGGCACTTGTCTCGGGTGGAAGGGTTCAAGAGGTCTCTGGGAACTGGATCACAGGGGCCTGGTGACTCCTCTGACACAGCTCACCCCAGTGCAGCGTGGAGTCAGGAGGAGCCACCCAGCAAACAGAGCAGTCTGGGAAGGTTGACGTCTCCTTCCCCACTTTGCCCCTCCGTCGGACCCAGTCACTGGTATCTCTGCAGATGGCTAACCCAGTTGCCTGCAGTGAACAGACACTCCAGGGGTTTGCACCTGCCTGAATCGCAAGGAAGTCTGCCAGGCCCCCGCAGACTGCCGCTATCTAGCAGGAGGAGATGGGGCCTGACATCTTTGAGTGTTTGATGCAGGTGATGGGAAGGAGGTGTTCACTCAGGCTTAGCCCCGTCCCTGATGCATGCTGCTAACAGAACAGAACAGAACAGACAACTTTGTGAGGTTCTGTCTCTGTTCCTGTCGTCGCCTACAGGAGACGGGCTGTTTTGAGTTCAAACGTCTTTGCTGCTGGAGAATTGCGTCTGAACAACTCTCTGGGTCGGCCCCGCTCTGGAGGCTTCCGGGTTTGTGAGCCGTGTCACCGGTGGCCTCCTCTGGTTGCCCAGGGAGACAGGGGGTGTGGCCTCAGAATATCCAGAAGTGAGCGTTCTGCCGTTAAAGAAAAAACGGCTGTTGATCTACCTCCAGGGAACTGCTGCTCTGGTGTGGGCACTCAGGCGACCCTTTTCTCCTCTGTCCCGCGCCCCAGAGTCAGCACTGAGCGGCCGCAGTTTGTGCTGGGTCCACACCCCTTAAGAGATCCCCCAAGAATCAGAACTCTTGGGGGATGGGCCCCCAGACCCCGATTGGGAGTGGGGCGGGGGGAAGCTAGAGTTTCATTCAGTTTCACGCAATACTACGGTCCGGGGAGGGCTCCTGCACTGCACCGCAGGGAAGTGCCGCCAAGGCTTGATTTCCCCTCAGCAGAGTGCCCTCTCCTCGCTCACGTGTCCCAGAGTCAGCGCTGACCTGACGCAGCTCAGGCACTGTGCACTCCCCTCGAGAAATCACCCAAGGAGCCGAACTCCTGGGGGATAGGCCCTCAGACCCCGAGTGAGAGTAGGGGTTCTCAGCTCTCAGCGGGGAGGCCAGAGTCTGATTCAGTCTTGGGCCCCGTATGCCTGGGGAGGGTTGCTGCACTGCACCGCAGGGAAGTGCCGTGAGGCGTGACTCCCCCTCAGCCCGGTGCCCTCTCCTCACTCGGCGCGCCTCAGAGTCAATGCTGACCAGTCGCAACTCCGGGACTGTCCACTCCCCTTGAGAAATCACCCAAGGATCCGAAGTCCTGGCGGACAGGCCTCCAGACCTCAGTGGGCGGGAGGGGAGCGCCGGGGATTCAGGGTTGCCGGCAAAGGATTCCCAAAGTTTTATTCAGCCCTATGTCTGGCAGGAGAACGCCACGGCACCCCAGTAGGGGAGGTAGGTCCAGTTTTTAGAAGGTCTCTCCCGTGGAGTGTAGTGGGAGGGCCTTTAATTTCTGCCCGCTTGTCCAATTGTGGGGCTCTAGAGCCGGTCTCATGGGGGAGGGGGACTTCCGTCCGCTTGGTGGTGGATTTTGTACCTTTTGTTTGCGTCCTTGTGATCACAACTTGCCTCAGCGGTGTTGATGTGTGTTCTTCAGCCTTCTCTCTTGGTGGGGCTCAAGTCCACCAGGATACTTACTAAATTCCTGTCCCTTAACTCTCCTTCTGGATGGGAGCCTTTGTTGAAAGCTGGCTTCAGTCCGCCATCTTGTCTCCCAGTCCCGAATTCAGAATTTGGATCGCAAACAAAATTAGTAAAGTGGAGGAAAATTTGGAATTAGAACTTCAAGCAGCAATTCAAAAGTCGGAATTAGGAATTTGAGGAGAAATTCAAAAGTTATGTCAAGAATTTAACGAATTTAAAGACAAAACTACCAAAGACTTAGACACACTGAAGCAAGAATTTTCAGCCCTCAAAGATCTGAAAAATACAGTAGAATCCCTCAGTAACAGAGTGGAGCAAGCAGAAGAAAGGATTTCTGACATTGAAGATAAAGCCTTTGAATGCTCCCAAACTCTCAAAGAGGAAGAGAAATGGAGAGCAAAAATGGATCATTCTCTCAGAGAGGTCTGGGATAATTCGAAAAAGGCTAATATCTGACTCATTGGAATCCCTGAAACCGATGAATAGGCCTTGCTAGTCACAGAGGCCCTTCTCCATGAAATTATGAAAGAGAATTTTCCAGACCTGCCTAGAGATTCTGAAATTCAGATAGCAGACAGCTTCAGAACCCCAGCACAACTCAACACCAATAAGACATCCCAGAGGCATATCATAATTAACTTTACTAAAGTTAATATGAAGGAGAAAATTCTCAAAGCAGCCAGATGTAAGAAAGCCATAACCTACAAAGGGAAGAATATTAGAATGACTGCAGATCTCTCTGCTGAAACTTTTCAAGCCAGAAGAGGGTGGTCATCGACTTTTAATCTCCTAAAGCAAAATAACTTTCAACCCTGGATCCTGTATCCAGCTAAACTGAGTTTCATTTATGATGGAGAAATTAAATACTTCAATGACATTCATATGTTGAAGAAATTTGCCATAACCAAACCAGCTCTTCAGGATATTGTCAGACCTATCCTCCATAATGACCAGTTCAATCCTCTACTACAAAAGTAAACTCACTCAGAAACTTTTGATCAAACTCCAACTTCCACATTGGCGAAAGGATTAAAAAAGTCCACTGGACTTTTAAAAAACTCGATACCCAAAATTTTACCAGACTTATCAATATTCTCCATTAATGTGAATGGCTTAAACTGTCCTCTAAAGAGGCATAGGTTAGCTGACTGGATACAAAAACTCAGGCCAGATATTTTGTGCATACAAGAGTTACATCTTACCTTAAAAGACAAATATAGACTCCGGGTGAAAGCATGGTCATCCATATTTCAGGCAAATGGTAATCAGAAAAAAGCAGGTGTTACAATTTTATTTGCAGATACAATAGGCTTTAAACCAACAAAAGGAAGGAAGGATAAGAATGGTCACTTTATATTTATTAAGGGTAATACTCAATATGATGAGATTTCAATTATTAATATCTATGCACCCAACCAGAATGCACCTCAATTTATAAGAGAAACTCTAACAGACATGAACAACTTGATTTCCTCCAGCTCCATAATAGTTGGAGATTTCAACACTCCTTTGGCAGTGTTGGATTGATCCTCCAATAAAAAGCTGAGCAAAGAAATTTTAGATTTAAACCTAACCATCCAACATTTGGATTTAGCAGACATCTACAGAACATTTCATCCCAACAAAACTGAATACACGTACTTCTCATCAGCCCATGGAACTTACTCCAAAATTGATCACATCTTAGGTCACAAGTATAACCTCCTTAAATTTAAAGAAATAGATATTATTTCTTGCATCTTCTCGGACCACCATGGAATAAAAGTTGAGCTGAGTAACAACAGGAATCTTCATACTCATAGAAAAACATGGAAGTTAAATAACCTTATGCTGAATGATAGCTGGGTCAGTGATGAGATTAAGAAGGAAACTGCCAAATTTTTGGAACAAAACGACAATAAAGACACAAATTATCAGAACCTCTGGGATACCACAGATGCAGTCCTAAGAGAGAAATTTATAGTATTGCAAGCCTTCCTCAAGAGAACGGAAAGAGAGGAAGTTAACAACTTAATGGGACATCTCAAGCAACTGGAAAAGGAAGAACATTCCAACCCCAAATCCAGTAGAAGAAAAGAAATAACCAAAATTAGAGCAGAATTAAATGAAATTGAAAAGAAAAGAATTATACAACAGATCAATAAATCCAAAAGTTGGTTTTTGAAAAGGTCAATAAAATAGATAAACCTTTGGCCAACCTAATCAGGAAAAAAAGTAAAATCTCTAATCTCATCAATCAGAAATGACAAGGATGAAATAACAACGGAGTCCTCAGAAATTAAAAAAATCCTTAATGAATATTACAAGAAACTTTATTCTCAGAAATATGAAAATCTGAAGGAAATTGACCAATACTTGGAAGCACGCCGCCTTCCAAGACTTAGCCAGAATAAAGTGGAAATGTTGAGAAGGCCATCTCAAGTTCTGAAATAACATCAACCATACAAAACCTCCCTAAAAAGAAAAGCCCGGGACCGGATGGCTTCATGTCAGAATTGTACCAAACCTTTAAAGAAGAATTAGTACCTATATTACTCAACCTGTTCCCAAAGGTAGAAAAAGAAGGAAGACTACCCAACACGTTCTATGAAGCAAACATCACCCTGATCCCCAAACCAGGAAAAGACCCAACAAGAAAAGAAAATTATAGACCAATATCACTAATGAATATAGATGCAAAAATATTCAACAAGATCCTAACAAACAGAATCCAGCAACACATCAAACAAATTATACATCATGACCAAGTTGGTTTTATTCCAGGGTCTCAAGGCTGGTTCAATATATGTAAATCTATAAGTATAATTCAGCACATAAACAAATTAAAAAACAAAGACCATATGATTCTCTCAATTGATGCAGAAAAAGCTTTTGATAATATCCAGCATCCCTTCATGATCAGAACACTTAAGAAAATTGGTATAGAAGGGACATTTCTTAAACTGATAGAGGCTATCTACAGCAAACCCACAGCCAATATCATATTGAATGGAGTTAAATTGAAATCATTTCCACTCAGATCAGGAACCAGACAAAGCTGCCCATTGTCTCCATTGCTCTTTAACATTGTAATGGAAGTTTTAGCCACCGCAATTAGGGAAGAAAAGGCGATCAAGGGTATCCATACAGGGTCAGAAGAGATCAAACTTTCGCTCTTCACAGATGATATGATTGTAGATCTGGGGATATATACTAGGGATTCTACTCAAAAACTCTTAGAAGTGATCAAGGAATACAGCAGTTTCTCAGGTTACAAAATCAATATTCATAAATCGGTAGCCTTTATATATACCAACAATAGTCAAGTTGAAAAAACAGTTAAGGACTCTATCCCATTCACAGTAGTGCCAAAGAAGATGAAATATTTGGGAGTTTATCTAACAAAGGACGTGAAAGGTCTCTATAAAGAGAACTATGAAACTCTAAGAAAAGAAGTAGCTGAAAATGTTAACAAATGGAAAAACACACCATGCTCATGGCTGGTAAAAATCAACATCGTTAAAATGTCCATAGTACCCAAAGAAATATATAATTTTAATGCAATCCCTATTAAAGCTCCACTGTCATACTTTAAAGATCTTGAAAAAATAATACTTCATTTTATATGGAATCAGAAAAAACCTCAAACAGCCAAGACATTACTCAGAAATAAAAACATAGGGGAGACAAGATGGCGGACTGAAGCCAGCTTTCAACAAAGGCTCCCGTCCAGAAGGAGAGTTAAGGGACAGGAATTTAGTAAATATCCTGGTGGACTTGAGCCTCACCAAGAGAGAAGGCTGAAGAACGCACATCAACACCGCTGAGGCAAGTTGTGATCACAAGGACGCAAACAAAAGGTACAAAATCCACCACCAAGCGGACGGGAGTCCCCCTCCCCCATGAGACCGGCTCTGTAGCCCCACAATTGAACAAGTGGGCAGAAATTAAAGCCCCTCCCACTACACTCCACGGGAGAGACCTTCTAAAAACTGGACCTACCTCCCCTACTGGGGTGCCGTGGCGTTCTCCTGCCGGACATAGGGCTGAATAAAACTTTGGGAATCCTTTGCCGGCAACCCTGAATCCCCGGCGCTCCCCTCCCGCCCACTGAGGTCTGGAGGCCTGTCCCCCAGGACTTCAGATCCTTGGGTGATTTCTCAAGGGGAGTGGACAGTCCCGGAGTTGCGACTGGTCAGCATTGACTCTGAGGCGCGCCGAGTGAGGAGAGGGCACCGGGCTGAGGGGGAGTCACGCCTCGCGGCACTTCCCTGCGGTGCAGTGCAGCAACCCTCCCCGGGCATAGGGGACCCAAGACTGAATCAGACTCTGGCCTCCCCACTGAGAGCTGAGAAACCCTACTCTCACTCGGGGTCTGAGGGCCTATCCCCCAGGAGTTCGGCTCCTTGGGTGATTTCTCGAGGGGAGTGCACAGTGCCTGAGCTGCGTCAGGTCAGCGCTGACTCTGGGACACGTGAGCGAGGAGAGGGCACTCCGCTGAGGGGAAATCAAGCCTTGGCGGCACTTCCCTGCAGTGCAGTGCAGGAGCCCTCCCCGGGCACAAGACTGAATAAGACTCTGGCCTCCCCGCTGAGAGCTGAGAGCCCCTACTCTCACTCGGGGTCTGAGGGCCTATCCCTCCGGAGTTCGGCTCCTTGGGTGATTTCTCGAGGGGAGTGCACAGTGCCTGAGCTGCGTCAGGTCAGCGCTGACTCTGGGATACGTGAGCGAGGAGAGGGCACTCTGCTGAGGGGAAATCAAGCCTTGGCGGCACTTCCCTGCGGTGCAGTGCAGGAGCCCTCCCCGGGCACAAGACTGAATAAGACTCTGGCCTCCCCGCTGAGAGCTGAGAGCCCCTACTCTCACTCGGGGTCTGAGGGCCTATCCCTCCGGAGTTCGGCTCCTTGGGTGATTTCTCGAGGGGAGTGCACAGTGCCTGAGCTGCGTCAGGTCAGCGCTGACTCTGGGATACGTGAGCGAGGAGAGGGCACTCTGCTGAGGGAAAATCAAGCCTTGGCGGCACTTCCCTGCGGTGCAGTGCAGGAGCCCTCCCCGGACCGTAGTATTGCGTGAAACTGAATGAAACTCTAGCTTCCCCCCGCCCCACTCCCAATCCGGGTCTGGGGGCCCATCCCCCAAGAGTTCTGATTCTTGGGGGATCTCTTAAGGGGTGTGGACCCAGCACAAACTGCGGCCGCTCAGTGCTGACTCTGGGGCGCGGGACAGAGGAGAAAAGGGTCGCCTGAGTGCCCACACCAGAGCAGCAGTTCCCTGGAGGTAGATCAACAGCCGTTTTTTCTTTAACGGCAGAACGCTCACTTCTGGATATTCTGAGGCCACACCCCCTGTCTCCCTGGGCAACCAGAGGAGGCCACCGGTGTCACGGCTCACAAACCCAGAAGCCTCCAGGGCGGGGCCGACCCAGAGAGGTGTTCAGACGCAATTCTCCAGCAGCAAAGACGTTTGAACTCAAAACAGCCCGTCTCCTGTAGGCGACGACAGGAACAGAGACAGAACCTCACAAAGTTGTCTGTTCTGTTCTGTTCTGTTAGCAGCATCCATCAGGGACGGGGCTAAGCCTGAGTGAACACCTCCTTCCCATCACCTGCATCAAACACTCAAAGATGTCAGGCCCCATCTCCTCCTGCTAGATAGCGGCAGTCTGCGGGGGCCTGGCAGACTTCCTCGCGATTCAGGCAGGTGCAAACCCCTGGAGTGTCTGTTCACTGCAGGCAACTGGATTAGCCATCTGCAGAGATACCAGTGACTGGGTCCGACAGAGGGGCAAAGTGGGGAAGGAGACGTCAACCTTCCCAGACTGCTCTGTTTGCGGGGTGGCTCCTCCTGACTCCACGCTGCACTGGGGTGAGCTGTCTCAGAGGAGTCACCAGGCCCCTGTGATCCAGTTCCCAGAGACCTCTTGAACCCTTCCACCTGAGGCAAGTGCCGATTGAGACAGTTGATTCGGACCTTTTGAACTGGGCTAATAGACTGAGGACTTTTCAGGTGGTGCCCTGGGTGTGCGATTGTAGGAAGGTTTGATTCTCCTTTTCCAACTGGGGCCAGAGGTGGGCAGGCGGGGTGACTTAATTGCTGATTTTTCCACACAGCTGAGACTTCAAGCCAGAGTAGAAGTTGCAATAGGATCGAACAGAAACCAGCTGAAAACAAGACAGAACCACTTTGCTCCACCACACCAGACAGGGCCCCAGTTTCTCAGGGCACAACACTGTACGGGCCCTCGATAAAACCCCAGGGGAAAAACCAAAGGGAGTAAACCATGGGGCGGAATCAGCGGAAAAACTCTGGTAACATGAATAACCAGAATAGATCAACCCCCCCAAGAAAAGATACGGCAGATGTGATTGAAGATCCCATTCATAAACAACTGGCTGAGATGTCAGAAGTCGAATTCAGAATTTGGTTTGCAGACAAGATTAATAAAATGGAATTAGGAATTCGAGGAGAAATTAAAAAACTGTCTCAAGAATTTAACGAATTTAAAGACAAAACCACCAAAGACTTAGACACACTGAAACAAGAACTTACAGCCCTCAAAGATATGAAAAATACAGTAGAATCCCTCAGTAACAGAATGGAGCAAGCAGAAGAAAGGATTTCTGACATTGAAGATAAAGTCTTCGAACGCTCCCAATCTCTCAAAGAGGAAGAGAAATGGAGAGCAAAAACGGATCACTCACTCAGAGAGCTCTCAGATAATTCGAAAAAAAATAACATAAGGGTTATAGGAATTTCGGAGGCTGATGACGTGGCAGCCAAGGGCACAGAGGCCCTTCTACATGAAATTATGAAAGAAAATTTTCCAGACATGCCTAGAGAATCTGAAATTCAGATAGCAGACAGCTTCAGAACCCCAGCACGATTCAACCCCAAAAAGCCATCTCCCAGACATATCATAATTAGCTTCACTAAAGTTAACATGAAAGAGAAGATTCTCAAAGCAGCCCGGCGAAAGAAAACTATAACGTACAAAGGTAAGAATATTAGAATAACTGCAGATCTCTCTGCTGAAACTTTTCAAGCAAGAAGAGGCTGGTCATCAACTTTTAATCTCCTAAAGCAAAAAAACTTTCAACCCAGGATCTTGTATCCAGCTAAACTGAGTTTCATCTATGATGGAGAAATTAAATACTTCAATGACATTCATATGTTGAAAAAATTTGCCATAAGTAAACCAGCTCTTCAGGATGTTCTCAGACCTATCCTCCACAATGACCAACCCAATCCTATACCACAAAAGTAAACTCACTCAGAAACTTCGGATCAAACTCCAACTTCCACACTGGCGAAAGGATTAAAAATGTCCACTGGACCTTTGAAAAACTCGATACCCAAAATTCCACCAGACTTATCAATACTCTCCATCAATGTGAATGGCTTAAACTGTCCTCTAAAGAGGCATAGGTTAGCTGACTGGATACAAAAACTTAAGCCAGATATTTGTTGCATACAAGAGTCACATCTCAACTTAAAAGACAAATACAGACTCAGGGTGAAAGGATGGTCATCCATATTTCAGGCAAATGGTAATCAGAAAAAAGCAGGTGTTGCAATTTTATTTGCAGATACAGTAGGCTTTAAACCATCAAAAGTAAGGAAGGACAAGAATGGTCACTTCATATTTGTTAAGGGTAATACTCAATATGACGAGATCTCAATTATTAATATCTATGCACCCAACCAGAATGCACCTCAATTTATAAGAGAAACTCTAACAGACATGAGTAACTTGATTTCCTCCAGCTCCATAATCGTTGGAGATTTCAACACTCCCTTGGCAGTGTTGGATCGATCCTCCAGAAAGAAGCTGAGCAAAGAAATCTTAGATTTAAACCTAACCATCCAGTATTTAGATTTAGCAGACATCTACAGAACATTTCATCCCAACAAAACTGAATACACATACTTCTCATCAGCCCACGGAACTTACTCCAAAATTGATCACATTTTAGGTCACAAGTCTAACCTCAGTAAATTTAAAGGAATAGAAATTATTCCATGCATCTTCTCGGACCATCATGGAATAAAACTTGAATTGAGTAACAACAGGAATCTGCATACCCATACAAAAACATGGAAGTTAAATAACCTTATGCTGAATGATAGCTGGGTCAGAGATGAGATTAAGAAAGAAATCACCAATTTTTTGGAACAAAATGACAATGAAGACACAAGCTATCAGAACCTCTGGGACACTGTAAAGGCAGTTCTAAGAGGGAAATTTATAGCACTGCAAGCCTTCCTCAAGAGAACGGAAAGAGAGGAAGTTAACAACTTAATGGGACATCTCACGCAACTGGAAAAGGAAGAACATTCCAACCCCAAACCCAGTAGAAGAAAAGAAATAACCAAAATTAGAGCAGAATTAAACGAAATTGAAAACAAAAGAATAATACAACAGATCAATAAATCAAAAAGCTGGTTTTTTGAAAAGGTCAATAAAATAGATAAACCTCTGGCCAACCTAATCAGGAAAAAAAGAGTAAAATCTCTAATATCATCAATCAGAAACAACAAAGACAAAATAACCACAGACTCATCAGAAATCCAAAAAATCCTTAATGAATATTACAAGAAACTTTATTCTCAGAAATATGAAAATCTGAAGGAAATAGACCGATACTTGGAAGCACGCCACCTTCCAAGACTTAACCAGAATCAAGTGGAAATGTTGAACAGACCCATATCAAGTTCAGAAATAGCATCAACTATACAAAACCTCCCTAAAAAGAAAAGCCCGGGACCAGATGGTTTCACGTCAGAATTCTACCAAACCTTTAAAGAGGAATTAGTACCTATATTACTCAACCTGTTCCAAAATGTAGAAAAAGAAGGAAGACTACCCAACACGTTCTATGAAGCAAATATCACCCTGATCCCCAAACCAGGAAAAGCCCCAACAAGAAAAGAAAATTATAGACCAATATCACTAATGAATATAGATGCAAAAATATTCAACAAGATCCTAACAAACAGAATCCAGCAACACATCAAACAAATTATACATCATGACCAAGTTGGTTTTATCCCAGGGTCTCAAGGCTGGTTCAATATACGTAAATCTATAAATGTAATTCAGCACATAAACAAATTAAAAAACAAAGACCATATGATTCTCTCAATTGATGCAGAAAAAGCTTTTGATAATATCCAGCATCCCTTCATGATCAGAACACTCAAGAAAATTGGTCTAGAAGGGACTTTTCTTAAACTGATAGAGGCTATCTACAGCAAACCCACAGCCAATATCATATTGAATGGAGTTAAATTGGAATCATTTCCACTCAGATCAGGAACCAGACAAGGCTGCCCATTGTCTCCATTGCTTTTCAACATTGTAATGGAAGTTTTAGCCACCGCAATTAGGGAAGAAAAGGCGATCAAGGGTATCCATATAGGGTCAGAAGAGATCAAACTCTCGCTCTTCGCAGATGATATGATTGTGTATCTGGAAAACACTAGGGACTCTACTACAAAACTCCTAGAAGTGATCAAGGAATACAGCAGCGTCTCAGGTTACAAAATCAACATTCATAAATCGGTAGCCTTTATATACACCAACAACAGTCAAATTGAAAAAGCAGTTAAGGACTCTATCCCATTCACAGTAGTGCCAAAGAAGATGAAATATTTGGGAATTTACCTAACAAAAGACGTGAAAGATCTCTATAAAGAGAACTATGAAACTCTAAGAAAAGAAATAGCTGAAAATGTTAACAAATGGAAAAACATACCATGCTCATGGCTAGGAAGAATCAACATTATCAAAATGTCCATACTACCCAAAGCAATATATACTTTCAACGCACTCCCTATTAAAGCTCCACTGTCATATTTTAAAGATCTTGAAAAAACATTACTTCGTTTTATATGGAATCAGAAAAAACCTCGAATAGCCAAGACATTACTCAGAAATAAAAACAAAACAGGAGGAATCACACTACCAGACCTCAGACTTTACTACAAATCGATAGTGATCAAAACAGCATGGTATTGGCACAAAAACAGAGAAGTAGATATCTGGAATAGAATAGAGAACCAAGAGATGAATCCAGCTACTTACCGCTATTTGATTTTTGACAAGCCAATTAAAAACATTCAGTGGGGAAAAGATTCCCTATTTAACAAATGGTGCTGGGTGAACTGGCTGGCAACCTGCAGAAGACTGAAATTGGACCCACACCTTTCACCATTAACTAAGATAGACTCTCATTGGATTAAAGATTTAAACTTAAGACATGAAACTATAAAAATACTAGAGGAGAATGCAGGGAAAACCCTTGAAGAAATTGGTCTGGGTGAGTATTTCATGAGGAGAACCCCCCGGGCAATTGAAGCAGCTTCAAAAATACACTACTGGGACTTGATCAAACTAAAAAGCTTCTGCACAGCTAAGAACACAGTAAGCAGAGCAAGGAGACAGCCCTCAGAATGGGAGAAGATATTTGCAGGGTATAACTCTGACAAAGGTTTAATAACCAGAATCCACAGAGAACTCAAACGCATCAGCAAGAAAAAAACAAGGGATCCCATCGCAGGCTGGGCAAGGGATTTGAAGAGAAACTTCTCTGAAGAAGACAGGCGCACGGCCTTCAGACATATGAAAAAATGCTCATCATCTTTAATCATCAGAGAAATGCAAATCAAAACTACTTTGAGATATCATCTAACTCCAATGAGACTAGCCTATATCACAAAATCTCAAGACCAGAGATGTTGGCGTGGATGCGGAGAAAAGGGAACACTTCTGCACTGCTGGTGGGAATGCAAATTAATACATTCCTTTTGGAGGGATATATGGAGAACACTCAGAGATCTAAAAATAGATCTGCCATTCAATCCTGTAATTCCTCTGCTGGGCATATACCCAGAAGACCAAAAATCACAACATAACAAAGATATTTGTACCAGAATGTTTATTGCAGCCCAATTCATAATTGCTAAGTCATGGAAAAAGCCGAAGTGCCCATCGATCCACGAATGGATTAATAAATTGTGGTATATGTATACCATGGAATACTATGCAGCCTTAAAGAAAGATGGAGACTTTACCTCTTTCATGTTTACATGGATGGAGCTGGAACATATTCTTCTTAGTAAAGTATCCCAAGAATGGAAGAAAAAATACCCAATGTACACAGCCCTACTATGAAACTAATTTGGGACTCTCACATGAAAGCTATAACCCAGCTACAACTTAACAATAGGGGGAAGTGGGAAAGGGGGGGTGGGTAGAGGGAGGGGAATCGGTGGGATCACACCTGTGGTGCATATTACAGGGGTATTTGCGAAACTTGGTAAATGTAGAATATAAATGTTTTGGCACAGTAACTGAGATAACGCCGGAAAGGCTATGTTAACCACTGGGATAAAAATGTGTCAAATGGTTTATGAAGTGAGTGTATGATGCCCCATAATCATATCATTGTATACACTTATGATTTAATAAAAAAATTAAAAAAAAAAAAAAAAAAAAAAAAAAAAGAAATAAAAACAAAGCAGGAGGAATCACGCTACCATACCTCAGACTATACTACAAATTGATAGTGTTCAAAACAGCATGGTACTGGCACAAAAACAGAGAAGTAGATGTCTGGAACAGAACAGAGAACCCAGAGATGAATCCAGCTACTTACCGTTATTTGATCGTGGACAAGCCAATTAAAAACATTCAGTGGGGAAAAGATTCCCTGTTTAGCAAATGGTGCTGGGTGAACTGGCTGGCAACCTGCAGAAGACTGAAACTGGACCCACACCTTTCACCATTAACTAAGATAGACTCTCACTGGATTAAAGATTTAAACTTAAGACATGAAACTATAAAAATACTAGAAGAGAGTGCAGGGAAAACCCTTGAAGAAATCGGCCTGGGCAAGTATTTTATGAGGAGGACCCCCCCCGCAATTGAAACAGCTTCAAAAATACACTGCTGGGACCTGATCAAACTAAAAAGCTTCTGTACAGCCAAGAACACAGTAAGTAAAGCAAACAAACAGTCCTCAGAATAGGAGAAGATATTTGCAGGTTATGTCTCCAACAAAGGCTTAATAACCAGAATCCACAGAGAACTCAAAAGTATAAGCAAGAAAAGAACAAGTGATCCCATCGCAGGCTGGCAAGGGACTTGAAGAGAAACTTCTCTGAAGAAGACAGGCACACAGCCTACAGACATATGAAAAAATGCTCATCATCTTTAATCATCAGAGAAATGCAAATCAAAACTACTTTGAGATATCATCTAACTCCAGTAAGACTAGCCTATATCACAAAATCTCAAGACCAGAGATGTTGGCGTGGATGTGGAGAAAAGGGAACACTTCTACACTGCTGGTGGGAATGCAAATCAATACATTCCTTTTGGAAAGATGTATGGAGAACACTTAGAGATCTAAAAATAGATCTGCCATTCAATCCTATAATTCCTCTACTAGCCATATACCCAAAAGACCAAAAATCACATCACAACAAAGATATTTGTACCAGAATGTTTATTGCAGCCCTATTAATAATTGCTAAGTCATGGAAAAAGCCGAAGTGTCCATCGATGCACTAATGGATTAATAAACTGTGGTATATGTACACCATGGAATATTATGCAGCCTTAAAGAAAGATGAAGACTTTACCTCTTTCATGTTTATATGGATGGAGCTGGAACATATTCTTCTTAGTCAAGTATCCCAAGAATGGAAGAAAAAGTATCCAATGTACACAGCCCTACTATGAAACTAATTTATGGCTTTCACATGAAAGCTATAAACCAGTTACAACCTAAGAATAGGGGGAAGGGGGAAAGGGAGGGAGGGAGGGTTGAGGTGGGCAGAGGGAGGGGGATTGGTGGGATTACACCTGCGGTGCATCTTGCAAGGGTATATGTGAAACTTAGTAAATGTGGAATGTAAATGTCTTAGCACAATAACTAAGAAAATGCCAGGAAGGCTATGTTAACCAGTGTGATGAAAATGTGTCAAACGGTATATGAAACTAGTGTATGGTGCCCCATGATCACATTAATGTACACAACTATGATTTAATGAAAAAAAAAATTAAGTAAATTTTTGAAAGAAAAAAACAAAATTAAGAAAAAAAAATTAGGGTGGCAACTGTGGCTCAGTCGGTAAGGCGCCGGCCCCATATACTGAGGGTGATGGGTTCAAACCCAGCCCCAGCCAAACTGCAACCAAAACATAGCCAGGCGCCTATAGTCCCAGCTACTCGGGAGGCTGAGGCAAGAGAATCGCTTAATCCCAGGAGTTGGAGGTTGCTGTGAGCTGTGTGAGGCCACGGCACTACCGAGGGCCATAAAGTGAAACTCTGTCTCTACAAAAAAAAAAAAAAAAAATTAAGACATTCTCAGATAAACAAAAGCTGAGGGAATTTTTTAATATTATACCTGCCATTGAAGAAATGATAAAGGGAGTCCTGCAGGTTTAGATGAAAGACAAGCTGGACTCAGTGGCCCACACCTGTACTCTCAGTGCTTTGGGAAGTCAAGATGGATCACTTGAGGCCAGGAGTTCAAGACTAGCCTGGGCAACACAGTGAGACCTAGTGTCTACAAAAAACAAACAACCCCCCCACCCCCAAACCCAAAAACCTATAAAATTATCTGAGCATGGTGGCACGTCCCTGTAATCCTAGCTCCTCAGGAGGCTGAGACAGAAAGATTGCTTGAGCCCAGGAGTTCAAGGCTGCAGTGAGCTATGATGAAATCACTGCACTCTGGCCTGGATAATAGAGCAAGAAAAGAAAACAAAAAAGGCATGAAATGAAAAGACAATAATCCAAAGCCATAGAAAATGAATAACTATTTCAGTAAAAGTAAATATATTAAAATAGTATATTGGCAGGTGGTGCCTATGGCTCAAGGAGTAGGGCACTGGCCCCATATACTGGAGGTGGCACATTCAAACCTGGCCCTGGCCAAAAAAAAACTGAAAAAAAAAAAGCACCTGTGGCTCAGTGGAGTAGGGCGCTGGCCTGATATGCCAGAGGTGGTGGGCTCAAACCCAACCCCAGCCAAAAAATGCAAAAAAAAAAAAAAAAAAAAAGTATATTGGCAATTATAAAAGTCAGAATGATTGTAACAATGGTTTGTAACTCCACTTTTCTATATGACTTAAATTTTAAAAAATTATTAGTCTAAAACAGTGGTTCTCAACCTTCCTAATGCTGTGACCCCTTAATACAGTTCCTCATGTTATGGTGACCCCCAACCATAAAATTACTTTTGTTACTACTTCATAACTGTAACTTTGCTACTGTTATGAATCGTAATATAAATATCTGATATGCAGGAGACCCCCAAAAGGGTCGTGACCCACAGGTTGAGAACCCCTAGTCTAAAACCTAGTATTTTTTTTTTTTTATTAAATCATAACTGTATACATTGATATGATCATGGGGCATCATACACTCGCTTCATAGACCATTTGACACATTTTTATCACAATGGTTAACATAGCCTTTCCGGCGTTATCTCAGTTACTGTGCCAAAACATTTACATTCTACATTTACCAAGTTAAAACCTAGTATTATTGTAACTTTGATTTGTTACTTCACATTTTGGTTTCCATTTAATTTAAGAGACTAATATATTTTTTAAAATTCTAAATTTATGTTTTTGGAGACACATTTTAAATGCGCAGAATATTTATGATATTGAAGTTAATCTAACAAAATTCAAATTAGAGTGCTATAACTTTAAGATGTTAAATGCAATCTCCAGGAAAACCACAAAGAAAATAGTTATAGAATATATACAAAAGGAAATGAGAAGAAAAGTAAAGTGTTTTACTACCAAAAGTCAAATATAAAAGAGTAATTACAGGAAATAATGAGGGGGAAGTAATAAGGTATATGGAAGACAAATAGAAAAATGACAAAAGTAATTTTCTCCTTATCAGTAATTACTTTAAATATAAATAGATTAAACTCTATGATAAAAAAAATTGGCATTTTGGATTAAAAAAGATAACTACAAGGGCATTGCCTGTGGCTCAAAGGAGTAGGGCACTGGCCCCCTATGCCGGAGGTGGTGGATTCAAACTCAGCCCTGGCCAGAAACTGCAAAAAAAAAAAAAAAAGATAACTACGGTCTTCTTTCTGTTTGGGGGGCTGGGGTGGGTTTGGAGACAGAGTCTCACTCTGTTGCTCCAGGTAGAGTGCCATAGTGACATTCATAGCTCACAGCAACCTCAACTTCTGGGCTCAAGCATTCCTCTTGTCTCAGCTTCCCTAGTAGCTGTGACCATAGGAGTCTGCCATGATGCCTACTTAGTTTTTCTATTTTTAGTAGAGACAGGGTCTGGCTTTGCTCTGGCTGATCTTGAACTCCTGAGCAATCCACCCGCCTAAGCCTCCCAGAGTGCTAGGATTACAGGCATGTGCCACCGTGCCCGGCCTGCAGTCTGCTCTCTGTATCTGTGGGTTCTGTATCTCCAAATTTAACCAACCCTGGAAAGAAACTATTTACATAATATTTACATTGTATTAAGTATTATAAGTACTCTAGAAATGATTTATAGTACACAGGAAAATGTGCACAGATTATATGCAAATACCACACCATTTGATATAAGGGACTTGAGCACTGGGAAATTTGGTATCTGCACAGGGTTGTGGAAACAATCCCCTGTGGATACTTTTTTGTTTTGTTTTTGGTTTTTTGCAGTTTTTGGCCAGGGCTGGGTTTGAACCTGCCACCTCCGGTGTATGGGGCTGCGTCCTACTCCTTTGAGCCACAGGCGCCGCCCCTCCCCTATGGATACTGAGGGACAACTGTATATGTTGTCTACAAGAGACTCACATTATCGTTTGTTTTTTATTTTTGTTTTTAAAAAATTATTGTTTCGGGCAGCGCCTGTGGCTCAGTGAGTAGGGTGCCGGCCCCATATGCCGAGGGTGGCGGGTTCAAACCCAGCCCCGGCCAAACTGCAACAAAAAATAGCCAGGCATTGTGGCGGGCGCCTGTAGTCCCAGCTGCTTGGGAGGCTGAGGCAAGATAATCGCGTAAGCCCAAGAGCTGGAGGTTGCTGTGAGCCGTGTGACGCCAAGGCACTCTACCCGAGGGCGGTACAGTGAGACTCTGTCTTCTACAAAAAAAAACAAAACAAAAAAAATATTATTGTTTCAGGTTAATTTGAGGGTACAAAGAATTAGGTTGCGATGTTCGCATTTGTTAGTAAGAGTCCCTTATAATTATGTCTTGCCCCCAAGAGGTGTGCCATACATTTTGCCCATTAAGTGGGAGTACACCCATCCCCCTCCCTCTTGCCCTTTCCCTACTCCCTCATTACCACGTCCCCCCCGCCTTGAATTGAGTTCTTCTCTTATGTGGGTGTATATTAGATCAAAGAGACTCATTTTAGATCTAAAGACTCCTTTTAGACTCATTTTAGATCCAGCTTATCCCCACCTCCCACCATCACCTGAGCACATCTAAGATCACACATTAGATTTTAACTGGGATCTGCAGTTTGGCTTTGGAATTGATCATCTTATAGATTTGATCCCTGATGAATCCCTTGCTGCCCCACCCGTTTCTCTCTCCTTTGGTTCTCAACCTCAAGTTCAAATGAGTCATCCTTTTTAGCTCCCGTGGAACTGTTCTGTATCTGCTTCTTTACTAGTCTACCCTAGTGCCATCCACTAGCTTTACTCTGATACACACATGCACACACACAATTTTAACTTGCTTTTTTTTGTAAATAATGTACATAATGTCAAATTCTTATTAAAAGAAATATGCTTTGATGTGCTAGCATAACTGCTTTAGCTTATTGTGTACCAAAGTAATAATGTGGCTTTAGATTTAGTATCTATGAACAGATGTACAAGACATTCATTACACTTTTTACCAAAGGGACCTACATTGTAGTACTTTTGTGTAAAACTTGTCTTCTTCCTTGCCCCCAACTTTTTCTTTCTTTCTTTTCTTTTTTTTTTTGTAAATAAAGTTTGGTTCTTAAAAAAAATAAGCTGAACATGAAAGGATGAAAAAATATATTACATGGAAATGGACACCAAAAGAGAGCAGGAGTGGCCATACTAATATTAGACAAAATAGATATTAAATCAAAGAAGGTTACAAGAGACCAAGAAGGACATTATGTATTAAGAAAAGATCCAATAGAGGCGGAGCAAGATGGCAGCCGAGTAACAGCTTCCTTGCATCTGGGCACCGTGAGTCTGGGGAGATAGGACTCCAGGCATCTCTGGCTGGTGGGATCTGCCTATCATCACCCCTGAGAGGATACAGGGAGTAAGCGAGAGACTTCTGGACCCCAAGAGGAGGACTAAAACCGTGGAAAACCGGCAAGTGGTCGCGTGTGTTCAATCCGTCTAAACCCGCCCACAACTGTAAGTTCAGTAGCAGCGAGACTGCAAACCAGAAAGGCCTTACCTGTGAACTGTTTTGATGTCCTTGGACTTGGCACTGAGTTGAACTGCCTTGGGGAAGGCCTGAGCGGGAGTGCGGAGAACTTTGGCCGTTGTCTAGGGCCCCAGTCTGAGCCGCTGAGCCAGACAGAGCTAATAGTGTTTGGTGGTGGGTCACACGGATCCATTGTCAGTGATCTGCCCCAGCAAGCTCCGCCCTCAGGGTCGCAGAGCTAGAAACGGGTGGGAGCTGGTAACCCAGCAACCAAGTAGCCTAAGGGTGGGGTCTGAGCCGCCTTGCAGCCCTAACCCTCAGGGGCAGAGTGAGACCAGTTTTGGCACACTGGGTAAGTGGATAGCCACTTCAGCAGCGATTCCAGTGAGAGAGCTGGGAAAGCTTCTGCTCAGCAAGTTTACAAGTTCAAAGTGCCTTTTAAGTAGGCTGAAGAGAGATTTAGGGTGTCTACCTGCTGTGGTTTGAGAAATCAGCAGCCTCCAGTCGTATCAGAACTGTGACTAACATCTCATACCCCAGAAGACCACGTGGTGCCCAGACAATATTCAATAACATATACAAACTGCTTTGTTTTTGGTTGTGTATTTTTTTCTTTTTTTTTTTTTTTTGTTTGGTTGTTTTTTTTGTTTGTTTATTTTGACGTTGCTGATGTTCTTTTGTTTTTTTAATTTCAAACTTTTCCACACAGATCCCTTTTTCTTTCTCAATTTTCCTGGTTTAATTATAATTTCGCATTGCTGCCTTTTTTAATAACTTCAACTTCATTTTTGCTAGTGTTTCTACCGATATAATTTGGTTTTTCACCCAATTTTATCCCTGTAAAGTTTTCTGTTTGCTTGTTTTGGTTTGATTTATAGCATTTTTGTCTTTCCCCTCTACTTGGTGGAGGTGGGGTACTGTGTCTCACCAGGTTAGCAAAGAGCTGCTGACCTCAAGGGAACCACGCAACTGGGCACCCCCAGAAGGTGGGGTTTTTTAAGGTTGTGTCAAAGTACCCTACTGTACACCTATATTGCCCTGCCTCCCTCTTTCTGTGCCTCTCTTCTTTTTGTCAATATTCCTTATACCCACCCCCTCTCCTTTCTCTATCTTTCTTTTTTTCTTATCACTCGGTCCTCCTTTCTTTCATCCCCTTTTTTTTTGCTCTTCAACCTTCTCACCCTTCTGGTCCTGTAACCCTTAGTCCACAGGCACAAGAACTTAAAGAGCAAGAGGAAGTGAAAGGAAAATTAGGGCAAGGAAACAGATAAAAGAAATCACTCGTGAGGAAGAATCAGCAGAAAACTCCAGGCAACATGAAGAACCAGTCTAGAACAACCCCACCAAGGGACCATGAGGTAGCTACTGCAGATGATTCCACCAGTATAGAAATGTTAGGAATGACAGAAAGGGAATTTAGAATACACATGTTGAAAACAATGAAAGAAATGATGGAAACAATGAAGGAAATTGCTAATAAAGTGGAAAATAACCAAAAGGAAATCCAAAAACAGAATCAAATAAAAGATGAACGATATGAAGAATATAAAAAGGATATAGCAGACCTGAAGGAACTGAAACAGTCAATTAGGGAACTTAAAGATGCAATGGAAAGTATCAGCAACAGGTTAGACCATGCAGAAGAAAGAATTTCAGAGGTAGAAGACAAAGTTCTTGAGATAACTCAGACAGTAAAAGAGGCAGAAAAGAAGAGAGAGAAAGCAGAACGTTCACTGTCAGAATTATGGGACTTTATGAAGCGTTCCAACATACGAGTTATAGGAATTCCAGAAGGGGAAGAAGAATGCCCCAGAGGAATGGAAGCCATACTAGAGAATATTATAAAAGAAAATTTCCCAAACATCACCAAAGATTCTGACACACTGCTTTCAGAGGGATATCGGACCCCGGGTCGCCTCAACTCTAACCGAGCTTCTCCAAGACACATTGTGATGAACCTGTCCAAAGTCAAGACAAAAGAAAAGATTCTGCAAGCTGCCAGGAGTAAGCGCCAGTTGACCTACAGGGGCAAATCCATCAGAGTTACCGCAGACTTCTCTAATGAAACTTTCCAAGCAAGAAGACAATGGTCATCTACCTTTAATCTACTTAAACAGAACAATTTTCAGCCCAGAATTCTGTACCCTGCTAAGCTAAGCTTCAAAATTGACGGAGAAATCAAATCATTTACGGATATACAAACATTGAGGAAATTTGCCACAACAAGACCAGCTCTACAGGAAATACTTCAACCTGTTCTGCACACTGACCACCACAATGGATCAGCAGCAAAGTAAGAACTCAAAAATCAAAGGACAGAACCTAACCTCCACACTGATGCAAAAGATAAAACTAAGCAATGGACTCTCACCAAATAAGACGAATAGAATACTACCACACTTATCAATTATCTCAATAAATGTTAATGGCTTGAATTCCCCACTGAAGAGACATAGATTGGTTGACTGGATTAAAAAACACAAGCCATCCATTTGCTGTCTGCAAGAAACACACCTGGCTTCAAAAGACAAATTAAAGCTCTGAGTCAAGGGTTGGAAGACAATTTTTCAGGCAAATGGAATTCAGAAGAAAAGAGGACTTGCAATCTTATTTTCAGATACATGTGGATTTAAAGCAACTAAAGTCAAAAAAGACAAAGATGGTCACTTTATATTGGTCAAGGGAAAAATACAACAAGAAGACATTTCAATTCTAAATATTTATGCACCCAATTTAAATGCTCCCAGATTCTTGAAGCAGACCTTACTCAGTCTGAGCAATATGATATCTGATAATACCATCATAAAAGGGGACTTTAACACACCTCTAACAGAGCTGGACAGATCCTCTAAACAGAAATTAAACAAAGATGTAAGAGATTTAAATGAGACCCTAGAACAATTATGCTTGATAGACGTATATAGAACACTCCACCCCAAAGATAAAGAATATACATTCTTCTCATCACCCCATGGAACATTCTCCAAAATTGATCATATCCTGGGACACAAAACAAATATCAACAGAATCAAAAGAATTGAAATTTTACCTTGTATCTTTTCAGACCGTAAGGCACTAAAGGTGGAACTCAACTCTAACAAAAATGCTCAACCCCACCCAAAGGCATGGAAATTAAACAATCTTCTGTTGAATAACAGATGGGTGAAGGAAGAAATAAAACAGGAAATCATTAACTTCCTTGAACATAACAACAATGAAGACACAAGCTACCAAAACCTGTGGGATACTGCAAAAGCAGTTTTGAGAGGAAAATTCATCGCTTTAGATGCCTACATTCGAAAAACAGAAAGAGAGCACATCAACAATCTCACAAGAGATCTTATGGAATTGGAAAAAGAAGAACAATCTAAGCCTAAACTCAGTAGAAGAAAAGAAATATCCAAAATCAAATCAGAGATCAATGAAATTGAAAACAAAAGAATCATTCAGAAAATTAATGAAACAAGGAGTTGGTTTTTTGAAAAAATAAATAAAATAGATAAACCATTGGCCAGACTAACGAGAAATAGAAAAGTAAAATCTCTAATAACCTCAATCAGAAACGATAAAGGGGAAATAACTACTGATCCTACAGAGATACAAGAGATCATCTCTGAATACTACCAGAAACTCCATGCCCAGAAATTTGACAATGTGAAGGAAATGGATCAATATTTGGAATCACACCCTCTCCCTAGACTTAGCCAGGAAGAAATAGACCTCCTGAACAGACCCATTTCAAGCACTGAGATCAAAGAAACAATAAAAAAGCTTCCAACTAAAAAATGCCCTGGTCCAGATGGCTTCACTCCAGAATTCTATCAAACCTTCAATGAAGAGCTTATTCCTGTACTGCAGAAATTATTCCAAAAAACTGAGGAAGAAGGAATCTTCCCCAACATATTCTATGAAGCAAACATCACCCTGATACCAAAACCAGGAAAAGACCCAAGCAAAAAGGAGAATTTCAGACCAATCTCACTCATGAATATAGATGGAAAAATTCTCAACAAAATCCTAGCCAATAGATTACAGCTTATCATCAAAAAAGTCATTCATCATGATCAAGTAGGCTTCATCCCAGGGATGCAAGGCTGGTTTAACATACGCAAGTCCATAAACGTTATCCACCATATTAACAGAGGCAAAAATAAAGATCATATGATCCTCTCAATAGATGCAGAAAAAGCATTTGATAAAATCCAGCATCCTTTTCTAATTAGAACACTGAAGAGTATAGGCATAGGTGGCACATTTCTAAAACTGATTGAAGCTATCTATGACAAACCCACAGCCAATATTTTACTGAATGGAGTAAAACTGAAAGCTTTTCCTCTTAGAACTGGAACCAGACAAGGTTGTCCTCTGTCACCTTTACTATTCAACATAGTGCTGGAAGTTCTAGCCAATACAATTAGGCAAGACAAGGAAATAAAGGAAATCCAAATGGGAGCAGAGGAGGTCAAACTCTCCCTCTTTGCTGACGACATGATCTTATACTTAGAGAACCCCAAAGACTCAACCACAAGACTCCTAGAAGTCATTAAAAAATACAGTAATGTTTCAGGATATAAAATCAATGTCCACAAGTCAGTAGCCTTTGTATACACCAATAACAGTCAAGATGAGATGCTAATTAAGGACACAACTCCCTTCACCATAGTTTCAAAGAAAATGAAATACCTAGGAATATACCTAACGAAGGAGGTGAAGGACCTTTATAAAGAAAACTATGAAATCCTCAGAAAGGAAATAGCAGAGGATATTAACAAATGGAAGAGCATACCATGCTCATGGATGGGAAGAATTAACATTGTTAAAATGTCTATACTTCCCAAAGCAATCTACCTATTCAATGCCATTCCTATCAAAGTACCTACATCGTACTTTCAAGATTTGGAAAAAATGATTCTGCGTTTTGTATGGAACCGGAAAAAACCCCGTATAGCTAAGGCAGTTCTTAGTAACAAAAATAAAGCTGGGGGCATCAGCATACCAGATTTTAGTCTGTACTACAAAGCCATAGTGGTCAAGAACAGAGACATAGACACTTGGAATCGAATTGAACACCAAGAAATGAAACTAACATCTTACAACCACCTAATCTTTGATAAACCATACAAGAACTTACCTTGGGGGAAAGACTCCCTATTCAATAAATGGTGTTGGGAGAACTGGATGTCTACATGTAAAAGACTGAAACTGGACCCACACCTTTCCCCACTCACAAAAATTGATTCAAGATGGATAAAGGACTTAAACTTAAGGCATGAAACAATAAAAATCCTCCAAGAAAGCATAGGAAAAACACTGGAAGATATTGGCCTGGGGGAAGACTTCATGAAGAAGACTGCCATGGCAATTGCAACAACAACAAAAATAAACAAATGGGACTTCATTAAACTTAAAAGCTTCTGTACAGCTAAGGACACAATAACCAAAGCAAAGAGACAACCTACACAATGGGAAAGGATATTTGCATATTTTCAGTCAGACAAAAGCTTGATAACCAGGATCTATAGAGAACTCAAATTAATCCACATGAAAAAAGCCAACAATCCCTTATATCAATGGGCAAGAGACATGAATAGAACTTTCTCTAAAGACGACAGACGAATGGCTAACAAACACATGAAAAAATGTTCATCATCTCTATATATTAGAGAAATGCAAATCAAAACAACCCTGAGATATCATCTAACCCCAGTGAGAATGGCCCACATCACAAAATCTCAAAACTGCAGATGCTGGCATGGATGTGGAGAGAAGGGAACACTTTTACACTGCTGGTGGGACTGCAAACTAGTACAACCTTTCTGGAAGGAAGTATGGAGAAACCTCAAAGCACTCAACCTAGACCTCCCATTCGATCCTGCAATCCCATTACTGGGCATCTACCCAGAAGGAAAAAAATCCTTTTATCATAAGGACACTTGTACTAGACTGTTTATTGCAGCTCAATTTACCGTTGCCAAAATGTGGAAACAGCCTAAATGCCCACCAACCCAGGAATGGATTAACAAGCTGTGGTATATGTATACCATGGAATACTATTCAGCCATTAAAAAAAATGGAGACTTTACATCTTTCGTATTAACCTGGATGGACGTGGAAGACATTATTCTTAGTAAAGCATCACAAAAATGGAGAAGCATGAATCCTATGTACTCAATCTTGATATGAGGACAATTAATGACAATTAAGGTTATGGGGGGGGAAGCAGAAAGAGGGATGGAGGGAGGAGGGTGGGGCCTTAGTGTGTGTCACAATTTATGGGGGCAAGACATGATTGCAAGAGGGACTTTACCTAACAATTGCAATCAGTGTAACTGGCTTATTGTACCCTCAATGAATCCCCAACAATAAAAAAAAAAAAAAGAAAAGATCCAATATAGGAAGAAGATATAACAATTATAAACGTTTAGGCAAATTATGATAACAGATCATCAAAATATATAAAGCAAAAATTGACAGAATTGAAAGGAGAAATGGACTGTTCTACACTGACAGTTGGAGTCTTCTATACTCTAGTCTTAATAATAGATAAGACAACCAGACAAAAGATAAGTAAAAATATAGAGGATTTGAACAACACAATAAGTTAACTGGAGCTAACAGACATATAAAAGACCCTCTATCCAACAATAGAATGCACATACTTCTCAAATGAACATGAGATTTTCTCCAGAATAGATAGACCATATGTTAGACCACAAATTAAATCTCAGTAGATTTTATGCATACCTGTGTGTGTGTGTATAATTTTGTCCAAATAAAACGGGACGAAATTGGAAAGCTTTAACAGAATGAAAACCACGTTTGGTAGAAATGTAAAATGATATAACCCCTGTGGAGAACGGTATGACAGTTCCTAAAAAAATAAATATAGAACACATATCTGACAATTCCACTTCTGGATATACCTACCCCTCCAAAACTGAAAGCAGAAACTCAAACACATATTTGTATGCTCATTATTTACACTGGGTAAAATGTGAAAGCAGCCCAATAGTCCACTGAATTCCGTAAAGTGTTGTAGGAGCACTTTATGTATTTTGTATATTTATCTTTATTACAAGTTGAATTGAATGGATAAGCAGATTGTGGTATATACATACAATGGAATAATTTTCTACCTTATAAAGGCAGGAAATTTTGACACATGCTACCACATGGATAAGTCTTGAAGATTTACTCTAAATAAAATAAGCCAATTGCAAAAAGTACATGATTCCATGAAGTACTTACGAGTAGTCAAAACCATAAAAACACAAAGCAGAATGGTGGTTGCCAGAGCATGGGGATGGGGAGTATCTCGATCTATGTGTGCTACTATGACAAAATACCATACATTTGGTAATTTATAAACTATAGATGTTTATTTCTCATGGTTCTAGAAGCTGGAAAATTCAAGATCAATGTGTCAGCCACTTTGGTGTCTGATGAGAGCTTCTTTCTGCTCTCAAGATGACACTTCTTTGCTGTATCCTCCAGAGGGGACAAAGGCTATGTCTTCACATAGTGCTAATCAGATTCATGAGGGTAGAGCCCTCATGATATAATAATTTCCTAAAGGCCACATCTCTTAAGAAGGCTGCCTTGGGGACTAAATTTTAACATGACTTATGGAGGGAACTATAGCATCCTGCCATTGGCCTTCCAAAATTCTGTATTTCTATCAACAATCTCTTCAAAGCAATCTAGGCATTTTATATTAAGTGACTCAAAATTCTTCCAGCCTCTATACATTATCCAATTTCAAAGTCATTCCCACATTTTTACATATTTGTTACATAAGCAACCTACTTTCAGGTACTAAAATCTGTATTGGTTTTTTAGGGTTATCCTAACAAAGTCCCACAAACTGGATGGCCTAAAACAATAAAAATGTATTCTCACACAAGTTCTAAAGGCTAGAAATCCTTTTTTCACTTCTCCATGCCTTTTGGTGGTGACTATAGACCCATGGTGCTCCTTGCTTTGTAGATGCATCACTCCAGTCACTGCCTCTATCATCACACAGCATTCCCCCCATGTATGGCTGCCTTCACATGGCATTTCTTCTTGTTATAACTGTACCAGTTATATTGGATTAGAGCATACTCTAATGACTAATGTGATTAACCTGCAAAGACCCTATTTCCAAACAATGTCATACTCACAGGTTCTAGGGGTTAGACTTCAACATATTTGGGGGGGGACAATTCAACCCATAATATGGAATAATATATAAAATACATAAAGAGTGCCTGCAACTCAACAGTAAAAGGATAGATAAGTACATTTAAAACTGGCCAAGGATTTGAATGAACATTTTACAAAAAATATATGCAAACGGCCAATAAGCAAATAAAAAAAAAAAAACAGATGCTTGTTATCATTAGCTGTTCAAATATGCAAATCAAAACTGTATTGAAATACTACTTCATTCCCCCAGGATGGCTATAATACAAAAGACATAAATAACAAGTGGTGTTCATGATTGGTATAGAAATTGCAACCCTCACACACTGTTGATAGGAATGGAAAATGGCACATCTGTATTGGAAAATCATCTGGCAATTCCTTAGAAGGCTAAATGTGGAGTTAACATATATGACCCAATAATTTCACTCTTAGGTATATTCCCAAAAGAAATGTAAACATGTCCACACAACTTGTATATGAATGTTCATGGAAGCATTATTCATAATAGCCACAAAGTGGAAACTACCAAATGTCCAAATGTTTATTATTGATGAATAAACAAAATGTAATATATGTGGTTTTAATTTGTAGTAAAACTATGCAGACATAGAAAAGAATAAAGCACTGATCCATGCTGTGATATGAATGAACTTTGAAAACATGATACTAATTGAAAGAACTCAGACACAAAAGGCCACATACTGTAAGGTTCCATTTATGTAAAATGTACAGGTTAGGCAAATTCATAGAGACAGAGAGTAGTTTAGTGGCTGCCAAGGGCTGGGGGAGAGGGAAATAGGGAATAAATACTACTGAGCATACAATTTTTTTTTTAGGATGATGAAAATTTCCTAGAATTTGATAGTAGTGATAACTGAACAATGTTGTGACTATACTAAAAACAGCTGAATTGTACATTTTAAAAGGGCATGTAAATTGTATGGTGTATAAATCATATTTTGGGTTTTACAAAGAACAAATATAATTAAATGTGTATGATATCTGTACACTAAAAGATTTAATTTAAAATAGATAAGTTAAAGACATAAATACATATTATAGAAAGATGTATCATGTTCATAAATTAGAGGGCTCAATATTATTAAAGTACAAATTCTCCATAAAGTGATTTTCAGATTCTTCTATGCCATCACAATCAAAAACCTACCAGGCATTTAAATCAAAATTGACAAGTTGATTCTAAAATGTATATGGAAATGCAAAGGACCTAGAATAGTCAAAAGAACTTTGAAAGAAAAAAGCCTAAAAAGTTGGAGGTGTTACACTTTCTGATTTCAAGACTTATAATAAAGCTATCATGTAGATTACCCTAAGAACAAACATATAGACTAATAGAAAGACTAGAGAGTCCAGAAGTAGAACCACATAACTGATTTTAATAAAGGTGCTACCATAATTCAATAAGGAAATAAAAGAGTTTTCAACAAATGGTTCTGGAATAACTAGATAATACGTTTGAAATGAATGAACCTCAACCCTTACCTCACAGAATACATAAAAATGATCTGCAATAGATCATAAATCTAAATGTAGACGTTAAAACTATAAAATGTTTACACTCGGTGCCTGTAGCTCAGCACCTAGGGCGCCAGCCACATACACCGGAGCTGGTGAGTTTGAACCCAGCCAGGGCCTGCCAAACAACGACAACTACAACCAAAAATAGCCTGGCATTTTGGCGGGTGCCTGTAGTCCCAGCTACTTGGGAGGCTGAAGCAAGAGAATTTCTTAAGTCCAAGAGTTTGAAGTTGCTGTGAGCTGTGATGCCATAGCACTCTACCAAGAGTGACATAGTGAGACTGTCTCAAGAAAAAAGGAAAAAAAAAAAAACTATAAAATCTTCAGAAGGAAAGATAAGAAAAGTATTTTATGTGTTAGGGTAGACAAAGATTTCTCTTGTGCTCTATCACAAAATGTATAGGAAAACATTGATGAATTGGCCTCCATCAAATTTTAAACTTCTATTCTTTATAAAATACTGTTAGGAAAATAAAAATACGTGCCATAGACTGGGGGGAAATATTTATAATACATATATCTAACAAATGGACTAGTATTTGAAATATATAAAGAACTCTTACTTAATATAAAAAATACATACCACTCACTTAAAAGTAAGTAAAAGATTTGAATAATGTTTCACAAAAAAACATATGAAAATGGTTAATGAGCACATCAAAACATATTCATTGTTATTACATACCTTCAAAGGCAAATTAAAACCACAGTGAGACACCATCACTGTGTACTAGATAAACATTGGTGTTTGCATTACCTTGGGTTTGCTCCCTTTACCCACTATTTCAGAGGCTGTCATACTGATGATACTAGACACTGTACACAACTTGTTACACATACTGGTTGATTCTATAATTCAACTGTATTCGACGATTTAAAAGTCTCCAATTGATTATGTCTTTGTAATTCTATTTTCTTCAAAGAAACAATTTACTACATTCTTCAAATTAATTTTCTCTGTGGGGAACAAATGAATAGAAACATTCCTCTTTGTCTCAATGTCTTCTTCCATTTTAATTGGCTGAGAAGTAAAAAATGACAGCCAATAAGAGAATAGGAAATGTTTAGCACTGATCACTCTGGTATACTCTGTAAAACTGCAACTCACTCAAAAAAATAGAAATCAGAAAGAACAGAACTTAAAATACCTCTACTCTCTGTTCTGTACCCATAGCTCTTCCAGGAGAGTGGTTTCTAAGTTGTTTATTCTCTTGAGAGTCACATATCTCTCCTTTAAGTCTTTCAAACTTAAATATAAAAGTAAGTATCTTGTAGACTTCTCAATTTTTGTTGGATGCATTATTGCTTTCACTAAAAAAAATTTTTTTAGAGAAGGGACTTACTCTGTCATCCAGGATGGACTGCAGTGGTTCCATCACAGTTCACTACAACCTACAACTCCTGGGCTCAAGCAATATCCTCCAGCCTCCCAAGTAGCTAGTACTACAGGCATATACCACCATGCCTAGCTAATTTTTATTTTCATTTTTTTTTGCAGAGGTAGTGTCTCACTATGTTGCCCAGGCTGGTCTCAAACTTCTGGCCTCAAGTGATCCTCCCACCTCAGCCTCCCAAAGTGCTGGAATTACAGGTGTGAGCCACCATATCTGGCCTGTTTTTTAAACATACAAGTGAATTACATGAATACATTCTCCTTATAAAACTTTAACACCACATAGGTATATAGAGTAAAAAGTGATATTTTCCTTCTTATCACAATCTTTCTTCCCTTTCTTTCTTTTTCTTTCTTTTTTTTTTTTTTTTTTTGAGACAGAGTCTCATTATGTCACCCTTGGTAGAGTGACGTGGCGTCACAACTCACAGTAACCTCAATTCTTGGGCTTAAGCCTTTCTCTTGCCTTAGCCTCCCAAGCAGCTGGGATTACAGGTGCCCACCACAATGCCCGGCCATTTTTTGTTGCAATTGTCATTGTTGTTTAGCTGGCCTGGGCCAGGTTTGAACCTGTGTGTGTGGCTGGCGTTGTAACCACTGCACTACGAGCGCCAAGCCTTTTTTCCCTTTCTTGAAATAACGCTGCCTCAGATGTACCTGACCTAAACTTTTTCCTTCTCTCTCACACACACAAAATACATTAAACATATAAAAATATTCAATATATAAATTCACAAAAACTTAGACAACTTGAACAATCTTCCTTAGTTTATTCATTCTTTTTATAATATTTCTACATTACATTTTTCACTGTGGTAAAATATAAAAAAATTAAAATGTGTAGTTCAGTGGCATGAAGTATTACTAAGCACATTGTGGTACAACCAGCACCATCATCCATCTCCAGAACTCTAATCATCTTGCACTGAAACTTAATACCTATTGAACATTAACTTCCATTACATCCTCACCCCAGTCCCCAGAAACCACTGTTCAACTTTCTGTCTCTATGATTTCAGATAACTATGTACCTCATATAAGTGGAATCATATACTATTTGTCCTTTTGTGTCTGGCTTATTTCATTTAGAATAATGTCTTCAAGGTTCATCTGTGTTGTAATATGTATAAAAATTTCCTTCCTTTTTAAGGCTGAATGATATTCCATTGTATGAATATACCACATTTGCTTGCCCATTCATCTGTCAAAGGACACGTGAGTTACTTCCATCTTTTGGCTACTGTGAATAATGCTGCTATGAACATGTGTGTACAAATACATGTTTGAGTCCCTGTTTTCAATTCTTTGTGGTATACACCTAAAAGTGGAATTGTCAGATCACAAGGTAATTCTATATTTAATTTTTTGAGAAACTGCTATATTGCTTTCCATAGTGGCTAGGCTATCTTACATTCCTACCAGCAATGCACAAGAGTTCCAATTTTTCCACATCCTCAACTTTTTAAAAATTAATAAGGGTACCTACGATTAGGTTATACTCTTTGAGTTTGTAAGGTAAAGTACAAGATGTGGTTCAGTTGTTTAACCAGGAGGTACATTTATTATTTTCTATTGTTTTGATAGTAGCCACCCTGAAGGGTATTTATTTATTTATTTAGCTGAGAATGACTTTATTTTTTTTCTGAGTATTTCTTTTTATTTTTTCAAATTAATATGAGGGTACAATTTTTAGGTTACATTGTTCTCACTTCCAGGATAAAGTTCCATTTGTAGAAGAGCCCCTCACCCAGGGGCTCACAATGTGCACATTAGGTGAGATCCTAAAGGGTACTTATTCATTATGGCAAAAATAAAAATACTTGAGCACCTAGTATTATGCCAGGCATTTTGTTAGACACTAGAGATATGACTGTTCAATGAATATAAAGTAAAATTGAAGAAACATACTATAATACATCCAAAACTTGGAAGTATATATTTAAAAAATCGATACATTAGTAAGAAGAAATGGTTAAGAAATATAATACAGAGGCTAAGAGTGGTATCTCACGCTTGTAATCCTAGCACTCTGGGAGGCCAAGGTGGGTGGATTGCTTGAGCTCAGGAGTTTGAGACCAGCCTGAGCCAGAGCAAGACCTTGTCTCTAAAAATAGCTAGGTGTTGTGGTGGGTGCCTGTAGATCCAGCTACTTGGGAGGCTGAAACAAGAGGATCTCTTAAGCCCAAGAGTTTGAGGTTGCTATGATTTATGACGCCATGGCACTCTACCAAGGGTGACAAAGTGAGACTCTGTCTCAAAAAAAAAAAAAAAAAAAATAGAATACAACTGAGAGTTTAGTATTAATAATCTTAAACTTACCCAGTAGAGTTATATTTTCTATTTGTTAAACATGTTAAATATAAACTATTATCTAAATCCTTATTAAAATAAAAGATTCTAGATTTACATTTGGCATAGGTAGTTAAAATGTATAAAATAAGTACTGATAGAATGCATCAATGTAAGGCACCTCCCTGAAATATTAGCCACCAGTCCTCACTAACAATCAATTTAGGCGATGAATATCTATGTTGCTCAAGCTGCTAATTGTTAACATATACACATTTAAATAAATCCAAAGAACACACTAAACTTACCATCTCTTCAAGTACCTTTTTTTCTGAGTCAAGTGATCGAACTTGATTTCTTAAAGCCAGAATTTCCTCATCCAGTCTCTGATTATGTTCCTTTGCTTTCTGTAGGTCAATTGCATCTAAAACAGAGAAGAACACCATTTACTCAACTAGATCAAAGTTTTAGTTTTGGGGGTACTAACTCTAAAAACTGTGGAAGTACTATTGCCCAACGGAATCTCACTCTTGTTCAGGCTGGTCTGGAGCTCCTGAGCTCAAGCAGTCCTACAATGTATCTGCACATGTGGCTCTCTTTGCATAGGACAGCTACAAGACTCTTAAGTCTAGTCCTAGAATATTAGGTTCTACCAACCTAATGAAAGAGGACAGAAAATTCTATCTTTCTCATGCCAGAACAATGAGTTGGACTTTTTTTTTTTGCAGTTTTGGGCCAGGGGCAGGTTTGAACCTGCCACCTCTGGTATATGGGGCTAGTGCCCTACTCTTTGAGCCATAGGCGCCACCCTGAGTTGGACTTTTTGAGTGTAGGGTTTCTAGCAAGAGAGGTTCCTGTAGGAAGTGGAATTTTAAAACAGTTGAGCCTATCTTCTAAAAGTGAAATGACCAAGAAAATAAATGTATTAACTTCCTTTCAGTAGTCTCTTGCACACCTCCTATTCCATTACTCCTTATGTTTGTTCTTAGAACAATTCCATGCTGTCTCTTTACTGTAAGTCTTGAAATTGGAAGGTGTAATACCTCAAATTTTATTGATCCCAAATGGAATATAGATATGTTGTTAAACTACATAGTTTTGCTCATACTGGATATTCTCATCCAACCTTTACCCAATACCCTATCCCCAAATCATCTAATGTGTACTTGGTAAACATTCTTTAAACATTTTTATATACAAATAGTAATATACAGATGAAAGATGTGTTAAAAATGGACTCTCACTTATAAGAATGTAGCTCTGGAACAGAGTCCTAGGGAGCATCTCATGCCAAATATTATACTTTTAGTAGCTGGGAAGACAAAGGGCTTGCTAGGAGGAGCTCGAATATTTGGGAAAGGTAGGGACACTTGGAAGACTCAGGGAAGCAGCTACTGACAACTTATTCAAAATTGTTCCAGCATATTCACAACTTTACTGTTATACTAGTATATATCAGATCATAGTAGTCCTGTGGGCACACACATACCCCCATACAAATATGAAAATCCAAATGACATTCTACCACCTGTAATACTCTACAACTTGCCTTGTTCTCTTGATAATATATCATAGACATCTATTCATGTCAGGACACATAGCTCCATAGCTCGTTCTTAATAGCTCCAACGTACTCATTGTACAATTATTTAACCAATCCATTGTTGGTAAGCACATCCTATTTAATTTTACTACCCCTTAAATTATTTTTTATTTATGTTTTTCTTTGTTCTTTTCTTTTATTGAGACAGGGTCTCTTTCTGTCACCCAGGTGGGAATATAGTGACTTCATACTCCTCAATGCAAGCAATCCTTCTGCCTTAGCACCATGAGTAGCTGTGACTATAGGTGTGTGCCACTGCACCCAGCTAATTAAAAAAATTTTTTTTTGAGGCTAGGCATGGTGGCTCACACCTGTAATCCTAGAACTCTGAGAGGCCAAGGCAGGTGGATTGTCTGAGCTCCTGGGTTCAAGACCAGCCTGAGCAAGAGTGAGACCCCCATCTCTAAAAATAGCTGGGCGTTATGGCAGGTGCCTGTAGTCGTAGCTACTTGGGAAGCTGAGGCAAGAGAATCACTTGAGCCCAATTTTGAAGTTGCTGCGAGCTATAACGCCACGGCATTCTACCAAGAGTGACAAAGTATGACTGTCTCAAAAAAAAAAAAAAGATATAGGATCTTACTATGTTGCCCAGGCTGGTCTTGCACTCTTGGCCTTAAGCAATCCTCCTGACTCAACCTCACAAAGTGCTAGGAGTACAGGCGTGAGTCACTGTGCCTGGTCCTATTTACTCCTTATACTTTCACAAGTTCTTCTACGTTCATTAGGATATTGCAATGTCTTTGCCTAATTTTGGAATCAGGGTAACACACAAAAAGTTGAAAGTATTCCCTCTTATTCAAATTCACTATTATTTAGTCTTTAAACATCTATTAGCCTGGAGTTTTCTTTGTGGAAAGATTTTTTTTTTTTTGAGACAGAGCCTCAAGCTGTCGCCCTGAATAGAGTGCTGTAGCATCACAGTTCACAGCAACCTCCAACTCCTAGGCTCAAGTGATTCTCCTGCCTCTGCCTCCCAAATAGCTGGGACTACAGGCACCCGCCACAATGCCCAGCTATTTTTTTTTGGTTGCAGCCGTCATTGTTGTTTTGCGGGCCCAGGCTGGATTCGAACCCGCCAGCTCAGGTGTATGTTGTTGGCGCCTTAGCTGCTTGAGCCACAAGTGCCAAGCCTGTGGAAAGATTTTTAATGACAAATTTAATTTATTCAGTAGATTTAAAGCTATTTCTTCT
Organism: Nycticebus coucang; assembly: GCF_027406575.1. Classification (NCBI taxonomy): domain Eukaryota; kingdom Metazoa; phylum Chordata; class Mammalia; order Primates; family Lorisidae; genus Nycticebus; species Nycticebus coucang. The sequence goes on along the minus strand of NC_069801.1, from coordinate 36,367,586 downwards.
TGGGTAAGGTTTGTAGTTTGTCTCTGGCAAGAAATATGTCCAGGTCATCAAATAATATTCTCTTATTACCTTTTTATTCTGTAGAAATGTTCTGTCATTTCTTACACTAGTAATTTGTGTCCTCTCTCTTTTTTCCATGACCAATCTTGTTAGAAGTTTACTATTCTTCCTGAAGAATCAGGTCTTGGTTCCACAGATTTACTCTATTGTGGTTCTTCTTTTAGTTTTAGTGATCTTTACTTTTATTTGTCTATCTCCTTTCTTCTGTTTGTCTTGGGTCTAATTTGCTCTTATTATCCTGTTCCTATGATTCTTATTATAGACAGTTTCTCTCCCACCCCCATTTTTCTCTTCCTCTTCCTTCCTACCCTGCTCACCTTATTCTGGGTTTTTAAGATATAAACTGAGATTATGGTGAATCCTTCTCTAATATAAATATAAAGTACTATAAAATTTCCTCTCAGCATTGATTTAGCTACATCACCTAATCATTGATATTATTGTGTTTTATTTTCTTTCAATTAAAAATATTTTCTTCCCTTTTCTTTTTTTTTCTATCATCTCTTCTGAGCTCTTGACTTATCAAAAGATTTTCTAGCCAGGGACAGTGGTTCACATCTATAATCCTAGCACTTTGGGAGGCCAAGTTGGGTGGATCCCTTGAGACCAGCTGGAGCCAGAGCAAGATCCTGACTCTAAAAAAAAAAAAAAACAATAAACAGGCTTGTGGCAAATTCCTATAGTCCATGCTACTTGGGAGGCTGAGGCAAGAGGATCACTTAAGCCCAAGAGTTTGAGGTTACTGCAAGCTACAACGCCACAGCACTCTACCAAGGGCAACAGAATGAGACTCTGTCTCAAAAAAAAAAACACCCAGAAGATTTTCTAATATCCCTTATAATTATTTTCTCTGAAGGCATGGGCTTTTTAGCACCATTTTGTTTAATTTCTAAAGGTTTGAAGATTTTCCAAATATACTCCTGTTACTGATTTTTAGTTTAATTTCATTATGTTCACAGAACATAATTTGTGAGATTTCAGTTATTCCTCACAGATTTATTTTATGGCCCTGGATGGTCTCTCTTGGGAAATGTTTTATGGGTAAATGAAAATAATACATAGTCTGATGAATTTTCTATAAATATCAATTAAGTCTCATTGATTGGTAGTAGTAAGCCTTCTGTATTCTTATTGATTTCTTTCTTTCTTTCTTTTTTTTTTTATTGTTGGGGATTCATTGAGGGTACAATAAGCCAGGTTACACTGATTGCATTTGTTAGGTACCGTCCCTCTTGCAATCATGTCTTGCCCCCAGAAGGTGTGGCACACACCAAGGCCCCACCCCTCTCCCTCCATCCCTCTCTCTGCTTTTCCTTCCCCCCATCCCATGACCTTAATTGTCATTAATTGTCCTCATATCAAAATTGAGTACATAGGATTCATGCTTCTCCATTCTTGTGATGCTTTACTAAGAATAATGTCTTCCACTTCCATCCAGGTTAATACAAAGGATGTAAAGTCTCCATTTTTTTTTAATAGCTGAATGGTATTCCATGGTATACATATACCACAGCTTGTTAATCCATTCCTGGGTTGGTGGGCATTTAGGCTGTTTCCACATTTTGGCGATTGTAAATTGAGCTGCAATAAACAGTCTAGTACAACTGTCCTTATGATAAAAGGATTTTTTTCCTTCTGGGTAGATGCCAGGAATGGGATTGCAGGATCAAATGGGAGGTCTAGCTTGAGTGCTTTGAGGTTTCTCCATACTTCCTTCCAGAAAGGTTGTACTAGTTTGCAGTCCCACCAGCAGTATAAAAGTGTTCCCTTCTCTCCACATCCACGCCAGCATCTGCAGTTTTGAGATTTTGTGATGTGGGCCATTCTCACTGGGGTTAGATGGTATCTCAGGGTGGTTTTGATTTGCATTTCTCTAATAGATAGGGATGATGAACATTTTTTCATATGTTTGTTAGCCATTCGTCTGTCTTCTTTAGAGAAGGTTCTATTCATGTCTCTTGCCCATTGATATATGGGATTGTTGGCTTTTTTCATGTGGATTAATTTGAGTTCTCTATAGATCCTAATTATCAAGCTTTTGTTTGATTCAAGATAAGCAAATATCCTTTCCCATTGTGTAGGTTGTCTCTTTGCTTTGGTTGTTGTCTCCTTGGCTGTACAGAAGCTTTTCAGTTTAATAAAGTCCCATTTGTTTATTTTTGTTGTTGCAATTGCCATGGCAGTCTTCTTCATGAAGTCTTTCCCCAGGCCAATATCTTCCAGTGTTTTTCCTATGCTTTCTTTGAGGATTTTTATTGTTTCATGTCTTAAATTTAAGTCCTTTATCCATCTTGAATCAATTTTTGTGAGTGGGGAAAGGTGTGGGTCCAGTTTCAGTCTTTTACATGTGGATATCCAGTTCTCCCAACACCATTTATTGAATAGGGAGTCTTTCCCCCAAGGTATGTTCTTGTTTGGTTTATCAAAGATTAGGTGGTTGTAAGATGTTAGTTTCATTTCTTGGTTTTCTATTCAATTCCAAGTGTCTATGTCTCTATTTTTGTGCCAGTACCATGCTGTCTTGACCACCATGGCTTTGTAGTACAGACTAAAATCTGGTATGCTGATTTTTTCTTTTTTCTTGCTCTATCAATTATTAAGAAAGGAAGTTCATTTTACAATTAATTGCATTTGTACATTTTTGAAAAGGAGGGTATATCGGGTTCTAGACGTATTTAAAATGAATATATTTATTTTTAATTATTTGTATAGTTATGATTAATACATTCACATTTCATTATGTTATTGATAGTATTTTTATATAGTTAAGCTAGGGTCAGATTAATTAATTCCCACTGATTCCAAGCCTACTGGCTTCCCAGTGAGCAAAAACATGTGAAGTACTATTAAAAATACAGCTCAGCGACTGTAGCTCAGCTGGTAGGGTACCAGACACATACACCGGATCTGGTGGGTTTGAATCCAGCCTGGGCCTGCCAAACAACAATGAAAACTACAACCAAAAAATAGCTGGCTACTTGGGAGGTTGAGTCAAGAGACTCACTTAAGCCCGAGAGTTTGAGGTTGCTGTGAGCTGTGATGCCACAGCACTCTACCAAGGGCGACATAGTGAGACTCTGTCTCAAAAAAAAAATATATTATAAGGTATATTGGCCTTCATGGTCCCAGTAAAATACATATTATTTGTTTTGATCACAGGATTTGAAGTCAGACATATAAGGATCCAAATGTCAGCTCTTTTACTTAATAAGGCTATTACATAACTCACGTAGTCTTGCCACAATTCAGTTTCCTTATCTATGAAATGGGGATAATAATATTGACCACATGGAATTGTGAGGATTAGAGATAATACATGCAAAGTGCCTGGAAGAGTATCTGTCACTTTGTAAGCAATAAATGGTAACAGTAGTAATAATAGTAGCAGCAATAGCAATAACAGTCATATTACTTATTATTGTAATTAAAATATATATTATTTAATACATATTATTGTATATATTAATGTGTTATTATTAAATAAATAGAATGACTTACCATTTTCTTTAAGCTTTATTAAACTTTCTTTCAGTTTCTCAATTTCTAGTTGAGCATCCTTAAGTGAAGAATCTAAAAAAGAAAAAGAAATATTTGTGTAAGAAGCAACTGATTAGTGTACTAATCAAATTTCAAATGGCTCTGTTTAGAATACTTCCTTTCATTTGGCTTACTATCCCTTGAGTTTCTGCATCATTATCAGCTCCTCCAAGAACATTTTCCAGACTTCACTCTTAGTGTTTCTACTGCACTCTCTATTTATCTTTACCTCTCTACCTTCATTTGGGCTATCTGATCTTATAATTGCCTTTCCCTAACTCTTTCCCCCATCATATTCCATGAAGAAGAGATTGGGCTATTACAAACAGTAGAAATAGCTGGAAGTTTTTAACCATAGTACAAGTTTAGTAAAAAGAAATTACACTTAGAAAAAATTAAAATAATTCCTACAATCAACAGTATTTAGAATTTTGCCAATAGCTTTTGGTATTACCCAAGAATTGTAGGAGGATGGCAGAATGATATTTAGGAAGACGTGGCGCTTTGGAATTAGTGGATCAGACTTGGGTTCTCTAATCCAGGTTTTATCCCTTTGCTTCCTGTGGCCTCTTCATCATCATCAGTGATATTCCTGGTGGGTCTCCTATACTGTCAGAATGAAGAACCTCCTAAAAGTAAAAGGCTAACATGAATTTTTTTTTTTTTTTGAGACAGAGTCTCACTATGTCGCCATCACAGTAGGGTGCTGTAAAGTCACAGCTCATAGCAAACTCCAACTCTTGGGATTCTCTTATTTTAAGAGAATCTCTTATTTTATTTTAAGAGATTTTATTTTATCTTATTTTTATTTTTATTTTATTTTATTTTTTTATTTTGAGACAGAGCCTCAAGCTGTTGCCCTGGATAGAGTGCTGTGAGCTCACAGCAACCTCCAACTTGGGGGCTCAAGTGATTCTCCTGCCTCTGCCTCCCAAGTAGCTGGAACTACAGGCGCCCGCCACAATGCCCGGCTATTTTTTGGTTGCAGTTGTCATTGTTGTTTGGTGGGCCAAAGCTGGATTCGAACCCACCAGCTCAGGTGTGTGTGTGGCTGGCACTTTAACCGCTCGAGCCACAGGTGCCAAGTGGGAGTACACATTTGGTTACAATAGTTTGCTTTTGTATATTTTAACTCTAAGTTATAAGGGTGTGCTTCACCTAGAAAGATCTGAATCTACCCATATCCTCCTCCATCTCCCACCTACTTGAATTGCTCTCAGTCTTTCTTCAATATGTTTTGATTATCTAGCTCTGATTTAGTATTGAGTACACGTGGTATTTGTTTTTCCATTTTTATGCTACTTCACTTAGGAGAATGGTCCAAGTCCATCCAGGTTGTCACAAAAGATACTCGGTCACCATTTTTTTATGGTTGCGTGATATTCCATGGTGTACATACTCGTACAACATTTTATTAATTCATTCATGTATTGATAGGCACTTTGTGATTGTAAATTGTGCTGCTATAAACACTTGAGTGTAAGTGTCTTTATGATAAAATTACTTTTTTCCTTTGGGTTAATACCTTAGCAGTGGTATTGCTGGATCAAATGGTAGGTCTACTTTTAGGTCTTTGAGGTATCACCATACCTCCTTTCCATGGAGGATGTACTAGTTTGTAGTCCTACCAACAGTACAGAGTGTTCCTTTCTCTCTGTGTGCTCACCAGTATCTGTTGCTTTGGGACTTTTTGATATGCACCATTCTCACTGGAGTTAGGTGATATCTCAATATGCTCTTGATTTACATTTTCCTGATGATTAGAGATGTTGAACATTGTCTAATGTGCATGTTGGCCATTAGTCTAAGTTCATTTGAAAAGATTCTATTTATGTCTTTTGCCCACTTTTAATGGGGTTATTTGATACTTTCCTACTGGTTGCTTGATTCTTTGTAGATTCTGTTTATCAGCCCTTTATCTGATGTATAACATGCAAATAATTTCTCCCATTCTATAGGCTATTTGCTGTGTTTTTTTGTTTTTTTTTTTTTGAGAGAGAGAGCCTCAAGGTGTTGGTCGCCCTGGGTAGAGTGCCATGGCATCACAGCTCACAGGAACCTCCAACTCCTGGCTTAAGCGATTCTCTTGCCTCAGCCTCCCAAGTAGCTGGGACTACAGGTGCCCACCACAATGCCCGGCTATTTTTTGGTTGCAGTTGTCATTGTTGTTTGGCAGGCCCGGGCTGGATTCGAACTCACCAGGTCTGGTGTATGTGGCTGATGCCTTAGCTGCTTGAGCTACAGGTGCCGAGCCTATTTGCTGTATTGATTGTATCCTTGGTTATGCAGAAATATTTTAGTTTGACTGAGTCCCATTTGGTTAATTTTTGTTGTTGCTGTGATTGTTTTTTGGGTTTTCTTTGTAAAGTGTTTGGCTAGGCCAATATCTATAAGAGATTTACCAACATTTTCTTCTAGAATTCTTATGGTTTCGTGTCCTAGGGTCCTAGGTTTAAGTCTGTTGTCCATTGTGAATTAATTTTTGTGAGTGGTATGAGGTGCAGGTCCTATTTCAGTTTTTTAAACATGGCTATCCAATTTTTCCCATTTATCGAATGGAGATTCTTTCCCCCAGTGTATGTTTTTGTTTGTCAAAGATCAGATGGTAATATGAAGATGGTTTCATATCTGAGGTCTTGGTTCTGATCCATAAGTGTCTCTATTTTTATGCCAGTACCGTGTTGTTTTGATTTACTATAGCCCTGTAGTATATCTTGAAGTCTGGTAAAATGAATTCTTTAATTCCTAGATCCAGGAAGTGTTTAAATTTCCAGTCATTTTATAAATGTTACAAATTTGTTTTAATCAGGATTCAAAAAAGGCCACATATTATAACCAGTTAATAAATCTCTTAAATCTGGCCAGGCGTGGTGGCTCACACCTGGAATCATTGTACTCTGGGAGACTGATGTGGGTGGATTGCTTGAGCTCAGGAGTTCGAGATCAGCTTAAGCAAGAGTGAGACCCCCATCTCTACTAAAAAGAGAAAAACCAGCTGGGCATAGCCACACATACCCCAGCCCCAGCTACATGGGAGGCTGAGGCAAGAAGATTGTTCCAAGACCAAGAGTTTGAGGTTGCTGTGAGATATGATGCCATAGCACCCTACCCAGGGTGACAGAGTGACACTCCATCTCAAAAAAAAAAAAAGAAAAAGAAAAAGAAAGAAAGAAAGAAAGAAACACCCTTAAATCTTTAAAAAATTTTTATATGAATTCTTTTTTATTTTATTAGACAGAGTCTCACTTTGTCACCCTCAGAAGAGTGCTGTGGCATCATAGCTCACAGCAATTCTCAAATCCTTGGGCTTAAGTGATCCTCTTGCCTCAGCCTCCCAAGTAGCTGGGACTACAGGTGCCTGCCACAATGCTGGCTATTTTTTAGAGACAAGGTCTTGCTCTGGCTTAGGCTGGTCTCGAACTTGTGAGCTTAGGCAATCCATCCACCTTGGCCTCCCAGACTGCTGGCATTACAGGCATCTTTTTTATTCTTGAAGAATATTTTTATTATTGATGAAAAATTTTCGTTTTTATGCAAAATTTTGATGTGATACAGGGAAAGCTGGAGAATAAATTAAAATAAAGCCTTTTGTTTACAAAGAATTTGTTGAAGGAACTATAATATTACTACTACTTGGTCAATAAAATAGATAAACCTCTGGCCAACCTAATCAGGAAAAAAAGAGTAAAATCTCTAATATCATCAATCAGAAACAACAAAGACGAAATAACCACAGACTCATCAGAAATCCAAAAAATCCTTAATGAATATTACAAGAAACTTTATTCTCAGAAATATGAAAATCTGAAGGAAATAGACCGATACTTGGAAGCGCGCCACCTTCCAAGACTTAACCAGAATCAAGTGGAAATGTTGAATAGACCCATATCAAGTTCAGAAATAGCATCAACTATACAAAACCTCCCTAAAAAGAAAAGCCCGGGACCAGATGGTTTCACGTCAGAATTCTACCAAACCTTTAAAGAGGAATTAGTACCTATATTACTCAACCTGTTCTAAAAGGTAGAAAAAGAAGGAAGACTACCCAACACGTTCTATGAAGCAAACATCACCCTGATCCCAAACCAGGAAAAGACCCAACAAGAAAAGAAAATTATAGACCAATATCACTAATGAATATAGATGCAAAAATATTCAACAAGATCCTAACAAACAGAATCCAGCAACACATCAAACAAATTATACATCATGACCAAGTTGGTTTTATCCCAGGGTCTCAAGGCTGGTTCAATATACGTAAATCTATAAATGTAATTCAGCACATAAACAAATTAAAAAACAAAGACCATATGATTCTCTCAATTGATGCAGAAAAAGCTTTTGATAATATCCAGCATCCCTTCATGATCAGAACACTCAAGAAAATTGGTCTAGAAGGGACTTTTCTTAAACTGATAGAGGCTATCTACAGCAAACCCACAGCCAATATCATATTGAATGGAGTTAAATTGGAATCATTTCCACTCAGATCAGGAACCAGACAAGGCTGCCCATTGTCTCCATTGCTTTTCAACATTGTAATGGAAGTTTTAGCCACCGCAATTAGGGAAGAAAAGGCGATCAAGGGTATCCATATAGGGTCAGAAGAGATCAAACTCTCGCTCTTCGCAGATGATATGATTGTGTATCTGGAAAACACTAGGGACTCTACTACAAAACTCTTAGAAGTGATCAAGGAATACAGCAGCATCTCAGGTTACAAAATCAACATTCATAAATCGGTAGCCTTTATATACACCAACAACAGTCAAATTGAAAAAGCAGTTAAGGACTCTATCCCATTCATAGTAGTGCCAAAGAAGATGAAATATTTGGGAATTTACCTAACAAAAGACGTGAAAGATCTCTATAAAGAGAACTATGAAACTCTAAGAAAAGAAATAGCTGAAAATGTTAACAAATGGAAAAACATACCATGTTCATGGCTGGGAAGAATCAACATTATCAAAATGTCCATACTACCCAAAGCAATATATAATTTCAACGCACTCCCTATTAAAGCTCCACTGTCATATTTTAAAGATCTTGAAAAAACATTACTTCGTTTTATATGGAATCAGAAAAAACCTCGAATAGCCAAGACATTACTCAGAAATAAAAACAAAACAGGAGGAATCACACTACCAGACCTCAGACTTTACTACAAATCGATAGTGATCAAAACATCATGGTATTGGCACAAAAACAGAGAAGTAGATATCTGGAACAGAATAGAGAACTAAGAGATGAATCCAGCTACTTACCGCTATTTGATTTTTGACAAGCCAATTAAAAACATTCAGTGGGGAAAAGATTCCCTATTTAACAAATGGTGCTGGGTGAACTGGCTGGCAACCTGCAGAAGACTGAAATTGGACCCACACCTTTCACCATTAACTAAGATAGACTCTCATTGGATTAAAGATTTAAACTTAAAACATGAAACTATAAAAATACTAGAGGAGAATGCAGGGAAAACCCTTGAAGAAATTGGTCTGGGTGAGTATTTCATGAGGAGAACCCCCCGGGCAATTGAAGCAGCTTCAAAAATACACTACTGGGACTTGATCAAACTAAAAAGCTTCTGCACAGCTAAGAACACAGTAAGCAGAGCAAGCAGACAGCCCTCAGAATGGGAGAATATATTTGCAGGGTATATCTCTGACAAAGGTTTAATAACCAGAATCCACAGAGAACTCAAACGCATCAGCAAGAAAAAAACAAGGGATCCCATCGCAGGCTGGGCAAGGGATTTGAAGAGAAACTTCTCTGAAGAAGACAGGCGCAAGGCCTTCAGACATATGAAAAAATGCTCATCATCTTTAATCATCAGAGAAATGCAAATCAAAACTACTTTGAGATATCATCTAACTCCAATGAGACTAGCCTATATCACAAAATCTCAAGACCAGAGATGTTGGCGTGGATGCGCAGAAAAGGGAACACTTCTGCACTGCTGGTGGGAATGCAAATTAATACATTCCTTTTGGAAAGATATATGGAGAACACTCAGATATCTAAAAATAGATCTGCCATTCAATCCTGTAATTCCTCTGCTGGGCATATACCCAGAAGACCAAAAATCACAACATAACAAAGATATTTGTACCAGAATGTTTATTGCAGCCCAATTCGTAATAGCTAAGTCATGGAAAAAGCCCAAGTGCCCATCAATCCACGAATGGATTAATAAATTGTGGTATATGTATACCATGGAATACTATGCAGCCTTAAAGAAAGATGGAGACTTTACCTCTTTCATGTTTACATGGATGGAGCTGGAACATATTCTTCTTAGTAAAGTATCCCAAGAATGGAAGAAAAAGTACCCAATGTACACAGCCCTACTATGAAACTAATTTGAGACCCTCACATGAAAGCTATAACCCAGCTACAACTTAACAATAGGGGGAAGTGGGACGGGGGGGGTGGGTAGAGGGAGGGGGATTGGTGGGATCACACCTGTGGTGCATCTTACAGGGGTATTTGCGAAACTTGGTAAATGTAGAATGTAAATGTTTTGGCACAGTAACTGAGATAACGCCAGAAAGGCTATGTTAACCACTGTGATAAAAATGTGTCAAATGGTTTATGAAGCGAGTGTATGATGCCCCATGATCATATCAATGTATACAGTTATGATTTAATAAAAAATAAATAAATAAATAAATAAATAAAAAGAAAAGAAAAATGATCGATCACATGCCATCACTAGCTACTATATCAGCCTAAAAAAAATATATATATATATTACTACTACTTGAGAAATACTTTCATATAACATACATACCTAAAAACAAATTCTGCTGTAAGTGGATGACTCAGGAAGTTACACAGAGGACATGCATTGTTACCATATACAACATTCAAAAAGGACTTGCTAATTCACTTTCCAAAAATCCAAGTATATTCACTGCAGACATCCCTTTCAGTTGATAGGTTAAGATCTACCAGACAGTGCAACTGCTTATCAAACAGTTGCTGTGTGATTGCATTCTGTTATGTCCAAATGTAACTACGAAGAATGCCAGATGTCCTTCCTTTCTTTCAGTATTGTAAGCAGTGGACACTGCTTTTCAAAATACTCACATGGCCAAATGTCTTTCCTTTTTTTCAAAAAAATTGAGTTTACTGAGGTATAATTTGCATACAGTAAAATTCATCCCTTTAAATGTGTAGTTTGAAGAGTTTTGGCAAATATATACAATAGTATATCCACCAACCAAATCAGGTTAGAGAATATTTCCATCTTTCTGAAAGATGTCCACTGTTTGAAATGTATTCTTCACAAAATCTATCCACAATCGGTTTGGCATAATCATTATTATTTTATACATCTCACATTTTTTAAATGCTTATGATTTGAAAATAACATATATTTACTGCATTTGCAAAAGAATCAGTCTAATTTTTCACCATCATAAATTATAAATATAGAAAGGAAGTAAGTAAAATGTGTTACATGTATGCTAAAACAAATTCTAGATAAAACAAAGATTTAAATACAAACAATAATACCATAAAAGTACTTTTAAGATACCCCTAAAATTAGAGGTAAACATTTTCAATAATCTTGTATGAAGAAAAGGCTTTACTCATGGTGTGTGTCACACTTTATGGGGTCAAGACATGATTGCAAGAGGGACTTTACCTAACAATTGCAATCAGTGTAACCTGGCTTATTGTACCCTCAATGAATCCCCAAAAATAAAACAAAACAAAACAAAAAAAAACCTGAAAAAAAAAAAAAAAAGAAAAGGCTTTGCTCATGAAAACCCAGAAAGCATAAAGAACAACTCTGTTAATCTTGACTTAATGAATAAATACTAGTAGTCCTCTATGGCAAAAAACAATGACAACAACAAAATATTTATAACCACCAAAAGGCTCCTATATAGGATACAGTAAGACCTTTTACAAAAAATGAAACAAAGATACAACCCAGTAGAAAAATATATAAAACACTTGAGCAGGTGCTTCACAAAATAGTATTCCAAGTAAGTAACAACAATTAACATGCGAAAAGGTTTCCAACTCCATTAGTCATCAGGGAATGCAAATTAAAGTCACAATTAAATACCACTATACACTCAACATAAAAGGTAGTTAATAAGATGGACAGTACCAAGTACTGGCAATGAATGTGGAGAAACCAAAATCTCATACACAACTGAAGAATGCTTAAATTTACAACTAGTTTGGAAGATCAAAGTAGAACCTGCCCATAACTCCTGGATTCAGTAATTCTGTCATCACAGTCAGGAATATGTAGGTAAGTACATCCTAAGACACACACAAAACTGTTTCTAGCAGCAGCATTCACAATAAACCAAAACTGGAAACAACAAAAATGTCCATCAAAAATAGAATGGATAAATTGTAGGATGTCTATTAATGGAATATTATTAAAATAGAAAGAGTGAACAAACAACTACTACATGCAACATCAGGAATGAATCTCACAAAAATAAGCTTGAGCAACAGAAGCAAACTATAGATGCATACCACCTGTAGTCAAAATTCAGAAAGTATTCAAAGTTAGGACATCTCAAAGCGGGCTTCTGAGATGCTAGAAATTTCTTGTGGTGAGTGGTGCAAAACTTAAGAGTTGTGTACTTTGGGGTAGATATGTTTGTGCTTCAATAAAAATTTCTGGACATTGTAGGAAATGAGGCTGTTTATCAGACTTTCATATGCTTACCTTAAAAGTATTTTTTTTCCCAGTGTGTTCATTTTACACTCTGAGAAAATATCATTACAGTTAAAACATGGTCAGAAATGGCCACCAGAAACCACGGCTTACCTGATTTACTCTGTTCTTTCTCCTTCACTTGCAGTTCCTCAGTGAGCTTTCGGATCTCTTCCTGGGCCATCTCTAACTTCTTTGCTACTTGTACATCTACCTCTAGACAGTTTTGTGATGTTTTATCTTGTTCCAGTTCTTCAATATGAGACTGAAATAGAACTACTGTTAGTAATAAATAGCAAAACTACTTTCATGATATTTTGCTATTTTCTATAAATGTTTTAAAGCCAATAAAGAACAGTAGCAAACTATTTCTTTTTTTTTTTTTATTGTTGGGGATTCATTGAGGGTACAATAAGCCAGGTTACACTGATTGCAATTGTTAGGTAAAGTCCCTCTTGCAATCATGTCTTGCCCCCATAAAGTGTGACACACACGAAGGCCCCACACCCTTTCCTCCATCCCTCTTTCTGCTTCCCCCCCATAACCTTAATTGTCATTAATTGTCCTCATATCAAAATTGAGTACAAAGGATTCATGCTTCTCCATTCTTGTGATGCTTTACTAAGAATAATGTTTTCCACTTCCATCCAGGTTAATACAAAGGATGTAAAGTCTCCATTTTTTTTAATGGCTGAATAGTATTCCATGGTATACATATACCACAGCTTGTTAATCCATTCCTGGGTTGGTGGGCATTTAGGCTGTTTCCACATTTTGGTGATTGTAAATTGAGCTGCAATAAACAGTCTAGTACAAGCGTCCTTATGATAAAAGGATTTTTTTCCTTCTGGGTAGATGCCCAGTAATGGGATTGCAGGATCAAATGGGAGGTCTAGCTTGAGTGCTTTGAGGTTTCTTCATACTTCCTTCCAGAAAGGTAGTAGCAAACTATTTCATTTATGTGTCTTTCTTTAGTTAGGTCAAACCAAATAAAATTAGTGATGTTTGGCTGCTTTTTACTTATAAACGTTCAATGTTGGCTTGGCACCAGTAGCACAGTGGTTATGGCACCGGCCACATACATCGAGGCTGGTGGGTTCGAACCCACCCTGAGCCAGCTAAAAAAAAAAAGAAAAAAAAAATGACAACTGCAAGTAAAAATAGCCAGGCGTTGTGGTGGGCACCTGTAGTCCCAGATACTTGGGAGGCTGAGGCAAGAGAACTGCTTAAGCCCAAGAGTTAGAGGTTGCTGTCAGCTGTGATGCTACAGCATTCTACCAAGGGCAACATAGTGAGACTCTGTCTCAAAAAAAAAAAAAAGAAAAAAAAATTCAATGTTATATGGTTCAACCTAACATATCCCAGAGATTATTTTTATGTGATTATAAAAAACAAAAATTTAAACTTAAAAATGAGTATCATCTTGCAAAAAATAAGAGATAATACTCTTCACTTATATGGTACATTAAATACACTTTTGTTTTCACTTAAAGTATTTCATGGAATTTTAAGTTAGGCACACACACAATGAGGCTCATATCATGTTTAATGATCCTCTTCTGCAATTATTTTCAAAGATTTTAAAAGCTTAGGAATTCAGTCTCAATTATATTTTGCTCTTGATCCCACAAAGAGAATGAAATTACATACATATAATAATTATGTATTATAATTTTTCTAATAGATTAAAAAAAACAAAATACCATCAATATGACAAAACTTTGAACACATTAGCATATTTCTTTGCATAGTTTTTATTCATATACATTATTTACATAGTCACAATACCAGTCTATGTACAAATTTCTGTCTGCCTTTTTTATTTGATAATGTATCAGAAACATTTTCCCACATGTTGTACAGATTTTGTAATAATAGTTTTTAAAGGCTGTTCCAGAGTGGGTATAGTATCACTTATTTAATCATTTAAATATTTAGATAGTTTCTGATTTTGGCTACTGAGCATAATACTGTAACATACAGTTACATCATACATATTTTGCCCTCATCTTGAATTACTTCTCATGGTTAAATTCCCAGTATATACCGTGTTCACAAGATTTATCTGTTAATAAAATTTCTTTCTCCAAATCAAAAAATTAAATTCCATGAAAAAAGTATATTATATTTAAAATAATGTGCTATACTAAAGGACTCCCTAAAAGAGGAGCTCCAAACATATTTGTAAAGAAAAAACATTTATAGTCCCAAAGTGATTTTTTTTTTTTTTTTTTGAGACAGAGTTTCACTTTGTTGAGTACCATGGTGTCACAGCTCATAGCAACCTCAAATTCTTGGGCTCAAGTGATCCTTTTGCCTCAGCCTCCCACGTAGCTGGGACTACAGGTTCCTGCCACAACGCCTGGATATTTTTTTGAGAGACGAAGTCTCACTCTTGCTCAGGCTAGTCTTGAACCTGTGATCTCAGGCAATGTATCCGCATTGGCCTCCCAGAGTGCTAGGATTACGCGCGTGAGCCACGGCAACATTAATTCTGAATGTTAATTCTTAATGAGAACTAGTAACTACTGGCTTGTAAACTTCATTAACTGCTATTGGTGGTGGGAATCCTGTATCTGAAATAATTTCTCTTTTTTTTTTTTGAGACAGAGTCTCAAGCTGTTGCCCTGGGTAGAGTGCTGTGGTGTTATCGCTCATAGCAACCCCCAACTCTTGGGCTCAAGCGATCCTCTTGCCTCAGTTTTTCTATTTTAGAGACGAGGTCTCACTCTTGCTTATTTACTCCCACAGATAAGAGATGGGGTCTTGCTTTTGTTCAGGCTGGTCTTGAACTTGTGAGCTCAAGCAATCCACCCACCTCAGCCTCAAGGTGATTTTTTAAAAATTAAAACATATATTGATTGTTTACATTTAGATACACTCAGTAAAAATTAGCTCCTTTCCAAAGGAGGGAAATAAGTATATTAAAAAGATATCTGGGGCAGTGCCTGTGGCTCAAAGGGGTAGGGTGCCGGCCCCATATGCCGGAGGTGGCGGGTTCAAACCCAGCCCTGGCCAAAAACTGCAAAAAAAAAAAAAAAAAAAAAGATATCTGCACACCCATGTTTTCTGCAGCACTATTCACAAGATTTGGAATCAATCTAAGTCAGGCGTCCTCAAACTTTTTAAACAGGGGGCCAATTCACTGTCCCTCAGACGGTTGGGCAGCACCTGTGGCTCAAAGGGGTAGGGCGCCAGCCCCATATGCCAGAGGTGGTGGGTTCAAACCCAGCCCCGGCCAAAAACTGCAAAAAAAAAAACAAAAAAAAACTATGAACAAATTCCTATGCACACTGCACATATCTTATTTTGAAGTAAAAAATAAAACAGGAACAAATACAATTCACACCGCTTCATGTGACTGCGGGCCGCAGTTTGAGGATGCCTGATCTAAGTGTTCATCAACAGGTAAATGGATGAAAAAAGTGTGGTACCTACACACAATGGAATATTATATAGCCACAAAAAGAATGAAATCTTCCCACTTGCAACAACATGGATGGAACCTGAGAACGTTACGTTAAGTGAAATAGGCCAAGTACAAAAAGACAAATCTCTTCTGTTCTCATTCATGTGTTGGCACTAAATATTTTTAAAAATTGATCTCATGGAGATGGAGTATAGAAGGATAGTTAGCAGAGGCTGGGAAGGGTAGTAGGGAGTGGAAAATAAAGTAGGGATGATTTATGGGTTCAAAAATACAGTCAGTTAGGGTACACTTTAAAATAACTAAAAAAGTGAAATAGGAATGTTTCTTTTTTTTTTTTTCTTTGTAGAGACAGAGTCTCACTTTACGGCCCTCGGTAGAGTGCCATGGCCTCACACAGCTCACAGCAACCTCCAACTCCTGAGCTTAAGGCGATTCTCTTGCCTCAGCCTCCCGAGTAGCTGGGACTACAGGCACCCGCCACAACGCCCGGCTATTTTTTGGTTGCAGTTTGGCCGGGGCCGGGTTTGAACCCACCACCCTCGGTATATGGGGCCGGCGCCTTACCGACTGAGCCATAGGCGCCGCCCGGAAATGTTTCTAACACAAAGAAATGATAGATACCTGAGGTGAAGGATACCCTAATTGCCCTGATTTGATTTAATCCACATTGTGTGCCTGTATCAAAATATCACATGTACCCTATAGATACATACAATTATTATGTACTCATAATTTTAAAAAAGCACAACAAAGTAGTTGTATCCCACAAATAGGATATGAGAATTCTAGTTGCTTCACATTCTCATAAACAGTTTACATACTTAGTCTTTTTAAGTTTAGCCATTCTAGCACATATATAGTGGTACCTCATTGTAGTTTTTAATTTGTGTTTCCTAAAAGACAAATGAAATTAGCATCTTTTTATGTATTTATTTGCCATCCATGTTTCTTTTCTGGTGAAGTCTCTATTTAAATCTTTTGCCCATTTTTCAATTGGATTGCATGTTTTATTATCACTGAGTTGTAACTTATTTACATTTAATTTTTATTCATTTATTTATTTACGATTTTTTAAACCTTTATTTTATTTTATGTTTTGAGACAGAGTTTCACTACATTGCCCTCAGTAGAATGCTGTGGCATCACAGCTCACAGCAACCTCAAACTCTTGGGCTTTAAGTGATTCTCTTGCCTCAGCCTCCCAAATAGCTGGGACTACAGGCACCCACCACAACCCCCGGCTGTTTTTTGGTTGTAGTTGTCATTGTTGTTTAGCAGGCCCAGGCCAGGTTCAAAGCCACAGCTGCAGTGTATTTGGCTGGCACCCTAACTACTGAGCTATGGGCGCCGAGCCTATTTACGTTTTTAGATACAAAGCTTTTGTCAGATTTATAAAAATATTGTCTCTTAACCTGTAGATTGCTTTTCATTTTTGTTACAGTGTCTTTTGAAGAGCAAACATTCTGAATTTTTAGTAAGTCAAATTAATTTTTCTTTTATAAAATGTGTTTTTCACAAAATTATCCAACCCAATGGCACTAAGATTGTTTTGTTCCATAAGTTTTATCTCTTAAGACATAAGAACCATTTTGAGCTAATTTTTGTATATGGTGGGAGTTATGTGTACTGTAAGGCCGAAAATTCCATGTGCTGCCTTGACATCTTTGAATCTCACAAAGCTCCAAAGGCTTAACAGTGAGTTCCTCAGCTCTCACCAGACATGCCCCCACCCAGAGGGAAAGTTTCCCCACCTAGCTTGTTCTCATGTTAGCCAGAGCAATTGTACTCCATCCAATCCTCACGTTAATTTCAGACACATAAATTACTATACATCCTCCCAGGGGAATCAAGAGGCACCTCACCCTCTTGTTACTACAAAGCCTGCCTCCCATAGCCTCTGTGAGTTTACTCTATTCCTAAGAATAAGACCTTGTGGCCCTGCATGGCATGTGGTATCTTCTTCCCCTGGACCATTGAGTATATGTTACTAATAAACTGCTATGAATCTTATCTCTGTCCAGGGTCAGCTGATATGTATTTGGCTATCTCGTAGTATTTAGGTAGGGCACTCATTGCCAATGGGGAAAAGAACCTCATTAATGGTTTTGGGGTCCGAGGGGCATATATGTCTCTCCATTTGTTCTAGCATCATTTGTTGAAAAGGTTATCATTTTCCCATTGAATAAAGCTTTAACCTTTGTTGAAAATTAGTTGATGGTATATCTGTGGGCCTGTTTCTGGACTGTATTGTGGTCCACTGATCTATAGATCTATCTTAATGTCAGCAGTATACTTTCTTTCTTTTTTTTTTTTTTTTTGTTACAGTTTTTGGTTTGAACCCTCCACCTCCAGTATATGGGGCCAGTGCCCTATTCCTTGAGCCACAGGTACTGCCCTCCGATTTGTTTTATAGATTTGATCTCATGAATAGCTCCTCAGTTGATCTTCTCTTCTCCATTTACACTTTGGGTCTTGTTTTTGGTTCTCATTCTTTGATTAATTGCTGTAAAAGTTCCCCTACAGTGTCCACTTCTAAACTGGCCCCTATAGCAACCATCCCTCCACTGTTGCTAGAGTGATTTCTTTTCCCTTTTTACTTTTATTTATTTTTAATTATTATGGGTACACAATATTATAGTTTTATTTATATGGTACATGTGATATTTTGATACAGGCATACAATGTAATAATCAAATCTGGGTAGAGTGATTTTTCTAAAACATAAATCAGATTACATTAACTCTCCTCTTAAAATTATTTAGTGATTCTTTATACCTTCTATAACAAAGTCAATCATTTGTACATTCAAAAATATGTTTATGCCTCTATTATGGTCCAGGAACAACTAGCACGGTCCAAGTGCTGTATCCAAAGTTTTTTTTTTAGCTTAGAATGTGAGCCTTGGCTTGATGTGGTTCCTGAAAATATCTCCAGCCACATTCCTCAGCATTCATTCACTCACATGAACCAGCATGTTCGCATCCATTCTGTGCCCTCTTCTAGGATTTCCTTTCCCAGTTCCTTCATCTAGCTAACATATATTCAACTTTCAAAACACTGCTTAACATCACCTCCTCTGGGAAGCCTTTGGTCACCCTGCCCATCCTGTCTGACTCAACCCTCCCCCCTGAGTTTTCCTCATTGCCTGTACTTTCCTTTAACATGAGACTATCCACACTGATGTACAACCACTGGCTTACCTCTTGCCTCCATTAGTTTGTAAGTTCCTTGCAAGTCCACATCAGGTTGAATTTGACTAGTTTCTACATCTACTATCACAAAGACTGGCATACTTCAAGTTTTCAAGAAATAATAACAATAATGCTAATTAGTAGGTGTAAGGTACTATTCTAGAGCTTTATTTTTTTTATTTTTTTTTCAGAATGGGAGAAGTTTTTTTTTTTTATTGTTGGGGATACATTGAGGGTACAATAAGCCAGGTTACACTGCTTGCAATTATTAGGTAAAGTCCCTCTTGCAATCATGTCTTGCCCCCATAAAGTGTGACACACACGAAGGCCCCACACCCCTCCCTCCATCTCTCTTTCTGCTTTCCCCCCCATAACCTTGTCATTAATTGTCCTCATATCAAAATTGAGTACATAGGATTCATGCTTCTCCATTCTTGTAATGCTTTACTAAGAATAATGTCTTCCACTTCCATCCAGGTTAATACAAAGGATGTAAAGTCTCCATTTTTTTCAATGACCGAATAGTATTCCATGGTATACATATACCACAGCTTGTTAATCCATTCCTGGGTTGGTGGGCATTTAGGCTGTTTCCACACTTTGGCGATTGTAAATTGAGCTGCAATAAACAGTCTAGTACAAGTGTCCTTATGATAAAAGGATTTTCTTCCTTCTGGGTAGATGCCCAGTAATGGGATTGCAGGATAGAATGGGAGGTCTAGCTTGAGTGCTTTAAGGATTCTCCATACTTCCTTCCAGAAAGGTTGTACTAGTTTGCAGTCCCACCAGCAGTGTAAAAGTGTTCCCTTCTCTCCACATCCACGCCAGCATCTGCAGTTTTGAGATTTTGTGAGGTGGGCCATTCTCATTGGGGTTAGATGATATCTCAGGGTTGTTTTGATTTGCATTTCTCTAATATATAGAGATGATGAACATTTTTTCATGTGTTTGTTAGCCATTCGTCTGCCATCTTTAGAGAAAGTTCTATTCATGTCTCTTGCCCACTGATATATGGGATTGTTGGCTTTTTCATGTGGATTGAGTTCTCCATAGATCCTAGTTATCAAGCTTTTGTCTGATTGAAAATATGCAAATATCCTTTCCCATTGTGTAGGTTGTCTCTTTGCTTTGGTTATTGTCTCCTTAGCTGTACAGAAGCTTTTCAGTTTAATGAAATCCCATTTGTTTATTTCTGTTGTTGTTGTAATTGCCATGGCAGTCTCATGAAGTCTTTCCCCAGGCCAATATCTTCCAGTGTTTTTCCTATGCTTTCTTTGAGGATTTGTATTGTTTCATACCTTAAATTTAAATCCTTTATCCATCTTGAATCAATTTTTGTGAGTGGGAAAAGGTGTGGGTCCAGTTTCAGTCTTTTACATGTAGACATCCAGTTCTCCCAACACCATTTATTGAATAGGGAATCTTTCCCCAAGGTATGTTCTTGTTTGGTTTATCGAAGATTAGGTGGTTGTAAGATGTTAGTTTCATTTCTTGGATTTCAATTCGATTCCAAGTGTCTATGTCTCTGTTTTTGTGCCAGTACCATGCTGTCTTGACCACTACAGCTTTGTAGTACAGACTAAAATCTGGTATGCTGATGCCCCCAGCTTTATTTTTATTACTAAGAACTGCCTTAGCTATACGGGTTTTTTTCTGGTTCAATACAAAACGCAGAATCATTTTTTCCAAATCTTGAAAGTACAATGTTGGTATTTTGATAGGAATGGCACTGAATAGGTAGATTGCTTTGGGAAGTATAGACATTTTAACAATGTTGATTCTTCCCGTCCATGAGCATGGTATGTTCTTCCATTTGTTAATATCCTCTGCTATTTCCTTTCTGAGGATTTCATACTTTTCTTTATAGAGGTCCTTCACCTCCTTCGTCAGGTATATTCCTAGGTATTTCTTTTTCCTTTTTTTGGCCGGGGCTGGGTTTGAACCCGCCACCTCCAGCATATGGGACCGGCGCCCTACTCCTTGAGCAACAGGCGCCCCCCCATTCCTAGGTATTTCATTTTCTTTGAAACTATGGTGAAGGGAGTTGTGTCCTTAATTAGATTCTCATCTTGACTGTTATTGGTGTACACAAAGGCTACTGACTTGTGGACATTGATTTTATATCCTGAAACATTACTGTATTTTTTGATGACTTCTAGGAGTCTTGTGGTTGAGTCTTTGGGGTTCTCTAAGTATAAGATCATGTCGTCAGCAAAGAGGGAGAGTTTGACCTCCTCTGCTCCCATTTGGATTCCCTTTATTTCCTTGTCTTGCCTAATTGTATTGGCTAGAACTTCCAGCACTATGTTGAATAGTAAAGGTGACAGAGGACAACCTTGTCTGGTTCCAGTTCTAAGAGGAAAAGCTTTCAGTTTTACTCCATTCAATAAAATATTGGCTGTGGGTTTGTCATAGATAGCTTCAATCAGTTTTAGAAATGTGCCACCTATGCCTATACTCTTCCGTGTTCTAATTAGAAAAGGATGCTGGATTTTATCAAATGCTTTTTCTGCATCTATTGAGAGGATCATATGATCTTTATTTTTGCCTCTGTTAATATGGTGGATAACATTTATGTTTACATTTAACTTGCGTATGTTAAACCAGCCTTGCATCCCTGGGATGAAGTCTACTTGATCATGATGAATGACTTTTTTGATGATAAGCTGTAATCTATTGGCTAGGATTTTGTTGAGAATTTTTGCGTCTATGTTCATGAGTGAGATTGGTCTGAAATTCTCCTTTTAGTTTGGGTCTTTTCCTGGTTTTGGTATCAGGTTGATGTTTGCTTCATAGAATGTGTTGGGGAAGATTCCTTCTTCCTCAATTTTTTGGAATAATTTCTGCAGTACAGGAATAAGCTCTTCCTTGAAGGTTTGATAGAATTCTGGAGTGAAGCCATCTGACCAGGGCATTTTTTGGTTGGAAGATATTTTATTGTTTCTTTGATCTCAGTGCTTGAAATTGGTCTGTTCAGGAGCTCTATTTCTTCCTGGCTGAGTCTAGGGAGAGGGTGTGATTCCAAATATTGATCCATTTCCTTCACATTGTTAAATTTCTGGGCATAGAGTTTCTGGTAGTATTCAGGGATGATCTCTTGTATCTCTGTGGGATCAGTTGTTATTTCCCCTTTATCATTTCTGATTGACATTACTAGAGATTTTACTTTTCTATTCCTCATTAGTCTGGCCAATGGTTTATCTATTTTATTTATTTTTTCAAAAAACCAACTCCTTGTTTCATTAATTTTCTGAATGATTCTTTTGTTTTCAATTTCATTGATCTCTGATTTGATTTTGGAGATTTCTTTTCTTCTACTGAGTTTAGGCTTAGATTGTTCTTCTTTTTCCAATTCCATAACATCTCTTGTGAGATTGTCGATGCGCTCTCGTTCTGTTTTTCAAATGTAGGCATCTAAAGCGATGAATTTTCCTCTCAAAACTGCTTTTGCAGTATCCCACAGGTTTTGGTAGCTTGTGTCTTCATTTTTGTTATGCTCAAGGAAGTTAATGATTTCCTGTTTTATTTCTTCCTGCACCCATCTGTTATTCAACAGAAGATTGTTTAATTTCCATGCCTTTGGGTGGGGTCGAGCATTTTTGTTAGAGTTGAGTTCCACCTTTAGTGCCTTATGGTCTGAGAAGATACAAGGTAAAATTTCAATTCTTTTGATTCTGTTGATATTTGTTTTGTGTCCCAGGATATGATCAATTTTGGAGAATGTTCCATGGGGTGATGAGAAGAACATATATTCTGTACCTTTGGGGTGGAGTGTTCTATATGCGTCTAAAAGCACAGTTGTTCTAGGGTCTCATTTAAATCTCTTATATCTTTGTCTAATTTCTGTTTAGAGGATCTGTCCAGCTCTGTAAGAGGAGTGTTAAAGTCCCCTGTGATTATGGTATTATCAGATATCTTATTGCTCAGACTGAGTAAGGTCTGTTTCAAGAATCTGGGAGCATTTAAATTGGGTGCATAAATATTTAGAATTGAAATGTCTTCTTGTTGTATTTTTCCCTTGACTAATATAAAGTGACCATCTTTGTCTTTCTTGATTTTAGTTGCTTTAAATCCACATGTATCTGAAAATAAGATGGCAACTCCTCTTTTCTTCTGAATTCCATTTGCCTGAAAAATTGTCTTCCAACCCTTGACTCGGAGCTTTAATTTGTCTTTTGCAGCCAGGTGTGTTTCTTGCAGACAGCAAATGGATGGCTTGTGTTTTTTAATCCAGTCAGCCAATCTATGTCTCTTCAGTGGGGAATTCAAGCCATTAACATTTATTGAGATAATTGATAAGTGTGGTAGTATTCTATTCATCTTATTTTGTGAGAGTCCATTGCTTAGTTTTATCTTTCGCATCGGTGTGGAGGTTAGGTTCTGTCCTTTGATTTCTGAGTTCTTACTTTGCTGCTGATCCATTGTGGTGGTCAGTGTGCAGAACAGGTTCAAGTATTTCCTGTAGAGCTGGTCTTGTTGTGGTGAATTTCCTCAATGTTTGTATATCCATAAATGATTTGATTTCTCCGTCAATTTTTAAGCTTAGCTTAGCAGGGTACAGAATTCTGGGCTGGAAATTGTTCTGTTTAGTAGATTAAAGGTAGATGACCATTGTCTTCTTGCTTGGAAAGTTTCATTAGAGAAGTCTGCGGTCACTCTGATGGACTTGCCCCTGTAGGTCAACTGGCGCTTACTCCTGGCAGCTTGCAGAATCTTTTCTTTGGTCTTGACTTTGGACAGGTTCATCACAATGTGTCTTGGAGAAGCTCGGTTAGAGTTGAGGCGACCTGGGGTCCGATAGCCCTCTGAAAGCAGTGTGTCAGAATCTTTGGTGATATTTGGGAAATTTTCTTTTATAATATTCTCTAGTATGGCTTCCATTCCTCTGGGGCATTCTTCTTCCCCTTCTGGAATTCCTATAACTCGTATGTTGGAACGCTTCATAAAGTCCCATAATTCTGACAGTGAACGTTCTGCTTTCTCTCTCTTTTTTTCTGTCTCGTTTACTATCTGAGTTATCTCAAGAACTTTGTCTTCTACCTCGGAAATTCTTTCTTCTGCATGGTCTAACCTGTTGCTGATACTTTCCATTGCATCTTTAAGTTCCCTAATTGACTGTTTCAGTTCCTTCAGCTCTGCTATATCCTTTTTATATTCTTCATATCGTTCATCTCTTATTTGATTCTGTTTTTGGATTTCCTTTTGGTTATTTTCCACTTTATTAGCAGTTTCCTTCATTGTTTCCATCATTTCTTTCATTGTTTTCAACATGTGTATTCTAAATTCCCTTTCTGTCATGCCTAACATTTCTTTATAGGTCGAATCATCTGCAGTAGCTACCTCATGGTCCCTTGGCGGGGTTGTTCTGGACTGGTTCTTCATGTTGCCTGGAGTTTTCTGCTGATTCTTCCTCATGAGTGATTTCTTTTATCTGTTTCCTTGCCCTAATTTTCCTTTCACTTCCTCTTGCTCTTTAAGTTCTCTTCCCTGTGGACTAAGGGTTATAGGACCAGAAGGGTGAAAAGGTTGAAGAGCAAAAAAGGGATGAAAAAAAGGAGGACCAAGCGATAAGAAAAAAAAAAAAGAAAAATAGAGGAAGGAGAGGGGGTGGGTAAAGGGAATATTGACAAAAAGAAGAGAGGCACAGAAATAGGGAGACAGAGCAATATAGGTGTACAGTAGGGTACTTTGACACAACCTTAAAAAAAAACCCACCTTCTGGGGGTACCCAGTTGGGTGGTTCCCTTGAGGTCAGCAGCTCTTTGCTAACCTGATCAGACACAGTACTCCATCTCCACCAAGTAGAGAGGAAAGACAAAAATGCTACAAATCAAACCAAAACAAGCAAACAGAAAACTTTACGGGATAAAATTGGGTGAAAAACCAAATAATAGTGGTAGAAACACTAGCAAAAATGAAGTTCTAGTTATTGAAATAGGCAGCAATGGGAAATTATAATTAAACTAGAAAAATTCAGAAAGAAAAAGGATCTGTATGTAAAAGGTTGAACTTAAAAAACAAAACAACATCAACAACATCAAAATAAACAAAAAAAACCAACCAAACCAAAAAAAAAAAAAAAAAAACCACAACCAAAACCAAAGCAATATGTATATGTTATTGAATAGTGTCTGGGCAACACGTGGTCTTCTGGGGTATGAGATGTTAATCACAGTTCTGATATGACTGGAGGCTGCTGATTTCTCAAACCACAGCAGGTAGACACCCTAAATCTCTCTTCAGCCCACTTAAAAGGCACTTTGAACTTGTAAACTTGCTGAGAAGAAGCTTTCCCAGGAAAGTGCTTGTTGCTGGAATCACAGCTGAAGTGGCTATCCACTTACCCAGTGTGCCAAAACCAGTCTCACTCTGCCCCTGAGGGTTAGGGCTGCAAGGCGGCTCAGACCCCACCCTTAGGCTACTTGGTCGCTGGGTTACCAGCTCCCACCGGATTCTAGCTCTGCAACCCTGAGGGCGGAGCTTGCCGGGGCAGATCGCTCACAATCGCTCACAGATCCTGTGACCCACAGCCAAACACTATTAGCTCCGTCTGGCTCAGCGGCTCAGACTGGGGCCCTAGACAACGGCCAAAGTTCTCCGCACTCCCGCTCAGGCTCTCCCCGAGGCAGTTCAGCTGAGTGCCAAGTCCAAAGACACCAAAACAGTTCACAGGTAAGGCCTTTCTGGTTTGCAGTCTCGCTGCTACTGAACTTACAGTTGCGGGCAGGTTTAGACGGATTGAACACACGCTACCACTTGCCGTTTTTCCACTGTTTTAGTCCTCCTCTTGGGGTCCAGAAATCTCTCGCTGACTCCCTGTATCCTCACAGGGGTGATGATAGGCAGATCCCACCAGCCAGAGATGCCTGGAGTCCTATCTCCCCAGACTCACGGTGCCCAGATGCAAGGAAGCCTCCCAGGCCCGCATCACCTCCACATCCCTCCGTCAATGAACGTTGAATCCTGCAGACCTATTCTAGATCTTTATATACCTTAAGTTATTTAATTTTCATGATCACTTATAGAATAGCTGAATTGATCCCAGTTTTTACAGATGAGGACATCAAGGCTCACAAAAGTTAAGTTACTGTTAACAAGTGGCAGAGGAAGTTCATACAAATACAAAGCATGTATTCTCAAGCACAAGTAAACTGGCTCCCTGATATTTCAATGAATAAATGAATAAATGAATGAATGCACTTTAAAACTGGCCTGCCTCTTATTCAATTATCTAGTGAATTTTGAAATACCTGGGAAAATTCTTTTTGTATGTTACTGCTCATACATCTTTGTGATTCTGGCTTGTAGTCCACAAGTTCCAGTTTCCTCAAGAGTGTACTTCTCTCCACCAGTAAGTATGCAATCTGTTCATTGGGGCTGCTTAGAGCTATTTTGGACAGGCCTTCTAGATACAACATTTCTTCAACTTCCTTTCTTTGAGCTTCTGTTAAGAAAAAATAACAGAAACAAAACTGTTAAAAAGAAATTCAGGCACATAATTGTTGTTATAAGATACTAAAGTTCTTAACTAGATAAAAAATTACTTAAAAAATAAGTTATACTGGTATGTGTACTACCACACTTATCATCATCTCTCCAGAGTATTTGAAACAAAAACAAAATAATAGTGAGGAAAGATTCTCAGAAGCAGTAGAAATTCTCACTGTTGTGCAACCTTTAAATTTTTATTTCAAAGGGTAAGGACATCCTTTTTTGAAAATTTTATTAGGGACTCAAATTTGAGTTTCACATATGCCTATATTGTTGTTGTTTTATTGTGTACTTACTATGTGACAGGTTTTGTACTAAGCATTTGAGGTATATTTATGTCACTTAATTTTTTTTTTTTTTTTTGAGACAGAGTCTCACTATGTCACCCTCGGTAGAGTGCTGTGGCGTTATAGCTCACAGCAACCTCAAACTCCTGGGCTCAAGCGATTCTCTTGTCTCAGCCTCCCTAGTAGCTGGGGCTACAGGGGCCCACCACAACACCCAGCTAGTTTTTTGTTGCAGTTGTCATTATTGTTCAGCAGGCCCAGGCTGGCTTCGAACCAGCCAGCCTCGGTGTATGTGGCTGGCACTATAACCACTGTGCTATGGGCACTGCACCAATGTCACTTAATTCTTGCAACAACCCAATTAGGTAGGAACCACTGTTATCTCTATTCCATGATACATGAGGACCTCTTCTTTTTTCTAACTATATTCATTCTCTGGATTATTCCAAGGCTTTAAGTTTTAGCTATATGCTGATGACTCCCAAATTTCTATCTCCAGCATGCACTGTACTCCAGTTATATATGCAATTGCCTACTTAACATTTCCACTTGGCTAATATATATCTCAAAATTTTCATGTCCAAAAGCAAACCCTTCACTGTATCCTCCAAATTGGATCTCCTACAATTTCTTCCATCTGAGCAGTTAGAAACTATATTCAAACTGCTCAGGCCAAAAAGCTTTGGGTTACTAGTGACCTCTTCTTTTCTACCACCCAACATTCAGTGAATTATCAAACTGTATTTGTTCTACTTTCAAAATATCCTTTAATTATACAAGTATTTCTGCTGTGATAGATATGTGTGCTAAAAACAAACAAACAAACAAAACTCCAAACATGTATTTTATAAAATTGCTGAATGAAAATAACAGGGATTCCTGAGAAAATATATTGGGACAAAATACTCGAAACCTTTGCCATTGTGTAACTGGAGTAGTGCTATAAAAAAACATTGACAATCTCAGTAATTATACTGGTACATTAAAAGGATATGTCAAGTTCCTAAAAAACAAAGGAATGCCAAAGTAAATACAGGATTTTATCTTTTTTAAAAAGAGGAGTTGCAACTCAGCACCTGTGGTTCAAGTGGCTAAGGCGCCAGCCATATACACTTGAGCTGGTGGGTTCGAATCCAGCCTGGGCCTGCCAAACAACAATTACGGCTGCAACCAAAAACTAGCCAGGCATTATGGCGGTCGCCTGTAGTCCCAGCTACTCGGGAGGTGGAGGCTGGAGAATCGCTTGAGCCCAGGAGTTGGATGGAGGTTGCTGTGAGCTGTGATGCCATGGCACTCTACCTAGGGTAACAGCTTGAGGCTCTGTCTCAAACAAATAAAAATTAAAAAAATTAAAAAATAAAAAGAGGAGTTGAGACTGAAGAGTTATGGAAACAAAGACAAAATGCACAAAGATTGGGGATATCTGTGCAATAAACATGTCCAAGGCAAAACATGTGGCCAAACTGAGCCCAGAGGAAGAACATGAGATGAATTAGATTCATGGACTAACTCTGAGGCTTGCTAGTGGTCCCAGTCATTCATATGCTGGAAAAAAGTGTACATAAACTGCCACATTATGATGATATCATTCCCTTATTTAGCAATCCTTCATGGGCTAAATTCTCTTGTAAAAACACATGCTGGCAGCAAAACATACAATATCTTCAATTTCTTGCAGTAGGGCAGGTTAGAGCCTTGGGACAACCCTCTTACTTGGGACGACCCACTTAATTAGAACAACTGAAAATACTGAAGGAAGTCAAAGAAAACTTTTTTTTTTTTTTTTTGTAGAGACAGAGTCTCACCTTATGGCCCTCGGTAGAGTGCCGTGGCCTCACACAGCTCACAGCAACCTCCAACTCCTGGGCTTAAGCGATTCTCTTGCCTCAGCCTCCCGAGTAGCTGGGACTACAGGCGCCCGCCACAACGCCTGGCTATTTTTTGGTTGCAGTTCAGCCGGGGCCGGGTTTGAACCTGCCACCCTCGGTATATGGGGCCGGCGCCTTACCAACTGAGCCACAGGCGCCGCCCAAAGAAAACTCTTAAAATACAACCATCAGATGAACAAAAACAGAAGGCAAACTTTGAAATCACCAGAAGAAAACTCAATCTATCCAGTGGAAAGTAAGAAAG
Source organism: Nycticebus coucang (assembly GCF_027406575.1). Taxonomy (NCBI): domain Eukaryota; kingdom Metazoa; phylum Chordata; class Mammalia; order Primates; family Lorisidae; genus Nycticebus; species Nycticebus coucang. The sequence continues at coordinate 36,338,768 of NC_069801.1, read as the reverse complement.
GAAAAAACAAAGTAAGAATGCAATATGATTGATCAACTCAACTTTATCTAAGCCTGAGGCTTGAAATAAAGAAAAAAGCTTTTCCATCAACATATCCTTGTAAAAGGAAGTTCTAAATGAAAAATGATCCCAAATGGAATATATGAGTTGCAAGAAAAAATGCTGAGTAAAAAAAATAATAATTGTATGGTAAATTATTATGGTAATAATTATTATGGTAAATTATATGACAATGATATCTAATTTGTGGAATTAAACAAAGATACAATATGCTAAAGGGGTAAAATCTGTATTTTCCCTCATAGCTTTGAAGTACTTTATAAATATCTTCTAACTCCTTAATATGCCAGAGGGAATTAAAAAAATATCAGACTAGCATATTGACTATTTTAAGTTAAAAACACTTGAAAAACAGCAGGTGCCAGATCATTCTGACCTTCCTTCTATTCCTTAAAAGTGGGAGATGAAATTCTCATGTTGAAAGTGTCCTTCTTATGTTACAAGAAAAACAATATTCTTGACATCAAAAACAGGAAGTTGAGAGCAAGATAATTCTATACACTGATACGGACCTTGTTAAAAATAACTCTAATCGTTTAAGTCTCTCCATATGTTTAGTTGCGTTTGCACAACTTACTGTTCTCTGTCCAATTCAGTATATGAGTGATTGACTCTACTTCTTTGGGTCTTCATTTCCTTATGAGGGTTCCTGTGCCACTTAAAACTTCTAAAATAAATCTGCATGCTTTTCACCTGTTAATCTATGTCGCATCAATTTACTTCTCAGATCCAGCAGGAAAAAAGCCCCCGAAAAAGAAAAAAGAAGGTTTTGCCTCTCCTACTTAGGGTACTTTACAAGTTAAGTGTTGTAGGGGACAGAGAAACCACTAAGACATGATCATGACCTGATCTCTGCTCCACAGGAGATGACACACATAATTATGATACAGTGTGGTATGTGCTGTAATAGGCACTGAAAGAAACAACCACTCAGCACTCTCTCACATGCATTTTAGACTATTTCAGAACACATACTTTAAAAATGAGGGGGCAGAAAATAACACCTAACGCACTAGAAGTAATTTTCTTGGGGTGGAATATACGAGGGTGCCAAAAACATATACATACATTTTAATCAAGGGAAAAATGTATTAAAATTGTAATACTCAATACAGGGTGGCCATAAAATTTGTGTGCAATTTAAAATAGACAAACAATTGCACACGAACTTTATGGCCACCCTGTATATACTGGTAACAAAAGATGAATACAAGCCATGTTGAGCACCCCTTATAACTGCAGAAGTCAAAGTATATATAGTAGTTTTTCCCCTTCTACTTTTATACATTTCCAAAATTTTCTATAATTGTCACATATTAATTTTTAGGATGTACATTTTCACAAAAGCACAAATTACCCTGTTTGAGTTGGAGTTCTTTAAACTCACGTCTAAGCTGTTCATTTTCCTCTTCATAACCATGAGAATATGCTTCTCTTCCCTCTGTTAAGTTACAGACATGGTTTGCATAATTTTCCACCTAAAAAGAAAATAATACATTTTCTTATTCTTAGTCTATGGCTCATATTTTAACCCATATTAAAAGTCCAGTAAATGAAAGAGCCTCTAAGAGATCACCATTCTATTATAACTACACTCTGAGAAATAAACAGAAAACACAGCTTTCCTTAAGCATGGATCTCTCTCACTAAACTTTCTTCCAGCTGTCTTATGTTATCATTCACCATGTTTCCAATTATGAAATTTGTGCTTATGAAGACACGTAACCACATGGAGATTGGACAGTCCTAATCTCTAATATTTTTTTTTCTATAAACATACCATATTTCAAATCAAGTCTCCCTATCTGTGGTTTAGGAAATATGGTCATAATACCTATGAACAGAGAAAAAAATCTACACAATTATTAGGCTTATACTGCCATGCTAAAATTGACAATTAAGATGTCTTAAACACTAGTAGGAGATTACAGTAAAATAAATTGTTGAGTATTCTTTAAAAATAATTTGTAGTTAATATGACAGCTTCACAAAAGGTATTTTTATGTGGCTAATAACAGAAAGCTAACTATATGCTCCAGGCACTATATTAAGGACATCAAATAATTATTATCACAACCACATGAGACTATTATTCTTCCACTTTACAGGTAAGGAAACAGACTTAGAGAGGCTAAGAGACTTACCTTATCATAGGAAAAATGAGGAAAAGAGCTAGAAGTCACACTCAGGTGTACCAAAACCAGAGACTGATCTCTTACTATGCCAAATTGCTTGGAAGTAAACCACCAAAATAACTGAACTGTATTTTGCTGAATTGTTTGGAAGATTGTTGGGAAACTAGTCATAATATGCACAAAAATCTCAATGGTATAGTAGAAGGAACACAGGAATTGCAGTCCAACTTTACCACTTCCTGGTAAGCTTCATTTTCCTCCTCTTTAAAATGATAGGAACAACATCCGTTTCTAATAACAGCAGCTATAATTTGTTGAATACTTGCTAGGGGCCAAGGACCTGTGAGCAATGTTTTATACACATTAACTTATATAAACCTCACAGATGCCTTTGAAGATGCTAGTAACATCTCCATCTTACAGACAGGAATTTTGAGCTCAAAGTATAGTAACTTGCTTGATATTACACAAAAAGACAATGTTAAAGGCAATTTTTTCACCCCTATTTGCCTTTATTATGCTAGACTGCCTTTTGTTCTAAAGGAGCTGCGTTTTTCTTTAAGAATGGAAATTGGATTGCCCTTTAAGAACTAACTTTAAAAATTTGTAAGTTACTTTCATGAACTAAGATGTGGAAACACAGCAGAGTGATTTCCAGGCAACCTGAAAGAAATACTATGCCAGAAAATAGGTTGATCAGTATAAGAAACATCAAAAATAGTGATAATAGAGTTTAAAAAGGACATTATCTATCTACCAATCTGAGCTCTAGTTGCTAAGGATATGTAGAGGTCCAGAAATGACGGTAGGTATCTATAGCCTTGTTATAGAAATCTAGCTATTTTAGTGCTATAAAAATTTAGAATCATTTGTTCACCAAGTAACCATCTGATTAAAATTTGGCTTCCGTGTAATGTCCCTGTAAGAAATATGCCTGGTTCCTCCAGCAATTTTATTTCTTTTTGTCAATTAGTAAGTGGGTTTTTCTACAAACATCTCTATGAGTTTGGTAAACACGAGCCCATCTTTGAGAAGCAGGTCCACTGACAGCATGCCAGTCATATTTCTAAGCCTTCAAAGAAAAGAGTCATCTTGGAAGGTCAGCTCCTGAGACAAGGATGACTTTAGCAAGCTAATGAACGTTACTTTAAGCAGACATGTTTGAATGTTCAACTAGTCATCTCTGGGCAACATCCTGTACATATACTCTACTAGAAACCAACACAGACTGTTGCCATGTTCCACTTAAAAAAAATACACTTGAGGCTTTGGAAACTATACAACAATGATATTCAAATATTAGTTTTTAATGTGTCAGTTTAATGAAGGACAATGAACAAAAGGACAGGTATCTTTAGAACTTGATGTCATTAGCTCTTACTTCTCTCGTTTCTCCCATGTGCTTCCTTGTCAGCTCTTCTACATTTCTGGTCGCAGTCCTTGGTCTGTCTTCACCGTGCTAGAGTAAGTACCAGACAAATAGAGTTGTTCTTCTGTAGTAGCCAGCATTGATTCCTTCCTTCTCAAGATGGTGATATGTGTCTTCCCATTGAACTTTTCCCTTGATAGAAGAGATAAGCACATGTGTACACATGTACACATACATACATATGACTGAGGAGGCAAAACATCTGTGTATAAGTTGAGAGTTAGACTCTCCAAAAGTATATTGTAGTTTTCCTATCAAATGCTGTTATCTGGTTGTAATCACTTAAATGAAACAGCTGACAATATCTGCTATTTAAAGCTTTCAAAAACTGTATAGTATCTTCCTAAAGTAACAAATGAGGACGTATTTAATGAAAATTCTGTATAATAAGAGTGTTTGAAAAAAAACTATAGGCTTTACTATCTTTTCTAAAGTTTGCAACTTAATAATCTAAAAATCTCCCAAAGGGATCTTTTGTTTTATAAAACCCTAAGCCTTTGTCACCTTACTGAAAATTTAGAGAGAAAAGGACTTCTCTGAAAGCTGGAAAGCCCCCAATTCTGAATTGTCAAGGAATGATTTTACTCACAAAATATGTCTTATAATTTATACTTCTAAGTCATTCATCTGTATTGCAAGTTTTTTTAAATTAATTTCAGAATATTATGGGAATACAAATGTTTTGGTTACTTACATTGCTTTTGCACGGTTTCAGTCAAAATGGCAAGTGTGCCCATCATCCCAATCAAGCACAGTAAAACTTCTTGATCTAAGCCTGCCATCAATATTGTATTTAATATTTTAGGTTGCAAATAATCATGCATTATACCAGCATGCACTATAATAGTATGTGAAAGATAATTTTCTGTATCTGCTGATTGATAAAGTGGTATCTATGTTACTAGAACCACTATGAATAGGACTTGCTGTTACAATCAAATACAACTATTATTTTTTATTTTATTTTATTTTTTTTAAGACAGAGTCTCAAGCTGTCACCCTGGGTAGAATGGTGTGGCGTCACAGCTCACAGAAACCTCAAATTCTTGGGCCCAAGCGATTCTTTTGCCTCAGCCTCCCAGTTACTGGGACTACAGGCATTTGCCACAACACCCAACTACATTTTTTGTTGTTGTTGCAGTTATCATTGTTGTTTTAGCTGGCCTGGGCCGGGTTCAAACCCTCAAGCCTCAGTGTATGTGGCTGGTGCCCTAACCAAGAGGTCTTTTTGTCTCTGAGTCTCCCTGTGAGTCCTCTCCTCTTGCTTTCCTACAGGGATGGACTTTCTCTGCCTTGCTCATCAGAAAGGCCAAAAACAGCCATTCAAATCCTTTACTCAAATTTTTGCAAAAGAAACAATTACTTATTGCTTACCCAACAGGTTGTACTCCCCTGAAGTTAGTTACATACTCCTCATTCAGTCAGTTATGCATGCAATGGTTTGGAAGTGGGGCTGCAAATATGGCCACTGAAGCCTACTCTTTAAGCAAAGATTGCTAGAGACATCCTAGTTCCGGAGCAGAGAAGGTAGGCTAGGAGGGCAGTATAAAATGAACTTGCTATTTAAGACCAATGCATGTCCAACTTTCTACTGAACTCTGCTTGAACAATCCATTTGTCTTTTTCTCCTCCTGTTATATGCAGTTAAAAATCACCATCAATATAATTTCCCAAGCCAGAAACCTGGGAGACATCCTAGACCCATCTTTTTCATTTCCAATTTGTAGTACCTCTTTTATCATTTTCTAATTCATCCTCTCCATGTCTACAATTGCTGCTTTATTCAGGCTCTCTTCACTATTTGCTCAGTTTAGTGTACTAGCATCCTTAACTAACGTTCTTGCTGCCAGGCTGGCTCCCACCCAATCCATGCTGAGCATAGTTCCCAGACTGATTCTCCTGAATACAAATCACTTGCTACTTAATATTCTTATTGCTTTCAGGAGTTTAAACTCAGCTTGGCACTAGAAATTCTTCACAGTCTGGTTCCTGCCAGTCTCTCTAGCCTTTTCTTTTGCTACTCCTTGACATTAATTAGCCCTTTGTGTCAGTATATTTATTGATCTCCATTATGCTACTTATTCATGTATATATTTCTTTTTTTTGTTGTTGCAGTTTGGCCGGGGCTGGGTTTGAACCCGCCACCCTCAGCATATAGGGCCGGCACCCTACTCACTGAGCCACAGGCACCACCCCTCATGTATATATTTCTATGACTTTTGATAATCAGGGCCCTCTGCCTGTGGTGCAATGACATCCCAGAACTTTTTTTTTTTTTTGAGAAAAGTTCTCACCCTATTGCCCATGTTAGAGTGCAGTAAATGTTATCATAACTTACTGCAGCCTCAAACTCCTAGGCTGGGCTCAAGTGATTCTCCTGTCTCAGTCTTCTATGTAGCTGGGACTACAGGCATGTACCACCATGCCCAGCTAATGGAACAAACATTATTCCAGTGAGACCTGATGGTTGAATAACCTGTGGGTCGCAACCCACAGGAACTGTATTAAAGGGCCACTGCATTAGGAAGGTTGAAAACCACTGTTCTGGTACATTTAGGCCTCCAAAAACTTCTAGATATAAAGAATAAGGTGGTAAGGCCTGCAAAATAAACTGAGACAGAGACAAAGAATTATAAACAGGAAGAAGGCAAGGAGAATGGGTGCGATCGTTTCTACCTCCTCTTTTTTATCCTAACAGGTGCCCTCCTCCAACTACAGTATAGGGGTCAGGACTACACCTCATCCTACAGCATACCTCCTAGGTCTGAGACAAGGATGAGCTTTGGATCCCATGGTCTTGAAGTGACACTAGGGAACAAAAGAAATAGAAACAAAAGATAAACTGAAATAATCTAGTCAGGTGACTTTGGATCCTTCTCTCTTCTATCCATCCAAATATAATTTAAAATTTATAGACATCTCAAATATAATACATAATTTCTTCTGTATCAATTCCAAAATAAAATGAGATATGTACTTTTTCCTTAAATGAAAAAGAAGACAAAACATACACTATAACCATGTAAAAATGTACACATGAGCAAGGACACGAAACAGAAAAATGAACAGTTGACATGTTAGGAAAGTTTCTCAACTTTGGCACTATTGACATGTTGGGATGGATATTTGTTGTGAAGGATGTTCTGTGCATAGTAGGATGTACAGAAGCACCTCTGGCCTTTTCCAATTAGATGCCAGTAGCACAACCCCATTTGTGACAACCAAAAATGTTTGAATACATTGTAAATGTCTCTTAGGGGGCAAAACCACCCCCCAGCTTAGAACTGTGCTAATGTGAGAGGATAGTTTTTTATAACTTTCTGTTAACCTTGCTACAATGATATTTATTCAGCAACATCTGACAGAATCCATTACTGATAGATTAATAGGTAATGCACAAAAGTGAAAAAGCTGCAGAACTTGTTTATCTTTTCCTATAATAGAAGAAAAAGCTGAATTTCTTAGTATTTGGAAACTTGACCTGGCTCTAAGCATGCGACATCACAAATAACTGCTTAAATTGGTCTAAAAAAAAAAATATCCAAATCATTATACCCTAAAAAAATACTTGTTAAAAATGCACAATTTGTAAAAAAAAAAAAATGTACAATTTGTGTATCCTCAAAATAGGTTTACAATTAAACTTGCATACTGAAGAAGAAATAGTAAGACTCAACAAGGAATACATATTTTAAGACAAATTAAATCAAACTGTCCAAGCTAAAATAAAATTTCACTGGATCTAAATTAATCTTATTCTGTATTTAAGGCCCTCTGTTCCAGTCTTTTTTAGGACTATTATGCCTGGTGCCTTACTAAATGTAATTTATTTTCAATCACTGATTTTTGTTTTCTTGACTCACATAGCAAAGAATGTTTTCTGATTCAGAAACTAACATGAAAATAAAGTACAAGAACTATTTCAAGCATCCCCTTTTGAGAAAATTCTATCATATGCCCAGGTGTTGGGTTCATATAGGCTTCAAGTTGAAATTCTCTTTTATACGATTATTTTGAATGGCCTTTTCACATGTAGAAACACATCACTAAAAATTATGCCCAACATAGTGTTCACTTAAGGAACAACCTTCTTTCATTATATAACCCTGAAATGGGTCCCAAACTGGAATTTTTCTCTTCTATTTTCAAGACACTCTAGGCTTGCAGTAATTTAATGTTTATAGTTACCAATATGCACATCTCCATTCTAGTCTCTAGTTTACCTAAGACAGAAGGCTTGCCACAGTGCAGAGAAACAGAGAACATTTTCCCAATGACTGTAGGGCTGGAGAATGCAAAATACTTAGCTACACAAAACATTGCAGCAGGAAAGCAGCAAGAGGTGGTCTATAGATAACAGAAGTGGTGGAGATGAATGGATATTCAATAACATGCACCACAGACAGTGAAGGGTGAAAATGGCTTTGAAACAAACAGGTGCTCAGAGTGACGAGAAAAGTGATGAGGTCGTAGCTTGAAAGGCAGAAGGTAACTGACTTGACCTCTGATGCTGAGTAAACAGAAGACTTCCAAAACTTCATCGGAATTCAAGGTTCTGCATGATGAACGTCGGTTTAAAAAAAGCAGAAAACGGCAGTTCTTTGTTAACCGGCCCACAAATAGGAGAAAGCTGGGCCTCCGGAGGCTTTGCAGCGTCCTGGACCTTCGGGTGCAGCCGAAGGGGTGCGTCCAGGGGTGCGTCTCCTCAGCTGTTAAGTTAGAAAAGGAACGCCTACCTAACTCACCGAGGCTGTTCCAAGACCACTCTAAATAAGAGCAGCAGCTAACGGTCTGTGGCAGCTGGGTCTGGGGAAAACGGGCGAATCCTTCAGGCAGAATCACTCCAGTCCCGGACTAGAGAGGCCCAGAAGGACTCTCTTGTAGTTTCAGGACGTAACTGTGGAGAGAGGCGGAAGAAACAGGAAAGAGAACGCAGAAAAGAGAGGTGAATAGGTGCTTTCCTCCTGGGGCTGAAGCGAACCTTAGGGACCAGGCTGGAAATCTTTTGGAGGGTGCAGCGAGAGTCCAAGGGTCGCTCAGCTCCTAGCCGCGGCGCTACGAACGACAGGTGCCTACCAAAACTCGGGTGTCATAGCAACCGCGCTAGCTGCCCAGTCTCAGCGGCGTCGTTCCGGCGGGAACCATAGATACGACGCATGCCATTGGTTCCAGGGATGGCTCTTCCTGTGGAGACCATTGTTACGACTCACACCATTGGCCTTTGGATCATGGGGCGGAGTTGTTCCCGCTGCATCGATCTTACGGCTCATTCCATTGGCTTTGGAGATGGCGATAACCATGGTAACGTTAAAGCTAGCGTTTGTAATTTAAAAGAGTACATTTTGTCAAAGTGCTTCCTGCCGGGCCTTGTTTAGAGCTCTGTCCCACTAAACTTACTTTTTTTGTTCGTTTGTTTGTTTTTCATAAGTTACTTCATTCTTAAAGGTGCGGGGATGCTAGATCAGGAGTTTTGAATTTTAGGCTTTCATCGGTCACTAACCATGGAGAGCACCTAAGTTAAATCACATAGCACTTTTAGATCCTGCTTATTGTAAAAATGAAGAAACCTGGTTTGGCTAGAATTATCCTTAAAGCTGAAGCTCTTTATAAGTCTAAGCACTGAAAATTCGGTTTAGATGATGCACTATCACTTATGTATGTAACGCAGAGTAAAAATTTCTAGGCTGGGTAAGGTGCCTCCTGCCTATAATCCAGCACTTGAAAGGCCAAAGCATAAGGGATCTGTTGAGGCCAAGAGTTTGAGACTAGGCAACATAGTGTAAGCCCTGTCTCTATAAACAAATAGTAATAATTAGCTGGGTATAGTGGCACATTCCTTAGCTACTCAGGAGGAGGCAGGAGGATCACTTGCATCCAGAAGTTCGAGGTTACAGTAAGCTATGATAATGTCACTGCACTCCAGCCTATGAGACAGAGCAAGACCCTACCTAAAAAAATTTTTGTCTAAATAACACGAAGTTTAACTAGGCTCAATTTTTATCGCCTTTTTACATGCTCTTATTGCAAGATTCTAGTTAGTTATCAAAACTCGATTTTACTCATATTTGGGTAGCCCCACTTTGGCCCAAACACTATTTAACATTTCTTGATCTAGTTCCCCAAGAGGATACTTTTATTCTAGATGGATCTTACCCTTCACCTTCTAGAAGAGCTACTCCCACAACTCCACTCCCAGTATCAGACCACTTGCAGGTGTTTTATTCTCTGATAATGTCCTCCACCACCACATGCAGCCCACTTAGTCCGCATCTATCAATTCAAGCATTGCCTCCTCACAGAAACATCCCTTGGTCCTCTGACCTAGATCAGGCTTCTTCTTATTCTGGACTCATGTTCCTTTTCTTTCTCTCTTTACACACTTCCATTTGCTGGGAACACACACAAAAACTCCTGCAATTTTACTTGTGTGAGTACTCTTAAGTGCTGGAAATATAAGTTAAACTGAAGTGGAAAACATTTTAAATAATCCCATGTAATGTAATGGTTGTTGCTTTTAAGCCTTACAAAAAAAGACTATGAGATGGTTCCTAAGGGAAGTAATAATTGTGGTAAAAACAAACATTAAGGTCACATCTAGTTTTGACCCCACTTAGCACCATGGTACATTATCTTTGTACTGATATTGATAGTCATCACCCATATGAAGCTATGGAATGTAAGAAGAAAATCAATCTTTTACTTCCTGTACCTTCAATACTGCAGCCAGTGATGACAGGGCCTGTTGCTTTTGAGGTTTTGCAAACTACACCTGAAGTTCATTTAAAATCTTTGTTCAAAGGGACTTTTGCAGTTATTTTCCTCTGCTCAAGATTATACTTTCTGATTTAATGATGTATTTTAGTGTATCTTGGAAGTTCTCAAATAAAATTTACTGTACTTCTATATCAGACACATTCCATGAACTACATGAATTGAATTTTAAATTTTTTGCAATACTTACAATGCACACCCAACCCCAAACTCAAGACAGTTAGAGGAGCTTTTAAAGTTTCTCAAAGATTCTAAGATCAAGCAGGGCAACTGGCAGAACACTGCCTTGCTAAGTAAGAAAAACAATTGTAGAGGGACAGAGGGAGAGGGGTGGGGCCTTGGTGTGTGTCACACTTTATGGGGGCAAGACATGATTGCAAGAGGGACTTTACCTAACAATTGCAATCAGTGTAACCTGGCTTATTGTACCTTCAATGAATCCCCAACAATAAAAAAAAAAAAAAGAAAAAAAAAGAAAAACAATTGTAAACATCTACTGAGTACGAATTACAAGCCAGCAACCAGACTGATGTTTATGTTTGCTGTTTTATTTAATCCTCACAATGAATTGCATTAATTTGCAGAGTTATTATCCCTAGTTTTACAGATGAGGAAACTGAGATTAAATCACATACCTAAAGTATAAAGCTAATAGGTGCTAACCTGATTCTAAATCCCATACTTTCTACCACACTATAAAGCCTTCCTCAGGACAGAGGTCACCAAATGTCCCCTGCCCGGTCCCAGCTGGAAGGCTGTGTTAAGTTTACCTGAACAGCAGTCCTAAAATATGTGAAAGATAAATTGTTAGTCAAATGTGGAGTGAATCTAGAAAAATAAGCAAAAAGAAAATGTAGTAGGAAACTCACCTTTCTACAGTCTATCTTCAGGGAGATAACCTTCTCTCCTACTCCTGTCTTGGTAAATTTCCAAAAAAAAAAAAAAAAAATCCTTTCCATTGTATCAGCTTTTGGGCATACACTTTATTGTACTTTTTTATACATCCATTTCCCAAACAAGACATATTTGTTCATTGTTTTAATCCTTATAGCTCAGCATAGGACCTGGCACACAGTAGGCACTCAACGAATACTTGATCTTCAAAGCATGATCACTCATGCATCCATAATCCTCTTTTCATAGTACGAAGAAGGCTGATGTTCAGGCCCCCACGTAGATTTTGAGGAATATATAATTCCCAGTAAGTTCTTTTGTTAAAGGTGAGAAACAGCTTTAGGTTTAATTTCAAAATCAAGATGACATTCAGGTGAGTGTGTCAGGTGTCTTGGTCATTAAAAGACAAATCCCAAATTTTATTTGCCTGCACATCACTTTTTCCCTTTCCTTCAATTATTTCTGTACTTATGAAAGCAAAGGATTTATTCTATTTCTCACCATTTGATCCTACAAGGGCTTTATTTCAGTTTTTGTCACATATAAAAGCTGTGTGTCGAGACCGAAGATTATCCACTATCTTCTCTTCTATCTCTATGCCTTTTTCTACTTCTTCTTCTGATAGCAATAACTTGGTTTCTGAGTCTTTGGTTACAATAACCACAAATGACTGTCTTGACTCAAGGATATTAGCCACCACCACTTGATGTTGATAAACTTCCAAAGCATTCCGAGCACGATTAATTACAATGGAGGGGTCCGTCTCCAACTTGAAGGAAATTATAAATGCTTTGGGAGCCCAATCTTTTACCAAAGGAGAAAGCATTTTTGGCACCATCTTCATTGTTATCTATATTGGAAAAAGAAAAACTTAATAAACAAACAATGGCACTACTTACTAGGTCAATGTCATGGGAAATTATGGAAAGTAAACTTAAAGTTAAGTGGGATTTATCATTGTCAAACTTTTTGATTAACTGCTTCATTTAACAATCCCTTGGTTCTGTAGGGTTCATAATGATGACTAAGCCCAAGTCTTCATAAATATTTGGGGGCAATCTCCGACTTCTGTATCAGCTCTGCTCCGCCATCTCACCACCATTAAGAGAATTCTAAAGAACAGTACTACACTTTTTTCAAGCATTCTCCTTTAGCTTTTGAACTAACTCTCAAACGAACGAAGTCAAGGTTTTAAACCAGATTCCATTTTTAAGTTTTCACTTGTAACACAACTTAGCAGTGAAGGAACTGAAATGATTTTATTTTCACTTGACCAAAACTCCTACTATCTTATTCCCATTCCTTCTAAGGGAAATGATGAGTTGTGTTAGTCAAGATAGAACTAAAAAATATGAAATAAACTAAAGATTCCAGAGTTTGAAATCATCTATTGTCAGGATTTCCCCTAAAAAAGCTGGTTAGTAAATGTGGTAAGGATTATATACCAATTTATACTTCATTTTTCTCCTTAGCATTTATCACTACCACACATAGTATGTATCTGACTTATTTATTGTCTCCCCTAAAGAGGAAGCAATAGAAGGGCAGCGTATGTTTCTTTTCACTGCTTTCATGTCTAGTTTCTACAGTAGAGCCTGGCATACCACTGGTACTTAATAAATATTTGTTGAAGAAATGAACAAATAAACTATTCTATAAAGTGTCTCACAAGCAGAGTTTCTCCTATTTAAATTATATCACCCAATAAAAGACTAAAAACTCCCTCAGGTTCAAGAAGCCAGATAGATCATCTCAACACCACCACTACTCTTTCCATATCTCTCTCTTAAACAACAATAATCCCCAACTAGTCTACCCACTCCACTCTCTCTCTACTTCACCTTTTATACTGATGCCAGAATGTTCTCAAATACTTTCTACTAATGTGTCTCTTGGCTCACAAGACAAAATTCAAACTCCTTAAAAAAGGAATACAAGTCTTCTACCAAGCAAGCCACCTCTTTAGTCTGCTTTGCACTTCAGTTCACAGCCCACTGCCCATTTCCTTACTTGAACTCTACCTGGAATGACCTTCCCTACTTTGTCTGCTACACCTTCTGCTCATCTTTTAAACCCCAGTCCAAGTTCTTTCCTCTAGGACTTCCCCAAGTTTCACTCACCCCACCATCCGGTTTACGTAGCTCCACTAGAGCATTTATCACTCTGTATTGTATTTATGTCTGTGTCCAGCTCCCTCCCTAACTGTGAGGTCCACGAGATTGGACGGAGTTATTCACCTCTGTAACCCCAGAGCCTAGCGCACACAGATGCAGAAATGCCATCTCCGGATCAAGAGAAAATCAACCCAAGATTGGTTATAGAGGATCAGATCTCTGAAAGAAAAGCCCTCCATCACCTGCAATAGGCCCCCAGATGACTGGATCTTGTGTTCAGGCATTTCAGAGACAGGAACATAGAAATCTGACACGGCTGCAGCCAGGTAAAACATCGCAGAAGAGCCTGGCAAGAGAAGCAAAAGGTGTAACAAATCTGGGAGAGAAATGGGATCAGCTCGTTTTTAAGTCGGGCTTCCCAGCTGTTGAGACTCATGGGTAGGCAAGAAGGGGATATTTAGCTGGGGGAAATGGCTCTGCCTCCAGGCAACCGGTGTACACCCAGGGCACGCACCTAGCGGATTGAGCGCCTGGGCCGCAGCCTGCAACAAATGTAAATAGTCCGCCACAGTGGTGAACTCTACCGCCAGAAAAGTGCCGGCAGCCACAGCCTCCTGGTAGTTCCGCAGAGCCGCAGCGAAGCCCGGGAGTGCATTCTCCTCGGCCTCCAGGCTCAACAAGCCCGCATGGGCTGGGCCGGAAGGCCGCAGCGCCGACAGCCAGGTCTGGGGTGGAAATCGGTGGGCAAAGGGAAAGGCGGAGCGAGCGCGGTACAAGAACAGGACCCCATAGCCAGCTGCCAGAAAGGCCTCCGCTGAAGTTGCGCCGCGCCGCCCGCTGCTGAAGTTGTCCAGGAAGCGCACTGGCCGCGCTTCCAGTGGGACTTTGGTGCCGCCTGACGTGACCAACACCACCCGCCGGCCCTGCGTGCCCAGCTTGGCCGCGAAGCAAGCCATAACCTCAGCCCAGCGCGCGGCACCGGCAGGCTGAGGAAACTCGGCTACCAGGTCCATTTCCGCCATCAGCGCCGCTGCGCTCGCGCATGCTCCGGGTCGCCGGCGCCACGCCCCTTTCCCCTTACGGCCGTGGTAGTGAGTGGGCGGTTCACTATCTTAGTTCTGACGCTAGGTCTAGATCTAGCCAGGTCAGGAAAGGCGTGGTGGTTCCATCCCAGAGCTCAGCGAAGATGATACTGCGCTGAGGGGAATTCTTGGCTGTGTGAACATCTGGAGGAATTACATTCCCTCAAGTCAATTCCTACCCTGGGTAAACAACTGATCACTTTTGACCTCACCGCCCGCGGTAGAGACCTCCTTGGGCTTGGATTCCGTGGGAGTGAAGTTACTTGACCATTAAACCTTTGTTCTCGTGCGTTTGTACTTTTTTTTTTTAATTCCCCAAATAGATACCATTTGTCAATTGAGCTACATTTCTTCCCTGGATCTTGAAATACTAGGAAGGAAGCTGCCCCGTGATCGTCACGTGACTCTGGGGTTCAGCTTATCCTCGCCCGGCAACCGTCCTAGAGACCGACACCGCCGGCTGCAACATGAACGTGATCTACCCACTGGCGGTGCCCAAGGGGCGCCGGCTCTGCTGTGAGGTGTGCGAAGCCCCTGCGGAGCGGGTGTGTGCGGCCTGCACAGTCACTTATTACTGGTAGGCCCTGGAACGTGGCACCTGGGCGCCTCCCTTTCTCTTTCCCAGTCAAGGGTCTGTGATTGTGTCCTCTGAGTTGGCCATGGCTCCTGGCTCTGCCAGAGACCCCTCAAAACGGCTTCAAGACCGGTCTCTACGACCTCTATGGCTTTGTCTCCTCTCCCACTCGTTCGTCGCCTGCTGTTTTTTGAGGAATAGTTATGCACTATTCTAGGTGCTGAAGTTACTGGGGCAGTTCAAATGCTCAGTTTCTCCTGTAAAGATCTAACGTTCTAATACAGAAGACAAGTAAGTGAAGAAACAAACAAAATAATTTCAGAGAGTGATAAATGTAAGACAAAGGAATGTGATGGGAAATTGGGCAGGCAGCGTCCCTGAAAGTAGACTACTGATTAGAAGACAAATTAAGAGCATCTCGCCATGGAAATGGCTGGGGGAAGAGTGGCACAGATAGGCTGTGAGGGAGAAAAGAGTGGTTTATTTGGTACACAACTGAAGATGCTGATGGTCTAGGAAGGGTAGTACTAGATGAGGTAGTTTTCATGTATTCAGTGCAATATCCCATAGCCTTGTTTCAGATTAGACCCTACTTTGGGTCAGAGATAAAACAGTTTGGCCCTATCCAGAAACCTAGTCCAGAGTAGACTGAATTTTCTTTAAAAGAGTCTCACTCTGTCACCCTGGGTACAGGGCCCAGGCGTTATAGTTCCCAGCAACCTCAAACTCTGGGACTCAAGGGATCCTTTTGCCTCAGCCTCCGGAGTAGCTGGGAATACAGGCGCCTGCCACAACACCCGGCTCTTTTTTTAGAGACACCGTCTTGCTTTTGCTCAGGGTGGACCAGAACTCCCAAGCTCAGGCAATCCACCCTCCTCCGTCTCCCAGAGTGTTAGGATTAGGGACTTGAGCCACCATGCCTGGCCTTGGATTGAATTTTTTTTTTAATATATCCTACATGACAAATACTGTCCCTCTGGGTGTGTTAAGCTTTGGGACCTCTGAGGATGGAAGCGTGGTGAATGGGGTAGTGTTCAGAAAGCTTTTGAGCTGTTGTCTTGAGAGGTCAATAAGAACTTGCTATGTGCAGGAACAGTGACGAGAAGTACGACATTCCTGGCATCCAGGGCTGCTGGGGCAAATGGTGAAAGAACAGATTTTACTGAGCGGAGAAGTTAATAGAGGATGGAGTAACCATTGATTTCCAAACTGCAAGCTAGGACCTATTAGCAGTTCATGAATAAGCCACAGCCAGCATTTAAAGAAGAAAAAAAATATATAGCATGGAATAGAAAGTATCATGAGTATTATCTACTTGAATTATTTCTTGAAATTTCTGTTTTAGTGTTTTACGTGGCTATATGTGTTTGTACTGATAAAATGTACTTCTTACTATGAGTTGAGTCAAAAAGAGTTTGAAAATCATTGTGATAGTTAATAGGAGTTTAAACTAAGAAGATACAGACAGGTTAAGGCCAGACAGTAACATGAGATCAATGAATTTGGAATTCATCCCTTGGGAAGCCATGGATGGTTCTGAGCCGTCATGCTCTCATTTGTGTTAAGGAAAGGTGACAGGCAGCAGTGTGGAAAATAGAGCAAAAGGTAAGTACTTGACAACCCAAAATAAGTGACTGAGGCAAAGATCTCAGTCAGTGGAGGTTTATTAAGCCAAAATTGAGGACATGCCTAGGAAAAACACAAACCACAGGCAAATCTGTGGCTGTTTTTTGTCTGAAGGGAATTTTGGGGAATAGTACATACAGAAAGACAAAAAATAGCAGGGGCTGGGTAGTGAGGCAAAATGGTTGCATTTTTCAAAGGCCTAGGAAATCTACATTTTACATTAGGTGAATGAATGTTAGAAGAGAAAAAGGGAGTGAAGGAGGGACATCCCCATTAGTTGGGAGATTGTGATCTTGTCTCTGTTTTGTACTTGGGAAGATAAACTTATAATTCATTACTAGTGTAGAATTAAACAGACTTTAGTCCTTCTAGCCAAGAGCTAGATTTGGCCTGGCTAGAAGGATTAAAGTTATAGACCCAAAGTTGTAATTTGTCCTTGTTTGTGGGAAGCCAGCAAGGAATTTTCATTTTATACAAAGCAGGATTGAAGAATATGAATCACCTGTTGTAATGAACCCATGGCTTTGGTAGGACTCTGGGTATTTTCTTTTAAATGCAGCTCTCATTTTCTTGGCAGTCTTAGAGTATTCTTCTGTCTCATTATTGGGTCCTTCCCCCTTTTTCAAAGAAGCTCTCCAGTGATGTTTGTTTTTCATTCATTTTGGCTTGTGGTCTTAACAAAACTGACTGAGACAAGTATGCAGTACAGGAAAGAGGCACAGACAGAAGTAGTAAATAAAATAATAGGCCAGCTGTTTGTGGACTTAAGTGTCAGATTATGTCTTAAAGCCTGCCACTAGATGCAGGTGTACAATTGAAATAAGATGCCCACTTGCCACTGTAAAGCCTGCTACCAGATGCAGCTTAATTGTCACTTGCCACTCACTGGTAGGGTTTTGATCTGAGTCTGTGAGCAATTGATTTATTATGGGCTCTGTGCAGTCAAAGCTCTCTGCTAATGATAATCAGTCACTTATTTTGGGTTGTCAAGTGTATTTGCAGCCTCTTCCTAGTGCTGGCATCACCATCTCAGCTCCACTTCACATTGTCAGTCTTTAGGTTCTCTTAAGGAGCGTGCAACCTAGATCCTTCCTATAAACAGATTACAGTAGGGTTGGTGCCGGGAGAATCTAATACCACTGCTGATCTGACAGGAAGCAGAGCTCAGGCAGTGATGCCAGCAGTGGGGAGCTGCTATAAATACAGATGAAGCTTGGCTCACTCATCCACTGCTCACCTTCTACTGTGCAGCCAGCTTCCTAACAAGCCACAGAACTTCACCAGTCCATGGACCAGGGGGTGGGAACCACAGTCTTCGAAAATTCAAAATTTTTCTATAAAACAAAACTAAGGTCATTATTCTATAGATTTTGATGGTAAATGTAAAGCATCTAGTACCCTTCCTGGGACCACACTGGCTGGTTTTCATTGTCTCAAATTTAGGGAACAGGAAAGACAGTCAATTTGAATTCATGAAAGTTTTTCTGCAAAATAATGATTATTCCTGATTATAAGTGTAATTCATGTTCACTGCAGAAAACTTGCATTTTCCTCAACTTGTCTGAAAAGCCAACTCATCAAAGGCAGATTAATTAGAGAGAGATCATACAAATTTATTTAACATGTATACACAGGAGCCTCCGGAGAATGAAGATCCAAAGATGCAAGGGAAATTGTCCATTTTTATGTGTAGATTCAACCAAGTATGAACATCTGTGTAGAAATATGATTGGACAAACAGAGTGTGATATAACAGTAACAGCTAAGTGAGGAAACCGAGGAAGGCCTGCTTATCTAGCAGCTTCTTGGTCTCTCTATTTCTATGCATGCATTCCTTCCTTCTAGGTGTGCGGTAGGACCCTCTTTGGAATGGGGATCTTCTGACCTACAGTAGTTCAGGTAATTTTTTAAAGCCAGTTTTTACACAGAAAGGCAGAAGGAAAATTAGAGTTTTATGGCTGGCTTTGGGGAAAAGGGATTGTTGTTTCTGGAATGTGCCTTGGAAAATAGAGATTTTAGTTTTTTGCCTAACCCCAGGGGAGAATGGGACTGAGAGACAAGAGGCAGGAGAAGGTCAGAGAATAACTTTTGCTTCTGAGAACTTTATTGTTTTTCTTGAGTCCCAACACTTGAAAATACAAAAATGAAGGAAGAAAAATAATTCATGAGCCCCTAACCCAGAAATTAATAACCCGATATTTTGTAATTTTTTTTCTATTTTTTTCCTAAATACATTTATTTTATATACAATGTGTAATCTTGTGAATATGTTCCCAAGGAATGGAATTTTTTTTTTTTTTTGCAGTTTTTGGTTGGGGCTGGGTTTGAACCCACCACCTCTGGCATATGGGGCCGGCGCCCTACCCTTTGAACCACACACACAGCCCCAGAATGGAATGTTTTTAAGAAATAGTACTTTAATAAAAATATAAACAGAAACATTGGTGACAGGTAAAAGAGACTTTAGTACTGTAAGTTTATTTTCTTTGTAATTTGCAACCTACTTTTGCAATAATTTTTTCCTTTTATTTAACATGGCATATTTAAATATTTATATATTTAAATGCCTTCACTGCCCAGGAGGAGAAAACAAATGGTAAAGTGATGTTCAATAATAGGAAGCTATAGGATGTGTGGTGAATTGTAGAGGGTGTGTCTGAAGACATTCAAATTCAGTTTACAAAAAACATGATAATGGCCAAACAAACCTGCCTGGTGAGCCCTAAGGGAAAACATTCACAAGCTCCTTCTTTATGCAGGGCCCTATGTTGGGCATTAGGGGTGAGATGGATCAATTAGGAGGGAAGGAGCTAACAATATAAAAATAAAGCTCACTTTATTAAGAAAGGTTAGATATGTCATTTGCTCTCAGTGGAACAGAAATTTAGGCAGTTAAGTGAGTTAACATTTCCATTGCTCACACAGTTACTTAGCAAGCCCCTGTTTGATAAATTCCCCCATAGAACTTAGCTATTTCTGTATCCTGGCTAAGTGCTTTTATTGATCTGTTTACAGTAATTTTCTATCCCCAGAAAAATATTTTGGAAATGCCTTCTGTCATTTCTATGGTAGCCATCACCATTGTAAAGAAAATACCTTATTGCATTTCTGTTGTCCCAGAAGAAAGGAAGGAGAGAAGTTGCTTGCAAACAACCACATGTTGTCTATGGCTGCTTTTGTGCTACAAGAGCAGGGTTAAGTATTTACAACAGAGACTATCTAGCTCTCAAAGCCTAAAATTTGTCCAGTCCTTTACAGAAAAACTTTGCTGACCCCTCCTTTAGATTAGTTTCCTGTTTTTTAATATAAAAATGGAATCAGCTAACTCACATGTAAGTGAAAATGTGTGATAGGCAATAGAAATGCAAAATGCCATCCTTGCATGTGTCTAACAGCAGATCCTCAAAATACGTGAAGAAAAAATTGACAGAATTGAAGGTGAAAATAGACAATTCAATAACAGTTAAAGACTTTAATATCTCCCTTTCAGTAATTGACAGAACTAGACAGAGATCAGCAAGGAAATATAAGAACCACACTATAACCCAATTCAACATGATATCTATAGACCATCACTCAATAACAGCAGAATACACATTCTTCTCCACTGCAGATAGGAACATTCTTCAGAATGGACTGTAAAATAAATGTTAATACATTTATAAGGGCTGAAATCACAAAGTATGTTTTCCAACCACAAGGAGTGAAGTTAGTAATAACAGAAGGAAATTTGGTAAATTTAAAAATATGTGGAAATAACACACTCTTAATCAATGGGTCAAAGAAAAAAATCACAGGGAAGTTAGAAATTGCTTTGAGATAGTGCCCCCAGTTCATAAGTAGATAAAGAAAATGTGATATATGAAAGTGGGGGGCACTCGACTGGCAAAGATCTCACAGACCACCAAGGCTTGTATGAAAGGTTTTTATTGGCGACAGAGGGATGCTGCAGAGCAGCACCAAGGAGGAGAGAAAAGAAGAGAGAGAGGGAAGAAAAGAGAGAGAGAGGAAAGGGGAGGAGAGACGAGGAGAGAGAGAGGAAAGACTGAGAGAGATAGAGAAGAGAGAGGAAAGACTGAGAGAGAGAGAGGAGAGAGAGAGCACGCGTGCGAGAGTGAGCTATATGGGTTCGGTTAGGGGAAGTCTTAGAATGGTGATGGGAGGGTAGAATAGCCAGTAAGGAGTCACTGCCCTGGCTGGAAGAGGTTTTAGGGGCAGGCCATAATTAATCTTGGTCTGTAGAAAGTAGGAGTGGCTTTCTCTGGGGCAATTACCTAACATTCTTCCCTTCCTGATATGTTAAAAATAGGGGGTTGGCCTTGGGATAGTGGACGTAGAGTTCTCTCTTCTGTAGTTTCTTCCTGCTGAGAGGGGCTCGTAGTTTCAATTGGCCAACTAGAGGACAATTATGATTTTTTTTTTGTTGTTGGGAGGATGTAAGTTTTTGCTTTCAGACTGTCCTTTTAGCGGTGGTTGTTTAGAAGTGGTGTTTAGGAAAGTCTTGTGGTTCGGAGTAGCCTGGTCCATTCACGAAGAACAGTTTCTCTTGTAGGTTTGGAGTACTAATTGAGTACCTGTTGAGATAACTTTGAGAGTTGAGTTTGAATAAAATGAGTTATTGAGTAGGAAATGTTAGCTGTTCCTGTGTCTATGTTAGCCGTGATTCCTACCGCTGCCAGTAAGGGAAGTATGGCAACTTGGGCAGCCCGTTTCATACGTGTTGTTGGATAGAGAGAAAGAGGAGGCACTGGAACAGGTTCATCTCCTGCAATAATTTTAAAATCAGGTAGTAATATAACTACGGAACAGAGACTTTGAATGTGGATAGGGGGAATTCGGTATAATTTTTTCCTGCAGAGAAACTGGAAGGAAAGATGGCACTTTCTGTGTAACTTCTTTTTTGGTTTGAAAGGGAAAGTGACTATATTAGAACACTTTGATGGGTTTAGGCCCGATAGGGGAGTGGTGCCGGTAAAGTTGAAGTAAAGAGGGGATGACTGGATGACTTGATTGAATGAGGGTATAAAAGGTTTAGTTTCATGTGTGTAAGTTGTTAAATTAAGAGATGTGGGGTTTGAAAGATTGAGAGATAAAATGTTAGGAATATGACTGGGGTGGTTTGAAGTTTAGTGTGTAAGAGACTATGAAGATTTAATTTAATTCAGTAGCCCAGTTTATATTTAGGGTGATGTTTTAAAAGTGAGTATGTTCATAAGATGGAATTGTAGGTTAGATTAAGATTTAGTTGGGGTGTGAGGGTGGAGAAATTGAAATTTCGGATTTGATTTTGGCTAATTTCTTCTTTTAAAATTTGAGAATGAGTTTTAATGATTTTGATAATACCTGTTAAAAGACGGGAGGATAAATTTTGGTTTTAATACTTTATGGTGAGTTTGTAAAAGTATGGCCAAGGGTGTGGAAAAGTAGTTGTTGATAGTTGTATATTGGTGTCGGTGACCTTCCAGGGGACTATGGATTCACAGCCCCAATAGGCGCAGCCTTTTCTACATTTTGAGTTAGGATTTTGAGTACTGCAAGCATATATTTGGAGGGTGTAGTTTAGATAACAATGTTTGCCCAAAGAGACTAAGGTATATGAATCACCTTTAAATAATTCACATAAGGTGATATTAAATAATACATTAGAGTGATTTGATTTTCTAATTAATGTTTTGTTAATAAAGGTGTGATATGATTTCCAGGTGTTAGACCACGAGTCGATGTGTAATTTTCATGTTTCTTCTCAGTGGCCAGAGAGAGAAGTTGAGGGTTTTGTAATTGAGACCTGTAAGTATTAGGAGAAGTTATTAGGAATAAGAAAATTATGAGAGGTATTTTAGGAAGGTAAGAGAATACTTTATGAATATGGAGTAAAGGGATAGAGAGTATTTTGTTTTGTGATTATGGTGGAGTAATTGTGATTGGATTAAAGAGTAATATTAGGAGTATAGTTATTATTACTATGAAGATGTCTATTGGTGAGCATTAAGGGAGGTAATTGAAATTTTATGAGACGTATCTTTTAGACCTTAGGTGGAGGATGAATTTCGGTTTCCTGGACCTCTGGAATCCAAGTGAGTTTAAGCTTTAGGGGTCCTATTTCTTGAGCTGAGTATGAGGGAAGATTTTTAGGTGTTGTCTGTTGACCTGTAGTAATAGTTGGATTAAGGAAAGGCTTAGTGCAAGATATATGAAACTATCCAGGAAATGAGGCTAATTTTACTGCAGTGGGTGTTGATAAAATTACTCTATGAGGTCCTCGGCATTTTGGCTCAAGTGGTTTTTTGGGATGATTAGGAGGAGCTACTAGAACTTGATCTCCTGGGTGAAAGGAGGTGGGTAATGAAGGTGTTGGGATAGGAAGAAGTGTGTCTGTTTGTTTTCATAAAAGGGATTGGATATACTGAAGAAGAGAGGATAAGATGGAGGGAGATAATGGGCTATTTGATGGTGTAAGTCCTGGAGGAAGAATGGGTCTACCAAACATTAATTCAAAAGGAGAGAGGTTGGAGGGTTTCTTTCTAAGGGAATGTAGGCGTAAAAGTGCCAGGGGTAGAAGAGTGATCCAGTCTAAGTGAAGTTCAAGGGAAAGTTTGGTTAATATAGATTTTAGGGATCTGTTAGACCTTTCAAGCTTCTCTGAAGATTGAGGATGGAAAGGAATATAAGGTTTGAGAAATGGTGGAGGTGAATTCAGATTCATTGTTGGACTGTAAAGAACAGGGGATTCCAAAGTGGGGAATAATGTCTTGGAGTATGATAGAGGTAACAGTGGTAGTCCTCTTGTTTGTAGTAGGAAAGGCTTTAATTTAATTTGAGAAGGTATTTATTAACATTAAGAGGTATTGGGGAAGGAGGCGTGGGCATGGAGCTGGTGACAGCCGCATTGCCTGGGCCACCACTTAGGGTGTCCCGGGGGCTCCTTGGAGGCTCACCCGGCTCCAGGGACCTGAGGATCCCGGCACTGCACAGATGGCCCTGCTCCCATGGCCCACGCTCACCCTCCTGTTGCTCCTGCTGGCTACCAGGGTCAGGTGCCAGGAGCAGGCCCAGACCACCGACTGGAGGGCCACCCTGAAGACCATCCGGAATGGTGTCCATAAGATAGACACCTACCTGAATGCCACCTTGGACCTCCTAGGAGGGGAGGACGGGCTCTCCAGTATAAGTGCAGTGATGGATCTAAACCTTTCCCACGTTATGGTTACAGACCCTCCCCGCCGAATTGATGTGATTCTCCACTGTTTGGTTTCATCTTAACATTGGTATCCCTTCCCTGACAACATGCTGCAACCAACATGACAGGTGCTATGAGACCTGTGGCAAAAGCAAAAATGACTGTGACGAGGAGTTCCAGTATTGCTTCTCCAAGATCTGCCGAAATGTGCAGAAAACACTAGGACTAGCTCAGCATGTTCAGGCATGTGAAACAACCGTGGAGCTCTTGTTTGACAGTGTCATACATTTAGACTATAAACCGTACCTGGACAGTCAGCAAGCTGCATGTAGGTGCCGTTATTAAGAAAAAACAGATCTTTTAGGAAGATACTGACAGCTGGTGACAGATGAGGATGGAAGAACATAGTCTTTGACCAAGAACAAATGTTTTTATAGCATAAGAGTATCTTATTTTATGAAAAGATTATTTTAAGACCTTATAAAAGTTTATATTTTAACATTAAAACCTCAAAGTAAAACATCGTGGAGGAGGTCAGAGGAGGCACGCCTGCCTTCTCAGCTACCCTCCTGGTGGTGTTGCCTTAGGGTGCCAAATTGTCTTGACCAGTATGTGTTAAGGGCAGAATTTTTACAAAGAAGCATTATATAACTTGATTTTTGCAACCAAATTTACCAAGAAAAATGAGATCAAATATAAAATTCATTATAAAGGCTATTCAGCATTTTATTTTTTTTTTGGAACTATGGGAAATTCTTCACTTAGAAGTGTTATTTGTTTACTAGGAAATTTTAAATATACATCTATACCTGGAAAAAAATATTAAGAGGTATTTATAGTATTTGATTTTAGGTATGTGTGTGAAATTAAGTTGCTAGTTTGTTTTAGGAAGAAGTCCCCTAGCCTGGTGAGTTGGAAAGTGTGGGAGGCGAGACTTTGTTTGTGGGTCAGAGTGCTGGTAGATTTCATAGGATGATGTAAGTTGATTCAGAAACTCTGAATCTATTTGTGAGCAGAAAGAAAGCTTTAAGAAATTGTAGTAAAGTTTGAGAGTTGGGGTGAAATAACTTGTGGAGATAGATGAGGAGGTCATGAGTGGGAGGTTGATTTGTGTCTTCTACTGTAGTAGTAATAGGAGTAGAAATAAGTAGGAGGTGAGAGGAGGTGTTAGGAGATGAGCGTTGGAGAGTAGCTGTACATGCTGCACGGTCGGCTCGGTTATTACCCTTTGATAAAGGTGAGTGGTAGATTGATGTGAACGGCAATGAACAATGTTTATAGTCTTAGGTAATTTAGAAGCTTTTAGTAGTTTGATAATAAAGTGAGAGTTAAGAGGTTTTTCTTGTATGTTGGAGAGGTAAGGGAGAAGAGTGTCTAGTGTTTGAAGGTAATCATGAGTGGGTTACAAGTCAGAGGGAGTAGGTAAGCAGGATGTAGGATTTAGTGTGAATATGTGTTAAAAGAAAATGATAGGTCAGATAAGAGAGGTTTGAAAGTTAAGAATGTGGTGTGGTGGGAGGGTTTAAAGATTTTTGTATGCTAAAAGATTAGATAGAGAATGAGGGGATGAGACAGTAGTAGGGGAATTAAAAGTGAGTTTTTTTGATTCTTATATTAGAGTGATTGTGGCTGCCAATGTCTTGAGCTAAAGGGTTCAACTTTGAATAGTGTGATCTGTTTTGAGAGATAAGTAACTGGAGTAAAGGTGGGGCCTAGTTGATGTTTAAGTATGTTGAGAGAAAATATATGGTTTTTTGTAATATATATAGGAAGAAGTGGTGTGAAAGATTAGAAAGGTGGGGGCGTGGAGCTTTTAATAAAGCACACTGTAGAGATTTAAAAGAAGTGGAAATGGAGGTTAGGAGAGGCTTGTGAGGGTTATTTCGAGTAATATTATATAAAGGAGCAGTTAGGAGAGAAAAGTTGGGAATCTATGTTCTGAGGTATACAGCTAATCCTAAAAAGGAGAGGAGTTCTTGTTTTGTGGTGGGTAGAGGAAAGTTGCTAAGAAGGCTTTTTGTCTATGGTAATAGTTTTGAAGTTTGGGGATAAAAGGATATTAAGGTACGTGACTTTCTGTTGGAATAATTGAACTTTAGAGGGAGAGATCTGATATCTCCTATTTGCAAGGAAATTAAGGAGGGAATAGGTGTTTTGTTTAGAGTCATGTAAGGTAGGATTATAGAGTAGGAGGTTACCAACATATTGAATTAAGGTTTAAGGAGGGGGGTTATAGGATCGGAGGTCTCGTGCTAATGTTTGGTCAAATAAGTGGGGGCTGTCATGAAATCCCTGGGGGAGTATAGCTTAAGTAAGTTGGGAAGAAGTCTGAGAAGTAGGGTCAGTTTATGTGAAGGCAAATAGGTTCTGGCAATTAGGGTATAAGGGAATGGAGAAGAAGGCATCTTTGAGGTCTAGTATGGAGAAATAAGTTGTTTAAGATGGGATGGTTGATAGAAGGGCATATGGATTAGGGATTACTGGGTGTATAGGAATGAGCATAGAGTTAATGAGTTTTAGATTTTGTATTAAGTGATAGGTGTCATTAGGTTTTTTAATTGCTAGTATGAGAGTATTATATGGTGAGTGGGCAGGTTGTAAAAACTTTTTTTTTTTTTTTGGAGATTTTTGTATAATAGGTCAGAGTTCCAGGAGACTAGATTGGGAAGTAGATATTGACGTTGAGAAGGAAAAATAGAGGGTTTTTTTAGTTTAATAAGAATTGGAGAGTAGGAGGCAATTGAGGGGGTTTAGTATCCTAAATTTTAGGATTTACTTGCTCTGGTGGAATGGGCTAGGGCGACAAGTCTTTTTTTTTTTTTTTTTTTTTTTTGTAGAGACAGAGTCTCACTGTACCGCCCTCGGGTAGAGTGCCGTGGCGTCACACGGCTCACAGCAACCTCCAACTCCTGGGCTTAAGCGATTCTCTTGCCTCAGCCTCCCGAGTAGCTGGGACTACAGGCGCCCGCCACAACGCCCGGCTATTTTTTGGTTGCAGTTTGGCCGGGGCTGGGTTTGAACCCGCCACCCTCGGCATATGGGGCCGGCGCCCTACTCACTGAGCCACAGGCGCCGCGGACAAGTCTTTTATAGCTTGGAAAAGGACCAGGCAGAGTTGAGGCAGAGGGAGATGGGTCAGCATTTATCAATTTAAGATCAAAAGTTAGGGCGGTACTTAATTGGGAAAGTATGTCACATTCCAGAAGGGGAACTGGACAGGAAGGTAACATTAAAAAGGAATGTATAAATGAGAAATTGCCAATCATGTAGTGTAAAAAAGGAGTTTGATGTAGATGGTGGGAAAAATCCTTTACTCCAACAATAGAGGTGGGCAACAGGGAGGTAGGACCACTGAACTCTTTAAGAACTGAGATGCTAATTTCTGTGTTTAATAGAAAGGCAATCATCCTACCTGCCACCATCAGGGATACTCTTGGCTCCGTAGAGGTAACATTTGTCGGGTGAGAAAAGCCAGGGTCCCGTTAGTCTTCAGAAGAGGCAACTCCCAGTAAGTCTGCTTGTAGGTGCTGTGAGTTGGCTGGCCCCATGTCCTCTCTGAGCCAAGGGGCAGTCAGCCTTCCAATGACCCTTTCTTTTTGCAGAGAGGGAATGGTCATGGCTGAGGTTTGGGATTGGGGCAACGTATTACCTAGTGGCCTTCTCCATCGCATTTATAGTATGATTCAGGTGGTTGAGTCATGAAGCTGTCTTTTGCCCCTGATTACTTATGTAGGTTAGTAATGATGGCCTTAGAGATACTGTAATGTTTTGAGCTAGTATTTGATAATTTTGGGTTTGAGATTTTTTATTTTCCCTACAGAAAATATCATCTCATCCCACGTAAACTTTAAAGGCTGTGTTTAAAATTACAGGCTGGGGTGTCAGAGGTCCGTGCTCCAAGCACTTTAGCTTAAGTTTGATGTTGGGGTAATTTTGATTAAAGGAATAAGTCATGAGAACATTTTTCCCATCTATTGTTTCAGGATTTAAGTTAGTATACTTAATAAAAGCCTCAGTTGGGGCGGCGCCTGTGGCTCAGTGAGTAGGGCGCTGGCCCCATATGCCGAGGGTGGTGGGTTCAAACCCAGCCCCGGCCAAACTGCAACAAAAAAATAGCCGGGCGTTGTGGTGGGCGCCTGTAGTCCCAGCTGCTCGGGAGGCTGAGGCAGGAGAATCGCGTAAGCCCAAGAGTTGGAAGTTGCTGTGAGCCGTGTGACGCCATGGCACTCTACCCGAGGGCGGTACAGTGAGACTCTGTCTCTACAAAAAATAAAAATAAAAAAAAAAAAAATAAAAGCCTCGGTAAGGTGCTGGAGGAAAGCTGAAGGATTTTTTGATTTATCTTGTATGATTTTCTGTAATTTATTATAATCGATAGCCTTGTTTGGTGGAAGTTCTAAATCCGCAAAGAATGTAGGTAATAAAAATGTTTTTATTTTTTCTTAGTATTATTATTATAATTCCAATTTGGCTGGGAGTTAGGGACTGTAGTGTCATCTGTAGGATGCTTATTGTTTGATATATGAAATTGATTTGCTGCCTATTTCGCTCTCTCCCACACTTGTTTGCACTCATCAGAGATTAGGGTATTGGTTAAAATAATAAAAACATTATGCTAGGTAAGTTGATAGATATAGTAATACATTGTTATATGGTGGTACTGTAGGATTTTTTATGGAGGAGCTGGACGGAGAAATGAGTAAAGAACTCCAGAAGAGTTTCTTGGAGCAGTCGGAAGTGGACTGAGAGACATACGGAAGAACTGAGTGCGAGTTGGAGGGGAGGAGTTAGGAGAGGAGCTCAGATGGTTGACAGGGAAGTAGGAAAGACAGAGGGTGGAGGCAACTGTGTGGTTGAGGGAGGAGTCAAATATGGTGGGCCAGAACAAAAATTACTCCTGTTTAGGAACCGGTGGCCGGTCGTCTGCATGGCGGAGGTTTATTTGCCAGGTCGAATAGGTTTGATTTAGGGAGATAGAGAGTAGGGGAGTCCTTTGTTATGAGAATTTTGGAATTATCCGAACATAAATTAGGCTTGGTTTTAAGATATAAGAAGTTCTGAATGTAGAGGACCTCGCTCCGTTTGCCAAGGTGCTTATAATAGTTATATAAGTTTTGAATTAAAGAAAAATTAAATAAAGTGGTTAAACCTGGGTAGAGAGTTTCTTAATTCTACTAGGTGGCGTAAGGAGCATCCCAGGGGGAGTTAGGTGAGTTAGAATGGCTTGCATTCATGGCGATTCGTTGCAAAAATAAAGCGTGAGTAGAATCATAGGAGGACCAGGACAAAGAACGAAAGTCTTTGTTACTTAGTTGCTGGCTGAGAAAAGGAGAACACAGTCTAGGCCGGTCAGTCGTCGCCATGCACTAGAGCAGTGTCAGGCCCTGGAGGCTGTGGAGAGCACGCAAGGTCAAGGGGAATAGGGAACTCAAGCCTCGAAAAACGGGTGAATCACCAGGAATGTAAGCAACCCAGCCCATGATTAGGGAAAATTTACTCTTATAGGGGTAAATTGGTACTTGGTAAGTACCAAGTCTGGATGGGGTCAGTGTTGGGTGCTGGTTAGAGCACTTTGGCGAATGGACACAAGCCGATGTGGTGATGAGCGCTGGGAATGCGAGAGGAGGATAGGGAGCCCCCAGGAGCTAAAATCCCGTGGAAGAGGTGGAAGCTACCCTTGGAAGCATTCCCCAATTTCATCCCACTTCTGACACCAGGTGAAAGGGGGGGCACTCCACTGGCAAAGATCTTACAGACCACCAGGGCTTGTATGAAAGGTTTTTATTGGTGAGGGAGGGACGCTGCAGAGCAGCACCAAGGAGGAGAGAAAAGAAGAGAGAGAGAGGTGAGAAAAGAGAGAGAGAGGAAAGGGGTGGGGGATATGGGGAGAGAGAGAGGAGAAACCAAGAGAGAGAGGAGGGGAGAGGCAACGAGAGCACTCGTGCAAGAAAGAACTATATAGGTTTGGTTAGGGGAAGTCTTAGAATGGTGATGGGAGGGTAGAATAGCCAATAAGGAGTTACTGCCCTGGCCGGAAGAGGCGTTAGGGGCAGGCCATGGTTAATCTTGGTCTGTAGAAAGTAGGAGGGGCTTTCCTGGGGCAATTACCTAACAATATATGCATGCACACATATATTGAGTACTAAACCATAAAAAGGAATGAAATATTGTCATTCGTAGCAACATGGCATGAACTAGAGACTATTATTCTAAGTGAAGATTGCAGGAATAGAAAACCAAATACTGTATGTTCTTACTAATAAGTGGGAGCTCATAGATGGTTACACACAGCAAAAAAGTGATATAAAGGACATGAGAAACCAAGAAGAGGGGGAGGTGGGAGAGTGGGCATGAGATAGAAACTTACCTTTTGGGTACAATGAACACTATTTTGGCAATGAGCATAATAAAAGCCCTGACTTAAGCATTATACAAGATACCCATATAACAAAAACACTTGTTCTCCCTTAATATATTGAAATAAATTATTTATTTTTTATTTTTTGCAATTTTTTTTGGCCAGGGCTGGGTTTGAACCCACCACCTCTGGCATATGGGGCCAGCGCCCTACCCCTTTGAGCCACAGGTGCTGCCCTGAAATAATTTTTTTTTTTTTCAGTCAGAGCTCTAGGGCTTTATTACAAATGTTGACCGCTAGACAGGCCCCTCCCCAATTTTCTTCTGTATCCTTTTTCCTCATAATACATCCCTACAGGGAAAGTCAGTAGGCCATTATGGAAGACGAATCTGGGCAGAGCTGAAATGGGGCAATGCTTTCTCCAAAGTCCTCAGAAACCACCTCTGGAGTCCTTATGGCTCCAGCTGAGAAACTTGTGGCAGAAGAGGTAAGAACTTTAGCTCTCATCTTCAAGGTCCTGCATGTCTACGTCCTGGTGGGCTTTTGTCTTCTTTTGCTGTTTGGGTTGTGCTTCACTAGTTCTGGTTGGCTTTGAAGGAGCTTCCACTTCCAGGACCGCCTTCTCTTTCTGCATAAGGTGGATCTGCTGCAGGAGTTTCCTGCGCTTCTACCCTGACAGAGTAATGTTGGCACGTGCAATGGAGACCCTCTTCTTGAGATGGTGCCTTGTGATCAGCCCTGCGTCTATCACAGCCCCAGTCACCTGGTGCTTCAGTCGCCCTCCGGATTCAACACCCGCCGGCGCTTGTACAGCTTCTTCTTCAGTTCCTGCATAGGAGGAAGATGCGAATCACACTGTGCAGCCGGATGTCCCCAGACCCCCATCGATCCCAACTCCAGCAAGACAAGAGGACTCCAGGAGACATGGGAAAACAAACTCGCGGCCCCACTACAGTTACCATTTGGAGCCGATTCTGAAATAAATTTTTTAAAGAAATACTTTGATATAAGTGAAAATGAAAACACAGATTGGAGGCGGAGCAAGATGGCAGCCGAGTAACAGCTTCCTTGCATCTGGGCACCGTGAGTCTGGGGATATAGGACTCCAGGCATCTCTGGCTGGTGGGATCTGCCTATCATCACCCCTGAGAGGATACAGGGAGTAAGCGAGAGACTTCTGGACCCCAAGAGGAGGACTAAAATAGTGGAAAACCGGCAAGTGGTCGCGTGTGTTCAATCCGTCTAAACCCGCCCGCAACTGTAAATTCAGTAGCAGCGAGACTGCAAACCAGAAAGGCCTTACCTGTGAACTGTTTTGGTGTCTTTGGACTTGGCACTCAGCTGAACTGCCTTGGGGAGAGCCTGAGCGGGAGTGTGGAGAACTTTGGCCTTTTTCTAGGGCCCGAGTCTGAGCCACTGAGCCAGACGGAGCTAATAGTGTTTGGCTCTGGGTCACAGGCAGACATTGTGAGCGATCTGCCCCGGCAAGCTCCGCCCTCAGGGTCGCAGAGCTGGAATTGGGTGGGAGCTAGTAACCCAGCGACCAAGTAGCCTAAGGGCAGGGTCTGAGCCGCCTTGCAGCCCTAACCCTCGGGGGCAGAGGGAGACCAGTTTTGACACACAGGGTAAGTGGACAGCCACTTCAGCAGTGATTCCAGCGACAAGCACTTCCCTGAGAAAGCTTCTGCTCAGTAAGTGAACAAGTTCAAAGTTCCTTTTAAGTGGGCTGAAGAGAGATTTAGGGTGTCTACCTGCTGGGGTTTGAGAAACTAGCAGCCTCCAGTCGTATCAGAACTGTGATTAACATCTCATACTCCAGAAGACCACGTGTTGCCCAGACAATATTCAATAACATATACATACTGCGTTGTTTTTGGTTGTGTTTTTTTTTTTTTGGTTTGGTTGTTTTTTTTGTTTATTTTGATGTTGTGGATTGTTGTTTTGTTTTTTAAGTTCAACCTTTTCCATACAGATCCTTTTTCTTTCTCAATTTTTCTAGTTTAATTATAATTTCCCATTGCTGCCTATTTCAATAATTAGAACTTCATTTTTGTTAGTGTTTCTACCGCTACTATTTGGTTTTTCCAGCCAATTTTATCCCGTAAAGTTTTCTGTTTGCTTGTTTTGGTTTGATTTATAGCATTTTTGTCTTTCCTCTCTACTTGGTGGAGGTGGGGTACTGTGTCTGATCAGGTTAGCTAAGAGCTGCTGACCTCAAGGGAACCACCTAACTGGTGTTTTTTTTTTTTAAGGTTGTATCAAAGTACCCTACTGTACACCTATATTGCTCTGTCTCCCTCTTTCTGTGCCTCTCTTCTTTTTGTCAATATTCCCTTTACCCACCCCCTCTCCTTTCTCTATTTTTCTTCTTTTTTTCCTTATCACTTGGTCCTCCTTTCTTTCATCCCTTTTTTCTCTTAAACCTTCTCACCCTTCTGGTACTGTAACCCTTAGTCCACAGGCACGAGAACTTAAAGAGCAAGACGAAGTGAAAGGAAAATTAGGGCAAGGAAACAGATAAAAGAAACCACTCCTGAGGAAGAATCAGCAGAAAACTCCAGGCAACATGAAGAACCAGTCCAGAACAACCCCACTCAGGGACCATGAGGTAGCTACTGCAGAGGATTCCACCTATACAGAAATGTAAGGAATGACAGAAAGGGAATTTAGAATACACATGTTGAAAACAATGAAAGAAATGATGGAAACAATGAAGGAAACTGCTAATAAAGTGGAAAATAACCAAAAGGAAATCCAAAAACAGAATCAAATCAGAGATGAACGATATGAAGAATATAAAAAGGATATAGCAGAGCTGAAGGAAATGAAACAGTCAATCAGGGAACTTAAAGATGCAATGGAAAGTATCAGCAACAGGTTAGACCATGCAGAAGAAAGAATTTCAGAGGTAGAAGACAAAGTTTTTGAGATAACTCAGATAGTAAAAGAGGCAGAAAAGAAGAGAGAGAAAGCAGAACGTTCACTGTCAGAATTATGGGACTTTATGAAGCGTTCCAACATATGAGTTATAGGAATTCCAGAAGGGGAAGAAGAATGCCCCAGAGGAATGGAAGCCATACTAGAGAATATTATAAAAGAAAATTTCCCAAATATCACCAAAGATTCTCACACACTGCTTTCAGAGGGATATCGGACCCCAGGTCACCTCAACTCAAACCGAGCTTCTCCAAGACACATTGTGATGAACCTGTCCAAAGTCAAGACAAAGGAAAAGATTCTGCAAGCTGCCAGGAGTAAGCGCCAGTTGACCTACAGGGGCAAATCCATCAGAGTGACCACAGACTTCTCTAATGAAACTTTCCAAGCGAGAGGACAATGGTCATCTACCTTTAATCTACTTAAACAGAACAATTTCCAGGACAGAATTCTGTACCCTGCTAAGCTAAGCTTCAAAATTGACGGAGAAATCAAATCATTTACGGATATACAAACATTGAGGAAATTCGCCACAACAAGACCAGCTCTACAGGAAATACTTCAACCTGTTCTGCACACTGACCACCACAATGGATCAGCAGCAAAGTAAGAACTCAGAAATTAAAGGACAGAACCAAACCTCCACACTGATGCAAAAGATAAAACTAAGCAATGGACTCTCACAAAATAAGACGAATAGAATACTACAACACTTATCAATTATCTCAATAAATGTTAATGGCTTGAATTCCCCACTGAAGAGACATAGATTGGCTGACTGGATTAAAAAACACAAGCCATCCATTTGCTGTCTGCAAGAAACACACCTGGCTTCAAAAGACAAATTAAAGCTCTGAGTCAAGGGTTGGAAGACAATTTTTCAGGCAAATGGAATTCAGAAGAAAAGAGGACTTGCAATCTTATTTTCAGATACATGTGGATTTAAAGCAACTAAAGTCAAAAAAGACAAAGATGGTCAC
Source organism: Nycticebus coucang (assembly GCF_027406575.1). Classification (NCBI taxonomy): domain Eukaryota; kingdom Metazoa; phylum Chordata; class Mammalia; order Primates; family Lorisidae; genus Nycticebus; species Nycticebus coucang. The sequence continues at coordinate 36,304,631 of NC_069801.1, read as the reverse complement.
TTTATATTGGTCAAGGGAAAAATACAACAAGAAGACATTTCAATTCTAAATATCTATGCACCCAATTTAAATGCTCCCAGATTCTTGTAACAGACCTTACTCAGTCTGAGCAATATGATATCTGATAATACCATAATAACAGGGGACCTTAACACTCCTCTTACAGAGCTGAACACATCCTCTAAACAGAAATTGAACAAGGATAGAAGAGACTTAAATGAGACCCTAGAACAACTGTGCTTGATAGACGCATATAGAACACTCCATCCCAAAGATAAAGAATATACATTCTTCTCATCACCCCATGGAACATTCTCCAAAATTGATCATATCCTGGGACACAAAACAAATATCAACAGAATCAAAAGAATTGAAATTTTACCTTGTATCTTCTCAGACCATAAGGCACTAAAGGTGGAACTCAACACTAACAAAAATGCTCGACTCCACCCAAAGGCATGGAAACTAAACAATCTTCTGTTGAATAACAGATGGGTGCAGGAAGAAATAAAACAGGAAATCATTAACTTCCTTGAGCATAACAACAATGAAGACACAAGCTACCAAAACCTGTGGGATACTGCAAAAGCAGTTTTGAGAGGAAAATTCATCACTTTATTTTTTTATTTTTATTTTTTTATTTTTTTTATTGTTGGGGATTCATTGAGGATACAATAAGCCAGTTACACTGATTGCAATTGTTAGGTAAAGTCCCTCTTGCAATCATGTCTTGCCCCCATAAAGTGTGACACACACTAAGGCCCACCCTCCTCCCTCCATCCCTCTTTCTGCTCCCCCCCCATAACCTTAATTGTCATTAATTGTCCTCATATCAAGATTGAGTACATAGGATTCATGCTTCTCCATTCTTGTGATGCTTTACTAAGAATACTGTCTTCCACTTCCAGCCAGGTTAATACAAAGAATGTAAAGTCTCCATTTTTTTTAATGGCTGAATAGTATTCCATGGTATACATATACCACAGCTTGTTAATCCATTCCTGGGTTGGTGGGCATTTAGGCTGTTTCCACATTTTGGCGATTGTAAATTGAGCTGCAATAAACAGTCTAGTACAAGTGTCCTTATGATAAAAGGATTTTTTTCCTTCTGGGTAGATGCCCAGTAATGGGATTGCAGGATCGAATGGGAGGTCTAGGTTGAGTGCTTTGAGGTTTCTCCATACTTCCTTCCAGAAAGGTTGTACTAGTTTGCAGTCCCACCAGCAGTGTAAAAGTGTTCCCTTCTCTCCACATCCACGCCAGCATCTGTAGTTTTGAGATTTTGTGATGTGGGTCATTCTCACTGGGGTTAGATGATATCTCAGGGATGTTTTGATTTGCATTTCTCTAATATATAGAGATGATGAACATTTTTTCATGTGTTTGTTAGCCATTCGTCTGTCGTCTTTAGAGAAAGTTCTATTCATGTCTCTTGCCCATTGATATACGGGATTGTTGGCTTTTTTCATGTGGATTAATTTGAGTTCTCTATAGATCCTGGTTATCAAGCTTTTGTCTGATTGAAAATATACAAATATCCTTTCCCATTGTGTGGGTTGTCTCTTTGCTTTGGTTATTGTCTCCTTAGCTGTACAGAAGCTTTTCAGTTTAACGAAGTCCCATTTGTTTACTTTTGTTGTTGTTGCAATTGCCATGGCAGTCTTCTTCATGAAGTCTTCCCCCAGGCCAATATCTTCCAGTGTTTTTCCTATGCTTTCTTTGAGGATTTTTATTCTTTCATGCCTTAAATTTAAGTCCTTTATCCATCTTGAGTCAATTTTTGTGAGTGGGGAAAGGTGTGGGTCCAGTTTCAATCTTTTACATGTAGACATCCAGTTCTCCCAACACCATTTATTGAATAGGGAGTCTTTCCCCCAAGGTAAGTTCTTGTTTGGTTTATCGAAGATTAGGTGGTTGTAAGATGTTAGTTTCATTTCTTGGTGTTCAATTCGATTCCAAGTGTCTATGTCTCTGTTTTTGTGCCAGTACCATGCTGTCTTGAGCACTATGGCTTTGTAGTACAGACTAAAATCTGGTATGCTGATGCCCCCAGCTTTATTTTTGTTACTAAGAACTGCCTTAGCTATACGGGGTTATTTCCGGTTCCATACAAAACGCAGAATCATTTTTTCCAAATCTTGAAAGTACGATGTAGGTACTTTGATAGGAATGGCATTGAATAGGTAGATTGCTTTGCGAAGTATAGACATTTTAACAATGTTGATTCTTCCAATCCATGAGCATGGTATGTTCTTCCATTTGTTAATATCCTCTGCTATTTCCTTTCTGAGGAGTTCATAGTTTTCTTTATGGAGGTCCTTCACCTCCTTCGTTAGGTATATTCCTAGGTATTTCATTTTCTTTGAGACTATGGTGAAGGGAGTTGTGTCCTTAATTAGCTTCTCATCTTGACTGTTATTGGTGTATACAAAGGCTACTGACTTGTGGACATTGATTTTATATCCTGAAACATTACTGTATTTTTTGATGACTTCTAGGAGTCTTGTGGTTGAGTCTTTGGGGTTCTCTAAGTATAAGATCATGTCGTCAGCAAAGAGGGAGAGTTTGACCTCCTCTGCTCCCATTTGGATTCCCTTTATTTCCTTGTCTTGCCTAATTGTATTGGCTAGAACTTCCAGCACTATGTTGAATAGTAAAGGTGACAGAGGACAACCTTGTCTGGTTCCAGTTCTCAGAGGAAAAGCTTTCAGTTTTACTCCATTCAGTAAAATATTGGCTGTGGGTTTGTCATAGACAGCTTCAATCAGTTTTAGAAATGTGCCACCTATGCCTATACTCTTCAGTGTTCTAATTAAAAAAGGATGCTGGATTTTATCAAATGCTTTTTCTGCATCTATTGAGAGGATCATGTAATCTTTATTTTTGCCTCTGTTAATATGGTGGATAACGTTTATGGACTTGCATATGTTAAACCAGCCTTGCAACCCTGGGATGAAGCCTACTTGATCATGATGAATGACTTTTTTGATGATAAGCTGTAATCTATTGGCTAGGATTTTGTTGAGAATTTTTCCATCTATATTCATGAGTGAGATTGGTCTGAAATTCTCCTTTTTGTTTGGGTCTTTTCCTGGTTTTGGTATCAGGGTGATGTTTGCTTCATAGAATATGTTGGGGAAGATTCCTTCTTCCTCAGTTTTTTGGAATAATTTCTGCAGTACAGGAATAAGCTCTTCCTTGAAGGTTTGATAGAATTCTGGAGTGAAGCCATCTGGACCAGGGCATTTTTTAGTTGGAAGCTTTTTTATTGTTTCTTTGATCTCAGTGCTTGAAATTGGTCTGTTCAGGAGGTCTATTTCTTCCTGGCTAAGTCTAGGGAGAGGGTGTGATTCCAAATATTGATCCATTTCCTTCACATTGTCAAATTTCTGGACATAGAGTTTCTGGTAGTATTCAGGGATGATCTCTTGTATCTCTGTGGGATCAGTTGTTATTTCCCCTTTATCATTTCTGATTGAGGTTACTAGAGATTTTACTTTTCTATTTCTAGTTAGTCTGGCCAATGGTTTATCTATTTTATTTATTTTTTCAAAAAACCAACTCCTTGTTTCATTAATTTTCTGAATGATCCTTTTGTTTTCAATTTCATTGATCTCTGATTTGATTTTGGATATTTCTTTTCTTCTACTGAGTTTAGGCTTAGATTGTTCTTCTTTTTCCAATTCCATAAGATCTCTTGTGAGATTGTTGATGTGCTCTCTTTCTGTTTTTCGAATGTAGGCATCTAAAGCGATGAATTTTCCTCTCAAAACTGCTTTTGCAGTATCCCACAGGTTTTGGTAGCTTGTGTCTTCATTGTTGTTATGCTCAAGGAAGTTAATGATTTCCTGTTTTATTTCTTCCTTCACCCATCTGTTATTCAACAGAAGATTGTTTAGTTTCCATGCCTTTGGGTGGGGTCGAGCATTTTTGTTAGAGTTGAGTTCCACCTTTAGTGCCTTATGGTCTGAGAAGATACAAGGTAAAATTTCAATTCTTTTGATTCTGTTGATATTTGTTTTGTGTCCCAGGATATGATCAATTTTGGAGAATGTTCCATGGGGTGATGAGAAGAATGTATATTCTTTATCTTTGGGGTGGAGTGTTCTATATGCGTCTATCAAGCATAGTTGGTCTAAGGTCTCATTTAAATCTCTTATATCTTTGTTTAATTTCTGTTTAGAGGATCTGTCCAGCTCTGTAAGAGGTGTGTTAAAGTCCCCTGATATGATGGTATTATCAGATATCATATTGCTCAGACTGAGTAAGGTCTGCTTCAAGAATCTGGGAGCATTTAAATTGGGCGCATAAATATTTAGAATTGAAATGTCTTCTTGTTGTAGTTTTCCCTTGACCAATATAAAGTGACCATCTTTGTCCTTTTTGACTTTAGTTGCTTTAAATCCACATGTATCTGAAAATAAGATTGCAAGTCCTCTTTTCTTCTGAATTCCATTTGCCTGAAAAATTGTCTTCCAACCCTTGACTCGGAGCTTTAATTTGTCTTTTGAAGCCAGGTGTGTTTCTTGCAGACCGCAAATGGATGGCTTGTGTTTTTTAATCCAGTCAGCCAATCTATGTCTCTTCAGTGGGGAATTCAAGCCATTAACATTTATGGAGATAATTGATAAGTGTGGTAGTATTCTCTTTGTCTCATTTTGTGAGAGTCCATTGCTTAGTTTTATCTTTTGCATCAGTGTGGAGGTTAGGTTTTGTCCTTTGATTTCTGAGTTCTTACTTTGCTGCTGATCCATTGTGGTGGTCAGTGTGCAGAACAGGTTGAAGTATTTCCTGTAGAGCTGGTCTTGTTGTGGCGAATTTCCTCAATGTTTGTATATCCGTAAATGATTTGATTTCTCCGTCAATTTTGAACCTTAGCTTAGCAGGGTACAGAATTCTGGGCTGAAAATTGTTCTGTTTAAGTAGATTAAACGTAGATGACCATTGTCTTCTTGCTTGGAAAGTTTCATTAGAGAAGTCTGTGGTCACTCTGATGGATTTGCCCCTGTAGGTCAACTGGCGCTTACTCCTGGCAGCTTGCAGAATCTTTTCTTTTGTCTTGACTTTGGACAGGTTCATCACAATGTGTCTTGGAGAAGCTTGGTTAGAGTTGAGGCGACTCGGGGTCCGATATCCCTCTGAAAACAATGTGTCAGAATCTTTGGTGATGTTTGGGAAATTTTCTTTTATAATATTCTCTAGTATGGCTTCCATTCCTCTGGGGCATTCTTCTTCCCCTTCTGGAATTCCTATAACTCGTATGTTGGAACGCTTCATAAAGTCCCATAATTCTGACAGTGAACGTTCTGCTTTCTCTCTCTTCTTTTCTGCCTCTTTTACTATCTGAGTTATCTCAAAAACTTTGTCTTCTACCTCTGAAATTCTTTCTTCTGCATGGTCTAACCTGTTGCTGATACTTTCCATTGCATCTTTAAGTTCCCTGATTGACTGTTTCATTTCCTTCAGCTCTGCTATATCCTTTTTATATTCTTCATATCGTTCATCTCTGATTTGATTCTGTTTTTGGATTTCCTTTTGGTTATTTTCCACTTTATTAGCAGTTTCCTTCATTGTTTCCATCATTTCTTTCATTGTTTTCAACATGTGTATTCTAAATTCCCTTTCTGTCATTCCTAACATTTCTTTGTAGGTGGAATCCTCTGCAGTAGCTACCTCATGGTCCCTTGGTGGGGTTGTTCTGGACTGGTTCTTCATGTTGCCTGGAGTTTTTTGCTGATTCTTCCTCATGAGTGATTTCTTTTATCTGTTTCCTTGCCCTAATTTTCCTTTCACTTCCTCTTGCTCTTTAAGTTCTTGTGCCTGTGGACTAAGGGTTACAGGACCAGAAGGGTGAGAAGGTTTAAGAGCAAAAAAGGGATGAAAGAAAGGAGGACCGAGTGATAAGAAAAAAATGAAAGATAGAGAAAGGAGAGGGGGTGGGGATAAGGAATATTGACAAAAAGAAGAGAGGTACAGAAAGAGGGAGACAGGGCAATATAGGTGTATAGTAGGGTACTTTGACACAACCTTAAAAAACCCCACCTTCTGTGAGTGCCCAGTTGGGTGGTTCCCTTGAGGTCAGCAGCTCTTTGCTAACCTGATCAGACACAGTACCCCACCTCCACCAAGTGGAGAGGAAAGACAAAAATGCTATAAATCAAACCAAAACAAGCAAACAGAAAACTTTACGGGGATACAATTGGGTGAAAAACCAAATGATAGCGGTAGAAACACTAGCAAAAATGAAGTTGTAGTTATTAAAAAAGGCAGCAATGGGAAATTATAATTAAACTAGAAAAGTTGAGAAAGAAAAAGGGATCTGTATGGAAAGATTGAAATTAAAAAACAAAAGAACATCAACAACGTCAAAATAAACAAACAAACAAAAAAAAAACAACCAAACAAAAAAAAAAGAAAAAAATACACAACCAAAAACAAAGCAGTTTGTATATGTTATTGAATATTGTCTGGGCAACACGTGGTCTTCTGGGGTATGAGATGTTAGTCACAGTTCTGATACGACTGGAGGCTGCTGATTTCTCAAACCCCAGCAGGTAGACACCCTAAATCTCTCTTCAGCCCACTTAAAAGGCACTTTGAACTTGTAAACTTGCTGAGCAGAAGCTTTCCCAGCTTTCTCGCTGAAATCACTGCTGAAGTGGCTATCCGCTTACCCAGTGTGCCAAAACCGGTCTCACTCTGCCCCTGAGGGTTAGGGCTGCAAGGTGGCTCAGACCCCACCCTTAGGCTACTTGGTTGCTGGGTTACAAGCTCCCACCCGTTTCTAGCTCTGCGACCCTGAGGGCGGAGCTTGCCGGGGCAGATCACTGACAATGGTTCCGTGTGGCCCACCGCCAAACACTATTAGCTCCGTCTGGCTCAGCGGCTCAGAGTGGGGACCCAGACAACGGCCAAAGTTCTCCGCACTCCCGCTCAGACCTTCCCCAGGGCAGTTCAACTCAGTGCCAAGCCCAAGGACATCATAACTGTTCACAGGTAAGGCCTCTCTGGTTTGCAGTCTCGCTGCTACTGAACTTACAGTTGTGGGCGGGTTTAGACGGATTGAACACACGCAACCACTTGCCGGTTTTCCACTGTTTTAGTCCTCCTCTTGGGGTCCAGAAGTCTCTCGCTGACTCCCTGTATCCTCATAGGAGTGATGATAGGCAGTTCCCACCAGCCAGAGATGCCTGGAATCCTATCTCCCCAGACTCACGGTGCCCAGATGCAAGGAAGCTGTTACTCGGCTGCCATCTTGCTCCGCCTCCGGAAATTCATCACTTTAGATGCCTACATTCGAAAAACAGAAAGAGAGCACATCAACAATCTCACAAGAGATCTTATGGAATTGGAAAAAGAAGAACAATCTAAGCCTAAACTCAGTAGAAGAAAAGAAATATCCAAAATCAAATCAGAGATCAATGAAATTGAAAACAAAAGGATCATTCAGAAAACTAATGAAACAAGGAGTTGGTTTTTTGAAAAAATAAATGAAATAGATAAACCATTGGCCAGACTAACGAGGAATAGAAAAGTAAAATCTCTAGTAACCTCAATCAGAAATGATAAAGGGGAAATAACAACTGATCCCACAGAGATACAAGAGATCATCCCTGAATACTACCAGAAACTCTATGCCCAGAAATTTGACAATGTGAAAGAAATGGATCAATATTTGGAATCACACCCTCTCCCTAGACTCAGCCAGGAAGAAATAGAGCTCCTGAACAGACCAATTTCAAGCACTGCGATCAAAGAAACAATAAAAAATCTTCCAACCAAAAAATGCCCTGGTCCAGATGGCTTCACACCAGAATTCTATCAAACCTTCAAGGAAGAGCTTATTCCTGTACTGCAGAAATTATTCCAAAAAATTGAGGAAGAAGGAATCTTCCCCAACACATTCTATGAAGCAAACATCACCCTGATACCAAAACCAGGAAAAGACCCAAACAAAAAGGAGAATTTCAGACCAATCTCACTCATGAACATAGACGCAAAAATTCTCAACAAAATCCTAGCCAATAGATTACAGCTTATCATCAAAAAAGTCATTCATCATGATCAAGTAGGCTTCATCCCAGGGATGCAAGGCTGGTTTAACATATGCAAGTCTATAAAAGTTATCCACCATATTAACAGAGGTAAAAATAAAGATCACATGATCCTCTCAATAGATGCAGAAAAAGCATTTGATAAAATCCAGCATCCTTTTCTAATTAGAACACTGAAGAGTATAGGCATAGGTGGCACATTTCTAAAACTGATTGAAGCTATCTATGACAAACCCACAGCCAATATTTTACTGAATGGAGTAAAACTGAAAGCTTTTCCTCTTAGAACTGGAACAAGACAAGGTTGTCCTCTGTCACCTTTACTATTCAACGTAGTGCTGGAAGTTCTAGCCAATACAATTAGGCAAGACAAGGAAATAAAGGGAATCCAAATGGGAGCAAAGGAGGTCAAACTCTCCCTCTTTGCTGACGACATGATCTTATACTTAGAGAACCCCAAAGACTCAACCACAAGACTCCTAGAAGTCATCAAAAAATACAGTAATGTTTCAGGATATAAAATCAATGTCCACAAGTCAGTAGCCTTTGTGTACACCAATAACAGTCAAGATGAGAAACTAATTAAGGACACAACTCCCTTCACCATAGTCTCAAAAAAAATGAAATACCTAGGAATATACCTAACGAAGGAGGTGAAGGACCTCTATAAAGAAAACTATGAAATCCTCAGAAAGGAAATAGCAGAGGATATTAACAAATGGAAGAACATACCATGCTCATGGACGGGAAGAATCAACATTGTTAAAATGTCTATACTTCCCAAAGCAATCTACCTATTCAATGCCATTCCTATCAAAATACCAACATCGTACTTTCAAGATTTGGAAAAAATGATTCTGCGTTTTGTATGGAACCGGAAAAAAACCCGTATAGCTAAGGCAGTTCTCTGTAACAAAAATAAAGCTGGGGGCATCAGCATACCAGATTTTAGTCTGTACTACAAAGCCATAGTGCTCAAGACAGCATGGTACTGGCACAAGAACAGAGACATAGACACTTGGAATCGAATTGAAAACCAAGAAATGAAACTAACATTGTACAATCACCTAATCTTTGATAAACCAAACAAGAACATACCTTGGGTAAAGACTCCCTATTCAATAAATGGTGTTGGGAGAACTGGATGTCTACATGTAAAAGACTGAAACTGGACCCACACCTTTCCCCACTCACAAAAATTGATTCAAAATGGATAAAGGACTTAAACTTAAGGCATGAAACAATAAAAATCCTCCAAGAAAGCATAGGAAAAACACTGGAAGATATTGGCCTGGGGAAAGACTTCATGAAGAAGACTGCCATGGCAATTGCAACAAGAACAAAAATAAACAAATGGGACTTCATTAAACTGAAAAGCTTCTGTACAGCTAAGGAGACAATAACCAAAGCAAAGAGACAACCTACACAATGGGAAAGGATATTTGCATATTTTCAATCAGACAAAAGCTTGATAACTAGGATCTATAGAGAACTCAAATTAATCCACATGAAAAAAGCCAACAATCCCTTATATCAATGGGCAAGAGACATGAATAGAACTTTCTCTAAAGACGACAGACGAATGGCTAACAAACACATGAAAAAATGTTCATCATCTCTATATATTAGAGAAATGCAAATCAAAACAACCCTGAGATATCATCTAACCCCAGTGAGAATGGCCCACATCACAAAATCTCAAAACTGCAGATGCTGGCGTGGATGTGGAGAGAAGGGAACACTTTTACACTGCTGGTGGGACTGCAAACTAGTACAACCTTTCTGGAAGGAAGTATGGAGAAACCTCAAAGCACTCAAGCTAGACCTCCCGTTTGATCCTGCAATCCCATTACTGGGCATCTACCCAGAAGGAAAGAAATCCTTTTATCATAAGGACACTTGTACTAGATTGTTTATTGCAGCTCAATTTACAATCGCCAAGATGTGGAAGCAGCCTAAATGCCCACCAACCCAGGAATGGATTAACAAGCTGTGGTATATGTATACCATGGAATACTATTCAGCCATTAAAAAAAATGGAGACTTCAGTGTAACTGGCTTATTGTACCCTCAATGAATCCCCAACAATAAAAAAAAAAAAAAAAAGAAAAAAAAATGGAGACTTTACATCCTTCGTATTAACCTGGATGGACGTGGAAGACATTATTCTTAGTAATGCATCATAAGAATGGAGAAGCATGAATCCTATGTACTCAATTTTGATATGAGGACAATTAATGACAATTATGGTTATGGGGGGAAACAGAAAGAGGGAACGAGGGAGGTTGGTGGGGCCTTGGTGTGTGTCACACTTTATGGGGGCAAGAGATGATTGCAAGAGGGACTTTACCTAACAACTGACATCAGTGTAACCTGGGTTATTGTACCCTCAATGAATCCCCAACAATAAAAAAAAAAAAAAAAAGAGAAGAAAAAAAGAAAATACACAAATATTCATTTTACAAATATTCATTAATTATATATTTATGTTTTATGCATTTTCTGTTATGTGTCACATATAAATATTTTAAAACATGCTATTATTCTCAGCAGTAAAAACCCAGGCAATTATTATATGCCAAATTATCCCAAATAATAAGGTATAAAATTGGTATGTTTCCCATATTAACCTATTTCCAGAGAATATTACAATTTACTTTTAAGCCCATTTTAGGAAATGCAAATATTTACCAAAGATCCGGCCAATTAACAAGTATAAAACTTCAGAATTAGTTGTACAAATCAGAATTTGTAGCAATCCATTAGTGGTATGCTTTTCCCAATTGCTAAACTTAAATTTTAAACAGTGATTAAAACTTCAGGCACTCTGAAAAAAAAAAAAAAAAATGAAAACACACCATATTAAAACTTAGATGCAGGCTAAGCAGTACTTAGATGGTACTATAGGAATTTAGTACTTATATGAATTTATAGCTATAAACATATATATTAAAAAAAAAAGATTTCATGGGCATGCTGGATCATGCCTATAATCCCTGCAGGAGTATCACTTTTTTTTTTTTGAGACAGAGTCTCATTTTATCACCCTCAATAGGGTGCTGTGGCATCATAGCTCGCAGCAACCTCAAACTCTTGGGCTCAAGTGATCCTCTTGCCTCAGCCTTCTAAGTAGTTTGGAACTACAGGTGCCTGCCACAACACCCAGCTACTTTTTAGAGATGGGGTGTTCCTTTGGCTCAGGCTGGTCTCAAACTCATGAGCTCAAGCAATCTACCTTCCTCAGACTCTCAGAGTGCTAGGATTATAGGCCTCAGCCACCACGCCCAGCTGCTGGAGCATCACTCAAGACAAGAAAGTCCAGACCAGCCTGGGCAACAGCAGAACAAGACTCCATTCTAAAAAAAAAAAAAAAAAAAATCTCAAATCAGTAACCTAGCATTTCATCTTAAGAAAAATAAGAGCAAACTAAAATGATTATATTTATTAATTCCTTTATCCACAGCCATGTGTTGGGTATAGACACAAGCTTGCCAAAGAAAGGAAATATTAAAGATTAATGCAAAGGTAAACAAAATGGAAAATAAAGTACAGAGAGAATCTACAAAATCAAAAGTTTGTTTCTTGAAAAAAAAATCAACCAAATTGATAAATCTTTAGCTAGATTGGCCAAGAGAAGAAAAGGAGATTCAAATTACTAAAATCAGAAATGAAAGTGGGGGAATTACTACCAACCTTGAAGAAATAAAAGAGATTATAAGAGAACTCTAAGTAATTGTCTGCTAATAAACTAGATAAATGAAATGAAATGAAAAAGGTATAAACTGCCAAAACTGACCTAAGAAGAAGGGGAATATCTGAAAAAATCTATAACAAGTGAAGGGGAATATCTGAAAAAATCTATAACAAGTGAAGAAATTTACGTAGTAATCAAAAAACTTCACACGAAGAAAAGCCCTAACTTTATCTAACAAGTGTGATCAGTGTAACCTAATTCTTTGTACCCTCAATGAATCCCAAACAATAAAAGAAAAGAAAGAAAAGGAAAGCCCTAGACCAGATGATTTGGCTGGTGTGTTCTTTCAAATGTTTAAAGAAGGATTAACACAACTATTCACAAACTCTTTAAAAAGAAGGAAAGAGAACAATTCCTAACTCATTCTATAAGGCCAGTGTTAACCTGATAATCAAAACCAAAGATGTCATAAGAATACTACAGACCACTATCACTTAACGAATATAGGGTAAAAACGCTCATCAAAAATACTAGAAACCAAATCCAGCAACATATGAAAAGGATTATGTGTCTTGACAGTGGCCTTTATTCCAGGAATTCAAGGTTGGTTCCATATAAATATTAATCAATGTAATATATGATATTAATAGAATAAAGAGCAAAAAAAAAAAGAAAAAATAGAATGAAGGGCAAAAAAATGACATGATCATCTCAATAGATGCAGAAAATGCATTTGACAAAATCTAACACCTTTTGTGATAAAACACTTAAAGTAGGAATAGAAGGGAAACTTCAGCGACTTGATAAAGGGCATCTGTGAAAAAACCATAGAGAAACATGTAGCTGACATCATATTTAATGGTCAAAAACTGAAAGCCTTCCTTCCCTAAGAACAGGAAGGAACGCCACAAGTATGTCGCTTTCACCACTTCTATTCAACAATGCACTAGAGGTTCTAATCAGGGCAATTAGGCAAGATGAAATAAAAGTTATCCAGCTTGGAAAGGAAGGAGTAAAACTTTCTCTATTTATAGATGTCATGACCTTGGTGTTATAGTTAATTTTATGTGTTAACTTGATTAGGCTAAGGGATGGTCAGATTGCTGAAACATTTCTGAGTGTGTCTGTGAGAGTATTTCCACAACAGATTAGCCTTTGAATTGTGAGTAAACATCACCCTCACCAATGTGTGTGGACATCATCCTGAGGGCCCCAAAATAGAACAAAAAGGTGGAAGAAAGGCAAATTCACTCTTTCCTTGGGCTAGGAAATCTATACTCTCCTGCTATGATACTAGAGCCCCTGGTTCTTTGGACTCTAGGACTTAACACTAACAGGCACCTTCTCCCACCTCTCACCCAGGTTCTCAGGTCTGCAGACTACACTGAATTACAATCCTGGTTTTCCTGTTTCTCCAGCTGGCAGGAGAACGGATTGTGGGACTTCTCAGCCTCCCTAATTAGGTGAGGCGATTCCCATTATAAATAAATAAATATTGCTTCTGTTTCTTAGGACAATCTTGACTAACACTTGTATTTAGAGAACTCTAAGATACCCACAAAAATCTTAATAGAGTTAATAAATGAATACAGTAAGGCTGTAGGTTACAAGACTAACATGTAAAAATCAGTTATATTTCTGTACTCTAGCAGTGAACAATTTGAAAATGAAATTTAAAGGGACATTCCATTTATAGCAGCAAAAATAAAATCCTTAGGAATTAATTTAACCCAAAAAGTATAAGACTTGTACAGTGAAAACTCCAAAGCATTGTTGAGAGAAATTAAGGAAGACTTAAATAAATGGAAAGATTTTGTATTCATAGATGGGAAGACTTGATATGTTAAGACAACAACATTTCCCCACAAATGATCTACAGATGGAATGCAATCCTTGTCAAAATTCCAACTGCTATCAAAAACAGAAATGGATATGCTGACCCTGAAACTCATTGAAATGCAAAGGACCTACAATAATAAAAAAAAAATTTTTTTTTGAGACAGAGCCTCAAGCTGTCGCGCTGGATAGAGTGCTGTGGCATCACAGCTCACAGCAACCTCCAACTCTTGGACTCAAGCGATTCTCCTGCCTTCGCCTCCCAAGTAGATGGGACTACGGGAGCCTGCCACAACACCTGGCTATTTTTTGGTTGCAGCTGTCATTGTGTTTGGTGGGCCTGGGCTGGATTCAAACCCACCAGCTCAGGTGTATGTGGCTGGCGTGTTAGCCGCTTGAGCCACAGGCGCTGAACCAAAATAACTTTGAAAAAGAACAAAATCAGAAGGTTTATGCTTTTCAATTTCAAAACTTACTATAAAGCTGTAGTTGTGAAGACAGTATTATGTTGGCATAAGGATGGATATGTTGGTCAACATAATAGAATTAAGAGTCTAGAAATAAGCCCATACATCTATGGTTAATTGATTTTTTTCAACAAGAGGTGCCAAGACAATTCAATGGGGAAGGGGGGTCCTTTCAACAAATAGTGCCAAGATAATGAGATATCGCTATGCAAAAAATAAAAATTAATTTGGACCCTACCTTACATCATTAAAAAAATTAACCATATACAGACAGACATAAATATGAGATAAAAATATAAAAACTTTTAGAAAGAAACAGAATTATTAAGTCTGCATGGTCTTGGATTGGGCAACAGTTTCTTAGATCTGACATTAAAAGCACAAACCCCTTATTGAGCTCAGAAAACAATACAGTACCCCAAAATGAAAGCCTCAGAAGCGTATGTTATTTTCTGACTTTCTCCTATTCTCTTGCCTCTCAGTCCCATTCTTCCCTGAGGCTAGCAGTAAAAACTGAATCTCTTTTCTCCAAAGTGGGTCATAAAGGCCAGCACCCTTTTCTGAAAGCCAGCCATAAAACCAAAAATTATTCTGTGTAAAAACTGGCCATAAAGAAATTATCTGACTTGTCTTGTTTAACTGTAGGTCAGAAGCCCCCCATTCCAAAGAAGGTCCTGCCCCATACCCAGAAGGAGAGAATGTGTGTTCAGAGAGACCAAGAAGAATCTAGACAGACCTGGCTGGGTTTCCCCACTCTATCTATTAGCATTAGATCACACTTTTTTTGTCTAATCACATTTCTATAAGGCTTTCCATGCTTGAGCCTAAACATAAAAATGGACAATTTCCCCTGTCCATTCTGAAGGCTCCCATGTATGCACATTAAATAAATTTGTATGTCATTTCTATTAATCACTCTGCCATATGTTAGTAGTTTTGCAGCAAACCCTTAGGGGACCAGAGGCCTTGCTCTGCATAGAACTAAAGAAAAAACAAATTAGTTGGATACTATCAGAATTAAAAGCTTCATGTATGAAAGAACATTATCAAGAAACTAAGGCTGTGTGTGATGTCTGTCATCCTAGCACTCTTGGAGGCCAGGGGAAGAGGATCACTTCAGTTCAGGAGTTTGAGACCCATTTCTACCAAAAAGTTAGAAAATATTAGTTAGGCATGATGGCACATCTGTAGTCCCAGCTACCCAGGAGTCTGAGGCAGGAGAATCGCTTGCAACCAGGAGTTTGAGTTTTCAGTATGCCACAATGATGCCACTGCACTCTAGTCAAGGCAACAGAGGAAGACTCTGTCTCAAAAAAAAAAAAAAAAAAAAGAGGGGCCGGGGGGAGAAAAAGTGAAAAGACAATCCAGAGATAGGAGAACACATTTACAAATCATATGTCTGGTAAGGGTCTTGTATCTGGAATGAATATGTAATGAACTCTTTGAACTCAACCATAAAAAGATGAAAGCTAAAGGATTTGAAAAACGGCCACTGAGCACATGAAAAGATGCTCAACGTCATTAGTCATTAGGGAAATGCAAATCAAAACCAAATGAGATATCACTTCATATCTACTAGGATTATAATAATAAAAAAAAAAAACAGAAAAAAACAAACGTTAGTGAGAATGTGGGGAAATTGGAACCCTTGTACATGGCTGATGAGAATGTAAAATGGTGTAGCCACCATAGAAAAATGTTTGACAATTTCTCAAAAAGTTAAACATAGAATTACTGTGTAACCCAACAATTCCATTCTTAGGTGTATACCCAAGAGTTTGAAAACATATGCTCATACAAAACTTGTAGACAATGTTCCCAGCAACATTTTCCATAATAATGAGGAAGTGGAAACAACCCAAATGTCCACCAACTGATGAATGGACAACCCAAATATGATATATCCATACAGTAGAATATAATTCAGTCATAAAAGGAATAAAATATTTATATACGCTGCAATGTGAATAAACCTTGAAAACATTATCCTAATTGAGAGAAGCCAAACACTAATGCCCACGTATTGTCAGTTTCCATTTACATGCAATGGCCAGAATAGGCAAATTCTGAGAGATAGAAAGTAGGCTAGTGGTTGCTGGGCACCAATGTGAAAGGGGAAGAATGGGAATGATTGTCAACAGGAACAAGTATAGAGTGTTTTTAGAGAAAACACTCTATACTTGAGAGGACATTTTTAAAAATGTCCTGGAATTGGATACAATGATGTGAATGAATGTACTAGCACTAAATTGAATACTTTTAAATGATGCATCTTTTGGAATATAAATTGGAATATTACAATTAAAAACAAAAACAAATGAGGAGGAAAGTTCAGATCTGGGTAATCTGATAGTCATTCAAAGAGGTCATTATTTAAGAGATGGGAGTGGATACTCTATAAAAGTACTGTCTCATAGAGTTTTTCTGCAGTGATGCAAATGTTTTATATCTGTGTTGTCCAACTGTATGTTTAAAAATACTGGGGCGGCGCCTGTGGCTCAAGGAGTAGGGTGCCGGTCCCATATGCTGGAGGTGGCGGGTTCAAACCCAGCCCTGGGCCAAAAACCACACACACACACACACACACAAAATACTAAATATGAGCCAGGTGCAGCGGCTCATGCCTGTAATCCTAGCACCCTGGGAGGCTGAGGCAGGAACGTCCCTTGAGCTCAAGAGTTCAAGACCAGTGTGAGCAACAGTGAACTCTGTTTCCACTAAAAATAGAAAACTTGACTTGGCACCCCTAGCACAATGGTTACAACGCTGGTCACATACACTGAGGGTGGCAGGTTCGAACCCGGCCTGGGCCAGCTAAACAACAATGACAACCACAACAAAAAATAGCCAGGTGTTGTGGCGGGCACCTGTAGTCCCAGCTGCTTGGGAGGCTGAGGCAAGAGAATCACGTAAGCCCCAGAGTTGGAGGTAGCTGTGAGCTATGATGCCATGGCATTCTACCAAGGGAGACATAGTGAGACTCTGTCTCAACAAAAAAAAAGAAAGAAAGAAAAGAAAAAGAAAACTTAGCCAGGCTTGTGGTGGGTGCCTATAGTCTCAGTTACTTGGGAGGCTGAGGCAGGAGGATTGTGTGAACCCAGGAGTTTGAGGTTGCTATGACCTATGCTAACTCCACGGCACTCTAGCCTGGGGAACTGACTGAAACTCTGTCTTAAAAAAAAAAAAAAATTGGGTGGTGTCTGTAGCTCAGTGGGTAAGGCGCCGGCCACATACAGGCTGGCAGGTTCGAACCCAGCCCAGGCCAGCTAAACAACGACAACTGCAACAAAAAAAATATAGCTGGATGTTGTGGCAAGCACCTGCAGTCTCAGCTACTTGGGAGGCTGAGGCAAGAGAATCACTTGAGCCCAAGAGTTTAAGGTTGCTGTGAACTGTGATGCCACGGCACTCTACCCAGGGTGACATAGTGAGACTCAGTTTAAAAAAAAAAAAAAAAAGTTTTTTCTCCTTCTATCTTGTTGTTGCTCCAGCATCTTTAACATGTTACCCCTAATGAAATAAGGTTTAAGACATTTAGGTCATTAAATCTTAAATGTCTGATTTTAAATACAAAATTTAGTTTATTATATCTCAAGAAGCAGTGCAATTGATCAAAGTATGCACTTGTCTCAAAAAAATATTAAATATGCACTCTGGGAGGCCAAGGCAGGAGGATCACTTGAGGCCAGGAGTTTTAGTCTAGCCTGGGTAACATAGTAAGACCCTTTCTCTACCAAAATAGATAAATAAATAAAATAATTAATTAATTAAGGCTGGATATGATTGGCTCACGCCTGTAATACTAGCACTTTGGTAGGCCAAGGTAGGAGGATCACTTGAGGCCTGGAGTTTGAGACCACTCTGAGCAACATAGTGAGACCCCCAAATAGAAATATTAGCTGGGCATGGTGACATGTCCTTATAGTATCAGCTACTGGTGAGGATAAGGCAGGAGGATCACTTGAGCCTAGCAGTTTGAGATTGCAAGGAGCTATGATGACACCACTGCACTGTAGCCTTGGTGACAGAGTGAGACCTTGTCTTAAAACGATACATAATTAATTAATTAATTTAATTAGCCAGGTACAATGGTACATACTTATAGTCCTATAGTCCTACCTACTTGGAAGGCAGAATGGGGAGGATTGCTTGAGCCCAGGAGTTTAGTGTTACAGTGGGCTATGATTGCAGCACTGTATTCTAGCCTGGGTGACAGAATAAAACCCTTTTTTGAAAAAAAAAAAAAGTAACTAAGCTAAATGCACATGTATGATAGAAAATAAGTAAACCAAACTGTCAATGTGCCTCTTTATGGATTGCTAGAAATATACTGACTTTGGGGCAGCGCCTGTGGCTCAGTGGGTGGGACGCCGGCCCCATATACTGAGGGTGGTGGGTTCGAACCCAGCCCTGGCCAAACTGCAACAAATAAATAGCCGGGTGTTTTGGCGGGTGCCTGTAGTCCCAGCTACTCAGGAGACTGAGGCAAGAGAATGGCCTAAGCCCAGGAGTTGGAGGTTGCTGTGAGCTGTGACATCACAGCACTCTACTGAGGGTGACAAAGTAAGACTCCATCTCTACAAAAAAAAAAAGAAAGAAAGAAATATACTGACTTTGGAGTACAGGCTTAGAGAGTAAACTCTTTAATCCCTCTACACCTATGCTTTCTTACCTTTAAAAAATGGAAATAATTTGGCTGGGCACAGTGGCTCACGCCTGTAATCCTAGCACTCTGGGAGGGAGGCTGAGGTGGGTGGATTGCTTGAGCTTATGAGTGTGAGACCAGCCTGAGCAAAAGCGAGACCCCATCTCTACTAAAAATAGAAAAACTGAGGCAAGAGGATCACTTGAGCCCCAGACGGAGGTTGCTGTGAGCTATGACGCTACAGCACTCTACCCAGGGCAACAGCTTGAGACTCTGTCTCAATAAATAAATAAATGAATAAATAGATAGCCAGGTGTTGTGGCGGGCGCCTGTAGTCCCAGATACTCCGGAGGCTGAGGCAAGAGGATCCCTTGGGCCCAAGAGTTTGAGGTTACTGTGAGCTATGATGAGAGACTCTGCCTCAAAAAAAAAAAAAAAAAATGGAAATAATTACATGCAAGACCACCTGCTGCACCACTGCGGTTGTGAGGCATTCACAGTGTTTTAGCACTGGAGCACAAATTAGTACTAGTGGTGCTCTTTGGAGCCATGCAACATGGTGTCAGAAGTCTCCTAGAACTTCATCAAGTGTAAATTCCTTGCCCTTATCCAAGAAAAAGTCCCTCAAACCCATCACCATTGTTGTTCAGACATCTTAAAAATGTTCTTAGAACAATGTAGTTGAAGTTGTCTGTGTTGTTATTAGCTATGCAGAATAGCCACAGCACCCCCTGTGTGACTTGCCTGCAGATCCTTCCACCACCCTGCCCAAGTCCAGTTCAGTTTTTGCACCATCACATAACCACATGAAAGAAAACAAATTTGAGGCCCAGCCCCCATAGCTCAGTGGTTAGGGCGCCAGCCACACACACCAGGACTGGCAGGCTTAAACCCAGCCCAGGCCTGCTAAACAATGACAACTACAACCAAAAAATAGCTGGGCATTGTGGCCGGTGCCTGTAGTCCCAGCTCCTTGGGAGGCTGAGGCAAGAGAATTGCTTAAGCCCAAGAGTTTGAGGTTGCTGTGAACTGTGATGCCGTGGCACTCCATTAAGGGTGACAAAGTGAGACACTATCTCAAAGGAAAAAAAAAAGAAAGAAAAGAAAACAGGTTTGAGATTTAGTGCCTGGTTTGGGTTTAGGTTACTTTTCTGGTGTCTAGGGTTTGGCCATTAGGAGGATTAATAGAATCTTAAGTCAGGTCAAAGACAAAGATAACAAAGTCCACATTTTTCTTGTCAGTGGGGTGGTGCATCAGAGAGCTGACTGGCGCAGCATCCATGAGAAGATATGCCAGCTCCTGATTCCCCTGCGCACTTCCATGCCTTTCTATAATTCAGAGGAAGAACGGCAGCATGGCCTGCAGCAGCTGCAGCAGCGGCAGGTGAGGCTACAGGACTATTCCAGAGTTTACCCTTGGGGCAGTGAAACCACCCAGGAAAAGGGTGGAACTATGTTGAGATCATTAAATAATAACCCTCCTAGAGGGCAGAGAGTTTGTTTTATGACTTTATGTCCTTGATACCATTCTGTCCGTTGATTTCCATATATTTACTGAATATTCACTGTGTTAGTTTGCTGGGGCTGCCATAACAAACTACCATAGACGGGGTGGCTGGAACAGCAGAAATGTATTTTCTTGTGATTCTGAAGGCTGGAAAGTCCAAGATCAAGGGGTCAACTGTTTGGTTTCTTCTAGTCCTCTCTTCCTGCCTTTCAAATATCTCTCTTCGTGCTGTGTCCTCATGTGGTCCTCTGTGTGCACACATCCCAGGGATCTCTTTGTGTGTTCAATTTCCTCTCCTTACAGAGACCAATCACATCAGTTTAGGGTCCACCCTAATACCTCATTTTAACTTAATCCTCTCCTTAAAGGCCCTATCTGTAAATACAGTCATATTCTGAGGGACTATGATTAGGGCTTTAACAGATGAATTTTGGGGGAACACAACTCAGCTCATAACATCCACATATGCCAAGTGCTGTAATAAAATCCTGACTACATAGTAGGAGGTTTAAAAATGATTCATAAATATATTACTAGTTAATAAAGATTAGCAAAACTAGCCCCTCTTATTATGATATTGATAGCATCTCAATTAATCTAAAAAATCTCCCTTATAAGCCATACATTGCAAAACACCAAATGATTCAGTTTCAGTGTTATGAAACTGATAGTGGCCTTAGAACAATGCAGAATTGAAGTTGTTTCCAATTTTAGCTAAGCAAAATAATTCTAAAACATGAGACGTTTCTCTCAAAATTAACTGATATAGAAAGGCAAAAAAGGTTTGGATCATCCTGAGACATGATAGCTTTGCTAATCTAAAATTTTAGTAGAACTCTTAAGAATATTACTCAGTTATTCGTCTAATAACTTTATATTAAGCATTCAACTCTGGGAGGCTGAGGCAGGTGGATTGCTTCAGCTCAGGAGTTTGAGACCAGCTTTAGCAAGAATGAGAGACCCTGTCTCTACCAAAAATAGAAAAACTAGCTGGGTGTCATGGTGGACACTTGTAGTCCCAGCTGCTAAGGAGGCTGAGGCAAGAGGATCACTTGAGCCCAAGAGTTTGAGGTTACTGTGAGCTAAGATGATGCCATGGCTCATTACCCAGGGCAACAGAGTGGGACTCTGTCTCAAAAGAAATGAGCATTAAGATATGTCAAGCACTGAACTAAGATGAAAAGACATGTGTTCCTGGACCCTAGGAAACTCAGTGGAGAGTTTGCCTTTTTATGTCATCTGTTTTGGGGAGTCTTCTGTCTATCTTAAAACAGGAAGGCTCACTTATGTCCCTTTGGTTGGTTCATCAGGTATTGGCCTTATCTCCAGGTGTGCCTATATTTACCTTTGCATTTCACCTTTAGACTATCTCAGATGGTCTATTTCTCTCTTTCACAGAAGCATTTGATTGAATTCTGCTACACCGTAGCTCAGAAGTATCTCTTTGAAGGGAAGCATGAAGAAGCCGTCCCTGCAGCTTTGCATTCCCTTCGCTTCCGCATGAACGTGCACGGCTTGAATTCAGTAGAGCTGGTGCCTGCGTATTTGCTATTGGCTGAGGCTAGCCTTGGTGAGTGAAACTGGCTTAAGACCCCTTGGAAACTTTAAAAAGTGCTATGTTGGATCATCCATTGACCAAAGAATCCAGCCCTGATAGTGACAGCAAGATACTGGAAAAGCAAAGTTGCTGTGAAATTTGGCACAAGGTGGGGAACAAGATGTCATAGACTTTTGGCTACAACTGACAGAAATCCATTCGAGCTGACCTACACAAAAGGAGGATGTTTATTAGGATGCTGGAACATTCTAATGGAGTTGAGTCTTCATAAAGGACTAGAATTGGAATAGTATAAAGGAGCCAGGTTGGTGCTGTCAGTTTTTCTCTCTGGGGAAAAACTGGGGTCCTATCTCTTATCCCTGCATCTCCCTGGGTATCTGCTTCATTTTCCGTTTCTGCAGATCAGATTTTTCTACCCTATGTTCACTGAAGAAGGTAACTACCCCCAAATGTCAGTTGTAGTTTTTTTAATTTACATGTTCTTTGGACTCAAAGTAATAGAAACTTACAAGCATCTGATTTCCAATTACAAGTTTCTAGAAGACAGAATTTTGTTGATTCAGCTTAAGTGTGGTATCTGCCTTTGTTCCCTGCCTTTGTTACATAGAACACATTTCTACAGAGGGGAGAGGTATTTCTGAGAGTGGAGAGCACAGGCATAGCAGATATACACATGGTGGCTACCATAAAAGGAAAATTAGCATTTTGAGGGTGAGGCATCAGGCTAACCCGGGACTAGTGGCAGATCTGAGAGACGTTATGGGGACGTTTTGTGGCACAGAATAACAGCAGTCACAGCTGAGTCAAAGGTTGTGGCTGTAAGGGGCCCAAGGAAAGAAAAGTGAATCAGCATTTACTGAAGGCCTGCTATTTGCCATATACTGTGCTAGTGTATTTCCATCAGTAATTTAAAAGTCTCCCAACAGTCCTGTGAAATAATTATTAGATGGTGAATTTACAGAGAAGAAAATGTCATCCATTCATTCAACTATATGCTCACCTAAGTGAGTCTCTGTCACTGTGCTAGGGGCTCAGTGCACACTGAGACATGATCCCTAACCTTAAGGCACTTAGAATCAAGTGAAGTAGGGATACAATACATAAGCAAACCCTGAAGGGCTGTAAAGGAAATGAACAGAACACAGTGACCACAGTGGGAAAAAAACCTCCTTTGGACCAGTAGGGGACACTTCTCTGAGAAGGTGACATTTAAGCAGGCAACTGCAGGTTGAACAAAAGCCAGCCATGTGTGAAGGAGAAAAGAACATTCCGGGCAGAAGGAACAGTGTGTGTGGGAGCCCTGTGGTGAGGAAGAGCTTGGTATTAGGATCACCTAACCAGTAAGGAAAGAGCTGAGATTTGAAGCCAAGTTCTCTTGCTTACGGCATCTTGACAACAGTGGAGGAAGTTAGGTAGGGTGGCTCCCCTTTGAAGTGTTACTGCAAACATCATTTCTAATTGATTAAAGTTCTAAAGTTTTACTTACAAAAAAAAAAAAGAAGAAAAGAAAAGAAAGAGAAAAGAAAAGGCTGAATATCTGATATTTTTCCACTTTAGTCTGGAGGAATCTCTAAGACAGGAAAGAAGCATGTGCACAAAGGATGTGATTTATTTAGACTTTCAAAAAGGCTGGCAAGATTTTAAATCAATGACTACAAAGTTACCGTGAAATCTTCCATTAGGGAGCTCTTTCCAGCTTTCAAAGCACTTTCATGCTCATGACACGTGAACTCTTGCAGTCCATAAAACAATCCTGCAAAGGAGACTCAGACTCAACAAATGCTTACCTAGTGCTTATGCAATTGTCAAAGAGAAACCATTTTTATCCCATGTAACAATACGGTATAGAAATGGTTTGCTTTTATGTCATGACAGCAGAGATAAGCAAGCGTTGAGATGTTTTCTCTTTTAATGCTTAATTCATGTAGAATGCATCTATCCAGCTTCTTTACCTTTCTGGTTTGTTTCAAATGGCCCAATATTGTTGGAGTAGTAATGTCAAACCTTGCTGCTAATTCATGTGTAGGTTGAGATGGATTCACTTCTACAGCTTTCAGCTCATCATTATCCACCTTGGTCTCAGGTCACTCACATGGCTCGGTTTCTAGATTCGAATCGCCAGCATGAAATTTCTCAAATCATCCACATGCTGTGTGTTCATTAGCCACATCCTCCCCAAACACTGCATTGATATTCTGAGCTGTCTACGCTGCAACAATATTGGATCATTTGAAACAAACTGGCATGGTAAAGAAGCCGGATAGATGGGTTCTGTATGAATTAAGTATCAGAAGAGAAACCGTCTCAAATCTTGCCTTTCCTTAGCTGGGAGTTGTGGTGGGTGCCTGTAGTCCCAGCTACTTGGGAGGCTGAGATAAGAGATTTGCCTAAGCCCAAGAGCTGGAGGTTGCTGTGAGTTGTGTGACGCCATGGCACTGTACCAAAGGTGATAAAGTGAGACTGTCTCTACAAAAAAAAAAAAAAAAAAAATCTTGCCTTTCTTTGCTGTCATGACATAAAGGTAAACCATTTCTATATCGTATTACGTATGATTAAAATGGATTCTTTTTGACAATTGCAAACATTTGGCACAATGGTTAGATAAAGACGAAGTGCTGAAACATAGCCCCAAACCAAATATTCATTTAAAAAAGTTAGTGATGTCTGTTTAGTGATCCAGCACTGGTATTATCCACTACAGCTTCATGAGACCTGGTCAATTGATTATAATGGTTGTCTACTGCAACTAATTGGATGAAGTGATGAGGATGTTTGCAGTTAAGCAATTGAGATTTGCCAATTAGAGACAGGCCAATCCTCTTGCAGGACAACTCTCAATCACACGTTGAACAGTGGAGTTCAAATTATGGATACTGGACTTGGAAACTCTTTGTCATCCACTATATTCAACAGACCTTGCACCAACTGATTACCACTTCTTACAGGCTTTGGAACACTTCTAGCAAGGAAAAATATTCAATTCTCAATAAGTGATGGAAAACGCCTCTCACGATTTCATTACCACTCCCTCTCCAGGCATCTTTACTGCTGGCTTAAACAAGTTACCATTAAAGGGGCAAAACTTTGTCAATAGTTCAAGTGCATACTTTGATTAACTATACTGATTCTTGTTTGAGATATAATAAACTAAATTTTTGATTTGAAATGACATGTCATATTTAATGACCTCTGTCTCTTTGGTATTGCCTATTCTGGAAACATCATATAAATAGAATCATACAATATGTGGCCTTTGGTGTCTGACTTCTTTTACTTAGCGACATGTTTTCAAGACTCTTCCATGTTGTAGTATCTCTCCGTACTTCCTTCCTTTTCATGGCTGAGTAATAGTCCACTCATGGATATAGACACACTTCATTTTGTTCATGCACTCATTAGCTGATGGGCATCTAAGTTGTTTTTATTTTTTGGTTCTTATGAATAGGCTGCTATGAACATTCAAGTATAATTTTTTATTATTAGTTTTTATTAAATCATAACTGTGTATATTGATGCATTCACAGGGTTCAGGGTACTGCTTCAATATACAATGTGAAATGTTTACATTGAACTAAGTAACACATCCATCACAATTATACTCCTTAATTTTTTTTTTGCATTAAATCATAGCTGTGTACATTAATGCAATCATGGGGCACCATACAATGGTTTTATATACAACTTGACATATTTTCATCATGCTGGTTAACATAGCCTTCCTGGCATTTTCTTCATTATTGTGTTAAGACATTTATATTCTACATTTAGTAAGTTTCACATGTACCCTTGTAAGATGCACCTTCTTAATAGTTTAGAAATGTACCTTTGCATCATGTACATTAGGTGAGGTCCCAAAATACCCTCCCTCCTTCCATATTCCCCCTCTCTCTCACTCTTCTCTCTCTTCCCTTCTACTTTCTGGACTATTGTTATGTTTTGCCATTCATATGATTGTGTAGGTGGTTATATATTGATTTCATAGTAGTATCGAGTACATTGGGTACTTTTTCCCCCATTCTTGAGATATTTTACTAAGAAGAATATGTTTCAGCTCCATCCAGGTAAACATAAAAGATGTGAAGTCTCCATCTTTTTTATGGCTGCATAGTATTCCATGGTGTACATATACCACAATTTGTTAATCCATTCATGGGTCAATGGGCACTTGAGCTGTTTCCATGTCTTGGCTATTATGAATTGGGCTGCAAAAAACATTCTGGTGGAAATGTCTTTGTTGTAAAATAATTTTTGATCATCTGGGTATATACCTAGTAGAGGAATTGCAGGATTGAATGTGTCTACTTTTAGTTCCTTGAGTGTTCTCCAAACTACTTTCCAAAAAGGTTGTATTAGCTTGCATTCTCACCAGCAGTGTAGAAGCATTCCCTTCTCTCTGCATCCACACCAACATCTGTAGTTTTGGGATTTTGTGATGTGGGCTAATCTTACTGGAGTTAGATGATATCTCAAAGTGGTTTTGATTTATATTTCTCTGATGATTAAGGATGATGAGCATTTTTTCATGTGTTTGTACGCCATGTGCCTGTCTTCATCAGAGAAGTTTCTGTTCAAGTCTCTTGCCCACATAGAAATGGAGTTATTTATTCTTTTCTTATTGATTAGTTTGAGTTCTCTGTAGACTCTAGTTATCAGACCTCTTTCGGAAGCATAACCTGCAAAAATCTCCTATTCTGAAGGTTGACTGTTTGCTTTACTTATTGTGCTCTTGGCTGTGCAAAAGCTTTTTAGTTTGACCAGATCCCAGTAATGAATTTTTGGTATTGCTTCAATTGCGGGGGCGGGGGGGGTGAAAAACTCCTGAAAAAACTCCTCAAGGATTTTAATTAAACTTTAAACTGAACTTTGGGAAAAGAAGCTTAACTGCCCTAACTGGACCCCTCCTCATACCTGTGTGTAGTAAAAAATTAAATCAGTAAAACTGCTCCTTTTAAACCCCTTCCTAATGATGCAGATGAATCACGGGTTTGATTCCCCAAAAAGACCAGTGGGGAATGTAATAGACCAATAGCCTCCAAAAGACCTGAGTTTGTCTCAGCCTTAGTCTCCCACTTGTCTCCCCCCCCACCTTGGGTTAATTCCAAAAACAGGTTTCAGAACAAGGAAGTTCCAGAAAACCCCCTGGCCATGACCAAACAATAGAAACTTAACCAAGCTGAGTTTCCCGAGCTACCAAGCTAAGTTTCCCAAGCTGTGCCTGTGCTAACTGCCATGCTGTAACTCCCTGAGCCAACCACCAGGCTGTAACCCTGTCATGTTCTGCTTCTGTGCTTATTTGCTTGCTTGCCATGCAACACAAAAAGGGTATAAAAAATCAGCCTGCTCCTCACTTGGGGGCCGCCTGCACACCATGTGCAGGTGTAATAAATCACCATCTGTTTTATACCTGAGGTAGAGTCTGAGTCCTTTCTTACAGAAGGAGACGGGTACAATATTTTGGAGGCCCCAGTGAGGTACCATCCCTGGACCCCCACCTAGGCCTGCTGCCGCCGACGGCTCCATGGGAAGGCCTTGGAGAGACGTTCCTCCGCCCCAGGGGCCCTCAGATGTGTGGAACCAGGGCATAGGTCTCCAAAATTTCCAAATTGGTGATTAATCAGTGACAACTGGGTGAGTTTTGTAAAAATCTGTCTGATCTCTAGAAATTTTGGAGAGGAACCATCCACCCCGTTAAGTCCTCTAGAACCTCTGGAGGTAAGAAGACGCTGGCTCTATGCTTCTGTCTGGGGACTGCAGTTGTCTGGTATCTGGGGGATGAGGGAAGGTCAGACATGACATTAACTTCCCCTCCTGGGCCCCCACAGGATGCTGTGGCGGGTCTCTGGTCTGTCTGGTTTCTCTTTAGACTCACAGGGGGTGAGTCTCCAGTCTGTGTCTAGTTTCTCCTTAGGCTCACAGAGGGTGAGTCCCTGGTCTGTCAGCTTTTCTCTTTTGGGCTCACAGAAGGTGAGTCCCTGGTCTGTTAAGTTTTCTCTTTTGGGGTTACATAGGGTGAGTCAGTTTTTCTTCTTTGGGCTCACAGAGGGTGAGTCCCTGGTAAAAGTAAGTCAGAATCTGCACAGAAACTCAGCGCCTGCGATGTGTTAAAGTGGATCCAAGTTTATGTCAGCACTGGTGTGTGTGAGTTGTTCTTCAAATTTATGTTTGCCATTTCCAGTGGTTTTTCAGAATTACTTCCTCATTGTAGTGTAAATAACCCTCTCTTCCCAGAAATTAAAGAGTTACTACAAAGTTTATTAAAACTATTCCTCTTCTTGGCTGCTAAAAACTGTGGTTATTATGTTATATATAGTCATTTTTTTTTTTTTTTTTTTTGGTTTTTGGCCAAGGCTGGGTTTGAACCCGCCACCTCCGGCATATGGGATTGGCGCCCTACTCCTTGAGCCACAGGCGCTGCCCTATTATGTTATATATAATCTTGAGATAAAGTGCTGGCACTCAGCAGAAAACCCAAGGTCAATTACCTATTTAAAACTAAAAAAGAAAAGAGAGTCCTCTTTACTTTTTAAAACAGCAGCCACTTGGCATTACCGTGGTTGGCACGTATTCTGCCGATCCTCAGGCGGCCTCCAGGATGGGGGCAGATTGTGGTCCCTCTGAGGGGAGGTGCCCCCTGGAAACATCCCAGGGCCCCAAGAGAACCTGGAGCCCCTAGGAGACCAACTGACGATCACTCCTAAATTCACCTGTGAGTTCACTTCTGGAGGTAAGCCACTTTAACATCAGTTTTGACTAGTGTCTGCAGACGTTAATATAATTATTCATGGTATTTTGTTGTACTTATTTATTATAAATTGTTAGAAAAATATGTAACTGTTTGTTAAATTCAATTGTTATAATTTGTGTAGAGCCTCCAAGGGAAAGTCAAAGAGACAAGAACTTTAGACAGAGACCTCAGATTGCCAGGCTATTGGCCTGTCAGAAACTTTTGGAGGCATGGGGAGCCTCAGCCCTACTGGCCAGTTGGGGGTTCCCAGAAATGTTTGTTCACACCCGTCACCAGAAATCCCATTAAAATGAAAGCAGACGTCCAATCAACCTCCGGGGTGTTAGATCACCCTCAGGCCTGTTAAAACCTGTATGAGAAGGTGTTCTGCTTCTGTTTTTTTTTTTTTTCTATTACTCAATATATTTCATTAATATTGTAACTGAGAATGTCAGTATCCATTCTTGAAGCCATCAGTTTTTAGAATTCATTGTGAATAGATAAGACAAAAGGGGAAACAGGTATTATATATGTGGGTTTTCACTTAGCAACACGTAGACTAATCTTTTTTTATTTTTTTTAATTATTGTTAAATCATAGCTGTGTACATTAGTGCAATCAAGGGATACGATGTGCTGGTTTCATATACAATCTGAAATATTCTCATCAAACTGTTCAACATAGCCTTCATGGCATTTTCTTAGTTATTGTATGTAGACATTTGTATTCTGCATTTAGTAAGTTTTGCCTGTACCCATTCTAAGATGCACAGTAGGTGTGGCCCCACCCATTACCCTCTCTCCACCTTAACCTCCCCCCTCCCTTTCCCTCCCTTGGCCCTTTCCCCATATTCTTAAGCTATAGTTGGGTTATAGACTTCATATGAAAGCTATAAATTAGCTTCATAGTAGGGCTGAGTACATTGGATACTTTTTCTTCCGTTCCTGAGATACTTTCTAAGAAGAATATGTTCCAGCTCCATCCATGTAAACATGAAAGAGGTAAAGTCTCCATCTTTCTTGAAGGCTGCATAATATTCCATGGTATACATGTACCACAATTTGCTAGTCCATTCGTGGGTGGATGGGCACTTGGGCTTCTTCCATGAGTTAGCAATTATGAATTGGGCTGCAATAAACATTCTGGTACAGATGTCTTTGTTATATTGTGATTTTTGGTCTTCTGGGTATAGACCTAGTAAAGGAATTATAGGATGGAATGGCAGGTCTATTTTTAGGTCTCTAAGTATTCTCCAAACATCCTTCCAAAAGGAATGTATTATTGTGCATTCCCACTGGCAGTGTAGAACTGTGCCCTTTTCTCCACATCTGCACCAAATCTCTGGTTTGGGGATTTTGTTAAGTGGGTTAGGTGATATCTCAAAATAGTTTTGATTTGCATTTTTCTGATGATTAAGGATGATGAGCTTTTTTTCATGTGTCTGTAGATCGTGTGTCTGTCTTCTTTAGAGAAGTTTCTCTTCAAGTCCTTTGCCCACCCTGAGATGGGATCACTTGTTCTTTTCTTCCTAATATGTAGTTTTCTATGGATTCTGGTTATTAGACCTTTATTGGAGGTATAACCTGCAAATATTTTCTCCCATTCTGAGGGCTGTCTGCTTGCTTTATTTACTATGTTCTTGGCTGTGCAGAAGCTTTTTAGTTTGATCAGGTCCCAGTAATGTATTTTTGATATTGCTTCAATTGCCTGGGAAGTCCTCCTCATAAAATATTCACCCAGGCTGATTCCTTCAAGAGTTTTCCCCCTGCACTTTCTTCAAGTATTTTTATAGTTTCATGTCTTAAGTTTATATCTTTTATCCAGTGAGAGTCTATCTTAGTCAATGGTGAAAGGTGTGGATCCAGTTTCAGTCTTTTATAGGTCCCCCAGCCAGTTCTCCAGCAACATTTGTTAAATAGGGAATCTTTTCCCCACTGAATATTTTTCATTGGCTTGTCAAGATCAAATAACAGTAAATAGCTGGATTTATCTCTTGGTTCTCTGTTCTGTTCCAGACATCTGCTTCTCTGTTTTTGTGCCAGTACCATTCTATTTTGATCACTATGTATTTATAGTACAGTCTCCGGTCTGGTAGCGTGATTCCTCCTGCTTTGTTTTTATTTCTGAGTAATGTTTTGGCTGTTCCAGGTTTTTTCTGATTCCTTATAAAACAAAGTATTATTTTTTCAAGATCTTTAAAATATGACAATGGAGCTGATTAAATTATATATTGCTTTGGGTAGTATAAACATTTTAACAATGTTGATTCTTCCCAGCCATGAGCATGATATGTTTTTCCATTTGTTAACATCTTAAGCTATTTCTTTTCTTAAAGTTTCATAGTTCTCTTTGTAGAGTTCTTTCACATCCTTTGTTAGGTATACTCCCAAATATTTCATCTTCTTTGGCCCTACTGTGAAAGGAATAGAGTCCTTGACTGTTTTTTCGGCTTGGCTATTGTTGGTATATATAAAGGCTACAGATTTATGGGTATTGATTTTGTAGCCTGTGACATTGCTATATTCCTTGATCACTTCTAAAAGTTTTGTAGTAGAATCCCTGGTGTTTTCCAGATATATGATCATATCCTCTGCGAAGAGTGAAAGTTTGATCTCTTCTGACCCTATGTATATACCCTTGATTGCCTTTTCTTCCCTAATTGCAATGGGTAAAACTTCCATTACAATGTTAAAGAGCAATGGAGACAATGGGCAACCTTGCCTGGTTCCCAATCTAAGTGGAAATGACTTCAATTTAACTGCATTCAATACAATATTGGCTGTGGGTTTGCTGTAGATGGCCTCTATTAGTTTAAGAAATGTCTGTTCTATACCAATTTTCTTAAGTGTTCTGATCATGAAGGGATGCTGGATATTATCAAAAGCTTTTTCTGCATCAATTGAAAGAATCATATGGTCCTTATTTTTTAGTTTGTTTATGTGCTGAATTACATTTATAGATTTACGTATATTGAACCAGCCTTGAGAGCCTGGGATAAATCCCACTTGGTCATGGTCTATAATTTTTTTGATGTGTTGTTGGATTCTGTTTGTTAGGATCTTATTGAGTATTTTTGCATCAATATTCATTAGTGATATAGGTGTGTAATTTTCTTTTCTTGTTGGGTCTTTCCTTGGTTTAGGGATCAAGGTGATGTTTGCTTCATAGAATGTGTTGGGTAGTATTCCTTCTTTTTCTATATATTGGAAGAGGTTTAGTAATATATGTACTATGTCTTCTTTAAAGGTTTGGTAGAATTCTGACGTGAAGCCATCTGGTCCTGGGCTTTTGTTTTTAGGGAGATTTTGTATAGTTGATGCTATTTCAGAACTGGATATAGGGCTGTTCAACATTTCCACTTTGTTCTGGCTAAGTCT
This sequence comes from Nycticebus coucang, assembly GCF_027406575.1. Classification (NCBI taxonomy): domain Eukaryota; kingdom Metazoa; phylum Chordata; class Mammalia; order Primates; family Lorisidae; genus Nycticebus; species Nycticebus coucang. The sequence continues at coordinate 36,272,769 of NC_069801.1, read as the reverse complement.
TGGTAGGTGGCATGCTTCCACGTATTGGTCGATTTCCTTCAGATTTTCATATTTCTGAGAGTAAAGTTTCTTGTAATATTCATTAAGGATTTTTTGAATTTCTGAGGGGTCTGTTGTTATTTCATCTTTGCCATTTCTGACTGATGAAATTAGAGATTTTACTCTTTTTTTCCTGGTTAGGTTGGCCAAATGTTTATCTATTTTATTGATCTTTTCAAAAACCAGCTTTTGGGTTTATTGATCTGTTGTATAATTCTGTTGTTTTCAATTTCATTTAATTTTGCTCTGATTTTGGTTATTGCTTTTCTTCTGCTAGGTGTGGGGTTGGAATGTTCTTCCTTCTCCAGTTGCTTGAGATGTCCCATTAAGTTATTAACTTCCTCTCTTTCCATTTTCTTGAAAAAGACTTGCAGTGCTATAAATTTCCCTGTTAGGACTGCCTTTGCACTATCCCAGAGGTTCTGATAATTCATGACTTCATTGTTGTTTTGCTCCAAAAATTTGGTGATTTCCTTCTTAATCTCGTCTATAAGCCTCCATGTTTTGTATGGTTATGCAGATTCCTGTTGTTAATGAGTTCAACTTTTATTCCATGATGGTCTGAGAAGATGCAAGAAATAATTTCTATGTTTTTAAATTTGCTGAGGTTAGATTTTTGGCCTAGGATGTGGTTGATTTTGGAGTGTGTTCCATGGGCTGATGAGAAGAATGTGTATTCAGTTTTGTTGGGATGAAATGTTCTGTAGATATCTGTTAAGTCCAGTCATTGAATGGTTAAGTTTAAATCTAAAATTTCTTTGCTTAGCTTCTTTTTGGAGGATCTATCCAGCCCTGCTAAAGGGGTGTTAAAAATCTCCAACTACTATGCAACTGGAGGAAATCAAGTTGCTCATGTCTGTTAGAGTTTCTCCTATAAATTGAGGTGCATTCTGGTTGGGTCCATAAATATTAATAATTGAAATTTCATCATAATGAGTATTACCTTTAACAAATATGAAGTGTCCATCCTTATCCTTTCTTATTTTGATTGGTTTAAAGCCTATTGTATCTGCGAATCGGATTGCAACGCCTGCCTTTTTCTGCTTCCATTTGCCTGAAATATAGATGAACATCCTTTCACCTTGAGTCTATATTTGTCTTTTAAAGTAAGATGGGATTCTTGTATGCAGCAGATATCTGGCTTGAGTTTTTGTATCCAGTCAGCCAACCTGTGCCTCTTTAGAGGACAATTTAAACCATTCCCATTAATTGAGAATATTGATAAGACTTTCAAGAGTCCAGTGGAGATTTTTAATCCTTTTGCAACTGTGGAAGTTGGAATTTGATCAAAAGTTTCTGGGTGGGTTTACTTTTGTGGTGGAGGATTACACTGGTCTTTATGGAGGATAGGTCTGAGAATATCCTGGAGAACTGGTAGGTGGCGTGCTTCCACGTATTGGTCGATTTCCTTCAGATTTTATGGCAAATTAAAGTTATGGCAAATTTCTTCAACATGTGAAGGTCGTTGAAGTATTTAATTTCTCCGTCATAAATGAAACTCAGTTCAGCTGGGTACAGGATCCTGGTTTGAAAGTTATTTTGTTTTAGGAAATTAAAAGTCGATGACCATCCTCTTCTAGCTTGAAAGGTTTCAGCAGAGAGATCTGCAGTTATTCTAATATTCTTGCCCTTGTAGGTGATGGTTTTCTTTCATCTGGCTGCTTTCAGAATTTTCTCCTTCATATTAACTTTAGTGAAATTGATTATGATGTGTCTGGGCGATGTCTTATTTGGGTTGAGTCGTGCTGGAGTTCTGAAACTGTCTGCTATCTGAATTTCAGAATCTCTTGGCATGTCTGGAAAGTTCTCCTTCATAATCTCATGGAAAAGAGACTCTGCGCCTTGTGAAGACACTTCATTGCTTTCGTGGATCTCTATAAGATGAATACTGGTTTTCTTTGAATTATCCCAGAGCTCTCTGAGAGAGTGATCTGTTTTTGCCCTCCATTTCTCTTCCTCTTTGAGAGTTTGGGAGTGTTCGAAAGTTTTGTCTTCAATGTCAAAACTTTCTTCTGCTTGCTCCATTCTGTTACTGAGGGATTCTACTGTGTTTCTTAGATCTTTGAGGGCCACAACTTCTTGTCTCAATGTGTCAAAATCTTTGGTCATTTGGTCTTTGAATTTGTTGAATTCTTGGGATATCTTTTGGGTTACTGCTTGGAATTCTAATTCGATCTTATTTGCTATCCAGATTCTGAATTCGATTTCTGACATCTCAGCTATTTGTTTGTGCATGGGATCTTGTGCTGTGTCTGCCCCATTAATCCTTGGGGGAGTTTATCTACTGTGATTATTCATATTTCCAGAGTTTTTCTGTTGATTTCACCTCATGATTGTTTTTCAGTGTTGCCTCTGGCCGTCCTCAGAGTTGGGGAGGTGTCTCTCCAAGATTAGACCCCAGTGGGATCACTGTATTGTTGGTGGATCTTTGTAGGGAATGACCCTGTGTAGCTCCTCTGGGGCTGTCCCAGCCAGGGAGTTCTGGTTGTGGGAGAAGCTCCGGAGTGTGACACACCTGGATCTAGCAACAGGGTGGGGGGGGGTGCACCCAGTTCTGGGGGTGCCTGGTGCCCAGTTACTTTGGCACAGAGAGCCCAAGGCTCCAGCTGTCTCTGGCCAGGAGAAGGGCTCTTCCCCAAGGCAGGAAGAGCTCTGGAGGGTGCAGCTACCAGAGTCCCTGGCCAGATGAGTGGGCCAGTGTGAAGGCAGGGAAGGTACGGGAGGGAGGACATGGGGTTGCACAGATCCTGGACTTCCTGGTCAGGGTGTGCGGAGGCCCGGTGGGTGCGGGTCATGTTTCGTGGCTTGTGGTGCCACTCGTACGGAAATCTGGGCAGGCGTGGGTCGCAGGTCATGGCTCTGCTTGTAAGGTTGTTTGGGTAGGCCAAGGGTCGCCGGGTGCAAGGCTGCATGGCTGTCGGTGGAGATCCAGAGGGGAGGGCTTGGCGTGGCCCCTGCAGTCTCTTGCTGGGGGAGTGCTGGATCTAGCAGACAGGGAGGGAGGGCACCACTCAATAACCTCTTCCCTCCCTCAGTCTCAGCAGGGGTTAGGCTTCTGGTTCATCGGGTAAGGGGGTAAGGGCATACTGGAAGTTCAGAATGGCTGGGGAGATCTTAGTTTGATATTTATGCCTAGCAAGATAGAGTTCAGAGTCACGGCAAGGTCCCTCTGAGGAAGTAGTCCCCACTTCCCACAGCACTCACCTGTGGGGTGAGGCAAGAGGTCCACCAGTTCACCGCTTGTCCATAGAAAACCCACAGGAGCAAATGAATAGAGAAAAGAAAGAGACAGAAAACAAAGAAAAACCACAGCTTTCTTGGGGGAGGGGACAAACACTCTTCCTTCCAGATGAATTTTGTACCTGAAGCTTGGTTTCTTGGAATTGCAGCTTGCCTCAGCAGAGGTGACCTGCAGTTATCATCTCTCTCTCATCTGGGCTCCCAGTCTTCAGCTTAATTGGGCTGTTTCTGGACATTATCTTTCCTTTTGGACAGGACCCTCCCTCAGTAGCTGGTCTCAGTTGGCCATCTTGCCCTTCCCCCTCTGGTTCTGGTTTTAAGAATATGGGAGTACAAGAATAAATATAAACTTTTAGCCATTGTTCATGTCTGGCCTGTGTCTACTGCATCATTTATATCATTTGTTCAGTATTTATTAAAAGGATTAGTCTCAGCCTGAAACAATCTTATATGAAACTGAAAAAAAAAAAAAAGAAAACATGTATAAAAAAGTTTTTTAAAATTCCCTAGAAATCACATTTTATGCCTTGAAACACCTGAGTTCTAGTTCTTGTCAGCAATGAAAGGTTTCTTCCTCTATATTGTTAGTATAATTATCTGTCCGTTTGCCTTCAAAATTCTGGTTCCCTGATGGAAGTGCTCCCCAGCAGCCTGACTGACACCATTCCCTAAGAGCCCTCCCATACTAATTACATGAAATGGAGGGCCCCAGCAGGGTGACAGGAAAGTCCTACAGTGGTCCTCTGTGACAGCAGCTCACCAATAGAAAAATGAACATAAAAAGAAAGAACAGGCTTTGACAAGGAACTACTTTTATTAACTCCATCTCAATATATTTCTTTAAGAGTACTTATGACCAGAATCTAGAATATGTACCTTTTCTCTCTCCTTAATTTCACTAAAATTTAAAAGCCATTTGTAAGTATTCTTAATTCCTAACAATACAGTTATTTGCATAAGTTCAATAAGAATCTGTTTTGTTCTATAGGATAATAAAGGCACTAGTTAATTTACCAAGGCTTTGTCTGGAATAACATTTTGAGAGGTATCCAGACTACACTAAGGAATTGAAACTGACTTTATAAAGCCAATAAAAAAGCCCCTTGAAAGAAAGGAACTGGCCGGATACCCATCAATAATGTTTCCTGATCTGTGGTAAGTAACGAAAGTAACTTCCTGACAGGTCTGAGGATTGAAATGTGCTTGGGAACCTCAAGAAAAGAAAAATTTACCCAATGCATACAGGTATCAAATGGCACAGATGAAACCTGGGCTCATGAAAGACTTCAAGTCCAACTGAGATTCCTTATAAAGGATTCCATCAAAGTCAACTTTTAAAAAGCCTAAATAACTAATAGTTATTCTTACTGTAATCTGTGCAAATAGTCTGACCCAGTATACTGAAGGTACAGTTTATTTTAGCAACTAATTTAATAGAAAGGGAAATCAGAGCGAGAAAAATAGTTTAAAAAAAAAAAGGCTATGACCCACCTGTATTAAAATCTCAGCCTTTCCTATAACTAAACTGATTTGTTAAATTAAACTAAAAGACTAACCAAAGTGTATAGAATCATTTACAGTAATTATAATTGCTCTGAAACCTTAAAACTCAACAAAGATCACCTGTTAGCTACACTAAGAAAATTTGTGCAGTTTTAAATATTATCTGCTAAATCTAAGTATTGCCCAGAGAAATCATCCCATGGTTTTGGTTGCTATTTTAGTTTAAGTTTAGCAGTAAGCTATCCTTCATGGCAGAAAGAATGCAAATAATAACTAAAACTTTGAGTATCATACCTGGATAAGCCTTAAAAGTTAAATAAAGTAAAGTACAGGAACAGAACTATGAAAACAGAGGTTAATAAAATCTGCCAGGAAGCAAAGCTTGATTGAATGCAGGCTTTGCCACTAATGTTGTTTCAGGAGGCCTCTGTCAATCCTCTGCAATTTAACAGAGACTCCTTAAAAAAAAAAAAAACTAGAAAAGATTGAATGAAATAAACAAAAACCCTAGAAGGAGTAACAAGAAAAATCTTCACTTGAGTATTTAACCATGTTCTATTTAATCTTTTATGTCTGTACATTCTCTCTCTCTAAAAAAAAAAAAAAAAAAAGGAAAAGAAAATCAAGGGAATTAAGTTTAAACCCAGAATCAAAACCTGTTCTGCCTAACCAAGATAGAAAGAACTTTACACCACCATCCTGACTACATGCATGAAGTCAACACAGCTGACTAAACAGAACTTCACTGTCCCTTAGAGAGCAGCCTGGGTAACTTTTAAGACAGCCAACATGCTCTACACCAGCCACATATTGGAAGCTGGCTAGTCAATGCACAGCTAAAGCCTGAAAAAACTCCTCAAGGATTTTAATTAAACTTTAAACTGAACTTTGGGAAAAGAAGCTTAACTGCCCTAACTGGACCCCTCCTCATACCTGTGTGTAGTAAAAAATTAAATCAGTAAAACTGCTCCTTTTAAACCCCTTCCTAATGATGCAGATGAATCACGGGTTTGATTCCCCAAAAAGACCAGTGGGGAATGTAATAGACCAATAGCCTCCAAAAGACCTGAGTTTGTCTCAGCCTTAGTCCCCCACTTGTCCCCCCCCCACCTTGGGTTAATTCCAAAAACAGGTTTCAGAACAAGGAAGTTCCAGACCAAACACTAGAAACTTACCCAAGCTGAGTTTCCCAAGCTACCAAGCTGTTTCCCAAGCTGTCCCTGTGCCTCAACTGCCACACTGTAGCTCCCTGAGCCAACCACCACGCTGTAACCCTGCCCTGAGCTAACCGCCACATTCTGCTTCTGTGTTTGTTTGCTTGCTTGGCATGCAACACAAAAAGGGTATAAAAAATCAGCCTGCTCCTCATTTGGAGGCCACCTGCCTTTGAGAGCAGTGGTCCCCTGTGCAGGTGTAATAAATCACCATCTGTTTTATACCTGAAGTAGAATCCAAGTCTTTTCTTACAGGAGGAGATGGTTACAACATGACAATGGTGTTTTAATAGGGATTGCATTAAGTCTGTAGATTGCTTTGGGTAGTATGGACATTTTAACAATGTTGATTCTTCCCAGCCATGAGCATGGTATGTTTTTTCATTTGTTAACATCTTCAGCTATTTCTTTCCTCAGAGTTTCATAGTTCTTTTTATAGAGATCTTTCATGTCCTTTGTTAGGTAAATTCTCAGATATTTTATTTTCTTTGGCACTATTGTAAAAGGAATAGAGTCCTTGATGGTTTTTTTCAGCTTGACTATTTTTGGCATATATAAAAGCTACTGACTTGTAAGTATTGATTTTGTATCCTGAGATGCTGCTGGATTCCTTGATCACTTCTGAGAGTTTTGTAGTTGAATCCCTGGGATTTTCCAGATATAGGATCATATCATCAGCAAAGAGAAAGAGTTTGATTTCCTCTGACCCTATTTGGATACTCTTGATTGCCTTTTCTTGCCTGATTGCAATGGCTCAGACTTCCATTATTATGTTGAATAGCAGTGGAAACAGTGGGCATCCTTGGCTCGTTCCTGATCTGAGTGGAAATGTTTCCAATTTTATACCATTCAATATGATGTTGGCTGTGAGTTTGCTGTAGATGGCCTCTATCAGTTTAAGAAATGTCTCTTCTATGCCTATTTTCTTAAGTGTTCTGATCATGAAAGGATGCTGGATATTATCAAAGGCTTTTTCTGCGTCAATTGAGAGAATCATATTGTCTTTGTTTTTTATTTTATTGATGCGATGTATTAATTTATAGATTTGTATATGTTGAACCAACCCTGTAATCATGGAATAAAACCAACTTGCTCATGGTGTATAATTTTTTTGATGTGTTGTTGAGTTCTATTTGCTAAGATCTTATTAAATATTTTTGTGTCGACATTCATTAATGATATTGGTCTATAATTGTTTTTCTTTGTTGGATCCTTTCCTGGTGATCAGGGGTGATATTTGCTTCATAGAATGTGTTGGGAAGTATTCCTTCTTTTTCTGTGCTTTGGAAAACATTGTATAATATAGGTACTAGTTCCTCTTGAAAGGTTTGATAGAATTTGGATGTGAAGCCATCTGATCCCAAAGTTTTCCTTTTTGGGAGATTTTGTATTGTTGATGCTATTTTAGTGATTGATATAGGTCTATTCAAGATTTCTAATTCTTTCTGGCTGAATCTAGGAAGGTGGTGTGCTTCCAGGTATTGGTCCATTTCCTTCAGGTTTTCATATTTCTGGGAATAGAGATTTTTGTAGTAATCATTGAGGATTTTTTGAATTTCTGAAGTGTCTGTTGTTATTTCTCCTTTATCATTTCTGATAGATGATATTAGAGATTTTACTTTTCTATTTCTGGTTAGGTTGGTCAAAGGTTTATCAATTTTGTTAATCTTTTAAAAAAACAACTTTTTGTTTCATTGATCTTCTGAATGATTCTTTTGTTTTCAATTTCATTTAATTCTCCCCTTATTTTGGTTATTTCTTTTCTTCTGCTGGGTTTGGGGTTGGAAGGCTCTTCCTTTTCCAGTTGCTTGAGATGATCTATTCAGTTGTTGGCTTCTTCTCTTTCTGTTTTCTCGATGAGGGCTTCTAATGCTATAAATTTCCCTCTTAGGACTGCCTTTGCAGTATCCCACAGGTTTTGATAATTTGTGTCTTCGTTATCATTTTGTTCCAAAAATTTGGTGATTGGTGATTTCCTTCTTAATCTCATCTTTGACCCAGCTATCATTCAGCCTAAGATTATTTAGTTTCCATGACTTTGTTTGAGTATGAAAATTCCTGTTACTGTTGAGTTCAACTTTTATTCCATAGTGGTCCGAGAAGATACAAGGAATAATTTCTACACTTTTAAATTTGCTGAGGTTAGACTTGTGTCCTAGGATATGGTCTATTTTGGAGGATGATCCATGGGCTGATGAGAAGAATGTATATTCAGTTTTATTAGGGTGAAATGTTCTGTAGAGATCTATAAAGTCCATTTGTTCGAAGGTCAGGTTTAAGTCTAATATTCCTTTGTTTAGTTTCTTCTTGGAGGATCCTTCCAAAACTGTCAAAGGGATGTTAAGATCTTCAATTATTATAGTGCAGGAAGATATCAAGTTGTTCATATCCATTAGGGTCTGCTTTATGAATTGAGGAGCATTCTGGTATGGTGCATAATTGTTAATTATCAAAATCTCTTCATGTTGGGTGTTTCTCTTGACAAATATATAGTGGCCTTTCTTATGTTTCTTTATCTTTTTTTGGTTTAAAGCCAATTGTATCTACTACTAAAATTGCAACCCCTGCTTTTTTCTGGTTTCCATGTGCCTGTATTATACAAGTGCATCCCTTCACCCTGAGTCTATTTTTATCCTTTAAGGTAAAGTGAGATTCTCGTATACAGCAGATATCCCATTTGAGTTTATGTATCCAGTCAGCTAGCCTGTGCCTCTTTAGAGGACAATTTACACCACTCACCTTTATTGAGAGAATTGATAAGCCTGGTTGTGTTTTGGGTGTCATGATTTTTGGATGTCCAGTGGACATTTTTAATCCTTTCACTACTATGGAAGTTGGGTTTTGTTCAAAAATTTCTGGGTGAGTTTACTTTGGAGGTAGAGCATTGCACTGGTCATTGGTGGAGGATGAATCTGAGAATATCCTGGAGGGAGGATCCTGGGCTGGAAGTTGTTTTGTCAAGTACAAGGTTTTGTGTGTCAATAAATACTTGAGTCAATGAATAAATGAGTGAATGGATGATGAATCATATTTCATGTTGTGTTCTTGGACAGGATATGAATTACAATCTTCTGTACTATTTTTGGGCAGGTCTGGGCCGGATCATACAGGCTGAAGAATATCTATTACAAGCCCGGTGGACTGTCCTCAAATCAACTGACTGTAGTAATGCCACCCACTCTTTACTGCACCGGAACCTGGGACTTCTCTACATGGCTAAGAAAAACTATGAGGAAGCCCGTTATCATCTCGCCAATGATGTAAACAAGCTAAATTATAACATATGGGTATTTCTGCAAAGAGCTTTTTTAGTTTTAGTTTTTTTTTTTAACTGAATATTTCTCTAAAACTTTCTGTTTACAACTGACCATTTGATGGGATAACACAATTCTAATGACCCGAGTTCAAGCATTTCTGCTTCCTGGTTATGCAACCTTGCCCAGGTCATAGCTTCTCAAAGCCTCAGCTTCTCTAAAGATAATAAAGAAAGGCAGAACAGCATACTGGCTTAAGAGAAAGGCTTTGCTTCTAGCCCAAGATCTGTTGTTTCACTAGCCACGTAGTCTTGATAAATTATTTAACCTCTTTTATTACCTGGAAGACAGAAATCAAAAAATAATCTCTAATAATAAAATAACATAAATATAATACTTTGGCTATTGTTTTTAAAATTAACATTAATATCTCTACCTTAGAGTGAAGTTATGACATTCAATTTAGCTAGATGTATAAAACAACACTTATAAACCATAAAACTCTGAACAAATATTAGATAGAATGGCAAAGATGATATTGAGCTATTCTCCCCAAATTTATGAGTTTTCTATCAGCATTTTGATATTGGGAAATGTTATTATTTTGGTATTGGAAATGTTACTGGAGAGAATAATCCCTGAGCCTGAAATCACAGTTAGGGTAGGATCAGACTACAGTCTCCATGCGAATTTCTCTCTTTAGCCTCTCCACTGGGCACACCTTCCTCTGGTTGCTTGACACTGCACAATGCCCATAAATTCATTCTTGCCTTGGTTATTCTCTATAGCTCCCTACCCTCAAATCCATTCTCTGCCCTACTCCATTGCCTGGAAATATGACCTTTATGGGCTGCACAACCTGGACTCCACTGCTCTCTGGCCTTGGAGTGGAAGGCATAGCAGGGGAGTGAACGGCAGGAGGAGGGAGAGCTTGGACATTTATCTGTCTGCTGTCTTTTGACCGCACCCCAACTCTGACAGGCACAGTGTTCCTCTGTGGCCACAGCTCCTATCAGGTAGCCTTCTTCTGCAGCATTAGCTCTTCCTGGGCCCCAATAACCCTGTTTTCTTCCCTTGGTTTTTCAGATATAGGGATGGGTGATAATTATTTTGCTGTTGGTTGTCTCTAGTGTTTCACTAGCTCTTCCTAGTTGGTCCCATACCATAACCCTTCTATATCTGAAATAATACTTTTATCAATCTATCTTCAGGTAATCTTTCTTTTTTTTTCTTCTTCTTCTTTTTTTTTTTTTTTGAGACAGAGTCTCATTATGTCACCCTTGGTAGAGTGCTGTGGTGTCACAGCTCACAGCAACCTCAAACTCTTGGGCTTAAGCAATTCTCCTGCCTCGGCCTCCCAAGTAGCTGGGACTACAGGTGCCCATCACAACACTGGCTATTTTTTTGTTGCAATTTGGCTGGGGCCGGGTTTGAACTTGCCACCTTTGGTATATGGGCCTGGTGCCCTATCCCCTTAGCCACAGGTGCTGCCCAGGTAATCTTTCTTGAGGGTGCCATCTATTTCCACCTGAGACTCTGACTCATACAATTCTTCATTTGTTTTTCTTTTCTGTATCCTCAACAAATTAAACAGAGGCATGTGTCTTGAGCTGGGTCACACAGTTAACAAGTAGCACATACCCATATTCCTTAGCCTCACTTTTTAAAAACACTACTTTATTGATACATATCACAAAACTGACCCATTTTAAGTGTACAATTCAATTATTTTTAGTAAATGTACAGAATTGCACAACCATCAGCATAATCAACGTTTTATAACATTTCCCTTACTCCAAAGAGATCCCTCGTCTTCATTTATAATCTTTTCTCATTCCCACCCCATTTTCAGACAACCACTTTCTGTCCCATGGATTTTCTTTCCCTGGACATTTTACATAAACAAAATCATGTGTTCTTTTGTATCTGACCTCTTTCATCTAGTGTAGCAGTTTTGAGATACATCCATGTTGTTGAATGTGTCAATAAATCATTCCTTTTCTTGCTGAGCAGATCTGGATATACTACAATTTGTTTATCCATTCATCAGTTGATGGACATTTCAGTTGTTTCCATTTTTGTCCATTTTGAGTAATGTTGCTGTAAACATTTGTTTCCAAGTATTTGTGTTGGACACAGGTTTCCATTCCTAGAAAAGGAATTGCGAGATCATATAATAACTGTGTTTAACTTTTTGAGAAACAGCCAAACTGTTTCCACAGAGGTTGCACCATTTTATATTCCCACCAGTAATGTCTGAGGATTTTATTTCCTTCATATCATTGTCAATACTTGCTACTTTCTTTTTGATTCTAGCCATCCTAATAGGTATGCAATGGTATCTCATTCTGGTTTTATTTTTCAATTCCCTAATGACTAGCAATTTCAAGTACCTTTTCATGTGCCTATTAACCATTTGCATGCCTTTTTTGAAAAATGTCTATTCGGGATCATAAGCATTTAAACATTTTAAATCAAGCTATTATAGTTTTTTTTTTTTTTAATTTTAAATGTGTATTCTAGATACAAGTCCTTTGCCAGATATATGATTTGCAAAGGGAACTCAAGCACTCTCTTTCTGTCTCTTGCTGTAGATTTATTTTGCCAGTTGTGCATTTGGAACAGAGGACATCAGGACCTCAGGAGGCTACTTCCACCTGGCTAATATATTCTATATTCTTAACAAGATGGACCTGGCAGACACACTTTACACCAAGGTGAGCTGGGTAGGAATGGAGCCTTGACACAGACGCTTCGTCTCTTATAAGTGGTCTCTTACAAGTGGTGTCAGACCATTCACAAGAAACATACCATAAAGAGCAGCACAGAGAGATGAAGTGACTTGCCCAAGGTTACATAGCCTGATATGTGATATGCTCCAATTTTTCTTTCTTCCAGTTTCTCTACTAAAAGAGACTAATCCTTAGCATCCATAGGGTGATTAACAAATAATGTATGATGGTCAGTAAGCACCGAACCCCTCCAAATAGACTGCCCTATGCTCTGCCATACCCATAGGAGCATGCTAATGTGGGCATACTGAAGCGTGTGACAGAGAAAGGTGTCAAGGGAAATCTGTTGCCGCACGAGAACACTAAAATTTTCATCTTTACATGCAAATTATTTTGAACCATCAGTTACATTCATATAGAAACACCCCACTTAACAAACAGCCATTTCTGTGTGAGACAGAGGCTGTCTTGCTGTGGCTGTTGATTGATATTTTAGACCCACTTCTTAGGAAGAAGCATTTTGCTGTAACTAAAAAGCAATGAGGGGCAGCGCCTGTAGCTCAAGGAGTAGGGCGCCGGTCCCATATGCCGGAGGTGCTGGGTTCAAACCTAGCCCCGGCCAAAAACCACAAAAAAATAAAAAATAAAAAGCAATGAGCTTTGGAGTCAGACAACCTTAGTTTTAAATCCTGGCCATGTCACTTAACAGCTCTTACTAGAAATCCAGTGTGATCTTAACTTCTGTGTACCTCAGTTTGTTGACAGGTAAAATAGAAATTATAAGAATATTTCCTCAACTGGGATGTTGAGGGGGTGTAAAGGCTTACTGATGTTTGTGCTTCACCAGTGGTAGCCCTTGTCGTTGGACCCCACCAGTGCTGCCCATAGATGGACCTACCACATGCCATTTGCAGCTCCTCAGCTGTCACACTCACTTTGGACAGGTCTGTTGGTGCTCCTAGGGCTCCCTCTGCCTTCAGGCACAGGATAAGAGGGAGTCTCCAGACTTTAGGACACCTGGCCAGATGCTCTGCTTTCCCCACCTGGCTGGTCCAATGGCTTGTCTGATCATTATCAGATCTGCTTATCTAATCACTATCTCCTTTCCCAACAGGTCTCTGATATCTGGAATAAATATATGAATGAACAGTATAAACTCTTCTTACAGAATGAAGCCCAACAAGATTTACTGGGAAAACGATTTGAGAAGGACACTAGCTTAGGTAAGTGTCACCTTTCCCTAGGAGGCACAGTAGTTAGTAACTTCATCCCACCTAATACTCAGGACTTGTCCCTAAGTGGGACAATAGCTGTCCCTATCATGGAGTACATTAAAGCCATTTTCCTCATTTTGCTGATAGGGAAAACTAGGACATGGGGATCAAAGAGATTTTACCAGTGTTAGGAAGAATTCAGATCCCCATAATCACACACAGCCTTTCCAGCGGCTAGCGAGGGACATGTTTGGAGGAAAACAAGGGTTCCTTAGAGCTTCCTGTGATTTCTGCAGAGTATCCTTTTTTTTTTTTTTTTTGAGACAGAGTTTTACTTTGTCACCCTCAGTAGAGTGCTGTGGCATCATAGCTCACAGCAACCTCAAACTCAAGCAGTCCTCTTGCCTCAGCCTCCCTGGTAGCTGGGACTATAGGCACCTGCCACAATGGCCGGCTATTTTTTAGAAACCAGGTCTTGCTCTTGCTGCTCAGGCTGATCTTGAACTCCTGAGTTCAGGCAATCCACCTGCCTTGCCCTCCCAGAATGCTTGGATTACAGGTGTGAGCCATCACACCCAGCCCCAGAGCAGCCATTTCTTACGTTTTCTCTCCAAGGTAGACTCTATGCAGAGGCTGCATTGCTGATTTGTTGGGGGCACTTTATCCTCCTCCTTTACTAACTGTGAGCTTCTCAGTGGCAGGGCCAAATCTAATTCATCTCTATTCCCAGGATCAACAAAGGGCTGGGTATTGAGTAGCACCATATAGCATCACACCCTTTGAGATAACAAAAAGAGCCAGAGGAGCTAGTTTCTGCTCAAAAGAGACACACAGTGCAGTTGGTGATATAGAACTTATCTTTGGTTCTTATAACCAAAGAACATTTCAGTGAGTACAAATTATGTTACAAGATGAGTTCCAGAGTGAAAAGGTGAGGACAATTGGGTGGTGTTGAAGAATGAAGATGTTTGGAGAAGCGATTTTGGGCTAAGGTTTAAAAGAGTAATAACTTTATTGGGTTTTCTCTCATAATGAAGGTGATTCATGTTACAACAGAAAACTTGGAAATCATATAACTAAAGATAGCCAACCTCACCATTACGGCACAAGTTGTTTTTGTCTTTTTTCCCTACGCTTCATACTTTTAAATAAGTGCTTTTAACTACCTGGCCCACAGTAATTACTCAATAAATGGCATCTAAAGTAGGACCAAACGCTGCTGGGGGAAACAGTAAACAGACTCAGACAGGGAAGCAGAAAGGTTATTAATTACCCATCTTTGTATTGGGGGAGAAGAATTAAGCTGCTGCAGCTGCAAGAAGTCCCCCTCCCCCAGCTCCCTCCTTTCAGTCATAGAGTGGAAGCTGAAGTGACCCCAAGAAATCTGGCTGTGACAAATTCCCTGCCTTTGGGAGCTCAAGAGGTCTAGAGTTCAGCAATCTGTAAGAGAAACCTTAGCAATGTTGGGACCTGTGGGAGTGAACATGTCTTTAGGCTACTGTGATAATGACATGCTAAGCAAAACCAGAGAACTGCCTGAAACTCTGACTTCCTGCGCTGGAGGCAGTAGTCCTTCTTTTTTTTTTAAATTAAGATAACAAAAAGAGCCAGTCTCACTCTATCACCCTGGGTAGAGTGCCTTGGTGTGTCATAGCTCACAGCAATCTCAAACTCCTGGGTTCCAGCAATCCTCTTGCCTCAGCCTCCTGAGTAGCTGGGACTACAGCCACCTGCCACAACACCTGGCTAGTTTTTCTATTTTTAGTAGAGTCAGGGAATCTCTCACTCTTGCTTAGGCTGGTCTTGATCCTATGAGCTTAGCGCTTCTGTCTCCCAGAGTGCTAGGATTATAGGCACAAGCCACTGTGCCTGACAGTAGTCCTTCATCTGAAGAATTTGCTGGGACTTGTCTTGTTTCCACCACTGCTACCCCTCACCCCCCAGGGGACTTTAGCAGACTAGGTCTCCTAACAGCTGAGTGCTTATAATAATGGCAGACTTGGCTGCCAAGAACCTATTTTTTTTCTTTCTTTCCCTTGCAATACAGATGAAGCCCAGGAAGCAGAAGCCATTCGGATTCTGACTTCAATCTTGAACATTCGAGAATCTACATCTGACGAAGCCCCTGAAAAAATTATCATTCTTCTGAAAACCCTGGTCATGCTTTACCACCTGATGATGAATTATTCAAAGGCAAGTTTCCCTAGCAAAGCAGCATGTGTAGTACATGAAAGTAGAAATTTATCTAGTTGAATTTAGCTGCATTTTTGCCCAAATCCACTAGCTTTTACCCTCAGAGCAAACCCTCACTTTAAAAAAGTTCAGACGCTCAGAACATTTCTTATTTGTTGAATCTAGCTTACATTATCTTTTTCCCTCAAGGGGAACTTTTCAGGGTCACATAGGTAAACTGAGTCTGGAGCAGTGCTGGGAAACCTTGGAGAAATGAAGTAGCAACATCAGTAATATACTCAGTTACTGAGTTCCTTGTTGCTGCAGGGATTCAGGCAGAAATGAATTGTCACGATATGAATTAAAAGGTAACTTTTTGAGTACTTCTGTACATGACATCATTGGTTTAACCCCTTTCGTAATTATCATATTTAATACACCAACCTTATGAGGTAGGTATTTTATTATCACCACTTTTCAGATGACGAAACTAAGGAGATGAGAGGGTCAATTATTTGTTTATTGATTTACTGATTGATCAATTCACCCATTCAACTGTTTATTGAGCATCTACCACTTGCAAGGTACTATTTAGGGACAAGGGGGTAGAGTGGTAAATAACCAGACATGTTCCCTATCTCCATGGAACTAGTGTTTTTGGAGGAGAGGAAGTAAATGTATAAATGTGTAATATAATTTCAAAAAGTGAAAAATGCGACAAAGAAAACTAAAATAAGGAGGGGGAGAAAGAGAAGAGGTGGCAAAAGGTGGCTGGTTGGAGGAGGACTTTCTGTTTGGGTGACTTAGGAAAATTTAATCTTCTTTCCCCTCACTTTCTTTCTTCTTTCCTATCTTCCCTCCCTTTTTTTCAGCAAACTTTTATGAGCACCCACCACTCATCAGGGAATGAAGGAGCTCACAGTCAGAGGGTCATAATAGAATGTGATAGCAAAGCCTAGAGCACTGTGGGAGCACAGAGAAAAGGCACCAACCCTGTCTGAAATAGGGGTAGGAATGGTTAGGGAAAAAGGAAATATTCCCATGAAATTTTCAAATTTATTTATTTGAGTGAGACTTTGTCACCTTGGGTAGAGTGTCATGGTGTCATCATAGCTCACAGCAAGCTCAGACTCTTGGGCTCAAGCAATCCTCTTGCCTCAGCCTCCCAAATAGCTGCTGGGACTACAGGTGCCTACCATGATGCCCAACTAGTTCTTTCTATTTTTAGGAGAGACAGGGCCTCCCTCTTGCTCAAGCTGAACTTGAACTCCTGAAGCTCAAGCAATCCACCTGTCTCAGGCTCCCAGAATGCCAGGACTATAGGCAATAACTGCCACGCCCAGCCTGGAATTTTCAAATTTATGTTGGACAGTATCTCTTTTCTATAGGGCAAGATCCAATTTTCAAGTCATTACCCCAAGATATGTGAAGGGTGTTAGATCTACAAAAGGACCCCCTAAGGCAAGAGGGACACATCTATAAATTAAGATAGGCCCCTTGCCTCCTTCAGATCTTTACTCGGCTGTCTTCACAGCAAAGGTTTCCCTGGTATCCCTGTCTAAAACTGCAGAACTCTACTCCCACCCTGCTTCCAATCCCCTTTTCTTGCTTTATATTTTATTTTATTGTTTTTGAGACAGTGTCTCACTGTCGCCCTCGGTAGAGTGCCGTGGCATCACAACTCACAGCAACCTCAAACTCTTGGGCTTGAGTGATTCTCTTGCCTCAGCCTCCCAAGTACCTGGGACTATGGGTGCCTGCCACAACGCCCAGCTATTTTTGTTGTTGTTATTGTAATTGTCATTGTTGTTTAGCAGGTTCAGGCCGGGCTCAAACCTGCCAACTTCGGTGTATGTGGCTGGCTCCCTACTCACTGAGCTACAGGCACCGAGCCTTTTCTTGCTTTATTTTTAGTATTTATCACTATTTAAGATACTATCAGGTTTTACTTATTTGTCTTATTTATTGGCTTTCTCCCTTACTGTATCATAAGTTCCATGAGGACAGGAATGTCTCCTGTATTCAAAGGATCTGGAACAAGTAGCCATTTAATAAATATTTATAGGATGGAAGGAAGGGAGGATGGGGAGCCTCTGATAAAGTCAAAACTCTGAGCAACATGGCCCCCAGCACAGCCCCAGGATGGTAATTTACTTGTGGTACCTATTGCCTCTATGCCTCCCAAGGTTGGTCCATAGGCCCCTGATTAAGAGCCTACAAAGATCTCACTTTGTGATTTTTTTTTAAATGTATTTCAGATTAATGTGAGGGTAAAAGCAACCAGGTCATCTTGTGGTTATGTCCCATACACAAAAGGTGTGCCATCTTCCCCCAACTCTCACTTTGTATACTTAGTTTGACAAATAACATGGGTTTTTCTTGTGCCCCCAGCTCATCCAGCACATAGGTAGCTAGCTGTAGGGGCCAACATGTATTGACAGGCTCATTGACAAGACTCAGTGGCTGGTGTGAGAAAATGAGTTCTGTCCTATGTTTCTGGAATTGAGCACAGATGGGGCTTCCCAATGTTATGCTTTCCTGTGACAACTTCCTTTTGCTACTGCAATTCTGTTTCAGGCAAAGGAATATGGCATAAGAGCCCTCGATCTAGCCAAAGAAAAACTGCTTGGTGTCTCTGAGGAAAACACCATTCAAGAGTTAATACGTGTCATCTCAGCTGAGGATTATCCCATGATTTAGTGACCCATGAGCTCTGCATCAGGGGATAACACAGCAGCCCTGCGCAATTAGTTTAAGGTACTCTGGATTGCTGAACTTTTCCCTCTTTCCCTGAGGTTGCATACATAGTTGTGTTTTTATTCTTATACAGCAGATAAGTGAAGGGATATGAAACTTTAGGCATAGAAATCAGTAAAACTGTTCTTTATTATGACCTTTGTACTTGGTTTATCCATGACTTTGTGTGACTTTGAGTAATGTGTAGTCAGATTACAAACGTGGTCATTTTAATTAAACTACAAATGGTTTGTCATAGTTCCCAGAAGTCTCCCAGTGATTATTTATATTTCACAACTCTTTGCCAAAGAAGGGGATAAGGAATAGGGTTAAATCGGAGCCGAGTTCCTCTAGTCATAATTCTATACTGGAATTAAGTTAGCATTAATCTGAGGTAGAAGGTGATAAAATGTCCATTGTAATCCCTAGAGCAATCATTAAGAAAATAAAAAATAGCTAAAAATCAACAAAGGGATTAAAATGATATCCTAGAAAATATTGTCTTAAAGCAAAAAAAGGCAGTAAAGGAGGAATAGAGGAACAAAAGGTACATGAGACATATAGAAAACAAATAGTAAAGTGTAAGTATAAATCATGCATAAAGTCTTCATGAGCCAGAGAAGGCCCCTGGGCCAGCCTTTCAAGGAGCTTCAGTATGGACTGGCTGTGACACCATTCCAGGTTGGTATTATTCTTATCTCAGACAATTTGAAGCAGATGTGAGCCAACTGTACTGTCTAGGGAAGAAGCATTCTGAAAGGTCCCCCATGATGCAGAGGACAGAGTACAGGCCTTGGACTCAGACAGGCTTGAATTCAAATTTCAGCTTTCTGGGGGGCGGAGCATGATGGCGGACAGGACAGATGTGTAGCCACCTCTCCCAAGCCACCAGGTGAGAGGAAAGGCGGTCTGGACCTTCCCTGTGTGTGGATTATTGAAGTGGACAGACAGCTGGAGACGCCCAGCGAACTGGCGGTTTGCTATATATGAGGGGTAATTTAAAATCACAGACTCTGTTGTAGAGATTCTTCCCTGCTCTGTCATGCAGGCCAGCAGGCCCCTCCCCCATGGAGGTCAGCAGCTTGTAAATGCTGACAAAATCCAGTTGACAAGTAATTAATCCTGAACTGAGGGAGGCATCCGAAAGGAGAGCCACTCAAAATCACAGGGAGCTGTGCAAACTGTCAGACAATTGAAGGGAAGGGATCCTGCCTGGGAAACAGACATTTTGAACTACCCAAAAGGGCGGGCACCTTTCCCCCAGGTGTTGGAGGGGGCTGGCGGTTCAGGCTGCGCAGCAAACTGGTGGACGCCCATCCAAAACTCTGAACCATAAAACTCAGAATAAATCCCCCAAGCGCTCCAACCACAGGAACCAGCTTGAAGCCTAGGACCTGGCTTTGGCTTCTGGAGCCGCAAAGCTACTGAAGCCCTGGGAACCAGGTACAGGAGATACTGCGCGAACTCAACACCACTCCCCTTATGGCCGATTGCAGTCGCCAGTTTGCGGGGGAACCTGGGAACAGAGTGGAGGGACTTAGGAAGCGTGGACACCTGCACTGAGTGGGAAGGTCGGTCGCAAGTGCTGTCCGGAAAAGAACAGCCGAGGTTGCACAATTCTTAGGCGACAAACTTTTACGGAAACTCCAAAATGGCGATCAGCCATGGAAGGTGGTTACCATGGTAACGGTATAAACTGTAAACCAGGTATAAGTCTCGAAACCACTCACAGCACCACCTGGTGTCCAGAAAGTATATTTCAGTATGAATATATTCCTACGAAAGTTGATCCCTACAGCAGACATATAGATATTTATAGGTATATTTCTACCACAAGAATATTTTTGCAGTTCGTGCCTTTTTTTTGTTTTGTTTTGTTTGGTTTTCGTGGGTTTTTTTTTTTTGCTGTTGTTTTCTTTTTGTCTGATTTTTCCTCACCATTTTCTTAGAGGAGATTTCGATAATTTTTTATTATTACATTTAATATAGATATATTTTTTATTTCTATGTCTTCTAATTTTAATTTCTTCTTTCTTCTCACTTAACATTCCTTCTAACACCACTTTTCTCTCTCTTTTTTTCCCCTTCTTTCAATTATTTTACGATTATCACTATTTTTATTGCAGTTGTTCTTATATTGCTGTTGTTGTGGCTATTGCTTGTATGTTTATGTGTTTCCGTCTGTCTCTGTATCTATGGGCCCATGTGCCTGGTAACCTTTGTATCTGTTTATTTGTTCATTTGGTCTCAATGAGCTTGGTGTTACGATCTGCATCCCTGAGCTCCTAACACCCCCCTCCACTCTCACTCCATGATCTGGAGACCTGCCCCCTCAGGAGTCCAGATTCTTGGGCGAACTCTCAACAGGTGTAGACAGGACCTGGACTGCAGCTGGCCAGTGCTGACTCTGTAGCAAAGGAGCGAGAAGACAACGGTCGGCTGAGAGGGAATTACACTGGAGCGGTGGTGCCCCGAGGTGCAGAGCAACAGCCGTCTTCAGTAATAACAAGGCCCACCCCCAGATATCCCATAGCCTCTCCTTCTGTATTCCTCGGCAACCAGATGAGGCCAAGCATCTTCTCAGATGGCAACCACCATGGAACAGACCTGGGACTGAAACACAGGCCCCGTGAGTAAAGGGTTTTCCTGAGATGGTACCGACCTGGGTGGAACACGGGGACTAGAAAACACACCCGCAGAGCCAGGAAACTCCTAGGGTGGGGCTGATCCAGAGAACCACTCTACTGAGCCTAAGACACACCTGGCCCTTAGGGGATCACCAGCCTATAGACAAAGGAGGCCAACAGGCTACAGCCAACAACTGATCGTGCTGCGAATACAAAACCACAGGACTAAAGACAGGGCCTGAGACACAGGTTCTGGGAACTCAAATCAGCCTCTCCTCTGCAGAGGAATCTGGCAAGGTCAGAAACAAACTCCCACAGGGTTGTTCCCTTCACCCAGTAACATAAACTAAGGGTGGGGCTGAACTGAGTGAACACCTCCAGCCTCCATCAAGTGCCCGAGGTTGACAGGCCACACCACTCCCTGCTTGATAAAGACAGAGAAGAGCGGCCTACTCAAGCAGACACAGACTACCCTGTGACTTAGGCAGGTGCAAACCCCTGGAGTATCTGCTTACTGCAGACAACTGACTGGGGCACAGCCCTGTGGAGCTAGCAGCAACTGGGTGTGACAGAGCTGCAAGGTGGGGAAGGAGGCATCAATCTTCCCAGACTGATCTATTTACTGGTGGCTCTTCCTGACTCCACGCAGCACTGGAGCAAGCCATTTTAGAGCAGTCACCAGACACCTGTGATGCAGTTCCCAGGGACCTCTTGAACTCTCCCACCCGAGGCAGCTGCTGACTGAGACAATTGACTTGGACCTTTTGAACTGAGTCACTCACCTGGGGACTATCCAGGTGGTGCCCTGGGTGTGTGGTTATAGGAAGGTTTGATTTTCCTTTTCCATCTGTTGCCTGTGGTGGGTGGGGTGACTTAATTGCTGGTATTTCTCCAAAGCTGAGACTTCAACCCAGAGTAACTGTTTCACTAGGGTCACATAGAAACCAGCTGAAAACAAATCAGAACCACTTAGCCCCTCTACACCAAACAGGGCCCCAGTTTCTCAGGCCACAGCACTCTACGGGTCCTCGACAAAACACGAGAGGAAAATCAAAAGGAGTAAAACAATCATGGGGCGGAATCAGTGGAAAAACTCTGGTAACATGAATAACCAGAATAGATCAACCCCCCCAAGGAAAGATATGGCAGATGTAATTGAAGATCCCATTCACAAACAACTGGCTGAGATGTCAGAAATCGAATTCAGAATTTGGATGGCAAACAAGATTAACAAAATGGAATCAGGAATTCGTGGAGAAATTCAAAAGCTGTCTCAAGAATTTAACGAATTTAAAGACAAAACCACGAAAGACTTAGACACACTGAAGCAAGAATTTGCAGCCCTCAAAGATATGAAAAATACAGTAGACTCCTTTAGCAACAGAATGGACCAAGCAGAAGAAAGGATCTCCGACATCGAAGATAAAGCATTTGAACGCTCCCAAACTCTCAAAGAGGAAGAGAAATGGAGAGCAAAAATGCATCACTCACTCAGAGAGCTCTGGGATAACTCGAAGAAGGCAAATCTCCGTCTCATAGGAATTCCTGAAACAGATGAAGTGGCCTCACTGGGCGCAGAGGCCCTTCTGCATGAAATTATGAAAGAGAATTTTCCAGACATGCCTAGAGAACCTGAAATTCAGATAGCAGATAGCATCAGAACCCCAGCACGACTCAACCCCAATAAGACATCCCCCAGGCATATCATAATTAACTTCACTAAAGTTAATATGAAGGAGAAAATTCTCAAAGCAGCCAGGCGAAAGAAATCTATTACCTTCAAAGGGAAGAACATTAGAATGACTGCAGATCTGTCTGCTGAAGCTTTTCAAGCCAGAAGAGGGTGGTCATCAACGTTTAATCTCCTCAAGCAAAATAACTTTCAACCCCGGATCTTGTACCCAGGTAAACTAAGTTTCATTTATGATGGAGAAATTAAATACTTTAATGACATACATATGCTAAAGAAATTTTCCATAACCAAACTAGCTCTTCAGGATATTCTCATACCTATCCTCCATAATAAACAACCCAATCCTCTACTACAAAAGTAAACTCACTCAGAAACTTCTGATCAAACTCCAACTTCCATAATGGCAAAAGGATTAAAAATGCCCACTGGACTTTCAAAAAACTCAATACCCCAAATTTCACCAAACTTATCAATACTCTCCATTAATGTGCATGGCTTAAACTGCCCTCTAAAGAGACATAGGTTAGCTGACTGGATACAAAAACTCAGGCCAGACATTTGTTGCATAGAAGAGTCACATCTTAACTTAAAAGACAAATACAGACTCAGGGTGAAAGGATGGTCATTCATATCTCAGGCAAATGGTAACCAGAAAAAAGCAGGAGTTGCAATTTTATTTGCGGACACAATAGGCTTTAAACCAACAAAAGTAAGGAAGGACAAAAATGGTCACTTCATATTTGTTAAGGATAAGACTCAATATGATGAGATTTCAATTATTAATATCTATGCACCCAACCAGAATGCACCTCAATTTATAAGAGAAACTCTAACAGACATGAGCAACTTGATTTCCTCCAACTGTATAATAGTCGGAGATTTTAACACTCCTTTGGCAGTGATGGATCGATCCTCCAACAAAAAGCTGAGTAAAGAAATTCTAGATTTAAATCTAACCATCCAGCATTTAGATTTAGCAAACATCTACAGAACATTTCATCCCAACAAAACTGAATACACATACTTCTCATCTGCCCACGGAACTTACTCTAGAATCGATCACATCTTAGGTCACAAGTCTAACCTCAGCAAATTTAAAGGAATAGAAATTATTCCATGCATCTTCTCGGACCATCATGGAATAAAACTTGAGATGAGTAACAACAGGAATCTGCATACTCATACAAAAACATGGAAGTTAAATAACCTTATGCTGAATGATAGCTGGGTCAGAGATGAGATCAAGAAGGAAATTGCCAAATTTCTGGAACAAAACGACAATGAAGACATGAACTATCAGAACCTCTGGGACACAGCAAAGGCAGTTCTAAGAGGGAAATTTATAGCACTGCAAGCCTTCCTCAGGAGAACGGAAAGAGAGGAAGTAAGCAACTTAATGGGACATCTCAAGAGACTGGAAATGGAAGAACACTCCAACCCCAAATCCAGTAAAAGAAAAGAAATAACCAAAATCAGAGCAGAACTAAATGAAATTGAAAACAAAAGAATAATACAACAGATCGATAAATCAAAAAGCTGGTTTTTTGAAAAGGTCAACAAAATAGATAAACCTTTCGCCAACCTAATCAGGAAAAAAAGAGTAAAATCTCTAATCTCATCAATCAGAAATAACAAAGACAAAATAACAACAGACTCCTCAGAAATCCAAAAAAATCCTTAATGAATATTACAAGAAACTTTACTCTCAGAAATACGAAAATCTGAAGGAAATCGACCATTACTTGGAAGCACATCACCTTCCAAGACTTAATCAAAAACGAGTGGAAAGGTTGAACAGGCCCATATCAAGTTCAGAAATATCATCAACCGTACAAAATCTCCCCAAAAGGAAAAGCCTGGGACCAGATGGTTTCACGTCAGAATTCTACCAAACCTTTAAAGAGGAATTAGTACCTATATTACTCAACCTGTTCCAAAAGGTAGAAAAAGAAGGAAGACTACCCAACACATTCTCTGAAGCAAACATCACCCTGATCCCCAAACCAGGAAAAGACCCAACAAGAAAAGAAAATTATAGACCAATATCAGTAATGAATATAGATGCCAAAATATTCAACAAGATTCTAACAAACAGAATCCAGAAACATATCAAACAAATCATACATCATGACCAAGTCGGTTTTATCCCAGGGTCTCAAGGCTGGTTCAATATACGTAAATCTATAAATGTAATACAGCACATAAACAAATTAAAAAACAAAGACCATATGATTCTCTCAATCGATGCAGAAAAGGCTTTTGATAACATCCAACATCCATTCATGATCAGAACACTTAAGAAAATTGGTATAGAACAGACATTTCTTAAACTGACAGAGGCCATCTACAGCAAACCCACAGCCAGTATCATATTGAATGGAGTTAAATTGGAATCATTTCCACTCAGATCTGGAACCAGAGAAGGCTGCCCATTGTCTCCATTGCTCTTTAACATTGTAATGGAAGTTTTAGCCACCGCAATTAGGGAAGTAAAGACGATCAAGGGTATCCACATAGGGTCAGAAGAGATCAAACTTTCGCTTTTCGCAGATGATATGATTGTATATCTGGAAAATACTAGGGACTCTACTACAAAACTCTTAGAAGTGATTAAGGAATACAGCAGTGTCTCAGGTTACAAAATCAACATTCATAAATCGGTAGCCTTTATATATACCAACAATAGTCAAGTTGAAAAAACAATTAAGGACTCTATTCCATTCACAGTAGTGCCAAAGAAGATGAAATACTTGGGAGTTTATCTAACAAAGCACGTGAAAGATCTACATAAAGAGAACTATGAAACTCTAAGAAAAGAGACAGCTGAGAATGTTAACAAATGAAAAAATATACCATGCTCATGGTTGGGAAGAATCAACATTGTTAAAATGTCCATACTACCCAAAGCAATATATAATTTCAACACAATCCCCATTAAAGCTCCACTGTCATACTTTAAAGATCTTGAAAAAATAATACTTTGTTTTATATGGAATCAGAAAAAAACCTCGAATAGCCAAGACATTACTCAAAAATAAAAACAAAGCAGGAGGAATCATGCTACCAGACCTCAGACTATACTACAAATCGATAGTGATCAAAACAGCATGGTACTGGCACAAAAACAGAGAAGTAGATGTCTGGAACAGAATAGAGAACCAAGAGATGAATCCAGCTACTTACCATTATTTAATCTTTGACAAACCAATTAAAAACATTCAGTGGGGAAAAGATTCCCTATTTAACAAATGGTGCTGGGTGAACTGGCTGGCAACCTGTAGAAGACTGAAACTGGACCCACACCTCTCGCCATTAACCAAGATAGACTCTCACTGGATTAAAGATTTAAACCTAATACATGAAACTATAAAAATACTGGAAGAGAGTGTAGGGAAAACCCTTGAAGAAATTGGGTTGGGTGAGTTTTTTATGAGAAGGACCCCCGGGCAATTGAAGCTGCTTCAAAAATACACTATTGGGACTTGATCAAACTAAAAAGCTTCTGCACAGCCAAGAACACAGTAAGTAAAGCAAGCAAACAGCCCTCAGAATGGGAGAAGATATTTGCAGGTTATGTCTCCGACAAAGGTTTAATAACAAGAATCCACAGAGAACTCAAATGCATTAGCAAGAAAAGAACAAGGGATCCCATCGCAGGCTGGGCAAGGGACTTGAAGAGAAACTTCTCTGAAGAAGACAGGCGCACGGCCTTCAGACATATGAAAAAATGCTCATCATCTTTAATCATCAGAGAAATGCAAATCAAAACTACTTTGAGATATCATCTAACTCCAGTGAGACTAGCCTATATCACAAAATCCCAAGACCAGAGATGTTGGCGTGGATGTGGAGAAAAGGGAACACTTTTGCACTGCTGGTGGGAATGCAAATTAATATATTCCTTTTGGAAAGAGATATGGAGAACACTTAGAGATCTAAAAATAGATCTGCCATTCAATCCTGTAATCCCCCTACTGGGCATATACCCAGAAGACCAAAAATCACACCATAAAAAAAGATATTTGTATCAGAATATTTATTGCAGCCCTATTCATAATTGCTAAGTTATGGAAAAAGCCCAAGTGCCCATCGATCCCTGAATGGGTTAATAAATTGTGGTATATGTACACCATGGAATATTATGCAGCCTTAAAGAAAGATGGAGACTTTACCTCTTTCATGTTCACATGGATGGAGCTGGAACATATTCTTCTTAGTAAAGTGTCTCAAGAATGGAAGAAAAAGTACCCAATGTACTCACCCTTATTATGAAACTAATGTAGGACCTTCACATGAAAGCTATAACCTAGTTACAACCTAAGAATAGGGAGAAAGGGGAAATGGAGGGGAGGGAGGGGGGAGGGAGGGGGATTAATGGGATTATACCTGCGGTGCATCTTACAAGGGTATATGTGAATCTTAGTAAAGTGGAATGTAAAGGTCTTAGCAAAATAACTAAGAAAATACTACAAAAGCTATGTTAACTAATGTGATGAAAATGTGTCAAACAATCTACAAACCAAGTGTATGGTGCCCCACGATCATACTAATGTACACAGCTATGGTTTAATAAAAAAAAAAAAAAAAACTGCAAAAAAAAAAAAAAACAAATTTCAGCTTTCTCACATAATTGCTCCATGGCCTTGATCTCCCCAAAGCCTCTTTCGTTATTGTAAATGGCCCAGATGTGTCCACAGCTGTATCAGTTTATCCCCTCTTGATGACTCAGGTAATTGGGAATATCCCTTTTCTCTCCATTAGTTCTTCTCCAGACTTGCCAAGCTGCTCTTTACTTCTTGGGTCAATATATCTGCATATATATATGCAATATATCTGTATATTTCCCAGGGAGAAGATATGCAGGTTAAGAACCTGTCAGAGAGTTTTATATTTCTTGTTGTAAGTTAATTCACTCAGATGCATATAATTAAAATATGTCAGATGGGTTAAGTTGCCCCTCAAGGTAAAATCAGCTGGAAGCTTCATTCCATACTTACAGGCATTCTTATGTTTTTCCAAGATGCCTTTGAAATCTTAGGGGCTTACTTGTCTTTGAGCCATCTTTTGGTCCAGTTTTCATCTTCACTTGAATTCTCACTCTCCAGTCTGCATTGTATAGCTATTTCTTCCCTTTAGGGATACACGCCCTTCTTGGTTCTCACCCCCTAACTCCAAATATGAGCCAATTCTTTCAAATACAATCTTAATGAGGATTGGAGGGATAAGGAGGAGGATTGACAACTCTTCAGCAGATAATTTAAAAGAAAATATTACAATTTCCCCATTCTAAAAACACCCTTAAAAGTCCATTTCAGTAAACTTTAACTCTGTTCTTTACCATATTAATTGGCCTCTTCTCTTTGCCTCCCCACCATTCTCTGTTGTCCCCAACTCTGAATTCCTGTTCATTAATCCTTCTACATTGGATATATCTATAAAGTTATTGCTT
This sequence comes from Nycticebus coucang, assembly GCF_027406575.1. NCBI lineage: Eukaryota > Metazoa > Chordata > Mammalia > Primates > Lorisidae > Nycticebus > Nycticebus coucang. The sequence continues at coordinate 36,244,896 of NC_069801.1, read as the reverse complement.
AAATTATTTAAATGTACTGTTTCTCTTGACTGATTTTCTTCTTGGTTGTAGGCCATAATTTTTTGCTTTTTAATCATATAGTAATTTGATTTTAAGTTTTTCTTCCTTTCCAATACATGTATTGAAGGCTATAAATTTTCTTCTACGTACTACATTTGCTGATCCCATATACAATATTTTGAAATGCGGTATTTTATTTTTGCCCTAAATATTTAACTTTTTATAACTCATTAATCATTTAGAAGTATTATTCTTAATTTCTATAATAAGTGACTTTATTACTGTTGATTTCTAGTTTAATTTCATTGAGATCAAAGAACCTGCTGTGGACAATTTTGGTTTTTAGAAACTGGTTAAGATTTTCTTTATGGCCAAGGATATGGTCAATATTTGTAAATGTTCTGTGTGTGCTAGAAAAGAATGAAGTTATTGGGAACAATGTTCATCTGTGCCCATTTAGGCAAATTTGTTTGTAAAATTTTTGATTTTTGCATATATTTACTGCATTTTTGTTTATTTCTAAAAGAGATACACAAAATGCATCTTATATCATTGTGGATTTATGTATTCCTCCTTATAACTCTATCAACTTTTGCTTTATATATTTTGAAGTTTTCTTATTAGGCCTGTGAAAATTTAAAAAAAAAAAATTTTTTTTTTTTGAGAAAGAGTTTCACTATGTTGCCCTCGGTAGAGTGCTGTGGCATCACTGCTCACAGCAACCTCAAAATCTTGGGCTTAAGCGATTCTCTTGACTCAGCCTCCCAAGTACCTGGGACTATAGGCACCCACCACAACGCCCAGCTATTTTTTGTTGCAGTTGCTGTTATTGTTTAGTTGGCTTAGGCTGGTTTCGAACCTGACAGCCTTGGTGTATGTGGCTGGCTCTGTAACCACTGTGCTATGGGCGCTGAGCCAAAATAAATTTCAATATTATTATATTTTCTTGGTGAATAGAATTTTTTATTGTTTTATGAAGTGATTCTCTTTATTTCTAGTAATGCTTTTGACCTCAGTGTCTATTGTGTTCTAATATTAAGATAGCTATACCCATTTCCTTTGGGGCTGGAACTTATTTTTTCTTTTATTTTTTTGTTGTTTGGGATTCATTGTGGGTACAAAGAATTAGGTTACATTGATTGCATTTGTTAGATAAAGTCCCTCTTATAATTGTGGAGGTTGGCTTCTTGTTATCAACTAACATTATCACCATTCCCTTCATTGTTTATCTCTGCTTCAAAGGGGGAACATTAGAATTATAGTTCCCAGTATCCCTCTCTCTTTTTTTTTTTTTTTTGGCAGTTTTTGGCCGGGGCTGGGTTTCTCCCTGCACTTTCTTCAAGTATTTTTATAGTTTCATGTCTTAAGTTTAAATATTTTATCCAGTGAGAGTCTATCTTAGTTAATGGTGAAAGGTGTGGGTCAAGTTTCAATCTTCTACAGGTTGCCAGCCAGTTTACCCAGCACCATTTGTTAAATAGGGAGTCTTTCCCCATTAAAAATGAATGTTTTTAATTGGCTTGTCAAAGATCAAATAACAGTAAGTAGCTGGATTCATCTCTTGGTTCTCTGTTCTGTTCCAGACATCTACTTCTCTGTTTTTGTGCCAGTACCATGTTGTTTTGATCACTATCGCTTTATAGTCTGGTAGTGTGATTCCTCCTGCTTTGTTTTTATTGCTGAGTAATGTTGTGGCACTCGAGGTTTTTTCTGATTCCATATAAAACGAAGTATTATTTTTTCAACATCTTTAAAGTATGACAATGGAGCTTTAATAGAAATTGCATTAAAATTATATATTGCTTTGGGTAGTATAGACATTTTAACAATGTTGATTCTTCCCAGCCATGAGCATGGTATGTTTTTCCATTTGTTGACATCTTCAGCTATTTCTTTTCTTAAAGTTTCATAGTTCTCTTTGTAGAGATCTATCCCGTCCTTTGTTCAGTATACTCCCAAATATTTCATCTTCTTTGGCACTACTGTGAAAGGAATAGAGTCCTTGACTGTTTTTTCAGCTTGGTTATTGTTGGTATATACAAAGGCTACAGATTTATGAGTGTTGATTTTGTAGCCTGAGACATTGCTGTATTCCTTGATCACTTCTAAAAGTTTTGTAGTAGAATCCCTAGTGTTTTCCAGGTATATTATCATATCATCTGCGAAGAGTGAAAGTTTGATCTCTTCTGACCCTAGGTGTATTCCCTTGATCGCCTTTTCTTCCCTAATTGCAATGGCTAAAACTTCCATTACAATGTTAAAGAGCAATGGAGACAATGGGCAACCTTGCCTGGTTCCTGATCTAAGTGGAAATGACTTCAATTTAACTCCATTCAATACGATATTGGCTGTGGGTTTGCTGTAGATGGCCTCTATTAGTTTAAGAAATGTCCCTTCTGGGGCGGCACCTGTGGCTCAGTCGGTAAGGTGCCAGCCCCATATACGGAGGGTGGCGGGTTCAAACCCGGCCCCGGCAGAACTACAACAAAAAAATAGCCAGGTGTTGTGGCAAGCGCCTGTAGTCCCAGCTACTTGGGAGGCTGAGGCAAGAGAATCACTTAAGCCCAGGAGTTGGAGGTTGCTGTGAGCTATGCGATGCCATGGCACTCTACCTAGGGCCATAAAGTGAAACCCTGTCTCTACAAAAAAAAAAAAAAAAAGAAATGTCCCTTCTATACCAATTTTCTTAAGTGTTCTGATCATGAAAGGATGCTGGATATTATCAAAAGCTTTTTCTGCATCAATTAAAAGAATCATATAGTCCTTATTTTTTAGTTTGTTTATGTGCTGAATTACATTTATAGATTTATGTATATTGAACCAGCCTTGAGACCCTGGGATAAATCCCACTTGGTCATGGTCTATAATTTTTTTATGTATTATTGGATTCTGTTTGTTAGGATCTTATTGAGTATTTTAGCATCAATATTCATTAGTGATATTGGTCTATAATTTTCTTTTCTTTTTGGGTCTTTCCCTGGTTTGGGGATCAAGGTGATGTTTGCTTCATAGAATGTGTTGGGTTATATTCCTTCTTTTTCTGTATTTTGGAAGAGGTTTAGTATTATAGGTACTAGTTCTTCTTTAAAGGTTTGGTAGAATTCTGACGTAAAGCCATCTGGTCCTGGGCTTTTCTTTTTAGGGAGATTTTGTATAGTTGATACTATTTCAGAACTTGATATAGGCCTGTTCAACATTTCCACTTTGTTCTGGCTAAGTCTTGGTAGGTAGTGGACTTCCAGGTATTGGTCGATTTCTTTCAGATTTTCATATTTCTGAGAGTAGAGTTTCTTGTAGTATTCGTTAAGGATTTTATGAATTTCTGAGGGGTCTGTTGTTATTTCATCTTTACCATTTCTAATTGATGAAATTAGAGATTTTACTCTTTTTTTCCTGGTTAAGTTGGCCAAAGGTTTATCTATTTTATTGATCTTTTCAAAAAACCAACTTTTGGATTTATTGATCTGTTGTATAATTCTTTTGTTTTCAATTTCATTTAATTCTGCTCTGATTTTGGTTATTTCTTTTCTTCTGCTGGGTTTGGGGTTGGAGTGTTCTTCCTTTTCCAGTTGCTTGAGATGTCTCATTAAGTTATTAACTTCCTCTCTTTCCATTTCCTTCAGGAAGGCTTGCAGTGCTATAAATTTCCATCTTAGGACTGCCTTTGCAGTATCCCAGAGGTTCTGGTAATTTGTGTCTTGATTGTTGTTTTGTTCCAAAAATTTGGTGATTTCCTTCTTAATCTTGTCTATAACTCATCTATCCTTCAGCATAAGGTTGTTTAGTTTCCATGTCTTTGCATGGGTATGCAGGTTCCTGTTGTTATTGAGTTCAACTTTTATTTCATGATGGTCTAAGAAGATGGAAGGAGTAATTTCTATTTTTTTAAATTTGCTGAGGTTAGATTTGTGGCCTAGGATGTTGATTTTGGAGTATGTTCCATGGGCTGAAGAGAAGAATGTGTATTAAGTTTTGTTGGGATGAAGTGTTCTGTAGATGTCTGTTACATCCAGGTGTTGAATCGTTAAGTTTAAATGTAAAATTTCTTTGCTTAGCTTCTTTTTGGAGGATCTATCCAACACTGCTAATGGGGTGTTAAAATCTCCAACTACTATGCAACTGCAGGACATCAAGTTGCTCTTGTCTGTTAATTTCTCTTATAAATTGAGGTGCGTTCTGGTTGGGTGCATAAATATTAATAATTGAGATCTCATCATATTGAGTATTACCTTTAACAAATATGAAGTGTCCATCCTTATCCTTCCTTATTTTGGTTGGTTGAAAGCCTATTGCGTCTGCGAATAGGATAGCAACACCTGCTTTTTTCTGCTTTCCATTTGCCTGGAGTATAGATGACCATCCCTTCACCTTTAGTGTATATTTGTCTTTTAATGTAAGATGTGATTCTTGTATGCAGCACATATCTGGCTTGCGTTTTTGTATCCAGTCAGCCAACCTGTGCCTCTTTGGAGGACAATTTAAACCATTCACATTAATTGAGAATATTGATAAGCTTTTTGAGAGTCCAGTGGACATTTTTAATCCTTTTGTGACTGTGGAAGTTGGAATTTGATCAGAATTTTCTGGGCGAGTTTACTTTTGTGGTGGAGGATTATGCTGGTCTTTATGGAGGATAGTTCTGAGAATATCCTGGAGAACTGGTTTAGTTATTGCAAATTTCTTCAACATGTGAATGTCATTGAAATATTTCATTTCTCATCATAAATAAAACTCAGTTTAGCTGGGTACAGGATCCTGGTTTGAAAGTTATTTTGTTTTAGGAGATTTAAAGTCAACCATCCTCTTCTAGCTTGAAAGGTTTCAGCAGAGAGATCTGCAGTTATTCTAATATTCTTGCCCTTGTAGGTGATGGTTTTCTTTCATCTGGCTGCTTTCAGAATTTTCTCCTTCATATTAACTTTAGTGAAATTGATTATGATGTGTCTGGGGGATGTCTTATTTGAGTTGAGTCATGCTGGAGTTCTAAAACTGTCTGCTATCTGAATTTCAGAATCTCTTGGCATGTCTGGACAGTTCTCCTTCATAATCTCATGGAGAAGAGACTCTGTGCCTTGTGAAGCCACTTTGTTGCTTTCAGGGATCCCTATAAGACGAATATTGGTTTCTTTCGAATTGTCCCAGAGCTCTCTGAGAGAGTGATCTGTTTTTACTCTCCATTTCTCTTCTTCTTTGAGAGTTTGGCAGCATTCAAAAGCTTTGTCTTCAATGTGAGAAATCTTTTCTTCTGCTTGCTCCATTCTGTTGCTAAGGGATTCTACTGTGTTTCTCAGATCTTTGAAGGCTGCAACTTCTTGTCTCAATGTGTCAATATCTTTGGTCATTTGGTCTTTGAATTCGTTGAATTCTTGAGATATCTTTTGGGTTACTGCTTGGAATTCTAATTCGATTTTATTTGCTATCCAGATTCTGAATTTGATTTCTGACATCTCAGCTATTTGTTTATGCATGGGATCTTGTGTTGTGTGTACCCCATTGCTCCTTGAGGGAGTTGATCTACTTTGATTATCGATTTTGCCAGAATTTTTCTGTTGATTTCACCTCATGATTGTTTTTCACTGTTGCCTCTGGCCATCCTCAGAGTTGAGGAGGTGTCTCTCCAAGATTAGACCCCAGCAGGATCACTCTATTGTTACTGGATCTTTGTAGGGAGTGACCCTGTGTAGCTCCTCTGTGGCTTCCCCAGCTAGGTAGTTCTGGTTGTGGGAGCAGCTCCGCAGTGTGACACACTCAGATCCAGCAACAGGGCGGGAGGTGGTGCGCACTGTTCTGGGAGTGCCTTGCACCTAGTGAGTTTGACACAGAGAGCCCAAGGCTCCAGCAGTCTCTGGCCAGGAGAAAGGCTCTGTGCAGAGGCAGGGAGGACTCCAGGGGGCACGCGGCTACCAGTGTCCCTGCCCAGACGAGTGGGCTGGTGTGTAGGCAGAGAAGGTACAGGAGGGAGGGACGATGCAGGGTTTTGCGGTTCCTGCAGTTCCTGGTCAGGGTATGTGGAGGCCCGGCGGGCGCAGCTCTTATGGAGGTCTGGGCGGTGCCAAGCCCAGGAGTTTGAGATTGGTATGAGCTGTGACACCACGGCACTCTACCCAGGGCAACAGCCCGAGGCTCCAGTGTGCCAAAAATGGTCTCACTCTGCCCCTGAGTGTTAAGGCTGTAAGAAAGCTCAGTCCCCGCCTTTAGGCTGCTCAGTCACTAGGTTAATAACTCCTGCCTGATCCTTGCTCTGTGAGCCTGAGGGCAGAGCTTGCCAGGGCAGTTCTCTCCCAATGGCTCCCTGTAGCCCACAGCCGAATACTATTAGCTCTGTCCGGCTCAGCGGCTCAGTCTGGGGCCCTAGACAATGCCCCAAGATCTCCGCACTCCTGCTCAAGCTCTCCCCAAGGCAGTTCAACTGAGTACTAAGTCCAAAAACACCGAAACAGTTCACAGGTAAGGCCTTTCTGGTTTGCAGTCTCACTGCTGCTTGTACTTACAGTTGCTGGTGGGATTAGGTCGATCAAACACATGCAACCACTTGCCAGTTTTCCACTATTTTTGTCCTCCTCTTGGGGTCCAGATGTCCCTTGCTGACTCCCTGTATCCTCAAAGGGATGATTATAGGCAGATCCCACCAGCCAGAGATGCCTGGAGTCTTATCTCCCCAGACTCACCATGCCCAGTTGCAGGGAAGCTGTTACTCGGCTGCCATCTTGCCTGCTCCCTGATTTTTATCATCTAGCTATTTCAAAGATTGTGTCAGCCTTTAGTTCCCTATGTTAAACAAATCTCTTCATTTAGACTGCCTAGAGATGTTTCTGTTTTCCTGACTGTAAACCTTGATGTTTCTTCTTGCAACCTTCTACTTTCAAACAATTTGTATCCTTATGTTTTAGAGTCATCTCTTATAAAAAATAATATACAGAAGAACCTCCATGTTTGACCACCTCCCTTTAGTTGAGCTAGTTTTCATAGACTGGACGTGCACCACATGTACATGCTGGTACAGTAGGCCTAATTCCTTATGTTGACCACCTCTATATGTTGACCAGTTTGTTACAGTTCCTTGGGTGGTCAACTTAAAGAGGTTCTATTGTAATTAAATATCTCTCTATCTTTAATTCTTAAAGAATCATTTAGTTCATTTACATTTTTTTTATTAAATCATAACTGTATACATTGATATGATCATGGGGCATCATACACTCGCTTCATAAACCATTTGACAAATTTTTATCACAGTGGTTAACATAGCCTTTCCGGCGTTATCTCAGTTACTGTGCCAAAACATTTACATTCTACATTTACCAAGTTTCGCAAATAACCCTGTAAGATGAACCACAGGTGTGATCCCACCGATTCCCCTCCCTCTATCTACCCCCCCTCCCTTTCCCACTTCCCCCTATTGTTAAGTTGTAACTGGGTTATAGCTTTCATATGAGAGTCCCAAATGAGTTTCATAGTAGGGCTGTGTACATTGGGTACTTTTTCTTCCATTCTTGAGATACTTTACTAAGAAGAATATGTTCCAGCTCCATCCATGTAAACATGAAAGAGGTAAAGTCTCCATCTTTCTTTAAGGCTGCATAGTATTCCATGGTATACATATACCACAATTTATTAATCCATTCGTGGATCGATGGGCACTTGGGCTTTTTCCATGACTTAGCTATTATGAATTGGGCTGCAATAAACATTCTGGTACAAATATCTTTGTTATGTTGTGATTTTTGGTCTTCTGGGTATATGCCCAGCAGAGGAATTACAGGATTGATGGCAGATCTATTTTTAGATCTCTGAGTGTTCTCCATATATCTTTCCAAAAGGAATGTATTAATTTGCATTCCCACCAGCAGTGCAGAAGTGTTCCCTTTTCTGCGCATCCACGCCAACATCTCTGGTCTTGAGATTTTGTGATATAGGCTAGTCTCATTGGAGTTAGATGATATCTCAAAGTAGTTTTGATTTGCATTTCTCTGATGATTAAAGATGATGAGCATTTTTTCATATGTCTGAAGGCCATGCGCCTGTCTTCTTCGGAGAAGTTTCTCTTCAAATCCCTTGCCCAGCCTGCGATGGGATCCCTTGTTTTTTTCTTGCTGATGCGTTTGAGTTCTCTGTGGATTCTGGTTATTAAACCTTTGTCAGAGATATACCCTGCAAATATCTTCTCCCATTCTGAGGGCTGTCTGCTTGCTTTGCTTACTGTGTTCTTAGCTGTGCAGAAGCTTTTTAGTTTGATCAAGTCCCAGTAGTGTATTTTTGAAGCTGCTTCAATTGCCCGGGGTGTTCTCCTCATGAAATACTCACCCAGACCAATTTCTTCAAGGGTTTTCCCTGTGTTCTCCTCTAGTATTTTTATAGTTTCATGTCTTAAGTTTAAACCTTTAATCCAATGAGAGTCTATCTTAGTTAATGGTGAAAGGTGTGGGTCCAATTTCAGTCTTCTGCAGGTTGCCAGCCAGTTCACCCAGCACCATTTGTTAAATAGGGAATCTTTTCCCCACTGAATGTTTTTAATTGGCTTGTCAAAAATCAAATAGCGGTAAGTAGCTGGATTCATCTCTTGGTTCTCTTTCTGTTCCAGATATCTACTTCTCTGTTTTTGTGCCAATACCATGCTGTTTTGATCACTATCGATTTGTAGTAAAGTCTGAGGTCTGGTAGTGTGATTCCTCCTGTTTTGTTTTTATTTCTGAGTAATGTCTTGGCTATTCGAGGTTTTTTCTGATTCCATGTAAAACGAAGTAATGTTTTTTCAAGATCTTTAAAATATGACAGTGGAGCTTTAATAGGGAGTGCGTTGAAATTATATATTGCTTTGGGTAGTATGGACATTTTGATAATGTTGATTCTTCCCAGCCATGAGCATGGTATGTTTTTCCATTTGTTAACATTTTCAGCTATTTCTTTTCTTAGAGTTTCATAGTTCTCTTTATAGAGATCTTTCACGTCTTTTGTTAGGTAAATTCCCAAATATTTCATCTTCTTTGGCACTACTGTGAATGGGATAGAGTCCTTAACTGTTTTTTCAACTTGACTGTTGTTGGTGTATATAAAGGCTACCAATTTATGGATGTTGATTTTGTAACCTGAGATGCTGCTGTATTCCTTGATCACTTCTAGGAGTTTTGTAGTAGAGTCCCTAGTGTTTTCCAGATACACAATCATATCATCTGCGAAGAGCGACAGTTTGATCTCTTCTGACCCTATATGGATACCCTTGATCGCCTTTTCTTCCCTAATTGCGGTGGCTAAAACTTCCATTACAATGTTGAAAAGCAATGGAGACAATGGGCAGCCTTGTCTGGTTCCTGATCTGAGTGGAAATGATTCCAATTTAACTCCGTTCAATATGACATTGGCTGTGGGTTTGCTGTAAATGGCCTCTATCAGTTTAAGAAAAGTTCCTTCTAGACCAGTTTTCTTGAGTGTTCTGATCATGAAGGGATGCTGGATATTATCAAAAGCTTTTTCTGCATCAATTGAGAGAATCATATGGTCTTTGTTTTTTAATTTGTTTATGTGGTGAATTACATTTATAGATTTATGTATATTGAACCAGCCTTGAGACCCTGGGATAAAACCAACTTGGTCATGATGTATAATTTGTTTGATGTGTTGCTGGATTCTGTTTGTTAGGATCTTGTTGAATATTTTTGCATCTATATTCATTAGTGATATTGGTCTATAATTTTCTTTTCTTGTTGGGTCTTTTCCTGGTTTGGGGATCAGGGTGATGTTTGCTTCATAGAACGTGTTGGGTAGTCTTCCTTCTTTTTCTACCTTTTGGAACAGGTTGAGTAATATAGGTACTAATTCCTCTTTAAAGGTTTGGTAGAATTCTGACGTGAAACCATCTGGTCCCGGGCTTTTCTTTTTTAGGGAGGTTTTGTATAGTTGATGCTATTTCTGAACTTGATATGGGTCTGTTCAACATTTCCACTTGATTCTGGTTAAGTCTTGGAAGGTGGCGTGCTTCCAAGTATCGGTCAATTTCCTTCAGATTTTCATATTTCTGAGAATAAAGTTTCTTGTAATATTCATTAAGGATTTTTTGGATTTCTGATGAGTCTGTTGTTATTTCGTCTTTGTTGTTTCTGATTGATGAGATTAGAGATTTTACTCTTTTTTTCCTGATTAGGTTGGCCAGAGGTTTATCTATTTTATTGACCTTTTCAAAAAACCAGCTTTTTGATTTATTGGTCTGTTGTATTATTCTTTTGTTTTCAATTTCATTTAATTCTGCTCTAATTTTGGTTATTTCTTTTCTTCTACTGGGTTTGGGGTTGGAATGTTCTTCCTTTTCCAGTTGCGTGAGATGTCCCATTAAGTTGTTAACTTCCTCTCTTTCCGTTCTCTTGAGGAAGGCTTGCAGTGCTATAAATTTCCCTCTTAGAACTGCCTTTGCGGTGTCCCAGAGGTTCTGATAGTTTGTGTCTTCATTGTCGTTTTGTTCCAAAAAATTGGCGATTTATTTCTTAATCTCATCTCTGACCCAGCTATCATTCAGCATAAGGTTATTTAACTTCCATGTTTTTGTATGGGTATGCAGATTCCTGTTGTTACTCAATTCAAGTTTTATTCCATGATGGTCCGAGAAGATGCATGGAATAATTTCTATTCCTTTAAATTTACTGAGGTTAGACTTGTGACCTAAAATGTGGTCAATTTTGGAGTAAGTTCCGTGGGCTGATGAGAAGTATGTGTATTCAGTTTTGTTGGGATGAAATGTTCTGTAGATGTCTGCTAAATCTAAATATTGGATGGTTAGGTTTAAATCTAAGATTTCTTTGCTCAGCTTCTTGCTGGAGGATCGATCCAACACTACCAAGGGAGTGTTGTAATCTCCGACGATTATGGAGCTGGAGGAAATCAAGTTACTCATGTCTGTTAGAGTTTCTCTTATAAATTGAGGTGCATTCTGGTTGGGTGCATAGATATTGATAATTGAGATCTCATCATATTGAATATTACCCTTAACAAATATGAAGTGACCATTCTTGTCCTTCCTTACTTTTGATGGTTTAAAGCCTACTGTAGCTGCAAATAAAATTGCAACACCTGCTTTTTTCTGATTACCATTTGCCTGAAATGTGGATGACCATCCTTTCATCCTGAGTCTGTATTTGTCTTTTAAGTTGAGATGTGACTCTTGTATGCAACAAATATCTGGCTTGAGTTTTTGTATCCAGTCAGCTAACCTATGCCTCTTTAGAGGACAGTTTAAGCCATTCACATTGATGGAGAGTATTGATAAGTCTGGTGGAAATTTGGGTATCGAGTTTTTCAAAGGTCCAGTGGACATTTTTAATCCTTTCGCCAGTGTGGAAGTTGGAGTTTGATCCGAAGTTTCTGAGTGAGTTTACTTTTGTGGTATAGGATTGGGTTGGTCATTGTGGAGGATAGGTCTGAGAATATCCTGAAGAGCTGGTTTACTTATGGCAAATTTTTTCAACATATGAATGTAATTGAAACATTTAATTTCTCCATCACAGATGAAACTCAGTTTAGCTGGATACAAGATCCTGGGTTGAAAGTTTTTTTGCTTTAGGAGATTAAAAGTTGATGACCAGCCTCTTCTGGCTTGAAAAGTTTCAGCAGAGAGATCTGCAGTTATTCTAATGTTCTTACCTTTGTACGTTATAGTTTTCTTTCGCCGGGCTGCTTTGAGAATCTTCTCTTTCATGTTAACTTTAGTGAAGCTAATTATGATATGTCTGGGGGATGACTTATTGGGGTTGAATCGTGCTGGGGTTCTGAAGCTGTCTGCTATCTGAATTTCAGATTCTCTAGGCATGTCTGGAAAATTTTTTTTCATAATTTCATGCAGAAGGGCCTCTGTGCCCTCGGAGGCCACTTCATCGTTCTCAGAAATCCCTATAATTCTTATGTTGCTTTTTTTCTAATTATCTGAGAGTTCTCTGAGTGAGTGATCCGTTTTTGCTCTCCATTTCTCTTCCTCTTTGAGAGATCGGGAGCGTTCGAAGACTTTATCTTCAATGTCAGAAATCCTTTCTTCTGCTTGCTCCATTCTGTTACTGAGGGATTCTACTGTATTTTTCATATCTTTGAGGGCTGTAAGTTCTTGCTTCAGTGTGTCTAAGTCTTTGGTGGTTTTGTCTTTAAATTCATTAAATTCTTGAGACAACTTTTGAATTTCTCCTCGAATTCCTAATTCCATTTTATTAATCTTGTCTGCAATCCAAATTCTGAATTCGATTTCTGACATCTCAGCCATTCTGTTTATGAATGGGATCTTCAATCACATCTGCCGTATCTTTTCTTGGGGGGGTTGATCTATTCTGGTTATTCATGTTACCAGAGTTTTTCCGCTGATTCCGCCCCATGGTTATTTTACTCCCTTTGGTTTTTCCCCTGGGGTTTTATTGAGGGCCCGTACAGTGTTGTGGCCTGAGAAACTGGGGCCCTGTCTGGTGTGGTGGAGCAAAGTGGTTCTGTCTTGTTTTCAGCTGGTTTCTGTTCGATCCTATTGCAACTTCTACTCTGGCTTGAAGTCTCAGCTGTGTGGAAAAATCAGCAATTACGTCACCCCGCCTGCCCACCTCTGGCCCCAGTTGGAAAAGGAGAATCAAACCTTCCTACAACCGCACACCCAGGGCACCGCCTGAAAAGTCCTCAGTCTATTAGCCCAGTTCGAAAGGTCCAAATCAACTGTCTCAATCGGCACTTGTCTCGGGTGGGAGAGTTCAAGAGGTCTCTGGGAACTGGATCACAGGGGCCTGGTGACTCCTCTGACATGGCTCACCCCAGTGCAGCATGGAGTCAGGAGGAGCCACCCAGCAAATAGAGCATTCTAGGAAGGTTGACGTCTCCTTCCCCACTTTGCCCCTCCGTCGGACCAAGTCACTGGTATCTCTGCAGATGGCTAACCCAGTTGCCTGCAGTGAACAGACACTCCAGGGGTTTGCACCTGCCTGAATCGCAAGGAAGTCTGCCAGGCCCCCACAGACTGCCGCTATCTAGCAGGAGGAGATGGGGCCTGACATCTTTGTGTGTTTGATGCAGGTGATGGGAAGGAGGTGTTCACTCAGGTTTAGCCCCGTCCCTGATGGATGCTGCTAACAGAACAGAACAGAACAGACAACTTTGCGGGGTTCTGTCTCTGTTCCTGCTGAAATCGCCTACAGAAGACGGGCTGTTCTGAGTTCAAACGTCTTTGCTGCTGGAGGTTTGCGTCCGATCACCTCTCTGGGTCGGCCCCGCCCTGGAAGCTTCCCTGGTTTGTGAGCAGTGTCAGGAAATCCCCCGCTCACCGGTGGCCTCCTCTGGTTGCCCAGGGAGACAGGGGGTGTGGCCTCAGAATATCCAGAAGTGAGCGTTCTGCTGTTAAAGAAAAAAACGGCTGTTGATCTACCTCCAGGGAACTGCTGCTCTGGTGTGGGCACTCAGGCGACCCTTTTCTCCTCTGTCTCACGCCCCAGAGTCAGCACTGAGTGGCCGCAGTTTATGCTGGGTCCACACCCCTCAAGAGATTCCCCAAGAATCAGAACTCTTGTTGGATAGGCCCCCAGACCCCGATTGGGATTGGGGGGGAAGCTAGAGTTTCATTCAGTTTTACGCAACAATACGGCCCAGGGAGGGCTCCTGCGCTGCACCGCAGGGAAGTGCTGCCAAGGCTTGATTTCCCCTCAGCAGAGTGCCCTCTCCTCGCTCACGTGTCCCAGAGTCAGCGCTGACCTGACGCAGCTCGGGCACTGTGCACTCCCCTCGAGAAATCACCCAAGGATCCAGACTCCTGGGGGATAGGCCCTCAGACCCCGAGTGAGAGTAGGGGCTCTCAGTTCTCAGTGGGGAAGCTAGAGTCTTATTCAGTCTTGTGCCCCGTAATGTTGCCCGGGGAGGGTTGCTGCACTGCACCGCAGGGAAGTGCTGCCGAGGTGTTACTCCCCTTCAGCCGGGTGCCCTCTCCTCACTCGCGCGCCTCAGAGTCAATGCTGACCAGTCGCAACTCAGGGACTGTCCACTCCCCTTGAGAAATCACCCAAGGATCCAAACTCCTGGGGGACAGGCCTCCAGACCTCAGTGGACGGGAGGGGAGCGCCGGGGGATTCAGGGTTGCCAGCAAAGGATTCCCAAAGTGTTATTCAGTTTTATACCTGGCAGGAGAACGCCACGGAACCCCAGTAGGGGAGGTAGGTCCAGTTTTTAGAAGGTCTCTCCCTGGAGTGTAGTGGGAGGGCCTTTAATTTCTGCCCACTTGTTCAATTGTGGGGCTCTTGAGCCGGTCTCATGGGGGAGGGGGACTCCCGTCCGCTTGGTGGTGGATTTTGTACATTTTGTTTGCATCCTTGTGATCACAGCTTGCCTCAGCGGTGTTGATGTGCGTTCTTCAACCTTCTCTCTTGGTGAGGCTCAAGTCCACCAGGATACTTACTAAATTCCTGTCCCTTAACTCTCCTTCTGGACGGGAGCCTCTGTTGAAAGCTGGCTTCAGTCCGCCATCTTGTCTCCCTCTCCTACATTTTGTTTACGTATAAATTATTTGGTTTAAAAATTATTTGAGTTAATCTATGAACTTATTTTGTGCCTTCTATTTATTCTGCTTGTTCTGTTTTTCCCTTTCTCTCTTTTGGATTGATTACATATTCTTTCTTCTTCCATTTTCACTACCCTTGGTTAGTTTGTCAGGTTATATCCCGCATTTCTGTTCTGCTATTGATTGCCCCAGAAATTCAAGCACTCATTCCTACCTTATTGAAATGTAAAGTTATTCAGGAAACCCTCATCCTGAACCATATAAGCTCTTTAGAATTATTTATTTATTTATTTATTTATTGAGACAGAGCCGCAAGCTGTCCCCTGAGTAGAGTGCTATGACATCACAGCTCACAGCAACCTCCAACTTCTGGGCTCAAGCAATTCTCCTGCCTTCACCTCCCAAGTAGCTGGTACTACAGGCACCTGCCACAATGCCTGGCTAGTTTTTCGTTGCAGCCGTCATTGTTTGGTGGGCCTGGGCTAGATTTGAACCCACCAGCTCAGGTGTATGTGGCTGGTGCCTTAGCTGCTTGAGACACGGGCGCCAAGCCTCTTTAGAACCTTTTAACTATATTTACTTCTCCCAAACTTACATATAGCATATTATTACTGTTATTTATTTCAAGTCTATCTTAAACTCATAGGTCATAATTCTTATGATAAAGTCATTATATTCTGTCTTACTTTCACATCTTCCATCTGGGCTCAAATTTCTAATAAATCTTTTAGTATTTTCTACCATGAGGACCTACTAATAGTAAATTATCAGATTTTCTTTTCTTTCATTAATCTGAAAATGGGATGGGATTTTTTGCCCTCATTTTTTGACTCTTCATGGAAAATGTACTACATTTCCACATATGGCATACAAATGCAGAAATAATCTCAATTCTAAAGAGCTCTGCAAAATGTGGTTTGCTTGACCCCAAAGGGTATAAGGATGTTGAAGAGATCCAGGAGTTCTGGTGATGCTGTGGGCCTCCCACAGAATGTCTTTATCTTCCCACCAGATGGGAAGAACTTGAGCTCTTCATCTTCAGAAGACTTGAAGGAGTGGAGCTGAAGAATGTTTCCAGAAAGACCTAATTAAATTTTTCTACTAGCAAGTATATATGTGCTATTACAAATTATATCATATTGTCTATGAACCTCTATTATTTTAATTTCAGGTTAATTTGAGGCTACAAGGAATTAGGTTACAGTGTTTGCATTTGTTAGGTATAGTCCCTGTCGTAGTTGTGTCCCGCCCTTTGGAGATGTGCCATATACTCCCACATTGTGCCCATTAAGTGGGAGCACACCAGTCCTCCTCCTTATTCTCTGAATCTCTATTTAAAAAAACCTGGCTGGGTTTAGTGGCACATGCCTGTAATCCTAGTGCTCTGGGAGGACCACAGTAGGTGGTGGATTGCCTGAGCTCACAGGTTCAACACCAGTCTGAGCCACAGCATCTCTAAAAATAGCCGGGCGTTGTGGCAGGTGCCTGTAGTCCTAGCTACTTGGGAGGCTGAAATAAGAGAATCACTTAAGCCTGAGAGTTTGAGGTTGCTATGAGCTGTGATGCCACGGCACTCCACTGAGGGCAACAAAGTGGGACTCTTGTCTCAAAAAAAAAAAATTCATTTTGAGTAATTGTTCTGCATTCTTACTATATTAACAGTTTATCATTGCACAATATATGTAGTCCTGTGTTCTCCATAGGTTCTCAGATGACCAAGATCAGAACTAAACTTCTCTACCACCAGTAGATCTCATATATCCTACTACAGATACACACTGTGCAAAAGACATGTCTTTATATTCACAATGACTCTGAAATATAACATCTCTCAAGCACAATAGGTCATACAAAACAAACATTTGGCAAAGAAAATGCTTCAGAAAAGATAGTGAAACATTATTTGGATAACAGAACCATGCCATCATTTCATTTAACAGAAAAAATATGTCTTTCCTAATATTCATCAAGATGGGTGGCAATGTGATGGAGATAAATATTTTATTCCCTCCATGTATATTAATACACAACCATACAGTTTTAATAGCTAATAAATATTTAAATAAGTAGCAGTAGGGTTTAAAAGCATATGAACAAGGTTACCATTGGGACTAAGACATAAAACCAGCATTATATATCACAAGCATTGTCCCTTGTTTGCAAACCTTTGTCAGGATTTTAGATGTCCCAAAACATCTTTTTTTTTTTTTCCAAAACATCTTAAGGAACATGGCAAAAATAAAAGTTGTTTTTTTCAATGAAAAATGATGATTCATATTTCAAAACTGAAGTTTTACCATAAGAAATGAAATTAGATATAGGGATTGAGGAGCAGCCAAAAATGACTCCTAGAATTTTGTTTTATGTATTTTTTTTTTCTGGTTTGAGCAAGTGATTGGCATTGTGCACTCAGATGAGGAGGCCCTGGAAGTGGGGCAGGCTTGTAGGGGAGAGCTGAGTGCGAATTCAGTGTGGAACATGGTGAGCTTGAGATGCTTACTGAGACATTTGGAGAGAGAGGAAAGGTAGGCAACTAGATGTGTAATCTGACATTAGGTGAAGCCTGAGTTCAGAGATAAATTTAAGGGTGCAGTATCACATAGATGGTAGTTGATACCATGGAAATGTCCATCATATAGGGATGAAATGTAGATCAGGAAGAGAAGACAGCCTAAGGAAATGCCCGAGGAGACTGAACATTTAATGGAGAAGCAGCTCCCTAGCACAGGAGGCTAACAAAATTTCTTCCTTACTCAGACTACTCATACAAAGAATTCCCATAATGCCTATACTCATATTCCCCAAATGTTAACATTTTACCCCATTTGCTTTCTTATTTTCTCTCTATAAATACCCATTATTCTCCAAACTATTTGAAAGTAAGTTGTAGACATGATGTCTCTTTATCCCTCCATATCTAATACATATTTTCTAAAACCAAGGACACTTTCTTCAGTATTCTTGTCAGTATAATCACCAACATCAGGAAATTAACATTGATATGATGCTATCAGACAATACAGTACAGTCTATATCAGATTTCACCAGTTGTCTTAGTAATGTCCTGTATAGCAAATGAAAATGCCTGAGCAGGCAGTGCATTCAGTGGCCACATCTCTTGAGGCAGAAGAGGGTCTTTAGCTGTGACAAAAGGGCTGCTACTCAAATGCTCTCTAACTTATGAGAATTTCAGCCAAAATTTTCTAATGAAAGAAGATGCCGGCACGGTGGCTTACACCTGTAGTCCCAGTACTTTGGGAAGCTAAGGAGAGAGGATCACTTGAGGCCAGGAGTTCGAGGTTGCAGCGTGCTGTGATTGTGCCACTGCACTCTAGCCTGGATGACTGGGTGATGGAGCGGGACCTTGTCTCTCTCTCTCTCTTTTTTTTTTTTGAGACAAAATCTCACTCTGTAGCCCAAGCTAGACTGCCATGGCATCAGTCTAGCTCACAGCACCTCAAACTCTTGGGCCCAAGCAATCCTCCTGCCTCAGCCTCCCAAGTAGCTGGGACTATAGGTGTCTGCCATAATACCCAGCTAACTTTTTCTATTTTTAGTAGAGACAGGGTCTCACTCTTGCTCAGGCTGGTCTCGAATTCTTTCCACCTCAGCGTCCCAGAGTGCTAGGATTATAGGTATAAGCCACACCACCTGGCCAAGACCTTGTCTCTTAAAAAAAAAAAAGAGAAAGAAAGAAAAAGATGTGAAGGCCCTTTAGGAGCTGTGATTCACTGACAGCATAGTAGACCTTAGGCTGGTGGGAAAGCAGTGATCCTTGAGAGATACCTCTTCCCTGAGTCAGGAAATCCCTGTAGTGAATGAATTAGCTGTAGTAAAAGCAGGGAGAAGCCAGCAGCATGAAGCTGGGAGAGCCCCAGAAAATGACTATGCGACCCAGGGACATAGAAGGGGACATTTCATAGGTTTATTCTTCAAGAGACCAAATCCCAAGATCCAACAACTTGGGGAAGTATCTGTAGCCTGCCCAGAGAACTCTCCATTGGTGCCCCTTGGGTATGGTTTCTGCCAGAGCCACTGATGAGATGGTGGGGGAGAAAGTGTCCCCCTCTTCAAAGTACTTCATGCCCCACCAAATATGCTGGTCTGCAATGGAGCCAAATGCAGTTCTTTTTGAAACAGCTGAGGAAATTCGAATATGGAATTTCAAATTTCAAATTTTAATTATTACAGATGATAGGGAGGGATTATTGCTAATTTTGTTGTATGTGGTAAAGGCATAGGGAATGTCCTTTTGTGGGGGAGTTTACCAAACTGTTCTCTCTACCTCTGTATAGTTTGAAGATTTTCAGATGAAAGAAGAAAAAAAGAAATAATAGGTCACATTCCCAGAGTTCAGGTTGAAGGACAATATGAATGGTACAACATGGCATCATAGCCCAAATCATCCTTGGGTGCATCAGTTGGGCATTATCCCTGTGGCTCTTTCACCTCAGGTTGGGCTCCTGGATCCCCAAAGCTGGGGAACAGCCTTGGTTCAAGGGCACTGGGCCTTGTGCTGACCATAAGTTAGTTCCCCACCATCTTGCCACTGTTTCTCCCAGGAAGCTTCTTGAAATGTCAGGCAAACACAAGTTCTGAGGGGCTTGTCTGGCCTCCAGAGTTCTTTGGGTGGGTACACAGATTCTTTCAATCCCCTAGGACCCTTGACTGCACCACACAGCCATTTATAACAGCTTTCAGCTCTCACTTGCTATTTGAATCCTAATTCATATGTCAGCCCAGGATAGCATGCTGAGCAGGCCCGTGGCAAGCTCATGCCATCTGCATCAGTATTTTCCTCCATCATTTTGACAGTTAAGAGTTGGCAGTATTACAATTCAGACAGCACTCTGCGTTTGAAAGGAAAATTATGGTTTTTCAAAATGCAGCTGGGGTGCAAGTGAATAGGGTAAAGTTTCTGTGAAGACTTTTCCTCATTTTATGATATGAAAATAATAAAATGTAGATTCAGCATGTGATTCTTACTTTAAAAGAACAATCAAAAGGCACAGGGTTTGGGGGACAAAGGCAAACAAAAGCATTCTGTTCCACAGTAATGATTTTAATAAAAAGCAAAAAAAGCAAAACAATCATTTTTAAATGTTTTTCTCTCTGTTGGAGAATTTAACATTGTTATTGCCATATAAACCACTTGTAAAGGAGCTATTTTGGTGCCTAGTTAAGATATATTCTTTTCAGCACATTTTCATTTTGCCAGTTAGGCAGGAAAAACTACAGTTCACTTTCCTGGAGGAAACTTAGCTGAACTACTTGGCCACAGGTGAGACTGAACCTTACAAAACACTCCATCAGTTTAGGAGCAAAGTAAACAAATGTCTCGTGCATGAAAAACACAAAAGCAAGATAAAACAAGAAGAGAAGCAGTGTTTTCGAATGTTTTTCTTTTGCTTCAAGTCAGTTGTGCACACTATACTTGGACACTTGCTTCTAAGAAATGTATCCCAAAGGCTGCCTCTCTGGAACAAAGATGTTTCAATGCTTATATGTATCCATTTCTTTTCTCTATCCCCCTGTGGCAGTAGTGTGCTGATAAATGTTTAACAACCAGCTCCAGGGGTGGAGAGGACTTGATATGTAGTGTTTGCCCATCACTGTGGTGTAAATACTCCACCATGGATGGTTCCAAGCTACCAATGTGATAATAGTGGAATGGTGGATTTGGAGAAGAGATGCACACTAGTGCACCGTTATGTAGTATTTCCACCATACAAATATAATAGATGTCAGGAACTCCAAGAATATAGATAATATGCTGGGCACAGTGGCTTACACCTGTAATCCTCACACTCTGGGAGGCCAAGGTGGGTGGACTGCCTGAGCTCAAGAGTTTGAGACCAGCCTGAGCTAGAGTATGACCCCATCTCTAACAATAGCCAGGCATTGTGGTAGATGCCTGTAGTCCCAGCTACTTGTAAGGCTGAGGCAAAGGGCATCACTTAGGCCCAAGAGTGTGAGGTTGCTGTGAGCTATGATGCCATGGCACTCTACCAAGGGTGACAAAGTGAGACTCTGTCTCAAAAACAACAAACAAAAGCCATAGATAATAGTAAAAATAATTAGCAAGTGATGATTTTTGAGTATTTCTTTAACCTGTTTTTAATAAACTTAAATTGTGAATTTATATAATTTAATCTACTGGGTGTCCCAAAGGTCTCCATACATAGGAAAAATTAACAAACTGGCATAACTACAGATATCTTGGAACATGTTTGATCAGTGGAAGAAAAGACTTGGTGTATGTATAGAAAGAGGTGGCTCACACATAGAGAATATTTTGTAAATATTTTGTAAAATTTTGTAATGAATGTTTTGTTAAGTAAAGGTATAGTTAGCTACAATTTCCCTTTTTTTCCCCTGCGTATGGTGACTTTTGGGACATCCTATATAATGGTCACAATGGCTGTTAACATCCAGCTCATAACATACCTGAAAATTTAACAGTCCCTTCACGGGCTGGTACATGCCAGCTCTCACATACCACTGGAGTTCGAGTTAGGACAAAACAAACCAGGCACCTGATTAGTCTTACCTCCACAGAGACCTGTATTAGCTCTGTAGAGTGATTAAGGGCCCAAGCTCTCCCTTCCCAGGAGACGGGTGTTCTGGGAGTCCCACTCAGGATGGGCCCTGGGCAGCAGAATTTGAGCTGCTTTATTGGTTAGTTCCATCCATGTCAGGGCTGTCTTCCTTACCAAATCCAGATGGTGCTCTCGGACTTTCAGAGTTCCCCACATAGGCTACCTCCCCCCCCACCCCTTACCCTCTGTTTGGCAGGTTTAATTCGTCCCTGGCACTGCCTCCTTCTACTTGATGCAAAGCCAGCAAACCTAATACCAAGAAGAGCCAAAAAAACCCAGGGGATAAATCATCCAAGGTCACACTGCTCGTCAGCTTTCCAGCCTCCCATTTGTCCGAGGCAGCCTTTCCTTTGGGCTTTTTGTAAGCTAAGTACATCCATTAGGTCTGGCACTACAGCATCACAGAATCCCAAGGATGGATGGGACTTTCCAGATGTTAAGCCTGAACCTCAGCATGCTTGAGCTGCTGCCAGCCCTGCCCCCAGCAACTCTCCCCCAGCTGTAAAGCTGCTGTCCGCTGGCTTTTATCCCTTGGCACCAAGCCACAGTCACAGGAAGGCAGGCACTGTTTGTGACTGCTGGCTGTGAAAGGAAGCTGCAGAATGCCTGGCATGTGGCTAAGTGCTACACATTCAAGCTTGCATCCATTACACTTCTAGGTGAAAAAACTAAGGTTTAGCAAAATGAAGGGACTGCTCCTACATCACACAAGCTTTAAGTTACCTGAGTCAGGATTTGTTTGATGTGTTTTTTTTTTTCTTTGAGACAGTCTTACTCTTTTGCCCTGGGTAAAGTGCCCTGGCATCACAGCTCACAGCAACCTCGAACTCTTGGGCTCAAGTAATCACCCTTCCTCAGCATCTTGGGTAGCTTGGGACTATTAGGCACCTGCCACTGTGCCTGGCTAGTTTTTCTATTCTTTTTAGAGACAGTGTCATGGTGTCTCACTCTTGCTCAGGATGCTCTTGAACTCCTGAGCTCAAGCAATCCACCTGCCTCAGACTTCCAGAGTTCTGGGATTATAGGTGTGAGCCATTGCAGTTGGCCTGAGTCAGAATTTGAGCAGGATCTGACTCAGACTGGTGCCATTCACCTTAGTACACATCGTCTTCCATAGGCGTGCCCCTGATAGCAAGTAGTGAATATGGCTGTTGTGATGCCTGGCTTGTGTAGTGGTAATGAAAAATATATCACCTTTAGAGACGGCATTCCACATTCTCCTTGAGGAGGGGAAAATGCCTTTAATAAGCCACCCATGATAAAAGGTGAAATCGTGATGGTAAGGGTGTTGGCAGGAATCAAATTAAGAAAAACAATGACTACATTGCTATATCTAAGAACATAAATGAGTTTGGTTGCCCCATGGAAGGGAGACAGGGACCACATGGGATGGAAGGTGAGTGGGGATTACTCAAGAGTAATCAAGAAGAACATTCGATGAATGGGGCATCATGCAGCATCTGCCATTCCCTCCCACATCACAAAGACACACTCAGGAGCGCACACACACTCGCTCATTTGAGTTTTGCTGTATGTCCGAGTGGGAGAGGGAACTGAGCTCCATGTTTCAACTGAGGCAATGCAGGGATGAGACAACACTGTTGCTTAAAATGAGGTAGCAGAATTCCAGAGTCAGCAGTGGCTAAAAAAATATTAAGTCCCTTAGAAATCACAGAAATCCAGGGGCTCCAAACCAGGGGCCAGAGTTATTAGACCTGTTTGGATCTAAAGAGGGAGGGGAAAAAAAGGAAAAAAAAAAAAAAAAGGGGGAGGGAGTCCTCAGCAGATATTTAGACTACAGCAAGGAAGGATCTGTGCATCACGTCTGGCTACAAGACAGACACACTATGGAATGAAAGTGGGCGAAAACTTTGGGCCTTATTGCTGATCACAATGGAGCATGTGCATCAAATAGGTTACCTTCTCAGGTGTGCAAACCTTCAGCCTCCAGGACATTTGCAGTGAAGGAATTATCAGCCAAATTGGTGCCAAAGAGGTCTCTGGTCAGCTTGGCATGGCTTCTCCCTCACTGAGGATGTGGGGCAATAGAATGGTCTTGGATGGTGTAAAGATAGTGCAGGCCACGAGCCAGGTCACATCAGGGAGCTCTGATCCGTGCCTTTGGGGCTCACATCATCCTAGTGCTGAACCTTTGAAAGCTGGCACATCAACACCATGCTGATCCAGAACAGAGGCTCATCAGAAGAGAAATGGGCAGAGGGTGGGCGCAGGATGGCAGTGAGCATGGGCTGCATTGGAGGAAGGGAGCCGCCTCTGGCAGCGGGCTAAATCCAGCCTTGCTACTGACTGGCTATGTGACTGTGGTCTCTGGGACCCAGATTCCTCTATTTATACAATTATTCAAAAAACATGGGACTGGTCTGGTTTGCAAAGTGCTATTATTCCTCTGGCCTCAAATCTGGCCCTGCAGAGAACTTTTTTAGTGAAACCTCACAGAGTGAAGCTAGCACACAGGAATGCAGGCACAGGGCTTGGGATGCTGCTCATTGGCACAGGAACTGCAACTGGGGAGGAAACTGAAGGGCTTGCAGGGTGGGGAACCTGCAGCCTTGGGGTCATGTGTGACCTTCTGGATCCTTGATTGTGGCCTTTTGACCGAATACAAATCTCTTTGAGGTTTGCTCCATGAGGTTTGGATTCAGCTGAGGGGCCACAATTGAGGATCTGGAGAGCCACATGTGGTCTGAGTCTGCAGGTTTTCCACCCCTGAACATTGGAATGGAGGCATAATCTAGTTTTAGGGAAGAGTAAAAGAAAATATCCCTAAGAAGGATGGTTTTCTGGGTAACACTTTAAAGTGACAATCTGTACTGATCTTGAGTCTCAGAGACAGCGTCAAAAATAGCAGCAGGTTTTCTATTAGGCTACAGTCAGAGAGAAAAGAACATGAACCTCAGGGACAGTGACAAAGGTGGCTGTTGTCAGGGCCCTTCCCCTGACATCTGCACAGACTAATGGCAAACAGAAGCCTCACCCCCAAGGTGCAAAAGAGAATATTAAGCTGAAGTGACCTGTTTGACAGATGCTGGATTTGCTCCCTGCCACGAATTCCTAAACTCACCTCATAGAGCCATGGCTCTGGGCTTTGCAATGCAGAGTGTTCTGGGTCCATTAACTTCTGGAAGCATCAGCTTTTACTCGGGTCATTTCGGAACCCCCAGCTAGCTGCTGAGATCTTCCTGAGATTTACATTCAGAGCATTCTCAAGTCCTCAGATGTAAAGAAGGCATGAGGCGACTCTCTCCAACTTCTTCAGGGTCAGTGAAATCCATGCATCTCATTATTTTTATACAGAATATCTTCAAAGACATCTACCCCTCATCAGTACATATTCATGATTCTTTTATTGCAACATCCCACAGAAGAGCCATTCTTTTCTCCTCACCACTGGAATTCCAAAATGATACCAATTTCTTGTTGCATTCTCAAACATATCCCAGACATTTCTCCTTCCCTTTCCTCCTCTCCCAGTTCCCTCTATCATGGAATCTTCTCTTATCTGGAAGCAGGGCATCTGCAATTGTGACACTAGTGGCTTATGATTCACTTATATTGCTTCTAAGACCCTAAAGATCTAAATGCTCCTTCTGGCACTCCCATACCCAATCAGACAGATAACATGAAGAAACTTCTCCCAAGTGCAGAATCATGTGTATTCTGAGTGACTGAACTAGCATTCAAGTTTTGACCAGTTTCAAGATGCTGCTATTATACAACAAGAAAACCATATACAGACACTGCAATCTATGTTACAAAGGAAGACTTAGTTGGTATACAAGAGTTGAAGGTTTCGGGTTATATGTATGCAATACATCCAGAAGGCTGTTTGAATACACTAAGAGCCTTACTACTTTCAGGGCTTAAGTTTACCTTGCTGGAAGTAAGGCTTCTGAAATGTTGCATTCCTTTTTCAAGACCCTGACCACTGTTTAGTGTGCTAACTCCAAGAATTTATGATTTTTTTTTAACTCCCTTAGAGGAGAGATGAGAAACTCTTATAAAACCAGATGTGAGAGGTGTTATAACACCACCTTCCATATAATGCATAGCCTCATTTATTAACTCACTCTAACCTCAAAGAACCCCAAGAGATAAACAGAATAGATATTTCCCCTATCTGAAGAATGGAAAAATGGAGGCACAGAGTTCACATGATTTGCACAAGGGCAATCCGCTGTTTAAGGGGATAGCCAGAATCAGGCTCTGGCCTTGAATCCTGTATTCTTTCCAGCAGGCCTTGTGGGCAGCTGTGACAAGTGTATCCCAGCCACCTGGCTGAGGCTTAGAGCCTATGGCCAGCTATAGTATGGGAAATCATGGAGGAGGGCTGGCTACGGTCCAGCTGTGGTCCAGCTTCCTCTACTTCTAGATAGATCTGGTTCCAGGCAGTGATTCCAATGACTACAGATGTCACTAACAGCTGGAAAATGGGCCTTCTTTGGCAAAGGAACCTGGACACACTCTCTAGCTGCTCTGCTCAGGATGAGATCGTGCTATTATAGATGCAGTGGGGAGATTAGACTTGCACTACGTAGTAGAAATGAGTGAATGCAGCTTCCAGAAGGTCATCACTTGATTCAGATGTTTACACAGAAGCATCTGACCAATTCCAGTGAGAATAAACCTAAAACTATCTTTCCTTTAAAGCCACCCTGAGTGGTAAAGATCAGGTACATGTCTTAACCTATGAAAAGGTGAAGTATTATCATTTTTCAACTGTACAAGACACATTACTGGGGTTACAGTTCAGTGGCATGCACCCTATGTTGGACTGCATTTAAATTACAACTGTGTGGTGTGACAGCTCCACTACTTGGCATCAAACATTTGTTAGTTGTACAACTGTTATTTGGTGAAATCTGGTTCTAACTACAATATTTTAAAGGCCAATTCCTGTTTAAATGTGTCATGAGAAAATGTAATAGTTTAACTTTATACCCATTTTACACTTACAGTAGAATAAATATAGGAATTTATGCACCCAAATGGGTGCTGTTGCCTTCAAAGTAGTCATCTTGGGCAAATGTATGCTTATTCCAATGAAGTTGACCCTATTCAGAACATTTCTAGAACCCTCTTTGTAAAGTATCGATTTGTAAGCTTCCTCAATGTTGGTGAATCTTTGTCTTTTAAGGATATATCTGTTTTTTGAAGAATGGGGTTTTTTTTCTGCAGGTTTTGGCCAGGGTTGGATTTGAACCTGCCACCTCTGGTATACTGGGCTGGCACCCTACTCCTTGAGCCACACGTGCCACCCAGAATGGTTTTTCTTTAAGACAGCCAAAGAGCATTAGAAAATAAGTCTGAAAAATAAAATGGGTAATAGTGCTCAGGAATACCTTAATGGGTATTGAGGAGTGGGACGGGGGGGGAGGGGGGGTGTAGGCAGATAAAAAACAAGGTCTATAAAAAAAAAAACAAGGTCTAAGTATAAAGTTGTGGGCCTCTTTTCTTGCATGGCTTCAAAGATAATTCTAAAGAATTCTAAGCGTTCTTGGCATGTGCAATATCACAGCTCAAGAGGATGATCTCCCAAGGAAATAATTCCAATTAGGCTAACTCTTGAGTGTGTATATTCTAGTGTATTTGGTTAAAAAGATAGCTTTGCTCATCCTTGGTCAGACTTCATATAAACAAAAATGGAAAACTCCATCTGTAAGATTTCTGCCAAGGGAGGGATCTCATCTACTGCTTGAAGAGTTAAAATGAAAAGCACTTGGTGTCATGTCTACATTAGCTCCCCCCCAAAATGTGCAATAAGTAATTTCTGATACCTGAGTCACCTCAGTTTGGAAAAATAGGTAAGGACAGGTCTCTGGATCCTGGATAAAAGTCAAGGGGATTGGAGTGTGTTTCCAATGGCTCTATCTATCCAATAGACCCACAACACCAACTCATACAAGAAAACCTCCTACACCTAAGTAGGACACAAAGTTTCATTAGAGGAGGGGAAGAATGATTATCTTCCAGTAGCTTTCTATGATTAAAAACCCACTGGCTTCTAGATGACAAGTGAACAGAGTCCACTGAAAAGTCCATGGTATTAGATTCTAGTGCATGCTTAAGAAATAGTGTGGCCACTAGCTCATTGAAGTGCATTTCCGGCTGAGGCCCAAGGCAGCAAAGGTGCAAGAAGCTGCTGGAGCTGATACTGGTTGAGGCAAGGCCTATAAATTCAGAGTGGGAAAGCAATTTGTAGAAAGCCCCAGATACAAAGCAGGACATTTGCCAACCACTGAAGTCAAAGAATGTTCAATCTCACTTTCTACAAAATGCTTCACTGAGAATGCTAATGAGGAAGCTCCCTAAAACACCATATCCTGAGTGTTGGAGAAATATAGTCAAGATGGTGATTGATGGGAGCAGAGACAGATCCTCTAATAGAGTTGGAACTGCATGTTCTCTGAGCATTGCACACACTTAATGAAGAACATATGACTGCAGTCACATTCCACCTCATCTGCACACGCCTCCATCTCATGGTGGCTTTTGAGTACAGGTATTTCCAAGAGCCATTTCAAGTTAATAGCTTCTACTGCTAAAAGTAAGAAGCAGCAGCGCCGTTGGTGCCTTAAAGTTAGCCATAATATCTAAGTGCTTGCAGCAAACATCAGTCTCAGATTCATCAGTCTGGATGTTGTTCTTGGTGAGTGTTTTTATATTTGTCTTTGTAAAAACCACAAAGCTAGGCCCTTTGCTTAAATCGTTAGAAAGAATGCTGAGTGCCCAGATGGGATTTCTAGTTTCTGTGCAAATGAAATCACGTTAGTCCAAATTTTATTCACTCAAAACTATGAGGGAAGCAGTAGGATTTGATTTAAATGCTGCCAAAAAGCAGGAATTCACTTAAGTTTTAATTCTGAAGCAATCCTGTTGTTAATGTTGTAGCCAGGCTCAGACAGCATGGGAGGAGGAGCCCCCATTGTGCTTGCTGAGGAATCCCGGATCTCTCCCAGTTCAGGCTCACTCTCACTAGAGGTAGACCCATTGTTGATGGTGTAGACGTTCTCTGCAACTCCCTGAGTTGAAGCGCAGCCATCTGGCTCGTTCTTCTCCCTGGGACTTGACAGTCCTGGGAGGACAGCCATCTTCCCAGTCTGTCTGTTTGGCAGCAAGGACATGGTATAGTCTGCAATGATCCCACCCACATCTAAGTTGCATGCCTGGTCGAAGGCTAGGAAGCCAACATTGGCATTTGCCTCACACACTACAAAGGAGCCATCATCCATGATAAGGAGATCAATGCCACAGAAGTCCATACCCAGGATGTTGGACACCTGAATAGCCAACTGCTTGCCTTGTTCTGTCAGCGGGCACATGACGCCCACACCACCTGTGGGGAAAGCAGAGTATAAAGGTGACCACAGATAATGACTAATAAGTCAAATGACTCTTCAAGGGAGAAAGAGGGGTCTGCTAAGGAGGGGCAGTAAGACAGGCTCAGTCATTGCTCATAAAAGGTCTGGATGGAAACCAGACCCTTTGGGAAAACAATATAATCATGTCTTATCTAGGGTCTTAAAAATGCTGATTTCCTCTGACCCAGCCATCCCGCTATCAAGGATACAATCTTATGTACAGAAAAAAAACATTTTAGGCACAAAGATGACAGTGTTATTTAAAATATTGGAAAATCACTTCACCTAGTACATAGTGGGCACTTCAATCAATAGTTGTTGAAATAAGAAATAAAAACTTATACTCTAAATATCTTATAATAGGATAAAACTATATTTTATAGCCATTAATAATAATGGTCATAGAGGCTGGGTGCGGTAGCTCACGCCTATAATCCTAGCACTCTGGGAGGCCAAGGCAGATGAATTGCTTGCGCTCAGGAGTTCAAGACCAGCCTGAGCAAGAGCAAGACCCTGTCTCTATTAAAAATAGAAAAACTGGGCAAGAGGATGGCTTGAGCCCAGGAGTTTGAGGTTGCTGTGAGCTATGGTGATGCCATAGCACTTTACCCAGAGTGACAGAGTGAGAGGCTATCTCAAAAAATAAAATAAGTGTTCATAGAGAACTTGTAATTACATGGGAAAACACAGGATTAAATACTGTATGGTGTCATAACTATATAGAAAAAAAAAAAAAAAGACTGGAAAGAATAGTACCAAAATGTCCCTAAACGGTGGAGATGATGAGAAATATCTTCTTTCATTTGACTTTGCTCTATTTTTTCAAATTTCTACATTAAGAATGTACTCTTCTTGTGATTAGAAAAAAAAATTATCTTATGGATTTTTAAGAAGAGAAAGGTAGAGAGGATTTTGAGACAAAATCGCATACAGAGACAGTGTGACTGCCCTTACTTGTTAAAAAACTAGGACTTTAGATTTAATTGTCTCCATTGAGTCTCCCTGAAAAGATTTAAGACTTGTATTCTCAGGCCCAACAACTAATGTCTGTACCTTAATGCTGTCCCTTCCCACCTATGACCTGTAAAGGAAAAGGCTATTAAACAGTTTTAAAATAGCTCAGCAAGAAAAGCCAGATGGATAAATTATAAAACTGTGTGGTTACTAAAGAATGGATTCGATCAAGTCTCTTAAAAAGACAAAATGATAACAGACAAAGCTCAGTACTGTGGCGCTACACACGATTATCATGAACATGAAATGAGATAACATGAAGGTACTTAGTCCTGCGCCTAATCTAGCAGCTAACTCTGTTACATCACTTCATCACAATACTTCACAGCTATCTGTTTATGTGTCTTCTTTACTGGACCACATGCTACCTGAGGCAAGGCTTTCTCATAATCTCTGTACTCCCAATGTCTATCAGAGTCTGTTCATGGACATGCCCAGTGAATAGTAATGAAAGAAGCAGCAAACCAGTCTCTAAGCCTCTTTATTAGTCACAGGGCTTGGTATTCATCTAGTGATTTAGGAAAAAAATAACTGTAGGTGTTTCTTTCTTTTCATATTACCAACACATACATTCATTCAATGAGATTGGCAAGAACTTTTGGTGATGAGGGCAAGAACTTATATCCCTCCCCAGCCCCTAGAATATTTCCATTCACCACCATAGAAAACAAACTTTATCAATAGGTTAATGGGATGGGTTCATACATTCAACTGAAGGCTAAATGGCAGCTTTCTAATATTATCATACATGAAAGTAAAACACAGTTTTCAATTAAATGTAAAAGGAAATGTATTTTCTTCCTGCCATTGCTTTGCGTAGACAATTATTTCCTGTCCAAGCTGTTCCAATAGCCTCGAAATTCATCTCTCTGCCTCCCATCTTATTGCCTTTAATCCATCCTTTACCTACATGGAGCTTTTCTTCAACACTGATCCCTTTTTAAAACCTGACAAGTCCTAATACCTGCAAGACAGGGTTCAGACCTCCATGTCCTGACACTCCTAGCCTGTTGTAGCATTTACACTCATCTTTTCCCCTCCTGGAATGCTCACTGCTAAAAGACTGGGCTTGTTTGTCATTCTTAGGTGTGAGATGCTGGTGTCTAGCAGAGGATCTAATAAGATACTAGGGATCAATACTACACAGTTACTAAATGGGCTCAAATACTCAAGTGAAAAATCCTGGTGGCCTTCCATGACCAACAGGCTGGCCCTGTACTTTTATACCTTACCTAGAGAGCAGTTGCTTTGCATCCGTCCATCTGTGGAGCAGCGAAGCATTGAGCCTATCACCTGGCCCCCTACCACCACTACCCGGATGTCCTTTCCATGCGACTCCTTCACATACTTCTGGAACAGGTAGGGCACGTCATGGCGGATCAGATGGCAGATGTCTGAGAGGTGATGTTTATCTCTTGCCAGAAAAACAGCTTTCCCTTTAAGAAGATAAAGAGCAAGAGCAGTGGTTGGAGAAGCCTCCGAACTTTGTCCTTGACATCCTGCCTCCTTGTCCCAAACAGTCACCAATTAATTCTTTCTGAATCTGCTTTACTTTGGCCCTTGCTCTTTCTCTGACTAGACCTTTGTTTCTTCTCAATGAAAATGGCCTGTTTTCTCTTGATTATTTCTCTCTCTCTCCTAATACTGTTGAGACTCTCTCTATCTTTTTCAAAATGACACAATAATGTATTCCAGAAACACAGAGAAAGGGCCAAAATAAAATCCTAAGGATCTAATCAGTTCAGTGCCCAAACCAGTTAATTAGCATTTCCTATCACCCCAGGCTGCTGATTAGGCAGGATCCACGTCTAATTCGTTTTTTTTTTTTTTTTTTTGTCCTCCAAAACCCCACACTGGGCTCAATGCAAAAGGCAGATGTCAATTAATGTTTACACAACAAAATTAATTGGATATACTTTAGAGAAAGCCCAAGTCTGGATTGAGAGAGATCCAAAAAGGTAACTACAACACTGCATGATATGACATTGAGAGGTCCGAGGATAACACTGTGGGAGCTCAAAAGGAGGACCCACTGGCAGATGTTCTTTGTCCTTTCAAACATAAGGAAGTTATTATTTGGCTATCTTGACTGAATTCCAAATGGAATGACCTATACTTCTATTGATCTCTAGGAAAAGCATTCCTTCTTGATTCTAAATTCTTCATTTTCTGCTTGAATCGACTTCTCCATGTGTGTATTAGTTAACAGATCTGAGTAGGGGTTGGTGATAAGGGTGCTCGGTAAATCTGACATGAGCATACTCAGTCTCAGCAATTTTTTAAAGCAAATATAGAACAAAGAGATGGTTTTCCTAAGTTTTGTGTCATCATCTTAAAAGGAGTGGAACCCTTCTGAAGTCTTATAAAAAAGAGTGATGGGCATTGGTCCCTAATGTCACACAAGACTGAAAAGTAACCTCCAAAACATGTCATAACCAGGATTCACTCATTCCTGAGAAATGGAGAGCTAGAGAAGTGGGGCCAAATGACCTGAGGGTGTCCAAGTAGCAGGTGATAGCAGGGTATGCAGTTTAGTGCGCAGTCAGTGTCAGGGAAGTTGAAGTGGGTCCAGCAAGTGGGCACAGGAGGAAGACACAGAGGCCTCAGCAGGTGCACAGAAGTGTTTCAAGTCTCAATCAATGAGCAAAGGTACAAGTAGTTAGATGTCTGGCCCCAAGAGATCTGGCACCTGGCAACAGATAGCGGGGATTCTGTTACAGGCACTGGGGTTCTCTAGACATTAGGTGAGATTTTCAGCAGAGATGGGGGCTAGAGATAGGAATATATTTCCTGGTTCCTGGGACAGAGGTTCTAATATGGGGCTTAGTTAATAAAGTTTTAAGGGAAGAAGAAAAAAGTGGGGAAGCATACTAATACTCATCATCTAAGTGCCAAAGACTTTTTTTTTTTTTTTTACTATTTCATTTACACTTCACAGTGGCCTTATGATGCTATTATGGTAAGAATGATTATTCCTGTTTTATTGATAAGGAAAAAAAGGGTCCATAAGATGGGTAACTTTCTCAAGAGTACTTAAGAAAGTCACTGTGCACTTACTGTCTTCTTTAGATTTATTTCCATATCCTAATGTCTAAATTAACTGTAACTGTTTACTTCCTATCCATTTTCCCTGCTAAACTACTATGTATTATACTACCAAAGAAAAATCTGAAAATGAAATTAAGAACACAATTCTATTATGATAGCACCAAAAGGAATAAAATATTTAGAAATAAATATAACCAAAAAAGAACAAGACTTACATTCTGAAAACTATAAAACATTACTGAAAGAAATTAAAGAGCTATATAAATGGAAAGACAGACCATGTTCATAAAAATTGTTAAGCAATACTCATCAACTGACCTACAGATTGAATGCAATCCCTATCAAAATCCTAACTTCCTTTTTTTGCATAAAGTGAAAAGCTGATCCTAAAATTTATATGGAAATGCTAAAGGACTCCAAATAGCCAATCTTGAAAAAGAAGGACAAAGTTGGAAGACTCATACTTTTCCATTACAAAACCTACTACAAAGTTATAGGAATGAAGACTATGTGGCCTGGCATAAAGTTAGAATCATATATCAATAAAATGTAATTGAAAAGCCCAGAAATTTTACACATCTGGTCAAATAATTTTTTTTTTTTTTTTTAGAGACAGAGTCTCACTTTATCACCCTTGGTAGAGAGTGCCATGACATCACAGCTCACAGCCACCTCCAACTCCTGGGTTTAGGCAATTCTCTTGCCTCAGCCTCCCCAGTAGCTGGGACTATAGGCACCTGCCACAATGACTGGCTATTTTTTTTTGTTGCAGTTTGGCTGGGGCTGGGTTTGAACCCACCACCATTGGTATATGGGGCCGGTGCCCTGCTCCCTGAGCCACAGGCGCCACCCTGGTCAAATAATTTTTGACAAGGTTCCAAGAATAAGGAAAAAACTATCTTTTCAACAAACGGCACTGGGAAAACTGAATATCCACATGCAAAAGAATGAATTTGGATCCCTACCACACACCATATACAAAAATTAACTCAAAATGGCTCAAAGACTCAAATGTAAGGGCTAAAACTATAAAACTCTTAGAAGGCAACATACATAAAAAATATGTGTGACCTTAAATTAGGCAAGCAAAAAATTACATCAAAAGTACATAAACCAAAGGGGAAAACAGACAAGTGAACTTTATGAAAATAATTTTTGTAGTCCCAGCTACTCAGGAGCCTGAGGCAGGAGGATCACTTGAGCCCAGGAATTTGAGGCCGCAGTGAGCTATGATGACACCATTGTACTGGATGACAGAGCAACACCTTGTCTCAAAAAAAAAAAAAAAAAAACAGAGAAAAAAGAATAACCATATGACCTAGCAATTCTACTCATAGGTATATACCCAGGAGAAATGAAAGTGTCCACACAAAAAAATATGTACAGAAATGTTCATAGGAATCACAAAGTGTAAATAACCCAAATGTCCACCAGCTACACAATAGAATATGACTGAGTCATAACAAGGAATGGAGTAATGCTACTTGTTGCAACATGAATAAAACTTTAAACACACACCATGCTAAATGAAGAAGCCAGACATAAAAAGTCCACATATTATATAAATCTGTTTACATACAATAGCTGTAAGAGGCAAATCTATAGAAACAGAAAGTAGATCAGTGGTTACCAAGGACTGAGGGAGGGGCAATGGGGACTATCTTCTAATAGGTAGGGAAGTTTTTTTTGAGAGTGATGGAAATGTTCTTAAATTAGATAATTGCCATGGTTGTGAAACAGTGAATTTACTAAAATCCACTGAATTTTACACTTTGCAATGGTAAATTTTTAATGTGATTTGTATCTCAATTTAAAATTTAAGAAAAACATTATGTACTATATCTAATTTCTGTTTTCTGTCTTACCTTCTATAATGTAAGCTCCTTGAGAGCAGGAATTTTTGTTTTGCTCACATCTATATCCCCAGAGCCTAGACTATTGCTTGGTACATTTCGTAAGCAGTCAGTAAATATTAGCTCAATTTTATGTTGTATATATTTTACCACAGTAAAATAATGAGTTGAAAGACTGACTGAAATTAAGCATGGAAGTATATCTGGGTCATATTAAGACTCCCCCCTTGCCACCAGACTTGTTTCTTCCACCACTCCTCTACTCACAGGCTGAATTGCTTATACCTCCGCTCCTGCATTTTGCTTACCCACTTTCTCCAGTTCAAATTCTGCATTTCAACTTAGGTCTCTCTTTACTTCCGGTGACACCTTCACAGCAGAGTTGGTTCCTCCCTCCTTTAAGCTCAAGCAGTATAGTGATCACCTACAATGCAACTGTCTACATCCTTTGAGCCTCTTGAGAGCAGTGACTATGTCTAGTTTATGTCTAGACAGTCCTACATCACAGTAATTGGTCATTACATGTCTTTTTAGGGTTACCTCCCCTCACTCCTGGACCATCTGGGTGTCATGATGAGGTCCCTGTTCACATTCTGCAGGAGGACTGATTTCTGCTGCCAGTGTCCTTACTAAGTCCCTGCCATGCATGGAGCACTGCAGCAAGCCTTACACAGACAGGTGCTCAGGATCTTCCCCCCATGCTGAGCAGCTCACAGTCTAATAGAGGAAGCAAGCACATAAAACCACAATAATTGTTATAAAGCGCAGCACTGTCCAAGAGGCATGTACAGAGTGCAATGGGAACAAAGAGGGAAGGGCAGTTAATTCTGTCTGGAATTCAGGGAGGGAGATCAGAGATGTGGATAGAAAAGAAATGACATCTGGAGCTGGACTTCAAGGAGGAGCAGAGGTGTTCACCAGGTTGGCAGAGGAAGATGGCATTCCCAGCAAAGGGAAGAGAGCAGGCAGTTAAAGAGAACAAAATGCATGGTCTGTTTGGCATATGAGAAGTAATCCAAATGGATTATGAAGGGATCGTGTGGCCAGAGAAGGCTGCAAGAGAAGCTTGAGGCTATTTGTACAGGGCCTTCAGTGTCATGATGAAGAATGTGGATTTTGTCTAATAGGCAACACAGAGTCTTTTTAGGAGAGGTTTTCAGCAAAGGAGTGACAAGAATAGGTCTATATTTCAGAAGAATTACTTAAAAAAAAAAAGTATGGAGGATGCACTGGTGATAGAGTTAGGGAAACCAATCACAGTCAAGTCAGCGGTCTGCTGCAAGAGTCCAAGGAAGAGATAAGTAGGACCTGACAAAAGGAAGGACAGTGGGGACCAGCAGGAGGAACAGCGAGCTCCTCAAGGGGGAGCCACGTTTCCCCAGCAACACTGGAGGGGTGCCTTGTCCAGGCCAAGCTGCAGCCCTGATGAACTAACTCATGACCAGGAAGCCCTGGAGAAGTAGCACTGACCCCGGTGGCCTCGGGTGCTCTTCACCACAACCGGGTAGCCCAAGGGCTCAGCTTCATCAATCATTTTTGAGAAGTCTTCATGTCCACCTGTCAAGAAAAGGTGAAAGTCAGTGAAAGTAAGGCTGATAGTCAGGCAGTGGCCACCCCAGCATTGCCCCCTCTGTCAGAATTCTTGTGAGGGCTCATGTCTCTCTGATTAAAGCAATTCAAACCCATTCAATCCAATGGACATGTATCATGCACTTGTAACGTAAGAGGTAGGAGTAGAGAGGTAAGGAAACCAACATTTATCAAGAACCTTCTATGTAGTGAAGGCTTTGTTTGTATGCTCTAGTTCATGCAGTCCTCATAACAAGGGAACCAGCATTACAATGGCCGCAGTAGGAAGAATTCTAAGATGGTCCCTAAGATTCCTACCTCCTGATGTACACAACTTGTATAATCCCCACTCTTGAGTGTGAAAGGGACCACTGAATATGATGGGGTATCTTTCCTGTGATTAGGTCATTAATCTGTTGACTCTGAGTTAATCAAAAGAAAGATGATCCTTGGTGGGCCTGACTGTCAAGTGAGCCCATTAAAAAGGCTGAAGTGTCAGAGAGACTCTTCTGGTGGCTTTGAGAAGGCCATGTGGCCGGGAACAGAGTGCAGCCTTTAGGAGCAGAGAATGGCCCATAGTGCTGGTCCGCAAGGAAGGAGAGACCTCAGTCCTGTGACGGCAAGGAACTGAATGCCAACAACCAGCTGGCTTCAAAGAGAACCTTGAATCTCAAAGGAGATCATAGCCCCAGCCAACACCTTGATTTTAGTCTTATGAGAATCCAGCTCTGCGGTGGCTGGACTGCTGACCTACTGAAAGTGTGAGATAATCAATGGGTGTAACTTTAAGCTGCTTAGATTTTAGTAGTTTGTTATACAGAAGTAAAAACCAACACTCAAAGAAACCATGCCTGGGGATTTAAGTATGACTCCAAAGCCTGAAATGGCTTTCCTACATACCCCTTTAAGCCTTAATTTTAAAACTATGAATAGTAATGTGTATGAAAATTGCCAAAGTGTGGTGGCCCACACCTATAATCCTAGCACTTTGGAAGGCTGAGGTGAGAGAATCGCTTTATGCCAGGAGCTCGAGACCAGTCCAAGCAATAGCAAGATCCTGTCTCTACAAAAAAAGAAAGGAAGGAAGGAAGGGAGGAAGGGAGGAAGGGAGGGAGGGAGGGAGGGAGGGAGGGAAGGAAGGGAGGGAGGGAGGAAGGAAGGAAGGAAGGAAGGAAGGAAGGAAGGAAGGAAGGAAGGAAGGGGGGAGGGAGGGGAGGAGAGAGGGAGGGAGGAAGGAAGGGAGGGAGGGAGGAAGGGAGGGAGGGAGGGAGGGAGGGAGGGAGGGAGGGAGGAAGGAAGGAAGGAAGGAAGGAAGGAAGGAAGGAAGGAAGGAAGGAAGGAAGGAAGGAAGGAAGGAAGGAAGGAAGGAAGGAAGGAAGGAAGGAAGGAAGGAAGGAAGGAAGGAAGGAAGGAAGGAAGGAAGGAAGGAAGGAAGGAAGGAAAAAATTAGCCAGGTATGGTGATATCCACCTGTATTACTCAGGAGGCTGAGGCAGGAACATTGCTAAGGTCAGAAGTTCAACACTGCAGTGAGCTATGATGATGCCACTGCCCTCTACCATGGCCAACAGAATAGATCTAGTCTCAAAAACAAAAAACTTTTAAAACTGTTTTACAAACTTCCTTGATTTCTTGTGTATACTATTGAGCATAACCTTTTCTTTATAACTTAGAGTCAATGTCATGAACCTTAATGAACACTATATCATAAAGCCTTTAGGAACTACATTTGCCCTTTATTTAACGGCACCAAACTGCACTTGCTGTCATATGCCAGCTAATATTTCTCACTGCTGTCAGTATAGAGCAGAAGCTTCTCTTCCTGCTTCTCTTTGCTGTGGGCTTAGAAAGGACAAAACAACTTGTGAGATGATTTTACCAGCATGGGGGAAACTTGGTCCCAGATGAGAGTCTGAAGAACTTTCCCATTGGTTCAGTGAATGAGTTTCAAGTGGGGTTTGTGACACAAATTTGAGTTGCTCAAAGGTCCTTTTGGTTTACTTCCTATCTCACAAAAATGTGGTGGATAATAGATCCGTTTTGTGGGTACCGTACTGTATTAGTTTTCTATTGCTGCTTTAACACATAATCAGCAACTTGGTGATTTAAACAATACGAATCTATCATGTTAAAGTTCTGTACTTGGAAGTCCAACACGGGTCTCAATGGGCTAAAATCAAAGTGACAGGCAGCTCTATTTTTTTTGGAGGATCTAGAGAAAAATCTGTTTCCTTGCCTTTTCTAGCTTCCAGAGCTCATGTCTCTTCCCATCTTAAAAGCCAGTAGTGGCAGGTAGAGTTGTTCTCACATCTCATCACTTTGGTCTTCTTCCATAGTCACATCTCCCTCTGACTCTCTTTTCCATGTTTTTTTTTTTTTTTTTGTAGAGACAGAGTCTCACTATGTTGCCCTTGGTAGAGTGCCATGGCGTCACAGCTCACAGCAACCTCAAACTCTTGGGCTTATGTGATTCTCTTGCCTCAGCCTCTCAAGTAGCTGGAACTACAGATGCCCGCCACAACACCAGCTATTTTTTTTTTGTTGTTGCAGTTGTCATTGTTGTTTTAGCTGGCCCAGGCTGGTTTCGAACCTGCCAGCCTCAGTGTATGTGGCTGGCACCATAACAACTATGCTAAGGGCGCTGAGCCCTCTCTTTCACTTTTTTCTTAGAGACAGAGTCTCACTTTGTCAGCCTCGGTAGAGTGCCGTGGCGTCACAGCGCATAGTAACCTCCAGTTCTTGGGCTTAGGTGATTTTCTTGCCTCAGCCTCCTGAGTAGCTAGGACTATAGGCACCCACCACAGCACCCAGTATGTGTGTGTGTGTTTTTTTGTTTTTGCAGTTTTGGCCAGGGCTGGGTTCAAACCTGCCACCCTTGGTATATGGGGCCAGCGCCCTACTCACTGAGTCACAGGCGCTGCCCTCTCTCTTCCACTTTTAAGGACACTTATTATAAGGGTCCCATTGGATAATTTAGGATAATCTCCTTACCTTAAGGCCATTTAATCAGTAACCTTAACTCCATCTGCTACCCTAATTCCCTTTTGCCATGTAACCAAACATATTCAAAGGTTCCAGAGATCAGGATGTGGGCATCTTTTGGGGGGACCATTATTCTGCCTACTATAGATATATCATAGTTCATGTTGCAAAACAAAATACTCTAGAATATTAACAAGACCTCTCTTGTTCAAAAAAGTGCTAATAATTAAAAAATGAGGAGGCAGCATAGATGATCAGGGGCATCTCCTTCATGGAGATGCCTGTAAGACGGGAACTCTCAACTGGGCCTGGTGGCTCATGCCTGTATTCCTAGCACTGTGCGAGGCCAACGTGGGTGGATTACCTGAGCTCAGGAGTTCAAGACTTGCCTGAGCAAGAGTGAGATCCCATCTCTAAAAAAAATAGCCAGCACTATGGCAGGTGCCTGTAGACCCAGCTACTTGGGAGGCTAAGGCAAGAGGATTGCTTGAACCCAAGAGTTTGAGGTTGCTGTGGGCTATGATGCCATGGCACTCTACCAAGGATGAAAAAATGAAACTCTGTCTCAAAAAGAAAAAAAACAAAAAGGGAACTCCTATTTTCCCCACTGATAATCCTCATCCTCTCTAGCCATACTTTTTTCTTTTCCTTACTGTGCAGTGAGAGAGAGGCCCTCCTAATCTAAGGCCTGCCCCTGTGCTCTGGACCCCTTTCTTTCTCACCTTCTCAGGGGTCTTGTACCATTATGGTGTCCCCTCTCTGTGGTACCTTAACTTCCCACTTCCTAATTTCATGTACTGAGCATCTTGTGCATGTTGTTAAGCATGAGTTCCTTGTTAAACAGAGTCCCTGTTTCTTGACCTTTAATCATCCCTTACCCACAGCTTTGTATCCCTACCATCAAATTACTTGTAAGAGTTAAAGAAACCCACTATTTCCATTTCCTCACTTTCCACTCATTTCCTCATCCCCTGACAATCTGGCTTCTTTCCCTACCACTAAACTAAAGCTGCATTCATTAAACTCCCTGTTGCTAAATCATATGTCTCAGCACTTAATGTTACTTGTCCTTCTGGAATCGCACAATACTTTTGATTCCAGCATCCTTCTTGGAATACTCGCTCCACCAGTTTCTGTGATCTCTCTTCTTTCTCTTCTCACCTCTGAAGTTGCTCCCACTTAGTTATAGGTTCCTCTTCCTTTACCCATTTTCTAAAGGATTCCCTCTTTCTATTTTATTTTTTTTTATTGATGTAAAATATAGATAACATCAAGTGTACCATTTTAACCATTTAAGTGTATAATTCAGCCCTCTTTCCATTCTATGTGTTCTCCCTGTGTATCCATCCTTTCCTGTGACTTCACCTAACATAATGAAGGTCTCCTAGGGTGATATCTGTACTTGTATATACTATAGACATCTCAAAGAGAACATGTCCCAAAGTGAAATCACCTCTCCCCAACCAACCCCTCACCCCTATCCACCAGTCAGCTTCTCTCCTCCATGTTTCTAGTGTCAGGAAATGTCTGCTTTCACATTTGGTTGCCCAAATCAGAAACCAGGGTCACCCTTGATTTCTCTCCACACTCCTTATATCCAACCAATCATGTCTTATTATTTCTATCCCCTTCATAATTCCTGCATCTGTTCACCTATTTTCATTCTTCCTATTAATTTAGACCATCATTGCTCATTGGGATTACTTTATGTACATAAACACCTTCTGCTACTGATCCCATCTCTACTTTACCCATGTCTGATTCCTTTTCCACAGTGGGGCCAAAGTGATCACCTAAACTATGCCTTTGATCAGGCCACCTACTTAATTAAAGCCCCCCCATAAATTCCTGTCAATCTCAGAATTAACCCTGATCTCCTTCACATGCTATACAGAAGAACCTCCACTTCTCTACATTGACTACCTCTAGTTGACCTAATTTTCATAGATTGAACATGCCCCACATGTACATCAGTACAGCAGGCCTCGTTTCTTATGTTGACCACCTCCATATGTTGACTAGTTTGTTATAGTCCCTTGGGTGGTCGACTTATAGAGGTTCTACTGTATATGCCTCCTTATCTTTCTAGCCTTGTATCTCAACACGGTTTCCCATAACATTTTGTGAATTACTCACAACACCACGAACAGGTCATGTTGTCTCTTACCTCTAGGTCTGTCTATATTCTGCTTAGATCACTCCCCACACCTGTTTATTTATCTGGATAAGTTCAGTTTAGTTAGTTGTTATCTCTCTTAGAAACTTTCCTCAATGTCTAACCTCCTTTAGCTCTCCCACATTCTCCTGCACTGCCCAGCACAAACTCTTATGGAGACTCTTATTACATTGCAGTGAAATTGCCTGTTTAGTTGTTGCCCTCTGCCTCTGATGAACTAGGAATGCCTTGAGGGCAAGACTCTCTTACTGCTGTATCCCAACACCTAGTGTGGTGGCTGTCATTATAGTGTATACCTGAAACATACTTAATGAATGACTTATAGAGAGAAAGAAGCAAAGGCATTTCGGACAGAAAGAATGACTAGGATAAAAACTCTGTCTGTTGCAGACAAAGGAATGACAAGAGATAATGGAAGATTGGGAGGGAAAGAAAAGAGAGAGATGTAGGTGGTTTGGGAAGGTAAGTTCCAACTGTATTTGCAGGAGACTCACCATAGGAGAAGGTATCTGGCATGGGCACCCCATGGCCAGCCAGCTCTTGGAATGTCCAAAATTTGTTGATGCAATTTAAGATGCTTTGTGGGCGGTTGACCAAGCGGCAGCCCAGCTTCTCCAGATGTCGCAGGACAGTAATGTCGCTATCTGACTGCACTGATGGTGTGGGCACCCGCACAAGCACCACGTCCGGGAAGCTGGTGAGGGCCTTCTGGTTCAGCTGGAGGCCTGCAATCCAAGGACAAAGGTGAGTGCTGTGCTTCCCATCATGCAGTCCACCAGCGAACTGGTTCCAACGGACACCTCAAGTCCGAACCTAACAGGAACAGAGCCTCAGCAACAACCATGTGGACAACCTGGTTTAACAAGAAGACCCTACAGGCAGCCCATGAATGGGCAGAGCATGATTATGAGAAAACACAAGGGGATAAATAGGAAAAAAGCAGCATGTCAAGAATAATCCAAGTTAGAAGAATTCACAGAAGACATGTAGTCTAACACTTTCCTTCTGTTAGGACTAGCACTACTTAAAGTAAGTGGCTGAAGGCCTCTTAAAGAAAAGAAAACAGAGTAGCTCACTTTAGGAATCCCTTCCATTCTTTTACAACTTATCCTTAAAAAGTCTATTTGACTAGAACGTCATGCAACAATTTAAGTGACTTCTATCAATATAATGAAGGCAGAAATTGCCAACATGAAGTGAAAAAACAAGATACAAAATTATAAACAATGCATTATGATCTCAACTATGTAAACAGACACAAGGTGGAAATGGCTACAAGGAAATATGCTAACATTTTAACAGTGGGCAATAGGAATATAGGTAATTTCCTCTTTATATATTATACACATCTGTATTTTTCAAAATATCTTCATGTACCTATTACCTTTATAACAAAAAACTTAAGTCTACTAAAAATCAACTCGATATTAAACTGAATTAGAATCTATCCATATACAGTAGCAAAAAGACCTGATGCCCTATCACACTGGGTTCAATGGGAGTATGAGCTTGACGTGAAGACTGAGAAGAACATGAGCAGTCTTCAAATTTCTGAAAGGCTTGCATGAAAAAGAATTAATTGTTTTATCTTGTATGACTCTTAAGAGAAAGAGCTGTCCGTAAAACCATTATTTTCTCTCTGTTCACTGCTCTAAACTCAGACTAGTGCCTGGTACATGGTGGCCACTCATTGTTTGAATTGAACAGAAGCTTCAGGGAGATAGATTTGGACTCAACAAAAGGGATACTTTCACACCCTCTTAGGATGTAACAGACTGAGGCTCTTTGATCACTCAAGAATGGGACAGAAGGAATGCAAGTGTCAGAGAGGCTAGCAGCAACTTGCATGGTCCCTTTCAGCCCCAACATCCTATAGTTTGAACTATTCTGAATAGGTACCTAGGTATCTACAATGCACCCAGCATCTGGGGAGGGAATGATGGAGACAGGAAATGGGATGAGTAGGTCAATGAGAAGTAAGTTCAAGGAGTGACTTGGTCTGTCTTATGAATCTCAAAGTGGTCTCTAAAATGCTCTAAAGAAAACCTTTAGGGCGGCGCCTGTGGCTCAAAGGAAGTGGCGGGTTCAAACTCAGCGCCTGCCAAAAACTGCAAAAGAAAAAAAAAATTATAAAAGGAAAACCTTTAAAAACACTACAGAACCACCTATTAGGCTTTAACCTAGGACACCTTCTATTTCATAAGTGATATTATACTGCATAACTGCACAATTCCAAGAAAACAAAAGGTGTAAATGAAGTTGTAATTTCTCGATCGGGTGATGAATATTATTACTAAAAAAGCTCCAAGCACAAAAATGAAAAACAAAATACTCACAAAACTAGTATATGGCTCTAATTTGCACACTTTCCCCCTATTCTAGGAGGTGTTTCATAGATTAAAAAAGGCAGGCTGAGAGTAGGTGCAGTCATTACAATAAATTGTTTTTAGTACTTCTATTGATAGTATGAACCCAAGGAACCACAACATAATTTTCAGGGAAGAGTCATAAAGAGCATCCAGGTCGCCTTCACTTTGCTCTCATAAAATAGCACTATTTATATATGCTTTTACTGTGCTTTGAAAAATTCTTTTGTTACTTATAGTTCTTGGGGAAAATAGTATGAAAGGGGGGAAGTAAAGCTTATGAAATATCTTCAAAAGTGGTAGGAGAAGAAAGAAAAGTATTCAAGTTAATGAAAACAGTGAATAAATACAGAACGCCCAGGACAACATTACACAGTGAGATAATATATATGCAAAATGCTTTGAAAAGTATAAAATGTTATATATACATATGTAAGGCACTGGCAGTATTATTACACAGGTAATTTTACTAAGCAAAGTAGGACAAGTTATGGAGATTTTTACCACCTAATGAGAACAAGGGCTTTGCAATAGAAAAGTGACCTAGAGAGATGAGAAGCAACAAAAACATCTGGCTTTCAAATCCCAACACGAGACCACAAACAATTAAACTTCTAAATGGGCAGGATTTAGTCATTTCTGGAAATACCAACCACAAGGGGACAGAGACAGCTCAGCCTTAACAAGCAGGCTCACACAGACCTAGGTAGGAAGTCTTACCAGGACTCCATCTCTCTTCTCCAAAGGTAAATCTTTGGGCCTGGCTCATTCCAACTGAATCCTTGAATAAATGAAGAATGGCATGAGTTAAAGTGTAGCCCAAAAGGCAAGCAGTTAGACAGGTCTGGTGTCTGACTCTGAGTTAGCTGCCCAGCCCTGAGCTGAGAGGCCATGACAAGTGCAGGGATGCATCTGTGCCCGCTGAGATAGCTCTAACATTCTTGCTGCATGCAACTTCATTTTCTGATTGCCTTTGCCGTCACAGTCCCATAACTAGTAGATGTGAGACTGTTGCTCATAGTGTGGCTTTAGTGGGAGCAGCAGTTCCACACAGTCATGACCAAGGACAAGTTGGGTTTAAGGCTGGCCCTTGGCAAACCTGTCTGTGAATTCTGACACCTTGAACCCTTAAGTAATCTCTGCTCCCCCTCCCTATTAACATTGTCTTTCAGGAAAGGACCTAATAAACCTAACACAGGGTGGAGCTTAATATGTCACCTTTGCCAGGATCCTTAACACGTACACTGCAGTCTATGGAGCTGGTGCAGGACCCATGTAATTTAAGTGCCCTAGTGCGCTTGGGTGTCACCTTAACTTGAGGAGGCACGTGATACTTGTGGGATATCTGGGGTCTCCGAGACTCCTGGGTTAGACTTGAGATTTATTATGCTTAGCCTCAAACTACTACTACTACTATTACTACTACTTATTATTATTATTATTAATTATTATTGCAGTTTGGCTGGGGCCAGG
The DNA here is from genome assembly GCF_027406575.1 of Nycticebus coucang. Lineage (NCBI taxonomy): Eukaryota > Metazoa > Chordata > Mammalia > Primates > Lorisidae > Nycticebus > Nycticebus coucang. Next base: position 36,199,943 of record NC_069801.1, on the reverse strand, counting down.
TTCAAACCCACCACCTTCGGTATATGGGGCTGGCACCCTACCCACTGAGTCACAGGTGCCACCCCTCAAACTACTTTTTAAATTTAAGCTAAAATGATCACTTTGTCCCAAAGCAGGTCAATAAGATAGTAGCAAGAATAAGAACAAACCTCAAAGTAGTTAGTACAGTGACCAACTGCCAACCTAGTTTACATCAACTTTTTGAAACACAACAATATTTTCTTTATATTAAAAAGAACCTACTTTTAATGGGTAATTGTGTTCTGACTTCTTTTTGAACTATTTATATTGGAAATATTTTAATGTATTAAAAATAACATAGAAAACTGGGATAACTTTTAAGTCTGTTTTTTTCTAACTCGTATGTTGGGTTAAGTTAAATTCCACAAAACTTTTGCATCTGCATATGCAATAGCAAAGAAATGCACTTCAGAATAAAGAGAAATAGCCTTAGAAATGAGCAAATGATTATTAGAAAGTAGAGTTCTAAATCTTAAAAAACATTCTCAATCATTCATGCTAATGAGGGAAATAAATGGATGAATAATATAAGAGGTGCTATAATCAAATTTGAATTCAGCTAACATTTTTATTGAACATCTGTCATGTTTTCAGCTCTTTGCTACGAACTTTCACATATATTAACTCATTTAAATTAAAGACACAATACAGATCCTTGGAATAGATTTGACTGTAAACATCTTTGTTTTTAAAAACTGATGGAGAATGATTCGCCACTCTACCTGTGCACAACCATTCATCCTCTGCTTCACAAAAGAAAGAAAACTAAAGAATTAGGTTACAATGTTTGCATTTGTTAGTGTTCTTTCTAGAAAAAACCTTCAGGTATAAAGCAAGCAGCAGAAATAAGGAAACAGCAGGGTATTTTAGTAGGAGAGCAAACAAGCATCTCACTTATGGCAGCTTTTACAGTCATTTATTTTAGCAGGATCGTGTAACAGTGGCTTATAGTGAAACTCTAAAAGTCACCAATAAGGATGATCCACTTAGTGCTCCAGATAATCTTGTATACGGAGGAAGATATGTCATTCAAACATGATCTGGTCCTCTCCATCATTCTCTAGCTTTTCTTTGTACAACACTCCCAGCATTTTCTCATAAGGAAGTTACTTTTATTATTTTTTGTTTAGAAACAGGGTCTCACTCTGTTGCTCAGACTGGAATACGGTGTCATGATCATAGTTTAGTGCTGCCTCACATCCTGGGCTCAAGCAATCCTCCTGCCTTACCCTGTTGAGTGGCTGGGATTACAGAAGCATGCCACTATCTTGGGCATTTTTTTTTTTTTTTTTAAGAGACAGGGTCTTGCTATGTTGCTGAGGCTGGTCATAAACTCCTGGTCTTAAGCAATCCTCCCATCTTGGCCTCCCAAAGTGCTACAATCAAGGCATGAGCCACCATGCCTGGCCAGTTATTTTTATTCTTTTTTTAAATTAGTATTGTTTCAGGTTAATTTGAAAGTACAAAGAATTAGGCTACAATGTTTGCATTTGTTAGGTAGAGTCCCTCTTACAATGTGACCTGCCCCCAAGAGGTGTGCCATACACCCTAACATTATGCCCATTAAGTGGAAGCACATCAAGCCCCTTTCTTCTCCCCTCCAACCTTGAATGGATCTGAGTTTTTCATCTCATGTGGGTATGTATTAGATCGTCCACTGCCTTCATATTAGTATTGAATACATTGGATTCTTGCTCCTCCACTCTTGTGATAATTTACTAAGAAGAATGTGTTCCATCTCCATCCAGGTTAATAGAAAGGATATAAAGTCTCCATCTTTTTTAACAGCTGAATAGTATTCCATGGTATACATATACCACAGCTTGTTAATCCATTCCTGGGTTGATGGGCATTTAGGTGGTTTCCACAGTTTGGCAATTTTAAATTGAGCTGTGATAAAAAGTCTAGTGCAAATGTCCTTATGATAAAATGACTTTTTATCTTCTGGGTAGATGCCTAATAATGGGATTGCAGGATCAAATGGTAGGTCTAATTTGAGTTCCTTGAGGATTCTCCATACTTCTTTCCAAAGAAGTTGTATTAGTTTACAGTCCCACCAACAGTGTAAAAGTGTTCCCTTCTCTCCACATCCATGCCAGCATATGCAGCTTTGGTAATTTGTGATGTGGGCCATTCTCACTGGGGTTAGGTGATATCTCAGGGTGGTTTTGATTTGCATTTCTCTGACAATCGATTAGCATTTTTTCAAATGTTTGTTAGCTATTCATCCGTCTTCCTCAGAGAAGGTTCTGTTCATATCTCTTGCCCAGTGGTAGGTGGGATTATTTGCTCTTTTTTTGTTGATTAATTTTGGTTCTCTGCAGATTCTAGTTACCAACCCTTGTCAGATTCATAACCTGCAAATATCTTTTCCCATTCCAAAGGTTGTCTACTTGCTTTAATTGTTGTGCCCTTAGCTGTGCTGAAGCTTTTCAGCTTAATTAAGTCTCATTTGTTTATTTTTGTTGTTTCCACAGCCACTGAGATGGCAGCTGAAATCTTTGTCTGGTTATTTTTATTCTTAAAGAGTAGATGCTATCTCCACTCTTCTTTCACTGTTAAAGTACTTGTTACAATGTCCAAAGAAATCTTACTTCCACCTCATTAAAACCCACAGACACTTATGTGGCCATTTTCTCTTTCCATCAACTGCTATTTTGAAGTCATTTAATTCAATTCAACCTTTATTAAACTGCTGATATGACTCAGAAACACCAGGTGGTACCTCTCTACCATGTTTATCACATGGAGAAAGAGACACAACTTAAAATATTCATTCAATTTTTCACTCATACAACACATTTATTGTTTCAGGTATTCATTCAGTGAACACTGATTTAGCACTTACTTTGAGCCAAACTCAGTGTTTGTTTGGCTTTTCCCAGGAACACACTGTGAGACAAAGATTTAGGCACAATAGCCTATTTGCATAGTAATTTCAGAAAACACTGGCAGGGGGGCAGAGAAGGCAAGGTGGCCCATAAAAGGTGTATTACCAACTGAGTCATCAGCTCAGCAGCCAGAGCTGAATCCTGCAGAGGAACTCTAGGAAATGGTTTCTACATCACCAGCACACACATCTCAGTTATTCCATCTAAAGAAAGGATGAGGAAGCTCGTGATTTAGGATATTTATACATGGACTCAGTCTTTGGTTAAGGCCTGCTCTAAGGGTGTGGTGTTAATTCCCCGGATTTCTGGCTTGCCATGCATATTAGGTACCAGGGACTGGGAGAGACCCAGACAGAGGTGTGGGTGCTTGTAGTCAGAAGTGGGGCCCTTGTGCAGTCAAAGGTAATAAGCCAAAGAGACTTGGGTGGACCACTGACAGCTAAGGAACAGGCATTGTGTCTTTAGGGCTAGTTATGGAAGTTTGAGAGGTGTTGAGTAAAACAAACATTATCCCTGGGACTTAAGAAGAAAGACAACACACAACTGTTGCCAATAATGCTCTCTGTGCAAAGCACCTAGGTTAACCTTCCAAATGCCATGACCCTTCAATATAGTTCCTCATGTTGTGGTGACCCCCAACCATAAAATTATTTTCGTTGCTACTTTAGGTAGTAACAAGACACATCAGTCTTGATGGGCAGGATGTGAGGAGAGGAGCTGACTGACTATCACAGAAAGTGCCAAGTGCCCTAACAGGCCTATCCTATATATCAGGGTACAATGATAGCAAAGGAGAAGGGAGCAGTCAGGATGATTATCTCAGCCTGGGGAGAGAATCAAGGAAAGTTTCAAAAAGATATGTTGACTCACAGTGCCTCTGGGCTCTGAAAAAATATTAGGAAACAAATAAACTCATCTACCTCTCAGAAACAAATCGATTGTAAAGGCATGGCATCTTCTAAGCACTGAGGTCAGGAATATCTCAAGGCTAAAGTAAGAACTTGGAAAAGCATTTCAAGAAGTTAAAACAATATGAGAAGAAAGACAATTATGGCAAAGTGGATAAAGTTTTGGCATTCAAGTCAGAGATCTGATTTAATTCCTTGCTGTCATATAGTTGGGCATCACACAAAAATCTCTCTGGGTCTTAGTTTCCTCTTCTGTCAAATGTAAGGGCCCCAGAACTTGGCAAGCCTTCCTTCCTCACCTCCCTGCTCCCTGGCACCTCACCAACACTATCTTTGACCATGAAGACATATCTCAGCAAGTCCTTAATCCCCATTCATATCAGTCACCCAAGATTCAGTCTCCAAGGACTCCTTTCCCTGGACTTTGGGACCTGTGTGGCTCTCATGTTGCCTTTTCTACTCCAACCTTCCCACTCTTCCACCTCCACTGTGCCCACTGGAACTCAATCAACCAGCAGCAAATCTCCTTACCTACAACCTTTCCAGTGAGCCATCTCTTCATCTTCCTTTTTCTGATCTGTACTTCATCTCCCATGTCCCCAACAGCCCTCACAAGATGTGGTTGTCTTCTCTCCCTCTCATCTAAGATTACTGGACCTACAGGTAGGACCAATGTCCTCCTTGTTCCTCACTGTGGCTCGCAGACCATTTTCCTTCTCCTCTCCTTAAACCCCCCCAGCCTGACTCTCAACAGAGTCATATAACAGACGGCACCTCTCATGTTCAAGTCGTCTACAGACCCTGGGTAACATCCTCCCTTCAGCTCCTCACTCACTCCCACATGGTCATAAATATTGGTGATTTCAAGGTCCCTGTGAGGGATCCTTCCAATGCCCAGGCCTCAGTTTCTTGACCTTCTTTCCTCCAAGGATCTTGTACCCCACCCCACGTGAGGCACCACTCCTGGTTAGGACTTTAAGCAATTGTCACAATTCCTATCTCTAACCACCATCTCCTATCTTTTCATCTTAACTTCCTCTAGTACCCCAACTTCAACTATACTCTGACCCCACAGGACTATCATCGATGAATCCTCCTATCTTTTCACTGTCCCCACCCCTTTCACATTCTCACTTCCCTTCTTACCCTACTAAAATTCCACAGTCAAGCACCATAATCACTCCCTGCAGAGACCCTCAAATCCTTGCTCCTATTTCTTACTTAGCTAAACCACAACTAACTCTGGTCAGACTAATCCAACTCAGTCTGCTTCACATTCCCCACTTTATAACAGAACATAGTTGGAGAGAAATACACAAACCTGCTGACTTCTCTCAAGGGCACCCTTAATGCTGCCCAGTGATCATTGTATTTCCCTAGTCCATTCACTCAACCTTATTTCATATTTTCTCTTCTCATCTCAAAGCTTCACTGCTTCCTCCCATCTTCTCATTCTCACCCTTTAATTTCAATGCAAGAAATTAAAATAATCAGAAAAGAACTTCTCTGTAAGTGCCTACTATCACATCTACACACCTCCCTGCACCTGTGACATATAAGTTATACCTTCTCTATTCTTACAATAGCTGAACTGTTCTTGTCCCCAGCTTAAACTAACTCCTCTCATCCACATAAAGCCATCCACTGTTCCTGCCATTTGCCTCTCCCTCTCTACTGGATCATTCACACCAGTATTGGATGCTGTTATTTATTCCTTAAGAAAAGCCTCTAATGCCATCTCCCCTTTGAGGTGTCATCCTATTTTCCACTTCCCTTTATAACAAAACTCCTAAGACTATATTTACTGTGATCCATCACTTCGCTGAAACCGCTCTTACTAGGGCTGCTAACACTAAACCCACACTGCTAAATCAATTCTCATTGCTCATCTTACTTGTTCTACCAGCAACATTTGACATGGTCTGATCACATCTTCTTTCCTGAACTATTTTCTCCACTTGGCTGCCAGGACACCACTCTCTCCTGGACTTCTTCAGTTCTTTCACTCTGTGTGCTTAATCTTCCTCCTCTCCCTGACCACTGAGTACTGGGGGGCCCCAGAGTGCACTCCCTGGACTCTTTTCTATTTATAGTCACTCCCTTGATAGGTTTATTGAATGCTTCTACTTTGAGATCTCCAGGTCAGGCCTTTCTCCTGAAGTCCAATCTCTACGATAAATTGCCCACTTGACATTTCCACTTGGATGTTTAGCAGGCATCTCAGACCAAGTTCTGACATTCATTCCCTGCCCAAACCTACTCCTTTCTCATCCTTTCCATGTGAGTCAATGGCACATTTATTCATTCTTCCAGCTGCTCGGGCAAAAAAAATTTGAAGTCCTCTTTGATGGGTCTTTCTTGCACATTTGACATCTGATCCAGCAGGCAAATCCTGGCAACTCTGTCTTCAAAATACGTACAAATCCCGGTCACTTTTCACCTCCTCCCCTGAAATCCTTCTAACACAATAATCACCTTTTACCTGAATTGTAACAATGACTTCCTCTAGGACCTGCCTGCTTCCGTCCTTGCTCCCACCAATCTATTCTCAATATAGTAGCCAGAAAGACCCTGTGAATGATAAGGCAGATCATGTCCCTTCCCTACTCCTTGGATTGAAAGCTTTGAAAAATCAAAGTCCTTCAATGGTCCCCAAGGCCCTATGTGTCTGCTCCCTCCTCACTCACCTCTCTGACCTCCTCTCCTAGTATTCACCCCTTTTCTGCTTACTCTGCTATGCCACACTGGCCTCCTTGCCATTCCCTCATGCCTGATCACTTCTACTCCCAGTTATCTAAACAGCTTGCTTCAAGCCTTTCTATGAATATAATCTTCTGGGGGAGGACCACCCCAGCCACCCTAAGATTGCAATCCCCATCCTCACCTCCAGAAATGTTCTGTCCCTTCTTAGCCCTTTTCTTACCTTGTTGATATTCTATCTCTCCCATCTAGAACATAATATTCTAAAGAGGCAGAGATTTTTGCCTATTTTATTCTGGTGCCTAGAACAGTATCTTATATACAGTAGCAAGTCAACAGCTACTTATTGCCAGAATGAATGAATGAATGAAATAATAATAATAAAGGTAGACACCACATCTCTTCTTACTCTCCATTACATCTGCAGTGCCTAGTACAGTGCTTGGCACAGAGTGGACACTCAGTAAGTATTTGTTAGATGAATGAATAGGATTGTTGAGAAGATTAGAGCACATAAAAGATATTAAAGTATTAACAACAGAGTTACATAAATGAGGAGTCATTGTTCTTGTTAGCTCCTCAATACAAAGCACTTTAAACTTACTGCCTTCTCATAGTGGAGTCTTGAGTTACATTTTAATAGCAAAGATCAGATAGAAATAGATAGAGAATTTCAGATTATGTTGCGGGTCTGTGTTAAAACAATATAAACAATCTTGCAATTTTGATGATCTTTCTCTTTTTTTTTGAGACAGTCTCACTGTGTCACCTTTGGTAGAGTGGCGTGGCGTCACTGCTCACAACAACCTCAAACTCTTGGGCTTAAGCAATTCTCTTGCCTCAGCCTTACAAGTAGCTTGGGACTACAGGCACCTACCACAAAAACCAGTTATTTTTTGTTTTAGCAGGCCTGCGCCAGCCTCAGTGCATGTGGCCAGCACCCAAACCACTGAGATATGGGCGCTGAGCGGTTCTAGAACTCTTAACACAGATCGTGAGGTGTCCCTAAAAATGACTATTAGAAACATAAAACTAACGCCAGGTGTGGTGGTATTCTAGGAAGCCAAGGCAGGCAGATTGCTTGAGCTCAGGAGTTGGAGATGGGCCTGAGCAAGAGCAAGACCCCATCTCTACTAAACACAGAAAAATTAGCCAGGCTTTGTGGCAGGTGCATGTAGTCCTAACTACTTAGAAGGCTGAGACTAGAGGATATTTGAGCCCAAGAGTTTGAGGATGTGCTAAGTTACGACACTATGGCACTCTACCCAGGACAACAGAGTGAGACTCTATCTCAAAAAAAAAAAAAAAAAGGAAAAGAAACATAAAACTAAACATACAACCCATTCTCAGCCCTTAAGGTCAGCCCATAGGGTAAAGCAGAACCATGCACCACTCAGGTCAATCTGGAAACAGCACATGGGAGGTACTTCCACCCATTCGCAAACCTTTTGCTCATCATTCAGACTACAAAATGTCAGGCACCAGCCTTTAGCAGGAACAGAGGTTAAAGACTAAGCACCCTGCACATAAGTCAGTGTGGTACCCTTTTTGCTGGTGTCTTCTTGCATAGTGATAGGAGTCCATCTCATAGGAGGCCTCTGAGCCTTCTGTTGCCTTGTACAGTCTGTATAAGACTATTTATTCATACAAATTTAGTTAGGAACCCCCACCACCACCCTTTAAATTTGACTCACCTGATTACAAAGAACCAAGTGAAAGGATCCCAGAATACCTGATTTAAAGAACCTGACCTAGAATTTGCCATAGAGCCACCAAGGTTTTATCTCTGAAAGTAAGAGAAGGAATGCTGAATCATCCTGCTCCTAAGATGCTCGCTATAAACACAATCTCATTTCCAGGTCAGACTCATTTTATCTGTTTTGGTATCTGTCCCTGAGTTTGCAACTATACTTGTTTCTTGAGCCAGCTAATCATACAGGCCTGCAGGTGGTCAAAATCTAATTCTTACTAGTGAATCTGTCCTCATACAAAGGCTCATTACAAAAACATTTCCAAATCCAATTATGATCTCCCAAACACAGGTAATTACTGTAATAGTCTCACATACTTCAAATTAGCCTTTAAGGCACTTTACTCAGTCGTCCAACTAACATTTTTTTTAACCTTTTAAAAAATATAGAACACTTTACAAATTTGTATGTCATCCTTGTGCAGAAGCCACGCTAATCTTCTGTGTATAGTTCCAATTTTAATAAATGTGCTGGCCAAGGCAAGCACATCCAACTAACATCAACTGAAGTCCTATTACGTACCAGTTATGGAGCATACATTTGAGGAATTCCCAGTCATTCAGGAGGAAAGGGGAGAAAAACCTTATAAATTACAATGGAATATGATGAATGCTATTTTAAAAGGTATGGACAATGCTATTTGGCAGCAGATGAAAGAGACGGATTACTTGTGGACAGGATAGGGAGCTCAAGACAGACTCTGTAGAGCTGAATGACTTCTGCTGGATTTGAAGGATGGATAAAAGTTCACCGCACAGAAGGGACAGAAAATTTTAGTGCAAGGCCTAAAGTCACCAACAGGTTGGGTGAAATCAGTGTAGACTGATATACAGGGTACAGTAGAAGAAAGGAGATAGAAAGTGTTTAAACCAGAATTATTGGTCCTAACCTCCAGCTGGTACTATGTACCCAACTACCCTTATTGGCATTTATAAGAGGTAATATGTAAAAAGACCTAAGCCTATGCCTAGCACAAAATAAATATCATATATATATATTTTTCTTACATAAAAGAGTAGCATATATTTTTATTATACAACATTTTAAAAATTTTCTTTCCATAGAATACATTTTCATGTTGAGGTTCTACAATGGGAAAATAACAATTTATTACTTATGCATTAAGTATCATATATATTTTGCTATGACTACATGTATTTTGGTGTCACATTCATTACTTTATCCCTAGGGTTAAGAATAACGAATACATATTTATGGAATAAATGAAGAACTTGCAGTGTTTAAAAAGGAAATGGAGATAGATATGATTTTCATGACGCCACACTCAGAAAAAAGGGACAGGACATTTTCTTCAGGATTGCTTCAGTCCTCTAAAGGTCATTCTCCTCTCCCCAGGTCTCCCACCCAAATCTATGCTGGATAGGGTAGATAACTAGATTAAATATAATCATGATGTCTGTTTACATGTATAATCTTGTTGGAAATACAGGAATTGGAATCTTTTTTATTTTTCTGTAGAGACAGAGTCTCACTTTATGGCCCTCGGTAGAGTGCCGTGGCCTCACACAGCTCACAGCAACCTCCAACTCCTGGGCTTAAGCGATTCTCTTGCCTCAGCCTCCCGAGTAGCTGGGACTACAGGTGCCCGCCACAACGCCCGGCTATTTTTTGGTTGCAGTTCGGCCGGGGTGGGGTTTGAACCCGCCACCCTCGGTATATGGGGCCAGCGCCTTACCGACTGAGCCACAGGCGCCGCCCAGGAATTGGAATCTTTAAATCCAAAACTTTTAATCTCTTTTTGGAATTCTATTTCAAGATATAACCTGAAGTTCTATCCCCTGTATTTGGGCTCTGACTAGCTCAGGAATGAATTTAAACAATTGGCTGAGGTACTACCCATATCTGCACCAGATCAATTCCTTCATCATATCCCCACACTAAACTTAAAAAAAGCAATGGAAAGGAGTGAAGACACAAAGGCTTTGGAAAGGTGGTACCTGAATTTCCTGAACTATAAAATTACTTTGTAAAGTCACTGTCTAGCCTCAATTTAATTCAATTCAGTTCAATTCCACACCTACTGAGAAATGTGCTAGTACTATAGGTTGCAGATATGCTAAAGCAGACTTATTCTATATCACTGGGCTGGGAATTAGGAGATCAGGGTTTGTTGTTTTTTTTACTGTGGGTTGGCTACTGGCACTGAGAATGTCATTTCATCTCTTTGAGCCTCGGGTTCTTTGTAAAATGAAGGAGTTAGAATGGATGATCTCAAAGTCCTTTCCAGCTGTCACATTCTATAATTCTCCAATGGGAAACAGCACCACTATCATTCATTATAACTCCATTTTTCTGTATTTCAAAGCAAGTGAATTCTGGAATTATTTTCAGAAGCATGCTTGGGCTTAGCAAATTGTCAAGAGTTTTCTATAGTTTGACTAGAGAAGAAACTAGGAAACAGAGCTTACTCCTTTATTCATTAAAAAATATTTGATGGGTGGTGCCTGTGGCTCAAAGAAGTAGGGCGCTGGCCCCATCTACTGGAGGTGGCAGCCCCAGCCAAAAACTGCAAAAAAAAAAAAATTTGAGTGCAAGGCCCTATTCTAGTTACTATTCCAGCATTGATCAAAGCAAATGAGGTTACTCTTCTCACGGAACTTGTTTTGTTGTGCTTTCATTGATATAGTTGCATAAAAATTAAATCTTTTGACAAGTATGGACAATAAATGGCGATCTAATAGGTTTGTTCAAGGTGTTGTGATTTGTGTGTTGACTACCTCTAAATTAACAAAAAATTAAAACTGTATTAAAAAAACCTGTCTTCAATTTCTCCACCAACCAGGAAAATAGCTATGTAGATTTTCTTATAGTTAAAAAGAAGTAACTCCTGGTCTATGAATACACTGATGTCTTTTCACACAAATTCCAGACACTAAACAAAAGGGTTTAAATGTTTCCTGTAGCATTAGAATTTAATTTTCTACTTTCCTACAACCGCCTCTTTAAAATAAGGCCAAGTGGGATAGTCTGTATCTATAATCCTAGCACTTTGGGAGGCCAAAGCAGGAGGCTTACTTGAAGCAAGGAGTTTGAGACCAGCCCGGGTAACACAGTGAGACTCTGTCTCTACAAAAAAAATAATTTTTTTAAATTAGCACGTCTGTAGCCTCACAACTGGGGAGGCTGGGGTAGGAGGATCATCTTTAAGCTCAGAAGTTTGAGGCTACAGTGAGCTATTATCAAGCCACCATATTCCACTAAGCAACAGAGACCTTATATCCAAATAAATAAATAATAAAAATATTAGATAAATATGTTTTAGATACCTAAAGCATTTTTCTACATATTTTATAGAATTTGTGATGGGTCTACAACAGGGACATGATGTGGAATTTTGGCTACTGTATCTCAAAAAAGATATCTAAACTAAAATAAATAAGCAAAAAAGTTCATCCTGGGAACGGAAAGTTGTATATACCCCGTTTCCCCCAAAATAAGACATCCTCCGAAAATAAGACCTACTTACAGGAAAGATAAGACGTCCCCTGAAAATAAGACCTAGCGTGTCTTTGGGAGCACACCTTAAAACAAGACACTGTCTTATTTTCAGGGAAACAGGGTATTAAATACTTCATCTAGAGCAGTAAAAAATAACAGATTATCCATTTTAGATATGGTACTGAAACAGAGAAATTTAAAGCTGGTTAAGGAACTTTAACTTTTTTTTTTTTTTATAAATGAGAAACTTAAGATTCAAAGACATAAAGTGTCCTGCCCAAAGCAAAGAGACTTACTTGTAAACAGCAAAGTTGTAATAAGAATATGGATCTGCAGAGTCCCCATTCAGGAATTTAGTTCGCATTAATTAACTGTGAGAGTTTTAGCAAATCAAAGATAGATGTTTCAGACATCTTTTATGTCTGAAAGATGCTGTTTTAGTTTAAATTTATGGGACCTAATGTTTATAGTATATTTCAACAGGACATTCAATCTGAAATTACATAAAAAGGCCTTAAAGTTATGGATACAAGTCTATAACAAATCTATGTATTCCACTAAGGTCATATTCAAAATGTCACTTGTAAGTAGTCTTTTCAGAATTTGGAATTCCTTTCTCTGTCAAAGAAAAGTAACAAATTATGGGCCTAATTAACCAGGTGTATTGAAATAATATGCATAGTACCCCAAGAGGCACCCTGAACTGGGCCCAAACCCTTTTGAGTACTGGACCCCCGAAATGGCTGGATAACTCGAGTGGAGCCCTGGAAACCCTCAAAGAGCAAGCCAGTGGAAGGCTAATAAATCTTCCTATATCAAGGAGATCTTGTATTAAGGAGAATAAGAACAGCCAAAAACACACTTAACCTTTTGAGGTCAGGGCCACAGATGATAACCAAGTCTTACTCAAAAAAGTCTGTTGAACACAGCAGTGGAGTGCTCAGTGAGGCCGGAAAGGTTTGTACCAGAAATCCTCGCTTTTCTGGAATCGGAATTCAACCTAACTAAGGAGGGGGATGAGTTAAAGGGATCCATCAAAGGTTTCCTCTCCCACTTTATACTGAAGAGGCAACTCCACTCTTTCTCAGATTTCCCCCATATATTAGGTTCCTAGTTTGGGAATAACATTCTATGCAGTGCATTACCGATGCTTACACACTCCTAAAAGAACTTTTAAAAATATTAATCTTAATCATAATTTTGTAAATTTAGTGTTAGTTTCTAGAAACCTCAGAGTCTAAACTGACAGGATATTGGTGCAAGCAGAATTTGCACATTCTTAGTAGCTTGATTTTCCTTGGCCCACCCGGGCGAATTTGGGTTCCTCACCAAGTCCCCCCAAGTAAATTAAATCACGTTCTCAAATCTTGGCCCCGGGGCAGATGGTGGTGGTTAAAAGAAGCTATCAAGGTTAGGGGCTTTCTCCAACCCCAAGAGGTCTGGAAGGCAGAGAGCGGCTGGTCTGTGGGGCCCGAAAGAGACTCGGCTGGGGGAGGCACGGGTGAGCGCGCCCACCTGGCTGGGTTTCGGGGACCCCGGCTCGTCTCCCCGCCCTCCCGGGGCCCGGCTCGCTCACCGAGGTGGCCGCCGACGATGGTGACTGCGATCTGGTCCATGAGCACCGCCCGGAAACTCACGTCCTGCTCGGAGCAGCGTTGCCGGAGGGCGCGCAGGATCTGCACCTGAGGGTAGTCCTCACGGATGCGCCGGTCCGTCAGGAACCAGAGCTGGGAGCACATGGCGACCAGGGCGGCGGCGCCCGGCGCGGCGCGGACCCCTCGGCGCCCCGGCCGCTCGCTCACAAGGTTGGGCGGGCGGCGGGCGTCCCCGGCGAGCGCGCCGCGGCTCCGCTCCTGCCGGTGCGCCAGCGCCTCTGCAGCCCTGACCCAGCGAATCCGCCCCGCCACTCAGCGCCGCCGCCGGGCGCGGCCAGCCAATCAGCGCGCGGAGGCGGGCGCGGGCCGGCAGCACCGCCAGCTGCAGAGGTGGCCTGGCGGGCGGCGCCCGGCGCGGGCAGCGGGCAGCGGGCCGGGGGCGTGCTGTGGCCGGGGGAGGGGAGCTGGGCTCGGGGTCCGGGTGGGCGTGGGAGCCGAGGGCAGGCGACGGCGAGGCTGAAGGAGGGTACCCCAGGCCTGCCGTGGACCCCTCCAGTGGGCGTGGCGTTGCAGGCTGGGGTGGGGCGGCCGGAGCGGGAGGGGCCGGGGCGGCTGCCCGGTGGAGCCGAGAGAGTGTCTGAACTAACCAAGGATGCGCAGTGGGCAGCCGATGCGTCCCAAAGGCCAACCCAAGCGCTCGCGGGCTGGGGTTGCAGACGGCTGCCTGCTAAGCCCCGTTAGGGCCTCAGGGACGTCCTAAAGGAGATTCTGGGGCCTGGCGAAGGACACACGCCTGGGCCCCCCAGTTGAACCCTTAAAGACTTGAAAGGAGAGAGATTTATCTGCCCATATCTTTGGCCTAAAACCCGAGAGTGAGGGGGTTGGGGGAAGTTTAGCAGCCTCTCATTCAAATCTTTTGAAGGTGTATTTGTCAGAGTCTCAGATTTTCTTACCCTGACACCCCTCCCAGTTTCCAGCAGCTCTGGGCCTTCACAACCTGGAGGTCATTAAAGACAGATATAAGGTCCCTTTTAGTTGGAAGGCCATTCGCTGGTCTCCCTATACTCCTCCCACGCTCCCCAGTCCATACAACTGAGTCATCTTTAAACCCATCCTTGGTCCCTGCCAATTACCAATCCTGCCTGCAAACAACAGCGTTTGAAACCAGATTTTCCTTTCTAAATAACTGCAGGGTTGAAGTTTGTCACCTTCGGAGACTGCATTTGCTTTTCCAGATTATTAAAATAAGGGGGCTGTTTTGTTTTGGTTTGGTTTGGTTTAAGGAAACAAGTAGGCCCAACAATGACAACTTAGAAATGAGATTAAGATGTCTCAGGGAAGGTATAGGCTTCAGTATAAATATTACGCAAGGGTGTGCATTTACCCACTGAGATGTGTCTTTAGAAAAGTTCCGTATAAAATGAATTTCAAAAATTCTTTTTCAAGCAGTCTTAAATAAATCCTTTCGTGTTGCAAACTATCTTCTCTGATCCCTAGGAACGTATTTTTTTAAAGTAACAGTAACCTAGTGTTCTCTGGAATAGTAACTTTCAAAACTATCTTTTGGCAAAAGACAAAATTACAACAAATTTAGTTATAGATCAGGGCTGTCTCCACTGTACAAAATAGAATGAGAGTTCCCACTAGGCAACAGCAGAAAAGTGGATTTTGTAAAGTGTTCTGTTTGTAAGAAAGCAGAACAATAGAAAAAAAGCCATTGGTTAACAACAGACTACTTCAACTTAAACATTTTTTGCTAAGGGTTAAAGCACTGGGGACTCCCTTTTTACGCTGATTCAGGTAGACTGGAATCTCTTGATTTCAGGAAAAACTGGTTTGTTTGGGGATGTAACTTGTTCCTTAAAGTTTCTCTTTGATTACATGGCATTTTGCAGGTGTGACTCCATTTGGAGGGCCTATTGCAAGAGTTCAGTCCTAAACAGTGGCCTCCCACAATTTTTTTTCCAGAGGCGGGAGTCTCTGTCACCTAGGCTAGAGTACAGTGGCACAATAATAGCTCACTGCAGCCATGTGCCACCATACTTAGCTAATTTTTTTTTTTTTTGAGACAGGAGTCTTTATGTTGCCCAGGCTGCTCTCAAACTCCTGGACTCAAGCAATACTCTCATCTCAGCCTTTTTTTTTTTTTTTTTTTTTTTGTAGAGACAGAGTCTCACTTTATGGCCCTCGGTAGAGTGCCGTGGCCTCACACAGCTCACAGCAACCTCCAACTCCTGGGCTTAAGCGATTCTCTTGCCTCAGCCTCCCGAGTAGCTGGGACTACAGGCGCCCGCCACAACGCCCGGCTATTTTTTGGTTGCAGTTTGGCCGGGGCCGGGCTTGAACCCGCCACCCTCGGTATATGGGGCCGGCGCCTTACCGACTGAGCCACAGGCGCCGCCCTCATCTCAGCCTTTTGAGAGCTGAGAACACAAACCACTGCACCCAGGTCACTTCCCACAATTTTTGCTAAACACTTCTGGCCACAGACCAACTTGGGCATGGGAGGTTCTTCTACACTGGTCATTTCTTTGCTATCCCATGTTATGTGTTGACTGATGCTTCCTAAAGGATTCCTACAGTATCATCCATTAGATGTCTGTGAGATGATTAAAACCATGGCTTTCTGGAACAATGATTTACTAAAAGGTATATGAGTTAGTCAATTTGACATTGCTTATAACCTATTTTCAAAGCCATCAGTGCTGAATTAGAATGTTTAAATCAATTGCAAATAGCTACCAAGGTCCACAAAACCCAGGCTTAGGAGAACAGAGTCTGAGGATACTGACCAGCCATTGTAGTCACTCCTTTCCTCACTGTCTTTGCTCTCCCTTACCAGGAGGGTGCTATGACTTCTGTGACCTACCCTTTTCTAGGATGGGTCATAATTGAGGACCTGGGACAAGTAGCCTTTCCAGTTAGGACACTGGTTCTCAACCTTCCAAATACTGTGACCCTTTAATACAGTTCCTGTGGGTCGCGACCCACAGCTTGAGAACTGCTGAGTTAGGAAGTGACTATGCTCATTTAGGTGTAATGTTTTCTTTTATCACCAAAATTCCTCAAGCACAGAGGTAACTTCCACAGTTATAGGACTATTTTCTAAGATATGTTACTTTATGTAATATTTCTCTGCAGATGATTCCCAAATTCAAACTTAACTCTGATGTCTCCTGAGCCATCACTTGTGTCCCTAAAGCTAAACTCATTCTTTTCCCCTCCATTTCAGATTCAATAAAACAAAAAGAAAAAATGTATTATCTCATATAACAAGAAAGCTAGGGTGAGTTGGCTCTAGGGTTAGTTTCTTTAACAGCTCAATGACCTTGTCAGGCACCTAGATTCTTTCTCTCTTTTCATTCTAACATCCTTAGGCTAGTGCCCCTCACAGCCATAAAATAGCTGCCACAATTCCAGCTGACATATGCATTCACACAATGTCTAGCCTAAGTAGAGGCTGTTTATTCCCTTGTGTCTCTTTCTATAAGCTAGGAAAACCTTCAGAAGTCCTCAAGAAGACTTCCCAGTCTCATATGCCCACCTCTAAGCCCATTGTCAGCAAGCCGAAGGAAACTATCAGGAGTGGCTTAAGTTAATTATAGATTACCCCTTGTGGCTGGGAATTGGACTACTCCACTCTTCAAAAAAAACATGGCCACAGAGGTGGATGAATACTGAGGCAAAATTGGGGTTAGCTTAGGAGAAATGAAAGGAGAATAGATGTTAGGAGGAGAAGCAATAGTGTTCGATAGAGATGGGAATATGGTAAGTGTACCAGTAAGGATAAGCTAGGTTAGGCTGTGGTGAACAATGATGTCAAGGTAGCTTACAACAACAAAGTCTTCTTAAACTATCACACCTGTCTATGACGGGACAACTTGGCTATCCTCTAGGTCAGTGGTTCTCAACCTTTCTAATGCCCCGGCCCTTTAATATAGTTCCTGTGGGTCACAACCCACAGGTTGAGAACCGCTTCTCTAGGTCATCTTCATGTTAGGACCCCAGGCCAATAGACTAATCTTTATTTGGAACAACGTGGGTGTCTCATGGAAGAAGAAAAGTCATTATGGTGAGCACACGCTAGCTCCCAACTTCTGGTTGGGACTTACACATATTAGATGCACATACATTTTCTTGGCCAGAAAAGTTCACCTGACAAAGTCTGATGTTAATGTGGTAGGGAAGTATAATTCTTCCTTGAGAAGGGGAGCAAAAATTTGTGACAAATTGGGACCAAAAATATTGTCTGACTACAATTGAAGACTGAAAATACCCAAATCCTGCTTTGCTAATCATCTCTCCACTCCTTAGGGTGCCTAAGGGAATTATACACGTTAATGGAAAAAGACCTGAACTCTGTAAAATAATTGAAAGAGGTTTATTCTGAGCCAAATGTGTGTGACTAGCCTAGCACACATGGTCCCAAGAGGTCCTGAGAAAATTGGCCCTTAGTAGCTGGGTTACAGTTTGGTTTTATACATTCATGAGACAGGAATTACATGAAAGACCCTCAGTCAATATGTGGAGGGTGCACATTGGTTTGGCCTTTGGAGAGTGTACTTTGGTTTGGCCCTCCAAAGCAGGGCATCTTAGAGGTGGGAGGGGAGCCTTACAAGTTGTAGATGGGTTTAGAGATTCTTTGATTTATAATTGATTAAAGAAATGAAGCTTTGTCTAAAGGCTTGGAATGTTTTAACTTAAGAATGTCTGTGGGGTGGTGCCTGTGGCTCAGTCAGTAGGGCGCCAGCCCCATATACTGAGGGTGGCGGGTTCAAACCCAGCCCCGGCCAAATTGCAACCAAAAAATAGCCGGACGTTGTGGCAGGCGCCTATAGTCCCAGCTACTCAGGAGGCTTAGGCAGGAGAATCGCTTAAGCCCAGGAGTTGGAGGTTGCTGTGAGCTGTGTGATGTCACGGCACTCTACCGAGGGCCATAAAGTGAGACTCTGTCTCTACAAAAAAAAAAAAAAAAGAATGTCTGTTAATCTGAGTCAAGCCACTGGACTTTTACTGAAAGGCAAGTGATCTAAGTGAATTGATGGCCTGCAGGTGTGGTTTAAGCATTGTCTTATACGCCCTTAGGTCTGTTTGATGATTTACCATCTCATTGTTAGGAAGGAAATTTTCCAAAAAGGAGAGAGACATGATGAAGCCTGTCTGACCTCCTTTCTCAGGGCCAGCAACTGAGCTTTAGGGTTTTTTTGAGTTCCCTTGGCCAAGAGGGGATGCATCGGTCAACTAGAAGGCTTAAGATTTTATTTCAATTCACATACACAAGAAAGAAATTAGAATAGAAACCAAAGAATCATTTTATTCCTAGCTAAGCTAGGACCTAATAATTTCTAGAGTAGACTTCTTCCAAAAAAGATGGAGCTGAATCACATGGCATACATTTAGGGCTACAGGGAAGCTTCCAAATTCCGTTCTCTTCCTCCACCTCTGTGAATTTTGGGACCAGTATGCTTAGGCGTGTCTGCAGAAAGGAGAGGATAATGATTAGATCTGCAAAGCAGACCAGCTTTACCCTTCTAAGTGTGTGCTACATGGAGAATGTGCTGGGCCTACCCAGTAGGAAAAGCGGAATGACCTTTTTTTCTAAAGAAAAAGTATCTCCAACCCCTAGTAAAATGTGGACTAATTAATGTCCTGATGTGATATTATGATACATGTAAAATAAGAAGTACAATATATATTTTGATCTTTGTCCCCAGCTTCTGGCTACAGCTCTTAAAACCCTTCTAATTTTTTATTCTTCTCTTTTCTTTCTTTCTTTTTTTTTTTTTTTTGAGACAGAGTCTTATTATGTCACCCTGGGTAGAATGCTGTGGTGTCACAGCTTACAGCAACCTCAAACTCTTGGGCTTAAATGATTCTTTTGCCTCAGCCTCCCAAGTAGCTGGGATTACAGGCACCCACCATAATGCCAGGCTATTTCTTCTGTTGCAGTTGTCATTGTTGTTTAGGTTGGTGTATGTGTCTGACACCCTACACACTGAGCTTTGGGCACCACCCCTTGTAATTTCTTAAGTGATAGGAGCCATAGAAGCATCTTTTGTTATAATATTTGGTTTGGTCCCTGGATTCAGCAAATAGCACAAGAGTGATAAAGGTGAAGGGATCATCTTTTGTTATTCACAACAAGACCTTTTCTCCTGCATCTGAATTTATGTTAAAGAGGTGACTTTTGGAAAGCCTGTAAGGGTGAATGCTGGTTTAGGAAAACCAACCAAGTGATTAAAGTAGTGATTTTCAACCGGTGGGCCACAGCAGTCTGGTGTACCATGAGAGGATCTTTGGTGTGCTGTGAAAATTTTTAAAGATCTTTAATTAAATTATTTTTGAAAGAAGTTCAAAGCATAGTATTTTCTTTTTTTTTTTTGATCAACATAATTTAAGCGGGGCCCAAAGCTCAGTGTGTAGGGTGCCAGCCACATACACCAGCATAATTTAAGTGTGCCATTTAACTACAGGTTCAAGTGTGCCATGAGATAAAAAAGGCTGAAAGACACTGAGTTAGAGGGTTGGAGATCCTATACACCCATCCTGTCCTTGGGGGGAGTGGAAAAAGCTGTGATTGAGTTGATCATCAGTGGCAAATGATGTAATAAATCAATTTTTAAAAGCCTTCATAAAACCCTAAGGACAGAATTCAGAGGGCTTCTGGGTTGGTGACTATGTCACCACACAACCAAGTTATATTGCCTGCTGCACAGAAAGAAGCCAATATGCTGACACCGCAGGGGTTGGGAAAAGAGTTTAATATCGCAGCACACCATGCAAGGAGATGGGAGAAATTTCTCAGATCCATCTCTCTAAGAATTTAGGGGCAGAGTTTTTTAAAGTTAGTTTGGCAGACAAAGGGCTAGGAAATTGGGTCTGCTAATTGTCTGAGGATGAACTCATAAGGTTGGGAAGCAGAAATTGTCCTCTTGCTGAGTCAATTCCCAGTAAAGGGTTGCAAGACCTGTTGAGTGAGTTACTAAATATGGCCACTGGTCTGGTTGGTGTCAGGTGGTCCACTTGAATGCAGAGTCTGGAAAATATCTCAAAGACCAGTCTTAGGTTTTACAATAATGTTGTTATCTATAGAATTGGTTAAGAAATCTGCTAATCTTAGGACCATCAGTTACAAGACTCCTGAGTAGTGAACAATTATAGGAAAGCAAGCTAGGGAACAATGGCTGGTTATTTTTATTTTTATTTTTTTTACTATGCCTATACCTTTTCAGAGTTCAGGCCCTCAGTTCCCAACTTGTGACCAATTTTATAGTGCATAGTTCTGAGTACATCAAGGTACTGGGATGGTGGTGCATCTGCAGAAGTATGGAAGTTTGGAAGTTCTGTTGCTCACTTCATACTATGCCCTATATATCACTTCCATTTGGTTGTTTCTAAATTATATCCTTTATATTAAACCACTAAGTAAGATATTTCTCTAAATTCTGTGAGTCATTGTAGCAAATTATTGAACCTGACTGAAGGGTTGTGAGAACCCCCCACTTATAGCCAGTGAATCAGAAATACTTAATGTCCTGATGTGTCAGGATATTGACCTTTGTCCCCAGGAAGACCTGACTTTTGACTAGCATCTGAAGCGAGGGCAGTCTGTGAGACTGAACCCTTAACTTGTGGGATCTGACACTAACAATAGGTAAATAAATAGTGTCAGAATTAAATTGAATTGTAGGATACCCAATTAGTGTCTGCAGAAAATTAGAGAATTGCTTGGTATGTAAGAGACCTGCACATTTGATGTCAGAAGTGGTTTGTTTATTTATTTATTTATTTTGCAGTTTTTTGGCCGGGGCTGGGTTTGAACCCACCACCTCTGGCATATGGGGCTGGCGCCCTACTCCTTTGAGCCACAGGCACTGCCCGATGTCAGAAGTGTTGTATGAGCATAGGGAAATATTTTTTCCTTTTGCCTGACCTTTGGCCAATCAGATTAATAACTCTTTTTTTTTTTTTTTTGAGACAAAGTCTCACTTTGTTGCTTTTGTTAGAGTGCCATGGTGTCACAGCAACCTCAAACCCTCAAACTCTTGGGCATAAGTGATTCTTTTGCCTCACCCTCCCAAGTAGCTGGGACTATAGGCGCCCACAACAATGCCTGGCTATTTTTTAGAGATGAGGTCTCTCTCTGGCTCAAACTCATGAGCTCTCAGTAATTCACCCATCTTGGCCTCCCAGAGTACTAGGATTACAGGTATGAGCCACCACACCCAGCCCAGGATTAATAACTTCCCTTCTGAAGGTAGCCAGTAACAAGACAGGGCAGAGGAGGAGAGAATTCCTTTCTATGTTCTCACACTTTGTTCTCTTTTAGTCCATTGGGAAGATGAGTGGAAAAGTTTCCTACCAAACAAATGTATGTGCATTGTCTATTTGCTTCCCCATCTAAACTAAACCCTCTACAACAGGGGTCAGTTCAAGAAGATCACTTGAGCCCACAAGTTTGAGGTTGCAGTGAGCTATGATTACACTACTGCACTCTAGCCAGGGTAACACAGTAAGACCCTGCCTCAAAAAAAAAGATACATACACACACACACATATATGCGACAAAGTTTCTATTAATATTTTCTAAGAAAGGGAACAAAAAAGAACAGGGCCCAATACATCATGCGTACTGTTTTTATATGTGGTAGATACTCAGATATCTGTTGATAACAACTTTGACTGTCATTTAAGAAACATCATTGCAATTTCAATTGACAAAACTGTAGCCAATGCAGAGATATTAGGCTTTTATAACATGGGATTCTGAGGCCATAGTTTTTGCCTCTCTGTCAGGTTCACTGCTCACTGTCCAGGGGTCCTCAAACTTTTTAAACAGGGGGCCAGTTCACTGTCCCTCAGATTGTTGGAGGGCCGGACTATAGTTTAAAAACAAAAAACTATGAACAAATTCCTATGCACACTGCACATATCTTATTTTGAAGTAAAAAACAAAGCGAGAACAAATACAATCACACCGCCTCATGTGGCCTGCGGGCCGCAGTTTGAGGACCCCTGGCTAGACCCACATCTCAATACTCCTTTCTAGTAGTAGAGAGTATCGAGATGTGGGTCTGGAGAGTGGAAAGAGGGTCTTTATAAATATTAGACATGACCCCAAGCAGATGGATTTTCCAAGTATA
The DNA here is from genome assembly GCF_027406575.1 of Nycticebus coucang. Classification (NCBI taxonomy): domain Eukaryota; kingdom Metazoa; phylum Chordata; class Mammalia; order Primates; family Lorisidae; genus Nycticebus; species Nycticebus coucang. The sequence goes on along the minus strand of NC_069801.1, from coordinate 36,177,475 downwards.
TAGAAAATCAAGCTTCAATTTACCTCAGTAAATTAAGGAAATGGTCATCAATAGTGTATTAAAATGCACTAGAATAAATGGAAAGTAGCAAAATTAAGAAGCAAAAGAAGCATCACATAAACATAGAATTCAAGAGAAAAATCAGTCACACAGAGATGTGGCCAAGAAAGACCTGATAGATGTGGCAAACCAATATGGAATGCATAGAGAAAGTGGGGACTATATTAACAGACTCCCTGGAGGCCAAGTTAACCATCTCTGGAACCTAGCATAGTGTCTGGCACATGGTGGATACTGATACACATTTACTAAAAAAAAGTATGTTTGACTTTACTTCCATGCCATTCCCTTCCTCTGAAAAGCCTTTGCATAACCAATGCCTATCCACTTTTCAAGACCCTCAAATACAGCATCTCCCATGATGCCTTCCCTAAAACCTGTCTTTTCCTCCAGCTACAAGAAAGGGCTCCATTTCTGAATTCTCATAAGCAATTAATACCTGCAAACAATTATTCCAGTAATGGGCACTCACTAATTGTTTATTGGGTAAAATTATGTAACTTGCATTATCATAATCTAAGAATGAACATTTATTATTATATAAATATATAATTTAAAATTATATAATTTGCATTATCATACTCTAAGATTATGCATATTCTTAGAGTATGATAATGCAAACTATATAATGTTATTCTTAGATTATGGTAATGCAATTATATAATTTTATAATGTTATTCTTAGATTATGATAATGCAAATTATATAATTTTAAATTATAGAATGAAATAAAGGAAAGTATCTGAAATTCTAGAATTTTTAATCATTGGCACTGTTTCTGACTTTTCTTGCTCTAGTTTTTTCTTTCTTCAGATGCTGTATGAAATCCAGATGTCAGTCTGATCCTCTTATTCAAGCTCACACAACCCATGCCCTCTCATACCAGGGCCCTAGTGAAGAAGGCAGAATTCACTGAGGGGCAGATATGATTTACATTGTAAAGCAATTCACTGGGCAATCCCATCCCCTTCTGTCTGTCTGTCTCTCTCTCTCTTTCTCTCATTCTGCCACCATAGGAGAGTTTTTCTACTCCTCTCCACACCTAAGTCTGCAGGCTTGCTACTCTTAACTCTCCCTTCCAGACCACCTGGCAGATTCCTCAACCTTTTATTTCTCAGAGGAATACATTTCAGAAGGTCTTCCAGATAAAGGACCCATCCTCTTTAGGAAGCAGAGGAGGATTATAAGTAAATTTTCCTTTCTGAAAACATAATATAGGATAACTAAGTGGGGTTAGCCCATGGAGGTCTTCACTAGCACGTTTGTTGGAGTCAGCTTCTGAAGGTGGCAGCAGACATACCTTTGCAAGGTGGAATGTAAGGAAGGTGTTCAGGTGGTTGCTGGCTGCAGTCCAGTCCTGCTCTGGATAAACTTGGCTCCTAGAACCAGTTTATAGATTCCAAGGGGCTTCCCTATCTCTTTTAAGACAAGGCTATATAATTGTTTGTCTTTGCTATCTGTCAGCCCTAGTCTCACGCGGCTATATTCATTAAAGGTAGACGTTTGTTCTCTCAGCCCTTCTTAGGCCGTTGGCCACTTCTCACCAAGTCAGGAATTATCTCAGAAGCCTCAACATCATTTCCCTCCATGCCATGTTAGTATATGGGCTATGCTGCTGTACCAGAGACCCCCAAAAGTCAGTGACCCCACAAGAAGTTCACTGCCCTCTCAATAGCTCAGTAAGGTGGATGTCTGGGGTGTAGAGATAGCTCTGCTCCACTTGTTCATCCTGGGACTGGCTCCTTTAATCTTAGGGTGTCATTCACTCCAGGGTGTGGTCATCATTTGCATGTTCAAGACTGGCTCACTTGGCCGTATCTGTGTTCCAGACCTCAGGAAGAAGAAAGAGGGGAATAAGAAAGTGGGGAGCAAGCGGCTTTCTTTTTTTTTTTGAGACAGAGCCTCAAGATGTCGCCCTGGGTAGAGTGCCATGGTATCACAGCTCACAGCAACCTCCAACTCTTGGGCTCAAGTTATTCTCCTGCCTCTGTCTCCCAAGTAGCTGGGACGGTGCCTGCCACAATGCCCGGTTATTATTTTATTTTTTTAATTTTTTTTTGGTTGAAGCCATCATTGTTGTTTGGCGGGCCCGGGCTGGATTAGAACCCACCAGCTCAGGTGCATGTGGCTGGCGCCTTAGCCCCCCCCCTTGAGCCACAGGCACCGATCCAAGCGGCTTTCTTTTAATGCTGTCACACAAATGCTGTACTCCTAACTTCCATTCCCTTCCCATTGGCTTGAACCTTGTCACATGGTCACATCTAGTACAAGGGAGACTCGAGAATATATTTCCCAACTGGATAGATATGTAGTAAATACTCAACTAAAATTTAGTGGAAGAGAGAAGGGCTTCTACTACTAAAAGGAAGAGGACAATAGTAAAGGGGAGGATAAGGAGTTTCCACCATACCTCCCTATAGCCTGAGGAATAAACTTCTTAGCTTGACACAAGAGACCCTAGGGACCTTCAGCTTTCCCCTCTAGTTATAGCTAATACTTGAAATGCCCCGAACATGCTGTGCTGTGTCTCACTTGCATGACCGTTCATGCTGAAATCAGTTTAAGTAGCATCTTCTTCAGGAAGTCTTCCTAAACCTCAGTTTGGGGTAAGCAACCCATCTTTGTGTTCTCATAGCACACCATGCATTCCTCTCCTTTGGAACTTGTCAGATTCCCCAACTACCTGCACAAGTTTGAAATTATCTCTTTACGGCTCTGTGTCTATGGAGAGTTTAAGTTCTTTGAGAGCAAATGTGCTATGTTATAGTCATGTTTGTACCTTTAGAACCACTTTGAGCTGCACTGCTTTTGCCTACCAGTTGGGGGCAGAAGCTGCACCATCACCTGAACCCCTGCACACTCACCGAGTTGTAGCTTTCATCAGTAATGGCCAGGCTGTATTAGTAGTCATTCTTCCCATTTGGGGGGAAGCGCTGTCCTGAGACTATTGCTTCTCTCACCAGTCCTTGTGAATTCCCTGCTCTGAGGTGCCTGAGCCTTGTTTTTGTTACTCCCCGGAGCTGGCTTTTAAAGGTCATGATGGCCATGTATTACCTTTGATCTTGAAAACTCCTGCTGCTAAGCTTCACCTCCTATGGGATCTCAGTGATACTGACATCTGACCTGCTGGAACTTAGTCCTGGCTTATACCTTGTCTTTAGACATTGACAAGTGTCCTTTGGCTAGGTTATGTCTTAGTTCTGCTCCTACGGAGCTCTGGTCATTTTCCACTTGTCACAGCTAAGACTATCAGGACTGACCTGTGATAAAATTTGCCCATTTTAAGATTTTAAAAATTTTAATAGATAAGGTCTCACTCTGTCACCCAGGATGGAGTACAATCATAGCTCACTGTGGCCTCAAACTCCTTGGCTCAAATAATCTTCCCTTTTCAGCCCCTCTAGTAGCTGGGACTATGGGTGCATGCCATCATGCCTGGATAATTTTTGGGGGGAGTGGGTGGGTAGAGATAGAGTCTTGATATGTTGCCTAGACTGGTTTCAAACTCCTGGGTTCAAGCAATCCTCCTGCCTCGGGCTCCCAAAGTACTAGAATTATAGGCATGAGCCACCATACCTGGCCCCAATTTAGGATTAATAAGTATTATTGGTATCTACTATTTGAAACTAATTGGACCATGATGGGAATGGATTTTCAGTTTTGTGACATTTCACTGGCACAAAATGTAATTTGTGTAGACTTTCTTCAGATGAATATACGTGTATGTATATATAGTGTGCTTAAAAATCTGAATATCCAAGCATGCAAACCAGTATATTGAGGTTACTCAGATTGCAAAAGTTCTTTATTTTATGAAAGCATTTACTAGTAAGATCTTAGGAATTAATTTCTATCTTTACTGGTATAACATAGTAATTGTTTGTCAAAGCAGAATTCCCATATGAGATGGATGATTTGAGCAACTACATGATCTGTTCCTTTTTATATCAAAGTTATGGTCAGGGCAAGGATATTTAACCCTAAAAAATCAAGGAATGAGTAAGATAATTAAAAGAACTTACCAATAGGGTCATCTAAACTGCAGTCTGTGTGTCACATGGGGATTATGTGAGGATTTTTTTGCTTATGTGTGGTGGCAGATATCATGAAAATTCTAGCTCTGGTGTATGTGGTTGGCACTGTAGCCATTGAGCTACAGGTGCCAAGTCCTAAATGGACTTTTTTTTTTTTTTTTTGCTCATCACCTTTCATTAGTGTTTGTGTATTTAATATGTAACCCAAGAGAACTCTTTTTCTTCCAATGTGGCCCAGAGAAGCCAAAAGGTTGGACACTCCTAGTGGCAATTTGTAATGCATGGAAGTCTCAATTCCAAAAGGTCACTAGGAGTTGTAGATAGATCCCACCTGGGTAGATAAAGTGTCTAGAACCCTTCCAAGTTTCCCTGCCAGTATTAGTTATGAGTCATTCATTTACAGAAGTCAGAAATGCAATATAAACTAGCATAAGCAAAAAGGGAGTATGCTGGCTCATGATCCGTGGACATCTAGGAATGAATTTCAGTCACATCTAGACCTAAGGACTAGGACACATTTTCCAGATTGGCTTTTCTCATTCTTTCAATCCTTCCCCACATCCTGCCCCCTCTCGTTATTCTTTAATCCCATTCTTTTCTGTAGGAATGACCTTCCTCCAAAAGGCAGGGAAGATAGCCCCAATCCATACCCTTAATATTCTTTATCAGGAAGGCCAAGGGACTATTCTTCTACCTTCAAATGAAATCATTTCCAGGAAAGACTTTGGTCTGGCTCAAGTCACACTCCACCCCGGACTAGTTATTGTGCCTAAGAATTCTGCACAGCCAAGAACACAGTAAGTAAAGCAAGCAAACAGCCCTCAGAATTGGAGAAGATATTTGCAGGTTATATCTCCAACAAAGGTTTAATAACCAGAATCCACAGAGAACTCAAATGTATAAGCAAGAAAAGAACAAGCAATCCCATCGCAGGCTGGGCAAGGGACTTCAGAGAAACTTCTCTGAAGAAGACAGGCACATGGCCTACAGACATATGAAAAAATGCTCATAATCTTTAATCATCAGAGAAATGCAAATCAAAACTACTTTGAGATATCATCTAACTCCAGTAAGATTAGCCCATATCACAAAATCCCAAGACCAGAGATGTTGGCGTAGATGTGGAGAAAAGGGAATGCTTCTACACTGCTGGTAGGAATGCAAATTAATACATTCCTTTTGGAAAGATGTTTGGAGAACACTTAGAGATCTAAAAATAGATCTGCCATTCAATCCAAAAATCACATCATAACAAAGATATTTATACCAGAATGTTTATTGCAACCCAATTCATAATTGCTAAGTCATGGAAAAAGCCCAAGTGCCCATTGATCCACGAATGGATTAATAAATTGTGGTATATGTACACCATGGAATATTATGCAACCTTAAAGAAAGATGGAGACATTACCTCTTTCATGTTTACATGGATGGAGCTGGAACATATTCTTTTTAGTAAAGTATCTCAAGAATGGAAGAAAAAGTATCCAATGTACTCACCCCTACTATGAAACTAATTTATGGCTTTCACATGAAAGCTATAACCCAGTTATAACCTAAGAATAGGGGAAAGGGATGGGAGCGGGGGGAGAATGAGCAGAGGGAGGGTGATTGGTGGGATTACACCTGCGGTGCATCTTACAAGGGTGCATGTGAAACTTAGTAAATATAGAATATAAATGTCTTAACACAATAACTAAGAAAATGCCAGGAAGGCTATGTTAACCAGTGTGATGAAAATGTGTCAAACGGTCTATAAAACCAGTGTTTGGTGCCCCATGATCACATTAATGTACACAGGTATGATTTAATAATAAAAAATAAATTAAAATAAATAAATTAAAAAAAAATTCAAGATATGATTGGCTGGACTCTCTGTCTCAGAACTGGGGTGGTATGTAGTATAATTAGCAGCTTCACCAGACTTTTGTGATTCCAGTGGATCTGGGTAGACAAAACAGGAGGAAATGGAGCCCAGGAGTCGAGGAACCAAACTCGCCAGCAAAGACATAACATGGAATTCTAATTCCCAAGAGCTTTTCCCCCCATATTTAAAATTCTTGGGGGCGGAGACAAGACGGCTGACTGAAGCCAGCTTTCCACAGAGGGTCCCATCCAGAAGGAGAGTTAGAGGACATAAATTTAGCAAGTAACCTGGTGGATTAGGGCTGCACCAAGAAAGAAGGTTGAAGAATGCACATCAACCCCACTGAGGCAAGCTGTGACCCCAAGGATGCAAACAAAATGTACAAAATCCATCACCAAGAGGACAGGAGTCCCCTACCCCATGAGAACAGCTTGAAGTGCTCCACAAACAAATGAGCAGAGTTCAAAGTTCCTCCCGCTACACTCCACAGGAGAGACCCTCTAAAAACTGGACCTACCTCCCCTCCTAGGGTGCCACAGTGTTCTCCTGCCAGGCATAAAACTGTATATATTCTCTACCTGCAACTCTGAGCTCCCAGCACTCCCCTCCACTCTCACTCAGAGGTCTAGAGGCCTGTCCCCCAGGAGTACAGATTATTGGGTGATTTCTCGAGGGGTGTGGACAGGGCCTAAACTGCAGCTGGTCAGTACTGACTTTGGGGCACGGGAGTGACGAGAGGACGGTTGGCTGAGAGGGAACCACACCTGAGTGGCAGTGCCCTGAAGTGCAGAGCAGCAGCCGTCTTTTGTCAACAATAGGGCTCACTCCCAGATATTCCGAAGCCACACGCCCTATCTCCCTGGGTAACCAGAGGAGGCTGGACATCTACTCAGGTGGCAACCACCATGGAACAGATATGGGACAGAAACGCAGGCTCATGAGTAAAGAGTTTGCCTGAGGTACCAGTCTGGGTGAAGTGGGGACTAGAAAAGCACGTGCAGAGCCGGGAAGTTCCCAGGGCAGAGCTGACCCAGAGGACCACTTTACTGAGCCTAAGATGAACCCGGCCCTCAGGGGATTATCAGCCTATAGACAAAGGAAGACAGGAGGCTAGAACTGACAGGTAACCGAATATAAACCTGCAGGACCAAAGACAGGGTCTGAGGCACAGGCTCTGGGAACTCAAAACACCTTCTCTTCTGCAGGGGAATTTAGCAGGGACAGAAACAAATTCCCGCAAAGTAGTTCTGTTCTGTTCTGTTCTGTCAGGAACATCAATCAGGGGCAGGGCTGGAACTGAGTGAACACTCCCCAGCCTCCATCAAGTGCCCAAGGTTATCAGGCCTCACCTCCCCCTGCTAGATAGAGGCAGAGCACAGCGGCCTGGCTGAGCAGAAATGATTTCCTTGTGATTCGGGCAGGTGTAAACCCCTAGAGTATCTGTTCACTACAGGCAACTGGGTCAAACCCCTGCAGGACTATCAGTGACTTGGTGTGATAGAGGAGCAAGGTATGGAAGGAGGCATCAACCTTCCCAGACTGATCCATTTGCTGGGTGGGTCCTCTTGACTCCACGGAGCACTAGAGTAAGCCATATCTGAGTAGTCACCAGACCCCTGCAATCCAGTTGCCAGAGACCTTTTAAACTCTCCCATCTAAGACAGGTGCTGACTGAGACAATTGATTTGGAACTTTTGAACTGAGCCAATCACCCAAGGACTATTCAGGTGGTGCCCTGGGTTTGTGGTTGTAGGAAGGTTTGGTTTTCCTTTTCCAATTGTTGCCTGTGGGGGGCAGGGTGACTTAATTGCTGGTATTTCTCCACAGCTGAGACTTCACCCAAGAGTAACTGTTTCACTAGGGTCAAGCAGAGACCAGCAGAAAACAAGACAGAACCACTTAGCCCCACCACACCAAACAGGTCCCCAGTTTCTCAGGCATTGTATGGGTACTCCACAAAGCTCCAGGGGAAAAATAAAACAGTGTAAAACAATCACGGGGCAAAATCAGCGGAAAAACTCTGGTAACATGAATAACCAGAATAGATCAACCCCCCCAAAGAAAGATATGGCAGATGTAACTAAAGATCCCATTCATAAACAGCTGGCTGAGATGTCAGAAATCAAATTCAGAATTTGGTTTGCAAACAAGATTAAAAAATGGAGGAAAATTTGGAATTAGAAATTTGAGCAGCAATTCAAAAGTCGGAATTAGAAATTTGAGGGGAAATTCAAAAGTTGTATCAAGAATTTAACTAATTTAAAGACAAAACCACCAAAGATTTTGATGCACTGAAGCAATAATTTGCAGCCCTCACAGATCTGAAAAATACAGTAGAATCTCTCAGTAACAGAGTGGAGCAAACAGAAGAAAAAACTTCTGACATTGAAGACAAAGCCTTTGAACGCTCACAAATTCTCAAAGAGGAAGCAAAATGGAGACCAAACATGGATCATTCTCTCAGAGAGCTCTGCGATAATTCGAAAAGCTAATATCTGCCTCATTGGAATCTCTGAAAGTGATGACGTGGCCTCGCAAGGCACAGAGGCCCTTCTCCATGAAATTATGAAAGAGAATGTTCAGACATGCCAAGAGATTCTGAAATTCAGATAGCAGACAGTTACAGAAACCCAGCATGACTCAATCCCAATAAGACACCCCCCAGGCATATCATAATTAACTTCAGTAAAGTTAATATGAAGGAGAAAATTCTGCAAGCAGCCAGATGTAACAAATCCATTACCTACAAAGGGAAGAATATTAGAATGACTGCAGATCTCTCTGCTGAAACTTTTCAAGCCAGAAGAGGGTGGCCATCAACTTTTAATCTCCTAAAGCAAAATAACTTTCAACCCCAGATCCTGTATCCATCTTAACTAAGTTTCATTTATGATGGAGAAATTAAATTCTTTAATGACATTCATATGTTGAAGAAATTTGCCATAACCAAACCAGCTCTTCAGGATATTCTCAGACCTATCCTCCATAATGACCAGCCCAATCCTCTACCACAAAAGTAAACTCACTCAGAAACTTTTGATCAAACTCCAACTTCCACAGTCGGGAAAGGATTAAACATGTCCACTGGACTTTTGGAAAACTCGATACCCAAAATTTTACCAGACTTATCAATATTCTCCATTAATGTGAACAGCTTAAACTATCCTCTAAAGAGGCACAGGTTAGCTGACTGGATACAAAAACTCAGGCCAGATATTTTGTGCATACGAGAGTCACATCTTACCTTAAATGAAAAATATAGACTCAGGGTGAACGGATGGTCATCCATATTTCACCAGAAATATGGTAATCAGAAAAAAGCAGGTGTTGCAAATCTATCTGCGATACAATAGGCTTTAAACCAAAAAAAAGTAAGGAAGGACAAGAATGGTCACTTCATATTTGTTAAGGGTAATACTCAATATGATGAGATTTCAATTATTAATATCTATGCACCCAACCATAATGTACCTCAATTTATAACAGAAACTTTAACAGACATGAGCAACTTGATTTCCTCCAGCTCCATAATAGTCAGAGATTTCAACATTCCTTTGGCAGTGTTGGATTGATCCTCCAATAAAAAGCTGAGCAAAGAAATTTTAGATTTAAACCTAACCACCCAACATTTGGATTTAGCAGACACCTACAGAACATTTCATCCCAACAAAACTAAATGCACATACTTCTCATGTATGTTCTCAGCCCACGGAACATACTCCAAAATCGATCACATCTTAGGTCACAGGTCTACCTCAGTAAATTTAAAGGAACAGAAGTTATTCCTTGCAACTTCTCGGACCACCATGGAATAAAAGTTGAACTCAGTAACAACAGGAATCTGCATACTCATACAAAAACATGGAAGTTAAATAGCCTTATGCTGAATGATAGCTGGGTCAGAGATGAGATTAAGAAGGAAATGGCCAAATTTTTGGAACAAAACGACAATGAAGACACAAATTATCAGAACCTCTGGGATACCACAGATGCAGTCCCAAGAGGGAAATTTATAGCACTGCAAGCCTTCCTCAAGAGAACAGAAAGAGAGGAAGTTAACAACTTAATGGGACATCTCAAGCAATTGGAAAAAGAAAAACATTCCAACCCCAAACTGAGTAGAAGAAAAGAAATAACCAAAATTAGAGCAGAATTAAATGAAATTGAAAACAGAAGAATTCTACAACAGATCAATAAATCAAAAAGTTGGTTTTTTGAAAAGGTCCATAAAATAGATAAACCTTTGGCTAACCTAATCAGGAAAAAAGAGTAAAATCTCTAATTTCATCAGTCAGAAACGACAAAGACGAAATAACAACAGACTCCTCAGAAATTCAAAAAATCCTTAATGAATATTACAAGAAACTTTATTCTCAGAAATATGAAAATCTGAAGGAAATTGACCAATGCTTGGAAGCATGTCACCTTCCAAGACTTAGCCAGAATTAAGTGGAAATGTTGAACAGGCCCATATCAAGTTCTGAAATAGCATCAATCAACAAAAAGAAAGCCCTGGACCAGATGGCTTCACATCAGAATTCTACCAAACATTTAAAGAGGAATCAGTACCTATATTACTCAACCTGTTCCAAAATGTAGAAAAAGAAGGAAGTCTACCCAACACGTTCTATGAAGCAAACATCACCCTGATCCCCAAACCAGGAAAAGACCCAACAAAAAAAGAAAATTATAGACCAATATCACTAATGAATATAGATGCAAATATATTCAACAAGATCCTAACAAACAGAATCCAGCAACACATCAAACAAATTACACATAATCACCAAGTCGGTTTTATCCTAGGGTCTCAAGGCTGGTTCAATATACATAAATCTATGAGTATAATTCAGCACATAAACAAATTAAAAAACAAAGACCATATGATTCTCTCAATTGATGCAGAAAAAGCTTTTCATAATATACAGCATCCCTTCATGATCAGAACACTTAGGAAAATTGGTATAGAAAGGACATTTCTTAAACTGATAGAGGCCATCTACAGCAAACCCATAGCCAATATCGTATTGAGTGGAGTTAAATTGAAATCATTTCCACTCAGATCAGGAACCAGACAAGGCTCCCATTGTCTCCATTGCTCTTTAACATTGTAATGGAAGTTTTAGCCACCGCAATTAGGGAAGAAAAGGCGATTAAGGCTATCCATATAGGGTCAGAAGAGATCAAAGTTTCAGTCTTCGTGGATGATATGATTGTATATCTGGAAATCACCAGGGATTCTACTACAAAACTCTTAGAAGTCATCAAGGAATATAGCAGCATCTCAGGTTACAAAATCAACGTTCATAAATTGGTAGCCTTTATATATACCAACAATAGTCAAGCTGAAAAAACAGTTAAGGACTCTATTCCATTCATAGTAGTGCCAAAGAAGATGAAATATTTGGGACTTTATCTAACAAAGAACATGAGAGCTCTCTATAAAGAGAACTATGAAACTTTAAGAAAAGAAATAGCTGAAAATGTTAACAAATGGAAAAACATACCATGCTCATGGCTGGGAAGAATCAACATTGTTAAAATGTCCATACTACCCAAAGCAATATACAATTTTAATGCAATCCCTATTAATGCTCCACTATCATACTTTAAAGATCTTGAAAAAAATAATACTTCATTTTATATGGAATCAGAAAAAAACCTCAAATAGCCAAGACATTACTCAGAAATAAAAACAAAGCAGGAGGAATCATGCTACCAGATCTCAGACTATACTATAAATCGATAGTGATCAAACAGCATGGTATTGGCACAAAAACAGAGAAGAAGATGTCTGGAACAGACTAGAGAACCAAGAGATGAATCCAGCTATTTACCATTATTTGATCTTTGACAAGCCAATTAAAAACATTCAGTGGGGAAAAGATTCCCTTATTTAACAAATGGTGCTGGGTGAACTGGCTGGCAACCTGCAGAAGACTGAAACTGGACCCACACCTTTCACCATTAACTAAGATAGACTCTCACTGGATTAAAGATTTAAACTTAAGACATGAAACTATAAAAATACTAGAAGAGATGCAGGGAAAATGCTTGAATAAATTGATCTGGGTGAGTATTTTATGAGGAGGACCCCCAGGCAATTGAAGCAGCTTCAAAAAATACACAACTGGGACCTGATCAAACTAAAAAGCTTCTGCACAGCCAAGTACACAGTAAGTAAACCAGCCATCAGAATGGTTTAAAATATTTACAGGTTATGTCTCTGACAAAGGTTTAATAACCAGAATCCACAGAGTACTCAAACGTATAAGCAAGAAAAGAATGAGTGATCCCATTGCAGGCTGGGCAAGGGACTTGAAGAGAAACTTCTCTGAAGAAGAAAGGCGCACAGCCTACAGAGATATGAAAAAATGCTCATCATCTTTAATCATCAGAGAAATGCAAATCAAAACTAATTAGAGATATCATCTAACTCCTGTAAGATTAGCCCATATCACAAAATCCCAAGACCAGAGATGTTGACGTGGATGTGGAGAAAAGGGAACACTGCTGATTGGAATGCAAATTAATACATTCCTTTTGGAAAGATGTTTGGAGAACACTTAGAGATCTAAAAATAGATCTGCCATTCAATCCTATAATTCCTCTACTAGGTATATACCCAGAAGACCAAAAATCACATCATAACAAAGATATTTGTACCAGAATGTTTGTTGCAACCCAATTCATAATTGCTAAGTCATGGAAAAAGCCCAAGTGCCTATTGATCCACGAATGGATTAATAAATTGTGGTATATGTACACCATGGAATATTATGCAACCTTAAAGAAAGATGGAGACTTTACCTCTTTCATGTTTACATGGATGTAGCTGGAACATATTCCTTTTAGTAAAGTATCTCAAGAATGGAAGATAAAGTATTCAATGTACTCACCCCTACTATGAAACTAATTTATGGCTTTCACATGAAAGCTATAACCCAGTTACAACCTAAGAATAGGGGGAAGGGGGGAGGGGAGAAATGGGGAAGGTGGGCGGAGGGAGGGTGATTGGTGGGATTACACCTGTGGTGCATCTTACAAGGGTATATGTGAAACTCAGTAAATGGAGTATGTAAATGTCTTAACACAATAACTAAGAAAATGCCAGGAAAAATAAATAAATAAATAAAATTCTTGCCTCGTTGAAAAAAAAAAAAAGGGATATCCATCACATTGTCCTTTCTAATGCTTGAGACTTTCCAGTAAATATTTAATATGTTCCCATTTTATATTTCTACTTGCTTCTACTCTTGATGTTCCACACTGACTACTGCTTGCTTTCTGCATAGAGCCCTGCTTGGTGGTTCCTTTACACTGCCACTTAACACTAAGATCACTTGGCTGGACCTCTGGTGGCCACAATGCTCAGGCCATTGGTTGTGCTGACTTTCTTTCCTGGACGTTCTCTTCCTGGTCTATTTGAAAATAAAAAGTGCCCGTGAGCTTCCCAGATGCTCTGACAGGGACAGTGCATATGGTTGTATAATCATCAACAGTCATGCAGGTTGTTCAGTGTATAAGGGCCTCCCGTGAGAGCACACCTGGAGACTAGGGTCTAATATGAAATTCAGCTCATTCAGCTATACACCTGCCCACACGTGTTCCCCAGGAAGAAGACACACATTTAGCAGGGCATTGTGGTAGGCGCCAGTAGTCCCAGTTACTAGGGGGGCTGAGTCAAGACAATTGCTCAAGTTCAAGAGTTTGAGGTTGCTGTGAGCTATGATGCCGTGGCATTCTACTGAGAGTGACAAAGAGAGACTCCGTCTAAAAATAACTAACTAAATAAATAAAAAAAATTTAGGACTTGGCACCTGTAGCTCAGTGGCTAGGGCACCAGCCACATACACCAGAGCTAGAGGGTTTGAACCCAACCTGGGCCTGCCAAACAACAATGGCAATTAGAACAACAACAACAAATAGCCGGCTGTTGTGGCAGGCAACTGTAGTCCCAGCTACTTGGGAGGCTTAGACAAGAGAATCGCTTAAACCCAAGAGTTGGAGGTTGCCATGAGCTGTGACACAACAGTACTCTACTGAGAGCAGCATAGTGAGATTCTGTCTCAGAAAGAAAGAAGTAAATTAGACAAAGTCTCCCTGTATGCTAGCAGCAGCACATATCTTGCTGTTTGCTCTGAAAATATAAGGTCATCTCTCTTGCCATTGTATCAGGGGGATGTTACTACCACAGATGGACAATAGGAGAGCAAGAAGGGGCACAAGCCCACTCCACCTGTCTCACTTTATTCAGGGCAAATAATAATAAATAACATAAACTGAGTGGCTTATAAACAACAGAAATTTATTTTTCTTTTTTCTTTATTTTTTTTTTTATTGTTGGGTATTCATTGAGGGTACAATAAGCCAGGTTACACTGATTGCAATTGTTAGATAAAGTCCCTCTTGCAATCATGTCTTGCCCCCATAAATTGTGACACACACCAAGGCCCCACCCCCCTCCCTTTGTCCCTCTTTCTGCTTCCCCCACATAACCTTAATTATTATTAATTGTCCTCATATCAAAATTGAGTACATAGGATTCATGCTTCTCCATTCTTGTGATGCTTTACTAAGAATAATGTCTTCCACTTCCATCCAGGTTAATACAAAGGATGTAAAGTCTCCATTTTTTTTAACTAGCTGAATAGTATTCCATGGTATACATATACCACAGCTTGTTAATCCATTCCTGGGTTGGTGGGCATTTGGGCTGTTTCCACATTTTGGTGATTGTAAATTGAGCTGCAATAAACAGTCTAGTACAAGTGTCCTTATGATAAAAGGATTTTTTTCCTTCTGAGTAGATGCCCAGTAATGGGATTGCAGGATCAAATGGGAGGTCTAGGTTGAGTGCTTTGAGATTTCTCCATGCTTCCTTCCAGAAAGGTTGTACTAGTTTGCAGTCCCACCAGCAGTGTAAAAGTGTTCCCTTCTCTCCACATCCACGCCAGCATCTGCAGTTTTGAGATTTTGTGAGGTGGGCCATTCTCGCTGGGGTTAGATGATATCTCAGGGTTGTTTTGATTTGCATTTCTCTAATATATAGAGATGATGAACATTTTTTCATGTGTTTGCTAGCCATTCGTCTGTCATCTTTACAGAAGGTTCTATTCATGTCCCTTGCCCATTGATATATGGGATTGTTGGCTTTTTTCATGTGGATTAATTTGAGTTCTCTATAGATCTTAGTTATCAAGCTTTTGTCTGATTGAAAATATGCAAATATCCTTTCCCATTGTGTAGGTTGTCTCTTTGCTTTGGTTATTGTCTCCTTAACTGTACAGAAGCTTTTCAGTTTAATGAAGTCCCATTTGTTTATGTTTGTTGTTGTTGCAATGGCCATGGCAGTCTTCTTCATGAAGTCTTTCCCCAGGCCAATATCTTCCAGTGTTTTTCCTATGCTTTCTTTGAGGATTTTTATTGTTTCATGCCTTAAGTTTAAGTCCTTTATCCATCTTGAATCAATTTTTGTGAGTGGGGAAAGGTGTGGGTCCAGTTTCAGTCTTTTACATGTAGACATCCAGTTCTCCCAACACCATTTATTGAATAGGGAGTCTTTCCCCCAAGGTATGTTCTTGTTTGGTTTATCAAAGTTTAGGTGGTTGTAAGATGTTAGTTTCATTTCCTGGTTTTCTATTCGATTCCAAGTGTCTATGTCTCTATTTTTGTGCCAGTACCATGCTGTCTTGACCACTATGGCTTTGTAGTACAGACTAAAATCTGGTATGCTGATGCCCTCAGCTTTATTTTTATTACTAAGAACTGCCTTAGCTATACGGGTTTTTTTCTGGTTCCATACAAAACGCAGAATCATTTTTTCCAAATCTTGAAAGTACGATGTTGGTATTTTAATAGGAATGGCATTGAATAGGTAGGTTGCTTTGGGAAGTATAGACATTTTAACAATGTTGATTCTGCCCATCCATGAGCATGGTGTGTTCTTCCATTTG
Organism: Nycticebus coucang; assembly: GCF_027406575.1. NCBI lineage: Eukaryota > Metazoa > Chordata > Mammalia > Primates > Lorisidae > Nycticebus > Nycticebus coucang. The sequence goes on along the minus strand of NC_069801.1, from coordinate 36,161,559 downwards.
TTAAAATCCTCTGCTATTTCCTTTCTGAGGATTTTATAATTTTCTTTATAGAGGTCCTTCAACTCCTTCGTTAGGTGTATTCCTAGGTATTTCATTTTCTCTGAAACTATGGTTAAGGGAGTTGTGTCCTTAATTAGCTTCTCATCTTGACTGTTATTGGCGTATACAAAGGCTACTGACTTGTGGACATTGATTTTATATCCTGAAACATTACCGTATTTTTTGATGACTTTTAGGAGTCTTGTGGTTGAGTCTTTGGGGTTCTCTAAGTATAAGATCATGTCGTCAGCAAAGAGGGAGAGTTTGACCTCCTCTGCTCCCATTTGGATTCCCTTTATTTCCTTGTCTTGCCTAATTGTATTGGCTAGAACTTCCAGCACTATGTTGAATAGTAAAGGTGACAGAGGACAACCTTGTCTGGTTCCAGTTCTAAGAGGAAAAGCTTTCAGTTTTACTCCATTCAGTAAAATATTAGCTGTGGGTTTGTCACAGATAGCTTCAATCAGTTTCAGAAATGTGCCACCTATGCCTATTCTCTTCAGTGTTCTAATTAGAAAAGGATGCTGGATTTTATCAAATGCTTTTTCTGCATCTATTGAGAGGATCATATGATCTTTATTTTTGCCTCTGTTAATATGGTGGATAACGTTTATGGACTTGTGTATGTTAAACCAACCTTGCATCCCTAGAAATTTATTTTTCATAGTTCTGGGGGCTGAGAAGCCCATAGTTGGTGTCTTTTGAGGGTCTACTTCCTGATTTGTGGATGGTCTCTCACTGTGCCCCCACAAGCTGGAAACAGCAGTCTCTTTTATAAAGGCACTAATTCCATTCATGAGGGTGCTGCCCTCATGACCTAATGACCTCTCAAAGGCCCTACTTCCTAACACTGTCACATTGGTGATTAGTTTCCACATAAAAATTCTGGGGAGGCCAGGCACAGTGGCTCACGCCTGTAATCTCAGCACTCTAGGAGGCCGAGGTGAATGGATTATTGAGCTCAGGAGTTCCAGACCAGCCTAAGCAAAAGCAAGATTCTGTCTCTAATGAAAATAGGAAAACTAGCTGGGCATTGTGCCAGGCACCTGTAGTCCCAGCCACTTGGAAAGCTGAGTCAAAAGGATTGCTCAAGCCCAAGAGTTTGAGGTTGCTGTGAGCTATGATGCCATAGCACTCTACCCAGGGGAATTGAATGAGACTCTGTCTCAAAAAAATATATATAATAATTGTGGAGAGACACAGACATTCAGAACAGAGCACCCCATTATCCAATACAGCATCTTCATAAGCCTTCCCAATATGTCAGAGCAAAAATAATGAAAGTCTTCACAAACGTGACATAACTGTTCATAGCACTCAAAAACCAGGTGTGTGGATTGTAAAGCAAGTTGGTCTTTATGTTTTCTGAAATTGGAAAATTTTTAATTAAACTAGAAAGTAAAAGCTAAGAAAAATGATGAGAATTATCTCATGGAGATGTCACCCATTACCACATCCAAGTTTCCACATTCACATGTAATCACACAGTTGGGCTATGATGGCTCTCAGGTGTATCAAAGGCTGGCCTTTCAGTATTGTATTCACCTAAATCTGCTCTTCTCTCTTCCCTCAACAGATATAAGACACCTGCAGGGAACAGCAGAGTCTGGACAGGTTTAGGTAATAAGCTACCAGGTTGGCTCTTGAAACACCAGGGTCACCAGTCCTCCAGCCCTGTTGCTGTGTTTGGCTGGTCATGTCACACCCATTTCTTTGTAATGAATGCTGTCGTAAGAATCTGGGGTCCTGATCTGCAATTTGCTTCTATCAGCCCTCCCTCTGTCTCATTATCCTGGTTCCTCAGATATAGCCGTCTAGGAATTGTGGATATGGTTTGAGTTCTTTTCCCAGAAAGCTCCTCAATGATCAGGCAAAACAGAGGGTGCAACAGAAATATGGAAGAAGTGCCATCTCACTATGCCCCAGCAATATCCAAACCCCAGTTTTATCCCAGTGGGGATTCCCTTCTATAGAAATACAAGTAAATATAGCCACTGTTGTCACCTGATGCATCCTCTAGAAGTCAAAGGCACCCAGGCATATGTGCACATTTCTCAGTCTGTGTCTGTAACACTGTGACTCTATGACAGAAGGACATGAAACTGAAGAAGGAGGAGGGCTTCATAATCTGACACCCAGAGACATTCTCTTGTTCTTCTCCTTAATAAGATGAATCAGATAGGGTTCTACCCAAAGGACTGTACAAGGATAAGAAGGTGTAGAAAGGATGTGTCCTGAGGTGGTTACTGAATGAATCAATAAACTAATCTATAGACATTGGGAAGACTATGAGGTAATTGGTCTTGACCACAGGAACTTAGATGTGACCACACAGATGAAAGAAAATAGAAAATTGTGAAAAGAAGATAATTTCAAGGTAAGTGTGGTGGCAAACACCTACTTTGGAGGCTGAGGCAGGAGGATTGCTTGAGCCTAGAAGTGTGAGGCTATAGTGCACTATGATCATACCTGTGAATAGGCACTCAACTTCTGAGACTCTGTCTCTAAAAAAAGAGAGAAATAATTTCGACAATGTAAAACCACTTTGAATAATTGACTTTCACGCTGATCTGCCAACTGAGAGCCAGTCCTGTACCTACTGATCTAAACCCTTGGTGAAAAGCAAAAGGTAGATGACTTACACCCATTACTTGGAAAAATTAATAGTAATTGGCTCTGTTCCTTCTTGCCTGGGAAGTTGACAACATGCAATTGGTATTTAAATAAATATTAAATATTGGTATATTTAATATTTGCAATTGGTATTTAAATAAATTGGTATTTATTTTGTCATGTCTTGCTGAAGACTTCAAATTTTGTTTCTTTAATCCTGAAGCCAGCTGAGGGCTCCTAGGAATGGTTGTTATTTAACAACATAAGATAATTTAGTTATGTCAAGTAAAACAGAGTGTACTGTATACAGCACAGATTAAGTGGACTGTATAAGAGGGTAGTAGGAAAAAACTCACTGAACTGGGAGATCCAGTTATTTAAACCTCTTTAGCCTTATCTGCAAAACGAAAGATATTAAATAAGATAAACCTCTAAGGCCAGCTCTAAAACGCAGTAATTCCATAGTCTCATTGGAAGTGTCCCTGAACTGTTCAAGAAACGTATAGACAAATACCAGGGGCCAAGGGCAAAATTCACCAAATGGGGCCAAATACCAAGAGGAAATGGTCCAAGCTGGTAAAAACCAGAAGTATAGATGAAAAGAGTGTACCTGTTTTTCAGGAAGGTATGTGGTGGCTGGGCACAGGGGCAATGACAGAGAGTGATGGGAAAATAATTTAGTCATGGGTTCATCAAGTGTTCCTTGCAACCTGGAGTGGAGCTCCATGTAACTTGCTCTTTTTGGGGGGGGGGAGGACCGTTATATCTCTAGGGATATATATCATATTTCAAAAGACACAGTAAAGTTCTTATAGAGGCTGTGCAAACATAACAGACCAGTGGTAACACTAGCATAAAGAATTATGATGTTGTAGCTATTCTGGATAGTTCCAAAATGTGACCCAAAGGTTATTGGCTAACTCCTGGTTTTGTTTGATCTATGGTGTTGTTTATGTTAATAAGATAGGATCTGTACTTTGTTGATATCATAGCTTAGATTCTAGATGGTCCATTAATAGATGTAGATGCTCTACAAGAACAGGAGAGGGTCCTGGTTTATAGGAGATAAGGCTCAGTCTATCTACATCATATCTCCAGAGATGGCAGACAAGCCATATGAGCCACTTAGTAAGTCTTTCTGAATGCTACCATTTCCAAGAAATAATCTCTGCCTATGTAGCAAGTCTTATGTCCCAATAAAAAGAGTCTAGCAGTTATCCTATTGCAATCACTTACTTTCAGTTGAACTCAATATACCATGGTCGTGGCTTCCTTGGGGACAATTATCCCCAAATCTTATGCATTCTGAGGATGATTGATAATACTCTTTTCTGTCCACATTCTGAACCAAATAATAAATAAGACAAGAATCATTGGTCAGGTGATCAAGGTCAACATCAGTAGTGATGTCTTTTTTTTTAATTGTTGGGGATTCACTGAGGGTACAATAAGCCAGGTTACACTGATTGCATTTTTTAGGTAAAGTCCCTCTTGCAATTGTGTCTTGCCCCCAGAAGGTGTGGCACACACCAAGGCCCCACCCCCTTCCCTCTCTCTGCTCTTCTTTTCCCCACCCCTCCCTCCTTCTTTCTCTCTCTGCTCTCCCCTTCCCCCACCCCCACCATGACCTTAATTGTCATTAATTGTCCTCATATCAAAATTGAGTACATAGGATTCATGCTTCTCCATTCTTGTGATGCTTTACTAAGAATAATGTCTTCCACTTCCATCCAGGTTAATACAAAGGATGTAAAGTCTCCATTTTTTTAACTAGCTGAATAGTATTCCATGGTATACATATACCACAGCTTGTTAATCCATTCCTGGGTTGGTGGGCATTTGGGCTGTTTCCACATTTTGGTGATTGTAAATTGAGCTGCAATAAACAGTCTAGTACAAGTGTCCTTATGATAAAAGGATTTTTTCCCTATTGGGTAGATGCCCAGTAATGGGATTGCAGGATCAAATGGGAGGTCTAACTTGAGTGTTTTGAGATTTCTCCATACTTCCTTCCAGAAAGGTTGTACTAGTTTGCAGTCCCACCAGCAGTGTAAAAGTGTTCCCTTCTGGGCAGCGCCTGTGGCTCAGTCGGTAAGGCGCCAGCCCCATATACCGAGGGTGGCGGGTTCAAACCCAGCCCCGGCCAAACTGCAACCAAAAAATAGCCGGGCGTTGTGGCGGGCGCCTGTAGTCCCAGCTACTCGGGAGGCTGAGGCAAGAGAATCACTTAGGCCCAGAAGTTGGAGGTTGCTGTGAGCTGTGTCAGGCCACAGCCCTCTACCGAGGGCCATAAAGTAAGACTCTGTCTCTACAAAAAAAAAAAAAAAAAAAAGTGTTCCCTTCTCTCCACATCCACGCCAGCATCTGCAGTTTTGAGATTTTGTGAGGTGGGCCCTTCTCGCTGGAGTTAGATGGTATCTCAGGGTGGTTTTGATTTGCATTTCTCTAATATATAGAGATGATGAACATTTTTTCATGTGTTTATTAGCCATTTATCTGTCTTCTTTAGAGAAGGTTCTGTTCATGTCTCTTGCCCATTGACATATGGGATTGTTGGCTTTTTTCATGTGGATTAATTTGAGTTCTCTATAGATCCTAGTTATCAAGCTTTTGTCTGATTCAAAATATACAAATATCCTTTCACATTGTGTAGGTAGTCTATTTGCTTTGGTTGTTGTCTCCTTAGCTGTACAGAAGATTTTCAGTTCAATATTTGGAATCACACCAAACCATTGGCCAGACTAACTAGAAATAGAAAAGTAAAATCTCTAGTAACCTCAATCAGAAATGATAAAGGGGAAATAACAACTGATCCCACAGGGATACAAGAGATCATCTCTGAATACTACCAGAAACTCTATGCCCAGAAATTTGACAATGTGAAGGAAATGGATCAATATTTGGAATCACACCCTCTCCCTAGGCTTAGCCAGGAAGAAATAGAGCTCCTGAACAGACCAATTTCAAGCACTGAGATTAAAGAAACAATAATAAAACTTCCAATCAAAAAATGCCCTGGTCCAGATGGCTTCACACCAGAATTCTATCAAACCTTCAAGGAAGAGCTTATTCCTGTACTGCAGAAATTATTCCAAAAAATTGAGGAAGAAGGAATCTTCCCCAACATGTTCTATGAAGCAAACATCACCCTGATACCAAAACCAGGAAAAGACCCAACTAAAAAGGAGAATTTTAGACCAATTTCCCTCATGAATATAGATGCAAAAATTCTCAACAAAACCCTGGCTTATCATCAAAAAAGTCATACATCATGATCAAGTAGGTTTCATCTCAGAGACACAAGGCTGGTTTAACATATGCAAGTCCATAAATGTTATCCACCATATTAACAGAAGCGAAAATAACAACCATATAATCCTCTCAATAGATGCAGAAAAAGCATTCGATAAAATCCAGCATCCTTTTCTTAGTAATAAAAATAAAGCTGGGGGCATCAGCATACCAGATTTTAGTCTGTACTACAAAGCCATAGTAGTCAAGACAGCATGGTACTGACACAAAAATAGAGACATAGACACTTGGAATCGAATAGAAAACCAGGAAATGAAACTAACATCTTACAACCACCTAATCTTTGATAAACCAAACAAGAACATACCTTGGGGGAAAGACTCCCTATTCAATAAATGGTGTTGGGAGAACTGGATGTCTACATGTAAAAGACTGAAACTGGACCCACACCTTTCCCTACTCACAAAAATTGATTCAAGATGGATAAAGGACTTAAATTTAAGGCATGAAACAATAAAAATTGAAAAGAAAAAGAAAGAAAGAAAGAAAGAAAGAAAGAAAGTAAGAAAGAAAGAAAGAAAGAAAGAAAGAAAGAAAGAAAGAAAGAAAGAAAGAAAGAAAGAAAGAAAGAAAGAAAGAAAGAAAGAAAAGAAAAAAAGAAAGCATAGGAAAAACACTGGAAGATATTGGCCTGGGGAAAGACTTTATGAAGAAGACTGCCATGGCAATTGCAACAACAACAAAAATAAACAAATGGGATTTCAGTGATAAGTCTTATGCCCCTGATGTGATGTAGTGAAAATGGCTCTTTGCCTCATATGCTACTCTTTGAAAGAAAGTCTCAATGCACAACCCACACTAAGTAGTGAGGGAAGAGTATTTACATAAATTATTTTGCATTTTTTTGCACAGGTGATTTCTCTCCTATTTACATCTTATTTGATCATTTATTTCACTCAGTGACTTCCACTTCCATCCAGTTGCCTTCTCTTATCTGCTAGAGGAGTTGGAAATATAGTTGTTGTTTTTTTTTGAGACAGAGTCTCACTATGTCGCCCTTGGTAGAGTGCCGTGGCATTACATCTCACAGCAACCTCAAACTCTTGGACTTAAGTGATTCTTTTACCTCAGCCTCCTAGGTAGCTGGGACTACAGGCACCTGCCACAAAGCCTGGCTATTTTTCCATTATAGTTGTCATTGTTGTTTAGCAGGCCTGGGGCCAGGTTCTAACCTCCCAGCCCCAGGGTATGTGGCCAGTGCCCTAACCACTGAGCACAGGTGCCAAGCCAGAAATGTAGTTTTTTATCCGGGCATATTGTTCAGAGTTTGGAAAAAGAGAATCACAATGGATTCTCACGGGTATTTATTTTATACATTGGATTACAATCCAATACTAACTTACTTATTTTGTTGCTCAAATTGTTCTAGCTTTGGCCATTAGGAGCTCTTTTAGTTGGGCCTTGCTCCCTTTGACACACCCATCATTTAAGCTGTTGGAGTTTTTTTTTGTGGTATTATCTTCTTTTATAGCATGTCCTTATTTTCTGGCACTATAAGATGCTTTGCTCTTGTGTATTTCCTGTCCTATGACCTGGGTTCATTCTTTCATTTGCATATTTACATCTAAAGCAAACTCATCAGAAAGTGGTAGGGGAAGTTGGGAATAGAATGGTTGGTCTCTCTCTCTCTCTCTCTCTCTCTTGCACACACACACACACACACATTCATGTCTCTTTGATTCAATTATCTTACCTTGCTTGATCAAATAAAAGTTTGAAACTTGTATTCATTTCCTACCATTGCTGTAACAAATTACCACACACTCCATGGCTTAAAACAACACAAATTTATTATAGTTCTGCAGGTCAGAAGTCTGAAAGTGCATCTTCTGGGCTAAAATCAAGCGTTGGCCATATTCCTTTTGGAGGCTCTGTGGCAGAGTCTGTTCCTTGCCTTTTTCAATTTCTAAAGGTTGTCTGACTGCCTTACTCTGTGGCCCCCTTCCAGCAATGACTTCACTCTGACCTCTGCTTTTATAGTCACATCTCCTTTCTCTCTCTGCAGCTTCCCTTTCCCATCTTTCAAGGACCCTTGTTATCACATTGGGTCTTCTCAGATTATCCACAATAATATCCTTATTTTAAAACCTTTAACTTAATTGCATCTGCAAAATCCCCTTTGCCATGTAAGGTATCATATTCACAGGTTCTGAGGATTCAAATGTGTAAATCTTGTAAGTTGCGGGAGAGTGATGATTATTCTTTTTACCACAAAACCCTAAAACCAAAGAGTGGCGTCTGCTGATAAATCATAGTCATATTTACTTCCTTTATAGCACATGGGACTTTCTAAATCTGTGTTTTCAACAGCCTCAAATAGTCATTTCTCCTTTTCCCAAAAGGAGATAATAACAGTATTATTTAATAAACTCTCCTAAAAAACTTATGTTTGATTTTTGACATTTTTTCCAAAAACGTATCACAATTTTCCTCATTTATTCTAGTGGTATTTTCTCCACTAGCAATCTAGAAGGGGTGGGTTAATTTCCTGTTCTAATCAAATGATCTCTAAACACGAAAAGCTAAAACCTTTATCCAGGCTTAGAGTTTCATGGTGGCTTTCCAAGCCTGTTACTACAAGTCTTTTTCATCCTGATTGTGTAAGACCTCATGAAGCAATCACATAGACTAGAGAACTCAAGCCACAGGTGGACCCAAAGTGTTAGACTTGAAGTTGAGTAATTGCAGATTTTTTCCAAATGGAAAATATTTATATTAATGAATAGAATGTTATAAATTTCAAAAAGATTCTCCATTAACTTTCCTCAGCACTGGTACTTCCTTCTTCTTTTCTGTCAGTGCCTGCTAGCTGACAACAAAAGAAATAAACAAGAAGCTCATTAATATTAATAGAAAATGTAGGGGGGAAGATGGCCGAATGGTAGCAACCCTCAGCAGAGGTTCTTGAGCAGAGGAAGAAAAACTGGACAGAATAGGACTCTATTAAGCCAAAGATGGGGAGCTGAGCCAAGAAAGAGCTTTGGCAAACTGTAACTCCAAGGAAGAGCATTCCAGAAACCAAATTACAGGTACAAAGCCTATTGACTACAGGATGGGAGACCCCTCCCCCAGGCAGGGGGTCTGCCACAGGCTATCTGCGAAGGAGCAGGGAAAAAAGACCTCTCATTTTACCTTGCTGGAGAGAGCCACTAAACTCCAAGTCTCTTTCTTCACGGAGGTCCCACGTATGAACCTAGACACCACCCTGCCAGGCATAAAATTGAACAGATAGTTTCCCCAATAAGTCCAAACTCCCAGACCACCCCTTCCCCCGCACATGGAGGTCTGAAGTTATGCCCTCTGCAGAGCAAGGAGTGTTTGGTCTTGTCCTGAGAAATCTGGGCATAGTGTGGATGGCCAACCATCAGGATGGAATCTGTGACTAAGGGGGAAGAAAGAGGGTGTAGGAAGAAAGGGACACTCGTCAGGAGAAGGAGCAGTCCCCTGGTTATGACTATGCCTGGCCAGTGGTAGTGTTGACCCTCGGTTTGGGCTGTGTCTCGCAGGATGGGGTGCAGAACCACTAGCTCTGACAGCACCCACAGCAGGAGAGTGGTTGCCTCATATGGACTGAGTTCAGCAGACAGGGCTGGTCCCCAGCCCCTGCTGGGCCTGTGAGCAGAGGCTTGATAGGCATGGACTGCAATCTGAGAGCAAGGGCGTAGTCCCTTGATTCCAACAGAACCGTTGAGCAGTGGTGGGCCGAGTGTGATGCCCTGACTCTAACAGAGCCTATGAACAAAGGCTTGCCAGGCAGTGGACTGAGACTGGCAGGCAGGGACATGGCCCCCATCTCTAACTACTCTTGCAAGCAGAGGCTAGCTGGGTATGGACTGAGACCCATAGGCAGGGGTGTGGCCCCTGGCTCCAGCTGGCCCTGTGAGCAGAGAACTGTGCAGACTGAGTCTTGCGGGAGGGAGTGTGGATCCTTGGCTCCAATTGTTCTGTTGGAGACCCTTGAATCTCTCTCTGTTGGGCAGGGTTTTCACCTCCTGAGACAATTTGGTTGGAACCCGTGTCTGGGGCTGTCCCCTTGGGGATATTCTGAAGTTCTGTAGAAGAAAAGAACTGAAGGGTGGGGGCTGGCTGCCACAGCTGTTTGTATCTCTTCACAGTCAAGATTTAAACCAATACCGTGGTTTCTTAGGATAGGGTAGAGGTTGGCTGATATCAAAACAGAGCTAGCTTGTGCTATCTCACCAAGTAGGTCCCCAGCGTCTCTGGCCAAAACTCTGAAAGGGGCCTTTTTAAGGTTGTAGGAGATAAGCCACAGTTACAAAGCCTAGAGCTATGGTAAGGGGCTATCTCTACTACCTGGGAACCACAATTCAATCTCATCCTACCAGTTCTAATAACCAAATGGTGGAAAATAAACATGGTGTGGACCCAACAGAAGAACTCTGGCAATATGAATAACCAGAGTAGATCAACCCCACCCCAAAGAAATGACAAAGGAGGTACAACTGAAGATGCCATGCATAGGCAAATGACAGCAATGTCAGAAATCGAATTCAGAATATGGATTGCAAATAAGATAAATAGAATGGAAGAAAAGATAGAAATTGAATTGAAAAAATAGTTCTAAAGTTGTCTCAAGAAATTAATGAATTCAAAGCCCAAGTCACCAAAGATATGGACATAATGAGAAAAGAGATAGCAGAGCTCAAGGAAATGAAAAAGTTAGTTGAGGAGCTCCAAAACACAGTAGAATCCCTCAGTAATAGAGTTGATCAGGCAGAAGAAATGATCTCTGAAACTGAAGACAAAGCTTTTGAACATTCCCAAACACTCAAAGAGGCAGACAAATGGAAAGCAAAACTGATCATTCCCTGAGAGAGTTGTGGGATCACTCCAAAAGATCAAACATTCATCTTATAGGAATTCCCGAAGGAGAAGAGCATGGTCCTAAGGGTACAGATGCTCTACTCCAAGAGATTTTGGAGGAGAATTTCCCTAGCATTGCAAGAGATACAGAACTTCAGATAGCAGACAGTTTCAGAACTCCAGCAAGACTCAATCCAAATAAAGCATCTCCTAGACACATTGTGATTAACTTCACCAAAGTTTAGTCAAAGGAGAAAATTCTGTAAGAAGCCATATATAAGAAAAGAATCACCTACACAGGGAGAGATATCAGAATGACTGCATATCTCTCAGCTGAAACGTTTTAAGCCAGAAGAAGATGGTGATCGACCTTCAGTCTCCAAAACAAAACAACTTCCAGCCCAGGATCCTATATCCAGCTAAACTGAGTTTCATTTGTGATGGGAAAATCAAACACTTTAATGACATAGACATGTTGAAGAAATTTGCCATAAACTAAACCAGCTCTCCAGGATATTCTCAGACCCAACCTCCACAACGACCAGCACAATGCTCTACCTCCAAAGTAAACTCACCCAGAATTTTTGAACAAAAATCAACTTCCACAGTGTTTAAAGGATTAAAAATGTCCACTGTACATCTGAAAATCATGACACCCAAAACACAACCAGGCTTATCAATTCTCTCAATTAATGTGAATAGTTTAAATTGTCTTCTAAAGAGGCACAGGCTAGCTGACTGAATATATAAACTCAGATATCTGATGTATACAAGAATCTCACCTTACCTTAAAGGATAAAAATAGACTCAGTGTGAAAGGATGCACTTGTATAACACAGGCAAATGGAAACCAGAAAAAAGCAGGGGTTGCAATTTTAGTAGCAGATACAATTGGTTTTAAACCAACAAAGATAAAGAAACATAAGAAAGGTCACTATATATTTGTCAAGGGAAACACCCAACATGAAGAGATTTTGATAATTAACATTTATGTACCTACCAGAATGATCCTCAATTCATAAATCAGACTCTAATGGATATGAACAACTTGATATCTTCCTGCACTATAATAGTTGGAGATTTTAACACCCCTTTGACAGTTTTGGATGGATCCTCCAAGAAGAAACTAATCAAAGAAATATTAGACTTAAACATGACCCTAGAACGAATGGACTTCACAGACCTCTACAGAATATTTCACCCTAATAAAACTGAATATACATTCTTCTCATCAGCCCACGGGTCATCCTCCAAAATAGATCATATCCTAGGACACAAGTCTAACCTCAGCAAATTTAAAAGTATAGAAATTATTCCTTTTATTTTCTTGGACCACCATGGAATAAAAGTTGAATCAACAGCAACAGGAATCTTCATACTCAAACAAAGTCATGGAAGCTAAATAATCTTAGGCTGAATGATAGCTGGGTCAAAGATGAGATTAAGAAGGAAATCACCAAATTTTTGGAACAAAATGATAATGAAGACACGAATTATCAAAATCTGTGGGATACTGCAAAGGCAGTTCTAAGACAGAAGTTTATAGCATTGGAAGCCTTCATCCAGAAAACAGAAAAAGGGGAAGCTAACAACTAAATGGACCATCTCAAGCAACTGGAAAAGGAAGAGGCTTCCAACTCCAAACCCAGCAGAAGAAAAGAAATAACCAAAATTAGGGCAGAATTAAGTGAAATTGAAAACAAAAGAATCATTCATAAGATCAATGAAACAAAAAGTTGATTTTTTAAAAAAGATTAACAAAAGTGATAAACCTTTGGCCAACCTAACCAGAAATAGAAAAGTAAAATCTCTAATATCATCTATCAGAAACAATAAAGAAGAAATAACAGCAGACACTTCAGAAATTCAAAAAATCCTCAATGATTACTACAAAAATCTCTATCCTCAGAAATATGAAAATCTGAAGGAAACGAACCAATACCTGGAAGCACACCACCTTCCTAGACTCAATCAGGAAGAATTCTTTTTAGGGAGATTTCGTATTGTTGATGCTACATCAACCACTGAAATAGCATCAACAATATGAAATCTCCCTAAAAAGAAAAGTCTAAGACCAGATGGCTTCCCATCCGAATTCTATCAAACCTTTCAAGAGGAACTAGTACCTATATTATCCAACGTTTTTCCAAAGAAAAAGAAGGAATACTTCCCAACACATTCTATGAAGCAAATATCACTCTGATACCCAAACCAGGAAAGGATCCAACAAAGAAAGAAAATTATAGACCAATATGATTAATGAATGTCGATGGAAAAATATTCAATAAGATCTTAGCAAATAGAATTCAACAACACATCAAAAAAATTATTTGCCATGATGAAGTTGGTTTTCAACTGGAAGTAGATTTATGGAACAGAATAGAGAACCAAGAGATGAACTCAGCTACTTATCATCATTTGATTTTCAACAAACCTATCAAAAATATGATACAGGGTTGGTTCAACATGTGCAAATCTATAAATATAATACATCACATCAATAAAATAAAAAACAAAGATTATATGATTCTCTCAATTGACACAGAAAAAGCCTTTGATAATATCCAGCATCCTATCATGATGAGAATTCTTAAGAAAATAGGCACAGAAGGGACATTTCTTAAACTGATAGAGGCCATCTACAGCAAACCCATAGCCAACATCATATTGAATGGTGAAAAATTGAAAACATTTCCACTCAGATCAGGAACGAGCCAAGGATGCCCATTGTCTCCACTGCTATTCAACATAGTAATGGAAGTCTTAGCCATTGCAATCAGGCAAGAGAAGGCAATCAAGGGTATCCAAAAAAGGTCAGAGGAGATCAAACTCTCACTCTTCGCTGATGATATGATCCTATACCTGGAAAATCTCAGGGACTCAACTTCAAAACTCTTAGAAGTGATCAAGGAATCCATCAGCATCTCAGGATACAAAATCAATACTTACAAGTCAGTAGCTTTTATATATGCTAACAATAGTCAAGCTGAAAAAAACAATCAAGGACTCTATTACTTTTACAATAGTGCTAAAGAAAACGAAATATCTGGGAATTTACCTATCAAAGGATGTGAAAGATCTCTATGAAGAGAACTATGAAACTCTAAGAAAAGAAATAGCTGAAGATGTTAACAAATGGAAAAACATACCATGCTCATGGCTAGGAATAATCAACATTGTTAAAATGTCCATACTACCCAAAGCAATCTACAGATTTAATGCAATCCCTATTAAAGCACCATTGTCATACTTTAAAGAATTTGAAAAAATAGTACTTCGTTTTATATGGAATCAGAAAAAACCTCGAATAGCAAATACATATTCAGAAATAAGAACAAATCAGGAGGTATCACTTTACCAGACTTCAGTCTATACTATAAATCTTTAGTGATCAAAACAGCATGGTACTGGCACTAAAACAGAGCAGTAGATTTATGGAACAGAATAGAGAACCAAGAGATGAACCCAGCTACTTATCATCATTTGATCTTCGACAAGCCTATTAAAAATATTCAGTGGGGGAAAGAATCCCTGTTTAACAAATGGTGCTGGGTGAACTGGCTGGCAACCTGTAGAAGACTGAAACTGGACCACCACCTTTCACCATTAACAAAAATTGATTCTCACTGTATAAAAGATTTACACTTAAGACATGAAACTATAAAAATACTAGAAGAGAGTGCAGGGAAAACACTTGAAGAAATTGGCCTGGGAGAAGACTTTATGAGGAGGACCCCCCCCCCAAGGCAATTGAAGCAACACCAAAAATACATTACTGGGATCTGATCAAATTCAAAAGCTTTTGCACAGCCATGAGCACAGTAAGTAAAGCAAACAGACAACCTTCAGAATCGGAGAAGATTTTTGCAGGTTATGCTTCCAACAAAGGTCTGATAACTAGAATCTACAGAGAACTCAAACTAATCAATAAGAAAAGAATAAATAACTCCATTTTTATATGGGCAAGAGACTTGAACAGAAACTTCTCTGATAACGATAGGCGCATGGCCTACAAACACATGAAAAAATGCTCATCATCCTTAATCGTCAGAGAAATACAAATCAAAACTACTTTGAGATATCATCTAACTCCAGTAAGATTACCCCACATCACAAAATCCCAAAACTACAGATGTTGGCGTGGATGTGGAGAGAAGGGAATGCTTCTACGCTGCTGATGAGAATACAAGTTAATATGACCTTTTTGGAAAGTAGTTTGGAGAACACTCAAGGAACTAAAAGTAGACCCATTCAATCCTGCAATTCCTCTACTAGGTATATACCCAGATGATCAAAAATTATTTTTCAACAAAGACATTTCTACCAGAATGTTTATTGCAGCCCAATTCATAATAGCCAAGACATGGAAACAGCCCAAGTGCCCATTAACCCATGAATGGATTAACAAAATTGTGGTATATGTACACCATGGAATACTATGCAGCCATAAGAAAAAAATGGAGGCTTCGCATCTTTAATGTTTACCTGGATGGAGCTGGAACATATTCTTCTTAGTAAAGTATCTCAAGAATGGCAATAAAAAGAATCCAGTGTACTCAATACTACTATGAAATCAATATATAATCACCTAAACACTCATATGAAGGGCAAAATATAATTATAATCCAGAAAGTAGAAGGGAAGAGGAGAAAGAGGGGAGCGGAGGGGGAATATGGGAGGAGGGAGGGTATTTGGGGGGACCTCACCTAATGTGCATGATGCAATGGTACATTTCAAAACTATTAAGAAATGAGTATAATTGTGATGGATGTGTTACTTAGTTCAATGTATGCATTTCACATTGTATATTGAAGCAGTATCCTGAACCCCATAAATGCATCAATGTACAAAGTTATGATTTAATAAAAAATAATTAAAAAATTTTTTAAAAAGGAAAAGAAAATGTTGGGTATAGGAAATAACAAATCATACCTAGTCTGATGGCTCATGGTGCTTTTCTGTAATTTCATATTGCATACATCTAATAGAGAAATATTTTTCTAGCCTAAATGCTTTATCACATAAAGAATTCCAGATGTAACAAATAAGTATCTTTCCCTAAATATGGTGAAACCATTTTCAATTTCTTTCATTGTATTGGAGATATTTTACAAAAGGATACTATTACCACCTCATAAAAGACAAACTTACTTCTGTAGGGGTAAGAATATGGACTTTGGAGGTATGTAAATCTGAATATGAACATCTTACTAGTTGTATATGTCACTTAACTGAATAATTTATAAGGAATTATGTTTTGCTGTTTGCAAAAGATCACAATTAAAGAAAATGGGCCAGCCACCATGGCTCATGCCTATAATCCTAACGTTCTGGGAGGCCGAGGAGGGAGGATCCCTTGAGTTCAGGAGTTCAAGACCAGCCTTAGGAAGAGTGATACCCCACTCTACTAAAAATAGAACAACTAGCCAGGCATTGTGGCGGCACCTGTAGTTTAGCTACTGGGGAGGCTGAGGCAAGAGAATCACTTGAGCCCAGGAATTTGAGGTTTCTGTGAGCTATGATACCAGGGCATTCTAGCCTGAGCAACAGAGTAAGACTGTCTCAAAAACAAAATCTTAAAGCAACTTAAATGTGAAAGAGGCTTATTTTTTGCTCAAAATAAAGAAGGGCAGAGGTAAGAAGTTCAGGATTGGTGTGGTGGTTCATTGATCACTAAGTGTCCAGGTTCCTCCTTTCCATGTGCTCTACCATCTGTGGTATATACCACCACATTCTAGGTCACTCATGGTCTGATAAAGCTTTTGAAGTTCTAGCCATCTCATCTGCCTTTCAAGAAGCAGGAAGGATGAAGGGAAGATGAGCAACTAAAGCTTCCTGGAAGTCTTACTCACTTAACAGCTTTCTAAGAAGTGACTTCTGTTAACATGTAATTGGCCACTCCTATCTGCAAGAGAAATGGGAAATGTAGGTGTTTTTTTTTTTTAAACATTATACTAACCACTTGGAGGAAATAAGTAGCCTGCTTCTTTGCTAGTATAATGGAGGAATATTACATGTGATCGGATCCTTGATTTAGTAGCAAAAGCATAAGACCAATAAATGTCTTGTATTTAAATGTAAGTAAGCTAGTTACAGTATTTGTAGAAAATATCTCCTGATGCATTTTCTCTTAAGACTTTGGATTATTTCTCTGCTGCTCCCTTACTTGTACTGTTACTGACTCAAAGTAGGGTAGAGAAAACGCCATCCAGGAAGGAAAAGGGATATGTGGTAGAGGAATTCCTGAAAGACAGAAAGAGAAAGTAGAAAATTATTTGAATAATGTAGGAGAGTAAGCGTGTATGAGAGAGCAGAGTGGGAGGCAAGGAACAGATGACTTGGGTATCAGTTAGTGAAATCCCAAAATGTGCCTGGTGCCCACTTCTTAGATTTTGTCTGGGAATTTGTAGGTCTCTTGAATATCCTTGTATTGTGTTTGGTCATTATGGTCATTATGAGAGAGTTAGCAGTGACTGAAGGAGAGGTCTGAGAGGACCCTGCTAGAATCCCACTACTACACTGTGTTGAGGAGAAATTAGTCAAGAGTTCCTTGGATTCCTTGTGACAGATAGGTGCTAAGAGAAACCCCCTGTCTGCAGAAGGTCTTGGTTGCATGAGGAGAGTAGAGAGTGCAGGAATGATATGTCTCAGTAGCAGACATCAGAATGACACCCCAAGAGATAAGGGAAGCCCATTTTCCCCCAGCTGAATTCAACAGTGGGACAAGGGACAACTCAAAAAAGCCCATGGGACAGCATAGTGTTCTTCTGCCTATGATCATAAGGGAGAAAACAGCTGTCAGGGAGTGTGAATGTTGACTAAATTTATTTTATTTTATTTTTTTATTTGTATTTATTTTTTTTCAGACAGAGTCTCAGTCACGCTGAGGTTGAGTGTTGTGAGGTCATAGCTCACAGTAACCTCAAACTCTTAGGCTCAAGTGATGCTCTTGCCTCAGCTTCCCTAGTAGCTGGGACTTCTGGTGTCCATCACATGCCTGGCTAGTTTTTCTATTTTTAGTAGAGAAGGGGTCTTGCTTTGCTCAGGCTGGTCTTAAACTCCTGAGCTTGGGAAATCCACCTACCTCAGCCTCCCATAGTGCAGGGATTACAGGTATTGAGATGTGACTGAATTTAATTTAAACTCGTAGAGACTTAAACATAATTAAAATATTTTCCCCTGTTGTTAGCATGAAGACTTGAGTCTAAAAATTCGTTACAGAAAGCAACCAATGTTACATCCTTTTGCACATCTGAGTCATAGTATGCAAATTTCTATTCAGCTACATGACACAATGTCTGTAAAAAAAAGAGCACCTATATAGGTCAGGTTCCTTTATGAACATAGATTCCAAAATATTAAATAAAACATTGGCAAATTTAATCCATTAGAATAGTAAAAGAATAACACATCACATCTAAGTATCACGTAGTGCACAAATGCCAAGTGCGATAGGATTTCAAATAGAAAATTTCAGCCAGAAGCCCTAAAGCCGTAGATATAAGGTAACAATGTTTATTAGGTAATAATGTTATCAGCAGACTATTCTGTAGGAGTTTCAAAGCAGATAATCAAAATCCATATGTACAATTCTCACCTCCCTCATCATCAGGGATGTGAAGGGCTCTGTGAAGAGGACTTTTCTGGAGAGAGCAATGCTGTGAGTGTATCTATTCCTCTTCCAATGAGCAGGGGTGGGGTGCCATCTCATTCTTCTCAAGTCAAGAGGCAGCCATTTCAGTGGGACCATCTGGACACTTTGATATGTAACTCTTACGAGGTTACAGGGACACATTGAACCACTGTCTGACTAACACCTAGAACATGTAAAAGGTACAGATAGACTGGCTAGCTGTCCCAACCACAGGAGTGAAGGTGGAATGATTATACCAAGTGGCCTGCACTCCAAGAGCTTGTCAGGGTGGAAGATTTTGTGGAGGAGAGCTGGCTTGAATTCTTTTAAATCTTGCCCAAGAAAGTTGTCTGGAAGAGACACAGGGCTGACAACTGAGTGCCCCCATTTAAAATGGGCCACCAAAAACCAGAGGTTGAGACAAAAGCAGGCAATGAAAGGGAGGTGGCATCACCTGCATTATAGAAGATAGAAGTTCTTCTTCTATCCTATCTTCTAGTCCTATCTTCTAGTGCTACCGGGGCTTCTGCAGATTCCACAAATGTGCCCCGAGAGAGAAAGTCAGCTTTGAATGTATGTCAGTCCTGCAGAGCTTGAAATTATTTAGCAACAGTGTTTCCTAAACCTATGAGAAATTTCTCCCTGATCTCTCTCAAACCTGAGAGAGCCAGTATGTAAAAATTGAGATTAAACTAAATTTAAGTACTTTTTTTTCCATCCTATCATAGCCTATTTTCTCAATCTTAACCCTCCCTTCTTCCTATACCCCCCATAGAATAAATGCATGCTGTATTCCCTATTAATGTTTTGTTGCATTTGTTCAAATGTTTTCCTCTGCCCAGGATGCATATACCCTTATGTGGTTCACTCAAGTCCTTCAGAACCATCTGCACCTAGTTCAATGCATCCCATGGAGGCCTTTAATACATGCTAAGGGATCTTGGAATGACTCCAGAAGAAGCCTTCTGATCTAATGCTATCAAGACCAGAAGTGGAATAATTTTGTTAAAGCAGGGGATCATAAAACGTGATCTATACTAATTTTAAATATTGTATTTAATTTCAAATATATTTATACACATACATTCACAGATCTTTTGATGTAAGGCAAGGTTGTTTCTTTGAGAACAGTTCACTGGTTAGAACTCTGTGTTACCTTTCTTGATCATAGTATGCAAATATGTCTATACTAATTCTATATGTCTATACTAATTCACAACATGCATTTTTATGATTCCCCAGTTTAATTTTCTTTAAATTAGAGCAAGAACTTTAATCTACCTGGGAAGAAATCTGTGTGTAGGACTTCAAATTACTTAAAATTATTTACGTACATTTTTACTGTTGTTTTGCCCACATTTATTTCAACACAAGTTTTGTTCTTTTGTTTCTTTGTTGGCTTGTTTTTTAGTAATTCAGCCTTCTTTGAGTCTTTCCAAGACATTCCACTCAGTTAAAAAAAAAATGAAATGTTACAAACATAACAAAGAAAAAAAAACAGAACAGACACCTGTTCCCACACTCAGCTGTATGGATGCTAAAATTTTGCCATGCTGGTTTCGGATTTTTTAAAAAGAAGTAAACATGACAGATAGAGGTAAAATCTACACACGTCATGCTGATTTCATTTCAATCCCTCTCTCCCATTCATAACAATTATCTAGTGTTTAGTTTTCCCACATGTATTTTTATACTTATTACTTATGTGTGTCATAAATATATGGCTTTGTTTTTCATATTTTAGATCTACATGTGAATGATATTATACTGTGTGCTTTACTTTGCAACTATTTTTGCTCTCATTGTTATGTTTGAGATTTATCCTTGTTGATACACACAGTTCTAGTTAATTCATCTGAATTGCTGAAGAGTCTTCTATTTTGTGAACCTACTAACTTTTTTCTTGTTGAATATCTGAGTGGTTTCCATTTTTTCCTCCTATCAACAACACTGCTGTGATTATTATTCTGCCTCCTTATATGCGAGGGCTTCTCTGATCTAGCAAATACAAAGAAATGGAATTTCTGAGTCAAAGGGCATGAACACCTTCACCCTCACAAGCATACCATCAAATTATTTTCTAATATGGTTGTAACAATTTACACTCTTACCAGAAATATATGAGAGTTCATTGCTCAGTATCTAACAGTCATATTATCATTCTTAAAATATTTTTTTCAGATAGATGGGTGTGAAAGGGTATCCTACATGATTTTATTTTGATTTGCCTAGTCAATAACATGATTCACTAGCTCATCTCCTTCATATATTTATTAGCTATCCAGAGTCCTCTTCTAGGAATTGCCTGTTTCTGTCCTTTGCCCATTTTTTCTACTGTTTATCTTGTATTCTTGATTTGTAGGAATTTTGCTATAAATCCTGCATACCTAGTCTTGTCAATTAAATGAATGGCAAATATCTTATCTCAGAGTGCAGTTTGTCATTTATCTCTGTTCATTGTCATCTTTTGTTAAATGGATGTTTTTAAATTATAGGTAGTCACATTTATGAGTCTTTTTTTTCATGGTTTGTGCTTTTGTGTTTTTTTCAAACACAAATTATTAACTTTATTTCTTTAACAATGAAACAGTAATAACAAAACAATAATTTAGTTGTTACAAAGCCATCAACAGAGCAAAAAACCAAAGCTAATTAAGAAATATTGCTTCAGTTCAAATTAGTTATCTCCTTTAAACAGGAAAATACTACCATTAGTCTAGTGGTTCTCAAACCTGTCTGCACTTTAGAGGAATGAAGAGAAAGAAGACTGGTGCTTAAAAAAATAGCTATATCCAAGGCTCACCTCAGAAACAATTAAATGAGAATCTCTCAAGAGAGAGGCCCAGGCAAAGATTTTAAAGTGCTGTCAGTGTAGGAGAACTACAAGTCTAAAGGAACAGCAACAAAAACCATGCATTCAAAGCAATTCAAAACCAAGAAACTCATCATATGATAAATTTCTTTCCTATTCTCCTGGAAAAAGGGGGAGGGGTCAGGCACTGACTCATTCCTCATTGTTATTTATCCATTTTTGATTGCCCATAGTAGAGTTTAATAAACATCAGATATTAGAAGTTATGCATGCTTTTTTGTGTTTAAGAAATATTTCCTTATGCTGAGAGAAAGGTTCTCTTTTACATTTTTTTTGTGGGGAGGACAGAGTCTCATGTTTGTCACCCTGGGTAGAGTGCCTTGGCTTCACAGCTCACAGCAACCTCAAACTCTTGGGTTTAAGCAATCCTCTTGTCTCAGCTTCCCAAGTAGCTGGGTCTACATGAGCCCACCACAACACCTGGCTAGTTTTTAAAGACAGGGTCTTGCTCTTGCTCAGGCTGGTCTCAAATTCTTGAGCTCAAGCAATCCACCTGCCTTAGTCACCCAGAGTGCTAGAATTACAGGCATAAGCCACCACATCCATCCTTTCTTTTACATTTTTTTAATTAATTAATTTTATTTTATTTTTTTGAGATAGAGTCTCACTATGTTGCCCTTGGTAGAGTGCTGTGGTGTCACAGCTTGCAGCAACCTCAAACTCTTGGTCTTAAGCAATTCTCTTGCCTCAGCCTCCTAAGTAGCTGGGACTACAGGCTCCTGCCAAAACATCTGGCTATTTTTTTGTTGCAGTTGTTGTAGTTTAGCTGGCCCAGGCTGGGTTCGAACCCACCAGCCTGGGTGTTATGTGGCTGGCCAATACCCTACCCAGTGAGCTACGGGTACCACCTACATTCTTCTAAAAAAAAAATTTCTTTTTTTTTTTTTTTTTTGAGGCAGAGTCTCAACTTGTTGCCCTGGGTAGAGTGCTCTGGCGTCACAGCCCGTAGCAACCTCAAGCTCTTGGGTTTAAGCGATCCTCTTGCCTCAGCCTCCCAAGCAGCTGGTACTATAGGTGCCCGCCACAATGCCTGGCTATTTTTATTTTGGTTATAGTTGTCATTGTTGTTTGGCAGGTCTGGGCTGGGTTCAAACCCCCCAGCTCCGGTGCATGTGGCTGGCACCCTAGCCACTTGAGCTACAAGCACTGAGCCCTTTTTAAGGGATTTATTTTTTCATATTTAGGTTTTAAGGCTTTATTTTTCATATTTAGGTTTTTACTCCTCTTATATATGTTCTTGGGTATGGTGTGGAGACCTACCTTTCTTATTTTTCTATATATAAAACTATCTTACCCAGGTCCTCTAAAAAACAGCCTGAGGCATCACCTACATACTCAATTATTAAGAAGTGTAATTCCAGGGCAGCAAGAATGAGGGATAAGGGAAGTGAGGCACAGAAGAAGAGAAAGCAAATTCAGGACATTATGTTACCAAGCTGGCCACAGCTTCCAAAGGAAGCCCAACCCATAACTTGGTCACCCAGGACATCAACCAAGTTTTGTGGATTTACCACCACTGAGAACAGTCCATCAGATAGAAGAGAAAGGGCGAATTTATCAGGCTCCATTTCTCTCTGTTCTTGGTTGAAGTTCACTCTGTAGGGAGCTAATTCACTTCTGGGTTGTGTTATACAGTTTCTTTGGGTAGCCAGTTGGCAAACCAGTCTCCAGTGCTATTAAATGGTGCTCAGTGCTTTATCTGGACCTGACAGTGATGGGACGAGCTTCTGTGAATCTGGTAGGGTAGGAACTGGGAACCAGACTCATGGTCTCTCGCTCTATTGAGGTCACACCAAAGCCAGGCTCTTACTCCACAGGGAGATTGAGAAGTGTTAGGAGATGAAGGAATGTCAGTAGCCACTGGGGATCTCCAGGGAGCAGGTGTATTATTTGAGTTCTTTATAACAACCGATTTTCTCATTTACTGATTAGTTCATTTTTTCCCTCTATTTTTTTTCTGACAGGGTCTCACTCTGTCTCTCTCAGGCTGGAGTGCAGTGGCCCAGTCACAGATTACTGTATCCTTGAACTGGGCTCAAGCGGAATCAATCTGACAATTTCCTGCCTCCACCTCTTGAGTAGCTAGGACTAGGGGCATGTGGCATCACACTTAGCTAACTGTTCTATTTTTATTCTTTTTAGAGAAGGGAAGCTCACTATGTTACCCAGGTTGGTCTTTAACTCCTGGCCTCAAGTGATCCTCCCACCTTAGCCTCCTGAGTTGCTGGGATTACAGGTGTGAACAACTGCATTTGGCTGTTTCTCTCTACATTTGTGATGCCACATTTGAAATTATCAAGTCTGCATTTGTTCATGGTTCTCTTTATATACCACTAACGAATTTATATAGGGACTCTTTCCCACACTGTTCACCAGTTTATCTATCCCTAAATGCCATACCATCTTAAATGCTATAACTTTAAAATAAGCTGATATCTGGTGGAGTAATCTATTTTATTCTACATCTCCAAAATGATCTTTTCCTTTTCTACTTCCAAATGAACTATAAGATTAGATTTTCCAGCCCCATAAAAATTCATAAATGGATTTTACTTAGAATTACATTGAACTTAAGGACAAATTTGGAAATAATTTACATCATTTTGATATTGAAACTTCCAACTCATGAACCTGGTGCCTGTGTATCTATCCTTCAGTTTTGTGATCTTCTTCACAACAATCTTACATGCTTTTTGTTAGATTGATTCTGAATAATCTTATTATTTTCATCACTACCCTGAATGATCATCATTCTTGTTGCAGGTTGTAATTACTCACTGATATTGGAAGTCTACTGAATTCTTCATTTTGGTCTTGAACATGACAGATTTGCTTATCTCTTATTTGCTTTAACGGAAGATAAAATAGAACTCTTCTGTAGATTATTTTAGGATTTTGTAGGTAATCAATCATATTATATACATATAAGGACAATTACATGGTTTCTAAACCCAATTTTAAAGATGTTGAAAGATCATGAATGAGTGTTACGTTTTGTTGCTGCTTTTCTGTATTGATTGAGATGATAATGGTTTTTCTTCTTTGATCTGCTATAGTGGTATACAACATCAATGTTTTAGGATATCGCATTTCCTTGTAGTTTTAAGATAATCAATTCCATCTTTGTAGAAACAACTTTCATTCTTTTGATATTTATATAACATTGATTTATACAACTAAATTAAATTATATAATTATAATGTCAATTACCCATGGCATTAGTAGGTTATAAAATAAAATACAACTGACTCTGGATGAGCATAAAACTCCAGTGCACAAAAGCCCATTACCAATGAGGTTTCACACTGATGGTTTTTAAAGAGAGATGGGAAAGTGTCAGTTAGTGGAAGTCAACTAAGAAAGTGTCCACTGTTTTAGGAAATTGGGGCTGTCATGATAATTACACTCTGAATCAACATGAGTTGCCTCCAATTCAACTAAATTTAAGAAATAGTTATAGAGAAATTACTATACATTAGGTACCATGTTAGGCATCATGGCTAAATGCCAATGTGAAGCAAATAGCTTCTATCCATAAATAATTTCCAGCCTAGTAGAGAGATTAAGACAAAGTGCTTCATTATCTAATCATAAGGCCAGGTGCATGGCTCACACCTGTAATCCTAGCACTCTGGGAGGCTGAGGCAGGTGGATTGCTTGAGCTCATGAGTTCAAGACCAGCCTGAGCAAGAGTGAGATCCCCATCTCTAAAAAAAAAATAGCCGGGCATTGTGGTGGGCACCTGTAGTCCCAGCTATCAGGAGGCTGAGGCACAAGGATCACTTGAGCCCAAGAGTTTGAGGTTGCTATGAGCTATGACATCATGGCACTCTATCCAGGGCCACAGAGTGAGACTTTGTCTCAAAAAATATATATGTACATTTATAATCATAATATAAAACAGAGTAAGACAGATGTCCAAGGAAATCCAGAAGTTATGGATTATGGAAGAAAAGTATGACTCTGAGAGAAGAGTAGTCAAGAAAGTCTTAGAGAAGGTAGATTATATAGTGAACCATGAAGAAGTTTAGACCAGTGATAGTCACCAGCCAGCTCCTTTGACTGCTCTGTCAGCAATCTATGAGAGCTACCCTCTAAACTGCTATGATTATCATTTCTTTTCTTGTTAGCCTTCTGTATAGATTCTCTCTCTTGTTCACCCCTTTCAGATGAGATACCCATACTCTAATACCTGGGCCTTGTGAATATGTTATGGTAAATGGCAAAGGAGAATTAAGATTATGGATGGGTACATCTGACAATAAAGTTTGTGAACTTGCCACCATGAACTTACATTGGAAGCACTGTACAGACATCTCAGTAAAGGTTCATAAACGTGGTATATCAGTGTCTCATAGTTATGTTTGTGTTGACATGTGGTGGTGTCTTGCTGAGTGGTGTTCATTATTATTGTTGCATGTTTTTGTGTGCTGTAATGAGACTATCAGAGCTTGAGTTAGAGTAATGAACAAACATTCATAAATTTCTTGCTAAACTTGGCCAAAATAGAAGTGAAATCATGGACATGTTAGGCCAAGTTTATGGGGATAATGCCATGAAGAAAACCGCAGTGTACAGTGGATTAAATGTTTTTCTGAAGGGAAGGAGAGTGTTGCTGATGAAGAGAGGTCAGGGCAGCCAGTAATGAGCAGAACTGACAAAAACATTGCAAAAACTTGTTGAATTGTATGTCGAAATTGGAAGCTGACCATGAGAAGCACAGCAGATCGAGCAAACATTGTTAAAGAAACAGGAAAATCTTAACTGAAAATCTTGGCCAAGAACTTATGGCTCTTGCATCATGGCAATGCACCATCTCACATGGCACTGTCTGTGAGGGAGGTTAGCCACCAAACAAATAAAAAATGTATCAGAACACTCTCCCTAATCACCTGATCTGACCCCCACTGACTTTTTTCTCTACCTGAAGATAAAGTAAATATTGAAAGGAAGACATTTTGATGACATTCAGGACACATAGGGTAATACAATGACAGCTCTGATGGCCATCTCAGAAAAAGAGTTCTAATGTTGCTTTGAAGGGTGGACTAGGCGCTGGCATCAGGGCATAGCTTCCCAAGGGGAGTACTTCAAAGGTGACTAGTATTATTCAACATTGAGGTATGTAGCACTTTTTCTAGGATGAATTCATGAACTTGATTGTCAGACCCCATAGTTAGGATTACTGATCTTGAGATGGAGAGATTATCCTGGATTGTCTGGAGGGCCAGTGCACCTTAGAATTGAAAGAGGGAGGCAGGCCGGGCAGTGTCAGAGTGATGCAGCATGAGAAAGACTAGACCTTTGCTGGCTTTCATCTTTAAGATGAAAGAGGGCCATGAGCCAAAGAATGCTGGCAGCCTCTTCTCAAACTTTTTAAACAGGGGGCCAGTTCACTGTCTCTCAGACCGTTGGAGGGCCGGACTATAGTTAAAAAAAAAAAAGCTATGAACAAATTCCAATGCACACTGCACATATCTTATTTTGAAGTAAAAAAACAAAATGGGAACAAATACAATTACACTGCCTCATGTGGCCTGCAAGCTGCAGTTTGAGGACCCCTGCTGTAGATGTTGGAGGAGTCAAGGAAACAGATTGTCTCCTAGAACCGCCAGAGGAATGCAACCCTGCAACACCTTGTTTTCAGTCCAGTGGGACCCACTTCAGACTTATAACCTCCCAAACTATAATGTAATATATTTGTATTATTTTAAGCCATGAATTTTGTGGTGATTTGTTATAGCAGCAACAAGAATTAATACAGAGGTTTAAATAAAACCAAAGAGCATTGAAAAACAGGTTTTGGCCCTAGTACAGTGGCACATGCCTATAGTCCCAGATACTGAGAAAAACGAGGTGGGCCCAGGAGTTCAAGGCTTCAGTGAGTTATGACCACACCATTGCAACCCATCCTGGAGACAGAGACAGACTTATCTTGAAAACAAAACAAAACAAAACTGATTTTGAAGGAAAGTTCATAGCTTTGTTCACATTGAGCTGAGGAGCTGATGGTTATCTGTGAAAGGTTAGTAAGCCTTTGGAAACATGGGTTTGAGTATCAGAAAAGAAGTTGAGACTTGGGGCCGTAGAGGGTATACTTGACACCTAAAGCATGGATGAGTTAGTTTTAGGGAAAATGATTAGAGTACTGCTATACAATAGAAATATAACACAAGCCATGGATACAAGCCACATATGCAATTTAAATTTTTCAGCAAACACATTATAAAACATAAGAAACAGGTGAAATTAAATTTTAATTATATATTTTATTTTACTAAACATATGCAAATTATTATTACTCCAACATATAATTAATATAAAATTAATTAATAAGATGTTTTACATTTTTTGTATGAAGTCTTTAAAATCCAGTCTGTATTTTGTACTAACAACACAGTTCAGCACATGTATTATTAATCTCAAGGGCGCAATAGCTATCATGTGGCTACTATATTGGACAGTACACTTTAAAGAAAGAGCAGATACAAAAGGCAGAGCCCTGAAAGACACCTGCATTTAGGAGACAGAAGGAGGAAATTGAGCCAGTGCAGGAAGAGACAGAGATAGGATTAGCCAATCAGGATAGTGCAATGTCTCAAAATCCAAAGGAATTTTACATAGGGAAATGTAGGGTGGAAATATCAAACACTTTCTTCAGTGCTCTGGCTCATTCAACTCCTACCTTTGAGAGGTTTTTCCCCTGTCTGCAGTGCAGCTAGCTCTACACTACAAAGTCATGTTCATTTGTTCTGGCTTTCACAGTCTCATATATCCATCTAAACAAAAATATAAGGGCTCCCACATAGGTGTCTGGGGATAACAGGGTGACTAAAGGAAAGAAGAAAAGAGCATTAAGGTGGCACAAGGTTGTTGGAGGATGTGATGATTTAGAACAGGTGCCTGGTGAGAGTAAAATGGAGATCATGTTACCATGACAACTGATTATTTCATTGGTCCAATGACCAGTTGCTATGGTGACAAAATCTTTTTGTCAGTGTGACAGGGATCCCAAGGGAGAGAATTCTTGTGCAAAGGACCCTTTGCTCATTGGTAAAGCTTTTACATTTGTAATTATTTCTTCATTTCTTGATGAAACTTCCTCCCCCAATCCCCAGGCACTTTAATCAACATGAACGTTCCCTTCTTCTCCTTACTGTTCATTTATAGCAGTTATTGCATTCAAAATGCACACATTTCATTGTTCGTCTTCTAAATAGTGCTTTCTCATCTGATATTCTTTAATTGTTTTAGCAAGTTATCTTTTTTTTTCCTGAACAGTTGTAATCCCCTTGAAGGCAGAGATCATTCTTATAATTGAGTGTGTTTTCAAAGGACTGAGAGTTAGTGGAAAAAGGCTGACTCTTGGATGCCAGACAAATCTGAGTTATGTACAGGTTTGCTTCTGTCACTTGCCAATGGTGTGGCCTTAGGAAAATCATTTTATCTTCAGATTTAGTTTTCTTTGTTAAAAAAGGGGGTCATGATGCTTGGACTGTTGTGTTGTTATGATGCTTAGAGGTAACCTAAATGAAGTAGCTAGCATATAGGAGGAACTCAATAATAATTTCAGTTATTAAAACACGATTCCTAGTCCAATCCTGGATGCCATGATTAGTACTTAGTAAAGCCTGACGAGCGGTAAGATGGTGATGAGAAATGATACCATGACAACAGTAGGACTAGAATTAATTTTAGGACGCCTTGAAGATACGTTGCTCTAAAGTGGACCAGCCATCAGCTCCATTCTTAACTTGCAACCCAAGTTATGCTAATTGTAACTTCTTGAGAGCAAAAACTTCCATGGATTTAATTAAGAAAAATGAGAAGAGTGATAACAAGATTTTTCATGTCTCCTTGATGGAAGAAGATACTATCAATGAAATAGTAATGCCAGAAAAACAATCATATATGAATCTGATCCAGCCTCTGGATCCAACTACTTATTTACAGAAAACACAGAGGACAGAGGCACATGTTAAACATCACCACAGGGAAGCAATCAGCAAACTCCATATTGTGAAAATACTATAGGAAAAATGATGTAGTTTCAATAAACACATTGCAAGAAGTAAAGAGTGAAAAGGATCTTATGAAGTAAAAAGAAAAGATTTAGGGGACTTGTCAATTTCTATGTGTGGATCTTATTTGAGCTTTGATTCAAACAAGTAAATTTGTTTCAAATACAATTTTCTTTCTTTCTTTTTTTTTTTTTTAGAGACAGAGTCTCACTTTGTTGCCCTCAGTAGAGTGCTATGGCATCACAGCTCACAGCAACCTCCACCTCTGGGGCTTAGGCGATTCTCTTGCCTGGCATCACAGCTCACAGCAACCTCCAGCTCTGGGGCTTAGGCGATTCTCTTGCCTCAGCCTCCTGAGTAGCTGGGACTACAGGTGCCTGCTATGATGCCCGGCTATTTTTTTGTTGCAGTTTGGCTGGGCTGGGTTTGAACCCACCACCCTCAGTATATGGGGATGGTGCCCTACTCACTGAGCCACAGGTGCTGCCCTTCAAATAAAATTTTCAAAACTTCATAAAGTAGCAGGAAATTTAAACACTGACAGGATGGATCAAAGATATGTCTTAATACACGACTTCAGAAATTCTCACTAATTTTTAAGTAAGATAATAATTTCATGATTATGTTTTCTTAAAGTAAGAGTCCTTCTCTTTTGGAGGAATATTTAAAAAATATGTGTGTTTTGATGTAGTATGATGTCTGGAATTTGTTTGAAAGTAACACAGAAAGGGCAATGTAAGGTAGGGCAGGGATAGAGATGAAATAAGATTGGCTGCTACTTAATAATCGTTGAAACTGGATGATGAGTTTATGAGGGTTCATTATATTTCTTGTAATTTGCATTATGTTTGAAGTTCTTAATAATGAAAAATTTGAAAAAGATTAAGGACAAATAAATATTGATTGATTGATTGTGGAGATGGAGTCTTGCTATGTTGCCCAGGCTGGTCTCAAACTCCTGGCTTCAAGAAATCCTCTTGCCTTGTCCTCCTAAAGTGCTGGGATTACCCAGCTGAGGAATCACATACTTAAAACTTTAAGTGTACCTACCCAAGATTGTATGTACATTATGACTTAGATGTAAGGAAATACATAACATTTCTTAGTATATTATTGTACAAATACATTGTAATGGTTTAATGAATAAATTAATGTATATTTTCCCTAGCTAGTCCTTCATAGTGAGGTTTCTATATTGTATACACAAATGATATTTTTTACATTTCAAATTATACTTGGTATCATTAGGTTAGATGCTTTGAAAAACATCTGAGAGGGACTTCTGTGGACAAGAAGGTTTCTTTTTAGAG
The DNA here is from genome assembly GCF_027406575.1 of Nycticebus coucang. Classification (NCBI taxonomy): domain Eukaryota; kingdom Metazoa; phylum Chordata; class Mammalia; order Primates; family Lorisidae; genus Nycticebus; species Nycticebus coucang. The sequence continues at coordinate 36,130,935 of NC_069801.1, read as the reverse complement.
GATGTGCTTTTGTGATCAACCCTAGTGGGGGAGTGAAGCAAAAAGGGATGTGCAGAGGATGGAGTTGAATGACACAGCTGCCATACATGTTAATGTCTCATCTGATCCTACCTCACTCAACCCCTAGGGATCTTGGAAGATGGAAGCTGCCCTACAAATATGTCCCACATTGAAGGATGAAGCCAGGACTTTATACCGGGAATCACCCTCCTGCTCATCTTGTTTTTGAACCCCTTTTTCAAGGTTGAGTTCAAATGTTTCTATAACTGCAAACTCTTCTTTCAAATACCCATTTCTAGTCAGATCAAATTCCTTCCTCCACTATCCCTCCTACATGAACCATACAGGGAATAGGAAGAGCTAACGTTTATAACACTTCTTATGTGTGATCACTGTGTTAAGCACTGTACATGTGTATGTTTTCAGTTAACTCACAACACTCCTATGTAGTAGGTATAGCCATTCCTCAACTTACAATGGGGCCATGTCCTCAGAAACCCATCTTAAGTTGGACAAGATCAGCAAGTCAAAAACGTATTTAATACATCCAACCTATTGAACACCATAGCTTAGCCTAGCCTCTCTTTAATGTGCTCAGAGCAATTAATAGGTCATTAAACCTGAAATGTCCAATTTAGAATCAAAAGTTTAGTTTAGTATGTCTCAAGAAGTTGTGCAATTAGTCCAAGTGTGTGCCTAAACTACACAGTTTTGCCATCTTAATTGTAGCTTATTTATGCTAACAGGAAAGAAGCCTGGAGCTAGTAGCATAATTCACAACTGCAAAGATGTGGAAACAACCCAGGTGCCCTTTGACACATGAATGGTTGAATAAACTGGTATATGTACCATGGAATACTATTCAGTCATAAAAAGATGGAGATTTTGTATCTTTTGCTACAACCTGAATGGATCTGGAGAACATTCTCCTAAGTGAAGTATTACAAGAATGGAAAAACAAGCACCACACAAACTGAGAAAAACTCGATTAGATTCAAGTAAGGAGGAGGAGGAAGAGGTTGGGTAAATTCCACCCAATGGGTACATTGCATGGGTATATGTACTACTGTACTTCCTGGGTGAGGGACACAACTACAACACTGACTTTAATCTTACAAAATCACACTATATAACCTTATCATATGTACACCCATATTAACTTGAAATTAAAAAAGAAGAAGAAGCCTGGAGAGCCAGCATTGAAGAAATAGCAAAAGGTATCTTCCACAGCCTGTTGAAACTGAAAATTTTTCCTGGCAAGAAGTGGTTTAAATCCTGGAAGAAGTGATAGCTGGTTCAAGATCTGGTGAGTACAGTAGATGACAGTTTCCAAGTCCAGCTTCTGTAGTTTCAGCAAGTGTTTATGCAGCAGCATTATCTTGCAAGAGGATTGGCCTGTCTCTATTTACCTGTCTTGGCTGATTAATCTCAAGAATCCTCATCATTCTGCTATGAAACTGATTTATGGCTTTTGTATGAAAGCTATAACCCAGTTATAACCTAAGAATATGGGGAAGGGGAGAGGGAGGGGAGGGAGGGGGATTGGTGGGATTATACCTGTGGTGCATCTTACATAGGTACATGTGAAACTTAGTAAATGTAGAATATAAATGTCTTAACACAATAACTAAGAAAATACCAGGAAGGCTTTGTCAACCAGTGTGATGAAAATGTGTCAAACTGTGTATAAAACCAGTGTATGGTGCCCCATGATCGCATTAATGTACACAGCTATGATTTAATAATAATAAAAAAAGAATCCTCATTGTTTCATATATTTGGTGGCATTTGACATCTGCTGTAATTGATTGACCAGGTTTCATGAAGCTGTAATGGATAATACTAGTGCTGGAGCACCAAATAGATACCAGCAGCTTTTTTTTTTTGATGAATATTTAGTTTTGGACTGTGTTTCAGCACTTCATCTTTACCCAACCAATGTGTCAAATGCTTGTGATTGTCAGAAACAATCCATTTTTCAATTGTGACTATACAATGTGGAAATGTTTTGTCTTTATCTCGTGACAGCAAAAAAAGGCAAGCTTTGAGATGATTTTTCTTCTGATGCTTGTTTAATACATGAGGAATACATCTATTCAGCTTTTTTACCTTGCCAATTTGTTTCAAATGGTCTGATATTGTTGGAACAGTAACATCAAATTTTGCTACTAATTCATGACTAGGTTGAGGTGGATTCACTTCCACAGCTTTCAGCTCATCATTATCCATCTTGGACTTAGGTTGCCCCCTTGGCTTACTTTCCAGATTAAAGTCACCAGAACAGAACTTCTCAAGCCACTGTCATACTGTGCACCCACTGGCCATATCCTTCCCAAATACTTCATTGATATTTGGAGCTCTTTGTGTTGCACTGTTTCCATGATGGAACCCACATTCAAAAATAACATAAATTTTTGACTTATCCATGGTTTCACAAAAATTGCTCTAAAAAAAATTTGAAAAATAATCACAAGCCAAAATACGCATGTTTGAAAGAATGAGGATGTACCTTCACACACACACACACAATAAATAGATAGATAAATAAAAACACAAGAATTATTGAACTGAAATGTTAGAGATAACTGTCAAACTTAGTACTGAAGGAAATTAGACTTTATACTTAATAACCTAATACATTAGCTTACACTTAGGTAAAGTCATCTAACGTCTACTAAAGTGTTAAATATCTCATGTCAAAATGTTGTACCTCATATTGATAGCCTGAGAGAAGATCAAAATTCAAAATTCCAAGTTTGATTTGTGTTAAATACGTCTCATTTTTGTACCATCATAAAGTTGACAAATTTTAAGTTGAACCATCATAAGTTGGGACTGTCTTTATCATTATTCCCATTAACAGATGAGGAAACTGAGGCTGAGAGAGATTAAGCTATTTGCCCAACTAAAGTCTTTGAGTTGGTGAGTAGCAGGGCTGCGATTTAACCCCAGGCAAGAGAGAATACTGTCAATCACTATTATGCTATATTGCCCCCTAGCTGCTGCTTTTATCTTTGTACTTCCAACCCTTAGCACAGGACCTAGCTAAGAGTTAGCATTTCATAAATATTTACGGAATCAGTAAATATTCATTTTGTCAGCATTTCTAGAAAATTTCATTTTAGAAACAGATCAAACCCAGGTGCAATTTATAGACACAGAGGTAGCATATTTCATGGTAGCAAAGAACAAGAAACTCCAATAGAAGAGTTAAACTTGGATATACTTAACATGGCAGAAAAAGAAAATGGACAGTGGCCGTAGCTGGCTATAGTTGCTAAATGGTTAAAAAGGGAAACATTGTACTTAGGTACTTAAACAGAAGCTTTGTGTTTGTGTTCATCATCTCTTTGCTTTGAAAATCATCTATATTCATTCTACCATGCTAAATAGTGGGAACAAACCATAGGTGAATCATGAATTCAGATTAATGCAATGAAAACAACTTCATGAGTCAGTAAGTATTCCAAATTGTCGCTAAAAGGTGGAAATGAGAACCTTTAAGGAAAGGTGAAAGATACAGTAATTACAAATGAGTTTCCATTATACCGGAAAACAACTCTCCATTTTCACAAAAATATCAGAATATGAGAAGACATTTTTAAGGAGTCTGTGTGGGATGTTAGCAAAAGGAAGGTTTTCAAAGTAATGAATCAAGGCTCAAGTCTTCCTGTTGCCATTCACTAGCAAACTGACCTCAGTATCCTCTGCCTGAAAATGGGGAAGATAATCTCCAACTTCCAGCATCATTATGGGGATTTATTAAGGTAAAATATTACTTAATTTTCCCATCCCTTGTTCTTGAGAGAAGTTGTTGTTTCCTTTTATAGCCATTTTTCCAGTCTTGGTTCATCTATTTCTTATACAATTTTTTTCTGGGTATTTTGAAGCAAATCCAAGACATCATTTTAGTTCATCTTAAATACTCCAGCTACAAGGATTTCTGTTCTTTCTTTCTTTCTTTATTCAAGACAGGGTTGTGTTCTGTCTCCCAGGCTAGAGTGCTAGGTCATGATCATAGTTCACTATAACCTCAAATCCCCGAGCTCAAGCCACCCTCCTGCCTCTCTGTTATTTATTTATTTATTTATACCAAAAGAAACTCTAATGTAATCTCCAGACCAAAACATAAAGAATATTTTTGTGCATATTATTCAGTTTGACGATTAGAGTTAACCTTAATTCACTGGATAAATTTTAAGTTTTCTGCTTTGCTTTATTCTTTCAAATCATCTAATTATACCCAATACTATTATACTTCAGTATTAGATGTATGTTATATGTATTTGCATTATCTTAACGTTTTTGTTGTTTTGTTGTTGGTCTTTCTTTTTTTTTTTTTTTGAGACATGAGTTGCCCAGGCTGGTCTCCAACTTTTGACCTCAAGAAATTCTCCTACCTAGGCCTCTCAAAGTGCTAGGATTACAAGGATGAGCCACCATGCTCAGCCTGCAGTATCTTAATTTTTTCAGTGAATAGTAGTGATAACAGGTTGAATCTCTTCCTGGTGTGGAAGGACTAGCCCACAGATTTAGGTAGTTTTAATTAGTTCTCAGGATTCTCTTCAATGCTTGCTTATATTAAGGATATTCTATGGAAGGTTTTCTTTTTTTGAAACAGTCTCGCTCTTTTACCTCAGGTAGAGTGCAGTGGCATCATCATAGCTCACTGCAATCTTAAACTCCTGGGTTTAAGTGATCCTCCTGCCTCAGCCTCCCAAGTAGATGGGACTACAGGCATGTGTCACCAGGCCCAGTTAATTTTTTTATTTTCAGTAGAGACAGGGTCTCCCTCTTGCTCAGGCTGGTCTCAAACTCCTGAGCTCAAGGGTTCCTCCTGCCTCAGCCTCGCAGAATAGTAAGATCACAGGTGTGAACCACTGCACCAGGCCATGGATGGCTTTTCAATTACTGCCCTGTACTCTTTGGAAATGCTTGGAAAATGTTAAGCCTTAAGGATCTGTGCCTATGTCTGTCTGAGTTTAACCTTCAACTGCATGTTTTCTTAACCTGACCCCTTAAAAAACTCGATGCTCTGTGCACTTCACACTTCTTATTGCCAAGTCCTCTAGGCTGTCCGATGCTTTCTACTTTCTGTGCTTTCTACAGGCAGATTTGTGTACTTTATTGAATGCCTACTATGCTCCAGGTCCTGTAGAACCTGATGTTCTGGATATTTTCCATTGATGCAGCATTTCAAGTAAATGAGATGCACATATATTGTAAATCATTATATAACAATTAGCTAATAATAATTGGTTAACCGAAGTTGGTAATACACCACAACATAGGAAGAGCTTTTGTGGGAGTTAGGAGACTTGCGTTATATTCTAGGTCAGTGGTTTTCAACCTTCCTAATGCCGGTTCTCATCCTTCCTAATCCAAAGGGATCGCGATCCACAGGTTGAGAACTGCTGTAGATCATTCCACAGTATTAATGGAATAATGTTTGATACAAACATTATTAAAACTTGTTCAGTCCCTAGTGAGTGACAGGTACACTGATGAGTTTCTAGGTTTAGAAATAAATAAGTGTGGGCCTTGTCTCAAAAGAGGCACAGTTATTTGTAAGTAAGGTAAATCTTAATCTTCTTTGTAAGTTCTTTAGTTCCTGGATACAACATGGCTCATGACACCTATACCCAAAGACCAAGAGTGAGTTTCAAATCCCGTATTTTAAAGCCTTTCATTACATGACCGCGAATCACCCCATTTTCTATATTTTGTATGCCCAAGCAACCTCTACCTGAGAATGACATCAGAAATTTGGATCACTAAAGAGAGAGATTCAGAAGGTGTCTGCATTGTCAGCACAGGCTCTGTTATGCTATAGCAGCAAACCCCAAATCTCAGCAGCCCAATCAGCAAAGGCTGTTTTTCTCACTTATGCTGTGTCCTTCCTAGTCAGCTGTGGCTTTGCTGCATATTACTTTCACTCTGGGACTGAGGCTGCTGGATCAGCCTGTATTTCTGAAAGTTGCTGGTCATCAGGGCAGCAGGAAAGGAAAATATGGTGTAGCACACTGATTGAAAGCTTCCACCAGCTGGAAGTGGCTCATATAGCCACTCACATTTCATTAGATGATGTGAGTCACACAGCTAAACATACTGTCAATGGGAAGGTACAATCCAACTCTGGGAGGCAAAGTAAATGTTTAGGAACAATTGTATAGTCGTCCACAGAGTTCCTTTATTTGTGATATTTTAATGAATATGCCCTCTTGGCCCTCTTGAAATAGCTAGCACCCAGAAGATCACAATTCTCAAATCAATATAATCAACCCTGTCTGGTCCAGGGAGTTTTTGGAAGTGGGCAGAATAGAGATGGATTAGAATTGGTCAGTTCTGGGTTCAAATCCTGACTTTGTCACTCTCAAACTACTAAGCTCTGTTTCTTTGTGGCCCCCCCACCCGCCCCCAATCTCTCTTGCTCTGTCACCTGAGCTAGAGTACAGTGGCATGATTGAAGCTCACCCTGAACATCTAGGCTCAAGTGATCCTCCTGCCTCAGCCTCTGAAGTAGCTGGGACCACAGGTGCATGCCACTGATTCTGGTTAATTTTTTTGTAGAGATGGTGTCTCTTGTGTTGCCCAGGTCCGTCTCAAATTCCTGACCTAAAGCAATCCTCTTGCCCTAGTTTCCCAAAGTGCTAGGATTATAGATGTGAGCCACCGTGCCTGGTCCGTTTCCTCCTCTTTAAAATGGAGACAATTACCTGGTAGTTTTACTGTAAAGATTAAATGAAAACATACAAAGAGTATCATGCTGCTTGGCACATGAGGAACATTCAGTAAATATTAGCTATTCATCTATCAATCTTCTTTCAGCATTGGAGTTTCTTGATGGTTCTTATTTAGCTCATTAGGCACTAAATAAGCCAATAACTGACAACTTGAAATTACACTTGTTTCTTAACTAACGAGTTTGCACCCAGAGTTTCAGGGACCTTTGGGCTGAAAATCTTGGTTGCTTTTTCCTGCTAACCAGGCTCTTTACATTATATCATTTCAAAAGATACTGCTAACTAACTGATAGAGAGATTTCCCGATTGCACTCTATTTGAATATCCTCTGACTCACTCTTCCAAATGCCACCCAAGTTTCATCTGAACCATTGCTTACACCTAATATAAATACTTTATTGACTCTCTACCCATTGGTTGTTTGCTCAGCTGTCTTCATGCCTTTTTGTCTTTCATTATGGCTTTAATTAGCTCAGTTGGGCCAGGGAGGCTAGCCTGAGTAAGACTGAGACCCTGTCTCTACTAAAAATAGAAAAACTGAGGCAAGAGGATCGCTTGAGCCCAAGAGTTTGAGGTTACTATGAGCTATAGGATGCCATGGCCCTCTACCCAGGGCCACAGGGTGAGATTCTGTCTTAGAAAAAAAAAAAAAAAATTATTAGCCCAGTTGATTCTGAGAGTGGAGGTAAGCCAAGTTTTGAGCCAGGTAGTTACAAGAACATGGATGAGTTGAGGAAAAAAAATATTTTAGGTTACTACCTTCTACTGGGGGAAAATGCTACTCTATGCTACTTCTGTGCTACTCTTTTTCCACCAAGAATGATTAAGCAGTAAAGTCTTTGGCAAAGATTACATGTTGTCAACTTATGGCTGAAGTTAACATCAAGCTTCCAGAAGGCAGGAACAAAATTTAGGGATGATTTACATAGAGATATGTGGTCTCGCTTCATGAATTAGTCCCATCAGCCACTTATAATGACCACTTATAAGACTATAACTTCCATGGCCTCTACTTTTCTTATACCCACCCAACCTCTTTGACTTTGCCCAAGCTGTTCTCTGCTCCAGATCTTTCCCTATTTCCAGCCTTACTTCTTTCTCTACATGGCTAATTCCTATTCATTTATTAAGACTTAACCATAACGTTACTTTTTAAAGGTGAAGCTTTCTTTGGCTCTTATGCCTACACTTCTCCCTGCCCTATCTAATCTGACAGGACTATGGCTTGCTGCTTCTCTTTTTCCATGACACAAGTATAAATTTCTACGAAGTTGCATTGGGATTAATTGTTTACATGTCTGCTTCTCTTTGGATTCCTTGGTATTTAGCACAGTGCCTGGTATAGAGTAGATGCTTGATAAATGATTACTAAATGTTGTTTAAGTAGGAATAGTGACAAAACCCTAAGTGTTGTCATTAAACAGCAGTCAGTGGAGCTGGTGCTGACAGCTTTCCATGGCCTATGTATAGCCCCCCCCACCATCTAATAAATGAGTTATAATGTATTATATAAAGATACCCAGGAAATCTGGAAAGCTCTTACAATGATAGGAGAGGCTCTCCGTGTTTTCCTCTCTCCCTCTTGCAGATCCTGGCTCATTTTAAATTCCTTTCTCATTTTCTGCTTTCCTCTTACAATAGATACAGAGAGAGAAAAGGACCAGATAAAGTCTTATTTGTCTAAGTGACTGTGGGTCATGTGAAGTATCTAACACCTTGCTATCGAAGTACTGCCAGTATCAAATCAGTATCATTTTGCAGGGATATTGCAGCCCAGCTCTGGGCTGTATTCCCATCAGGGAACATATAGTCCAGATAAACCTGGGAAAGATTTTAAAGAATACAGAACAATAAAACCTCTATCTTATTGTTTTGATCAATCTTTTTTTTTTTTTTTAATATCTGTCCCCTGACTTGGATACTATGTCCTCTTCGAGGGCTCTCCTGTCCTGCACCCTTCTTCTCCCAAGTTAGTGAACTACTGTACTTTTTTCTGTGCTGATACTGGACCTTGTAAATAATAATAACAGCTGTCTTTGGGGGCCTTAATTTTTGGCAGCCTGGGCCCAACCTCTTTTTCTGAGTTGCTATGATTATAGTTTCCATGTTATAGGCATGGAAACAGAGACTAAGAGAAACTAAATAACTTCATGTGGGCACAAAAGCAGCAAGCTATGGAATATTAGATTTGAGCCTGGCCCTGCCTTTCCAATGTGGGCTTTAGACTTTTCTTCCTCATGAAAATCTTTTTAGGCCAGGCATGATGGCTCACTCCTGTAAGCACACCTGAGTCCCAGCTACTTGGGAGGCCAAGGCAGGACTGCTTGATGTCAGGAGTTAAGAGATCAGCCTGAGCAAGAGTGAGACCCTGTCTCTACAAAAAATTAAAAAATTAGCTGGGCATGGTGGCATGTACCTGTAGTCACAGCTACTCTGGAGGCTGAGGCAGGAGGATCATTTGAGCCTAGGAGTTTGAGGTTGCCGTGAGCTATGATGATGCCACTGCATTCCAGCTGGTAGATAGAATAAGAGCTTGTCTCCAAAAAAATTTTTTTAGGGCAGGGCGAGGTGGCTCATGCCTGTTTGGGAGGCCAAGGTGGGTGGATTGCTTGAGCTCAGGAGTTTGAGGCCAGCCTAAGCAAGAACCCATCTCTACTAAAAATAGAAAAATTAGCCAGACGTTTTGGCTGGTGCATATTGTCCCAGCTACTTGGGAAGCTGAGGCAAAGAGGATCCCTTGAACCCAAGAGTTTGAGGTTGCTGTGAGCTATGATGCCGTGTTACTTTACCGAGGGCAACAAAGTGAGACTGTTTTAAAAATATATATATATTTTTTAATGTTTCATCCTCTCTCCTTCATTTATGTATTTATTTTGAAACAGAGTCTCATGCTGTCGCCCTGGGTAGAGTGCCGTGGCATCACAGCTCACAGCAACTTCAAACTCTTGGGGCTTATGCGATCCTCTTGTTCAGCCTCCCAGGTAGCTGGGACTACAGGCGCTTGCCACAATGCCCAGCTATTTTTTGGTTGTAGTTGTCATTGTTTTTGGTGAGCCCAGACTGGATTTCAACCTGCCATCTCTGGTGTATGTGGCTGATGCCCTAGCCGCTTGAGCTATAGGCGCCAAGCACCCCCCCACCCCCAATTTTTTTAAAATAAATTTTATTGTGTATATTTAAGGTACACAACATAATACAGGATATATATATAGGTAGTGAAAAGGTTACCACTGGTAAGCAAATTAATGTATCCATCTAATTAATTACTCTTTCTGTTGTTTGTGTGTCAGGAGCAGCTAAAATCTCATTTAGCATGGGTCCCATATGCAATACAATTTTATTGCTCCTTTACCTTTTCACTCCCTGGAGATTATGCTTGTTTCCAAAGGCTACTGATCTCCATCTCCTCACCCCATTCTGACAGCTCTCCACCCCTTTCTAGCTCTACCCCACCTAGCACAGAACAAGCCCTTTCGAGAAGCACCTTAGAATCTCAGACAAGTGAGAGGAGATAAGCCATCTAAGGCTTGTGAGAGGTGATGATGTTCGGGAGCCAATAATCTCCAGACTTGGGGAGCTGAATCCAAAGAGTCTTTCTGCTCTTTCACTCCATCATCTGGCTGACTCCACTCAAGTGGCTCAGAGAGATGCCTGGTTTGAGACCTTTATGACCTTGATTCCAGTCTCAGGTTAAAATCTGGAGACTATTGGCCTCAATTTTTTCTTTTGACAAATGGGGAAAACGTCAGCTTTGCCCATCTCCTTAAATATATGACCAACGCTGTTCTTTAGTACCCTTCCTCCTATAGCTGCCCTCAAGAGTATGGTGGGTTTTGAGGCCTGAAAGGCTGGGAAGAATAGTGTTAGGTATGTTATGAAGGATCCACCCAGTGGCCCAACAAATAACCAGAAATTTCAATTCCTTGGGCAACTTGGAGCTCTGGGAACTTCTACCCTCTCTAAGGAAAGCTGGCAAATTTGTTTTCCTCTTCAGGATTCTGTTTTCCTTGTCACAGTATATTCTAACTATCTAATCTATTTGCTTTGAGGTAGACTACAAAATCTCACATATAGACACTGTATATTTTTACATTTTTTTTTAGAGATAATGGGCAGGGGGATGGGTGGGTTTTGCATCTCGCTGTTTCCTGGTCTGGCCTTGAACTTCTGGGCTCAAGTGATTCTCCTGCCTTAGCCTCCCCAGTAGCTGGGATTGCAGGTGCATGCCACCATGCCCAGCTGAGAATGTATTTTATTTATCCCATTCACTGCTACCATCCTGGTTCAAGCCACTATCCTGTACTTTGATAATGAAGCCTCTGGCTTCCACCATTGTCCTATCACCATCTACTGTTAGTGCCACAGTGATGTTTTGAAAATGTGAATTAGATCTTATCCCTCCTCTGTTCAAAGCCCTGTAGTAGTTCTGTCTTTAAAAAGCTTTACAGTTCTGGCTTGATGCCTGTAGCTCAGAGGCTAGGGCAACAGCCACATACCCTGAAGCTGGTGGGTTTGAATCCAGTCCAGGCCTGCCAAACAACAATGACAACTACAACCAAAAAATAGCCGGGCATTGTGGTGGGCGCCTGTAGTACCAGCTACTTGGGAGGCTGAGGCAAGAGAATCGCTTAAGCCCAAGAGTTTGAGGTTGCTGTGAGCTGTGATGCCACGGCACTCTACCCAAGGTGACATAGTGAGACTCTGTCTCTCACACACACAAAAACCAAACAAACAAACAAAGAAAAAAAGAAAGAAAAAAGCCTTACAGTTCCCTACAAGATCCCACTGTCCAACCTGATCTGTCCATTCCTTTGGTTACCCTGCTGTGACATCCTGGACTCCTTAACTATTCCTAACATTTCTAGGAATGTGTTCACCTCAGGGACTTTCCACCAGTTGCTTCCTCTTCCTCAGACAACTGCATGGCTCACCCCCTCACCTCTTTCAGGTGTCTGACTAAATCATCCTGAGGCTTTTTTTTAAATTGCAACCTTTCTTCCTCCACTTTTCCTCCTAGTCTTTACCCTGATCTATTTTTTCCCCCATAGTATCTAAATACTTTCTAACATACAACATAATTCTCTTACTATGTTTATCATCTTTCTACCCATATTAAAATGAAAGCTCCGAGAGGGAAAGGCATTTTTCCCCTCCTTTTCTTCAGTTACTTGACACACCCCAAGCACTAACAGTCTCTGGCAACCTTAGTAGTGAATGGCAAATATTTGTTGAATGAGTGAGTGAATGAATCTTCGGAGTCTTATATAGATAAAGAATATTTGATACTTTGCTTTCCCAGTGCCTAGAAATGCTTGGCAAATAGCAGGTATTCAATGTTTGCTTAAGGAATTGTGTGCTCATATTTTTAACTACCAGAGGATGCGGTTGCGTCAAAAAACATTTCAGGGCCAATTCACTCTTGCCTCTCCTTTTCCTTTAATCCAGCCGACCTAGTATTCATCTAACAAATATCCCGAGTACCCAAATACTGGGCACGTTTGGTGCTGTAGTGGAATATGTGAGTGGTGCAAATGAAGCAAGAGCAAATACGTCGGAGGAGAATTAAGTGCGAAATTACAGGACAGATTATCAGTGCTAATAGTTCAGAGAAAGAATACAAAGTTCACTAGTCCACCAAACCACCCTTCTAAATGCTCCACCTGTCGATAGCAGGACCATAGGGCAGCTACCCTGAGAATCCGTGGGCCTTTAGAGTTCCAACTCTTTTGTTTTAAGAAGGACAGACTAGGCACGGGAAAGGCCTCGGCAGAGATGAGTCTAGAACCTGGGACTCGTGAAGTTCTGAAAGGATGTCCTGACGGTCCATGGCGCTTCTGTAGGGGTCTCTAGAATGCGCGGGGTGCCAGATCCAAAAGCAGGCCAGGTTTCCTGGACAAGTTACAGTGCCTGTTGCTACCGAGAGGTGGTGGAGGTTGGGGGCGGGGAGGTCACGAGGCACCACGCCTCCGGCGCCAAGGCCCCTGATATCCGTGGGCAGGGTCCAGGGCCACCGGTCTCTGCTGTCCTCAACTGCAAGGCTGTCTCTGCCGCCCTTGCACCCCAGAAGCCAGTCTGAGCCGCAGTGACTTCAAGTCACTCGGAATCGCCCGTCGCGGGTTGACACGGGCTGCAAGGAGGTAGATCTCTGGAAGTCCCGCGGCACTACTTGTCCCAGCGGAGGGATCCGCACTCATCGAAGAAGCCACGACCGCGGAGGACCGTGACGTCGCTGACGCCAGTCCGGTGGCGCAGCGACGTCGCAGGAGGTGGAAGCAGTGGCAGAGGGACGAAGGCGGGAGGGGGAACTGGTCGGGAAGTAGTTCCGGGTGCGCGGCCCCGGATGTTGGCTGCTCCCGCTGCCGCCGCCGCTGTCGGCGCTGCTCGGGGCCTCAGTCGTTCGCACCAGACGCCGTTGGGATCTTGCTCCGGGGGCGGAGACTCACGTAGCGGCCGGGGGCTCGGCCGGGCCGTCCCGGCCTGCGCAGCCTGAGGTAAGTGTCCACGCCGAGGAGGCCGAGTCGGGGCGGCGGGCGAGGAGGCGGGGCTGGGGCATCTCCCGGGACAGAGGCTGGGGCTGCCCTCCGCGAGACGTCCTCTCCCTTCTGTCTGTCGGGGCCGCGCTGCTGGGTGGGCGGCGGCCGGGGCCGGGGGTCTGGGCCTGGCTGGGGGCCCCGCAGGCGGCAAGGGCTGGATCCCTCCCTCCCCCGCGGCGCTTCTCCTCAGCTGCTGCTGCCCCTCAGCCGGAAAGCCGCGGCTCTGCGCCTCCCGCCCCTCCCCCAGGCCGGGCCCCGGGGAACCAGACGTAGATCCCGGGGGTCTTGAGTCTGAGAACAGGGACAGTCTTCTCTCCGTGACCGCCCCCTAGCCTGGGCTAGCCCTCGACCCTGGCACAATGCAGCTTCTTCCATTCAAGCTTGGGGCACTTTTCAGCTCGCAAGGCGGGCTGTAGCTCACGCCTCAGGGTTGCCCTTTGGGGTGAGGAGGCCGGTGCGAGGGGCCTGCGTTCCCGCGCGTCCTGTTGCTGTCTCCTTTGCTGGCATTAGGGCAAAGACAGCCGTTCCATGCGTACGTGTTTCTGTCCTGTGTGTTGCATCCTGTCTAAGTGGTAGGGTATCGCCCCTTCCATTTTTGCAGCTGGTGAGGAGGGAGGGTAAGTGGATGGTTGTTTCTCTGTGATTTTCTCCGGGTGGCGTGGAAGGGGTTATGGTCAGTTGTTTTGCTGAGGCCGACTGTTGACTAGATGGAAGAATCAAGAGTTGTATTCTGAAATTGAGACCGGTAGGGGACATAAAAGGGCTTAGTTTCATTGACATGTTTTCTCCTTTCTCATTAGCTGCTCTTGTTCTTTTCTCTACTGGTTAATACTTAAAGAGAGGATAAACACATGCTACTGATGCGTTGAGATGTACCGTTTTCATTTCTCTGATTAACTTTTTGGGTATGATTGGTAACGTTTTTCTATTCTGTGTTCAGACAGTCCACGTCTGTGTTGTTCCTAGTTGGACTCATGAATGAGTTAGAGCCAGAAAGTCAGAGATTGGTGGGCATCTTTTTTTTGTTTTTGTCTTTTCTTGACATTTATTTGTCCTTTTTCGTTTCTATTTTGTTTCCTGATGAAAAGCGCGCATGTCCTAGGTGTGTTAATAGCTGTTTTATTGCAAAGCAGTACTGGATCGTTTCACTTAGTAGGCTGCTTATTTTGTGGAAGCCATTCTATTACAGTTTTTCTCTCTTTCTGTTGAGTACCATTGGACTGCGAGGTTTTTGAAACTGGCTTTGAAACATGTGTTTTGAGTATTTTTTTCTTCCCTTAATGTCTCTTCCAGATTAAGGTTTCTGTCTTCCTGTGTTTTGCTCTTTTGAGACCACAGATTGCTCCCCTTACAGTAGCAGTAAGAGGACCCTTTTATTCTCCCTAGTCCTTAGAAAATATTTATAGAAAAGCAGTAACTCCTCTCCGTTTTTCTGTCTGGGTGGCATTTGTAGATGTGATTGAATTTTTTGGTTTCTTAGGTAAATGTGAGATTTCCCTTTTTGGTATCGTATCTTTGAGTTGAGGTGAGTCTTGTTCTTGGTTTTGTGATCCTGAAGTTACGGAGCGTTTTTCATGTCTTTGTTAGATATTTTTTGGATGATGCCAGGACACATTTATTTTGGCCCTTTTTTTCTTCATTAGCTTGGGGGAGATAAAAAATTTTACTGTGTCGAAGTCACTCTTTAGATTCCTAGGTGATCACCATTCTAACTTTACTTTCCACATTGTGTATTTTTTGAGTATATTTTTGAATTTTTTTCCCACTTTTGTCTGGTACAATTGTTAGTATAGTTTTCCTTTTCCTTTGTAGAATAACAATATCTAAATATGGATTCTATCTACTTTCATTATACTAAGTATGGGTGGGGCAGTGGAAAATAAAAAATCTTGTTCTGATACATTCTGACGCACATTTTCTTAGTCTGTCAGCATTTGTGCACTTCTGTAAAGTTCTCTCCTGTGCATGAAGTAGTCTGTGTGAAGAGACACAGGGAATGAAATTATGTGGTCTCTTAGAAAGCTTTAACTTCTATTGAAAGAAGACAGAAGTTGTTTCTTGTGATGGAGAAACATAGTGACATTTGAGAAACCAAATTAATTAAATTCATTAATTTACAAAGGGGAAGAGGTATATTCCAGGAGAGCTAAAGGGCATGTGCAAAGGCAGAGAAGTGGCAGAGTACAAAAGCTATGAAGTTGCTTGACTGTCACAGAGAAACTGTATTGGTGAATGATAATAAATGAGTTTAGGATTGGTGAGGAGGTGTTGGTGGAGAATCACACAAGGATAGAGGGTTTAGTTTGATAGGGTACCTCAATGGATTCTACAGAATGAGAGTAAGGTAATGCATGTCATTTTATCAGCTGAGTGTGCTGGGGGTGGGGAAACTGATTTGAATGCTTTTTAAAAGTTTTAAGAATAGGTGGATGATGGTCTGACATAAGATAGTGGTTGTGGGAATAAAATAATAGCTAAGATTTATTGAGTACTTACTGGATATGAGGCATTGTTCTAAGCTCTTCATATGTGTTTAACTCATTAAATCTTCCTAAGAAGGTCTTAATAATCATGAAGAGACTTTGGGCAAGTTACTTAGCTTTATGCATTTTCATAAAAGTCAGATGAAATGTAGATTTTGCACTGACCAAGGCTATAGATGGTAATAAGACACAGATGTGTGTTGTGAAGGAAGTAGTATAATGGGGAAAGAGCCTGGAGGTTCCTAAGTTTGGTTCACATAATAGGCTAATAGGTAAAGAAAGCATCCTGTGAAGAACCAGGACGTGCATCAGTGCTGTAGAAGCCAGGTATAGGAAGATTTTCTGCCAGGTAGGATTGTTGACAGTGTCAAATACAGAAACAAGGACTGTGATGAAAAGACTATCCAAGTAGACCAGAGAAGGTAATTTGTAACCTTGAGAGAATTTTGAAAGAAAAAATTAGAACAGATGCCAGATTTGTTTTTCATAGGATTTGTAGAGACATTATGGTCTGGTGTGGCAGTTCTTAATAGTTTTTGATGCTAATGCTTTGTTTAGTCTCATTCACATGTCAGATCTACTCAAATATTAGAAAATTCACTATTTTTTCTTTAAAAAAGAAGCAGACTTGTGTTCTAAAGCCAGTGATATTATACTTTAACAGTTCTCTCAAACTTTTCTTCTTCTTCTTCTTCTAAAAAACAGCTTTATTGAGATATAATTCTCATATCATGCAATGCACCCATTTAAAGTATACAATTCGGTGGTTTTTAGCATATTCTAAGTTGTGCAGACATCGCCACCATCATTTTTAGAACATCATTCAAAAAAAACTCATAATCATTGTAGCTCTTCTGTTTCTGACTCCCATAGTCCCAGGCAACTGTTAATGTACCTACGTTCTCTACAGATTTGTTTGTTTTGGACATTTTGTAGAACACACAGTCTTTTGGGTCTGACTTCTTTCACTTAGCTATGTTTTACGGCTCATCCATGTTGTAGCATGTGTCAGTATTTTAAAACTTTTTATTGCCAAACAGTATTCCATTCTACAGATACACTACATTTTTATGTATTCATCAGTTGATAAACATTTGTGTTTCTTTTCTCTTTTAAACCCTTTCCCATCTTTACCTAATCTTCACGCTGTTCCCCCCACCCCCCCACTTCCCGCCCCAACTCCAATGGCCTTTCTTTTAGATTATAACCTCTGTGATGCATTTTGCTAGGCATTAAGGTAAGGATATAAAGATGAGGAGGGAGGGTAATGGTTGGGGCCACATCTATGGTGCATCTTAGAATGGGTACAGGCGAAACTTACTAAATGCAGAATACAAATGCCTGCATACAGTAACTAAGAAAATGCCATGAAGGCTATGTTGAACAGTTTGATGAGAATATTTCAGATTGTATATGAAACCCGCACGTTGTACTCCTTGATTGCACTAATGTACACAGCTATGACTTAACAATAAAAATAAATAAATTAAAAAAAAAGGATATAAAGATGAGTAAGACATCTTAAACGCGTTCGTATGTCTTAATGGTTTATGTACATTTTCTCATACATACCTAATTTGATCTCAATAACCCTGTGATATAGGTAAAGCATTTTTTAAGGTGAGCAATTTGAAGTTTAGGTGACTTGCTTGAGATTGCAAACTTAAGGCAGTGGTGGAGCAGATTGATTTTAGTTTGTGTTTTTGCTATAATCTCTGCCTGTGTAAATCCCTGGAGACTTACAGGACTGGGAAATCTATTTACTTGGGGGAATCACTCATTTTTAATGGCTCTTTGAGGTTTAAAAATGAAGATTTTTCTCAGCAGATTCTGGCACTCTTTTGCTGTTTTAGACAAGTCATACATACTTTTTGCCTTTTCTTTCAATACTTAAATGATGCTAATAGGGTGATAATAATGGTAGTGATGATAATAATAGCTAACATTTTTGATGCCTTACTATGGACCTAAAAGTGTTCTAAGTACTTTACACTTATTATTCATATCCTCACAGCACCCTCTAAGAAGTAGATTTTATTATTATCGTAGTTTTACAGATGAGGAAATGGGCACTGAGAGGTTAAGTAACTTGCCTAAGGGTGCATAGCTAGGAATGGAAAGAGCCAGGATTTGAACCCCTGCAGCCTGTTTTCAGAACTCATTAGCTCTTATTCACTACACTGTTGTCTACTGTGTCATGAATTAATAGAGAGTAGTATTTCAAGTAAGGGCATGACCAGAATATGAAGATTCAATTTTGAATATATTTATAGTTAAACAGCAAAGTTAAGTTGGCATTGTATCTACATTTCTTTTAAAAAAGGACCTATCACTACAGTGTACAAAGATACATGTTGTTTAGACATTCAGGCACATTTTTTTGTTTGTCCTTGCTAATAGCCTCTAAATTCAGAAATTACATCATTTTTACTTTTGATTGTTGGCTTTGTTAGTCACTTAGTTTTCCACATTGCTACTATTCAGAAATCTTGGCTTGAGACAGCTAAAGCTCACTTTTACCTCTCTCTTCGGTCTTCCTTTAACTGTGACTTTTTGTTTTCCATTTTAAACAGCCTTTCAGTCTTAGAGGGAGATACTCTGTACTGCATCCACCCCAAAACTCAGAAAACACAACAGTGGTGTTTTATAACAACTGTCAAAAAATTTGACCGTCTTAATTGGCATAATTGGATTTTAGTGCACAAATAAGAACCAAAGCACAGTGTTTTGGTTAAAGAGATTGACTTATAGTGAAATTGGAAGAGGCATCTGCTGTACAGGATTTTTGATTTAATAGAATTTGTTATAATCAGATCAGCAGAGCATTATTACTGTGGGCCATCTGTTGAGATATGGAAGTAGCTTTGACATATGTATCAATTGATAACCTGAGAATGTGATGTTTTCCAAAGTGGTTATTACTCTTTTAGAAGATCAGGACAAAACAGTTGAGGAAAAGCAAATGAGACTCATGGTGTTGAATTTCAGTACAATAACAAGGTAAAGTATAGGGCAAATATGTATATGTGATCTGGGGTAATGACCCTATTTTTAGTAAGAACTCTTACTTTGACACCATTAATAGAGGTCTAGTTTCTAGTAATAATTAAGCCCCTTCAGTTGTTTCAAGAATTTTACCATAAATCTAAAGTGATTTCATTTTAGTATAATAAGACTTAAGTACATTAACGGTATACACTCTGGCTTCATCAGTGGATGAAGTAGTCTGTAATGGACTCAGATTTACAGAGTGGGACTCAGACTTATACAGCACAATAATTTTATTAGAACAAAATGTTGGAAAAGTCTCTTCTTTTGAGTTAATGCTAACACTTTGGGGATAGGGAAGTCCTTGGGTGGGAATTTTTAGAGAGAGCCTCCAGAAATTGCACGTTGGCAGTTTTTCATTATCTTCAAATCACTGTAGAGAGGGTCATTGAAGAATTGACCAACTATTCCAGGATGACCCTGTGTCTGAAGGAGATTTTACCCAATAGCTTGATTTCAGCCAAAGTTTTCACCTGGAGTACAAAGCACAAAGCTGTCCTGGATTCTCTTGTCTAGATAGAATCTTGCTTGGTGGTTATCAAGAAATAAGATCGATCTTCTGATTGATTGGTAGAATATGGTGCTAATGTGACCTTATAAAATACCTTAGAAGTTGAAATTAGCTTTTTCCTAAGGTTGAGATCTGGCCTTACATTGATACCTTGTTTCTAACAATTACTGTGTGTTGAAACATAAATCTGTTGGGGGGTGTGTACAGAAAGATTGCATGAACAACAGTTTCACATTCTGTTGACTTATATAGAGATGCTGTGATATGGCAGAAGTAGGTTATTAAGATCTTTGGTTGGTGGGCACATAGGTGCTTGTTAAATTATTAAAAGTAACTTTAAAATATTTCTGAGAATGTTGGGAAATTAATTACAGGCAATGCAGTCACATACTCAGCAGTCAGGAGAGGGTTGGCTCTTGTGAATGAAGAGGATGCAGACTGTCATGACAGAAGGTGAAATGATACATGGCATCAGTTTCTGTTAATGGTTGAATCTGTGAGTCATTGACACCCTTTACCTGTCTGCCCTGTGTAAGGAGCTTCTGATGGTATAGTCCCACCATGTATTCATGGATAGCAATCACCACTAGAAATGGCACTTACGCATATCAGAGGAAGTCATGTTTTATAGTGTTTATGATAGAGGATGTATATTTTCAAAAAATTTCCACCTTACATTTGAATATTTTTTCAAAAGCATTTTCTCTGATCTGTTGGATTTTGGCGCTTCACAATAGCCTTGTGATATAGGTAGGGCAATTAATATTTTTAATGACAAATGGAGAAAATGAGATACAAGCCAAAACAGTGTCACTCAGTTATTTAGTACTGGAGCAGATACTACAACCCGACCCTGCATTCTCCTTCTTGTTTTGTACTCTTTAGTAGAAAATTGACAAAATTTTGAGGTGCACACTTTGGATTTTTGAAGTAAAAGTGAAAGTTTATAGATCCCAACGGACCTGGGCTACTTGGAGCAGAACATATGTTGTGATAGTAGTGATGTTGGGGATGCAAAACTAGTGGAAATAACTTCTTTTGTTAAATTTAGGTCCATTTCTAGTTATTGGAAGCATTTTTACTAGAATCTACATTTTTGTCTTTGTAGAATTCTGGAGGTATGGCAGGGAGGGGCATATGAAGAATTACTGAACAGTTTTGTTTTCATTTTATGGGAGTACACATCTGTAAAATTTAGACATTGAGAAATTATGTCTAGACCATGCATGAGTCTCCTGAGGGTGCTTAGTTTACTACCACAGTGGGAGAACAACTGTCCCTTAATTGGTGGGTAGGAAAAGTGAGAGTATATAAGAAAGTTATAACTGCATAGAAAAGACTGGTAGAGAATGCATCACAATGGGTAATTTTAATTTTCTTTCTTTCTTTCTTTTTTTTTTTTTTCGAGATGTGGTCTTGCTCTCTGGCCCTGGACAGAGTGTTGTGGCATCATCATAGCTCACTGCAGCCTCAAACTCCTGGGCTCAAGCAGCCCTGCCTCAGCCTCTGGAGTAACTAGGACTTCAGGTGCACACCACCACACCCAGCTATTTTTGACACAGACAGTGTCTTGCCCTTGCACAGCTGATGTCAAATTTCTGACCTCAGGCAATCCTCCCACCTGGGCCTCCCAGAGTGCTAGGATTATGGGTATGAGCCATAGTAACCAGCCCTAATTTTCTCCTTTGAACCTGTCTGTATTTTCTAAGTTCTCTACAGTGAGCATAAATCATTTTATAGTCAGAAAAAGAAAAGATGTACAATATATAATTTTTATGGTTCAAATGAGAATTTGGAAAAATGTGAATCTTAAGACTTTCAAAGAGCAGTTTAAACATTTGATGCTATTAAAGTGTTTTGCTTTCTAAATAATTATGTTAACAAATCAGTTTGATAAGTTACTTGATTATAATCTTATGGGTGAAATTGTGGGTGTATTAAATGGGTTGAATCTTTCTTTGCATTAGAATTTGGTCCTTTAGCTCTGCCTATCAAGAAATTAATTTTAGTCCTCTGGAATCAAGCAAGACCTTAAATTTGCTTACAGTAATTATTTAGCAATAAATGATCTAGAAATAGCATTCTAACTTAACCCTGAATATTGATTTAATAAGTATCTACTGATGTGCTTCCATTCCCTGATAGGTTTCTAATAAGAAAACCCAAATTGGAGGGGGGTGGGGCCTTGGTGTGTGTCACACTTTATGGGGGCAAGACATGACTGCAAGAGGGACTTTACCTAACACTTGCAATCAGTGTAACCTGGCTTATTGTACCCTCAATGAATCCCCAACAATAAAAAAAAATTAAAAAAAAAAAAAAAAAAGAAAACCCAAATTGCTAAAACTTCTTTAATGTATATTTTTCATCCAGGGATAATGGACTTATTCATTTCTCTAATTTGCTCATGTATTCATCATCTGCTATGTCTTGGGCACTATGCTGAATATTGGGGGCACAAGCAAAGGGCAGGGTTCTTGTGAGTAAAGACTACAGCTTTTCGTTTGGAAGAAACATCACGGAGATATCCTTAGCATCTGGACTGGAAGTCTCCTGTGATCTCTTCTTTCTCGTTTTTAACTAGAAGGGCCAAATGATTATCTCGTTTGTTTGAAGAACATTTAAGGGTTTGCATTTAAGGATGTGGATAGATGGCTTTAAGAGGAGCTGATGGCTTCATGGTTATTCCTCTTGACTGTGTAATATTGAAAATCATTGCTCTAAGATAATTTTTTTTTTTTTTTGTAGAGACAGAGTCTCACTTTATGGCCCTCGGTAGAGTGCCGTGGCCTCACACAGCTCACAGCAACCTCCAACTCCTAGGCTTAAGTGATTCTCTTGCCTCAGCCTCCCGAGTAGCTGGGACTACAGGCGCCCACCACAACGCCCGGCTATTTTTTGGTTGCAGTTCGGCCGGGGCGGGGTTTGAACCCGCCACCCTCGGTATATGGGCCGGCGCCCTACCGACCGAGCCACAGGCGCCGCCCGCTCTAAGATAATTTTATCTAAGGAGCATTTCTTTTTGAGGTAGATGACCTAGACATTCAAATTCATGTCAGGTTTGCTTTGGGAGCATAATTTAAAAATTTTGTATCGACTGTCCTTGGATGAAGACACTGTCTTTTCTTCTTTTATCCTCTACATTTAACACTATATAAGACATAACAGGCATCATTATATATTGATTATACAGTCATGTGCCATATAACGTTTTAGTCAAGTATGGGCCACATAATTATAGTGGGTAGTCTCATAAGTATTATAATGGGCTGAAAAATTCCTATTGCCTAGTGACCATAGCCATCATAATGTTGTAGCACAATTATTTTATTTTTTAAAAAGTCTATAGGGCTGTACAGTAATGTACTACCTATATGCTCCCATCACCTGACAAGTTTCTAGGAAGAAAAGCCAAATTGTTAATACTTCTTTAAGATACTGTTTTTCGTGTTCGTTCACTATTCACTCACTGACTCACCCAGAGTAGCTTCCAGTCTTGCAAGTCTCCTTTCATAGTAAGCACCCTATACAGCCACACCATTTTTTATCTTTTATATCATATTTTTACTGTACCTTTTCTATTATTTAGATACACATATACTTACCATTGTGTTACCACAGCCTACAATATTCAGTACAGTAACAGGCTTTACAGGTTTGTAGCCTAGGAGTAATAGGCTATATTCTCTATCCTAGCCATGTAGTAGAGGCTATATGTTCTAAGTTTATAGAAGTACATGCCAGATGTTTACATAATGAAATTGCCTAATAATGCATTTTTCAGAGTGTTTTCATTGTTAAGTAATGTGTGGCTTTACTAATACATGAAAGGACATTTCTTTTTCTTTTCTTTCTTTTTTTTTTGAGACAGAGTCTCAAGCTGTCACCCTGGATAGAGAGTGCTGTGGCGCCACAGCTCACAGCAACCTCAAACTCTTGGGCTTAAGCGATTCTCTTGCCTCAGCCTCCCAAGTAGCTGGGACCACAGGCCCTGCCACAACAGCCAGCTTTCTTTTGTTGTAGTTGTCATTGTTGTTTTAGCTGGCCGAGGCTAGGTTCGAGCCCACCAGCCTTGGTGTATGTGGCTGGTGTCCTATCCACTGAGCTATGGGCACCACCCAGGACATTTTATTTTTAAGAATTTCAATATTGCTACATGTATCAAAAATTATCTTTTGTTTAATATAATGAGATGTGTAGTATTTCCTAGACTGTCAAGAGTTAATCATACAGGCCAGTGAAGTATATATCCCAGTGAAACACTTGATATAGAGTCATTTGGCTACTTTTAGAATACCTTTATTCACTAATAGTGGTCGGGTAGCCTGTTGATTGATTGGCTGTAATTGAGGCAAAATTTGCTTCTAACTTTGTCTCTTTTTTCCAAGTTCTTCCCTGTGGAACATTAGACAACCTAGTCTGCCTTCTTTCACAAGATACCTCTTCAAATATTTGAAGGTGATTATCCATTCAGCAAATATTTCTTGAGTACCTACACATGTAAGATACTGTTTTGGACATTGTGAAAGATCCAAGGATAATTGAGAGACATAGTCTGTTCCTAAGAAATGGGTACAAATAAAGAGCCACGGGTTTACTGAGAAGAAAAAGTGTGTTTGCTTATGATCAAGAAAATTTCATGGAGAAGATAGTGTTTGAATTAAGATAGAGATTAGGGCCTTCTGGGCTGAGAGAGCATCATCAAAGAGATCAGGATGCACAATGTAAAAATAGAGGTAGGAAGAGACCCAGGTTGGTTGCTTCCCAAACTGTCCTCCAGAATATTAAAAGTGTTCATTGTTGTAGTTCTGTGTGTCCCTGGCACCTGGAGGAGTGTTTGGCAGACAATTGGATTCAGTGTATATTTGTTGAATGAATGAATAAATTGTCACACGTTTGGGAAACTGAATACCCTTTTCTTGAACATTTACAAAGCAGTTTAGGATATTGAACACTTTGATAAGTCCATCTCAAACTTCTTTGACTGTGGAATGCTCATTAACTCTTGAAATCTAGAAAATATTTTTTGCTGGTCTGTAAAGGTGAGATGGAGGGCTGAAAAGTGTTTTCTTCTCCAAGAGAAACACACCAAATTTCTTCAGTCATTCTATGCTGGACATTTGGTTTTAAACTGTTCACCACTCTGATAACCCTCCCTGTAAGAATTCTAGCTTGTAAATGTTCTTAAAATGTGGTGCTCAAAACAGAACACAAGATTCCAGTTATGAACTAACCAGTGAAGAGTACGTGGTACTGTTGCCCTTCTTTTCTGGATATTCTTCTAATGAAGCCTAATATTGTATTTTGTTTCGTTTTAGCAGCTGAGTCACTTTCTTGGCTCATATTCAGTTCTTATATTAATTTACAAAAAGTTCTTTGAGTAGATTCAGAGATATTTCCTATTAGTTGAGCTAACAAATGAATGCTCATTTTCTTCTGATTGAGTCTAGGCTGTTTTCTCAGAAGTACTAGTCATTCTTAGATTCCTGAAATCTGAGAAGGAAAAGAAAAAGAATTAATTGTACATTGCTAGACTTGAGCAACTAACACCGGAAGACTTAAATCCAACTGCTCTTCTGAGTATAATGAAAAATATAAAATACTAACATAGTGAACCTTCCTTTACTCATCATTGAGATTTAGCAAATTAAGATAATTGCTGCATTGCTGTGAATATGTTTTTTGCTGAAATATTTTAAAGAAAAAAACCACACTGTATCTTAACAAAATTGCCATCATTGTATCTAACAAAATTGACAATATTTCTTAGGTATCAACTAATGTCTACCTTATAATCAAATGTCCTAATTATTTAAAATTGGCTTTTTACAGTTGATTTTTAATTGAATCAAGATCCAGACAGAGTACATACATTCCATTTAGTTATGTTTCTTAAATCTTATACCACAGGCCCCCCACTCTCCTTTCTTGGTATAATTTGACTCTTTCTGCTCCTTGGACCCTTCATGTCTCTATCTGTGCTAAATTCTGTTACTGTTCCTTTTGAAATAGCTATCAGATTTTTTTTCCTTCACAACAGTTCAATAGGCATTTTGAAATATTATGTACAAAACAAGTGGTGGGCCTTGCGGGAGTTAAAAAGGTCTATTTGAGATGTATCTGGCTCACTAGGAGCCAGCATTCCAGTGGTAGAGACATGTTACAGAAACAATATGAAGTGGATTATTTGCCCTCTAATGGGTCATGCCTTGATTATAGTAACCTCCCATTTTTCTGCTCTGGAAAATGCTGCCATTGGAATCTTCTTAATGTATCACTTTAAACATGTTACAGATTAGGAACCCATAGTTGATTCCCTCCTGAGTCAATCCAGACTATTAATTGTACTGTTTTTGGCTTGTTGCTCAGTTCTTCCACTGACACCCACCATTACCCAAAGTATAACTCTTCCTCAAATTACAAACATCTTTTTTCTTTTTTTTTAAATAAAGCAAGTTTATATTATCATGTAGAATTTTGTTCTCCAACAAGATTACAAACATCTTGCAAGCAGAAATCATGTTGTTTTCTTGTTCTGTATAGTTCTGAGAGTTTAATAAGCACTTTTGGAAGAACCAAGGCCTATTCTTTTCCTGTCTGCTACTCTCCTAGAGTCAGTTGGAGCTTCTGCCAGTTAAATAATTCAGATCCGAGTCTCTTCTTAACCTCAGAAGTCTCCTTAAAAAGTCCATTCAGTGGTCTAACTGAATCAAAGATGACAAAATACATGGTTTGTATGTTATTCTTCTATCACTTTGTCCATGGCAGACTGATTTCTGGTTGTACTTAGACATAACTGTCTCACTGTAGCTCTTCAGTCAGCCACTACATATGGAGCATGATTGGCAAATGATATGAAATCTGTCCTTGTCCTAAATCAGTAGTTCCAGAATTAAACTGTGTATCAGAATCATATGAGATAATTTCTAATTAAATAGATTTCCTAGTTTCACTCTAGCCTCCTAAATCAGGATTTTCAGGAATGGAATAGAAATGATTCTTAGGAAGTCAGCAGTGGTTTGTAGACTGACTTTGGGGACCACGCAGATTATTTTTATTTGTTAATCACCCCTGGCAATGGATACTTTATAGCTTCCTATCTTCTCAGTTACATTACAGTATTTCATTCCTCTGACAACCAATCAGTTCTGATAAGTTCAGTTTACTTTTTAGCAGTATGGTAGGATCTCTTGCTTTGAATTACACCAGGCAAAGCATACGAATCAAATGCCCAAGATAAAGATACAGGATCCAGTGAGGTGGCATCTTGGTATTCTAAATATAACTAAACTCAAATTGAAAGCCTTAAAACCCTTCAGCCCTCCAAAAGCTTATTCCATCTTTGTTGGGCGAATACCTTTAAGACAGAGTCTCACTATGTTGCCCTAGGTAAAGTGCCATAGCATCACAGCTCGCAGCAACCTCCAACTCTTGGGCTTAAGCGATTCTCTTTTTTTTTTTTTTTGGCCGGGGCTGGGTTTGAACCCGCCACCTCCGGCATATGGGACCAGCGCCCTACTCCTTGAGCCACAGGCGCTGCCCCGGGTGAATACCTTTAAAAGAGCGAGACTCCCCATCTCTAAAATAAAATAAAATAAAATAGCTGGGTGTTGTGGCAGATGCCCCAGTCCTAGCTGCTTGGGAGGCTGAGGCAAGAAAATTGCTTGAGCTCAAGAGTTTGAGGTTGCTGTGAGCTATAATGCCATGGCACTCTACGGAGTGCAAAAGTAAGATTGTGTCTCAAAAAAAAAAAGTTGTTTAAAAATAATCTTTTGGATTTTTCATATTTCATATTTATTCAGTAAAGGGGATTTAAACATATAATGTGATTTAACTTTGTATACCTCTGATTTTCCATAACGATTAATCTGTAAGTTGGAAAAAGTTCTTTATTAGACCAAATGGTATGATTTTGAAACCAGATATTGTGGTTATTGAGCAAAGTAGAGAAAACTGAAGCTTCAGGATTATCCAGTGAGTTAATGGCAGACCCAGAAATAGAATCATGTGCTATTTGCTTGGGTTATGATTTAGTTTGAAGAGGGTGGCCTGTGATCTGTTTACATAAATTGCAGGAAGTAAGGTTTGGGGTTTGGAAGAAGTTACAACTCTGTGATGTTTGGCCAGAAAGCTCCCTTCCCCCACATTCACCACCTGTTTTATGGATGCTAGTCCTAAAATATGGAGAGAAAAGAGGCAGTTAGTTCAGACTTAAACTTCCTGCTCTTAAAACAGTCTCAAAAAGTTGAAACTGATTGTTGATTAGCATGGTTTTTCATCTTCTGTTAGTCTTTTCCTGGCCCTGATCTTGTTTTAGGAGGAGGGGATATAGTACCTATAGCGTAAGTAATTGAATTGTAGAAAGTGGTAAAGTGGTTTCCTTTAGAATTTTTTTCCAGGTGTATGAAACCTTTTTTATAAACCATACATGTATCTTCATTAAACATGTTTAATGAATAAACAGTGGTTTGAAAATAGTGGATGTCACCAGAAAATAAACTTGACTTAATGGTTCAAGGGTTTATAGATTTGAAAATAACTGCTGTTACTAAAGTTGTTTTCGGGTGAGGTTACTAACTTTTACCCTTTTTTTTTCTTTGGGGGTTGGGGATAGATCCTTTGGCACTAGTGAGGGAAGAAGCAGGAACAGGATAGAATAAGAATATTTGTATTATTTTGAACTTGCTCTTTTGTTTTTGTAACAACTTTGTTAAGATGTACTTCGCATACCACATACAATTTACCTATTTAAAGTGTAGAATTCATTGTTTTAAAATAAATTCACAGGGTTGTACAACCCTTGCTACCCTGTAGTTTTAGAACTTTTCCCTCCCCCTCTAAAAGAAATACCATATCCACTAGCAGTCAATTCTTGCTCTTTTATTACCTCTTCTCCTTTCACTGCTAGTCCTAAGAAACAATCATTCTAATTTGTCTACAATCTTATTACTAATTGAAATTTTCATACTTGGGACATTTGATATAAATGGAATGTAATTTTCTTGTGACTGGTTTCTTTCACTTAGCATAACGTTTTCAAGTGTTATACATGTTGTAACATATATATCCTTCCTTTTTAATTGTTAAACAGTATTCCATTGTATGTATAAAATACATTTATGCATTCATCAGTTGACGGGGATTTGGATCATTTCGACTTTTTTTGTGATTATGATTTAGTGCTGCTGTGAATATTCTTTTTTTTTTTTTTGCTGTGAACATTCTTGTACAGATTTTTCTGTGGATGTATGTTTTCTTTCTTGGATATTATACCCTAGGAGTGGAATTGCTGGGTAATATTGTAACTCTTACGATTGACATTCTGTCAGACTGGCCTGTTTCTCAGAGTAGTTGCATTATTTTACCTTTCAGCTAGTATGAGAGTTTGAGTTTCTCCACATCTTTGTAACATTTGTCTTTTTGGTATCTCATTTTGATTTACATTTCTTAGTGACTAAAGATGTTGGACATCTTTTCATGTGTTTATTGGGCATTCATATATCTTCTTGGTAGAAATGTCTGTTCAAATCCTTGCCTATTTTTTAATTGGGCTATTTGTCTTTTGATTTTTGAGTTACACGAGTTCTTTATATTTTCTGGATACCTAATTTAATTCTTCTGTGGATTGTTCCTAAATTGCTTGAGGTGGAGCTAACTTGATAATCCATATTAAGTAAATGAGTTTTCAGTCAGATCTTACTTTAAGTTTATTTTGTCCAGCTTTTAAAGAACCTGATATATTCATTCATGAGTAAATATGAGTGCAGACTATATACCAGCTTTCGGGAATATAAAATAATTCCTGCTCTCATGGAGCTTTCATTCTAGTGGGGGAAGAAATAGCAAATAAAAATCATGTGCAGGTAGTGACAAGAGTTATGAAGTATATAATGTGATGAAAGTTCTTACATGTTATTCACCTTTCTTGAAATCTTTTTTTTTTTTTTTCTTTCTTTTTTCTGCTGATGCTTAACACTTTATTAGTGAGAAAACTCGCCTTGGTCTGGCAGAGGGAAGATTGGGATGGACAGGACCAGTGCACATCTCGGGGGATTTTCCCAGGGATCAGCTGTTCTCTATGCAGGTTTAGAGGGAAAATGAAACCCCGCAGAGAGCAGTGCTGCTGCTGCCTGGCAGCTTGTGTAGGAGTGGCGCCCTAGGACAGCAGGGCCCCATGTGGATGGTTGGAAAGCGATGTCTTGTACCCGCTCACGGGCACACAGTACCCACCAGGAACTTGTCAAAGTTCCACTCAGTGTCCTTGCAGCATACTGGAGACTGATGAACTTGGGGTCAGTCTTGAGTGCAGGTGTCCTCGTTGGGTTGTGGTAGGGCTTCTGCAGGAAGGCTAAGAGCTGGTGCGCCTTTGTATCATTTACCTCACACTTCTCAAAGAGAGTGAAGTTAGACTCGTACTTGTCACTGGGTCAGATGAACTTGAGGAATTCAGAATCTGTTCTTGGTTCTTGGCATTCTCCTGATGCCCAAACTGGTTTCAGGGGAAGCTAAGCATGACCAGGCCTGGGGACCACATGGTGCCACTGCAGTTTGTTCATATTGATGTAGTCCTGGATCGTGGTTACTCAGAGAGACGCCACCATTCTCCATAAGCAGTGACAGGTGAGATCTCGGCCAGCCAGGGTACACCCAGAACGTGTGCACACCCTGGGCCCCTGGGTGTGGGGTCCAAGAAGTGAGGGGGGAACTTTGGACCAGGGAAGCTACTTTCCTGAATTCTTTTTTTTTTTGAGACAGAGCCTCAAGCTATCGCCCTGGGTAGAGTGCATGGTGTCACAGCTCACAGCAGCCTCAAACTCCTGGGCTTAAGTGATTCTCCTGCCTCAGCCTCCCCGGTAGCTGGGACTACAGGCACCCGTCACAACACCTGGCTGTTTTTTGGTTGCAGCCGTCATTGTTTGGCGGGTCTGGGCTGGTTGCTAACCTGCCAGCTCAGGTGTATGTGGCTGGTGCCTTAGCTGCTTGAGCCACAGGTGCCGAGCCTGAATTCTTAATCTATACCTCTTCCCTCTGACTTTGCTACTTTTCTGAATTCTTTGTCTGTACCTCTTCTCTCTGACTTCATTGCACTTTTACTTAATTTCACTTTATACAATTTATGGCTAAACTTTTATTTTTGTCTTACTCCTAATTCTGAAGCCCTTTGCACTGTTAAGTTTTTCAGTCACTGTTCCACAGAACCATCCTCTGTAGGTATTAATTACCTTCTATTTAAAGCCAATATTTTCTGTTCAGTTATGTCCATTTTGATCTACATTTAACACTGTGGCATTTCTACCTCTTAAATCACTTGCTATCTGCAGTACAATTTGCTCAAGATTTTGTTGTTGCTAAACCAGTTTCTCTTTTCTTAATTATCTATTTGGACTCTCCTAATACTCTGTGGTGAATTGAGGATCCTCATGATTTTAATCACTTTCTGAAAGCAGGTGACTTCTTAGCTTAAGCTGCCTTCAGGTTTAGCTAGAGAAACTGGGATGAACTGCTGATTGCTACTCACTCAGCAGGATTCTTTTCCCTTTAGTCTTCCTTGTGGCAGGTTTCTCCTATTCAGGCTAATTAAGACACAGGCTGCTTCCATGATTGCTGTAATGATTACCTGTGACTAATAGTATAACAATTCATACTTGTTACTTCAGTCAAGTAACCAGAATCAAAGAGGTTGTTCCTTAATGGATGTTATTGGAGTTTTTACTTTCAAGTCTTTTTGAAAGATAGGGTAGAATTCAGAAGTTGAAAAACAAACAAAAAAGCCGGACACCGTGGCTCACTCCTGTAATCCTACCACTCTGGGAGGCTGAGGTGGGAAGTTTGCTTGATAGGAGTTGGAGACCAGTCTGAGCAAGAGTGAAACTCAGTCTCTAATAAAAACAGAAAAATTAGCTGGGCTTGGTGGTATGTACCTGTAGTCTCAGCTACTTGAGAGGCTGAGGCAGGAGATTGCTTGAGTACAGGAGCTTGAGGTTGCATTGAGCTATGTTGTTGCTACTGCCCTGGGCAACAGAGCAACCATCTCCAAAAAACAAACAAACAAACAAACAAAAACACCCAAACTCCAGTGTTGTAACACTTATCAACACATTTTTAACTCTTTATCTGGTGTTGTGTGATGCTTTTAGTCAAGCTACTGTCATCGTACCTGAGGCATGATTTTTTTTTTTTTTAATACTGGGGGAAATTAAGCCTCAGAGAAGTTCCAAGGTCGGTAACCATCAGAGTTGGATTCTAAAATAGGTCTTCAGACTCAAAGCCATGAATGATGTAGGTGGGATGGGAGAGAAAGCTTATGGGAATTACTTGGTAGCTTTTCAAAATGCTTGGTCTCTTTTCATCCCATACCCCCAAATAATGCATTATTATACAACTGTTAGCTTTTTATAACAGCTGTTTTCTAAATGTGAATAGTTTGTAAATGAGTTTAATTTACATTTGAACACTGCTTATTTTAAAAGGAATTCCACATTCTTTTGTTGGTAATGGAATACAGTAAATAGCTTATACTGGAGCATACTCATTAGTGAATTAGTGGATTTACTACCGATATTCTGGTTATATCACTGTACTCAAACTTCCCTGGACTACAGGCGCCCACCACAATGCCTGGCTATTTTGTTGTAGTTGTCATTGTTGTTTGGCAGGCCTGGGCTGGATTCGAACCCTTCAGCTCCAGTGTATGTGGCTGGCACCCTAGCCGCTGAGCTACAGGCATCGAGCCTTGATCCAGGTTGATGTTGAAAGGATTTGGAGAAAATACTTCTAGATGCTGTTTGCACCAATTAAACCATATAAATTACAGATATAATTGAATGAGTTAATATAATTGTTCAGTTATAGTTAGTATTGCAGAGATGTGAGTTTGTAACTTGCAGGACACATTTCCTAACTTGAGTGTGAGCCTTAACCGCCTTTTGTGAGATACCTATGTTGCTGTTCAGTTGCCTGGATAGGGAGAAGATTGATAGGTGTTTGTTCTTTCAGTTAACAAGCCTGGGGTTCAAGATGTCATTTAGGGGCAATAGTCTAGATGAAAAATTTAGAAAACTGTTAACTAAGGCATTGAGGCTAGCACAGTTTAGAAAGACAACTACGAGCTAAAATTGCTAGCAAATGGTAATGGATAGGGGGTCCTATAAAGGTGTTTGAGATTTGGGCAGCTCAGTATGTAAGATCATTTTCCCTTGTCTGAGTTCTGAACTGAGAAAATAAGAACATGAAGAAATAAGATGGACCATTTTAAAGATTAGCTTTTTATTAAGATAAAATTCACATAAAGTTTACCATTTTAAAGTGTTATTCAGTGGTTTTTAATAAATTCACAAGGTGTGCAACCATCACCACTGTCAGAACATTTTCATCACTCTAAAAATAAACCTCTCTGTAGTTACTTCCCATCTGCCATCTTCCCCTTCCCCCTTGTTGTGGCAACAACCAATCTACTTTCTATTGCTATAGATTTTCCTCTTCTGGACATTTTGTATAAGTGGAGTCTTATAGGACCTTTTGTGTCTGACTTTTTCACTTTACATGCTACAAAAAATCCACATTCCTTTTTTTGGCTGAATAATACCCGTTGTATGTTATATGGATATCATATAGATAATACCACATTTTGTTTATTCATCAGCTGACATCAGCTGATAAGACATTTGGGTTATTTGATTTTGACTGTTGTGAATAATGTTATTGTGAACATTTGTGTGCAAGTTTTTGTAGGAATATATACATTCTCTTGGAGATATATATGCCTATAAATAAAATTTTTGGGTTTTATGGTAACTCTGTTTAATTTTTGTAGGAGTTGCCTTTGTTTTTGATAGAGCTGATATTGTAGAATGTGTTTAAGAGTTGAGTTGGCTAATCTTCTTCCTATCCAGTTGGCTAATTTTCTAAACCTCTCATCTCCACCTGCCACTGGGACAGTTCATTCTGGAGGATGTTAGGATCAGCATAGCATACGTACTCAGATCATTGATAGGAAGAAAAAGAGACTGAATTCCTGGTGCTCAGGTCTTTTGCTTGCTAACCAAGTTAGCTCTTTGGAGAGGAATATGTGAAGAGGCCAGGAAATGTTTAGAGAAGTCATTCTTCATAGAAATCAAGGGTTGGAAAGAAGTGTTCTGCTCTAACAAAAGGTTTAAGAGTTAAGCTATAAACCTGAAAGCCATTGTTAGATTAAAAAGGGTGTGCCATTTTATCAAGATAGGAATATATTAAGGGAAGATAATGAAATTAGTTTTGGATATGGTAAATTTGGCATTTCTAGGACGGACTATGTTTGGAAAACAGGAGATTAATAAGATGAAGATATGAGATTCAGCTGTTTATAGGCAATGACAGGACTAGTAAATCATCCATAAAGTAAGACAGTAGAGAAAGATGTCTAGTAATTCTTATGTCTAAACTGTGGTTTTTAATATGCTAACTCATGTTTATACTGTATGTTATGATGGGTGGCATATTTCCTTCTGGGATTTATGCTTTTTTTTAAATTGTGAATTCATTTTGGAACCTTACTTCTAGGAATATTTCCAGATCTAGATCAAAGGTGAGTTCTCCTGGAGAGAATTTTGCATTTGCTTCTGTCAGGATTGGGTGGGTACTCCCATTCTAGGGTTACTCTAAACACAGTTCTAGGTGTGAGTCAGCTTGTGGGGTTGAAGTATCAGGGGGAGACTC
The DNA here is from genome assembly GCF_027406575.1 of Nycticebus coucang. Classification (NCBI taxonomy): domain Eukaryota; kingdom Metazoa; phylum Chordata; class Mammalia; order Primates; family Lorisidae; genus Nycticebus; species Nycticebus coucang. The sequence goes on along the minus strand of NC_069801.1, from coordinate 36,096,923 downwards.
TGCTGTCACGTCTCTCCATCTCCTTGGGAGTATTTAAAATCCAGGTTAAGGGCGGCGCCTGTGGCTCAGTGAGTAGGGCGCCAGCCCCATATGCCAAGGGTGGCGGGTTCAAACCCAGCCCCGGCCAAACTGCAACCAAAAAAATAGCCGGGCGTTGTGACGGGCACCTGTGGCAAGAGAATTGCAGAAGCCCAAGAGTTGGAGGTTGCTGTGAGCCGTGTGATGTCATGGCACTCTACCCGAGGGCGGTACAGTGCGACTCTGTCTCTACAAAAAAAAAAAAATAAATAAAATCCAGGTTAAAAAGTAGTTTTCCTGGCAGTTCTCTTGGTTAAGTCCTGAACTTTGCCTCTTGTATCTTGGGTCCCAAAAGATCTTGGAATTGCAAGCTGAAATTCATAGGATTTGGCAAATGTCCTAAAGTGAAGGAAAGCTGATTTCAGTGCAGGATTGTAGGAGTTGCCTTTGTTTTTGATAGACTGATATTGTAGAATGTGTTTAAGAGCCAGTTGAGTTGGCTAATTTTCTAAACCTCTCATCTCCACCTGCCACTGGGACAGTTCAGACTCTCTAGTCTCCCTCTTACACTTAGTTTTGGCCTCTGATCATAGCTTCTGTCAGGTTTTTTATTTATAAAGATTTTAAAATACTTTACTTAGCATTTTAGTTATTTTCAGGGGTACAGTGATCAAGCCATCCTTCATCTTATTCTAGCAAAAATAAAAGTATCTGTCTCTCTCTTTAGTCTACTAGAATATATAGAGGACAATTAAATGCAGAGATATTAGTGAGCCTCTAAATTAAAGGTTACAAACTCAGAGGAAAATCCAAAAGAAAATAAAAAGATTTCAAATAAGATTTTGGATTTTTTGTTTTTCTTGAAAAATTGGAAGTTCTTACAATATTGGGCCCATAATGCTCTCTTTAGTTGCTCACAGTTTCCACCGCTTGGGCAGTGTACCCCTATGTATACACTTACACCTATTTCAACTTATTTATGTTAGCCCTAGGCATGTGTGGATTATCCTTATACCTAATGAAAATATTGGCACTCTCCTGTGTGCCAGGTGGTAGTACTCATAGACACTTTGACATTTGTTGGTGAACAAACCTACAGTTTATCTCTGCTGAATAAAGTTATGTAGCTGATATTATCCCTAAGTTACTGATGAAGAAACTGAGTTTAGTGAGGTTATGTAAATTCTTAAAGGTCTCATTAGTTTCACAATTAGAATTTGAACCTAAAACCTAGAATTTGAATTCACAGCTCCTTCTGTTTCTGTGCTACTTTTAACGTTTTTCTTAAAGTTAAGAACTGTTTATCAAGGGGAAGTCTTAGTCCAGTATATAAAACCAATAATGGTAGAACTGCTTTGATTGAAGAGCAAATTGGTAGGAGGAATGGGAACCTACTTGCATGCTCAACTCTGTGGTAGCTTTTTGGCATCTCTCTGGAATCCCTAGAACTCTGCTAATAAACAGTTTGGACACACTCTATTATGTATCTGTGTACCTGTAGCTAACCATTTGTTAAATTTTATGGAGTCTCAGCTTCTTGGGATGTTAGTCATAGTGTGTACTTATTTCGCTTATGTTTCCTGGTATGTCTGTCTTCCTCAGTGTAATCTCTCTTTATCACTCAGCATTTTGCATTATGTGGGTTTGTGTTCTGAAATGTTGATTCTTTTAGCATTCCATTTTTGTTTTTAGAGTTTTAATTAGAACTGTAGTGTGATTTATAGATTAATTTACTTAGGAACATTTAATAACTAACAGTTATTTACTTTTCAGATCTCTTTGTGGCCAGATGGGTTTGTATGGACAAACTTGTCCATCTGTAACTTCATTAAGGTGAGTGCTATGTTTTTTTTCTTTATTGGAACATACAACATTTTAAAATTAGGCTGGTGAAGTCATTTTACAGTGAGATTCAGAATAAAATATTTGGTGTAGTGGAGTGATATTTTTGCTTACAGAAATTTTTGTGGTAATGGGGTTTGGATTCACTCTTAATCCCTATTTAGCAAACTAAGTGAATATAGTGAGGTGATAATTTGTACATGAAAAAACATGTTATTTTGTTGTTTTTTTTTTTAAAACTAATCTTTTTTGTTTCAAGTAGAAAATAGTAAATTTTTGATTGCCTTTGTAGCAGATTATTAAATAAGACTGAAGATGTTAATTTTAATTCTTTCCAAAGGATGGTATAAGCATAATATCTAGTTTACCCTCATTTACAATAAATAAAACAAGTACAATGTAAAAAGTAAGAACTAAGTTTTATACAACTTAGTGGTTTCAGATTTTTAAAGGCATCATACCCTTTTTACAAATCAAATCTTATGTGAAGTCACATAAATGAAGCAGATACATGTGGGGCTTTTCTGCTTGCTTAAGCTTCTACCCTCAGCACTGGCGCCTGGGGGATTGCTTTGGTTCTGACAGTACAGGTTGAAAAATAATCTGAACCTAATCTGTTAATTGAAATCTTTCAGATTAAAATATGAAGTGTTTACAGCAGGACCATTCTAGTTACGTGTGATTTTGCAGTCAACTGTATGAATTCAGCATATTGAGCATATTGAGCACCTAATATGTTGTCAGGCACTATTATGAATGCTAGGGCTATAGCGGTAGACCTAGCAGGTGAATCCTGTAATCATGGAGTTTGAATTCTGGTGGAGGGACAATTAATAAACAAGATAAATAGAAGTATTTGTTAGATAGTGACAGTGATAAGGGCTAAGGAGAAAAGTAAAATAGGGAAGGAGAGCAAGAAATACAGAGTTATATGTTAGAGAGGCTAGCCAGGTAAAGCTTCCCTCTAAAGGACATTTGAATGAAGACCTGAAAAAGTGATGAAATAGCCATATTGGGTATGTGGAAGTTGAGCATTCTAGGCAGAGGGACTGCAGGAAGTCCTAAGACAGGAGGGTGCCTTGTACTTTTGAGGAAAAGGAGGACCTCACTGTGGTTAGCACAGTGTACATGAGGAGGAGAGTTGTAATTGCTCAGCTTTGAAGGGCAAAAGGAAAGGGAGGAGGGATACAGAATTGCTAGAGCCATGAATGTAAAGATAAGGTATCCCTAGGCTTGAGAGAAATTCTGGTTGTCTAGAATGTCACAAATGAAAAGTGAACAGTGACATTGCCTGTTTTTATGTTCTTAAATTCTCATAGGAGGGTTGGCTATCCTCTTCCTCAGTGGAAAAGCTTTACTTATACCAGTATGACACGTCTTTTCATGAGAATGCATCCATCTTACAATGGAAATAGATTGAGAGATTGCTTTCTCCTTTGCTGGAGTGTCCCCAAATAAGGGACACTTGTAAAAGTCTGAAAATAATTTTTCTTCCTGGAGATAGTCATTCTTCCTTTAATCTCCAAACTTTCTCTAGAACAGCAGTCCTCAACCATTTTGGCACCAGGGATGGTTTCATGGAAGACAATTTTTCCCTACACCAAGGGGTGGGGGCGGGATGAGGGATCTGGCAAGGTGGAGGTCATATGGTGATGCAAGCAATGGGGAGTGGCTGTAAATACAAATGAAGCTTCTCTAAATACAGGTGAAGCTTTGCTGTCCACTGCTCTCCTCTGGCTGTGCCATATTTATCTCCTTTTCTCATTTTCCTTTCTGTTATGCTTCTCCTTTAGTGACGTCTTTTATTATTGATCTAATCTGTCTGTTTAGGATATACTGGGGAACACATAGGGATATTTTAGTGCCAGAGAAACTCGTATTAGTGCCGATGAATTTCCTGTCCATCTGTTTCCTCTTTTCCCTTCTCTTGGTATTGATGACCCTGCTGTTTAGAACTATGAGAAGTGGGTAAGTTTATTTTAAGCCTTCTTGCTGCCTTGTTTCTAGTTGCAGGCTTGATATTGATAAGGCCACTCTGGTGTATAGTCTTAAAATCAGGTAAATACAGGTTCGGATCTCTGTCTGCCACATGTTAGCCATGTATTCTTGGGCAACTTACTCTTTCTAATTTTGCTTTAATAGGGTTGTTAATGCTTAACCTCACTGTTCTGTTAGGGTTCATGGGATTAAATATTACATAAAATATCTGGCACAGATATTCTTTTCTGTTTTCTGATACTATAAAGTAAAAAGATTCATCATTTTTAGAATAAAAGAGGGAATGGGACAAATTGGTATCTTTTTCTGTCAGCTCAAGAACATGCGGTAGAAGATGATTTCTTTCTCTCTTCTATTTTCCCTCATCCTATATTTGTAGATTCTAGAGTATCTATTAATAGTGTTCAGGTTTGCAGCTGGCCTTCAGGCTAAGGATGTTCTGACATTTAATATTATACATTAATAATATTTGTATTTAACATAGTTAAAATGTTACTCTTTTAGGTTTGCCCCACATAGTGGCAGAAATAGCCTTTGCATTATCATGTTATATTTGTGATTATTATAATTTTTATTGATTTTTTAAATTAGCAAAATCTGTATTAATTTACTAGTTTAGATATCATATGTACCAATTATGAATTATAAGAAAATCCTTAATGTGGCCATTACATAAACTTTCTAAAAAATGTATTTTTGAACTGATATAGTTGCTAGTGGCCTCATGTGGCTATTTACATTTATTTTTTATTTATTTATTTTTTTTGTAGAGACAGAGTCTCACTTTATGGCCCTCGGTGAGCCTCACACAGCTCACAGCAACCTCCAACTCCTGGGCTTAAGCGATTCTCTTGCCTCAGCCTCCCGAGTAGCTGGGACTACAGGCGCCTGCCACAACCCCCGGCTATTTTTTTGGTTGCAGTTTGGCTGGGGCCGGGCTTGAACCCGCCACCCTCGGTATATGGAGCCGGCGCTTTACCTACTGAGCCACAGGCGCCGCCCGGCTATTTAAATTTAATTAGAAATAGGTAAAATTAATTCAGTTCATTAGTCTCAGTGGTCACATTTTATACTAGCCACCTATGCCTATCATATTGGACAGCACACGAACATTTCTAGTGTTGGAGAAAGTTCTGTTGAACAACCTGGTCCTAGATCATCTTTTAATTGAGGTGCTATAAAAAAATTTAACATTTGATCTAAGAATCTCCATTTCCAAATGGAGGTTTGAGGAATACCATTGACTATTTTTTGACTTGACATACTATAAAAGTTACTTTGGTGATGGCATACTGATTTTGGTAGGTAGCATTAATTGTGTGCTTACTACTAGACCAGATGTTATTTCAGTGCTTTAAGTGTATTAGTTCCCCCAACATCTCTTTGAGGTCAATACTATTATTCTCATTTTACAAATGAGGAAACTGAGGAAGCAACTCAGGGACATGCAGCTAATTAGGGATAAAGCTAGGATTTATATATAGGTATTGCTTTAGTGCTAATGATCTTTAATCATTAGACTCTATTGTCTCTTGGCTATTTCAATTTATTATAATTTGAGACTTTTCTTAAATGAAGGCTGCCAAACAAATATCCGTTTAATTGAGGTGCTATAAAATAAGTACAAAAGGAAAATATCAATATAGGAGACTGTGGAAAAAAGTAATAGGAAAACCAATGATTTAATTTTGGAATACTGAAATTGAAAAAAAAAGTAAAAATATTGTTTAAAATGGAAAAAAAGATCTTGTTACAGAAGGCAGTAGGTTTTTTTTTTTTTTACAGAAAGGTGGAGAAATTTGAGTTGTTCTGTATTCATGCATGTGGGGAAAATCATCATGGTAGTAGGGAATAATGGTAGTAGGTTCTGTTACTTGTACCACTCTACTGTCACATCTCAAATTTTGTATTTTAGGAATTGCATTGACCTGCTGATGGAAACTCTTTTATAGTAGTTAAACATAAAAAGTCTGGAAGGTAGGTAGTCCAGGGGTGGAATGGAAGCTTCACAAACCGTTTCACCAAAAAAATCAGGGACCCAGCTTTCTTCTCTCTGCTCCCATATCCTCACTATGTGGCTACCATTCTCAAGATTATGGTATAAGGTAACAGCTAGAGCAATAGTTATTGTTTGCACATTCCAGAGAGCAGAAGGACAAAAGGCACAACACCATCCCAGTAAATTGGGACTTATTCCTAAGGAGGAAGGTAATAACAACAGGTTATTAGGTGGCAGTTAGTGGTCTTTGCCAGAGCCCTTGCTTCTGGTTGCCTTGAGTGCTCAGACACCGTAAAAGGAGTGATAGCACATACTGACCTCCAAAGATGCATGGGACCAGTAGCATCCAATAATCACTGCGATGGTAGTTACAAGGATTTCTTCTGAGTTCTTGATTACTTAGTTCTTCTGTGATACCAGGTCTTAAGATGAAATCCCAATTACCAGGAAGGAAGTGGGAAGATTCAATAATATTTGGGTCACAATATTATTACCCTTACTATTCTTAAAATCCTTTTGCTTTCCTTGGTGTCTTCTTTTTGCCTTCATTTGGAGAGCTAACAATATCTCTATCTTTTTGCCCCCCTCCCCCTTTTGATATTGTTGCAACCAGAAAACTTTTTCTAAATAAGCTTTTGCTACTTTTTCAGATTTGGGGAAGTTGAAGACGGAGGCCAAACAGTGCTTCATAAAGTGGGATTAGAACCCCCTCCTTAACCCCATGTTATGATTTAGTTTGAATTGTAACATCTTGGTGCTCGTTACCCTTTACTTGTATGCAGAAAAAATTCCTTATGGAGCTTCTTTTGAGCAACAGTTATCATCATAGGTTTAAGAACTTCAGACGTAAGTTCCTTTCTGTTCTTTGCTTTCTTCCACAAGTAACTTTATGTTCTTTTCATATGTGCTTTCATCATCTCATTTTTCTCTGCTATTCCAGTAGAATACTTTGTAATGCTACCTGTTAGTCTGTGCTGAGTCATATTTTTTTTAATCTTATGAAGGACTTTGTTCTTGTGAGTACCTTTATATTGTTGAGTCTACTCTTTTGACTTTAACTTTTAGTGTGTGTATGTGTATGTATGTGTGTGTTTGTAGTCAGGGCCTTGCTCTGTTGCCCCAGTGTGAGGTCTGTGATGTCAACATCACAGTTTCGAACTCCTGGGCTCACGGCAGTTTCGAACTCCTGGGCTCAAGTGATCCTCCTGCCTCAGCCCCAAGAATAGCTGGAACTACAGGCCTCCACCACCATGTCTGGATGATTTTTCTACTTTTTTTGTGGAGACAGGGTCTGGCTATGTTGCTCAGGCTAGTCTTGAACTCCTGACTTCAGTGGTCCTCCCATCTCAGCCTCTCAAAGTGCTAGGATTACAGCCATGAGCCTCCATGCCTGACCCCTTTTAGCTTCTAAATGTATTGTGGTCTCACTTGTTTGGAGAGGAGCACGCTCACACCTTAAATGAACAATCACTATTTCAGTCATGAAACATTTGTCTTTCAAGGAGATCCAAGGCTTGCAGGAGAGAAAGAGAAAGATAATGACAATATACTATAAATGATAGGTGTATTGATATTCTACTATAGGAGTAAGATCATGTTTAGTTTAGGAGATGGAGAATGAAAAGAGGTGATTGACCAGGCTTTCTGTAGGAGGTGTTTGGTCTGAGACTTGAAGAAAAAGTAGAAGCTAGCCAAGCAGAGTGAGAAGGAAAAGATATTCCAGAAAAGAAGGCTGTATTCCTTGTCCAGTTATTATGTTATTTTTCAGATCACTTGTGCCTAGAATGATACTACATGGCATTCATCAAAAATACTAATGTATGGTCACTATCCCTAATGGTGGGGGGAGAGGAGATGAAGGCATACAATGTAATTATCTATATGAAGCTGCATGTTAAATGACAAACTGAGGTTGTTATTGCTCTAGGAATTTAGAGAAGGATTAATAAAAGATTAATAAACGCTAAAGTAGTTAAAAATGAAGAGTTTAGACTTAGTAGAATAGGAGAAAGTATTTGGGCATAAAAACATGAAAGCAGTGCTGTTAGATTTCTCTTAGAGTGTATGCATGGATTGGAGGTGATTAACAGAGAGGGGTGGTGAGAAATCAGTGTCCAGGAGGCCAGCTAGGAAGCTTTTGGAATGAGGTGAGGTAATGAGGGCCTGACATTTCTTAACCAGATTTCTATAACTAGATTCCTCAGAGCCTCCCATGCTGTTTTTAAATTTATCACCATCTGTTCTCTTATATAAGTGGACTTCTGTCATCACCATTCCATTAATAGGTTTCTTTCTAAAGTTAATAGTGATTTGGCTAAATCTAATAGTCATCTTTTGTGTTCTCCACGCTTAATGGAGAGTCACTACAGCTGCCAGCCTAAGTATAAACAATGAAGGCACTTTTTGCTTTACTATCAAGAATACTGTATATAAAATTTAATAGAATTGGGCGGTGCCTGTGGCTCAAAGGAATAGGGCGCCGGCCCCATGTGCCGGAGGTGGCGGGTTCAAACCCAGCCCCGGCCAAAAACTGCAAAAAACAAAAAAAAAATTTAATAGAATTGCAAACAAAACAGAAAGTCCACTTTTATTAGAGTTTGAATTTGAGATATTTTATAGTGTACTTAAAATCTGCTCTAACAGAACTGATGAATATAAGTGCAACAACAGAATAATCTTTACACATGTTGTTTTTGAAAGACTAGGGACTTTTTTCTTTTTAGCCTATTTAAATATTAACTTTCTTCAAGACGTGGCTGAAGATCTTTCTCTAAAGGATGCAGTCCATGTTTTTTTGTCCCTTTTCTGAACCTGTATAGCACTCAAAGCTCAGCTCACTTTCATTCCTTTCTTTTTCTTTCTATCTTATTTTATTTTTTGAGGTAGGGTTGTTCTCTGTTGCCTGAGCTAAAGTGCAGTGGCATGATTATAGCTCACTACAGCCTCAAACTCATGGGCTCAAGTGATCTTCCTGCCTCAGCCTCTTGAGTAGCTGGGACTGTAGGTGTGCCTCACTATACCTGGTTAAATTTTCCATGTTCCAAATTGGAATATAATTGTTATTGCAGATGCCCCCTACTGAGAACCATCTTTTCTCTTCTGTTCCCTTCCACCAGCGCCAGTAATAAGACTTTATGAATCTCGGTAATGTAAACATGCAAGTAAGTTATTTATTACATGTTATAACATTTAATAAGAATATATAACTACACATATATACAGAGCCATACTAGAGTACACACACACACACACACACACAGGACATATGATAAAATTCCTATCCCCTAGGAACCTACAGTCCAGTCCAATTTTCTTTTCGTTCTTTCTTTTTTTTTTTTTGCAGTTTTTGGCTGGGGCTGGGTTTGAACCCACCACCTCCGGCATATGGGGCTGGTGGCTTACTCCTTTTAGCCACAGGTGCCGCCCTAATTTCCTTTTTTTTTTTAGAGAGACAGGGTCTTGCTATGTTGCTTAGACTGTTTTGAACTACTAGCCTAAAGCAATCTTCCTGCCTTGGCCTCCCAAAGTGCTAGGATTACAGGTGTGAGCCACTACTCCCAGCCTCAATTCTTTCCTGTGTCTGACCTTTGTAACTGGAAGGTAAAGATGGTTCTCAGTAGGGGGCATCTGCAATAACAATTGTATTCCAATTTGGAACATGCTTGTATGTTTACATTGAAAATGCATGTAACTGGCTGCTTTGGGAATTTGAACAAACCAAAGCTCTACTCAGTGGAGACTTGATTGAAGTAAATAGAATGACAGCATGGTATAATTATAGCCAACGTTTATTGGATGAAATGTGAATAATACCACCACCGATAGTAGCTAACATTTATTTAGTATTTACTGTTTAACCTGGCTCTGATTTGTGTATTTAGTATTTACTGTTTAACCTGGCCCTGATCTGTGTAAAATATCCTCATTTTACAGATGAAGTATGGTAGCAAAACTGGTGGATTGGTGTCTGAAGATCTGGACTCTGGTTTTAGGTCTGTTAACTACTTATGTGAAATTGAGTGAACCTGAAGTTTTCATCTCGGATTAGAGGGATTAGTCTCTAATTTTTAGGGTACTTTCCCTAGTCTTTTGACATTGTGTGATCTCTGAATTATCCTATTTCCTTATTCTACAAATCCTTACAACTTCATGCTGGCAATAGCATTTCTGGCTGAGATTGTAGATAGGATGGTAAGTTTGGATTTTTAAAAAAAATCTCTGAAGGTGCTATATAGAGGAATTTAAAGTTCAGCTTTCAGAGGAGTACATGCGGTAGAGATGGAGGGAATTTGAAAAAATGAGAAAAGTAAAATTGTAAATTAACACATCTGAAAAACAAGATAATAGGACTCTATTTACTGGCAATACTAATAGAATCCTCATGGCTATCCTCTGATTTATGATTGCTTTTGCTTAATCTGGTTTACTTGATAGTGTATTAGTACCCTCCCGAGATAATCCTAGACTTTACAAGGATTACATAATAGTAATCCTTGTTGAAATGTTTCTTCTGTGCATATGTTATCACACTTAATTTTCAAAGTAATATTTTAAGTGTAGGTACTATTACTATTTCATTTTATAATGAAAGTAGAGTTTAGAAATAATTAACATTTTTACATTTCCATAGCTAGTAATTACTAGAATCAGTACTTGGAACTCTGGTCTTCTGACTCCATATCTTATGTTTTTTTTTTTTTCAGTTCTGTATTATGTCCCAGAAGTCCAGTTCCTATCCATGATATTCCAGGTTACTTTTTGTCAGGAGCCATGTAGGAGGAAGGGCTGTATAGGATTTTTTTTAAAGCTATAAACATTTTTTTTGACTGAGGTACCTTCTAAATTTTTAATTTGATTGCCTTTCCCCTTTATTTTGATATCACTTAGTAGTCTTTTCATTCTTCTGTACTTTATTGTCTGGGTCACTATTCTTGCTTTTTTGATTGCAGGATAGAAGGATTTGAGGCCTCTGCTTGAAAGTTAATAGTTCCAGTGTGAAGTGTCAATCTATATATGTATGTTAAAAAAATATATATATGTATGTATATTATTATTATTATTATGTTTTCCTTTCTGAGACAGAGTCTCACTTTGTTGCATAGAGTGCTATGCATCAGCCTAGCTCATAGCAACCTCAAATTCCTGGGTTCAAGCCATCCTCCTGCTTCACCCTCCTGAATAAAAGGGACTACAGGTTCCTGCCACAATTCCTGGCTAATTTTTTCTATTTTTAGTAGAGAAGGGGTCTCGGAGTCTTGATCTTGCTCAGGCTGGTCTTGAGCTCCTGAGCTCAAGTGATCCTTCCACCTTGGCCTCCCAGGGTGCTAGGATTATAGGTGTGAACACCCTGCACCCTCTTATTTCTATATTCTCATCTGCAATTCTTAGAACATCTTCCTTCCTTTTCTAGAACGCACATACACATACACACATATATCCTGAATCTTATCAGGTTAACGTGTGTGTGTGTGTGTGTGTATATATATATATGCATATATATATTATAATCTACCAGGTTAATGTATACACACACACACATATAGACATATATACATATCTTATATATGTATGTTATAATCTACCATGTTAACCTGGTAGACTCAGGTTTTTTTTCCTTTGGGTAGTAATGGTCTGCATTTTTCAGCCTTGGAGAGAAATACATTACAAAATCCAAATCACTAGAGGTTTGCTCAGGCCTGTCCTTGATCTTCGAATGCTGCTTTTCTTGCTGGCCATTTCTATGATTTAATACATTATATTTTGTACTGCTAAGTCTTTAGTTTTCATAATTGTTCCTTGACTTGTTTTTTAAAAAGTAACTTTCTGGTACTACCTTTTTTCCTTTTCTCTCACTCATTAGTGTCCTTGACTTTGCATTCCTCTTTTCAGTCAACTCCCCCAGTGAGCTTGTCTCCATGCTGTTCTTGTCTATGTTGCTTTGCTCTTCCTACTTCCCGCCTACTTAAATTTTACCTTTTTCCCTCTATGCAAATTCCTGTGCTTATTTCTCAATTACTTCTCTGACCTCTTGCCTCCCCTTTACTTTCCATGTTGTTTTGTTTGTATGACTCTCCTAAAAATTTGTGTAAGAGAAATGCCAGATGTACAGCCCTAAGTTTTTAAGGGCTTGTGATGTTGGTGAGTAAAGAGTTGCAGTGCTAACTGAGATTTTTATGCCAAGATCCTGTTGCCCTATTAATGTGATAGTCCTTTTTTTTTTTTTTTAATAAATATTGGCATCAGAATCACTGTGTATAGTATGTATTCTGTATTTTAAACATTTTAAAACCAAGTGCTGTGTTTAGAGAGGAAAAAACTTAAGAAAAAAGATAGGAAATGTTGATCCCTTAAATACTTTGTTTGCTCATTAACATACTCAATCTTTTTCCTCCAGATTTAACTCAGGCTTTCCCTCACTTTGGAACACCTAGATTTGTGAATATTGGATATTTTGAGAAGCGGGGGTTCTTTCCTTGATATTGACTAAGGAGTCTATTTACCTTCAGGATGACATCTGAACTGGAGAGCAGCCTAACATCTATGGACTGGTTACCACAGCTCACCATGAGAGCAGCCATCCAAAAATCTGATGCTACACAAAATGCACATGGAACAGGAATTTCTAAGAAGAATGCACTCCTTGACCCAAATACAACTCTGGACCAGGAAGAAGTCCAACAGCATAAAGATGGGAAACCTCCATACAGTTATGCCAGCCTCATTACATTTGCAATTAATAGCTCACCGAAAAAGAAAATGACTTTAAGTGAGATTTATCAGTGGATTTGTGATAACTTCCCGTATTATAGAGAGGCTGGCAGTGGTTGGAAGGTAAGAATTTTATTTAAATTGTTACTATTATGCAGTAAGCAATGATAATATTGACTTCTATTAAAAATGAAGCTTTGTGGAGATTCATCATTGAAGATAAAATTCTGATCACTATTTTTAGAATGTCAGAAATGGAAATTAAATGTTTTAAATTTAGGTGAATAACTTTTTTTTTAGTAGACTATTTTTTAGAGCTTTATTATGTCATGGTACTGACATAGCATGAAGTTTAAGAGCAGAGATAATCTAGCCTTCACTGGAAACCCTTTCCCCTTACAGCTCAGGTAAGTTGACAGTGAGTTAGTTTGAGGTAAAAAATAGCATACTTTGCAGTATTCATCATCCAAGATTCCATACCTGAAAATATTAAGAGGGTATAAATATTGGTTACCTGAATTACTTTTATAATGTTTGAGTCACAGCTGTAGGTGTCCCCATCACCCAACTAATATACATTGTACCCATTAGGTAGTTTTTGCCCCTCTGCACTTTATCCCCTCTCCCTCTTTGTCTTCTACTGGGTTTTACTTCGCTCAGTGCACATGTGTGCTCATTGGTTAGTTCCTGTTTAATAGTATGTACATGTGGTATTTGTTTTTCCATTCTTGAGACAGTTCACTTGGACATTGGTCTTCAATTCCATCTGAATTGTTGCAAAAGGCATTAATTCATCCTTTTTTATGGCTGAGTCATACTCCTTTGTACACATATGCCACATTTTATTAATCTCATGAATTGATGAGCACCTGGGTTGATTCCATATCTTTGCAATTGCCATGTATTTTTTTTATTTTCACTTTTTAATTCGGAAGAATTTTAGATTTACACAAGAATTAAGAAAGTAGTATAGAAAATTCTCATGTACTTTATCAGGTTTCTTTAATGTTAACATCTTATGTTACAATATAAGATCTTATGTTTGTACAGTGACCAAAACTAAGCAATTAATGTGAGTACAATGCTGTTGACTAAGCAGTAGTATTAACTACTAAGTAAATTATAGACTTTATTCAGATTTCATCAGTTTTCCCATTAATGTCCTTTTATGTCCCAGGATCCAATCCAGGATCCCATATTGCATTTTATTGTCATGTTTCCTCATTCCCTTGCCATCTGTAAAGATGACTCATTCTTTTCTTGTCTTTTATGATCTTGACACTTTTAAAAAGTACTTGTCAGATATTTTGTAGAATTTCCCTCAGTGTGAATTTATCTAATGTTTTGTACTTAGCTTGAGGTAATGCATTTTGGGGAATAAAAACAGAGATGATGTGGCCTTCTGTGCATGTCATATCGGGATGCTTGATGTCAGTGTGTTGTCTTATTGGGACTGTTAACAAGGTTTTTTGGTTAAGGGGATGTCTGCCCAGTTTCTCTACTACAAAGTTACTATTTATCACTTGTAAATAATAAAATGTTTTTTGGGGGGTTGAGGGTATGCAAATACAATAACTCCTCATTTAATGATGTTAGATTCTTGGAAACTGCAACTTTAGTTAAGATGATATACATATAAAATTGAACACTAGCTGGGCATGGTGGTTCATGCCTGTAATCCTAGCACTCTGGTGGGCTGAGGTGGGTGGTCCTCCTTCAAGACCAGCCTGAGCAAGGGCAGGACCCCATTGGTGGTGGGCGCCTGTGGTCCTACTTGGGAGGCTGAAGCAAGAGATCACTTGAGCACAAGATATCGAAGTTGCTGTGAGCTATGATAATGCCATGGAACTCTACCCAGGGTGGCCAAATGAGACTCCATCTCCAAAAAAGTAAAATAAAATTGCACATGAATTTTACAGATGCCCTCTATAATGAAAAACCAATTTTTTCCCTCACCAACATTGTAATGAAGTGACATTTGAGGATGTTCTGATACTGTTTTCACTTAAAGTCACAGTTTTCAAAAACCTATCAATGATAAGTGAGGACTTAACTATACCTTCTGTATTCTTAAATTTTTGCCCATTAATTTACTATTAATTTTAGTATTAATTGGTAGGTCTTAAGTGTAGCAGATTTTGTTATTTTCTAATGGTAATTTTCTCTTTTCATTCTTTCTAGGTTTATTTTATTTATTTGTTTGTTTATTTATTTATTTATTGAGACAAGAGTGTCACTATGTTGCCCTCGCTAGAGTGCCTTGGTGTTAAAACTCACAGTAACCTCAAACTCTTGGGCTTAAGCGATTCTCTTGCCTCAGCCTTCCAGGAGCTGGGACTACAGGCATCCACCACAAAGGCTGGCTGTTTTTTTGTTGTAGTTGTTATTGTTGTTTAGCAGGCCCTTGTTGGGTTGGAACCCACCAGCCCCGTGCATGTGGCCTGTGCCCTAACCACTAAGCTACAGGTGCTGAACCATTTATTAATTGATAATCTTATGTAAAGAAGAGTTCCTTTTTGATCCTCTGCGGCCCAGCGGTGAGAGTGGACTGCGGTGCCCGCCCGCCCGCCTGCTCGCTCGCCCACGATGCGACCGGCCCATTGGCAGAAGGTTGGCGGTCTGCCCGTGGCGGCACGTCGGTTTCTCTCGGACTGGCTTTCCTGTTGAGCCGTGATTCCCTTGGAGCCGGAGATACGCGCCAGGGGCTCACACTCTGGGGCTGGTGGCAGCGGCAGCAGTAGCGGTAGGTCTGTGCGGGGGCTGCAGCCTCAGTTGCCGCCACCGTCTCAGGGCGGTGCGCCGAGGCCAGTGCCGGGTGTCAGGCACGGCTGAGCTGAGGCGGCTGGTGCAGAGCCGCAGCTCCTCGTCCTGCACCCACCGCTGCGGCGGGGCACTGCGGTGCCGGTCGGGCTGCGCACCGGCGTTTGCGAGGCTGCCTCAGAGCGCAGTCCCACCAGGAAGACTCTGTGCCTCCTGAGTCCTGAAAATACAGAGTCGTTCTCTTATTTCAGCAGTTGGGCACAACGTCGTTGCTGGGAAAGTGTGATTTAAAGGCCAAGAAAGAAGAGAGAACACTCTCCACCACATTTCGAAGGGAACACATTGCCAGAATTGGAAATACTTTTTGGATAAACAGTTCTCCAGGTCCACAGGCACGAGAAATTAAAGAGCAAGAGGAAGTGAAAGGAAAATTAAGGCAAGGAAACAGATAAAAGAAATCACTCATGAGGAAGAATCAGCAGAAAACTCCAGGCATCATGAAGAACCAGTCCAGAACAACCCCGCCAAGGGACCATGAGGTAGCTACTGCAGAGGATTCCACCTATACAGAAATGTTAGGAATGACAGAAAGGGAATTTAGAATACACATGTTGAAAACAATGAAAGAAATGATGGAAACAATGAAGGAAACTGCTAATAAACTGGAAATTAACCAAAAGGAAATGCAAAAACAGAATCAAATCAGAGATGAACGATATGAAGAATATAAAAAGGATATAGCAGAGCTGAAGGAAATGAAACAGTCAATCAGGGAACTTAAAGATGCAATGGAAAGTATCAGCAACAGGTTAGACCATGCAGAAGAAAGAATTTCAGAGGAAGAAGACAAAGTTTTTGAGATACCTCAGATAGTAAAAGAGGCAGAAAAGAAGAGAGAGAAAGCAGAACGTTCACTGTCAGAATTATGGGACTTTATGAAGCGTTCCAACATACGAGTTATAGGAATTCCAGAAGGGCAAGAAGAATGCCCCAGAGGAATGGAAGCCATACTAGAGAATATTATAAAAGAAAATTTCCCAAATATCACCAAAGATTCTGACACACTGCTTTCAGAGGGCTATCGAACCCCAGGTCACCTCAACTCTAACCGAGCTTCTCCAAGACACATTGTGATAAACCTGTCCAAAGTCAAGACAAAAGAAAAGATTCTGCAAGCTGCCAGGAGTAAGTGCCATTGACCTACAGGGGCAAATCCATCAGAGTGACCACAGACTTCTCTAATGAAACTTTCCAAGCAAGAAGACGATGGTCATCTACCTTTAATCTACGTAAACAGAACAATTTTCAGCCCAGAATTCTGTACCCTGCTAAGCTAAGCTTCAAAATTGACGGAGAAATCGAATCATTTACGGATATACAAACATTGAGGAAATTCGCCACAACAAGACCAGCTCTACAGGAAATACTTCAACCTGTTCTGCACACTGACCACCACAATGGATCAGCAGCAAAGTAAGAACTCAGAAATCAAAGGACAGAACCTAACCTCCACACTGATGCAAAAGATAAAACTAAGCAATGGACTCTCACCAAATAAGACGAATAGAATACTACCACACTTATCAGTTATCTCAATAAATGTTAATGGCTTGAATTCCCCACTGAAGAGACATAGATTGTTTGACTGGATTAAAAAACACAAGCCATCCATTTGCTGTCTGCAAGAAACACACCTGGCTTCAAAAGACAAATTAAAGCTCTGAGTCAAGGGTTGGAAGACAATTTTTCAGGCAAATGGAATTCAGAAGAAAAGAGGAGTTGCAATCTTATTTTCAGATACCTGTGGATTTAAAGCAACTAAAGTCAAAAAAGACAAAGATGGTCACTTTATATTGGTCAAGGGAAAAATACAACAAGAAGACATTTCAATTCTAAATATTTATGCACCCAATTTAAATGCTCCCAGATTCTTGAAACAGACCTTACTCAGTCTGAGCAATATGATATCTGATAATACCATCATAACAGGGGACCTTAACACTCCTCTTACAGAGCTGGACAGATCCTCTAAACAGAAATTAAACAAAGATATAAGATTTAAATGAGACCCTAGTACAACTGTGCTTGATAGACGCATTTAGAACACTGCATCCCAAAGATAAAGAATATACATTCTTCTCATCACCCCATGGAACATTCTCCAAAATTGATCATATACTGGGGCACAAAACAAATATCAACAGAATCAAAAGAATTGAAATTTTACCTTGTATCTTCTCAGACCATAAGGCACTAAAGGTGGAACTCAACTCTAACAAAAATGCTCGACTCCACCCAAAGGCATGGAAATTAAACAATCTTCTGTTGAATAACAGATGGGTGCAGGAAGAAATAAAACAGGAAATCATTAACTTCCTTGAGCATAACGACAATGAAGACACAAGGTACCAAAACCTGTGGGATACTGCAAAAGCAGTTTTGAGAGGAAAATTCATCGCTTTAGATGCCTACATTCGAAAAACAGAAAGAGAGCACATCAACAATCTCAAAAGAGATCTTATGGAATTGGAAAAAGAAGAACAGTCTAAGCCTAAACTCAGTAGAAGAAAAGAAATATCCAAAATCAAGTCAGAGATCAATGAAATTGAAAACAAAAGAATCATTCAGAAAATTAATGAAACAAGGAGTTGGTTTTTTGAAAAAATAAATAAAATAGATAAACCATTGGCCAGACTAACGAGGAATAGAAAAGTAAAATCTCTAGTAACCTCAATCAGAAATGATAAAGGGGAAATAACAACTGATCCCACAGAGATACAAGAGATCATCTCTGAATACTACCAGAAACTCTATGCCCAGAAATTTGACAATGTGAAGGAAATGGATCAATATTTGGAATCACACCCTCTCCCTAGACTCAGCCAGGAAGAAATAGAGCTGAACAGACCAATTTCAAGCACTGAGATCAAAGAAACAATAAAAAAGCTTCCAACCAAAAAATGCCCTGGTCCAGATGGCTTCACTCCAGAATTCTATCAAACCTTCAAGGAAGAGCTTATTCCTGTACTGCAGAAATTATTCAAAAAAATTGAGGAAGAAGGAATCTTCCCCAACACATTCTATGAAGCAAACATCACCCTGATACCAAAACCAGGAAAAGACCCAAACAAAAAGGAGAATTTCAGACCAATCTCACTCATGAATATAGACGCAAAAATTCTCAACAAAATCCTAGCCAGCTTATCATCAAAAAAGTCATTCATCATAATCAAGTAGGCTTCATCCCAGGGATGCAAGGCTGGTTTAACATACGCAAGTCTATAAATGTTATCCACCATATTAACAGAGGGAAAAATAAAGATCACATGATCCTCTCAATAGATGCAGAAAAAGCATTTGATAAAATCCAGCATCCTTTTCTAATTAGAACACTGAAGAGTATAGGCCTAGGTGGCACATTTCTAAAACTGATTGAAGCTATCTATGACAAACCCACAGCCAATATTTTACTGAATGGAGTAAAACTGAAAGCTTTTCCTCTTAGAACTGGAACCAGACAAGGTTGTCCTCTGTCACCTTTACTACTCAACGTAGGGCTGGAAATTCTAGCCAATACAATTAGGCAAGACAAGGAAATAAAGGGCATCCAAATGGGAGCATTGGAGGTCAAACTCTCCCTCTTTGCTGACAACATGATCTTATACTTAGAGTACCCCAAAGACTCAACCACAAGACTCCTAGAAGTCATCAAAAAATACAGTAATGTTTCAGGATATAAAAATCAATGTCCACAAGTCAGTAGCCTTTGTGTACACCAATAACAGTCAAGATGAGAAGCTAATTAAGGACACAACTCCCTTCACCATAGTTTCAAAGAAAATGAAATACCTAGGAATATACCTAACGAAGGAGGTGAAGGACCTCTACAAAGAAAACTATGAAATCCTCAGAAAGGAAACAGCAGAGGATATTAACAAATGGAGGAACATACCATGCTCATGGATGGGAAGAATCAACATTGTTAAAATGTCTATACTTCCCAAAGCAATCTACCTATTCAATGCCATTCCTATGAAAGTACCTACATCGTACTTTCAAGATTTGGAAAAAATGATTCTGCGTTTTGTATGGAACCGGAAAAAACCCCGTATAGCTAAGGCAGTTCTCTGTAACAAAAATAAAGCTGGGGGCATCAGCATACCAGATTTTAGTCTGTGGTACAAAGCCATAGTGCTGAAGACAGCATGGTACTGGCACAAAAACAGAGACATAGACACTTGGAATTGAATTGAAAACCAAGAAATGAAACTAACATTTTACAACCACCTAATCTTTGATAAACCAAACAAGAACATACCTTGGGGGAAAGACTCCCTATTCAATAAATGGTGTTGGGAGAAGTGGATGTCTACATGTAAAAGACTGAAACTGGACCCACACCTTTCCCCACTCACAAAAATTGATTCAAGATGGATAAAGGACTTAAATTTAAGGCATGAAACAATAAAAATCCTCCAAGAAAGCATAGGACAATCACTGGAAGATATTGGCCTGGGGAAAGACTTCATGAAGAAGACTGCCATGGCAATTGCAACAACAACAAAAATAAATAAATGGGACTTCATTGAACTGAAAAGCTTCTGTACAGATAAGGAGACAGTAACCAAAGCAAAGAGACAACCTACACAATGGG
The DNA here is from genome assembly GCF_027406575.1 of Nycticebus coucang. NCBI lineage: Eukaryota > Metazoa > Chordata > Mammalia > Primates > Lorisidae > Nycticebus > Nycticebus coucang. The sequence goes on along the minus strand of NC_069801.1, from coordinate 36,076,944 downwards.
AAAGGATATTTGCATATTTTCAATCAGACAAAAGCTTGATAAGTAGGATCTATAGAGAATTCAAATTAATCCACATCAAAAAAGCCAACAATTCCTTATATCAATGGGCAAGAGACATGAATAGAACTTTCTCTAAAGACGACAGACTAATGGCTAACAAACATATGAAAAAGTGTTCATCATTTCTATATATTAGAGAAATGCAAATCAAAACAACCCTGAGATATCATCTAACCCCAGTGAGAATGGCCCACATCACAAAATCTCAAAACTGCAGATGCTGGCGTGGATGTGGAGAGAAGGGAACACTTTTACACTGCTGGTGGGACTGCAAACTAGTACCACCTTTCTGGAAGGAAGTATGCAGAAACCTCAAAGCACTCAAGCTAGACCTCCCATTTGATCCTGCAATCCCATTACTGGGCATCTACCCAGAAGGAAAGAAATCCTTCTATCATAAGGACACTTGTCCTAGACTGTTTAATGCAGCTCAATTTACAATCGCCAAAATGTGGAAACAGCCTAAATGCCCACCAACCCAGGAATGGATTAACAAGCTGTGGTATATGTATACCATGGAATACTATTCAGCCATTAAAAAAAATGGAGACTTTACATCCTTCATATTGACCTGGATGGACGTGGAAGACATTATTCTTAGTAAAGCCATCACAAGAATGGAGAAGCATGAATCCTATGTACTCAATTTTGATATGAGGACAATTAATGACAATTATGGTTATGGGGGGGGAAACAGAAAGAGGGAAGGAGGGAGGGGGTGGGGCCTTGGTGTGTGTCACAGTTTATGGGGGCAAGACAACAATGCAAGAGGGACTTTACCTAACAATTGCAATCAGTGTAACCTGGCTTATTGTACCCTCAATGAATCCCCCCCCCCCCAAAAAAAAGAAAGAGTTCCTTTTTATCCTTTTTAAAAAAATTTAGTCATTTATTTAAAATAGTATACACTCATGGATATTTCTTTCATTCTTTGCACTGTTGTCATTCAAATTGTTGCAGCTTTGGCCTTTGGGAGATCTTATAGGTTGGGCCTATTTTTTTTTGTTTGTTTAGCACTTTCTTGCTTTTTGGCACCACAATATGTACCAGTATTATTTTGTATTGTTCTTACCACTGTCCTAGAATTAACGAATTCTTTAAGATGTCCTTTGATGTATCGTCACATTTGAGTTAGCTAATTTATCTTGTGCAACAAGTAATTCAATTTACTTTCTTTGTCTCTGTGCATGTTACATTCATTTTTTTTTTTTTTTTTAAAGGCAGAGTCTCAATCTGTTGCCCAAGCTAGAGTGCCATCAACAAAAGCTACCAGGAGAAGAAAATGTTGCCATGATTCCTTAAAAGGAATCAAATACAGCTTTAAATTAAAACTCCCTTTTGTGTCAAGGCATTGAAAGGAGATTACATATTAAATATAACTCTTTGAGTATCCTATAATTGAGTAATTTTGTATTCTGAACCAGAGGAAAAGGAATTTAAATTTTTGTGTTATTCATCTTATTGAGGAAAGTTAACCCATTAAATTATTGGAGTTTAGGGTAATAAAAGAATGAAAACAGTGATAGTGGTGTGTGTGGGTGTATTATGCTAATGTTTGTGTGGAGTAAAAAGAAAGTATATATTATGTATTTGCTTATTATGACAGAAATTTAGAAATATAGACTAGAAATATAATATTACTACCTATAGAAAATGGATGGAACCATAGCAGAGGGAATATAGAAGGGAATAAGATTTTAAGTATACTTTTTAATAAATTTTGAATATATTTTTGAACCATGTACATGTCTTACATATTTAAAAATCAAAAGGGTTGCCAAAAGGAAACACTACAGCTGAGTACAAGCAGAAACAAACCTATCATAATATAAGATTAGTAATAGTCACGCCAAAAAAAAATGGTTGGAGAAACCTTTGATCAGAACACTCTTAATTGTATACCCTCATGGGATACATTCCAAGATCAAAAATAATGACAAAGAAATCTTTAAGTTAGTACATTTGTCTTTGGTAGTGGTGCTTCACAAGTGCAGAGCACTTTTTTTTTCTTTTTTTCTAAGAGAAAATGTTGGGAGGGAAGAAGTTAGAAAGTTAGAAGCAATTCTGACAGTGTTTTATTTGCATGGCAGGGTAGAACAAATGAATAAATATATTGATTTGGGGAGAATGAGGGTGGAGACCAGAACTCTCACAGTAGAAGAAAGATACAAATAGGATAGGAATGCAGTGCTCGATTGGATTGGTGGAGGTGATAGTTTAAAATAAAAATTAGTTAGAATGATTTTAAAATTCAGATTCCTGGGTCCCAACTCCAGAGATAGTGAATTAGTCCCACAGGATGGAGCCTAGGAATCTGCATTAAAGTACATCTCAAGTGATTCTAGTGCAGGTAAACTGTAGTTTTGAGTACTGCTTTTGGGGATAGGGTTTTCAAGGCCAGTCAATACATCTTGATCAGTTTAATCCTAGTTACAGTAGAACCTCTATAAGTTGACCCCTGGGCCACTGTAACAAACTGGTCAACATACAGAGATAGTTAACATAAGAACTTTCATTGAGTAAATGTGGTACATGTCTGGTCAATGGAGGGATGTGGTCAGCTATGGAGATTCTACTGTATTTTTATCTCTCTACTACTTCTTTTCTTGGGTTTATTTGAGATAAAGACTACCTGAGCCATAAGGTCTGAAATAATCTATTATTTTCTCTGTGGTGTGTTTGTGTATGTACATGTCTTGGGTTTGTGTGTGTCTTTGGGTATTTTTACTTTCTTTTTTTTTTTTTTGAGACACAGTTTCATTTTGTCACTCTCAGTAGAGTACAGTCTTGCCACAGCTCACAGCAACCTCAAACTCTTGGGCTTAAGCAATTCTCTTGTGTCAGCCTCCCAAGTAGCTGGGACTACAGGTGCCCGCCACAATGCCCAGCTATTTTTTTTTTCTGTAGTTGTCATTATTGTTTAGCTGGCCCCCGCCAGGTTTGAACCTGCCAGCCCCCGTGTATGTGGCTGGCACCCTTAGGCACCGAGCCAATATTTTTACTTTTTAAATATGCTTTTGGTATTTTTTCCCCCAGATTTATGAATACTGTATGAAAAGCATTGCATCCTGGGTTTTGGGTTGATAGGTCTCTACTGTCATGGGACTATTTACATTTTGGTAGGGAATGTAAGATGGAGAAGGAAGACCATTAAATCATTGCAAGTGTAATGAGAAAAACAGAGTGATTAAGTTTATTATAGTGAGACCTAACCTAATCTATGAATGTCAGAAAGCGTTTTCCTGAAGAACCAATGTTTAATTCAAAGTTGGGTAGATTCATTTAAGTGAAGAGGATGAGTATGGTTGGGAGCAGTAATCTTTGCAGATGTAGCAATTTATGGAAAGCCTTGAAAGAGAGAACATTGAAGCTGTTGAATGTAGATGGCAAGTAAGTTCAGACTATGAAGAGTCTTTGGAGGTTTAAGAATTTTAGATGTTATCCTAAGTGCAATGAAGAGTCATTGAACGGTTTTAAGTGAAGGGGTAGCATCTAATTTGCATTGTGAAGACATAATTGCCACCATGTGGAAGATGACTTTGGACATAAAAATTGAATTAATTGAGTTTTAAATATTTTGAGTTTGAGGGTTTTTTCGAGATGTTCAGTTGATAGTTGGAAATACATTTAATAACTCGAGAGAAGTGTCTGTGTTAGCCATCTAGACAGATTTAGGTGTCACAGATGGTCATTGAAGCTATGGCTGTAGATGAGATTGGCTAGGCAGCAAATGTAGAAATGAAGAAAGGACAAGGCAGAACCTCGAAGAGTTCTAACATTTAAACTCTTTTTTTTAAAGATAGGATCTTTCTCTGTCACCCAGGCTGTAGTGGAGTGGCACCGTTATAGCGCACTACCACCTGCAACTCCTAGGTTCAGATGATCCTCTTGCCTTATCTTCTCAATTAGCTGAGACTGTATATATAGGCACATGTATTTTTGTGGAGATTGGGCTCTCTCTATGTTGCTCAAGCTGGTCTTGAATTCCTGGCCTCAACCAATCCTCCCACTTTGGCCTCCCAAAACCCTGGGATTACTGGCATGAGCTATCATGCCAGCTCATTTCAGCTTTTTGTAGAGGAGGAAGACCACAGAGAGTGATGAATTCCTGCTGAGCCATTTACAAAATAATAGTTACTTCTTTTGACAGTCTTGAACTTTTAAGAAGGGTAGATGAACTGTAGTTTGATGCTTTTTTCTTTTTTTCCTGTGTTATTTTACCCTAAAATAAATTGTTATATTTGCTTTACACAGTTATCTTTTAAAAGCATTACAAATAAGAAAAAATATTTGTAAACTTCACCTTCATTTTTATCATTTCTGGCACTCTTTATTTCTGTTTGTAAATGCAAGTTTTTACTTGGTTTCATACTTCTGCTTGAAGAACTTCTTTATAACATTGTCATCCAGCTGAAGTGAATTCTTTTGGCTTGTGTTTGTTTGAAAGACTTCATTTTGCCCTCATTTTTGAGTTATATTTTCACTGTGTATATAATTCACACACCCCTCCCCCCCCCCAATATTTTAAGATGTCACTCCGTTGTCCTGGCTTGTATAGTTTTTAAGAAGTCCATTGTAATTGTTACCTTTATTCCTCTAAATCTTTCTGTTTTCTCTGGCTGCCTTTAAGATGCTGTCTTCATTTTAGTTTTTAGTACTTTAACTATAATGAATGTAGGGGTGTGGATTTTAATTTATTTTGCTTAGTGCTGTCTGACATTGTTGCATATGTGAATTGTTTCTTGCATTATTTTTGGAAGATTCTTGACTTTTTCACATTTTTCATCTGCTCCCTTCTCTCTTTTCTTCTGGGATTTGTATTACCTGTATTGTTTCACAGTTCTTGGATGATCTGTTACTTTTGGTAATTTTTGCATTCATGTGTGCTGGTCTCAGTTTGGGTGATTTTTATTGATCTGTCCTTAAGTTTTCTGAGCCCTTTTTCAGTGTGTCCAGTTCACTGATGAGCCTACTTGAAGATTTTTGAAAATCTTTGTGTTTATTTCTATCATTTACATTTGTCTTTCTTGTAACTTCCACATCTCTGTTGAAATTCCCCTTTCCTTTATGCAAGTTGTCCAGTTTTTTCTGCTAGATCATAATTATTTTAAAGTTTTTGTTCAATATTTCTAACACTTGAGTCTTCTCTTAGTTGGGTTTTATCACTTATTTTATCTCTGGACAGTGAGTTTTTCCCTTGCTTTTCTGTGTCTTATAATTTTTGACAGAATATCAAATAAATGTATAGAAAAATGGTAGAGATTGAGGTAAATTGTATTTATACATGCAAAAGGACATTCAGAGGTGGGAGGTTGAGTTAGTCTCTCAGTAAGTTGAGCTGGATTTGGTTTTTGTTGTTGGTATCTTTATCCTCAGTATATAACAGACTTTCTAATTTCTCTTGCAATAGGTTCCTGCTATTTTGTGCTTGGTGCTGTAGGATTCTTTTCATCTCTTCACATTATAATTGTCTCTGCCCAGCTTATTACCAATGAGGGTCTCTCTCAATGCTCTTGTCCCTTCCCTATCAGTAGACTGGTTTTGCTTGTTATTCACTGCTGGGCTTTTGGTAGAGGCAAGGATTTTTCTGTTGTGTTGGCCCTAGTTTTACACAAGCCAGAACTTGGGGGCAGGGCTTTTTTGGTGTTTCTTTCCCTCAGCCAATTAGTCTTGTATCTGTAATTACTTTCGGGTGGAAGTTTCCTGCCCTTTCCCTTATTGTAGCAAGACTTCTGCATTGTAGTAGTGTAGGGTCCTGGACCCCAAATAGTTTCCTGCGCTTCTCCCAGACGTAAAGGAATTTTGTTTCTACCTTTCTTCCAGCTGCAGATCATCTTTGTTCATATCCTGGAAAAGGGTTTTCTATCCCTCTCTAAAGGCAGTAAAGTTTTGTTTCTTTGCTTCCTCTGGAAGCCGTGAATCTTTGTCAGAGTCATATAGGTGAGAGGATTTGGTTTGTAGGATTTAAGAAAGGTTAGTGGGCTTTGTCTTTGTTCTTCCTGCCACTGTCAATCATGTCTTTCCTGTTTGTGCCACCGAGAGGGAATTTCTTTGGTCTCCTGCCCTATCCCCATCCTTTCTTCTTTTTTTTAAGACAGAGTCTTGTTTTGTAGCCCTCGGTAGAGTAATGTTGGCATCACAGCTCACAGCAACCTGCAGCTTTTGGGCTTAGGCAATTCTCTTGCCTCAGCCTCCTGAGTAGCTGGGACTGTAGGCGCCCACCGCAACACTCGGCTATTTTTTGTTGCAGTTTGGCCAGGGCCAGGTTTGAGCCTGCCACCCTTGTTATATGAGGCCTGCGCCCTACTCACTGAGCCACAGGCGCCACCCTGCATTCTTTCTTACAAGCACATGGTGAAGTTAGTCCTATGAAGAAGAGCTGAAAGTTAACAAGCTCTCAGTTAAACTTCTCTTGTATCTAGGCACCATGTGTCTCTAAACTGACAAAACTGGCCTATATTTGGCATTTAACATGTTAGCTATGTTTTTCTTAACTGCTTGGATGGTTGCCAGCTCATTTTCTCCATGATCTGCCAAAGGTGAGACAGTTTGTGTGTCTAGTTAGCGTTGTTTGAGCTCTCTGATACTGCTCAAAAATAGTCCTTTTGTTTTGTTTTGTTTTCTAAAGCTTACCTGGTGTTTTCTCATTGTTTGGGAGGGAGCATTATTGTTTATAAACATAGCTGTTTATATCCCATACTTAAATGAAGTAGAATTCTTATTCACAAGTTTTTAATTTCTGCTTGATAATAAGATAGATTTGAATTTATATTCTGTGGTCATCTTTTGAAAACATTTTAAATTCTTATATTGTGACTGTGAGAGATGTGAGAGGGAAGCTTTAACATAGGCATTTTTAAAAATGACCCTGATGGGTGCCATTTCTAAATGCAGTTGGATCCTCCCCCCCATCCTTTGTATAATGGCTATTTGGGAACTAACAATTATTTGGGAGTAGATTTTAGAGCATTTAATTGAGATATGGACTTGGGGGATTCTGTAAGAATTGTCATATAGTCTTCCTTATTCATGATTGTATTTTCTGTTTCATGGTCTCTCCAGGTCTCCAAGGGCACTTTGCTGCTACTTAAGTTGACTATTCTTTCTTGCTGCTTTTATGAATCTGGATTTTCTTCCTATCTTTTTGTAGCTGGTATCTTTCCTTGTAGTTTTCTATTTTATGGATTGTGGTGAGAACTTCCTTGGGTTTTTTTTGAAACAGAGTCTCACTTTGTCACCTTCAGTAGAGTGCTGTGGCTCACAGCAACCTCCAACTCTTGGGCTCAAGTGATTCTCTTGCCTCAGCCTCCCAAGTAGGTGGGATGACAGGTGCCCACCACAATGACTGGCCAATTTTTTTTTTTTTTTTGCAGCTTTTGGCTGGGGCCGGGTTTGAATCTGCTACCTCTGGTATATGGGGCCACCGCCTACTCCTTTGAGCCACAGGCGCCACCCCAGCTGGCTATTTTTTTTTTTAGAGACAGGATTTCGCTCTGGCTCAGGCTGGTCTCAAACTCATGAGCTCAGGCAGTTCACCTGCCTCGGTCTCCCAGAGTGCTAGATTATAGGCATGAGCCACCATGCCAGGCCCTTGCTTGGCTTCTATATGCATTTGTAATAGAGTGATGGAATTTTTCTTTTTTTTTTGAGACAGTGTCTCAAGCTGTCACCCTGGATAGAGTGCTGTGGCATCATGGCTCACAGCAACCTCCGACTCTTGGGCTCAAGCGATCGTCTTGCTTGTCCCCCCCCCATTTTTAGTAAAGATGGGGTGTCTCTTTTGCTCAGGCTGGTCTTGAACTTGTGAGCTCAAACTATCCACCCGCCTCAGCCTCCCAGAGTGCTAGGATTACAGATGTCAGCCACTGCGCCTGGCGACTAATGGAATTTTTAAAATCTTTTTAAAACTGAAAGTGGTAATAACATGTGCCTTGCAGACCATTTGGTTTACTTGCAGAAAAATAAAAGGAAGTAAATAGTCATCACCCATAAATTCCACATTAAATAACATGTGACATTTTGCATTTTGGCTTATTTGTGAGAATAAGTAAATTAAAAAATACATACCGTAGCTGAGGTCATAAAATGAGTACAGTTTTATATTTGACATTTAATAATACATCACAGGTATTTTCCTGCATTATTAAAAGGTCTTAAACATTTGAAATGCTGCATATGTTACATCATTATGGAATTACTAGAAATACTTTCCTAAGAACTATTTTCCTTTGCAGCATTCATAATTCAAAAGTCAGAAAGGTTTAAATTTGAAGTTCATTTTAAAGGCTTATTCTATTTGTAATTGTATTCCGATGTATAGAGTTATTTGTGTTTCTGATTGTTTTTAAAGGTAGATTTTGGTTTTTGGATTCTTTTGACCCTTTGGCTTTTCTTCTTTAATTGCAGAATTCTATACGACATAATCTGTCATTAAACAAGTGTTTCCTTAAAGTGCCTCGATCCAAGGATGACCCCGGAAAGGTAGGATTCATCTTCTTAAAACAGATGGATTCTTCAGTATGTTATATTTCAATTAAGATCTTGTCCAGTATATAATTAGAAACCTTTGTGAAATAGTGAAATCCCCTCCCCCATCCCGTTAGTCCTATTCCACCCCTGGTGTTTAGTGGATATGCTTAATGACCAGACAGTTAGGGAGAATCTCCCCTGCCCCATGGCTTGCTCTGTTGCCCAGCTGAAGTGCAGGGGCATGATGGTAGCTCACTGTAACCTCAAACTCCTGGGCTCAAGCAATCCTCTAACTCAGCCTCCTGTGTAGCTGGGAGTATAGGCATGCCCAGCTAATTTAAAAAAACAAAAAACAGTATTTTGTAGAGACAAGGTTTGGCCATGTTACCCAGACTGGTCTCCAAACTCCTGGACTGAAATTGTCCTTCAGCCTTGGCCTCCCAAAGTGCTGGGATCAGGTGCATGAGCCACCACTCCCAGCCAAGAGCTTTCTTTTAACCAGTGGGAAACTAGCTAGTGTAGTGCTGGTCCTCTGTTGTAGTTTGCTGTTTCTAATCTAGTCTTTGGTTGCTTTCTTAAGTGTTGTGTATTAAATTAAATTTGGCATTTGAATTGTTTGTTAAGAACCACCAGTAAGGGTGGCGCCTGTGGCTCAAAGGGGTAGAGCGCCGGTCCCATATGCCGAAGGTGGTGGGTTCAACCTCAGCTCCGGCCAAAAAAAAAAAAAAAAAACACCATTAATTAGTTAATTATTACATATAAGGGGCGAATCTCTGTGTATTGGCAACCAGTGTGAGTATTTTTAACCCTTTTTCTCTGTTAATACCCCACTTTCTAAGTTTTTGTATTCTCTTCTTCACTCTATCTCCTGTCATCATTACATTTTTAGTATTTTTTCTATAAATTCTCCCTCATTTTTTTTTTTTTTTCTTTTTTTTTTTTTATTGTTGGGGATTCATTGAGGGTACAATAAGCCAGTTACACTGATTGCAATTGTTAGGTAAAGTCCCTCTTGCAATCATGTCTTGCCCCCATAAAATGTGACACACACTAAGGCCCCACCCTCCTCCCTCCATCCCTCTTTCTCCACTACAGCATGGCCTAAACTTGGTACTAGTTGTTTTGTTTCTAAAGCTCAGAGTACTTGGTTGTACCATACTTGATTGTCAAGCAAGATAAGTTTCTAGATTAGGATTTTGAGATATTATGTGTTGGCTTGCATTCTTTATTCTTCATTGTTGTATTCTTCTTTAGGCTAACTCTCCCTGGAAGAATCTTTCTAAAATGAAAGCGTAGGCATGTAAACACCTTGCTTAAAAATACTTCTCAATGTCCTGGAGGTGTTTACTTTGGCATAAAATATACATTATTATTATTATTATTGTTGGAGATTCATTGAGGGTACACAGAAGCAGGTTACATTAATTGCTTTTGTTAGATAAGGATCCTCTTATATTTGTGTCCCGCCTCCAAAAGGTGAACCCTATTTCTTGACCCCTCATGCCCTCCCTCCTTCCCTTTCTCAAAACCCACTGTGAAGAACTACTTGATGTTTCCCAAACATGCCATTCATATGGTCTTACTGCACAAATTCCCTTCCTCTACTTATCTGGCTTATTCCTTGTCTTACAATTTTGAGCTGCAGCGTTACTTCTCCGAGCCTTTTTGTTTCCCTATACTTCAACTAAGTTTGTTGCCCTTTTTGAGTTCCTGTTACTTTATAGCCACTGTCATCATTGTAGTAGCTCCTAACTGGTCTGCTGTTGGGTCTTGATCTGTCCAGTTTATAGTAACTTCGACATCATAGCCACTAGTCTTTCAAAAATGTTAATCTAATCTTAATAGTCTTTTTAAAAAAACTCTTCATTGGTTGTCTACTGCTCTTAGGTTAAAGTCTAAATTTATGAGGACAGGGATCATGTGTATAATTGTTCACTGTTTAGTCCCAGTTGTTTACACAGTGGCTAGTAGTACTGAGGAGACACTCACATTGAATGAATGAATATGTTGTATCCTCTACTAGACTGTTAGCTTCTTGCGGTTAAAGATGAAGAATTACTTATTTGTATCTTAAATGTTCTATGTAATAAACATTTCATAGAACTTTCTGTGATTTCCTTCATCAAGTTGGTTCTCAGAGTAAATAGATTAATATAATACTTTAAAAAACTTATTTGTCTATATTTAAAACTCTCTAAAATCCTGAATAGAAATTGGTGAAATTTTTCTTTCCTTTAAAACAGGCTTATAATAATAATAATAATAATAATAATACTAAAAAAAAAAAGAATTAGAATTTTTTTTTTTTTTTTTGAGACAGAGTCTCACTCTATTGCCCTTGGTAGAGTTCTATGACATCACAGCTCACAGCAACCTTTAATTCTTGGGCTTAAGTGATTCTCTTGCCTCAGCCTCCCAAGTAGCTGGGACTACAGGCACCTGCCACGATGCCCAGCTATTTTTTGTGGCAGTTGTTATTGTTGTTTTAGCTGGCACAGGCCGGGTTCGAACCTGTCACCCGGTGCATGTGGTGGTCGCCGTAACCACTGTGTTGTGGGTGCCAAGTCAGAATTAGAATTTTTTGTATACTTCATTACAATATCCTATATAATCCAAGGAGTGTATACGAGTCAGACTAAAAAATATTTTTAAAATACTTCAGAGATTTATCTTTTAGAGTTCTGTGCAGGTACTGATCGGATTTTGTAAACATTTTAATTCTGATTTGGTTTTTAAATGAATTGTAAGTTATTACAAAATTAAAAATCAACACACACACTTAGAATCAACATACATGCTTATGTACTAAATTTCAACCAATTAGAGACCCTTTAAAAAAACTTGTCAAGTTAATTTTCTTTTGTGCAGAAGTTAAAGGTTTTCTTTATCCTTAATTAAGTAGTATGTGGGGTAAGGCAGATGTGGAAAACATATGTTCCTCTTTGCAATTTTTTTTTTTAATCAGAATTCTCAATAATGTGCAACTGAAACAAAATATAGAAATAAATTGAATCTTGAGAGGCTAAAGAAAGCGTTCGGCTTTTCCCATTAGTATCCAGTTTTAAAGTTTTGTATATATCAGAACCGTTCATTGTTGTCATTGATTTTGGTCATAATAAGTAAATATTATACATTTGATTTTATAAAATACATTTATGGTAATAGTCATTTTTATTTAAAATCTCAAAAGTTAAGTACCCATTGTTTTCATTGATTTGGTCAAAAGTAGATGTTCTAAATTTGATCTTATAAAATACATTTATGTTAATAAAGACATTTTTATTTTTGATAGCAAAATCGTATTTTGTTTAAAAAATGCAAAATTCCATTGCATTAAGCTTTGAAAACCCCCAGATCTAGCCTTTTTTATAAAAGAGGAAACTAAGGCCAGTAGATTGGGAGTGGCTTGCCAGGTTCAGTATGGAATTAGAACCCAGGAGTCTTCGTCAGACTTACTTGCCAGTCATAGAAACCTAATACAACTTAACTGTAGGGGGAAACATACTTTAGGAAGAACTGGAGCTGGGTTCTTAAATTGTATCATCAGGAATGTCTCTTTCCATTCCTTAGCTCTGCTAATTTCTCTGATGGCTTCATTTTCAGCCCAATTAGTGGTAGAGATGTCCACCAGCAGTTTCTGGCTTTTATATCCTACCAGCTTAGTAACATTTAGCAGAGATTGCCTATTATCCACCCCACACACCCTCAGTCACCTGAAATTAGAGCAAAAGTTTTAGAATGAATGCTGAATAAGCAAAATACACTTGGTTTTCTAAATCCTAGACTAGTGTATTTTCTGTTATATCAATCTTCCTTGAGAGGGAGGCCAGAATGTTAGTTAAGGTTTGGTACTTATGAATTGTTTTTTCTTTTTGTATTACAGTGTTTCCTGGCATTTGAGGAGCTTTTCCAAAACCATCCTCACCACAGTGGGAGAAAACCATTGAGTCAAGGTGGGGTGGGAGTAGATTTTGGTCTTGGGTATGGGGTGGACTTTAACCCCTTAGAATTTTGCTAGCTACTGCCCTGACTCAGGTCCAAAATCTAGAAGTAATTCATACAGCATTTTCCCTGCATTTTCATGGTATAGCTTTCTGTTCATTGTATTCCCAGAGAGGTGTGAAGACCCACGAACTTGGAGTATATTGTTGATAACAGAGGATTTTATGTGCCTATTTATTCCTTACTCAATCCACCATTTTCCAGAAGACTTTCTCATAAAAGCCCTTGATATTTGGTACCTTTCCATGTACATTGATGGTATGATACTCATTTTTTTCTCTTTGTTATGATTAATTTCAAGCAACCACATTATTGCTTTCTTTAAGAAGAAACACAAAATAAAATTGTATCTTGCCTTTATAACTTTGTTGCTTTTTGGAGGACAGATTTTATTTTCTTTTCCCTTGATTATAACCCTCTGCTTTCTATATATGCATTTTGTAATTGTTTATCTCCACTTTAAAAATTTCTGTTTTTGATCTCATTAGTTCTGTTTTTGTCTGTTTTTTTTTTTTTAATCTAATTTTTTGTAGAAATTTCTTTATGGTGCAGTTCACATGTATTACTTAATTATTTTAAATGCAAATATTTTGCTCACATTGGAAAAACTAATTCATTGGCTAAATTTAGTTTAAAAAATAGAATTCTTTTTCTTTGCTTTGCAGTTTAATCTTTTCTTAAACTTGTTTCTCTTTCTTCAGTTCAGAAAAATGATAACTTTGACTTGAAAGGAACTAAGGATTGTAGGGGATATTACTAACAATTGCATAAGCAATTGCAATGGACTCTACTAAAATTGAGACATTAGCTAAGAAGTTAAAAACCACATGGAGGCCACCTGCTTGTCCTGGGGAGAAAACTGCAGTTAATTCATAGTAAGAAGGGCTATTTGGGTGGTATTAGGGAAGCTTTGTCTTGCTTAGGAGTGGGAAGTTATAAAGGTACAATGGCTGCAAAAATTGGGGTGTTCTGATTTGCAAGGAAACAAGATACTCTCTCCTAGAGAAGTAACTTGAAAGTTCTGAGATTGTGATTTTTTTTTTCTGTTTTCTGTTCTCTAGCTTAGTGTAAGGGACCATAACACAGTTGACTAATTTCTTTCTTTGCTTTTTTTTAAAATAAAAAACCCTGTATTTACTTAGAAGCATTCAGAATGTCAGCAGAACAGCTGCAACTTTTTGTTTTTGCAATTACAGAGTGGTATTCAGTTAATAGAACAATTATTTTGTATAAACTGCATCAGCAACAACTGAAGATGAAAAACTACTATCCCCATATATAACTAATTTGTTCTATGCACCAACAAGAAACTGCTTTAAATTTTCATGCCAATTTACAACCCCCATGCTGTACCAGGCAAGGTTAGTGGCTATTGAAAATACCACCCGTATAGGGCTATCTAAAGACACATTCAGTAGTGTGTTAACTGTACAAAAAAAGACACTGTTGTTTAAAAACAAATCTTACACAGCTTCACAATCAGTTTTTTTCTTCAAAAGGAGTGAATTGTGTATGGGAGGTTAAATGCTTTATAGACAAGAAAAGAAAACTGCACTAGAACCAACTTAATTCAGCTTCTTCATCTTCTTCCTCCTCATCCTCTTCATTTTCCTCTTCTTTTTCTTGCTTTTTTCAGTCTTGTTGCCTCCCTTTTTTGCTGCATCAGGCTTTCCTTTCGTTTGGTGTGTAGCAATATCCTTTTCGTATTTTTCCTTCAGCTTTGCAGTCTTCTTTTCATCAGGCTGCTTGTCATCCACAGCAATGTTATTCCACATCTCCCCCAGCTTCTTTGCAACATCACCAATGGATAGGCTGGGATGTTCTCCTTTGATTTGGGGGTGACACTCAGAACAGAACAAGAAAAAGGCCACAGGAGGCCTCTTGGTGCATTGGGATCCTTGAACTTCTTTTTGTTTTCCCTTTAGGAGGGATATCGGTTTTCATTTCTCTTTCATAATGGGCCTTGTCCGCCTTTGCCATATGTTCATATTTTCCTTTCTCTTTAGCAGACGTGTCTTCCACCTCTCTGAGCACTTCTTAGAAAACTCTGAGAAATTGACTTACGCATCTGGGTACTTCTTCTTGTGCTCCTCTTAACAAGTTTGCACAAAGAAGGCATATGATGACATTCTGCTTCTTGGCTTCTTAAGATCTCCTTTGCCTATGTTTAGTTATTTTTCCTTAGTGAGGCCCAGTGCCCGTCCGATTCTCACTTGCCCTAGCACTGTCTGTATGGAGCTCAGTGTATTGTAGTGGCTGTGAGAGTGGGAGCCAGCTGATTTCTTTATTTTCAAACAGTATCTTTTTTTTTTGGCCATGTTAATATTGTGCTGTGTTTATTTTTAAATTATCTATTTTCTAGTATCCCACTTTCGTCATTTTAATTAGTTAATTAATTTTTTGGAGACTGAGTTTTAGTCTGTCACCATGGGTAGAGTGCTGTGGTGTCACAGCTCACAGCACCATCAAACTGTTGGGCTTGAGCAGTCCCCTTGCCTCAGCCTCCCAAGTAGCTGGGACTATAGGCACCTGCCACAATGCCTGGCTAGTATTTCTATTTTTAGTAGAGACAAGGTCTCACTCTTGTTCAGTCTGGTCTCCAGCTCCTGAGCTTAAACGACCCACCTACTTCAGCCTCCCAAAGTACTAGGAGTATAGGCATGAGCCAGTGTGCCAGCCTAGTCACTTCAGTTTAAAAAGAAGTATAGAAAAAGTGGAGACGTTTGAAAGAACATAATGTGAGAGAACATAAGTGATGAATAGTGTTCTAGGAATCAAAGATATTTACCCTGAGAAGGAAGATCAGGGTGCAATTTTAATACTAGTCTTAAAGTAAAGGAATGATTTTTGTGAGGAAGAATTTGACTGCTTATCTGTATCTTTGTACACAACTAAACAGGAAGTAGAACTTAAGGATAAGCAAGAGTTTGGTTGGACAAAAATGATACCATATTTATTGAAGTTAAAACAATCACTGGTATTGGTTCCCACGAGAGACTTTAAGAGTTGGCTACTTCTGAAGCCCTTGAACAGATGAAATTGTTAGCCTTTGTGGTTTTAACTCATGGTGGATGGAAGAACCTCAGTTGAAGGTTAGGACGAGGACATGACCAAGTTTAGCTGAGAGACCAGTCAGAATGAAGTTGGGTTAGAATCAAGAATTAAGGGAATTAATTTTGGGTCATTACAAAAGTTTTCAGATACACAAAACTCAAGAAGTAAAATCAGCACAGATGGAAACAAATGTAGCCCAAATGAAACTGAAAACTTTCATAGTGACCCACATATAAGTCCTGACATGAGATCCAAGAGTGAAGAAAGGTATTAGTGTCACAAGTGATTGTCAAGATAGAGGTAGATTAACAATGTGAGACAGTCCATTAGACAAACCAAGGTTAGAAAGCCAGAATGTTCAGAGGGTTAGAAAGATTGAGGTAGATAAAATGAGGGTCTAATACAGGGAGATAACACTGCAGAAGCAAGAAATGCCAGCCTAGAGCTCTGACTCACTGTTAGGAGCCTCTCACTGTTGGTCCAGCAGTGTAGTTGCAGCTGCCTTTTATTTGCATATGCTGTGTTTCCTGTTCTCTTCTTAAGGATGGAAGAGAACGTTTTATTATTGTTGGCTGCTTCTTCCTTCTCCAGATCTAAACTAAAAAAAATAAAATTTACCTGTAGAAATTAAATTTTAAAAATTATATATGGTAAAATTCATTCTTTGGTGTTTGATTCTAGTAGTTTTGACAAATAGAACGTAACCATCACTCCGATAAAGATATAGAACGGTATAGTTAACCAGTACCGCTAACCCTAGGCCCTGGCAATTACTGATCTGTTTTTTCCAGAATATCATGTAATTAGGACTCACATAGTAGGTGGCCTTTTAAATCTGGCTTCTTTCATTTAACCTAACTTATTTGAAATCCATCCATGTTGTTGGGGGTATTGGCAGTTTTGTTCCATTTCATAGTTTATATTCCATTATATGGATTTACCACAATTTAATCACCATTTGAAGAATGTGTGGATTATTACTAGTCTTAAATTTATTTGGCCATCAGTTTCTTTTCTTTTAGGCTTAGTCTCAATAATTAATTTGAAAAATACTCATATGCCATGCTAAAATACTGATATACTAGTCATGTTAAGCTGCTTTATGAGTAAATTATATTAAATATTGATGAACTGTTTCTTGGAAATTCATTGTGATACAGTGAAACCTTATTTATCTCCTACTTAAGAATTGGGTTAAGGCACTGATAATTTAAAAGCAAAATATATCTAATTGCAAATTCCTTAATGGGACACTTATAAAAAAAAAAAAAGACAAGGTTTTTGCTCAGTCATCCTGACTAGAGTGCAGTGATACCATCATAGCTCACTGAAACCTCAAAGTCTGAGGCTTAAGTGATTCTCCTGCCCAGCCTCCTTAGTAGCTGGAACTACAGGCACATGCTATGACTCCCAGCTAATTTTTCTGTTCTTAATAGAGATGGATTCTTGCTCTTACTCAGATTGATCTTGAGTTCCTGAGCTTAAGCAGTCCTTCCTAATCTCTCATAGTGCTAGGATTACAGGTCTGAGTCCTTCCTAGTCTCCCAGAGTGCTAGGATTACAGGTCTGAGCCACTGCGCCAATCTGGAAGACACTTTTAAGTGTCTTTAACATTTATAGGAGCTATTTACTATATTTAGTATGCCAATTGTATATTATTTTTAATTCACTGATTAAGAGTAAACTTTTTAATGATCTCTCATTGAGAGAGATACTTAATTCGGCCAGTACTTAATTTGATAATCAGTGTATTTAAAAGTAATAAAAAACCTATGTATGTTCAAAAAGGATATTTCAGAGACCTGAGCTGGCATTGAAATAGTTACCGCTGCATTCATTCAGGCAACTAGTCAGGCAAGCAGTGCTCCTTTCCGTACCTACTATGTGTTTGACCATTCATAGTCCCATTTTTGTGGGCTGAGTAACTATTCAACCTATTGTCTTAGCTAGAAAATTCTAAGAATGAAATGGGGTATTATTTTTAATAATATTTGTACAACATGAATAAACTGGGACTGAAACTGGGAAATATGGTTGCTTTATCTGTGGTGCATGCAAATGGTGTGCCTTGGAATTCTGAGTAGTTATCAGGAACAGCATCTCTAGATGCTGGGGGAAAGCAATGTGAAGAAGTTTTTTGAAGTTGGACGGCCAAATACAAATTGGGAGAGCAAAAAAGATTAAGGCATGATCTGACGTCAAGAAAGTCAGGGAAAAAAGAGATGTGTCATTGTGTCTGCAGCTCCTGAAATGGGTGGGCATTGAGAGCTAAGGAAGAGCAGAGAATTGTCAATGATGATTCACTTCACCAATGTGCATATATTCTTGACAGTAGGATTAGTTCAAACATAATGTTCATATGTTAGCCTGTTGGATTTGTTTATGCTTAGGGAATAGCATGTTTAGTAGGCCATTTTCTTTTCTTTTCTTTCTTTCTTTCTTATTTTTTTTTTTTGAGGCAGAGTCTCTCTATGTTGTCCTCGGCAGAGTGCCATGGCGTTACAGCTCACAGGAACCTCCAATTCTTGGGTGTAAGTGATTCTCTTGCCTCAGCCTCCCAAGTAGCTAGGACTACAGGCACCCCCCACAGGCCTGGCTGTTTTTTTGTTGCAGTTGTCATTCTTGTTTGGCAGGCCTGGGCTGGGTTCGAACCTGCCAGCTCCAGTGTATGTGGCTGGTACACTGGCCGCTGAACTACATGTGCCGAGACTATTAGGCCATTTTCAACCTGTGTATTCTTAAGAAGTGTGTGATAAAGCAGGGTACTTTGTGTTGACATGAAGTTTCAACTAAATAGAGTACTGAAATGATTAAAATGCATTTTATTTGTAGTAATAAATATTTTATGGGCATAAAGACATTTAGTCTGTTGGTTAACACATCGTCATTTCTGATGCATTTTTTATATCTTGATTAACTTAATTTTCTTAAAGTTTATGAATTATTGGTATTATTTGTTTGTCTTCTGTTTAAGAATACTGTCTAGCTTTCAGATGGATGCCATGTTTTTCTCCCATAGAATTAACCTTTGTTTAGGGTATCTTTTTTTCTTCCTTTCTGTTAATGAAAACTGTTAATTTTAAAGGTAATCTTTTGATGACTTGGTTGTGTCTGCATTTTGTTGGAAAGTATTTGAATATTTGGTTGCAGCATGGAGGGCTGCAGTTTCAGTTGATCTTCTAAATATGAGTATCAGTCATTTGTGACCTTTGTGACCTTCAGGGCATTTCGGTTTGGGTTAGATAGAGAATATAGATTCGCAGCAGTAAGTAGTTGAAAAGCAAGAGAACATTTTTCAGGCATGTTGTAGAAGGTGTGGGTATTCTATTGTAATTGTCCATATTTCAGTTGCATCTTTCTTAGCATTAAACCATCACTATAAAATGTCATTTACTGAGAGCTTAATCAATTCCATCTGTAGTTACTTAGATGCCTTGGTGATATCAACTATGTGAGGCTGAAATGCTCATTTGAGTGTGATATCATGATTCTCACAGTCAGTGAACCTTTCATTGTACAGTATTCTCCAATTAATAGGTCTGTAACAGCTGTGTATTCAGATGATTTGCATATTTCATTCTGCTCATCAATGACATTTGCTAACTGGGGAAAATGTTCACATGATGTCATGCAGAAATGCTGCATTTCTATAGAAATTTTCTTTCAGTAATTCACACTGCTGATTCTGTTCCTCATAAAATTTATTTATTCTTGCAGAGATAAAATTTTGGCTAACACCTGTCTGTCTGATAGCCAACATACTTTTGATTGATATGGCAAGTCTACATTGAATACCTCATCATTCAACTTTAGCATGTTACAAAATTGAGGATGCCATGTTGTATTTATAGGAATATAGTTAACAATACTTATAACTTGTTGCAAAATTACACTTAAAATAGTAGCTTTAGCATAGAGACTTTGCCGAGGCAAGGTACAATGAAAAGAAATGAACGCATCTGGATCTATTAATACTTTTTTTAATCTGTGTAATAAATCCTTCTTGTTAACCTATCATGGAATGTGCACCATCTATACATACACTCACTAGATTTACCAAATTCAGTCCAACTTCATGACATTTACCTTGAAATTTGTTAAAGATACCTATTCTCTGAGTTCAGTTCACAAGAGTGCTCAAAGCAAGTAACTCTTTGTAGCAAAGGAAATCTTCTGTTTATGACTTGAATGAGGTATAAAATCTGCTGGGTCAGTAGTATCAGTTGATTCATCTAAAGCTATTGAATACTATAATTTTCCTTTTGACGTATTGCATGAAGTTGTTCTTTGAAGTTGAAGGTTAATTTGTGCTTCTAAACAATTAAGGTTCTCCTTGAAAGGTAGTTGTTTGTACTTTGAAACATCATAACATTTATGATGCATTCTTTCACAATTTCTACATCACTGAATGGCTTTTCTTTGTTCCCAAGCATATAAACTATTTAAGTTCCTTCAATGGCATTATTTCCAGGTCTTATTGCTGCTTGAGAGAATTGTTTTTGCTTTTACTTTTCATCTTTCAATTTCTGCAATACAACCTTTTGTACCACTCCCTCTAATTTAAAATATTTGTCGTCCTTATAAGTGTTAGAATGTTGATGAACATTGGATTTCTTTAATGTTGATATTACAGTTCACAAAGCAAGCAAATCGTCTTATCTTTAGCAGAAACAAGATGGCATTGCAATTCCCAATCCTTATTTTAAAAATCTATTTTCTTCTTTTAGCTTTCTCTTGGTCTTCTTTGACATGATGGGCTGTTAAGCAAATAAAATTAAAAAATACTGTTGAGCTGTGCACCTATTCACAAATTCCATTTCAAACAGAAACACAGTGCACATTGTGAGAAGCTGATTAACAAAGACTGGCATACTTACTTCCCATAAACACAGGCAGCCAGCTTTACACAGTAGTGGTGCCAGTTGGGAAGGAGAGGGGACACATTTAGAACTAAATCATGAGCATACCAGCCATCAGTTTAGCTCTATGGCTTACTAATATTCTAATTATGCCAGTCAATCTGGGAGGATTATTTCATTGAAACTTATTTTATTCTTTGGTATTTCAGATACATTCATTTAAAAAATAAAATAAAAATATAAAAGATGAACAAAAATGTATGAGTGAAAATAAAAACATTTGTTCTGTAAAATTTGGATACAGTCAAGAGACTATACTTAAGAACCTGGAAGGTCACATATAGCCTTAAGGCTGCAGATTTCCCACTTCTGACGTAAGCAATTGCAGTTTTCTCTTACAAAAGGACATTATTGATATGAACTAATAATGTCTGTATTTGTGTATTGCTGTTTCTCATGCATTATCTTGATCCTCAAAACAAGCTTGTGGTCAAACTCTAGTTTTATTTTAGATAGTGATCTTTGAGTCCACAGTAGATTTTCCCATATGTTCACATAAATTCGATATCATGGAACTTCACATCAGTGAAATTATTCAATGTATACTGATTAATATCTGCTTCTTTCCTTTTTTAAAAATTTCAGATGAATGTGAGGGTACAAACAATTAGGTGACAGTGTTTGCATTTGTTAGGTAGAGTCCCTATTGTAGTTGTGTCCTGCACCTAAGAGGTCTGCCATATACCCTTATGTTGTGCCCATTAAGTGGGAATACCTCAATCCTCTCTCCTCCCTCCTTCCTCCTTTCCTCTCTCTCCCTCTCTCCCCCACTTGAATTGAATTGAGTTGTTCTCTTATGTGGGAATGTATTAGATCATCTACTGGCTTCATATTAGTATTGAATAATTGGATACTTGCTTTTCTGTTCTAGTGATACTTTACTAAGAAGAATGTGTTTCACCTCCATCCAGGTTAATACAAAAGATAAAGTCAAGTCTCCATCTTTTTATATGGCTGAATAGTAGTCTAGTAGTCCATGGTATACTTATACCACAGTTTATTAATCCATTTTAGGGTTGATAGGCATTTAGCTTGTTTCCACATCTTGGCAATTATAAATTGAGCTGCGATAAACAATCTAGTACAAATGTCCTTATAATAAAATGTATTTCTTCTTCTGAGTAGATATCTAATAATAGGATTGCAGGATCAAATGGAAGGTCTATTTTATATCTGCTTCTTTTATTCAGCATAATGTTTATGTTACATGTATCACCAACTGCTTTCTTCTTATCATTAAGTAGTATTCTGTTTGAGTATATCACAATTTGTTCATACATTTATACTGTTACCCATCAACATTTGGAGTATTTTCCATTTTGGGCTATTATTTAAAAGACTAGGGAATTCTTGTCCAAGTTTTCTATGGACATATGCTTTCATTTTTCTTGAATAATAGAAAAATGCAGGGTCAGAGGATAGGTGGGAGATTAACTTTATAAGAAGCTGCCAAACATTTCCCCAAAGTGGTTGTGCTATTTTGCATTTCCCTAGCAATCTATAAGAGTCTAGTTGCTCCATCTCCTGGCCAACAGTTCTTTATTAACTATCTTTTTAACGTTAGCCATTCTGCTGAGTGCGAAGTGGTTATCTCATCATGGTTTCAGTTTGAATTTTCCCCATGACCATTGATGTTGAACATCTTTTTTTTTTTTTTTTTTTTTTTTAATAGAGTAGCACTTTTTCACTTTCTGTAGAGAGCTGTGACATCATAGCTCATAGCAGCCTCCAACTCTTGGGCTCAAGTGATTCTCTTGCCTCATCTTCCTGAGTAGCTAGGACTATAGGCGCCTGCCACAGTGCCGGGCTATTTTAGAGGCGAGGTCTTGCTCTTGCTCAAGCTGGTGTTGAACCTGTGATTTCGAGCAATTCACCCTCCTCAGCCTCCCAGAGTGCTAGGATTACAGGCGTGAGCCACCATGTCCAGAGATGTTGAGCATCTTTTTGTGTGCTTACTGGTCATTCATATGTCTTCTCTTCCAGTGGTTCTTTGAAAGTCTTTTACCTTTTTTTTTTTTTTAAATCAATAGTCATTATTTTTGATTTGTAAGAGTTTTTTTTTTTTTAAATATGTACTGGATGCATTTATTTGTTTTAAGATTTATGTTGCCTAAATATTTTTTCACACTGTGGTTTGCTTTTGTGTTTCCATAGTAGTATCTGAAAAAGTTTACGTTTTGAATTTTGATGAAGCCTAGTATATAAATTTTTAATTTTATGGTTAGTGATCATTGTCTTCTGTCCAAGAAATCTACCAAGATCATAAAGATTTTTCCTGTTTTCTTCTGCAACTTTTACAGTTTTAGATTTTGCATTTAGGTCTATGCTTCATTTCAAATTAATATTTATTTAGTCTGTAAATATCTTTGTATTTAAAATGTGTCTCTTGTAAACAGCATGTAGCCATTAGTGCTTGCTTTTTAAATTACCTAATGAGGCTGGGCGCCCATCGCTCAGTGGTTAGGGCACCAGCCACATGCTCTGGGGCTGGTAGGTTTGATCTCTGCCCTGGCCTGCTAAACAAAAGATAGCTGGGTGTTATGGCGGGCACCTGTAGTCTCACCCACTAGGGAGGCTGAGGCAAGAGAATTACTTGAGCCCAAGAGTTTGAGGTTGCTGTGAACTGTGACGCCACGGCACTCTACCAAGGGTACCAAAGTGAGACTCTATCTCAATTAAAAATAAATAAATAAATTGCCTATTGATCCCTGCGTTCTAATTAGGATACTTAGTCTTTATATTTGGTATTATTATTATTACTTTTTATTTTATTTTATTTATTTTTTTCTTTTTCTTCCATTCTTTTTTTTTATTATTATTAAATCATAGCTGTGTACATTAATGCAATCATGGGGCACCATACACTGGTTTTATAAACATTTTGACACATTTTCATCACACTGGTTAACATAGCCTTCCTGCCATTTTCTTAGTTATTGCGTTAAGACATTTATAGTCTACATTTACTGAGTTTCACATGTACCCTTGTAAGATGCACCATGGGTGTAATCCCACCAAACACCCTCCCTCTGCCCATCCTCCCCCCTCCCTCCCCTCCCTCTCCCACTTCCCCATATTCTTAGGCTATAACTGGGTTTTCGCTTTCATACGAAAGCCATACATTAGTTTCATAGTAGGGCTGAGTACATTGGATACTTTTTCTTCCATTCTTTTTTTTTTTTTTATTGTTAAATCATAGCTGTGTACATTAGTGCAATCACCTGTACCCATTCTAAGATGCACCATAGATGTGGCCCAACCCATTTCCCTCCCCCCACCAAAACCTCCCCCCTCCCTTCCCCTTCCTTGGCCATTTCCCCATGGTCTTGTGCTATAGTTGGGTTATAGTCTTCATGTGAAAGCAATAATTTAGCTTCATAGTAGGGCTGAACACATTGGATACTTTGTTAAGTAGAGATACTTTGTTAAGAAGAATATGTTCCAGCTCCATCCATGTAAACATGAAAGAGGTAAAGTCTCCCATCTTTCTTTAAGGCTGCATAGTAGTCCATGGTATACATGTACCACAATTTGCTAGTCCATTCGTGGGTCGATGGGCACTTGGGCTTCTTCCATGACTTAGCAATTATGAATTGGGCTGCAATAAACATTCTGGTACAGATGTCTTTGTTATATTGTGGCTTTTGGTCTTCTGGGTATAAACCTAGTAACGGAATTATAGGATCGAATGGCAGGTCTATTTTTAGGTCTCTAAGTATTCTCCAAACATCCTTCCAGAAGGAACGTATTAGTGTGCATTCCCACCAGCAGTGTAGAAGTGTGCCCTTTGCTCCACATCCACGCCAACATTTCTTGTTTTGTGATTTTGTTATGTGGGCTACTCTTCCTGGGGTTAGGTGATATCTCAGAGTAGTTTTAATTTGCATTTCTCTGATGATTAAGGATGATGAGCTTTTTTTCATGTGTTTGTAGATTGTGCATCTGTCTTCTTTAGAGAAGTTTCTCTTCAAGTCCCTTGTCCACCCTGATATGGGGTCATGTGTTCTTTTCTTGTTAATACATTTGAGTTCTCTGGGGATTCTGGTTATTAGACCTTTATCGGAGGTATAAGCTGCAAATATTTTGTCCCATTCTGAGGGCTGTCTGCTTGCTTTACTCACTGTGTTCTTGGCTGTGCAGAAGCTTTTTAGTTAGATCAGGTCCCAGTAGTGTATTTTTGATACTGCTTCAATTGCCTGGGTAGTCTTCCTCATAAAATATTCACCCAGGCCGATTCCTTGAAGAGTTTTCCCTGCACTTTCTTCAAGTATTTTTATAGTTTCATGTCTTAAGTTTAAATCTTTTATCCATTGAGAGTCTATCTTAGTTAATGGTGAAAGGTGTGGGTCCAGTTTCAATCTTCTACAGCTTGCCAGCCAGTTTACCCAGCACCATTTGTTAAATAGGGAATCTTTTCCCCACTGGCTTGTCAAAGATCAAATAACGGTAAGTAGCTGGATACATCTCTTGGTTCTCTATTCTGTTCCAGACATCTACTTCTCTGCTTTTGTGCCAGTACCATGCTGTTTGATCACTATGGATTTATAGTACAGTCTCAGGTCTGGTAGCGTGATTCCTCCTGCTTTGTTTTAATTGCTCAGTAATGTTTTGGCTATTTGAGTTTTTTTCTGATTCCATATAAAACGAAGTATTATTTTTTCAAGATCTTTAAATTATGACAATGGAGCTTTACTAGGAATTGCATTAAAATTATATATTGCTTTGGGCAGTATGGACATTTTAACAATGTTGATTCTTTCCAGCCATGAGCATGGTATGTTTTTCCATCTGTTAACATCTTCAGCTCTTTCTTTTCTTAGCGTTTCATAGTTCTCTTTGTAGAGATCTTTCACGTCCTTTGTTAGGTATACTCCCAAATATTTCATCTTCTTTGGCACTACTGTGAAAGGTATAGAGTCCTTGACTGTTTTTTCAGCTTGGTTATTGTTGGTATATATAAAGGCTACAGATTTATGGGTGTTGATTTTGTAGCCTGAGACATTGCTATATTCCTTGATCACTTCTAAAAGTTTTGTAGTAGAATCTCTAGTGTTTTCCAGATATATGATCATATCATCTGCAAAGAGTGAAAGTTTGATCTCTTCTGATTCTATGTGGATACCCTTGATCGCCTTTTCTTCCCTAATTGCAATGGGTAAAACTTCCATTACAATGTTAAAGAGCAATGGAGACAATGGGCAACCTTGCCTGGTTCCTGATCTAAGTGGAAATGATTTCAATTTAACGCCATTCAGTACGATATTGGCTGTGGGTTTGCTGTAGATGGCCTCTATTAGTTTAAGAAATGTCCCTTCTATACCAATTTTCTTAAGTGTTCTGATCATGAAGGGATGCTGGATATTATCAAAAGCTTTTTCTACATCAATTGAAAGAATCATATGGTCCTTATTTTTTAGTTTGTTTATGTGCTGAATCACATTTCTAGATTTACGTATATTGAATCAGCCTTGAGACCCTGGGATAAATCCCACTTGGTCATGGGGTATAATTTTTTTGATGTGTTGTTTGATTCTGTTTGTTAGGATCTTATTGA
This sequence comes from Nycticebus coucang, assembly GCF_027406575.1. Taxonomy (NCBI): domain Eukaryota; kingdom Metazoa; phylum Chordata; class Mammalia; order Primates; family Lorisidae; genus Nycticebus; species Nycticebus coucang. The sequence continues at coordinate 36,050,886 of NC_069801.1, read as the reverse complement.
GTATTTTAGCATCAATATTCATTAGTGATATTGGTCTATAATTTTCTGTTCTTGTTGGGTCTTTCCCTGGTTTGGGGATCCAGGTGATGTTTCCTTCATAGAATGTGCTTGGTAATATTCCATCTTTTTCTATATTTTGGAAGAGGTTTAGTAGTATAGGTACTAGTTCTTCTTTAAATGTTTGGTAGAATTCTGACGTAAAGCCATCTGGTCCTGGGCTTTTCTTTTTAGGGAGATTTTGTATAGTTGATGCTATTTCAGAACTTGATATAGGCCTGTTCAACATATCCACTTCGTTCTGGCTAAGTCTTGGTAGGTGGCATACTTCCAGGTATTGGTCGATTTCTTTCAGATTTTCATATTTGTGAGAGTAGAGTTCCTTGTAGTATTCGTTAAGGAGTTTTTGAATTTCTGAGGGGTCTGTTGTTATTTCATCATTACCATTTCTGATTGATGAAATTAGAGATTTTACTCTTTTTTTCCTGGTTAGGTTGGCCAAAGGTTTATCTATTTTATTGACCTTTTCAAAAAACCAGCTTTTGGATTTATTGATCTGTTGTATAATTCTTTTGTTTTCAATTTCATTTAATTCTGCTCTGATTTTCTTTATTTCTTCTGCTGCGTTTGGGGTTGAAGTGTTCTTTCTCCAGTTGCTTGAGATGTTCCGTTAAGTTATTGACTTCCCCTCTTTCCGTTTTCTTGAGGAAGGCTTGCAGTGCTATAAATTTCCCTCTTAGGACTGCCTTTGCAGTATCCCAGAGGTTCTGGTAATTCGTGTCTTGATTGTTTTGTTCCAAAAATAAGGTGATTTCCTTCTTAATCTCATCTATAACCCATGTATCCTTCAGCGTAAGGTTGTTTAGCTTCCATGTTTTTGTATGGGTATGCAGGTTCCTGTTGTTATTGAGTTCAACTTTTATTCCATGAAGGTCTGGGAAGATGCAAGGAATAATTTCTATTTTTTTAAATTTGCTGAGGTTAGATTTGTGGCCTATGATGTGGTCGATTTTTGAGTATGTTCCGTGGGCTGATGAGAAGAATGTGTATTCAGTTTTTTTGGGATGAAATGTTCTGTAGATGTCTGTTAAGTCCAGAGGTTGAATGGTTTAGTATAAATCTAAAATTTCTTTGCTTAGCTTCTTTTTGGAGGATCTATCCAGGACTGCTAAAGGGGTGTTAAAATCTCCAACTACTATGGAAGTGGAGGAAATCTAGTTGCTCATGTCTGTTAGAGTTTCTCTTATAAATTGAGGTGCGTTGTGTTTGGGTGCATAAATATTAATAATTGAGATCTCATCATATTGAATATTGCCTTTAACAAATATGAAGTGTCCATCCTTATCCTTAATTATTTTAGTTGGTTTAAAGCCTATCGCGTCTGCGAACAGGATTGCAACGCCTGCTTTTTTCTGCGTTCCATTTGCCTGGAATATAGATGACCATCCCTTCACCTTGAGTCTATATCTGTCTTTTAATGTAAGATGCGATTCTTGGATGCAGCAGATATCTGGCTTGAGTTTTTGTATCCAGTCTGCCAACCTATGCCTCTTTAGAGGACATTTTAAACCATTCACATTAATTGAGAGTATTGGTAAGTCTTTCGAGAGACCAGTGGCCATTTTTAATCCTTTTGCGACTGTGGAAGTTGGAATTTGATCAAAAATTTTTTGGGTGGGTTTACTTTTGTGGTAGAGAATTACTCTGGTCTTTATGGAGGATATATCTAAGAATGTCCTGGAGAGCTGGTTTAGTTGTGGCAAATTTCTTCAACATGTGAATGTCGTTGAAGTATTTAATTTCTCCGTCATAAATGAAGCTCAGTTTAGCTGGGTACAGGATCCTGGTCTGAAAGTTATTTTGTTTTAGGAGATTAAAAGTCGATGACCATCCTCTTCTAGGTTGAAAGGTTTCAGCAGAGAGATCTGCAGTTATTCTGATATTCTTTCCCTTGTAGGTAATGGTTTTCTTTCGTCTGGCAGCTTTCAGAATTTTCTCCTTCATATTAACTTTAGTGAAATTGATTATGATGTGTCTGGGGGATGTCTTATTTGGGTTGGGATGTGCTGGAGTTCTGAAACTGTCTGCTATCTGAATTTCGGAATCTCTTGGCATGTCTGGAAAGTTCTCCTTCATAATCTCATGTAGAAGAGGCTCTGTGCCTTGTGAAGTCACTTTGTCGCTTTCGGGGATCCCTATAAGACGAATATTGGCTTTCTTCAAATTATCCAAGAGCTCTCTGAGAGAGTGGTCTGTTTTTGCTCTCCATTTCTCTTCTTCGAGGGTTTGGGAGTGTTCGAAAGCTTTGTCTTCAATGTCAGAAATCCTTTTTTCTGCTTTCTCCATTCTGTTACTGAGGGATTCTACTGTGTTTCTCAGATCTTTGAGGGCTGCAACTTCTTGTCTCAGTGTGTCGAATTCTTTGGTCATTTGGTCTTTGAATCCGTTGAATTCTTGAGATAACTTTGGAATTCTAATTCGATCTTATTTGCTATCCAGATCCTGAATTCAATTTCTGACATCTCAGCTATTTGTTTGTGCATGGGGTCTTGTGCTGTGTCTGCTTCATTGATCCTTGGGAGAGTTTATCTACTCTGATTATTCATATTGCCAGAGTTTTTCTGTTGATTTCACCTCATTATTGTTTTTCACCATTGCCTGTGGCTGTCCTCAGAGTTGGGGTGGTGTCTCTCCAAGATTAGACCCCAGCGGGATCACTCTATTGTTGCTGGATCTTTGTATGGAGTGACCCTGTGTAGTTCCTCTGGGGCTGCTCTAGCTAGGGAGTTCTGGTTGGGGAAGCAGCTCCGGTTTGTGACACACCCAGATCCAGCAATAGGGCTGGGGGTGGTGCCCACGGTTCTCAGAGTGCCAGGCGCCCAGTGACTTTGGCACAGAGAGCCCAAGGCTCCAGTAGTCTCTGGACAGGAGAAGAGCTCTGCGCAGAGGCAGGGAGGGCTCCAAAGGGCGTGCAGCTACCAGAGTCCCTGTCCAGATGAATGGGCTATTTTGGAAGCTGGGAGGACGCAGGTTTGCGTGGCTCCCACAGTTCCTGGTCAGGGAATGTGGAGGCCCAGTGAGTGCGGGTCACCAGTCGGGGGTCGCTGCACAGCTCTTATGGAGGTCTGGGCGGTAGCAAGCCCAGGAGTTTGAGGTTGATATAAGCTGTGACGTCACGGCACTCTACCCAGGGCAACAGCCCAAGGCTCCAGTGTGCCAAAACCGTCTCACTCTGACCCTGAGGATTAAGGCTGTAAGGCAGCTCAGTCCCCGCCTTTAGGCTGCTCAGTCAGTAGGTTACTCTCACCGGCCCAATCCTTGCTCTGAGACCCTGAGGGTGGAGCTTGCTGGGGCAGTTCTTTCACAGTGGCTTCCTGCGCCCAGCTCAGTGGCTCAGTCTGGGGCCCCAGACAATGCCTAAAGTTCTCCACACTCCTGCTCAAGCTCTCCCCAAGGCAGTTCAACTGAGTGCCAAGTCCAAGAACACCGAAACAGTTCACAGGTAAGGCCTTTCCTGTTTGCAGTCTCACTGCTGCTTGTACTTTCGGTTGCCGGCGTGATTAGGTTGATCGAACACACGCAACCACTTGTCAGTTTTCCACTGTTTTTGTCCTCTTCTTGGAGTCCAGATGTCCCTTGCTGGTTCCCTGTATCCTCAAAGGGATGATTATAGGCAGATCCCACTGGCGAGAGATGCCTGGAGTCTTGTCTTCCCATACTTGTTGTTGCCAGTTGCAGGGAAGCTGTTACTCGGCCGCCATCTTTAATCTCACCCTATTATTACTTTTTGAGACAGAATCTCACTATGTCTCCCTAGGTAGAGTGCTATGGCGTCATAGCACACAGCAACCTCAAACTCTTGGGCTCAAGCAGTTCTCTTTCCTCAGCCTCCCAAGTAGCTGGGACTATAGGCATCTGCCACAATGCCCAGCTATCTTCGTTGCAGTTGTTATTGTTGTCTAGCTGGCCCGGGCTGGGTTTGAATCTGCCAGCCTCTGTGTATATGGCTGGCTCCGTAACTACTGTGCTATGGGTGCCAAGCCATATATTTGGTATGATTATTGATACGGTTTCTTATTTTGTGTGTGTTCCTTCATTTCTGCAACCCTTGGGGTTAATGATACTATTTATAGATTTTGTTTTATTTCTTCTATTGAATTCTTAGCTATGCTGTTTTAATTAAATTTTTAGTAGTCAACTCTGGATGTTAATAATATTTACCGTTAACTTAATCAAAGTGTGTTTGGAGATCATATTATGCCACCTTTCACTTTACACCTTATGTCATACCATCTGCTCTCTACTTCTTGCCATTTATTTCACAAATGTAAGTACATCAGAGTAATTCCATTTATCTACCTATCCCTTTCTTTGTGCTGTTGTCATATCTTGTGCTTCTACTTCCATCATAAATCCCATCTTAGGATTTGGGTTATTTGCTTTAAACAGTTGTCTTTTAAGGAAATTGTGTTGAAGAAAATATTTTCTTAGTTAAATCCAAGTTTTTTTCTGGTCTTTTTTACTTTCAGCCTAACAAAATTTAATGGCATTTCTTATAGTGCAGATCTGATTCCAAGACATTTTCTTTTTATTACCCCAAAAGTCTCCTGCCTGTTAATAGTCGTGCCTCATCTCCCTGACCTTAATATTCTGGCAGCCACTACATTACTTTCTGTCTCTATGAATTTGCCTATTCTGGAGATGTCATATACAATAATTACACAATATGTGGGCTTTTGCATTGAGCTTATTTCACTTAGCATAAGGTTTTCATTATATAGTGTGTAATAATACTTCATTCCTTTGTATGACTGGATGATGTGCTATTGTATAGTATACCTCAATTGTTTATCTGTTCATCTTGCTGGTGGGTATTTAAGTTGTTTCCACTTTGGGCTATCATGAAAAATGCTAGTGTGATCAGTTGTATACATTATTCAGAGTGGTTTTTCATTTCTCTTGAGGGTGTTTTCATATCTCTAGGAATAGAATTGCTACGTCATATGTTTAATCTTTGGGAAACTGCCGGACTATTTTTCAAAACAGCTGTATTTTTTTTTTTTACATTCCACAATTATGAAGGTTGCAGTTCTCCATATCCTTGTTAATAGTTTTTATTACTGTGTGTTTTTTAATGTAGTTATCCTTGTGGTTATGAAGTGATATCTCATTTTATTATGTTTTTTACCCATTTATTAAGTCATATACATACAGATCATGAATACATTTATGCATTTGTGGAATATATTTATGCATTTGTGGAGTACAGTGCGTTGATTTTTTATACAATTTGGAGTGCTTACACTAAACTAATTAATAAAGCTTTCACCTCAGTTACTTGATTATTGTATTAAGACATTTATTCTCTGTACTTGATAGATTTGACTTGTACCCTTGCAATGTGCTCCATAGATGTGGTCCCACTCTTTACCCTCCCTCCATCAAACATCCCTCTTCCCCCTTCATTTTTTTCTCCTTCATCCTGGGCTACAGATGTGATCGATCTTTCATAAGAAAGTGTGAGTAAATATAAATTGGTTTCATAAAAGTACTGAGTACATTGGATACTTTTTCTTCCATTCTTGAGATACTTTATTAAGAAGAATATGTTCCAGCTCCATCCATGTAAACATAAAAGAGGTAAAGTCTCTCCATCTTTTTTAAGGCTGCATAGTATTCCATGGTATACATATACCACAATTTATTAATCCATTCATGGGTCAATGGGCTTCCTCCATGACTTGGCAATTATGAATTGAGCTGCAGTGGGTAATCTGGTGCAAATATCTTTGTTGCAAAGTAATTTTTGGTCTTTTGGGTATACTCCTAGTAGAGGAATTGCAGGATCAAATGGCAGGTCTATTTTTAGATCCCTGAGTGGTCCCCAAACTTCTTTCCAAAAGGAACGTATTAGCTTGTATTCCCATCAGCAGTGCAGGAGTGTTCCCTTTTCTCTACATCCACACCAACATCTGTAGTTTGGAGATTTTGTTATGTGGGCTATTCTTTCTGGAGTTAGATGGTATCTCAAAGTAGTTTCGATTTGTATTTCTCTGATGATTAAAGATGATGAGCATTTTTTCATGTGTCTGTAGAACATGCGCCTGTCTTCTTCAGAGAAGGTTCTGTTCAAGTCTCTTGCCCACAATGAAATGGGATCACTTCTTCTTTTCTTATTAATAAGTTTGAGTTCTCGTGGATTCTGGTTATCAGACCTTTGTCAGAAACATAACCTGCAAATATCCTCTCCCATTCTGAGGGCTGTCTACTTGCTTTACTTACTGTGTTATTGGCAGTGCAGAAGCTTTTTAGTTTGATCAGATCCCAGTAATGTATATTTGGTATTGCTTCAATTGCCCTGCGGGGTCCTCCTCATAAAGTATTCTCCCAGGCCAATTTCTTTAAGTGTTTCCCCTGCACCCTCTCCAAGAATCTTTATAGTTTCATGTCTTAAGTTTAAGTCTTTTATCCAGTGAGAGTCAATTTTTGTTAATGGTGAAAATGTGAGTCCAGTTTTAGTCTTCTACAAATTGCCAGCCAGTTCACCCAGAACCATTTGTTAAATAGGGAATCTTTCCCCCAATTTATATTTTTGATAGTCTTATTAAAGATCAAATGACAATAAGTGTCTGGGTTCATCTGTTGGTTCTCCAGTTCTGTTCCATACATCTACCTCTCTTTTGTTTTTTGCCAGTACCATGCTGTTTTGATCACTATAGATTTAATAGTCTGAATTCTGGTAGCATGATTCCACCTGATTTGTTTTTATTTTTGAGTAATGTCTTGGCTATTTGAGTTTTTTTCTGGTTCCATATAAAATGAAGTACTAGTTTTTCTAGATCTTTAAAGTATGATAGAGGTGCTTTAATAGGGATTGCATTAAATCTGTAGATTGCTTTGGGTAGTATGGACATTTTAACAATGTTGATTCTTCCCAGCCATGAGCATGGTATGTTTTTCCATTTGTTAACATCTTCAGCTATTTCTTTTCTCAGAGTTTCATAGTTCTCTTTATAAATATCTTTCATGTCCTTTGTTAAGGTATACTCCCAGATATTTCATTTTCTTTGACACTATTATAAAAGGAATAGAGTCCTTGACTGTCGTTTTAGCTTGACTTTTGTTGGCATATATGAATGCTACTGATTTGTGAGTATTGATTTTGTATCCTGAGATGCTGCTGTATTCCTTGATCACTTCTGAGAGTTTTGTAGTCAAGTTTCTGGGGTTTTCCAGGTATACAATCATATCATCTGTGAAGAGTGAAACGTTTGATCTCCTCTGATCCTTTATGGATCCCCTTGATTGCCTTCTCTTGCCTGATTGCAATGGCTAAGACTTCCCTTACAATGTTAAAAAGCAGTGGAGACAGTGGGCATCCTTGCCTGGTTCCTGATCTGAGTGGAAATATTTTCAGTTTTACTCCATTCAATATTGGCTGTGGGTTTGCTGTAGATGGCCTGTATCAGTTTAAGAAATGTCTCTTCTATACCAATTTTCTTAAGTGTTCTGATCATGAAAGGATGCTGGATATTATCAAAAGCTTTTTCTGCCTCAATTGAGAGAATCATATGGTTTTTGTTTTTTAATTTGTTTATGTGATGTATTGTATTTATAGATTTACATATATTGAACCAGCCTTGAGAGTCTGGGATAAAACCCAGTTGGTTGTGGTGTATAATTTATTTGATGTGTTGCTGGATGGTGTTAGCTAGGATCTTATTGAATATTTTCGCATCAATATTCATTAGAGATATTGGTGTATAATTTTCTTTTTTTGATGGGTCTTTTCCTGGTTTGGGGATCAGGGTGATATTTGCTTTATAGAATGTGTTGGGAAGTATTCCTTCTTTTTCTATGTTTTGGAAAAGGTTGAGTAATATAGGTACTAGTTCCTCTTTAAAGGTTTGGTAGAATTCTGATGTGAAGTCATCTAGTCCTGGACTTTTCTTTTTGGGGATAATTCTTATAGTTGATGTCATTTCAACATTTCCACTTTTTCTGGCTAGGTCTAGGAAGGTGGTATGCTTCCATGTTGGTCTGTTTCCCTCAAGATTTTCACATTTCTGAGAATAGAGTTTTTTTGTAATATTCATTAAGGATTTTTTTAATTTCCAGGGAATTATTATGGTTTTCATTTGCACTGCCGTAATGGCAATTGATGTTGACTGTATTTTAATGTGCTTATCGTCCATTTGTGTATTTCCTTTGGAGAAATGTCTATTCAGATGTTTTTGCCTGTTTTAAACAGGGATGTCGTACTGTTGTAAAAGTTTATTGTATATTTTAGATGTAAGTCCCTTACCGCTATTATATAATTTGCATATTTTTTCCTTTCATTGTGTGGTTGGTATGTTTTTTGCTTTAAAAATTTTTTTTTATTGATACATAATATTTGCTTGTACAGGGTAGGGTACATGTGGTATTTGGTTACATGTATAGAATGTGTAATGATCTAGTCGGGGGATATAGTGTATTCATCATGTCTACTGTTTATAATTTCAGTGTTCCAGGAACATTTCAAGTCCCTGTTCTAGCTTTTTTGAAATAAACAATATGTTGTTGTCAATGTAAGTCACCCTACCCTGGTATTGAACTTTGGAACTTATTTCTTCCATGTAACTATATCTGTAACCCATTAGCTAACCTTTTTTCAACACCCTCACCCCCCTTTAAGCCTCTGGTAACATTCTACTCTCTACTTTAAAAGAGATCAACTTTTTTTTTTTTTAATTGAGACAGAGCCTCAAGCTGTCGCCCTGGCTAGTGTGCTGTAGTATCACAGCTCACAGCAACCTCCCACTCCTGGGCACAAGTGATTCCCCTGCCTCTGACTCCCAAGTAGCTGGGAGTACAGGCGCCTGCCACAATGCCCAGCAATTTTTTGGTTGCAGCCGTCTTTGTTGTTTGGTGGGCCTGGGCTGGATTCGAATCTGCCAGCTCATGTATGTGGCTGGCGCCTTAGCCGTTTGAGCCACAGGCGCCCAGCCAGAGATCAACTTTTTAAACTTATGCCTATAAGTTGAGAACATGTACTTATCTTTCTGTGCCTGGGTTATTTTGTTTAACATAATGACCTCCAATTCTGTCCATATTGCTGCAAGGGACAGGTTTTCTTTTTCTTTTTTTTTGAGACAGTCTCACTGTGTCACCCTTGCTAGAATGCCATGGCGTCACAGCTCACAGTAACCTCAAACTCTTGGGCTTAAGCAATTCTCTTGCCTCAGCCTCCCAGTAGCTGGGACTAGAGGCGCCTGCCACAGTGCCCAGCTATTTTTTTGTTGCAGTTGTCGTCGTTGTTTAGCAGGCCCGGGTGGGGGTTGAACCTGCCAGCCTGGGTGTATGTGGCCAGCGCCATACCCATTGAGCTACGGGTGCCGCCAAGGGACAGGATTTTATTCTTACTTATGGCTGAATAATATTTCATTATGTGTATATACCACATTTTCTTCTTTCTTTCCTTTCTTGTTTGTCTTTCTTATTCTGTTGCCCTGGATAGAGTACCATGGCATCATAGTTCACAGCAATCTCAAACTCTTGGGCTCAAGAGATCGTGCTGTGTCAGCCTCCTGAGTAGTTGGGACTATGGCACCTACCACAATACCCTACTAGTTTTTCTATTGTTAGACGAGATGGGGTCCAGCTCTTGCTCAGGCTGGTCTCAAACTTCTGAGCTCAAGGGATCCACCCTTCTTGACCTCCCAAAGTGCTAGAATTATAGCTGTGAGCTACCTCACCCAGCTTTATACGACATTTTCTTGATCCATTCATTTGGTGAGGGGCATAGGTTGATTTCGTATCTTTGCTATTGTTAATAGTGCTGCAGTAAACATGGGGTGCAGATATCCTTTTAACACAGTGATTTCATTTCCTTTGGATAAATACCTGCTAGTAGGATTGCTGAATTGTGTGGTAGTTATATTTTTAGTTTTTTGAGAAATCAATATGCTGTTTTCCATAATGGCTGTACTAATTTGCATTTCCACCAATGGTATATGAGAGTTCCCTTTTCTTCCTGCCAGCATCGGTTATTTTTTTGTCTTTGTAATAAAGGCCATTCTAACTAGGGTAGGATGACAGCTTAGTGTGGTTTTGATTTGCATTCCCCTGATGACTATTGATGCTGACATTTTTTTTTTCATATATTTTGGATATTAGTTCCTTGTTGGATGAGTAGTTTGCAGATATTTTCTCCCAGTCATTAAGGTGTCTCCACACACTGTTGATGCCTTTGCTTCAAAGAAAGTTTTTAGTTCAATACAGTCCCATTTGTCTATTTTTTGGTTTCATTGCTTGTGTTTTGAGGTCTTAGTCATAAAATTTTTGCCTAGACTGATGCCCCGGAGTGTTTCTCCTGTTTCTTCTGTTAGTTTTGGTCTTGAACACATTTTTGACTTGATTTTTGTATATGTGAAGAGGTAGAGGTCTAGTCTCCTTCTTTGTATATAGATATTCACTTATCCCAGCACCTAATATTGAAGGCTCCTCTCATCCCCCAGTGTACCAATACCATGCTGGTTTTGGTTACTCTAGCCTTCGTCAGGTAATGTGATTCCCTCTAGCTTTTTTTGTGGGGTTGTTTTGTTTTCTTTTGTTTTGCTCAGGATTGTTTTGGCTGTTCAGGCTTTTTTGTTTCATACAAATTTTAGGATTTTTTTTATTTTTGTGAAAAATGGCGTTGGCATTTTCATATAGACTGCATTGAATATGTAGATTGCTTTGAGTAGTTTAGTTATATTAACTATTGCAGTGGTCCCTAAAATTTGGGAGTTGTGCAGGAGGGAATGGGATAGGAGGCAGAGCTCAGGTGGTGATGCTATGTGGCCAAGGTCTGCAGAACTGTATCAGTTCTTTTGATCCACTAGCATGGAGTGTTTTTCCATTTTTTTGTGTGTCCTCTTCAGTTTCTTTCATTAGTGTTTCATAGTTTTTCTTGTAGAGGTATTTCACCTCCTTGGTTAAATTATTTCTAGGCATTTTTTTTTTTATAGCTATTGTAAATGAGATGTCCTTTTTTATTTCTTTTCTCAGCTGGTTTATTTTTGATGTATATAGAAACACTACTGCTTTTTGAACGTTGGTTACTGTATCCTGCAACATTACTGATTGTGTTTATAAGACGAGATTTTTGGTGGAATCTTTAGGATTTTTTTTTAATGTAAGATCATGTCATCAGCAAACAGGGACAGTGACTTCCTCTTTTCCAATTTGGATGCCTTTTAAAATTTATCTGTCTGTCTATTTATTTAGTTAGAGACTTGCTAAACGGGGTCTCAAACTTTGTTGCCCAGGTTAAAGTGCAGTGGTATCATTATAGCTTACTATAACATCAAAAAGCTGAGCTAAAGCAGTCCTCCTGCCTCAGTCTCTCAAGTAGGTAGGATTACAGGTGCATGCCACTACACCTGGTTAAATTTTCTATTCTTTTTTAGAGACAGGATCTTACTATATTGCTCAGGGTAGTCTTGAATTCCTGAGTTCGAGTGGTCCTCCTGTCTTAGCCTCCCAAAGTACTGGGATTACAGGCATGAGCCACTGTGCCTGGCTTGAATACTTTTCATGTTTTTCTCTTGCAGGATTCCTCTGGCTAGGACTTCCCGTGTTAAATGAGAGTGGTGAAACGGCGTCTTTGTCTTGTTCGCTGTTTATCTCATGTGGCTTTTATTATGTTGAGATGTATTTCTTCTATCCCTAATTGTAAAGAGCTTTTTCATAAATGTATGGTCTGTCCACCTGCAGATGAGAAGAATATATATTCTGCAGCTGTTGGATAAGATGTTCTGTAGGTAGCTTTTAGGTCCATCTGTTCTAAAGTGTGGTTTAAATCCAATGTTTTACTTTGTTGATTTTCTCATAGGGTGATCTGTTTAATACTGAGAGTATGGTGTTAAAGAGTCCCCACTTATTCTTGTATCATAATATATTTCTCCCTTTAGATCTAATATGTATTTGATTTATATATCTGGTGCTGCAGTGTTGGGCATATTATATTTTTTATATCCACTTGGTGAACAATATAAAATGATTTTCTTTGTCTCTGTTTAGCATTTTGCTTTAGCTTTTTTAAAGACATCTCGCTATGTTATCCCAGTTAGTCTTTTTTTTTTTTTTATTGTTAAATCATAGCTGTGTACATTAGTGCAATCAAGGGGTACAATGTACTGGTTTCATATACAATCTGAAATATTCTCATCAAACTGTTCAATGTAGCCTTCATGGCATTTTTTTAGTTACTGTATGTAGACATTTGTATTCTGCCTTTAGTAAGTTTCGCCTGTACCCATTCTAAGATGCACCGTAGGTGTGGCCCCACCCATTACCCTCCCTCCACAGTAACCTCCTCTCTCCATTCCCCATCCTTGGCCCTTTCTTCATAGTCTTATGCTATAGTTGGGTTATAGCCTTCATGTGAAAGCTATAATTTAGTTTCATAGTAGGACTGAGTACACTGGATACTTTTTCTTCCATTCCTGAGATACTTTGCTAAGAATATGTTACAGCTCCAACCATGTAAACATGAAAAAGGTAAAGTCTCCATCTTTCTTTAAGGCTGCATAGTATTCCATGGTATACATGTATCACAATTTGCTAGTCCATTTGTGGGTCGATGGGCACTTGGGCTTCTTCTATGACTTAGCACTTACGAATTGGGCTGCAATAAACATTCTGGGGTACAGATGTCTTTATTATATTGTGATTTTTGGTCTTCTGGGTATAAACCTAGCAGAGGAATTATAGGATAGAATGGCAGGTCTATTTTTAGGTCTCTAAGTATTCTCCAAACATCCTTCCAGAAGGAACGTATTAGTGTGCATTCCCACCAGCAGTGTAGAAGTGTGCCCTTTTCTCCACATCCATGCCAACATCTCTGGTTTTGTGATTTTGTTATGTGGGCTACTCTTACTGGGGTTAGGTGATATCTCAAAGTAGTTTTGATTTGCATTTCTCTGATGATTAAGGATGATTAGCTTTTTTTCATGTGTTTGTAGATCATGCTTCTGTCTTCTTTAGAGAAGTTTCTCTTCAAGTCCCTTGCCCACCCTGAAATGGGATCCCGTGTTCTTTTCTTGCTAATACGTTTGAGTTTTCTGGGGATTCTGGTTATTAGACCTTTATTGGAGGTATAACCTGCAAATATTTTCTCCCATTCTGAGGGCTGTTTGCTTGCTTTACTCACTATGTTCTTGGCTGTGCAGAAGCTTTTTAGTTAGATCAGGTCCCAGTAGTGTATTTTTGATACTGCTTCAATTGCCTGGGGAGTCCTCCTCATAAAATATTCACCCAGGCCGATTCCTTGAAGAGTTTTCCCTGCACTTTCTTCAAGTATTTTTATAGTTTCATGACTTTAAGTTTAAATCTTTAATTCAGTGAGAGTCTATCTTAGTTAATGGTGAAAGGTGTGGGTCCAGTTTCAGTCTTCTACAGGTTGACAGCCAGTTTACCCAGCACCATTTGTTAAATAGGGAATCTTTCCCCCAATGAATGTTTTTAATTGCCTTGTCAAAGGTCAAATTACTGTAAGTAGCTGGATTCATCTCTTGGTTCTCTATTCTGTTCCAGACATCTACTTCTCTGTTTTTGTGCCAATACCATGCTGTTTTGATCACTATCGATTTATAGTGCAGTCTCAGGTCTGGTAGCGTGACTCCTCCTGCTGTGTTTTTATTGCTGAGGAATGTTTTGGCTATTCGAGGTTTTTTCTGATTCCATATAAAACAAAGTATTATTTTTTCAAGATCTTTAAAATATGACAATGGAGCTTTAATAGGAATTGCATTAAAATTATATATTGCTTTGGGTAGTATAGACATTTTAACAATGTTGATTATTCTCAGCCATGAGTATGGTATGTTTTTCCATTTGTTAACATCTTCAGCTATTTCTTAAAGTTTCATAGTTCTCTTTGTAGAGATCTTTCACGTCTTTTGTTAGGTATACTCCCAAATATTTCATCTTGTTTGGCACTACTGTGAAAGGAATAGAGTCCTTTACTATTTTGTTGGCTTCTTTATTGTTGGTATATATAGAGACTACAGATTTATGGGTCTTGATTTTGTAGCCTGAGACATTGCTGTATTCCTTGATCACTTCTAAAAGTTTTGTAGTAGAATCCCTAGTGTTTTTCAGATACAGGATCATGTCATCTGTGAAGAGTGAAAGTTTGATCTCTTCAGACCCTATGTGGATACACTTGATCGCCTTTTTTTTCCTCATTGCAATGGCTAAAACTTCCATTACAATGTTAAAGAGCAATGGAGACAATGGGCAACCTTGCCTGGTTCCTGATCTAAGTGGAAATGATTTCAGTTTAACTCCAATCAATACGATATTGGCCGTGGGTTTGCTGTAGATGGCCTCTATTAGTTTAAGAAATGTCCCTTCTATACCAATTTTCTAAGTGTTCTGATCATGAAAAGATGCTGGTTATTATCAAAAGCTTTTTCTGCATCAATGGAAAGAATCATATGGTCCTTATTTTTTAGTTTGTTTATGTGCTGAATTACATTTATAGATTTATGTATATTGAACCAGCCTTGAGACCCTGGGATAAATCCCACTTGGTCATGGTCTATAATTTTTTTTATGTGTTATTGGATTCTGTTTGTTAGGATCTTATTGAGTATTTTAGCATCAATATTCATGAGTGATATTGGTCTATAATTTTCTTTTCTTTTTGGGTCTTTCCCTGGTATGGGGATCAAGGTGATGTTTGCTTCGTAGAATGTGTTGGGTTATATTCCTTCTTTTTCTGTATTTTGGAAGAAGTTTGGTATTATAGGTACTAGTTCTTCTTTAAATGTTTGCTAGAATTCTGAGGTAAAGCCATCTGGTCCTGGTCATTTCTTTTTAGGGAGATTTTGTATAGTTGATGCTATTTCAGAACTTGATATAGGCCTGTTCAACATTTGCCCTTCGTTCTGGCTAAGTCTTGGTAGGTGGTGTACTTTCAGGTATTGGTCGATTTCTTTCAGATTTTCATATTTCTGAGAGTAGAGTTTCTTGTAGTATTGTTGTTATTTCATCGTTACCATTTCTGATTGATGGAATTAGAGATTTTACTCTTTTTTTCATTGTTAGGTTGGCCAAAGGTTCATCTATTTTATTGATCTTTTCAGAAAACCAACTTTGTGATTTATTGATCTGTTGTATAATTCTTTTGTTTTCAATTTCATTTAATTCTGCTCTGATTTTGGTTATTTCTTTTCTTCTGCTGGGTTTGGGGTCGGAGTGTTCTTCTTTCTCCAGTTGCTTGAGATGTCCCATTAAGTTATGAACTTCCTCTCTTTCCGTTTCCTTGAGGAAGGCTTGCAGTGCTATAAATTTCCATCTTAGGACTGCCTTTGCAGTGTCCCAGAGGTTCTGGTAATTCGTGTCTTGATTGTTGTTTTTTTCCAAAAATCAGGTGGTTTCCTTCTTAATCTTGTCTATAGCCCATCTGTCCTTGAGCATAAGGTTGTTTAGCTTCCATGTTTTTGTATGTGTATGCAGGTTCCTGTTGTTGTTGAGTTCAACTTTTATTCCATGAAGGTCTGAGAAGATGCAAGGAATAATTTCTATTTTTTTAAATTTGCTGAGATTAGATTTGTGGTCTAGGATATCAATTTTGGAGTATGTTCCATGGGCTGAAGAGAAGAATGTGTATTCAGTTTTGTTGGGATGAAGTGTTCTGTAGATGTCTGTTAAGTCCAGATGTTGAATGGTTAAGTTTAAATCTAAAATTTCTTTGCTTAGCTTCTTTTTGGAGGATCTATCCAGAACTGCTAAAGGGGTGTTAAAATCTCCAACTACTATGGAACTGGAGGAAATCAAGTTCCTCATGTCTGTTAGAGTTTCTGTTATAAATTGAGGTGCATTCTGGTTGGGTGCATAAATATTAATAATTGAAATCTCATCATACTGAATTTTACCTTTGACAAATATGAAGTATCCATCCTTATGCTTCCTTATTTCAGTTGGTTTAAAGCCTATGGTGTCTGTGAATAGGATTGCAACACCTGCTTTTTGCTGCTTTCCATTTGCCTGGAGTATAGATAATCATCCCTTCACCTTGAGTCTATATTTGTGTTTTAATGTAAGATGCGATTCTTGCAGAAGATATCTGGCTTGAGTTTTTGTATCCAGTAAGCCAACCTGTGCCTCTTTAGAGGACAATTTAAACCATTCACATTAATTGAGAATGTTGCTAAGCCTTTCGAGAGTCCAGTGGATATTTAATCCTTTTGCTACTGTGGAAGTTGGAATTTGATTAAAATTTTCTGGGTGGGTTTACTTTTGTGGTGGAGGATTATGCTGGTCTTTATGGAAGATAGGTCTAAGAATATCCTGGAGAGCTGGTTTAGTTATGGCAAATTTCTTCAACATGTGAATATCATTGAAGTATTTAATTTCTCTGTCATAAACGAAACTCAGTTTAGCTGGGTACAGGATCCTGGGTTGAAAGTTATTTTGTGTAAGGAGATTGAAAGTTGACCATCCTGTTCTAGCTTGAAAGGTTTCAGCAGAGAGAACTGTGGTTATTCTAATATTTTTGCCCTTGTAGGTGATGGTTTTCTTTCGTCTGGCTGCTTTCAGAATTTTCTCCTTCATATCAACTTTAGTGAAGTTGATGATGATGTGTCTGGGGGATGTCTTATTTGGTTCGAGTTTTCCTGGACTTCTGAAACTGTCTGCTGTCTGGATTTCAGAATCTCTTGGCATGTCTGGAAAGTTCTCCTTCATAATCTCATGGAGAAGAGACTCTGTGCCTTGTGAACCCACTTTGTCGCTTTCGTGGATCCCTATAAGATGAATATTAGTTTTCTTCAAATTATCCCAGAGCTTTCTGAGAGAGTGATCTGTTTTTGCCCTCCATTTCTTTTCTTCTTTGAGAGTTTGGGAGCGTTTGAAAGCTTTGTCTTCAATGTCAGAAATCCTTTCTTCTGCTTGCTCCATTGTATTACTGAAGGATTCTACTGTGTTTCTCATATCTTTTAGGGCTGCATCTTCTTGTCTCAATGTGTCAAAATCTTTGGTCATTTGGTCTTTGAATTCATTGAATTCTTGAGATATCGTTTGGTTTACTCTTTGGAATTCTAATTTGATCTTATTTGCTATCCAGATTCTCAGTTCGATTTCTGACATCGCAGCTATTTGTTTGTGCATGGGATCTTGTGCTATGTCTGCTTCATTGATCCTTGGGGGAGTTGATCTACTCTCATTATTCATATTGCCAGAGTTTTTCTGTTGATTTCGCCTCATGATTGTTTTTCACTGTTGCCTCTGGCTGTCCTCAGAGTTGGGGAGGTGTCTCTCCAAATTTCGACCCCAGTGGGATCACTCTATTGTTGCTGGATCTTTGTAGGGAATGGCCCTGTGTACTTCCTCTGGGGCTTCCACAGCCAGGGAGTTGTGGTTGTGGAAGCAGCTCCGGAGTGTGACACACCCAGATCCAGCACCATGGCGGGATGTGGTGTGCACGGTTCTGGGTAGTGCCTGGTGCCCAGTGACTTTGGCACAGAGTTCCTAAGGCTCTATAAGTCTCTGGCCAGGAGAAGGGCCCTGCGGAGAGGCAGGGAGGGCTCTGGGAGGGCACGCGGCTACCAGAGTCTGTGTTTAGATGAGCGGGCTGGTGTGGAGGCAGGGAGGGTATATGCGGAAGGTGCAGGGTTGCGTGGCTTCCTCAGTTCCTGGTCAGGGCATGCGGAGGCCTGGCCGTTGCGGGTCGTGGGTCGGGGATCATGGCACATCTCTTGTGGAGGTCCGGGTGGCTCCAAGCACAGGAGTTTGAGGCTGTGATGCCATGGCACTCTACCCAGGGCAACAGCCTGAGGCTCCAATGTGCTAAAACCAGTCTCAATCTGCCCCTCTGGGTTAAGGGTGTAAGGCCACTCAGTCCCTCCCTTTGGGCTGCTCATTCACTAGGTTACTAGCTCCCGCCTTATCCTTGCTCTGCAATCCTGAGGGCGGAGCTTGCCGGGGTAGTTCTCTCCCAATGGCTCCCTATGGCCCACAGCCAAACACTATTAGGTCCTTCTGCCTCAGCGGCTCAGTCTGGGGCCCTAGACAATGCTCCAAGTTCTCCTTACTCCTGCTGAAGCTCTCCCCAAAGGCAGTTCAACTGAGTGCCAAGTCCAAAAACACCAAAATAGTCCACAGGTAAGGCCTTTCTGGTTTGCAGTCTCACTGTTGCTTGTATTTATGGCTGTTGGTGGGGTTAGGTCGATTGGTCACCCGCAACCACTTGCCAGTTTTCCACTGTTTATGCTCCTCTTGGGGTCCAGAAGTCCCTTGCTGACTCTCCGTATCATTAAAAGGATGATTATAGGCAGATTCCACCAGCCAGAGATGCCTGGAGTCTTATCTCCCCAAACTCACTGTGCCCTGTTGCAGGGAGGCCGTTACTCGGCCGCCATGTTGGATTGTCTCCTCCATATTCCCAGTTAGTCTTGAACTCCTTGGCTCAAGTGATCTTTCTGCCTTAGCCTCCCATCTTTTTACTGTTTTAGGTTTTACGTCTGTTTATATACATATATATCCACTCATGCCTGCTTTTGGTTTCCAGAAAAGGAATATGCAATCCCTGTTTATGCTTTTTTTCATTTTTTAACTTAAACTGAAAATGCTGGTTTTATATGAAGAAAAGTAGAGTGGTGTATCTACAGGTCCATGTAGCTCTGGGTGTTCTGAATGAATTTTAATATGTTTTTTAAATGAGATATTCTTTGGGGTTATGTTTAGCATGTATTTATGTTCTCGCTTCATGCCAGACACTAAGCTTGGCTTTGGAAAGACAGGGATGTTACTGTCATTAGAACTTCTTGTCTGCTGAGGAAATCAGACTTATAAGTAGAAAATTTCAGTATAGCATATCATGTGCAAAAATCGAGATTTCTTGAGAGTTGTTGGCCTGCATGTCATCATTGTAAAGCTTCTAATAAATAAGTGATTATAAAGTATGATAAAGTATGAGTATGTAAGCCCAACTCTTCAGTGTTGTCTAGTTGAGATAGCTTGTAGAGTAGTAAAAATAAATAAATGGTATAAAGGCTTATAAGATTTTGAACTGTGGATTGTTTGATATCAATAACATCTTTGTAGTGAATTTTCAAGATTTATGAATTAATAAATAAAATTTTGAATCAGCATGCCACCTAAATATTGGAGGAAATGTCATTTAAGTAAAGCAAAAAATAAATTTTTGTATTAAATTCTTTTTAGTTCTATGAACTTTTCTCTTACCATGTCCTTTTTACCTAGTCAGATGAACAGTTTCCTTAATGTCTTATATTCTCTCCTAATTCTTCTTAATAATTAATTGTTTATGCCCTGGCTTCATTTGGGAGTTCTAAAGCCTGGTGCTCTTTTCAGAACAATATTTTTAAAGACATAAACTACAATATGCAGGATTAAAAAGTCAAAAATTATATTAAAAATTACAAAAGTTTTCAAAAGAAGTTTATGATATTGTAATTTATGCTTCCTTGGTAACATTAATAACAAAAATCCTAAGTGGTAATGAACCGTAAATGACATTTTGAGATATTTGGAAAGGCTGTTAATGTGTTAGGAAATAAACTGATTTTCAGGTGTTGCTAATAACTCCTGTGGTTTGTTCTTTACATTCATAATGGAAGGAAATGCTGATTTTCATCATTTTTCCCTTATCCATGTTCATAGTGTTCCTGAGTTCTGTCCATGGACCCCTTAGGAATTCATGAACCCCAGGTTAAAAATGCTTTTTGAGGCTAGGTGTTGTGGCTCACACCTATAATCCTTGCATTTTGGTAGGCCAGGATGGAGGGATTACTTGAGCCTAGGAATTTGAGACTAGTGTGGGCGATAGTGAAACTCTGTCTCTACAAAAAAACAATAAGTTGTTGTGTACCTGTAGTCACAGCCATTCAGAAGGCTGAGGTACAAGAATCGCTTGAGCCCAAGGAGTTGGAGGTTGCCGTGATCTATGATGATGCCATTGCATTCTACCTTGGGCAACAGGGTGAGACCTTGTATATCCCCGCCCCACCCCCCCCACAAAAAAGAGCAACCAATGCTCATTGAGTATGAGCCTATTTCTTTGCCTAAAATTATTTTTATTCTTAAGCTAATGCTCGACTTAGTATCGTAAGGTGATTATATATTTGTCTTTTATGTGCTTGTCACTATACCAGCAAACAAAACAGATAATGCAAATACATAAATTGTATAGAATGTTACACAATTAAAAAAGCTGTGGAAAAAATCTAGTGTAGGATAAGGTTTGGTCTGATGTGTATTTCAGTTTTCAAAAGAGTGAGCAAGGTAGGATCATTGAGAAAGTGATATTGAGCAATGGCATAAATGTGGTGAGTTAACCATGCGGATTATCTTTTCTGTCTTCCTCCCACATTTAAAGACTGAGATTTTCTTTGTTTTAAATCTGTATTTCTAGTGCTAGAATTTTGCCTGGTACATGGTCAACCCTTAATTAATTGTCATTAAGAGAAGGGTTGTTTATCTTTCTGGTATTTGCCCAAAGCTCGAGAAGCTTAACCAGTTTAATTCAACATGTGTAATGTTGTTGGGTTGGAATAAATTCAGGATATGTCCAGCTATAGCTTGTTATCCTTGCATTTCCATTTTGATGATAAGCCTCATTAAAAATATTTTTTTCTACTGTTATTGTCATTTACCTTTTTTTGTTTAAAATAGGAGTGCAGCAGATGATAAATGAAACATTTGTGATTAGGCTAATTACTTTTTTAGGCATAATTGTCTGAAGTAATTATTATTTTAAAATAAAAGTTGTAGTGGATTATTTCAGAGGCCTCTTTCAACCCTAAAATTTAGAATTTGACAAATATTTGTGCTCTTGCTCTTTGATAGAAGTTGTAGTTGATGAGAAAGAGGAATACGATATGGTTAATGCAAAACAATATGAAGTCAAATAATGGAGGAAATAATATTTTCATTCATATTTTGCTTAATCCTCAGTATACACTTATTAGGGTGCGTTGGATCCAATTTAGTTTTGCAGTATCTATTTTGAGCTGTTCTGTCTTTAAAGATTAATATTTTATGGCTTTTTATTCTTTCTTATAAGTCTTGCATATAACGAAATAAAATTTTGTATATTTATATTTTGAGACAGAGTCTCGCTTTGTCACCTCTGGTAGAGTGCTATGGTGTTATAGCTTATGGCAACCTCAAATTCCTGGGTTCAAACGATTCTCTTGCCTTAGCCTCTCGGGTAGCTGGGACTTCAGGCACTCACCACAATGCCCTGCTATTTTTTAGAGACGGGGTCTTGCTCTTTTTCAAGGTGGTCATAAGCTGGTGAGTTTAGGCAATCCGCCTGCCTCAGTCTCCCAGAGTGCTGGGATTACAGGTGTGAGCAACCACGCCTGGCCTAAATTTTATATATTTTTAAAAGATTGAATAAAACTGATTTTATCTTACAATTACTATAATAAATCTAAGATACATTTTGGGATCTTAGTGATCTTATTTTTCCTATAGTTTAAAATTATTTCATTCTCCTAGAATGATTTCATTATTACTCATTAATTTTTCTGTAATGTACCCTAACATTAAAATAATAATGCAGGGGAATGATTGAATGACCTAGAAGGATGATTCAATAATGAAATCAGCACTATTACTTTTGTTTTTTCTCAAGGAAACAATAAGAAAATTTATATTTTTCAGCTAATATTCTTTGCCAACTTTTCATTCTGAGATATAGTTTTCTCAAAGACAAGAAGAAAATATTTTCTATTACATTATTTTTGCAAAACAATTTAGCACATGTGGCTCACATGTTACACACTTCCCACTCACTCCTTTTTATTTATTTATTATTAAATCATAGCTGTGTACTTTATTATGATCATGGGGCACCATACACTTGGTTCATAGACCATTTGAAACATTTTCATCACACTGATTAACATAGCTTTCGTGGCATTTTCTTAGTTATTTTCCTAAGACCTTTACATTCCACATTTACTAGGATTCACATATTCCCTTATAAGAATGCACTGCAGGTGTAATCCCATTACTCCCCCTCCCTCCACCTACCTACCCCTCGCCCTCCCCTCCCTTTCCCCCTTCTCCCTATTCTTAGGTTGTAACTGGGTTATAGCTTTCATGTGAAGGTCCTACATTAGTTTCATAATAAGGGTGAGTACATTGGGTACTTTTTCTTCCATTTTTGAGATAATTTACTAAGAAGAATATGTTCCAGCTCCATCCATGTAAACATAAAAGAGGTAAAGTCTCCATCTTTGTTTAAGGCTGCATAATATTCCATGGTGTACATATACCATAATTTATTAATCCGTTTGTGGATCGATGGGCACTTGGGCTTTTTCCATGACTTAACAATTATGAATAGGGCTGCAATAAATATTCTAATACAAATATCTTTGTTATGATGTGATTTTTGGTCTTCTGGATATATGCCCAGTAGAGGGATTACAGGTTTGAATGGCAGATCTATTTTTAGATCTCTAAGTGTTCTCCATATCTCTTTCCAAAAGGAATGTATTAATTTGCATTCCCACCAGCAGTGCAAAAGTATTCCCTTTTCTCCACATCCGCGCCAACATCTCTGGTCTTGGGATTTTGTGATGTAGGCTAGTCTCATTGGAGTTAGATGATATCTCAAAGTAGTTTTGATTTTCATTTTTCTGATGATTAAAGATGATGAGCATTTTTTCATATGTCTGAAGGCCGTGTGCCTGTCTTCTTCAGAGAAGTTTCTCTTCAAGTCCTTTGCCCAGCATGCGATGGGATCCCTTGTTCTTTTCTTGCTAATGCGTTTGAGTTCTCTGTGGATTCTGGTTATTAAACCTTTGTCAGAGACATAACCTGCAAATATCTTTTCCCATTCTGAGGGCTGTTTGCTTGCTTTACTTACTGTGTTCTTGGCTGTACAGAAGCTTTTTAGTTTGATCAAGTCCCAATAATGTATTTTTGAAGCAGCTTCAGTTGCCCAGGGGATTCTTCTCATGAAAAACTTGCCAAACCCAATTTCTTCAAGGGTTTTCCCGGCACTCTCTTCTGGTATTTTTATAGTTTCATGTCTTAGGTTTAAATCTTCAATCCAGTGAGAGTCTATCTTGGTTAATGGTGAGAGGTGTGGGTCCAGTTTCAGTCTTCTACAGGTTGCCAGCCACTTCCCCCAGCACCATTTGTTAAATAGGGAATCTTTTCCCCATTAAATGTTTTTAATTGGCTTGTCAAAGATTAAATAACGGTAATTAGCTGGATTCATCTCTTCGTTCTCTATTCTGTTCCAGACGTCTACTTCTCTGTTTTTGTGCCAGTACCATGCTGTTTTGATCACTATCGATTTGTAGTAAAGTCTGAGGTCTGGTAGTGTGATTCCTCCGGCTTTCTTT
The DNA here is from genome assembly GCF_027406575.1 of Nycticebus coucang. Classification (NCBI taxonomy): domain Eukaryota; kingdom Metazoa; phylum Chordata; class Mammalia; order Primates; family Lorisidae; genus Nycticebus; species Nycticebus coucang. The sequence goes on along the minus strand of NC_069801.1, from coordinate 36,027,529 downwards.
TTATTTTTGAGTAATGTCTTGGCTATTCGAGGTTTTTTCTGATTCCATATAAAACGAAGTATTGTTTTTTCAAGATCTTTAAAGTATGACAGTGGAGTTTTAATGGGGATCGCGTTGAAATTATATATTGCTTTGGGTAGTATGGACATTTTAACAATGTTGATTCTTCCCAACCATGAACATGGTATATTTTTCCATTTGTTAACATTCTCAGCTATCTCTTTTCTTAGAGTTTCATAGTTCTCTTTATATAGATCTTTCACGTCCTTTGTTAGATAAACTCCCAAGTATTTCATCTTCTTTGGCACTACTGTGAATGGGATAGAGTTCTTAATTGTTCTTTCAACTTGACTATTGTTGGTATATATAAAGGCTACCAATTTATGAATGCTGATTTTGTAACCTGATACGCTGCTGTATTCCTTGATCACTTCTAAGAGTTTTGTAGTAGAGTCCCTAGTATTTTCCAGATACACAATCATATCATCCGCGAAGAGCGAAAGTTTGATGTCTTCTGACCCCATGTGGATACCCTTGATCGCCTTTTCTTCCCTAATTGTGGTGGCTAAAACTTCCATTACAATGTTAAAGAGCAATGGAGACAATGGGCAGCCTTGTCTGGTTCCAGATCTGAGTGGAAATGATTCCAATTTAACTCCATTAAATATGATATTGGCTGTGGGTTTGCTGTACATGGCCTCTATCAGTTTAAGAAATGTCCCTTCTATACCAATTTTCTTAAGTGTTCTGATCATGAAGGGATGTTGGATGTTATCAAAAGCTTTTTCTGCATCGATTGAGAGAATCGTATGGTCTTTGTTTTTTAATGTGTTTATGTGATGAATTACATTTATAGATTTATGTATATTGAACCAGCCTTGAGACCCTGGGATAAAACTGACTTGGTCATGATGTATGATTTGTTTGATATGTTGCTGCGGGCGGCGCCTGTGGCTCAACGTGTAGGGCGCCGGTCCCATATGCCGGAGGTGGCGGGTTCAAGCCCAGCCCCGGCCAAAAAAAAAAAAAAAAAAAAAAAAAAGATATGTTGCTGGATTCTGTTTGTTATAATCTTGTTGAATTTTTTTGCATCTATATTCATTAGTGATATTGGTCTATAATTTTCTTTTCTTATTGGGTCTTTTCCTGGTCTTTTCTATCAGGGTGATGTTTGCTTCATAGAACGTGTTGGGTAGTCTTCCTTCTTTTTCTACCTTTTGGAACAGGTTGAGTAATATAGGTACTAATTCCTCTTTAAAGGTTTGGTAGAATTCTGACGTAAAACCATCTGGTCCCGGGCTTTTCTTTTTGGGGAGATTTTGTATGGTTGATGTTATTTCTGAACTTGATACGGGCCTGTTCAACATTTCTACTTGATTTTGATTAAGTCTTGACGTGCTTCCAAGTAACGGTCAGTTTCCTTCAGATTTTTGTATTTCTGAGAATAAAGTTTCTTGTAATATTCAATAAGGATTTTTTTGGATTTCTGAGGAGTCTGTTGTTATTTTGTCTTTGTTATTTCTGATTGATGAGATTAGAGAGTTTACTCTTTTTTTTCCTGATTAGGTTGGCGAAAGGTTTATCTATTTTGTTGACGTTTTCAAAAAACCAGCTTTTTGATTTATTGATCTGTTGTATTATTCTTTTGTTTTCAATTTCATTTAGTTCTGCTCTGATTTTGGTTATTTCTTTTCTTTTACTGGATTTGGGGTTGGAGTGTTCTTCTATTCCCAGTCTCTTGAGATGTCCCCTTAAGTTGCTAACTTCCTCTCTTTCCGTTCTCCCGAGGAAGGCTTGCAGCGCTCTAAATTTCCCTCTTAGAACTGCCTTTGCGGAGTCCCAGAGGTTCTGATAGTTCGTTTCTTCATTGTCGTTTTGTTCTAGAAATTTGGCAATTTCCTTCTTGATCTCATCTCTGACCCAGCTATCATTCAGCATAAGGTTATTTAACTTCCATGTTTTTGTATGAGTATGCAGATTCCTGTTGTTACTCATCTCAAGTTTTATTCCATGATGGTCCAGTAAGATGCATGGAATAATTTCTATTCCTTTAAATTTACTAAGATTAGACTTGTGACCTAAGATGTGATTGATTCTGGAGTAAGATCCGTGGGCTGATGAGAAGTATGTGTATTCAGTTTTGTTGGGATGAAATGTTCTGTAGATGTTTGCTATATCTAAATGCTGGATGGTTAGATTTAAATCTAGAATTTCTTTACTCAGCTTTTTGTTGGGGTATCGATCCCTCGCTGCCAAAGGAGTGTTAAAATCTCCGACTGTTATAGAGTTGGAGGAAATCAAATTGCTCATGTCTGTTAAAGTTTCTCTTATAAATTGAGGTGCATTCTGGTTGGGTGCATAGATATTAATAATTGAAATCTCATCATATTGAGTCTTATCCTTAACAAATATGAAGTGACCATTTTTGTCCTTCCTTACTTTTGTTGGTTTAAAGCCTATTGTATCCGCAAATAAAATTGCAACTCCTGCTTTTTTCTGGTTACCATTTGTCTGAAATAGGGATGACCATCCTTTCACCCTGAGTCTGTATTTGTCATTTACTTTAAGATGTGACTCTTGTATGCAACAAATGTCTGGCCTGAGTTTTTGTATCCAGTCAGCTAACGTATGTCTCTTTAGAGGGCAGTTTAAGCCATTCACATTAATGGAGAGTATTGATAAGTTTGGTGAAATATTGGATATGGAGTTTTTCGAAAGTCCAGTGGGCATTTTTAATCCTTTTGCCATTGTGGAAGTTGGATATTGATCAGAAGTTTCTGAGTGAGTTTACTTTTGTGGTAGAGGATTGGGTTGGTTATTATGGAGAATTGGTCTGAGAATATCCTGAAGAACTGGTTTGGTTATGGCAAATTTCTTTAGGATATGAATGTCATTAAAGTATTTAATTTCTCCATCATAAATGAAACTCAGTTTAGCTGGGTACAGGATCCGGGGTTGAAAGTTATTTTGCTTGAGGAGATTAAATGTTGATGACCACCTTCTTCTGGCTTGAAAAGTTTCAGCAGAGAGATCTGCAGTCAGAAAAATGTTCTTCCCTTTGAAGGTAATAGTTTTCTTTTGCCTGGCCGCTGTGAGAATTTTCTCCTTTATATTAACTTTAGTGAAGTTAATTATGATATGCCTGGGGATGTTTTATTGGGATTGAGTTGTGCTGGGGTTCTGAAGCTATCTGCTATCTCAATTTCAGGTTCTCTAGGCATGTCTGGAAAATTCTCTTTCATAATTTCATGCAGAAGGGCCTCTGCGCCCAGTGAGGCCACTTCATCTGTTTCAGGAATTCCTATGAGTCGGGTATTTGCCTTCTTCGAGTTATCTCAGAGCTTTCTGAGAGAGTGATCCTTTTTTGCTCTCCATTTCTCTTCCTCTTTGAGAGTTTGGGAGCATTCAAAGGCTTTATCTTTGATGTTGGAGATCCTTTCTTCTGCTTGGTCCTTTCTGTTGCTAAGGCATTCTACTGTATTTTTCATGTATTTCAGGGCTGCAAATTCTTGCTTCAGTGTGTCTAAGTCTTTGGTGGTTTTGTCTTTAAATTCGTTAAATTCTTGAGACAGTTTTTGAATTTCTCCACGAATTCCTGATTCCATTTTGTTAATCTTGTTTGCCATTCAAATTCTGAATTCGATTTCTGACATCTCAGCCAGTTGTTTGTGAATGGGATCTTCAATTACATTTGCCGTATCTTTCTTTGGGGAGGTTGATCTATTCTGGTTATTCATGTTACCAGAGTTTTCCCGCTGATTCCGCCCCATGATTGTTTTACTCCCTTTGATTTCTCCCCTGGTGTTTTGTCGAGGACCCGTAGAGTGCTGTGGCCTGAGAAACTGGGGCCCTGTTTGGTGTAGAGGGTCTAAGTGGTTCTCTCATGTTTTCCGCTGGTTTCTGTGTGACCCTAGTGAAACAGTTACTCTGGGTTGAAGTCTCAGCTGTGGAGAAATACCAGCAATTAAGTCACCCCACCAACCACAGGCAACAAATGGAAAAGGAAAATCAAACCTTCCTACAACCACTCACCCAGGGCACCACCTGGATAGTCCCCAGGTGAGTGGCTCAGTTCAAAAGTTCCAAATCATTTGTGTCAGTCAGCAGCTGCCTCGGGTGGGAGAGTTCAAGAGGTCCCTGGGACCTAGATCACAGGTGTCTGGTGACTGCTCTAATATGGCTTGCTCCAGTGCTGCGTGGAGTCAGGAAGAGCCACCCAGTAAATAGATTAGTCTGGGATGATTGATGCCTCCTTCTCCACCTTGCAGCTCTGTCACACCCAGTTGCTGCTAGCCCCACAGGGCTGTGACCCAGTCAGTTGTCTGCAGTAAGAAGATACTTCAGGGGTTTGCACCTGCCTAAGTCACAGCGTAGTCTGTGTCTGCTCGTCTAGGCCACTACTGTCTGTCTTTATCCAGCAGGGGGTGGTGTGGCCTCTCAACCTCAGGTACTTGATGGAGGCTGGAGGTGTTCACTCAGTTCCAGCCCCACCCTTAATTTATGTTACTGGGTGAACGGAAAAACCCTGTGGGAGTTTGTTTCTGACCCTGCTAGATTCTTCTGCAGAGCAGAGGCTGATTTGAGTTCCCAGAACCTGTGCCTGAGGCTCTGTCTTTAGTCCTGTGGGTTTGTATTCGCAGCCCGATCCCTTGTCGGCTGTAGCCTCTTGGCCTCCTTTGTCTATAGACTGGTGATCCCCTGAGGGCCAGGTGCATCTTAGCCTCAGTCAAGCGGTCCTTTGGATCAGCCCCACTTTGGGAGTTTCCCAGCTCTGCGGGTGTGTTTTCTAATCCCCGTGTTCCACCCAGGTCAGTGCTGCCTCAGGCAAACCCTTTACTCACTGGCCCTGTGTTTCAGTCCCAGGTCTGTTCCATGGTGGTTGCCATTTGAGAAGATGCTCGGCCTCATCTGGTTGCCCAGGAATATAGGAGGAGAGGCTATGTGATATCTGGGGGTGGGCCTTGTTATTGCTGGAGACGGCTGTTGCTCTGCATCTCGGGGCACCACCGCTCCAGTGTAATTCCCTCTCAGCCGACTGTCGTCTTCTCACTCCTTTGCTACAGAGTCAGCACTGGCCAGCTGCAGTCCAGGTCCTATCTGCACCTCTCGAGAGTTGACCCAAGAATCTGGAGTCCTGAGGGGGCAGGTCTCCAGATCACGGAGTGAGAGTGGAGGGGAATGTTAGGAGCTCAGAGTTGCAGGTTGTAACACCAAGCTCATTGAGACCAAATGAACAAGTAAACAGATACAAAGGTTACTAGGCACACGGGCCCATAGATACAGAGACAGATGGAAATACATAGACATACAGGTTAACAGCCTTGACAACAGCAATATAAGAACAACTGCAATAAAAATGGTGATGATCGTAAAATTATTGAAAGAAAGGAAAAGAAAGAGAGAAAAAAGTGGTGTTAGTAGGAATGTTAAATGAGAAGAAAGAAGAAATTAAAATTAGAGGACGTAGAAATAAAAAATATGTTTATATAAAAGGTAATAATAAAAAATTATCGAAATCTCCTCTAAGAAAATGGTGAGGAAAAAACAGACAAAAACAAACAAAAAACGCCATGAAAACAAAAAAAAACACCCACAAACCAAAACAAACCAAAAAAAAAAGGCACCAAGTACAAAAATATTCTTCCATGTAGAAATATACCTATATATATCTATATGTCTGCTGTAGAGATCAACTTTCGTAGGAATATATTTATACCGCGGTATACTTTCTGTACACCAGGTGGCGCTGTGAGTGGTTCCGAGGCTTATACCTGATTTACAGTTTATACTGTTACCATGGTAACCATGGCCGATCGCCTTTTTGGAATTTGTGCAAAAGTTTGTCGCCTAAGAATTGTGTAAACTTGGCTGTTCTTTTCCAGACAGCACTGGCGACCAACCTTCCCACTCAGTGCAGGTGTCCACGCTTCTCAAGTCTTTCCACTCTGTACCCAGGTTCTCCTGCAAACTGGCGACTGCAATCGGCTGTAGGGGGAGTGGTGCTGACTTAGCGTGGTTGTTGGCGGGGCTTGCAGTTTTATCTGCATTAGCTGGCTCCCGGGGCTGAAGCCAAATTTGCGGCCTCAGCAGCCAAAGCCGGGTCCCGTGGTTGGAGCATTTGGGGGACTTATTCTGCGTTTTATGGTTCAGAATTTCCCTTTTGGATGGGCTCCCCCCGCAGTTCGCCGCACAGCCTAAACCGCCAGCCCCCTCCAACGCCTGGGGTAAAGGTGCCCGCCCTTTTGGGTAGTTCAAAATGTGTTTCCCGGGCAGGATCCCTTCCCTTCAATTGTCCAACAGTTTGCCCAGCTCCCTGGGGTTTTGAGTGGCTCTCCTTTCGGATGCCTCCCTCAGTTCAGGAATAATTATTTGTCAATTGGGTTTTGTCAGCATTTACAAGCTGCTGACCTCCTGACCTCCGTAGGGTAGGGGCCTGCTGGTCCGCACTGCCGAGCAGGGAAGAATCTCTACAACAGAGTCTGTGATTTTAAATTACCCCTCATATATAGCAATCCGCCAGTTCGCTGGGCGTCTCCAGCTGTCTGTCCACTCCAGTAATCCACACACAGGGAACGTCCAGACTGCCTTTCCTCTCACCTGATGGCTTGGGAGAGGTGGGCTACACGTCCGTCCTGTCCGCCATCATGCTCTGCCCTCTATCACGATTACTTTTGATTTTCTCACTGTGTTGCCTAAAATATTATGTCATCTTTAAAGAAGGTAATAGGAAAGGTATATGTTAATATTTGTTTAAATATGCTTATGTAAAGTTCATTTTTATTTTATTTATTTTTTGATTTTTATTATTTTTTATTTAGTTACTTTTTTATTAAATCATAGCTGTGTACATTAATGCGATCATGGGGCATCATACACTGGTTTTATATACCATTTGACATATTTTTTATCACACTGGTTAACATAGCCTTCCTGGCATTTTCTTAGTTATTGTGTTAAGACATTTATATTCTACATTTACTAAGTTTCACATTTGCCCTTGTAAGATGCACTGTAGGTGTGATCCCACCAATCACCTCTGCCCATCCTGCCCATCCCCCCCTCCTCCCAACTCCCCTCCTCTCCCTCTTCCCCTCCCCCATATTCTTAGGTTATAACTGGGTTATAGCTTTCATGTGAAAGCCATAAATTAGTTTCATAGTAGGGCTGAGTACATTGGATACTTTTTCTTCCATTCTTGAGATACTTGACTAAGAAGAATATTTTCCAGCTCAATCCATGTAAACATGAAAGAGGTAAAGTCTCCATCTTTCTTTGAGGCTGCATAATATTCCATGGTGTACATATGCTACAATTTTTTAATCCATTTGTAGATCGATGGGCACTTGGGCTGGAATAAACATTCTGATAGAAATATCTTTGTTATAATGTGATTTTTGGTCTTCTGGGTATTACCTAGTAAAGGAATTATAGGATTGAATGGCAGATCTACTTTTAGATCTCTAAGTGTTCTCCAAACATCTTTCCAAAAGGAGTGTATTAATTTGCATTCCCACCAGCAGTGTAGACGTGTTCCCTTTTCTCCACTTCCACGCCAACCTCTCTGGTCTTGGGATTTTGTGATATGGGCTAACCTTTCTGGAGTTAGATGATATCTTAGAGTAGTTTTGATTTGCATTTCTCTGATGATTAAGGATGATGAGCATTTTTTGGTATGTCTGTACGCCGTGTGCCTGTCTTCTTCAGAGAAGTTTCTCTTCAACTCCCTTGGTCCGCCTGCGGTGGGATCACTTATTCTTTTCTTGCTTATACGTTTGAGTTCTCTGTGGATTCTGGTTATTAAACCTTTGTTGGAGACATAACCTGCAAATATCTTCTCCCATTCTGAGGGCTGTTTGATTGCTTTACTTACTGTGTTCTTGGCTGTGCAGAAGCTTTTTAGTTTGATCAGGTCCCAGTAGTGTATTTTTGGAGCTGGGGGTGGTAGGGGGTCATATTCTCCCAGGCCGATTTCCTCAAGAGTTTTTCCTGCACTTTCTTCTAGTATTTTTATAGTTTCATGTCTTAAGTTTAAATCTTTAATCTGGTGAGAGTCTATCTTAGTTAATGGTGAGAGGTGTGGGTCCAGTTTCCGTCTTCTACAGGTTGCCATCCAGTTAGTTCACCGAGTACCATTTGTTAAATAGGGAATCTTTTCCCCACTCAATGTTTTTAATTGGGTTGTCAAAGATCAAATAACGGTAAGTAGCTGGATTCATCTCTTGTTTCTCTATTTTGTTCCATACATCTACCTCTCTGTTTTTGTGCCAGTACCATGCTGTTTTGATCACTATCCATTTATAGTATAGTCTGAGGTCTGGTAGCATGATTCCTCCTGCTTTATTTTTATTTCTGAATAATGTCTTGGCTATTCGAGGTTTTTTCTTATTCCATATAAAACGAAGTAGTATTTTTTTCAAGATCTTTAAAGTATGACAGTGGAGCTGTAATAGGGATTGCATTAAATTGTATATTGCTTTGGGTAGTATGGACAGTTTAACAATGTTGATTCTTCCCTGCCATGAGAAGAATGTTATGTTTTTCCATTTGTTAACATTTTCATCTATTTCTTTTCTAAGAGTTTCATAGTTCTCTTTATAGAGATCTTTTACATCCTTTGTTAGATAAACTCCCAAATATTTCATGTTATTTGGCATTAGTGTGAATGGAATAGAGTCATTAACTGTTTTTTTTCAGCTTGACTATTGTTGGTATATATAAAGGGTACTGATTTACAAATGTTGATTTTGTAACCTGAGAAGCTGCTGTATTCCTTGATCACTTCTAATAATTTTGTTGTAGAATCCCTGCTGTTTTCCAGATATACAATCATATCATCTACTAAGAGCGAAAGTTTGATCTCTTCTAACCCTATATGGATACCCTTGATTGCCTTTTCTTCCCTAATTGCGGTGGCTAAAACTTCCTTTACAATGTTAAAAGGGCAATGGAGACAGTGGGCAACCTAACCTGGTTCCTGATCTGAGTGAAATGATTTTAATTTAACTCTATTCAATACGATATTGGCTGTGGGTTTGCCGTAGATAGCCTCTATCAGTTTAAAAATTGTCCCTTCTATACCAATTTTCTTAAGTGTTCTGATCATGAAAGGATGCTGGATATTATCAAAAGCTTTTTCTGTGTCAATGGAGAGAAACATATGGTCTTTGTTTTTTAATGTGTTTATCTGCTGAATTATATTTATAGATTTACGTATATTAAACCAGCCTTGAGACCCTGGGATAAAACCGACTTGGTCATGATGTATAATTTGTTTGATGTGTTGCTGGATTCTGTTTGTTAGGATCTTGCTGAAATTTTTGCATCTGTATTCATTAGTGATATTGGTGACAATTTTCTTGTTGCGTGTTTTCCTGATTTGGGGATCAGGGTGATGTTTGCTTCATAGAACATGTTGGGTAGTATTCCTTCTTTTTCTATATTTTGAAACAGGTTGAGTAATATAGGTTCTAGTTCCTCTTTAAAGGTTTGGTAGAATTCTGACGTGAAGCCATTTGGTCCCTGGCTTTTCTTTTTAGGGAGATTTTATATCGTTGATGCTATTTCAGAACTGGATATAGGCCTGTTCAACATTTCCACTTGGTTCTGGCTAAGTCTTGGAAGGTGATGTGCTTCCAAGCATTGGTCACTGTCCTTCAGATTTTCTTATTTCTGAGAATAAAGTTTCTTGTGATATTCATTAAGGATTTTTTGAATTTCTGAGAAGTCTGTTGTTATTTTGTCTTTGTCATTTCTGATTGAGATTTTACTCTTTTTTTCCTGGTTAGGTTAGTCAAAGGTTTATGTGTTGTATTGACCTTTTGTTTTCAATTTCATTTAATTCTGCTCTAATTTTGGTTATTTCTTTTCTTCTACTGGATTTGGGTTTGGAATATTCTTCCTTTTCCATTTGCTTGAGATGTCCCATTAAGTTGTAACTTCCTCTCTTTTAGTTCTCTTGAGGAAGGCTTGCAGTGCTATAACTTTCCCTCTTAGGCCTGCCTTTGCAGTATCCCAGATGTTCTGATAATTTGTGTCTTCCTTGTTGTTTTGTTCCAAGAATTTTGCAATTTCCTTTTTAATTTCATCTGTGACCCACCTATCATTCAGCATAAGGTTATTTAACTTGCATGTTTTTATATGAGTATGTAGATTCCTGTTGTTACTGAATTCAACTTTTATTCCATGGTGCAAGATGTGAGAAGATACAAGGAATAATTTCTATTCCTTTAAATTTACTGAGGTTAGACTTGTGACCTAAGATGTGATCTTTTTTTTAGTATGTTCTGTGGCTGATGAGAAGTATGTTTATTCTGTTTTGTTGGGATGAATATACTGTAGATGTCTGCTAAATCAAAATGTTGGATGGGTAGGTTTAAATCTAATATTTCTTTGCTCAGCTTCTTATTGGAGGATCTATCCAACACTGCCAAAGGATTGTTAAAATGTCCCGACTATTTTATGGACCTGGAGGAAATTAAGTTGCTCATGTCTGTTAGAGTTTCTCTTATAAATTGAGGTGCATTGTCTTTGGGTGCATAAATATTAATAATTGAAATCTCATCATGATGAGTATTACCCTTAACAAAGACGAAGTGACCATTCTTATCCTTACTTATTTTTTTTTGGTTTAAAGCGTATTGTATCTGCAAATAGAATTGCAAAACCTGCTGTTTTCTGATTTCCATTTGCCTAAAATATGGACGACCATCCTTTCACCCTGAGTCTATATTTATCGTTAAAGTAAGATGAAATTTTTGTATGCAGGAGATATCTGGCCTGAGTTTTTGTATCCAGTCAGCCAACCTGTGCCTCTTTAGAGGGACAGTTTAAGCCATTCACATTAATGGAGAATATTGATAAGTCTGGTAAAATTTTGGTTATCAAGTTTTTTGAAAGTCCAGTGGACATTTTTAATCCTTTTGCCACTGTGAAAGTTGGAGTTTGATCAAATTTTCTGAGCGAGTTTACTTTTGTGGTTGAGGTCAGGGCTGGTCATTGTGGAGGACAGGTCTGAGAATATCCTGAGGAGCTGGTTTGGTTATGGCAAATTTCGTCAACATGTGATTGTCATTAACGTATTTAATTTCTCCATCATAAATGAAACTCAGTTTAGCTGGATACAGGATCCTGGGTTGAAAGTTATTTTGTTTTAGGAAATTAAAAGTCGATGACCACCCTCTTCTGGCTTGAAAAGTTTCAGCAGAGAGATCTGCAGTCATTCTAATAGTCTTCCCCTTGTAGGTAATGGATTTCTTGCGTCTGGCTGCTTTCAGTATTTTCTCCTTAATGTTAATTTTAGTGAAGTTAATTATGATGTGTCTGGGGGATGTCTTATTTGGGTTGAATCGTGCTGGTGTTCTGAAACTGTCTGCTATCTGAATTTCAGAATCTCTTGGCATGTCTGGAAAATTCTCTTTCATAATTTCATGGAGAAGAGCCTCTGTGCCTTGCAAAGTCACTTCATTAGTTTCAGGGATTTCAATTAGGCAGATATTAGCGTGCTTTGAATTAACGTAGAGGTGTCTGAGAGAATGATCCGTTTTTGCTCTCCATTTCTCTTCCTCTTTGAGAGTTTGGGAGCATTCAAAACTTTATCTTTAATGTCAGAAATCATTTTTTCTGCTTGCTCCACTCTGTTACTGATGAATTCTACTGTATTTTTCAGATCTTTGATGGCTGCAAATTCTTGCTTCAGTGTGTCAAAATCTTTCGTGGTTTTGTTTTTAAATTTGTTGAATTCTTGCCGCAACTTTTGAATTGCTCGTCAGATTTCTAATTCCAACTTTCGAATTACTCCTTGAATTTTTAATTCCAAGTTTTCCTCCATTCTATTAATCTTGTTTGCAATTCAAATTCTGAATTCCATTTCTGACATCTTGGCCAGCTGTTTATGAATGGGATCTTAAGGTATATCTGCCATATCTTTCCTTGCGGGGGTGGAGCTACTCTGTTTTATCATGTTACAGAGTTTTTCTGCTGAATCTGCCCCATGATTATTTACACCGTTTGACTAGATGTGTGGATAAAATAAGTTGGGTTCGGGGCTCTAGGCGTATTGGTTATCCATTCCTTTGCCCAAAAGCTGGGACTGGTGTCTGTACCTTTTCCCCTGGAGCTTTGCCGAGGACCCGTACAGTGCTTCAGCGTGAGAAAGTTGGGACCTGCTTGGTGTGGTGGGGCTAAGTGGCTCTGTTTTGTTTTCAGCTGGTCTCTGTCCAACCCTAGTGAAACAGTTAGTCCAGGTTGAAGTCTGAGCTGTGGAGAAATACTAGCAATTAAGTCACCCCGCCCCCCACAGGCAACAATTGGAAAAGGAAAATCAAACCTTCCTACAACCACACACCTGGGGCACCACTTGGATAGTCATCGGGCAATTGGCTCAATTCAAAAGGTCCAAATCAATTGTCTCAGTCAGCACCTGTCTCAGGTTGGATAGTTTAAAAGGTCTCTGGCAACTAGATGGCAGAGGTCTGCTGACAACTGAACTATGACTTGCTATGGTGCTCCGTGAGGTCAGGAGGACCCACCCAGCAAAGAGATTATTCTGGGAAGGTTGATGCCTCCTTTCCCACCTTGCACCTCTGTCACACCCAGTCACTGATAACCCCGCAGGGCTGTGACCCACTTGCCTCCAATGAGCGATTGGAGGGGGTTTGCACTTGCCTGAATCACAAGTAGATCTGTGTCTCCTCAGCCAGGCTGCTGCTTTCTGCCATTATCCAGGAGGGAGAGGTGAGGCCTGATAACCTTGGGTGCTTGATTGAGGCTGGGGCTGTACACTCATTTCCAGCCGTGCTCCTGATTGATGTTACTGACAGAACAGAACAACTTTGCGGAATTTGTTTCTGTCCTGGCTAAATTCTCCTGCAGAAGAGAAGCTGTTTTGAGTTCTCAGAACCTGTGCCTCAGGCCCTGTCTGTGCTGCTTTTCAGGTGTAGTTTGTATTCACAGCATGGTTAGCTGTCAATTCTAGCCTCCTGTCCTACTTTGTCTAGGCTGATGATCCCCTGGGGCCCGGGTGCATCTTGGGCTCAGTAAAGTGGTCCTCTGGGTTAGCCCTGCCCTGGGAGTCTGCCGGCAGTGCGCATGCATTTTCTAGTCCCCGCATTCCACCCAGGCTGGTACTGCCTCAGGCAAACTCTTTACTCTCGGGGCCTGTGTTTCCGTCCCAGATGTGTTCTGCCGGTGGTTGCCACCTGAGAAGATGTTCAGCCTCCTCTGGTTTCCCAGAGCGACGGGGTATGACTCCGGAATATCCAGGGGTAAGCCCATTGTTGTCAGAAACAGCTGCTGCTCTGCACCGCAGGGCACCGCTGCTCTTTGTGTGGTTCCCTCTCAGCCAACCGTCCTCTCCTCACTCCCATGCTGTAGAATCAGCACTGGCCAGCAGGAGTCCAGGCCCTGTCTACACCTCTTGAGAAACCACCCAAGAATCTGGACTTCTGGGGGACAGGCCTGTAGACCTGAGAGTAAGAGTGGAGGGGACTGCTGGTAGCTCAGAATTGCAGGTAGAGAATATATACAGTTTTATACCTGGCAGGAGAGCACCATGGCACCCTTGTAGGGGAAGTAGGTCATCAGCAAAGAGTGAGAGTTTGACTTCCTCTGTTCCCAGTTGGATGTCCTTTTTATCCTTCTCTTGCCTGATTGCATTGGCCAGAACTTCCAGTACTATGTTGTGTAATGGTGGCGATAGAGGACATCCTTGTCTGATTCCAGTTCTAAGTGGAAAAGCTTTCAATTTTACTCCATTGAGTAGGATGTTAGTTGTTGGTTTGTTGAAGATGACTTCAATCAGTTTACGAAATGTGCCACCTGTGCTTATGTTCTTGAGTGTTTTTATTAGAAAAAGATGCTGAATTTTATCAAATGCTTTTTTTGCATCTATTAAGAGGATAATATGGTCTTTGTTTTTGTTTCTGTTGATATTGGTGAATTATATTTATGGATTTGCTTATGGTAAAACAGCCTTGCATCCCTGGGATGAAGCCTACTTGATCATAAGTAGGCTTTTTCTACTTTTTTAAGGTGTAACTATAACCTATTGGCTAAGATTTTTTTGAGTATTTCTGCATCTATATTAATTAGTGAAATTGGTCTGTAGTTCTACAGAAGTTGGGACTTTTTCTGGTTTTAGTATCAGGGTGGTTTTCTTCATAAAACATATTGGGGAAGATTCCTTCTTTTTCTGTTTTTTGGAATAATTTCTGCAGTATGGGTATAAGCTCTTTGAAGGTTTGATAGAATTCTGGAGTGAAGCCATCTGCACAAACACTTTTTTTTTTTTTGTTGGAAGATTGTTTTATTGTTCCTGTGATCTCAGTGCTTTATATTGGTCTGTTCAAGAGATCTATTTCTTCTTGGTTAAGTCTAGGGAAAGTGTGTGATTGTGGATGTTGATCCATTTTCTCCACATTGTCAAATTTCTGGGCATTTCTTGTAGTACTTAGAGATGATCTCTTGTGATATCTGTTATTATTATTATTTCTCCTTTATCATTTCTAATTGAGGTCATAAGAGATTTAACTTTTCTGTTTCTAGTTAATCTGACCAAAGGTCTATTGATTTTATTTATATTTAAAGAAAAATCAACTTTTTGTTTCATTAATTTTCTGAATGATTCTTTTGTTTTCAATTTCATTAATCTCTGATTTAATTTTGGTTATTTCTTCTCTTGTGCTAGGTTTGGGTTTAGATTGTTCTTTTTCCATTTCCTTAAGATGATTCATTAGTTTGTTGATATGCTCTCTTTCTGTTTTTCAAATGTAGGCATCTATTGCAATAAATTTCCCTGTTAAGACTGCTTTTATAGTATTCTACAAGTTTTGGTAATTTGTAGCTTCATTGTTGTTATGTTTGAGGAATTTAACAATTTCCACCTTTATCTCTCTTCCTTGACCCAACCATCACTCAGTGTAAGTGAGTGGGGATGTACAAGTCTTTGTGTGGGGATGTACATTGAGTTCTACCATTATTGCCTTGTTGTCTGAAAATATACAAGGTATAATTTTAATTCTTTTAATTTTGTTAAGGTTTGATTTGTATACTAGGATATGATCTATATTGGAGTATGTTTTATGGGCCGACGAGAAGAATGTATATTCCTTAGCTTTGGGATGGTGTGTTCTGTATATGGCCATTAAGCCCATTTGTTCTACGGTCACATTTAAGTCTTTTGTATTTTTGTTTAGTTTTTGTTTAGAGGATCTTTCCAGTTTTGTCAGAGGGGTGTTAATGTCCTCGGTTATTATAGTGTTATGGGATATCATATTGCTCAGATTAATCAGTGTCTATTTCATAAATCTGGGAGCATTTAAGTTGGGTGCATAAATACTTAGAATTGAAATATTCTCTTTTTGTGTTGTTTCCATGAGCAGTATGTAATGGTGACCATCTTTGTCTTTCTTAATTTTAGTTGCTTTAAATCCACTTGTATATGAAAATAAGATTGCAGCCCCTCCTTTCTTGTGACTTACATTTGCCTGAAATATTGTTTTCCATCCCTTAAGCCTGAATCTTGATTTGTCTTCCACGGTTACATGCATTTCTTTGAGGCAGTATATGCATGGCTTGTGCTTTTTTTATCCCATCAGCCAGCCTGTGCCTCTTCAGTGGGGCATTCAAGCCATTAACATTTATTGAGAGGTTTGATAAGTTGGCGGAGTTCTATTCATCTTATTCTGTGAATGTCCGTTGCATAGTTTTATCCTTTGGGCCATTATGGAAGCTGTTTTGACCTTTAGTTTCTGGGTGTTTACTTGGCTCGCAGTCCATTGTGATGGACAGTATTGAGAGTTGGTGTTTCCTGTAGAGCTGGTATCTCTGTGGTGAATTTGAATGTTTGCATATCAGCAAAAGATTTGATTTCTCCAATTTTGAAGCTTGGTTTAGCAGGATACAGAATTCTGGGCTGAATATTATTTTGTTTAAGAAGGTTAAAGATAGACGGCCATTCTCTTCTGGTTTGCAAAGTTTCAGCTGAAAAGTCTGCTGTTACCCTAATGGATCTGCCCCTGTAGTTCAACTGGCACTTACTCCTGGCTGCTTGTAGAATTTTCTCTTTTGTCTTGACTTAGGATAGATTCATTACAGTGTGTCTTGGAGAAGCTCTGTTTGATTGGAGATTGTATTTCTGTTTCTGAAATGCATATCTCCCTCTTTTCCCTCTTCCTCTTTCTCAAATTCCATTTTCGCTGTTCTCTCCCAAATGTGTATGTTTTTAGAGAGAGGTAGGGTAATTGAGGGAGATGGAGATAAGAATTAAGACCTTTTGGTTCAGGTCCTGGCTCTCATATCCTTGGTAGGACAAACCACTTCATCTTTCTGAGCTTCGGTTTTCTCATCTGTATGATATGTACAAAGTATATGATCTATGTTTGTGAAAAACATTTTTTTTCAAGTCATTGTTTCTGAATGCCTGGAACACTATAGGTGTTTAATATGTATTTTTGAATGAATGATATGAGAACTTGTATCAAAAAATAAAAGAGAATAGTTAAATTGTGACAGTAAACAGTACAAGATTTATGTACAGATCATTGCTTCTCAGGATGCACCTATTATATATAATGTGTTCAAGCAATGAGGTCCCAGGGCAGAGAAACTACAGTATCCTTAGCATAAAATTCTTTTAAAGTTTCATGATGTAGGTACATGGATTTAATTGAGAATTACTATCTATTAAAAATGTAATTGGTTATTTTTCTTTTAAATTGGCTGTGACAGAAGTTCTTGAACTTGGGTTTTCTCATTAATCTAGTTATAAGTGGATTTTTTCCCCTCATATCAACTTTACTTTTCTCAGTTCAAAACTAGTCTTTTTTCTTATTCTGTTTGTTATATTTGCAAAATGTTTGCTTTTGGAGCAGATGATTATAAAAATCCATTTTAATGTTAATAGGATTACTATAATATTCTGCTAATAGAAACTTACTTCTTTACCTTTAGGGGTCCTATTGGGCAATAGACACCAATCCGAAGGAAGATGCGCTGCCTACTCGGCCAAAGAAGAGGGCGCGATCTGTAGAACGGGTAAGAGCTTTTTATAATAAAGTTGGTATGAATATGTCAGAAATATAGATTATAAAATTCATTTTAATGGCAAGTATAATCATAATGAAGGTAGGATTTTCTTTGTGTAGCATTTTACATTTTTCAAAACATTTTTAGACCCATTGTCTTATTTGATCTTGAGTGAGGTGAGCAGTTTAGGAATTAAGGAAAAGGTTTTGTCATAATTAGGGTATAGCCATTGTCTGAGACTGAATCTAGCTCACTGTGAGTTTTAATTTAGTACTCTTTTTTAGTACTCAATGTTGAGGACTAATTTTTTATACCACAACTATTCCTTTTCCATAGCAGATGATTAGTCTGGTTACATCGAATTTTCTTCATTGTTCTCAAAATGCCCTTTCCTGCTTACATGCGTATAGTAGTCACTTTGTACACTAAAATCTCTTAAGTTGTGTGTGTATTGTTTGTAAGGTAATTCTTACTTGTGAATTCGTGGTTAAAATTAATTTGCAAGAATGAATGAACAAAGGAGCTATAGTTGATACCCTAAATTATGCAATTTAGTAGTGTTTTAGTCAACATTTAGGCTGCCAAACAGACATTAGCCTTACCCTTCAGCTATCCTCACACTTTCTACATTGCCAGCATCTCAACTAAAATACACAAGCACACACCCATCCTATCCTACTGTTCTTTAAGACATTCATGAACCTATTTTGGATGTTAACCACTTTGTGAAGTGTTTCCTCCCTTTTTTGTTTACACGCTTGTAGAATTTTTATAAAGCTCTTTTGTAGAATTCTTCATATTTTATAGAAATTAGTGGTTTTCATACTTGCCACCTCTATTGGACTGTGATCCCCATAAGGGCAGAGAAAATACTTAATGTTTGTATCTCCAGTGTTATGATTTTCGCACCACATAATGGATATCAGTACGTTTGCAGAATAAATTGGGGAAAAGAGAATAGAATGATATGAAGGAAACTGAGTAAAATGTGTGGTCAAATGAACTTGTTCTATTCTCATTCTTGTTAAAGGGATAAAACTTTTGAGCCTTGAAGATAAGAACTTCATACTGGGGTCATGTTGGGATCATGTGACTCTGTGATATATGGCACTAATGAGATTTAGCCAGAAAGATTTATGGGAGCCAGCAGACAGAATTTATTAAGTCCAGTTATCAAGGTATCTTCATCAAGTGTGAGAATGAACTCTTAGACTAGAACAATTTTTGACTTTACATAAACCAAAGTGTAAGAAATTGAAGTTTAATATTGTTAACACAGTCTTTCAGTAACAGAACTAGAGTTTTAAGGCTGAAATGTTGGTAAGCTTAGAAATGTAGTCGTTTGAGAGGGAATGAATGTCATTTTCTGCCCTCCTGCCTTTGCCCTTTAAAACAAAGTTAGCATTTGGACATTGTATGAAAATGTGAAGTATGAAGCATTTGGTTATTGATTGCTAGAATTTTATGGAGAAAAATACACATTTTTTTTTTTTTTAATCCATAGCATCATTAAGCAACTTGGAAAGGATATATAGTTTGAAGGGCTGAAGAATCGTGGTCTTCTCTACCATTTGCTCTCTTCTTCTGAAGTTCCTACAACTTCATTTATTTTTGGAATCTGGAATGGGGTTGTCAGTTATGCATTTATTAAGCCTGTATTTTATTTTGTTACCTTATTGTATAGTTTTTAGAGCAATTCCTCTTTATTTTTGAGAAACTTCTCTTTTTTTAAGACTATATCGTCAGTTTTATTTATTGACAATATTGTCTCTTCTACTTTAGTAGAAGTCTGAAGAAATACAGGATTCATGTTAGAATAGTGTGTTCTTGAATATACATATTGGACATATACTTTCATATTCATTTTCTACTGCTTCTGTTTTTTTTATCTTCTTTTTAAGTTTAAGATGTAAAAACATCAAAAATTTCCCTTTGTGGTATGGTTCCACACAATATTCATAACAGTACCAGGATTTTCAGTTAGTAATATTGATACTTATTTTAGCCTGAGCTGTATATTGGTTGTAATTATAGGAGAGGAAGCTGTAAAAGGAAGCCAGCAAAGTACATGTAATTGGGGGGACAGATACTATTTAACATTGTAAAGGAAGCAAAATTTCCTGTGCTTTTAAATTGATGTGTCTGTATTTTTCGTTGAGAGAGTACTGGGAGGGGAGCAAGAGGTTATATAGCATTTTTATTAGGTTAGAGGTTATATATCAAGTAACCATTGGGTTTATCTAAGGAAATGCCTTGAACAGTCAAATAGTCAGAAAAATAGACATGACCCATAAGTTGAAAACTTTTTAAAGTTAAAAGGATCTTTAAATTTAGACAAATACATTGACATTCCTAAAAGTTCCTTATCAAATTTCTGAAATCTGTGATTCTTTTGTTCATGTGTAAACATCAGAATTTTATGTAAAAAAAATCAAAGTATTTTAATGGTTGTAATACAATACAGACTCACATTCTCTCCTCACGAGGCTCTTACTGAAGCAGGGAAGATAAACTGATAAGTAGGATGAATGTGTATTTCTAGTGTTGCTTATTGTCTTGTAACTACTAGTTCTCTGTTCATTCTCAAAATAGCATTTGGATGATGAATTATGTGGTCACCATAAGGGTCTTGAAAACCATGGGCCTTTATGGCATACTTACTGTAGAAGTCAGAAAAGGTCCTTTGAAGAAGTGATGTTCTGTGGAAGGGCCTGATGGATGAACAGAAATAGATAAGTAGGATTGGAATGTGAAAACCTGCTGGTAAAAAAAGAGTACCTCCTGACAGGTCAGTATGCCTGAGCCTGAAGTCCAGGATAGACAGTAATTTCTTATTTTTTATTTTCCCAATCCTTGTTAGTATTGTTTTTATTGTAATTAACAAATATTCTTTTTGAACTGTTTTTGCATTTTGCTTTTTTATTTGGCCTTGCTTGTTCATTTCAGCCAAAAGATATATTACTTATTTATGTAAGTACTCTGTCCACTGGAAGCTGCTTAGGATAGAAAAAAAGCAAAGTTAGTTGGATATTATCTGTAGAGTGTTTTGAAGACTGGCAAGCTATTAAAACTATTCCAGGGGAACTGGTGTGTAAGAGAAGAGGAAACCTTAGGTCTTAAGTAATTTTTTGTTAAAGAAATGCCTTGAAACAATGAGTGCTCCGAATTATCAGTGTAGTTTTATCTTTTATCATTTTGATAATCACATAATCATATTTCCTGTTCATTCTTTGATTCCCCTCTCCCCATCTTAAATCTTGTGTCTTGGCTATTTTCCTATGTTATTCTTTGCTTATAGGAATATACTATGCTAAAGCAGTGGTTCTCAATGTGTAAGGCTGTTTCAGGGAGTACATGATGCCAAAAATATGTTCATAATGATACTAAGAGGCTGGGTATGATGTCTCACACCTGAAACCCTAGCACTCTGGGAGGCCAAGGCAGGAGGATTGCTTGAGTCTGGGAGTTCAAGACCATCCTAAGCAAGAGCAAGGATGATCTCAAAATACAGAAAAAAATTAGCCAGCTATAGTGGTATGTGCCTGTGGTCCTAGCTACTCAGGAGCGTGAACCCAGTAACATTACTTGAACCCAGGAGTTTAAGGTTGCTGTGAGCCGTAATGATGCCATTGCAGTCTAGCTGGGGAGATAGAGCAGGACTCTATCTCAAAACAACCACCACCACCACCACCCACCCCGCCCCCCCCCCCAAAAAAAACTAAGATGTTATTTGACTTTTTTATTCATTATTTTGTAAATTTTCTAGAGGCTGTACGACCTGTGATTTTTCCATAGTTTGAATGCAGGGGTGGTTACAGTAACCCAGCTATTTTCTATAAAGCCAATATTAAATTATTTAAAAAATAGATAAAATTAGTGCCATTCTTCTCACTAGCTTTTTTTTGTTTTGGAGAATATATTTTTTGTACAAAATATTTATGTTAATGTGTTTATTATTGGTTCTAAATTAATAAAAATGAAATCTCAGCTTTAATTTCTAATAGGTAAATATATAAATAGGAGCTCTTTGGGATTCTCAATATTTTTAAATGGTGTATAGGGGTCTTGAGACCAAAAAGTTGGAGAACTGTTCTTTTTTTATTTTTATTTTTTTGAGACAGAGACTCACTATGTCACCCTCGATAGAGTGCCGTGGCGTCACATCTCAGAGGAACCTTGAAACTCTTGGGCTTAAGCAATTTTCTTGCCTCAGTCTCCCAAGTAGCTGGGACTACAGGTATCCCCCACAATGCCCAGCTATTTTTTGTTGTCATTGTTACAGTTGTTTAGCTGGCCTGGGCTGAGTTAGAACCTGCCACCCTTGGTATATGTGGCTGGTGCTGTAACCACTGTGCTACAGGCACTGAGCCGATAACTGTTATGTTAAAAGAAGATTTTTTTTATCTGTGCTAGGAGATTTTTCCTTTTGAGAAAAGAGGTCTGCCATAGTTTGTGTTTCCACAGAAGTAGATAAGGGATTGAACACAGTTTATTGAAGGGGTGATTCTTGGAAAGTAGAGCAATGAATCGGGGCAGGGAAGGAAGTCAACAAAGGGCACATTGTCAAATCAGTTACCAATGAGCACCTACTACTCAATCCCACTAGGGACTGTGGAAGGCAGTTTAGAATTTATGGGCCGTGAATGGGATATTTATCCATCAACTCTTTCCCCTCATTGATTAATGCTTCTAGGGAGATTAGCTTTTTAGCACTTCTGATGTTTCCCAGCCAGAAAAACCCTCTGGCAGGGAGTTAAAGATACTTGCATTAAGCAACCTTCAAAGGTTTAGAAATGAATGCAGTGGGGAAATGGGAGGGTTCTGACAGTGTTTTTTTTTTCTCTTGGTGGAATTTATTTTCAGACCTTTTGTGTTCCTCTTGTTTTTTTTTTTTTTTTCCTTCACAATCTCCTGGATTTTCATAGCAGTTGATCTATTTCTTAAATTGGATTCCCAACCTAGGAAATCCTTAAAAGATAACTTTATTGGTTTATGTATTTGTTTGTTAGGTGTGTTTGGGCACAACTGTTGCTCTTAAATCAGTGGACTGAAGGTATATCTTTCATATTGTATTGTCTCATGGAATGGAAAACAATCTGTTCCTGGTCACTGCTTAGTGTTTGCTTAAGTGCCACAATCGGAGTTAAAAAATATAAGTGACATATTTGGCACAGAATAAATTGAATAAGCTGTGTGAGACTGTTGCTTATGGGTAGTGAGGTCAGATGTTTACTGTGTTTAGCATAAAGTAAGATATTTTGAAAGAGTTCTGGGTCTGAAATAATGTACCTATCTGAAATGTAAAATTTCAACATTTTAAAGCTGGGGGTGAGGAAAGGGGCTGCCAGTGGTAGGAAATGGAAATTCTAAAAAAAACTTCAAAACATTAGGTTGTGCTGTATTTTAGCAATATGTAAGGATATAATGTTCTCCATTTAGATTATGGTTTTATTGTATACAAACACAGTAAAATTATGAGCAAAGCTAAATTATAAAGTTATGAAGTGTCATTTTATTAAACACAAGTTTGGGGGGAAATGGTTTAGGAGTCTGTCCTTACCTAAGGTGGGGAAAGACATTCCAAAAGTCATAGTGGATGCCTGAAACCATATAGTACTGAACCCTGTATATACTATGTTTTTTTCTCTGTACATACACACCTGTGATAAACTGTAACGTATAAATTAGGTACAATAAGATATTAACAACAATAAGTAATAATAAAATAGAATGATGCCACGACAGTTGATCTGTTAACCAAGAAGGCTAACAGGTTGGTTAGTGTGTACAGCAGAGATATGATGGACAAAGGGATGATTTGCATACTAGATGGTATGGGGTGGGACTACACAATATTTTATCACCTTACTCTGAATAACATTTTGTATATATTGCTTGTGCTAGTATATAAAAGTATAATTAATTTTTTGTGTATCAACATTGTATCCTATAGTCTTGCTAATTCTAATAGTTGTTTGAAGATGCCTTAAGATTTTATATATGTATAAACAATTATATCATCTGTAAATAGAGACAGTTTTCCTGTCCCTTTCTTTTCTTTTTCCTCCCTATCTATATATTTGAAGTTGTGGCTCTTATAAGCTGCATTTAGCTAAGTCTTGCCTCTGTGATAATCTCTGCCATTTTATTGGATCATTTACATTATTATTTAATGAAATCATTAATATGGTTGATTTAGGTCTGCATTTTGTTTTGTTTGACCTCTGTGTTTTAGTTCATCTCTTCTGCTCTTCCTATCCTCTTTTAGATTATTTGTATATACTTTAATATTCCATTTTAATTTGCCTATTAGCTTTTTAGCCATTCTCTTTACTTATATCTAGAGACTTCAGGATACATTCCCTAACCTTTTACAGTCTACTGAGAGCTATTGTTGTACCACTTCATATAAAATCTAGAACTCTCCTGACCTTATAGTGAGGGAAGGCATATTTGCCCCTTGCTTCACTATTCCTCATAGTTTTAATATGTATTATATAGTATATGTTGTAAATCTCATAAGACAGTATTGTAAATTTTGCTTTAAACAGTCGTGTGATTTTTTAAAACTTAAGAAGAATACAGTAGTCTTTTATATTTACTTGAATGTGTACTATTTCTGGTGCTTTAAGTTATTTCTTAAGGTCCAAGTTTTTTCTCTGCTATATAGTAATTTCCCTTCTGCCTAAAAAACCTTCTTATAATACAGGTCACCTGGCAATACTTAGTTTTTCTTTTTCTGAAAATTTCTTTATTTTACCTTCATTCTTGAAGAATACTTTCATTAGATATACATTCTAGGTTGACAGTACTTTTGCTTTTAGCACTTTGAAGATATTCACTGTCTTATGACCTCCATCATTTCTGATGAGAAACCCACACTCATTTCCCATTCGATGCCCTGGATTGATACATTGCTTTTGTTTGACTATTTTTTGTTTTTATTATCAAGAGTTTGATTATGATGTACCAAAGTATGTTTTTTCTTTCAGTTTATCTTTATTGGGGTTCACTGAATTTCTTGAATTTGTAAATTTGTCTTTCATTAAATTGTCCAAGTTTTAGTAGTCACTTTTTCCATATTTTTTTCTGCTGGTTTCTCTCTTTCTGGAAATTACAGATATATATTAGGAACCTTTTGAGATTGTCCCAGAGCGTTCTTGTTCTCTAGATTGGATATTGATCTGTCTTGTGTTCATTAATTCTTTCCTCTTTCATCTCCATTCTAATATTAAGCCTATCTATTGATATCCTGGGGGTTTTGTTTGGCTGCTGTATTTTTGGGTTCTAAAATTTTGATTTTGTTCCCGTATGTATCTACTGAAATTTCTTCCATTATGTTTTCACTCAAGGGTTTTTTTAATTTCACTGAGCATAATTAAAATCCTTAATTTAAAAAGTCCTTATCTCATATTTCTAACAGTTCATTATTCTTGGAATGGGCATCTATAGTTTGCCTTTTCTCCTGAGAATCGGCTACATTTTCATGTTACTTATATGTCAGGTAAGTTTGGCTTATATCCTGAACGTTATGAATGTTAAATTTTCATAGACTCTTGGTTCTCTAATAATTTTCTATAGAATATTGATATTTTAATTTTAGCTGTCAGTTAACTCTGTCAAAGTGTAAGCTCTCCCTTTTACCTTCTGTGGACAGTGGTTCCAATTTCGGTTTGATTCTTTAAGCCTCTGCTTTGATGCACATCTATGTATACCTGGTTCATGGGTCAGCCTGATACTTCTGTGGTGTTTCATACTCAGGATTATGAAATAGCTTTCAACTTTATCTCCTATGGGATTCTGTTTTCTCTCTGGTGGCTGACTGTTTACTTTTCCCCAGTTCCTTCTGACAGAATGTCAGCTTTAGCTTTTCCATACTCTACATCTACTGCCCAACCTTGGGGCAAAGCTGTAAACAAACAGTCCAGTAAGATGCTAGTTTTCCCGAGTTTTGACTTTTCCCCAGCAAAATAATTTGTAGTTGTTATCACCAGAAAGTTGGTCTATAGTAGCATTATACTGCCCTACTAGAAGTGAAACTTGAATGGGTATGATTTTGACATGGAGTAAAAGGAAACTCCAGAAAGGACTTTTCACAGGGTGACTGGAGCCTCCTGATTAGATTCAGTAATATTTTCTTTGCCAGAATTTGGGTTTATGGCTGCAGTAATAAGTTATCCAAATACACTTTGGGGTGCTTAGATGCACTATCTTTACTTAATTACACTACTTACTGCATATTAGTAACAGAATCAGTGCACCTACAAGTAAAAATATATACTGTACCATTGAGTGATCAAAGTATGTAAAAAAAGAGTGCCCTTTACTTTCTAAATTGAAATGAGCTGAAGTATTCATGAAAAAATATCTAGTTCCAAGATTTTTAAAAATTCTATTAATTATAATAGCTAAAGTTGTGAATCCATGTGGGAATACAGAGCCTCATATCAAAGCCATCGCCTTTCTTAATTACTATTGAGTATTCTTTAGGTTTTTTTTTTATTGACAATTTTATACATTTTACATACCTATGGGTTTAGTGTGGTGTTTCAATACATTATGTACACTGTGGAATGATTAAATCAGGCTTATTGGAATATTTGTCACCTGAAATATTTATCATTTCTTTGTGATGGGAGCATTTAAAACCCTCTTTAAGCTATTTTGAAATATATAATACATTATTATTAACAGTAGTTAACCTATTCCTTCCTCTCTCACTGAAACTTTGTACTATGTATCCATTGACCAATATTTCCTTTTTTTCACCACCTTGCTTCTGGTAACCATCATTCCACATTCTTACTTCGAGTTTGGCTTTTTTAGATTGCGTATATAAGTGAGATTATACAGTATCTTTCTCTGTCTGGCTTATTTCCCTTAACATAATGGTTAAGGGTTAATGGTTTAGGTACTCATTTTGCCACAAATGATAGAATTTCCTGGGGTTCTTTTGGTATTTTAAGGCTGTATTCCACTGTGTGTGTGTGTATGTATGTATGTATGTGTATGTGTGTGTGCGCATGCACTCTACATCTTTTCATCTGTCTATCCATTGATGGATACTTAGGTTAAGGTTATTTCTATATACTTGGCTATTGTGAATAATGCTGTAATGAACGTGTAAGTACAGCTATCTCTTCAACATGCTTTTTAAAATTTCTTTGGGTATATATCCAGTAGTAAGATTGCTGGATCATATGGTAATTCTGTTTTTAGTTTCGTGAGGAACCTCCATCCTGTTTTCCAAATGGCTGTATTAATTTGAAATATCATGAACAGTGTGTAAGGGTTTCCTTTTCTCCATATCCTCATGGACGCTTATTTTTCATTTTTTTGTTAATAACAGGTGTGAGGCAATACTTCGATGTGCTTTTAATTTGCATTTCTCTAACTACTAGAGATTTCATATATCTGTTGGCCATTTGTCTTCTTTTGAGAAGGTCTGTTTGGGTCCTTTTCCCATTCTTTTTATTATTTTTAATTTTTTTGAGATAGGATCTTGCCTATTGCCCAGGTTGGAGTACAGAGGCAGGATGATAGCTCACTGCAGTCTCAAACTGCTGGGTTCAACTGATCTTCCTGCCTTGGCTCCTCAAGTAGCTGGGATTACAGGCACTTGCCGTTGTGCCCAGAAAAATTTTTCCTTATTTTTGTAGAAAGAAGGGCTTCCTATGTTTCCCAGGCTGATCTCAAACTTCTTCCCTCAAACAGTCCTCCCTACTCAGCTTCCCAAAGTGCTGGGATTATAGCTGTGACCCACTGTGCCCAGCTCCATTCCTAAATATGGTAAGTTTTTTTAAATTTTTGTTTTCTGTTTTTTGTTTTTTGTGACAGAGCTTCACTTTGTTGCCTTCAGTAAAGTGCTATGGCATCATAGCTCACAGCAACCTCAAACTCTTGGATTCAAGCAATCCTGTTGTGGCAGCATCCGTAGTAGCTGGGATTACAGGTGCTGCCACAATGCCTTGCTATTTTTAGACATGGGGATCTCACTCTTACTCAGGCTGGTCTCGAACTTCTGAACTCAAGCAGTCCACCCCAACCCAGAGTACTAGGATTACAGGCATGAGCCACTTTGCCTGGCCTTATGGTTGTTTTCTTGCTATTGAGTACTTTGAATATTGAGTACCTGATATGTTTTGAATACTATTCCCTTATCTGATGGCTGATATGTATATATTTTCTCCCAATCTGTGGGTTATCTTATCACTCTATTGTTTCTTTTGTTATGTAGAAGCTTTTAAGTTATCAAACTTTTCACTGCCTTTGTTTTGGGGGTCATGTCCAAGAAATCACTGCCTAAACCAATGTCAAGGAGTTTTTCCCATGTTCTTGTAGTAGTTTTAAAGTTTCAGGTCTTACATGTAAGACTTTGATCCATTTTTGAGTTGATTCTTGTGTATGAGATAAAGGTTCATTTTCATTCCTTTGTATGTGGTTGTCCAGTTTCCCAGCATTACTTATTGTAGAGACTGTCCTTTCCCCATTGTGTGTTCTTGGCCCCTTTGCTGAAAATCAGTTGATCTCAAATCCGTGAGTTTATTTCTGGGTTCTCTATTCTATTTTATTGGTTGATGTGTCTGTTTTTTTATACAGTATTGTGCTGTTTTGATTAGGATGGTGCTGTAACATTTTTCGAAATCCTGTAGCGTGATTCCTCCAACTTTGTTCTTTTTGGTCAGGATTGCTTTGGCTATTCAGAATCTTTTGTGAATCTATGTGACTTTTAGGGTTTTTTGTATTTTTGTGAAGAATGTCATTGGAATTTTGATAGTGATTGCACTGAATCTGTAGATTGCTTTGGGTAGTATGGACATTTTGACAGTATTTATTCTTTGAACCCATGAACATTGAATATCTTTCCATTTATTTGTGTCATCAGTTTCTTTCAGTAATGTTTTATGTGTGTATTGTTTTGTCTTTTAGGAGACAGAGTCTCACTTTGATGCCCTACATAGAGTGCTGTGCTCACAGCAATCTTAAACTTGTGGGCTCAAGCAGTCCTCTTGATTCAGCTCCCAAGTAGCTGGGACTATAAGCCCCTGCTATGACATCCAGCTAGTTTTTTCTATTTTTAGGTAGAGACAGGTCTGTTGTTTTTTTTTTTCAGGCTGGTCTTGAATTCCTGAGCTAAAGCAATCCACCTGCCTAGGCCTCCCACAGTGCTAGGATTACAGTTGTGAGCCATCCTGCTTGGCCTGTTTTATGGTTTTTAGAATACAGATCTTTAACTTTTTTGGTTGAATTTACTCCTAAGTATTTTATTTTTTTGATGCTGTTATAAATGGACTGTTTTTTTAATTTCTTTTTTAGATCTTCATTTTCAGTATATAAAAATGCTACCAATTTTTGTAAGTTGATTTTTGTATCCTGCAGCTTTACTGAATCCATTTATTGGTTCTGACAGTGTTTTTGGTGGAGTCTTTTAGGATTGTCTACACGTATATACTTCATTAAGATCATGGCATTAGCAGACGGAGACAATTTCACATCATCTTTTTCTACTTGGATACCTTTTACAGCTGATCCCCCAACTAACAGTGGTTCTCCTTTTGTTTTTTTGACTTTACAATGGTGCTGAAGCAAACTGTACTCAGTAGAAATTGTGCTTAAAGTACCTATTTTAACTTTCAGTATAGTATTCAATAAATTACACGAAGTATTCAACACTTTTTCATAAAATAAGCTTTGTGTTAGTGAAAGGTGTAAACCAGGGGTCCTCAAACTTTTTAAACAGGGGGCCAGTTCACTGTCCCTCAGACTGTTGGAGGGCCGGACTATCGTTAAAAAACAAACAAACAAAAAAACTGAACAAATTCCTATGCACACCGCACATATCTTATTTTGAAGTAAAAAAAACAAAACAGGAACAAATACAATATTTAAAATGAAGAACAAGTAAAGTTAAATCAACAAACTTACAGTATTTCAATGGGAACTGTGGGCCTGCTTTTGGCTAATGAGATGGTCAATGTCTGGTTCCATATTTGTCATTGCTAGTCATAACAAGTGATGCAAGTGTGCATCAGTTAGTCTAGATCTGGTTGGAGATTTCAGATGTTTCATTCTGGAAAAAGTCTGTTCACAGACATAAGCCCTGCCAAAGAAGGTTACCATTTTGAATGCATGGTTCCTGAGATTAGGATATGTCTCAGAGGGGAGAGATGCATAGAAATTAGGAAGGCTGTTTGACTTGAATGAGTCTTTTAGAGAGTCACAATTCTGCAGTTCAGCCAGTTCCATTTGGTAAATCGTATCCACATTTTCAATGTCAATAGAAAATGGGTTATGGAAAAGCTATATGTTTTGTTCATGGAGATGAAGCTCTTTAAATCTAAATTAGAACTCCTTTTGCAACTTTTTCAGTGAATCCACACGTTTTATTTGGGAATGCAACCAATGGATTTTCCGCTAACAAATTTTGAGTTGTGGGGAGATGGCAGAAATTTTCCTCCCCTTCTCTTGTTTGATGAGGAGGCCTGATTTTACTTCAAATGCTTTCACATGTGATTGCATATCACAGATGAGCTTCCCCTTTCCTTGAAGTTGCACATTGAAACTGTTGAGTAGCTCTGTTAACATCTGTCAGAAAGGCAAGGTGCCATTTCCATTCTGCATCATTGATCTCTGGTACTACTTTGTTTTTTGAAAGCAGAAAGCTGTAATCTGTGGAAGTAAGTCATAGAAAGGTTTCAAAACTCTACCTCTACTCGGCCAACGGACTTCTGTGCGGTATGGAACATCTTCACAGGCAACATTTAGTTCAGACAGAAATTCCTGAAATTGTCTGTGGTTTAGTGCATTACCGCTAATGAAGTTAATACAAGATACCACAGTTATCATAACAGAGTCCTACTTCAGTGATTTACTACACAGCGCTTGTTGGTGGATGAGGTAGTGTATGGCTATTGGATGAGAATGGTTATGTTTGTCCATCTCTTGGTTAATACGAGCAATTACTCCTTTCTTAGACCCCACTATGCTAGGAGCACCATCAGTTGTCACACTGGCTAGTTTCCAAACTATTCACAGTTTGGCAAACCTTTGCATAGATATCCTCTCCTGCAGTTGTTGCTTTGATGCCTCGCAGTGCAGCAAGCTCTTCTATGACTTTAAACTAGTCATTCATCCCACGAATAAAAATTAGAAGTTGTGCAGAATCACAAACATCATTGCTTTCATTGAGTACCAAGAAAACATAGGAAAGTTTTTTTGCGGAGTTTTGAAAATGCTGACGCAAATTGTCTCCCATTTCTTCAATCCTTCATGTAATTGAGGGTCCTGAAAGACTCACTATACTAAATAAATCGGCCTTCTCTGGACACATTTCTTTGGAAACAGAGAGAAGGCATTCTTTTTTTTTTTTTTTTTCATTGTTGGGGATTCATTGAGGGTACAATAAGCCAGGTTACACTGATTGCAATTGTTAGGCAAAGTCCCTCTTGCAGTCATGTCTTGCCCCCATAAAGTGTGACACACACCAAGGCCCCACCCCCCTCCCTGCATCCCTTTTTCTGCTTTTCCTCTCCCCCATAACCTGAATTGTCATCAATTGTCCTCATATCAAAATTCAGTACATAGGACTCATGCTTCTCCATTCTTGTGATGCTTTACTAAGAATAATCTTTTCCACTTACATCCAGGTTAATACGAAGGATGTAAAGTCTCCATTTTTTTTTAATAGCTGAATAGTAATCCATGGTATACATATACCACAGCTTGTTAAATTGTTCCTGGGTTGGTGGGCATTTAGGCTGTTTCCACATTTTGGCGATTGTAAATTGAGCTGCATTAAACAGTCTAGTACAAGTATCCTTATGATAAAAGGATTTTTTTCCTTCTGGGTAGATGCCCAGTAATGGTATTGCAGGATCAAATGGGAGGTCTAGCTTGAGTGCTTTGAGGTTTCTCCATACTTCCTTCCAGAAAGGTGGTACTAGTTTGCAGTCCCACCAGCAGTGTAAAAGTGTTCCCTTCTCTCCACATCCACGCCAGCATCTGCAGTTTTGAGATTTTGTGATGTGGGCCATTCTCACTGGGGTTAGATGATATCTCAGGGTTGTTTTGATTTGCATTTCTCTAATATATAGAGATGATGAACATTTTTTCATATGTTTGTTAGCCATTCGTCTGTCATCTTTAGAGAAGGTACTATTCATGTCTCTTGCCCACTGATATATGGGATTGTTGGCTTTTTTCATGTGGATTAATTTGAGTTCTCTAGAGATCTCAGTTATCAAGCTTTTGTCTGATGGAAAATATGCAAATATCCTTTCCCATTGTGTAGGTTGTCTCTTTGCTTTGGTTGTTGTCTCCTGAGCTGTACAGAAGCTTTTCAGTTTAATGAAGTCCCATTTGTTTATTTTTGTTGTTGTTGCAATTGCCATGGCAGTCTTCTTCATGAAGTCTTCCTCCAGGCCAATATCTTCCAGTTTTTTTCCTATGCTTTCTTTGAGGATTTTTATTGTTTCATGCCTTAAATTTAAGTCCTTTATCCATCTTGTATCAATTTTTGTGAGTGGGGAAAGGTGTGGGTCCAGTTTCAGTCTTTTACATGTAGACATCCAGTTCTCCCAGCACCATTTATTGAATAGGGAGTGTTCTTGTTTGGTTTATCAAAGATTAGGTGGTTGTCAGGTGTTAGTTTCATTTCCTGGTTTTCAATTCTATTCCAAGTGTCTATGTCTCTATTTTTGTGCCAGTACCATGCTGTCTTGACCACTATGGCTTTGTAGTACAGACTAAAATGTGGTATCCTGATGCCCCCAGCTTTATTTTTATTACTAAGAACTGCTTTAGCTATACGGGGTTTTTTCTGGTTCCATACAAAACGCAGAATCAGTTTTTTCCAAATCTTGAAAGTACGATGTTGGTATTTTGATAGCAATGGCATTGAATAGGTAGATTGCTTTGGGAAGTATAGACATTTTAACAATGTTGATTCTTCCCATCCATGAGCATGGTATGTTCTTCCATTTGTTAATATCCTCTACTATTTCCTTTCTGAGGATTTCATAATTTTCTTTATAGAGGTCCTTCACCTCATTCGTTAGGTATATTCCTAGGTATTTCATTTTCTTTGAAACTATGGTGAAGGGAGTTGTGTCCTTAATTAGCTTCTCATCTTGACTGTTACTGGTGTACACAAAGGCTACTGACTTGTGGACATTGATTTTATATCCTGAAACATTACTGTATTTTTTGATGACTTCTAGGAGTCTTGTGGTTGAGTCTTTGGGGTTCTCTAAGTATAAGATCATGTCGTCAGCAAAGAGGGAGAGTTTGACCTCCTCTGCTCCCATTTGGATTCCCTTTATTTCCTTGTCTTGCCGAATTGTATTGGCTAGAACTTCTATGTTGAATAGTAAAGGTGACAGAGGACAACCTTGTCTGGTTCCAGTTCTAAGAGGAAAAGCTTTCAGTTTTACTCCATTCAGTAAAATATTAGCTGTGGGTTTGTCATAGATAGCTTCAATCAGATTTAGAAATGTGCCACCTATGCCTATACTCTTCAGTGTTCTAATTAGAAAAGGATGCTGGATTTTATCAAATGCTTTTTCTGCATCTATTGAGAGGATCATATGATCTTTATTTTTGCCTCTGGTAATATGGTGGATAACATTTATGGACTTGCATATGTTAAACCAGCCTTGCATCCCTGGGATGAAGCCTACTTGATCATGATGAATGACTTTTTTGATGATAAGCTGTAATCTATTGGCTAGGATTTTGTTGAGAATTTTTGCATCTATATTCATGAGTGAGATTGGTCTGAAATTCTCCTTTTTTTTTGGTCTTTTCCTGGTTGTGGTATCAGGGTGATGTTTGCTTCATAGAATGTGTTGGGGAAGATTCCTTCTTCCTCAATTTTTTTGAATAATTTCTGCAGTACAGGAATAAGCTCTTCCTTGAAGGTTTGATAGAATTCTGGAGTGAAGCCATTTGGACCGGGCATTTTTTGGTTGGAAGTCTTTTGTTTCTTTGATCTCAGTGCTTGAAATTGGTCTGTACAGGAGGTCTATTTCTTCCTGGCTAAGTCTAGGGAGAGGGTGTGATTCCAAATATTGATCCATTTCCTTCACATTGTCAAATTTCTGGGCATAGAGTTTCTGGTAGTATTCAGAGATGATCTCTTGTATCTCTGTGGGATCAGTTGTTATTTCCCCTTTAGCATTTCTGATAGAGGTTACTAGAGATTTTACTTTTCTATTTCTCTTTAGTCTGGCCAATGGTTTATCTATTTTATTTATTTTTTCAAAAAACCAACTCCTTGATTCATTAATTTTCTGAATGATTCTTTTGTTTTCAATTTCATTGATCTTTGATTTGATTTTGGAGATTTCTTTTCTTCTACTGAGTTTAGGCTTAGATTGTCCTTCTTTTTCCAATTCCATAAGATGGCTTCTAAAATTGTTGATGAGCTCTCTTTCTGTTTTTCGAACGTAGGCATCTAAAGCGATAAATTGTCATCTCAAAACTGCTTTTGCAGTATCCCGCAGGTTTTGGTAGCTTGTGTCTTCATTGTTGTTATGCTCAAGGAAGTTGATGATTTCCTGTTTTATTTCTTCCTGCACCCATCTGTTATTCAACAGAAGATTGTTTAATTTCCATGCCTAGGGCGGCGCCTGTGGCTGAGTGAGTAGGGCGCCGGCCCCATATGCCAAGGGTGGCGGGTTCAAACCCAGTCCCGGCCAAACTGCAACAAAGAAAATAGCCGGGCATTGTGGTGGGCGCCTGTAGTCCCAGCTGCTCAGGAGGATGAGGCAAGAGAATCGCGTAAGCCCAAGAGTTAGAGGTTGCTGTGAGCCTGTGATCCCACGGCAGTCTACCCAAGTGCAGTACAGTGAAACTCTGTCTCTACTAAAAAAAAAAAAAAGAAAAAATTTCCATGCCTTTGTGTGGGGTCGAGCGTTTTTGTTTGAGTTGAGTTCCACCTTAGTGCCTTATAGTCTGAGAAGATACAACGTAAAATTTCTATTCTTTTGATTCTGTTGATATTTGTTTTGTGACCCAGGATATGATCAGTTTTGCAGAATGTTCCATGGGGTGATGAGCAGAATCTATATCTTTATCGTTGGGATGGAGTGTT
Organism: Nycticebus coucang; assembly: GCF_027406575.1. NCBI lineage: Eukaryota > Metazoa > Chordata > Mammalia > Primates > Lorisidae > Nycticebus > Nycticebus coucang. Next base: position 35,993,415 of record NC_069801.1, on the reverse strand, counting down.
CTATACGCGTGTATCAAGCACAGTTGTTCTAGGGTGTCATTTAAATCTCTTATATCTTTCTTTAATTTCTGTTTAGAGGATTTGTCCAGCTCTGTAAGAGGATTGTTAAAGTCCCCTGTGATTATGGTATTATCAGATATCATATTGCTCAGACTGAGTAAGGCCTGTTTCAAGAATCTGGGAGCATTTAAATTGGGTGCATAAATATTTAGAATTGAAATGTCTTCTTGTTGTATTTTTCCCTTGACCAATATAAAGTGACCATCTTTGTCTTTTTTGACTTTAGTTGCTTTAAATCCACATGTATCTGAAAATAAGATTGCAAGTCCTCTTTTCTTCTGAATTCCATTTGCCTTAAAAATTGTCTTCCAACCCTTGACTCGAAGGTTTAATTTGTCTTTTGAAGCCAGGTGTGTTTCTTGCAGACAACAAATGGATGGCTTGTGTTTTTTAATCCAGTCAGCCAATCTGTGTCTCTTCAGTGGGGAATTCAAGCCATTAACATTTATTGAGATAATTGATAAGTGTGGTAGTATTCTATTTGTCTTATTTTGTGAGAGTCCATTGCTTAGTTTTATCTTTTGCATCAGTGTGGAGGTTTGGTTCTGTCCTTTAATTTCTGAGTTCTTACTTCGCTGCTGATCCATTGTGATGGTCAGTGTTTACAGCAGGTTGAAGTATTTCCTGTAGAGCTGGTCTTGTTGTGGCAGATTTCCTCAAGGTTTGTATATCCCTAAATGATTTGATTTCTCCATCAATTTTAAAGCTTAGCTCAGCAGGGTACAGAATTCTGGGCTGGAAATTGTTCTGTTTAAGTAGATTAAAGGTAGATGACCATTTTCTTCTTGCTTGGAAAGTTTCATTAGAGAAGTCTGTAGTCACTCTTATGGATTTGCCCCTGTAGGTCAACTGGCGCTTACTCCTGGCAGCTTGCAGAATCATTTCTTTTATCTTGACTTTGGAGAGGTTCATCACAATGTGTCTTGGAGAAGCTCGGTTAGAGTCTAGGCGACCTGGGGTCCAGTATCCCTCTGAAAGCAGTGTGTCAGAATCTTTGGTGCTATTTCGGAAATTTTATAATATTCTCTAGTATGGCTTCCATTCCTCTGGGGCATTCTTCTTCTCCTTCTGGGATTCCTATAACTGGTATGTTGGAACGCTTCATAAAGTCCCATAATTCTGACAGTGAACGTTCTGCTTTCTCTCTCTTCTTTTCTGCCTCTTTTACTATCTGAGTTATCTCAAGAACTTTGTCTTCTACCTCTGAAATTCTTTCTTCTGCATGGTCTAACCTGTTGTTGATACTTTCTATTGCATCTTTAAGTTCCCTAATTGACTGTTTCAGTTCCTTCAGCTCTGCTATATTCTTCATATTGTTCATCTCTTATTTGATTCTGTTTTTGGATTTCCTTTTGGTTATTTTCCACTTTATTAGCAGTTTCCTTTATTGTTTCCATCATTTCTTTCATTGTTTTCATCACGTGTGTTCTAAATTCCCTTTCTGTCATTCCTAACATTTCTTTATAGGTGGAATCCTCTGCAGTAGCTACCTCATGGTCCCTTGGTGGGGTTGTTCTGGACTGGTTCTTCATGTTGCCTGGAGTTTTCTGCTGATTCTTCCTCATAAGTGATTTCTTTTATCTGTTTCCTTGCCCTCATTTTCCTTTCACTTCCTCTTGGTCTTTAAGTTCTCGTGCCTGTGGACTAAGGTTTCGATGAGTCCTTTTGGTATAGGACCAGAAGAATGAGAAGGTTGAAGAGCAAGAAAGGGGTGAAAGAAAGGAGAAAATAGCGAAGAGAAAAAGAAAAAAAAATAGAGTAAGGAGAGGGGGTGGGTAAAAGGAATATTGACAAAAAGAAGAGAGGCACAGAAAGAGGGAGACAGAGCAATATAGGTGTATAGTAGGGTACTTTGACACAACCTTAAAAAAACCCCACCTTCTGGGTGTGCCCAGTTGGGTGGTTCTCTTGAGGTCAGCAGCTCTTTGCTAACCTGGTCAGACACAGTACCCCACCTCCACCAAGTAGAGGGGAAAGACAAAAATGCTATAAAATAAAGCAAAACAAGCAAACAGAAAACTTTACGGGATAAAATTGGGTGAAAAACCATATAATAGCGGTAGAAACACTAGCAAAAATGAAGTTTTAGTTATTGAAAAAGACAGCAATTGGAAATTATAATTACACTGGAAAAGTTGAGAAAGAAAAAAATCTGTACGGAAACGGTTGAAATTAAAAAACAAAACAACATCAACAACATCAAAATAAACAGAAAACCAACCAAACCAAAAAAATAGGAAAAAAAAAACACAGCCAAAAAGAAAGCAGTATGTATATGTTGTTGAATATTGTCCGGGGAACACGTGGTCTTCTGGGGTATGAGCGTTAATCACAGTGCTGATACGACTGGAGGCTGCAGTTTCTCCCACCCTCAGCAGGTAGACACCCTAAATCTCTCTTGAGCCCTCTTAAGAGGCACTTTGAACTTGTAAACTCGCTGAGTAGAAGCTTTCCCAGGAACGTGCTTGTCTCTGGAATCACTGCTGAAGTGGCTATCCACTTACCCAGTGTGCCAAAACTGGTCTCACTCTGCCCCTGAGGGTTAGGGCTGTAAGGCGGCTCAGACCCCGCCCTTAGGGTACTCAGTCGCTGGGTTACCAGCTCTCCCCCATTCTTGATCTGCGACCCTGAGGGCGGAGCTTGCTTTGGCAGATCACTCACACTGGCTCCCTGTGGCCCACAGCCAAACACTATTAGCTCCGTCTCTCTCAGCGGCTCAGACTGGGGCCCTAGACAACGGCCAGAGTTCTCTGCACTCTCGCTCAGGCTCTCCCCAAGGCAGTTAACTGAGTATCAAGTCCAAAGACACCAAAACAGTTCACAGGTAAGGCCTTTCTGGGTTCTAGTCTTGCTTCTACTGTACTTACTTACAGTTGTTGGAGGGTTTGAACTAATTGAACACACGCAACCACTTGCCCGTTTTCTACTGTTTTAGTCCTCCTCTTGGGGTGCAGAAATCTCTCGCTGTCTCCCTGTATTCTCACAAGGATTATTATAGGCAGATCCCACCAGCCAGGGATGCCTGAATCCTATCTCCCCAGACTCATGGTGCCCAGATGCAAGGAAGCTGTTACTCGGCTGCCATCTTGCTCTCCGAGAGAAGGCATTCTTTAACAAATTCTCTCCACGAATGGTCTGCCAGTGCACGCTGTTAGCTTGGCAACTTGAAAACTTGCTCTCAGTGATGAAGTATTTAGCTGTTTCTGCTTCACAAAAGTATTTTGCTAAGTTGTCAATGTATATTTCAGTTTTAATATTTTATCTTTTCTCACTTCTCCAACCAAACAATCATATTTATCTTTATGTTGAGTTTAATAGTGTCGACACAAATTGTATTCTTTGAACACAGACACTGTATTTTGGTACATCAAACACACAGCTATTTTCTTGTACTGTACGAAAACGTAATCATAAGTCCACTGTTCTTTGAATATCCTACACTTCAACTCAATTTTTCTCTTTCTTGATATCATTGTTTCCCAGGGATTCAAAATTGCTATTAGTAAAATACCAATATGTATATACAGCGCTCCGAAAACCATATACCAGCAGTAACTTTGCCCAGTAACAGAGACATATAGACTGCACTGCCCATCAATGCTGTCTGATCAATGTCCATCAATGCAACCTTGCCAGTCCACATCATTTCAGCCTTGCCAGTGCCCATATGGTGAAACTCCACTTTTACCTCAGGCTTACAGTGGTGCGGTGCGGGAACAGGCAGGATTACAGAGCTGGGTCCTCTACCACCTTTCCAGTGCACACCTTTATGCGATCTGTGAACTCACACAGGAATCTGATTGCTGGGTGAGAAGACCCTTGCGATCAGATTCCACTGCAGGAAGAAAGAAGGCACGTATGCCTTTTTTCTTCTGAATCTAATGCGAGTTCAGCCATATGCTTATATGCTCAGAAATCACAACAGTGTGAACCGGGGCTTATACAGCACACAACATAACAACATACACAACTGAATAGCAATCAGAATATAAATGCACTTACTGTCAATTAAATTAAACCCAATTAAATTGGGTTTCCTACTCTTTGGCTGTCTGCAGAGCTGGATTAAGTTCCCATGGGACCCTAGGCAGATTACCAGTTTTGGTCCCCAGTGAGACACTGAGCACTGACCATTTGCATTAACACTGACTGTTGACCATTTGCGATAACACTGACTGCTGAAAATTTGCAGTAATACTGAGCGCTAACATTTGCATTTCCTCTGAGCTCTGACAATTTGCATTAGCACTGACTGCTGACTATTTGCATTATCACTTTGATGCAACCCCCCTAGAAACCACCCCCAACCAACTAAGCAACTTAAAAAAGAACGTGCTCTCCTAACTTCAAAAAAAAAAGGCTCTTCTAACTTCAAAAAAAAAAATGGTGTCCCCTATCTGCAAAAAAAAAAAAAAAAGACCTCCTAACTTTAGAAAAAAAAGGCCCTACTACCTGCAAAATAAAAAAAAAGAAATAGACCTAACTTCAAAAAAGAAAAAAAAAATCCTAACTTGTTCTTACCTCTGTCCTTAGGCAGCAGCAGGCTCTGCACAGGCAACCTGGTGACTCCTCCGATTACACCAGAGACAGAGAGAAGGAAGGGAGTCGGAGAGTATGGGGCACATTCCACACATTCGCATTGCGGGCCAGGACAAGTGGGCTGCTAAGCAGGATGGCAAAAACACCCAGCAGGAGGAGACAGAGAGAAGGAGGGGCGGGGAGAGACAGAGAGAAGGAGTGGAGTCGGAGAGTTGGCGCACATTCAACACATGTGCACCGTGGCCCAGGACAAATCATCTGCTAAGCAGGACAGGTAGGGCAGCAAACACACCCAGTGGGCTGGGACGAGTTAGCTGCTAAGCAGGACAGACAGCTATGGCAAAAACACCCCGCAGGCCGGATAAATGTCCTTGGTGGGCTGCATGTGGCCGCGGGCCGTAATTTGAGTACCTCGTGGTGTAAACAGTGGTTCCCAGAAACAAGGCCATCTTCAGGTCAGGTTTACTGAAAGGGGAGATGACCTTCCTGGACAGTGCAAAGGTGGTTAGAGACCACTTTTATATGGGGCTATAGGGGATGGGCAAACTCCATGCCTGCCTGGAAAGTTAGGGTCTTTTGGCCTCAAACTTCTCAAAGGCTGGGCTAGCCAGATCTTTTGTGTCTTTTTCTTAGGAGGAGGACAAGAGGAAGGGAAGGGTAAAGGGTTCATGAGTGGTTGCATTAGGCCTCCCAGCATTTAGATGATTTTGCCCAAGTGCAGACTAATGTAAATGTTCTGGGTGCATTTGTGGTAGGATAGGCTATGATCCTTGGTAGGTTAGGTGTATGAAATGTGTTTTTAACTTACAGTATCTTCGGTTGATGATGGGTTTATTGGTATATATGTTTATCACTAGTTGGGCAACTTCTGCTGTGGCCTGATTGCTTTGGCTACGCATTCTGCTACTGTGTTGAACAGAAGTGATGAGAGTGGGCATTTTTGTCTTGTTCCTGATTTTAGGGCGAAAGCTTTCAACTTTTTATCATGGAGTATGATATGAGCTGTGGGCTTATATATAGCCTTTGTTATGTTGAGGAAACTTCTATAACTAATTTATTGAGAATTTTTTTATCATGAAAGGATGTTGAATTTTATCAAATGCTTTTTCTGCATCGTTCAGATAATCATGCTTTTCGTCTTTTATTCTGTTGCTATGGTGAATCACATTTATCAATATGTGAATATTTAACCAAGTTTGCATCCCAGGGGTAAATCCAACTTGATTATGGTGAATGATCCTTTTAATGTACTATCGAATACAGCTTGTAGGTATTTTGTTGAGTATAAGTATTCCTTTGTATTAGCAGATCATTGGCATCAATAGCAGGTATGTTCTAGTGGTTATCATAGTAACTAGCATTTATTTTGTGTTTCAGTTACCGTACTAAGTGCTTTATTACATAAATCATTTCATTGGGATTGGTAATAAACCTCTAAATAATCTCCTTTTTATAGATGAGGAAACAAGCATAAAGATCGAGTATGAAACTACATGAAACCCACCGTACAACAACCCTTTTTCCTACCAGTGGATAAGAGTAAGAATTAGTGAACCTGTAGTTCGAACTGAAATGACGAGTTGAGTTAGGGAATCCTGAGATTTGCCACTTTCTGAAGTAATCCTATGTGTTAACTGAGATATACTTCAGTTGTCTGGCACCAGTATTGAGACATAGAGAAAGTTGTTTTTGTAGCTCTTCCACTTCTATTTCTGAACCCCATTTCAGTTTTCATTTCACTCTCAATGTATACCTATCACGTAAGTGTTGGATTCTAGCTTGAGGGGGTAGCTATGATCTTTTCCTTTATTTCCCCCATTTCAATCAAGATTCTTGTTCTCTAATCATAGGTTGATTAGATCATCTGATAAAAGAAATGCTGAGGAATTAAATGATAGATTAATCTTAGAGATGTTTCTCAGTGAGTTTGGCATTTTGCTGATATAGTAGGATCTTTTGAAAAATGCATGTTAAATTGAGATTATATGTGGGACAAATAATTTTTTGCCAGAGAAGAAATATACATACAACTTAGCTTCATTCTCAGACCTATCCTCCATAATGACAACCGAATCCTCTACCACAAAAGTAAACTCACTCAGAAACTTTTGATCAAACTACAACTTCCACACTGGGAAAAGGATTAAAAATGTCCACTGGACTTTTGAAAAACTCGATACCCAAAATTTTACCAGACTTATCAATATTCTCCGTTAATATGAACGGCTTAAACTGTCCTCTAAAGAGGCATAGGTTAGCTGACTGGATACAAAAACTCATGCCAGATATTTTGTGCATACAAGAGTCACGTCTTACCTTAAAAGACAAATATAGACTCAGGGCGAAAGGATGGTCATCCGTATTTCAGGCAAATGGTAATCAGAAAAAAGCAGGTGTTGCAATTTTATTTGCAGGTGCAATAGGCTTTAAACCAACAAAAGTAAGGAAGGATAAGAATGGTCACTTCATATTTGTTAAGGGTAATACTCAATATGATGAGATTTCAATTATTAATATCTATGCACCCAACCAGAATGCACCTCAATTTATAAGAGAAACTCTAACAGACATGAACAACTTGATTTCCTCCAGCTCCATAATAGTCGGAGATTTCAGCACTCCTTTGGCAGAGTTGGATTGATCCTCCAATAAGAAGCTGAGCAAAGAAATTTTAGATTTAAACCTAACCATCCAACATTTGGATTTAGCAGACATCCACAGAACATTTTAGCCCAACAAAACTGAATACACGTACTTCTCATCAGCCCACGGAACATACTCCAAAATCTATCACATCTTAGGTCACAAGTCTAACCTCAGTAAATTTAAAGGAATAGAAATTATTCCTTGCATCTTCTCGGACCACCATAGAATAAAAGTTGAACTCAGTAAAAACAGGAATCTGCATACTCATACAAAAACATGGAAGTTAAATAACCTTATGCTGAATGATAGCTGGGTCAGAGATGAGATTAAGAAGGAAATTGCCAACTTTTTGGAACAAAACGACAATGAAGACAGGAATTATCAGAAGCTCTGGGATAATGCAAAGGCAGTCATAAGAGGGAAATTTATAGCACTGCAAGCCTTCCTCAAGAGAACGGAAAGAGAGGAAGTTAACAACTTAATGGGACATGTCAAGCAACTGGAAAAGGAAGAACATTCCAACCCCAAACCGAGTAGAAGAAAAGAAATAACCAAAATTACAGCAGAATTAAATGACATTGAAAACAAAAGAATTCTACAACAGATCAATATATCAAAAAGTTGGTTTTTTGAAAAGGTCAATAAAATAGATAAACCTCTGGCCAACCTAATCAGGAAAAAAAGTAAAATCTCCAATTTCATCAGTCAGAAACGACAAAGACGAAATAACAACAGACTCCTCAGAAATCCACAAATCCTTAATGAATATTACAAGAAACTTTATTCTCAGAAATATGAAAATCTGAAGGAAATTGATCAGTATTTGGAAGCACGTCACCTTCCAAGACTTAGCCAGAATCAAGTGAAAATGTTGAACAGGCCCATATCAAGTTCTGAAATAGCATCAACCATAGAAAACCTCCCTAAAAAGAAAAGCCTGGGCAGATGGTTTCACGTCAGAATTCTACCAAACCTTTAAAGAGGAATTAGTACCTATATTATTCAACCTTTTCCAAAAGGTAGAAAAAGAAGGAAGACTACCCAACACGTTCTATGAAGCAAACATCACCCTGATCCCTAAACCAGGAAAAGACCCAAGAAGAAAAGAAAATTATAGACCAATATCACTAGTGAATATAAATGCAAAATATTCAACAAGATCCTAACAAACAGAATCCAACAACACATCAAACAAATTATACATCATGACCAAATCAGTTTTATCTCAGGGTCTCAAGGCTGGTTCAATATATGTAAATATATAAGTATAATTCAGCACATAAACAAATTAAAATACATAGACCATATGATTCTCTCAATCGATGCAGAAAAAGCTTTTGATAATATCCCGCATCCCTTCATGATCAGAACACTTAAGAAAATTGGTATAGAAGGGACATTTCTTAAACTGATAGAGGCCACCTACAGCAAACCCACAGCCAATATCATATTGAATGGAGTTAAATTGGAATCATTTCCACTCAGATCAGGAACCAGACAAGGCTGCCTGTTGTCTCAATTGCTCTTTAACATTGTAATGGAAGTTTTAGCCACTGCAATTAGGGAAGAAAAGGCAATCAAGGGTATCCATATAGGGTCAGAAGAGATCAAACTTTCGCTCTTCGCAGATGATATGATTGTATATCTGGAAAACACGAGGAATTCTACAACAAAACTCTTAGAAGTGATAAAGGAATACAGCAGCATCTCAGGTTATAAAGTCAACATTCATAAATATGTAGCCTTTATGTATACCAACAATAGTCAAGTTGAAAAAACAGTTAAGGACTATCCCATTCACAGTCGTGCCAAAGAAGATGAAATATTTGGGTGTTTATCTAACAAAGGACATGAAAGATCTCTATAAAGAGAACTATGAAACTCTAAGAAAAGAAATAGCTGAAAATGTTAACAAATGGAAAAACATACGATGCTCATGGCTGGGAAGAATCAACATCGTTAAAATGCCCATACTACCCAAAGCAATATATAATTTTATCGCGATCCCTATTAAAGCTCCACTGTCATACTTTAAAGATCTTGAAGAAACAATACTTCTTTTTGTATGGAATCAGAAAAAGTGTCGAATAGCCAAGACATTTCTCAGAAATAAAAACAAAGGAGGAGGAATCACACCACCAGACCCCAGACTATACTACAAATTGATAGTGATCAAAACAGCATGGTACTGGCAGAAAAACAGAGAAGTAGATGTCTGGAACAGAATAGAAAACCAAGAGATGAATCCAGCTACTTACTGCTATTTGATCTTTGACAAGCCAATTAAGAACATTCAGTGGGGAAAAGATTCCCTTATTTAACAAATGGTGCTGGGTGAACTGGCTGGCAACCTGTGGGAGATTGAAACTGGACCCACACCTTTCACCATTAACTACGATAGACTCTCACTGGATTAAAGATTTAAACTTAAGACATGAAACTATAAAAATACTAGAAGAGAGTGCAGGGAAAAACCCTTGAAGAAATCGGCCTGGAGTATTTTATGAGGAGGACCCCCCGCAATTGAAGCAGCTTCAAAAATACACTACTGGGACCTTGTCAAACTAAAAAGCTTCTGCCCAGCCAAGAACACAGTAAATAAAGCAAGCAAACAGCCCTCAGAATGAGAGAAGATATTTGCAGGTTATGTCTCTGACAAAGGTTTAATACCAGAATCCACAGAGAACTCAAACGTATAAGCAAGAAAAGAACAAGTGATCCCATCGCAGGCTGGCAAGGGGTTTGAAGAGAAACTTCTCTGAAGAAGACAGGCGCGCAGCCTACAGACATATGAAAAAATGCTCATCTTCTTTAATCATCAGAGAAATGCAAATGAAAACTACTTTGAGATATCATCTAACTCCAGTAAGACTAGCCTATATCACAAAATCCCAAGACCAGAGATGTTGGCGTAGATGCGGAGAAAAGGAAACACTTCTACACTGCTGGTGGGAATGCAAATTAATACATTCCTTTTGGAAAGATGTATGGAGAACACTTAGATATCTAAAAATAGATCCGCCATTCAGTCCTATAATTTCTCTACTAGGCATATACCCAGAAGACCAAAAATCACATCACAGCAAAGATATTTGTACCAGAATGTTTATTGCAGCTCTATTCATAATTGCTAAGTCATGGAAAAAACCCAAGTGCCCATCGATCCACGAACGGATTAATAAATTATGGTATATGTACACCATGGAATATTATGCAGCCTTAAAGAAAGATGGAGACTTTACCTCTTTCATGTTTACATGGATGGAGCTAGAACATATTCTTGTTAGTAAAGTATCTCAAGAATGGAAGAAAAAGTATCCAATGTACTCAGCCCTTCTAAGAAAGTAATTTATGGCTTTCACATGAAAGCTATAACCCAGTTACAACCTAAGAATAGGGGAAAGGGGATGGAGGGGGGAGGTGGGCAGAGGGAGGGGGATTTGTGGGATTACACCTGCGGTGCATCTAACAAGGGTATATGTGAAACTTAGTAAATGTGCAATGTAAATATCTTAGCATGATAACTAAGAAAATGCCAGGAAGGCTATGTTAACCAGTGTGATGAAAATGTGTCAAACGTCTGTGAAACTAGTGTATGGTGCTCCAGGATCACATTAATGTACACAGCTATGATTTAATAAAAAAAAAAACAAAAATGAGAGATTCTAAAAAAAAAAAAAAAAAAAAAAAGAAGAACTGGCTTCAGAGCCATAAATTATTTATATTTCCCCTTATTTAACTTTCATCATTGAAGTTGAACTTTTGAGGGCTCACCAAAGCAGTAAAAACCATCTCTTGGAAGAGATAGGTGAGTTGTCACAATGTATATATTCAAAAGTTCTAAATGCAGAAAACCTTCTATATTGTTTTTGACACCATGTTAACTCTATAAACAATGCATATAAAGTTGTATTTAGGATATTGTTCACTTGTTCTGATAGACAAAAGAGGAAAAATAAAACTATAAGTGACTTAACACAGAAAGATAAACACCCATGTATCACATGTTTTCACTCATGTATGGGAACTAAAAAAGTAGTAAGGTAAAGAGTAGATTGGTGGTTACCAGCGGCTAGGAAGAGTAGGGAGGTGGGGGAATGAACAGAGATTGATTAATGAGTATAGTAATGTACTGTACACTGAGTAATGTAATGTATACACTTACATAGAAGTAAGACTTAGTGTTTGATAAATCAGTAGGGTGACAATAGTTAACACTGATTGTACATTTCAAAATAGAGGATAATTTGAATGTTCCTAGCCTAAAGAAAAGATAAATATTTATGGTGAGCGGGATCCGCATTACCCTGATTTGATTATATGAATATGTCTAATTATTATATGTACCCCAAGAATATGTACATCTGATTTGTATCAATAAAAAGTCAAGTTAATGCACCTGTTTGGAGGTGACTGCGGCGCTTCAGAACTGATTCGCGTCAGTTCCACGTTATGGATGCCAAGCGGGCCGAGGTGCGCGCCTTGCAAGCTGAGATTGCAGCCTTTTTGTGGGCCTGTTAAGAGAGGCCAGTGCCCTGGGAAGAGATGCCCCGAGTTCAAAAATCATTTCAAGAAATATGCCAATCAAATTCTAAAGGATGGAAATCTTCAAAATATCTGAGAAGTCAGTTTGGACTTTTAGAATAAGAATTTTCATTTTTAAATATGCTTACTGGCATCAATATAAGAAATTACTCTATGAAGACAGAGGACCTACCAAGCACTGAGGTCAAAAATCATTTCAAGAAATATACCAAATTCTAGAGGATGGAAATCTTCAAAATATCTGAGAAGTCAGCTTGGATGTTTAGAATCAGAATTTTCATTTTTAAATATCCTTACTGGCATCAATATAAGAAATTACTCTATGAAGACGGAGTACCTACCAAGCACTGAGGTGGCAGAAAAGAGTGTAAAGCAAGTTCCTACAGAGACATCCATTGTTAGGAAATTGCTGCCTGGTTACATTTCAACTTGAATTTCAGATTCTGGAAATTCAGGATAAGGAAAGATTATCTTCTGCTATTACTGATCTCAACATAATAATGGAACCCACAGAATGTTCAGAATTAAGTGAATTTGTGTCTAGTATGATGGATATCTTCAGAGGAAGACCACAGTGGGTTTGGATGACATCTGTGACCTTCACCAGCGGTGTGAGGAACAGTTCTACCAAGTCCTTGCTAGACAGAAGCAAAGATGCAGTATGAGGAGAAGGGGAAGCTGGAAAAGATGAAGGCAGGAATTAACCAGGCTGAGAGTGGTCGAGTGAGGAGATGGTCATCCCTGGTCCACACTCTGCTCAGCCCTCTGCAACTGCACAGCCTGGTGAGTGACCACACAGAGGATGGGGACATAGAGGGGGAAGTGGAAGGAAAGAAGAAAGCAGAACAGGCTGGTCGCCCAGCCTCCCTGCCTGAAGTCCCTCCAAATAGTGTCAGTGACGATGACTGAATTGTATCCATGGAAAGATCTGAGGAGAAAATTGGAGAAGTAGCTGGACAAGTGTTCAGAGAAACCCAAAGGAAGGAAGAGTTAGAAAAGCTAATGGAAACCCTGCAGGCAAAAGTGTTCCCTTTTCTCCACATCCACGCCAACATCTCTGGTCTTGGGATTTTGTGATATAGGCTAGTCTCACTGGAGTTAGATGATATCTCAAAGTAGTTTTGATTTGCATTTCTCTGATGATTAAAGATGATGAGCATTTTTTCATATGTCTGAAGGCCATGCGCCTGTCTTCTTCAGAGAAGTTTCTCTTCAGGTCCCTTGCCCAGCCTGCAATGGGATCCCTTGTTCTTTTCTTGCTAATGCGTTTGAGTTCTCTGTGGATTCTGGTTATTAAACCTTTGTCAGAGACATAACCTGCAAATATCTTCTCCCATTCTGAGGGCTGTTTGCTTGCTTTACTTACTGTGTTCTTGGCTGTACAGAAGCTTTTTAGTTTGATCAAGTCCCAATAGTGTATTTTTGAAGCAGCTTCAATTGCCCGGGGGGTCCTTCTCATAAAAAACTCGCCCAACCCAATTTCTTCAAGGGTTTTCCCTACACTGTCTTCTAGTATTTTTATAGTTTCATGTCTTAGGTTTAAATCTTTAATCCAGTGAGAGTCTATCTTGGTTAATGGTGAGAGGTGTGGGTCCAGTTTCAGGCTTCTGCAGGTTGCCAGCCAGTTCACCCAGCACCATTTGTTAAATAGGGAATCTGAATGTTTTTAATTGGCTTGTCAAAGATTAAATAACGGTAAGTAGCTGGATTCATCTCTTGGTTCTCTGTTCTGTTCCAGACATCTACTTCTCTGTTTTTGTGCCAGTACCATGCTGTTTTGATCACTATTGATTTGTAGTATAGTCTGAGGTCTGGTAGCGTGATTCCTCCTGCTTTGTTTTTATTTTTGAGTAATGTCTTGGCTATTCGAGGTTTGGTTGGAATGCAAATTAATACATTCCTTTTGGAAAGAGATATGGAGAACACTTAGAGATCTAAAAATAGATCTGCCATTCAATCCTGTAATCCCCCTACTGGGCATATACCCAGAAGACCAAAAATCACATCATAACAAAGATATTTGTATCAGAATATTTATTGCAGCCCTATTCATAATTGCTAAGTCATGGAAAAAGCCCAAGTGCCCATCGATCCCTGAATGGATTAATAAATTATGGTATATGTACACCATGGAATATTATGCAGCCTTAAAGAAAGATGGAGACTTTACCTCTTTCATGTTCACATGGATGGAGCTGGAACATATTCTTCTTAGTAAAGTATCTGAAGAATGGAAGAAAAAGTACCAATGTACTCACCCTTATTATGAAACTAATGTAGGACCTTCACATGAAAGCTATAACCCAGTTACAACCTAAGAATAGGGAGAAAGGGAAAGGGAGGGGAGAGAGGGGGAAGGAGGGGGGTTAATGAGATTACACCTGCGGTGCATCTTACAAGGGTATATGTGAATCCTAGTAAATGTGGAATGTAAAGGTCTTAGCAAAATAACTAAGAAAATGCTACAAAAGCTATGTTAACTAATGTGATGAAAATGTGTCAAACGATCTATGAACCAAGTGTATGGTGCCCCACGATCATACTAATATACACAGCTATGGTTTAATAAAAATAAAAAAAATAAAAAAAAAAAAAGAAACCCTGCAGGCCTAGGCTGTATCTCTTTGGGAAGACAATGTCTGGCTGGGTAGGGAGACCCAGGAGCTGGAGCTGAGGCTGCAGAGACTCCCTGCTTTAGAGCAACAGCATGTGGTGGGAGTTGAGAGGAAATTCACGGAGGAGGAAGCCCACTGCTTGGAGACAGAGAAGAGACTTGCCACCGTGTCAGTGATGGTAAACTATGCTCAAAGGACAAGAGACATATATAAGAAGATGGCTGAGGACCTGGCCCAGGAATTGGAGGGAGCCACTTCCATTTATCAGGTGGACATCCTCTTCCATAAGTGATGAGCTGAAGACTGCTGGATGGCTATTGTGTCCACTGAGTGTGATGTCAAATTGCTCAGGAGAGAAATCAACCGCAATAGACAGAAGCTGGCAACCCTGAGGGACACGTTCCAGCCTTTCCCAAGTGTTCCTTTTGCTCCTGGGGCTCCACCCACAGCCCACAGGAGCCCCGAGGTACCAGGGGGACCATGGGCCATCTGCGGCCCCAGGAGGGAGCAGGTTTGCTGCTATGAGGGATCAGGCAACCTGCTGGTTTGATTGTGCTGCTCCGGCAGCTGGGTCCTAAAGGCTATAGCCTTGGGGGAACGTCAGCCAGTGCTTTTCCCTTTGAAGGAAACTTTGATTCATATATTTTTGTTGTTGTTGTTGTTGCAGTTGGTCTGGGGCCGAGTTTGAAACAGTTACCAGGTTCGAACCTGGCCCCTACCCACTGAGCCACAGGTGCCACCCTGATTCAGATATTTTTAGTTAAGTTCCTTAATTCATATTGAAATTTCTCTTAACAAAGTTTGGTAGACAGCATTATAATTGTAAGGTAGTATATTTCAAATATAGATGGTACATGTGGTGTAAAAAAAAAAAAAAGTCAAGTTAAAAAAAAAAAGCTATGGGCTCAGGTGTCCGTGGCTCAGAGGCTAGGGGGCCAGTCACAGACATTGGAACTGGTGGGTTCAAATCCAGCCCAGGCCTGCCAAACAACAATGACATCTGCAACCAAAAAATAGCCGGGCCCTGTGGCAAGCACTTGTAGTCCCAGCTACTTGGGAGGCTGAGGCCAGAGAGTCGCTTAAGCACAAGAGTTCGAAGTTGCTGTGAGCTGTGACGCCATAGCACTCTACCCAGGGCCACATAGTGAGACTGTCTTAAAAAAAAAAAAAAAAAAAAAAAGCTGTAATTAGGTTAAACTACAGAGATTTATTCCTTACGTAAAAATCCAAGCTGATAGGTGGGTTAGAGGGATGCCTTTTAATCTTGTTTTTCCAGTATTTTTCAAGGTTATTACTCTCATCTTTATGGTTAAGCAAGATCACCACCACCATATCTGTTTTCCAGGTTGTAATAAGAGGGAAAGATAAAGTGGTGGACAAACAAGTTCTTTCAAAGACATGATTCAGAAGTTTCACAAGTTAATCCTGCTCAAATGCCATTGGCCACACCTTAGTCACATGAATGCTGTATCTAGCTGCAGTTGAATCTGGAAAGGTAGCCTGTATGTGAACAGCCATTGAGCAATTAACTGTGGAGTTTTGTACTAAAAGGGAGGAGGGGAGAGTGGACATTAGGGGACTAATAATAGTTTCCACTACAGAAGTTTATAATGTTTGCCAAATGCAATCAATTAGAAGAGTTATTAGGGAGTAGTCATACCAGTGGACTTTGTGGTATGAGGTCAGTAGCATACTGAAATAGAGTAGAAGAGATTTCAATAATGATTTAAGTTCATTTTCAGAAACAGAACTGAAGCAGCAGTTGGAGAATTTAATGAAATCCCTTCAAACTGTGTTAAAGTTGCTGGATATGTGAGCTAATAATTATTTATTTTGTTCTTGTATTTTAGGCCTCAACTCCATATAGCATAGATTCAGATTCTTTGGGAATGGAGTGTATTATTTCTGGAAGTGCCTCTCCAACTCTGGCAATCAACACTGTGACTAACAAAGTAATTTCATTTTTTTAAACATTTTAAAATTGTCATTGAGTAATACATTTAATTTGCCTTTATAATAATGATAGAGTTCTATATGCTTGAATTGAAAGATAATATAAATTTGACTGCTTAACATGGCAGCTTGAAAGCTGAATCCAGAGTGCTTTGAGGTATGCGCAAATTAGAAGAAGATAAGTCTCAGGAGAAATTGGAAATTCTGTACTAATTTAAATTCTTGACTCTGTCGGTTCCCATTGATAGAATTTCTCAGCCAACATTTTATTGAATTGGTTTGTTTTAAAGCCATTGATTACCCCTCCAAATATGTGGTTAAATAAAAGACCATTGATTTCTGGGAGCCAGCAAAATAATTTGGTCAGCATCATAGAGTTCACTGGAATAATGGTCTACCTATTTTCATGATATTCAAGTCTAGAAACATACTCAGAAACAGTGCATCCTGGTAGTTTGCTGCCTTTTTTGTTTGTTTGTTTGTTTTTTTGATGCTTGAGTTAAACCTTTGTGACATGTCATTAGATACTGAGTGGGATACAGTTGTCTGTTCTTTACAAGGTAATTTTTTAATCTTTGATCTTAAAACCCTTAATGAGGCTCTGGGAGATTCATGAATTCAGTTTTATTTCTTCTTTTTTTTTTTTTTTTTTTGTAGAGACAGAGTCTCACTTTATGGCCCTTGGTAGAGTGCCGTGGCCTCACACAGCTCACAGCAACCTCCAACTCCTGGGCCTAAGCGGTTCTCTTGCCTCAGCCTCCCGAGTAGCTGGGACTACAGGCGCCCGACTATTTTTTGGTTGCAGTTTGGCCGGGGCCGGGTTTGAACCCGCCACCCTCCGTATATGGGGCCGGTGCCTTACTGACTAAGCCACAGGCGCCGCCCCAGTTTTATTTCTTAATATACTGTGAGTACTTCAAACATCCCTTATTTTCATGCACAGATTCTCTTTCAATCTTGTTCCCATTTTCTCCCTCTAGCTTTCACCTCTTTTCCTCTCTCCCTCTCTTGAATCTTTCCTGCTTTCTCATGCACACACACAAATACAAACATACATACACTTGCACTAATGTAGTACTCATAGGATCCTTTTATTTGTGGAAAGGTAACGGATAAACAGAAGACATATTTTAATCAGAGTAACATAATCAGATTTCCAATTTAGAAAGAAAACTGGTAGCTGAGGTATAGAAAAAATGCTTTTTCTCATATCGGCAATCTGTGGGATGATTACATCACAATCATTTAGGGAGAGTGTGTATGTGCGTGTGATTGGTGGTGGTTGTATTTCTAGTATTCCATTGCAGTCCTCCCAAATCAGTTATTTTGTCCTGTGAATAGGGCTCAGAAATCTGTACCTTAAAAAATTATTTCTAATGGTGCCCATCTATATAGTAATTTCTGGTGAAGTAGAAGGATTAGAATCAGAAATATCTAATACTATTCTTTGCAGTAGTCTAAGAGATGTTGAAAGCTTAAACATGGACAGTTGTGGTTATCAGGAAACAATTAGGGTATAGTAATGCTGGGACTTAATGACCAAATAATGTAGATGGCAAAGGAACTGGAGTTTTTGGACTTATGCATTCAGATATGATAAAACAGCTAGTATCAGACTAACCCTTCTGCCTATTTGTATGTATATAAAATACTGGACAACACAACTCCAATGAAAACAAAATGGGGAGGCTTTGAAGACTTAAGACATCATCAGAACTTCAGGTACCAAGATCCCAGAGAAAAAAGAAACACATTGAGACTAGCTTTGTAAATTTTCCTTTGGTAAATTTCCCATTCTCAATGCATGGCATAGGGGCCAGAGAATAGTAGCTTAGAACAGTAATTAAACTTGGGAGACAAAAACCTGGAGTTTGGGGCTACCAAATAGCCAGGACTTGAAGAGCCATGATCCTAAGGAATCTCAGAATTGAGTTCAGCTTTTTTTTTTTTTTTTTTATTAAATCATAGCTGTGTACATTGATATATTCATGGGGCATCATTCACTAGCTTCACAGACCGTTTACCAAGTTTCACATATACCCTTGTAAGATGCACCGCTGGTGTAATCCTACCAATCCCCTTCCCTCTACCCATCTCCCCCGAGTTCAGCTTTTTGTAAGAAATATCCACATTAGGTGTTTGCTAACACCTAATGTGTATGCTGGGGCTGAGACATAGACAAACAAAGTAGATTTTTCACTGGTCAGAATTCAACAGTCTTATAGGATAGGAGAGACAAATATGGTCTTCAGAAGAGGACGGAGGCATGGCAAACACCCTAGGCTATCAAGTTGGTATCTGAGGATTTTGTTCTATGCGTAAGAGCAAACCAAAATAGATTAGCCTCAACTGTTATTAGAATGTGATATTCTAATATTATTCGTGCCAGAAGAAAATTAAACTCTCCTTAGAGAAAGATAATGTCATCCAGAGCTTATATAAAGCTCTGGATAATTTTCCATAAGTAAGGTATAACATTCAGTCCAAAATTCCCAGGTATGTCAAGAAATAGTACAAAATAATTAAAGATTAAGGGTGGTGGAGTAGGAGAATATAAATGGATCAAGAAGTGGTTGAATATTGATTGTAAAATAAGTATGACTGATACATTCAAGACAATAGATGAATTATAGATAATTTACAAGAGAATTGGAATTTATATGGATGAATTAAGATGAAACTATAGAACTAAAAAATTATAATAACTGAAATTTTCCGAATTTAATAGTTGGGTTTAACAGCAGAGTATACACATCAGCAGAGAGATTTAATGAACTAGAAGGTTAATAGAAAAGAAGCAAATCGAAACACAGAAAGGAAAAGTAAGAAAAATACAGAAAAGGAAATACAGAAAATAAGAGAGATATGGGACACATGGAAAAGATCTAGCAAAGTTATTATTAGTGTGCCAGAGTTGAGGAAGAAAAGAATAGAGAAGAAGCAGTGTTTTAATTTTTAAAAATAACACAACACAGATTTAAGAAGTTCTGGGAACCCTAAGAAGAATTAATAGAAAGAAAATGACATCAGGGAAATTAAAACCAAACTACTAAAAACAAAGAGAAAGAAAAAAACAAAAATCAGAGAAAAACAGGCAACTTCAAAGGATAAGAAACAATGAAAATCAGACATCATAATGAAAGTTTTATACATAGTGCTGAAAGGAAATACCTGCGATCTGTTCCACAATCAAAGAAAATTTCTGTAGAAAGCAAAGATTAAGGGAATATGTTTTTACCAAAACAAAATGTGAGAGAATATGTTACTAGCATAACAGCTCTAAAAAATTAAAGGGAATTAGTTTCCAGATAGAAGGAAAATTGTCCCATGCAGGAAAGAATGGAGACCTCCAAAAGAGTATGTACATCAGTAAGTCTAAATGTATATTTAGTTTTTAAAGCAATGACAACAGTATCATTATAAAACTTAGTGCCTTACAGTCTAAAATACATGTAGAATTAAAATACATGTTACTATTAGTGCAAGGCAGAAAAAAATAAATGAAGTTCACTTCTTTGTGTTCTATGAAAAGTGATAAAAGTACTATGTCAAAGATGGATGGACATGTTGAAATATGTAGTGCAGTTGTTCTTAATACTTCAGTATACACCATTGTCTGAAGGACTTGTTAAAACCCAGACAGCCGGGCCCACTCTGAGAATTTCTGATTCTGGATTGGATTCTGAAAATTTGTATTCTAAGAGGTTCTCAGATGCTGCTTATGCAATTGATCATAGTTCCACACCTTATGAACCACTGCTCTAGGTTACTAAAAGATTTTTAAGTAGTATGGGAAGATAGTAAATGCTTGGTTTATCAAAAGTAGGCCAAAAGGGAGAAAGAAAAGAACAAAGAAAAGGTGGGGAAATAAAGGAAAATAAATAGTATTTGAAGTAATTACATTAGGAATTACATTGAATGTAAATGTGCTAAATAGTCAACTTAAAGATTATCAAAGATATTTTATTATGTAAAAAGAGCATTTTGGATCCTTTCCCTCCTTCTCTTCCTTTAATAAAAAAAAAAAAGAGCATTTGGTAAGAAAGTTACCAACTAAATTAGTATATGCCCAATAACATAGCCTCAAAAGCTAATAGAACTGAAAGAAATGGACAAATCCTCAGTCATGGTGCCAGATTTTAACCCATCTCATTCTACCCATAGAACAAGCAGACTAACTCAACACAACAAACAAAAAAATCCCATTAAAGATATGGAAGACTGAACCACAAAATTAGGAAATTTGACACAATTGACATCTATAGAATGTAATGTACCTAACAGTTGTAGAATATATGTATTTTTAAGTACACATGGAATATTTATGAAATTAACCATATGATATTGATCTATGCTAGATCATAAAGGAAATCTCAACAAGTTTCAGGTGACTGATGTCATGCAGAGTATATTTTCCAACACAGTGGAGCTAAGGTGGAAATCGTAGTGAAAAGATAATCAGAAAATTCCCTCAAAATTTGCAAGTTAAGCAATATAGTTATAAATAGCCCATGGAGGAAAAAAAATCATGATAGAAATTAGAAAATATTTTGAACCGATGAAAAACGTGTAACATATCAAAGCCTCTCTAATGCAGTTAAAGTAGCAGCCTTCATGACATAAACTACACTCCAATAAAAATTGGGTATTAATGATTTAAGCATCTAAAAAAGAGAAAGCACAGCAAATTTAAAGGAGGAAAAGGTAGAAGGTAATAAAAATGAGAGAAGTCCATGAAATAGAAAGCACATATACAATAGTGATAAAGTCAACAAATGAGAAGTTGTTTTTTTTTTTTTGTAAAGATTAATATAGTTGATAAGGGATTTCTGCTTCCAGCCATAGTGGAATAACTAGGTCTGGATTTACTTTGCTGCCAAAAACAACTGAAAAAAAAAATGGACAAAATGAAGTGATTGTTTTCAAGAAATTGGACTTCAAGGCAAAGGACAGTGATTCCTGAGCAGTGGTGAACAAAGATGAACCTTACAATTGTTCCAGATTACCTCCTGGAGGTTTTCAAAGCATAAGACAGGAGTACAGAGGTCCGTATGAGTTGAGGAGGTAGACTTGGGAGATCACAGAAACCAAGTTGTCTAGAGTTCACAGGGAAAAACCAGAGTGCGAGCTGAATAGGAACTGAATTCCAGAGATAAAGAGGGGGTCTCTCTTCAGTCTTTAATTGGATACCTACAGCCCGTGAATGAGGACGCTATCACGGGCTATGTAAAGAACTGCCTGAAAGGATTAAGGTAGACTGTCATTGAGACTCATAAGGTTATATGTAGTCTCTGTTCCCACCAGAGTGGAATACTTGTTAATTCACAGACTATTGGGTGAAGTATTCAGAAGGCTTTTGCCTTGATTAGTCCTAGACTAACTGCTGCCTTGGTCCTTTTGTCACACCTTAAAAGCAAGTTCCAAAAGGATCAAACTATTCCCAGTAATTAGAATTTTTTAAAAAAATATTTTATTGTAATTTGCTAATTCACATTCCATAAAATTTGCCCTTTTTAAAACTTTCCAATTCAAAGTGTGTTTTGGTATAGTCACAAGGTCATATAACTATTACTATCATCTAATTCCAGACCATTTTCATCACTTAAAAAAGAAAACCCTATATCTGTTAGCTGTCACTCAATGCTAATTCTAACCACCCTCTCCAATCTCCTGGTAAACATTAATCTATTTTTTTTCTGACTTTGTGGATTTGCCTACTCTGGACATTTCAAATAAATGGAATCATATAATATATGGCATTTTGTGTCTGATTTCTTTTACTAAGAAGGTTTTCACGGTTCATCCATGGTATAGCATGTGTTAGTACTTTGTTCCTGGTGTCAAGTAATTTAACTGTATTTTAGAAAAAACTCACTTAGAGAAATACAAAAATATCCAGCAAAAATCTGGCAGGCCAATAAAAAATAACCAGGCAGGCAAAGAAGTAGTAGGAAAAAAACCCATAATGGGGAGAAAACTAGTCAATCATAACCGATCCAAAAAAGACATATGATAGAAATAGAATAAAACCTCCACAGTTGACCCCCTCTCTACGTTTACCATTTCCTTAAGTTAGCCTAATTTTCACAGACCAGACATGTCCCACATGTAGTATCAGTACAGTAGGCCTAATTCCTTATGTTGACCACCTTAGTAATTCACAGGTTTATTCCAATCCTTTCATTGGTCAACTTACAGAGGTTCTACCGTAGTTTAGAAAAAGACACCAAAATAGAACTATTTCAGGAAGAAGCTAAAAGACACATTGAACATGTTACAGACACTTACAAGATAAGAGAAAACCTAATCAAACCCTTAGAGATAAAAATTGCAACGTCTGAGTTGAAAAGTACACTGGATAGGATTAGCCACAGATTAAACGTTGTAGACACATTACTAAAGAAGGAAAGATCAGTTAATTTGGAGGTATAGCAATAAAAGCTGACCAAAATGTGGCAGAAAAAAAACTGTTAAAAAAAAAAAAAAAACTTTAGTGAGCCATGGGGACAATTTTAAGCAAGTTAATACAGGCATAATTTAAATTCCTGATGGAAACTTAGATCTACACCAGAGAATGAAGAACACTAGAAATGGCAACTACATGGATAAATACAAAGCTGATTTTTTCCTTATTTAAATCTCTGTTCTGGTGTTTATCAAAGAAGGCAGTTATCTGTTACCTCCACCCAAATAATATATTACAACAGATTGAATTCAGAAATAGATATTAAAATGCAGCTGTTTTCTATTAAGTCAGACTTTGAGATTTATAAAAATGTAAAATTACCACTCATTTTACTTGGGAAAAATTTAGTATTAAAATGTAATTGGGTTCATAATTGTTATTTTAAAATAAATTCATTAAAAAACTTTGAGTTTCAATTTATCATAGACCAATTATTGATATATAAACATAAACAGAAGATCCTTGGCTTCTTAATTTTTAAGATAGAAAAAGGATTTGAGACCAAAGTTTGAGAATTGCTCTTCTATACTTTGATCTGGGCGAATATATGGATGTGCCCATTTTGTGATAATTTATGCACTTTCCTTTATATATTATACTTAATGAAAAGTTTATCATTGGCTCAGCTACTGTAGCTCAGCGGCTAGGGCACCAGCAACATACACCAGAGCTGGCGGGTTTGAATCCAACCTGGGCCTGCCAAACAACAACTACAACCAAAAAATAACCAGGCATTGTGGCAGGTGCCTGTAGTCCCAGCTTCTTGGGAGAAAAGAAGCAAGAGAATTTCTTAAGCCCAAGAGTTTGAGATTGCTGTGAGCTGTGACTCCATGGTACTCTACCGAGGGCAACATAATGAGACTCTGTCTCCAAAAAAAAAATATATATATATATATGTGTATATATATATATATATATAATTTCTCAAAAAAAATAAAAAGCAAGGAAAGAGGAGTTGTCTAAGATGACGGGAGAGTATTTCTGTCTTGAGAGGTAGGTAGGTAATTGAGTATGGTTAGGAGAGAATGAGCAGCCAAGTAGATAATCAAGGAATGCTTATAATTTTTTATACAATTTTATAATACTTTAAGTATTCCTCAGAGTTCATAAGGTTGATTTTTATGAAATTTACACTGGAATTATCTACTAGAAAAGTCTTGGCCAGAATTTTCTTTATTCACTTCTGTTTTTTCTTATACTCTTCTCCCTTGTGTGTTCTTAAACACTAAATTGGTCCTAGCTGATGTCAGTGTGGAACACTTTAGTTTGCATTAGGTATAGAGGCATATAAGCGTAGTTTTTCATGTATTCAGCTTCTTTTGACAAATATTAGTAAGCACTGAACATGATCCTGATTTCAGCAAAGACAGAAGGATGATCAGTTGGTTACTTAATTCAGCAAAAAACCTATTAACTATATATTGAGCAGAAAGCACTTATTGAGAACTCAAGGAGGTAACAGTTGAAAGGTAGACCATAACATCAAATATATTCATTGTGCTGGTGGAAGTAGGACATTAGAAAGGAGTTGGTAGTAGCAACTGAACAGAATATTGAAGGATAGTTAGGCTAGTTTTCATTTTAAAAATACCATTTTTTTAGTTTCTAATTAAAAATTATAATGGTTATTATAGACAGACTCAAGCACTGTAAAAATACACACTATCAAATGTAAAAGTCTTAAGCAGTCTGTGCCCCTGCCAAATAACCATTGTTAACAGTTTGGCATATAGTCTACATCTAATGCATATATTAGCATATTTTAAAATTGGGTCATAAATATAATTTTGCGAATGTGTTGGGCAGTTGAGTTTTCTGTTTTCAGTATTAAAAACACTGTGATGCCTATGATTTTTTGAAAACGTTTTTTTTGATGCCTAAGATTTCAATGGAGTAGGCCTAATCAAAAATAAATTCATGCTTTAGCGAAATATTTAACAGTAAAACTACTATAATCTTCTATTATCAAATGTTAAATGTTTTTAGACAAATTATACCTGGTAATAAATTGAATTTATGTACCTTTAGCATCTTTGTCCTTTAGTTTGAGTGTTTCAAGAAAATTATTTCATGGTGAACATGGA
This sequence comes from Nycticebus coucang, assembly GCF_027406575.1. Lineage (NCBI taxonomy): Eukaryota > Metazoa > Chordata > Mammalia > Primates > Lorisidae > Nycticebus > Nycticebus coucang. Next base: position 35,968,507 of record NC_069801.1, on the reverse strand, counting down.
ATTAGTGATGAGGGGCCTGGTATTGGGGTAAGAACCAATAAAAAGACCACTGACGTTATGTCTTACTACCACATGCATGCTTAGTTGTATTTTTGTGGAGTTGCCTGTGGCTCAGTGGGTAGGGTGCTGGCCCCATATACTGACGGTGGCGGGTTCAAACCCAGCTCTGGCCAAATTGCAATGAAAAATAGCCAGGCATTGTGGCAGGTGCCTGTAGTCCCAGCTGAGGCAAGAGAATCGCCTAAGCCCAAGAGCTGGATGTTGCTGTGAGCTGTGACGCTATGGCACTCTACTGAGAGCCACAAAGTGAGACTCTGTCTGTACAAAAAAAAAACAAAACTCTTTTTAGGAACTACTTACTCAGTTTTGTCTTTCCTTTTCATTCTAGGTAACATTGTATAACACTGATCAGGATGGTAGTGATAGTCCACGAAGTAGCCTTAACAACAGCCTCTCAGATCAGAGTTTGGCTTCTGTTAATTTGAACAGTGTTGGAAGTGTGCATAGTTATACACCGGTAAGTCTTGGTGAAGTTACTATCTTTGTTGGGTATTCATTTAGTGCTTAAAACTCAGCCAAATGTAATTGGAATGCAAATGAAAAATGAAGATGCATATTTCTCACTTACGCAGAGCAGATTTTACCTTGATAGTGTTAGAATTTGGTACTTACTTTACCAAGTTAGATACATGACAGTGAATTGTTACATATTTTGGTCTACTTTATTCTGTCCTGTGTCTAAGTGAAAAGCAGTTGGGCTGGCTTCAAACAGTCCTCCTGCCTCAGCCTCTCAAAGTGCTGTGATTATAGCATTTTGGAGGCTGAGATAGGAGGATTGTTTGAAGCCAGGAGTTTGAGACCAGCCTGGGCAACATAGTGAAATCTTGTCTCTACCAAAAACAGAAAAGTCCCTGTATGCATGCTGCTAGTCCAAGCTATTTGGGAGGCTGAGGCAGGAGGATGGCTTGAACCTGGGAGTTGGAGTTTACAGTGAGTTATGGTTGGGCACTACATTCTTGTCTGGGCAATAGAGCAAGACCCAAGGTGGGGAAAATTTATCCAACTCACATGGATTGAGATGGTTTTATTACACAGACTTCATAAGCTGAATAGCATGGTGTCAACAATGTAGACATTTATGGGAAGATGAGCATGGGTTATATGCGAATACTGTGCCATTTTATATAAGGAACTTGAGCATCTGTGCATTTCAGTATCCTGGGTGGATCCTTGTAATTAAATCTCTGTGGATACCAAGACACATAATGGCAAATTTTAAAATTTCAGAAGTAATCACTCATACAAATACTTTGGCAGAAGTAAGTTATAAATAAAGAAACACAAAATTAAACTTCCCTTCAGTAATACTAAGTGCCAGAAGATAATGCATTTTATGTAGAATTTTGAGGGAATAGGTTTGGAATAACAAATGTGATGCCCAGCCAAAAGTTTATTTGTGAAGACAAGAGAAAGACATTCTTTGATATGCAGAGTTTAGAAAGTATCCTGCCCTGTTTTCATGTGTCCTTCCTGAAAAAATGCTACTTAACTGCTCAAGAAGTGAGTCAAAGTAAAGACCCAGTAATGAAGACATCACGATACAAAAAGACTAGTTGGAGCATTGAAGCAAACCAAGCAAAGATTTAATGATTTTAAGCTGCTATAATTTAAATCAAAAATCTTGACCAAAAGAAATCAAAAAAACAGAGTCCAATATCAGAAAATGTAATAAAAGGGAAAATTAAAGGAACATTTATAGAACTAGATGACTGAATAAGAACTATCGTGTTCATTTTGCCAGTAAGTGTAAGAAGTTTAAACTCCTCTGTAAAAGCTTGGGGTCAGGTAGGGTGGTTCATGCCTGTAATCCTAGTACTTTAAAGGCCAAGGCAGGAGGATTGCTTGAGGCCAGGAGTTTGAGACTAGCCTGAACAAGAGTGAGACCCCATCTCTACAAAAAACAGAAAAATTATCTGGGTGTGATGGTAGGCACCTGTAGTCCCACTACTTGGGAGACTTAGGCAGGGGAATTGTTTGAGCCCAGGCATTCAAGACTGCGGTGAGCTCTGATGACACCATTGCACTTCAGCCTAGGTGACAAGAGCAAGACCCTGTCTTAGATAGATAGATAGATAGATAGATAGATAGATAGATAGATAGATAGATAGATAGATAGATAGATAGATAGATAGATAGACAGATAGACAGACAGACATTGTAGATGGCTATTTTCATTTAACAAGATGTCAAGCAGATCTTAAGCAACAGTGTTGGCAGCTGTTGGTTGTGTTGTTATATGTTCGTAGATTGAGCCTTTAAGGCCACAGTGAACTCACATGGATTGAGATGGTTTTATTACTTATGCAGACTGCATAAGCTGATCAGCATGGTGTCAACTTCCTGCATCTATGGGACATTGCCAAACAGAGGACCAGATGACAGACTGCACAAGTAGTGGGTTACTTTGTAATAAAGGAACAAATTCCATTGTGCAGCTAAGCAGTACCTGTACCCTAAGGAATAATACAGAAAGTTCAATGTTTCACTTATCCAGGGTGATAGGTAAGAAACTGTTTCTTGGCGACCACCTGGAAAATAGAGAGGTAGATGAGAAACTGCCCCATGGCCACTTCCTGCAAGGCACAGGGAAGACACATGAGAATTTGCTCCTTGTAAAATCACTTGCCATCCCATGTTCCAGGATAATTATAGGGTGTTCCACCAAGGCTTAGGTCATCGTGTCATGGAGCTTTGCCAGTGTGGCTTTTGTGGTGACATGTGACCTTACTAGAGTGGCAACGGTAAGTCACATTTCCATGTAAAATTCATATTTTTCCATATTATTATTGACTCTCTATGAACATCATTTTGAATGGCTGTGTAAGTTTCCAGTGTGTGTTCATGCCTTAATTCTTCAAAACATTAAACAAATGGTAGTTTATCACTGTTTCATATGATTGTTAAGAAATTCAGCTGATCATTTTTTATTAATTTTATTTCTGGTTTTAATGTTTTCAAAGACCCCTCTTGTGTAGCTCAAAGACCTGATCTATTTTGTCTTCCTTAGAATCTACTTTGTTTTTTTAACCTCTTCATTTGTCATGCCTCTTTTCTCTTCAATTCATTAAAAACAAATTTCCCACAGGGTGCAGTTGCTCACGCCTGTAATCCCAACACTCTGGGAGGCCCAGGCGAGTGGATTGCCCTAGCTTAAGAGTTCGAGACCAGCCTGAACTAGAGCGAAACCCCATCTGTTTAAAAAAAAAAAAAAAAAAAAGTGCTGGGTTCTGTTGCGAGTGCCTGTAGTCCCAGTTACTCAGGAGGGTGAGGCAAGAGAATCACTTGAGCCCAAGAGTTTGACGTTGCTGTGAGCAATGACACCATGACACTCTGCCAAGGGCAACAAAATCAGACTCTGTTTCAAAAAAAAAAAAAAAAAAAAATTCCTAAAAATGAAGAGTTAGGCTTATTTAATTAAGTTCCTTGTTGCTTTGAGCAGTGCCATGTATCTGACTTAAAATACAGTATTTGAGTTTATATAGTTAAAGATAAATTGGATAAATGAAAGAAATGTTAGTAGCTTCATAGAATAGTGAAGTTTGAGATGAAATTGCTACTATTGAAATCTAGATAAAGATTCTACAGAAACTAAGAGGATTCCAATCCTAATTCATCACTTGCATATTCTTTGCAAGTCATTTAACCTCTCTGAACTCTTTCCCTTCCTCTGTGAAATGTGGAGGTTAGATTAGATTTCTATAGTTCTTTAAGAACCAAGTTAACGGTTTTGCTGTCTGTCTTTTCTTTATATGTACTTAACTTAGCAGAGGATGGGAAAGCCTCTGTAGAAAAGTTATTTCCTTTGAATTTCAATGTTGGCACTAATGTTTTCTATCATATATTTTATGTAAAAACAAATTATAAATACAGCCATTGAATTAGTTGTGTTTTCTTTTAATGTTAGGTGACAAACCATCCAGAACCAGTCTCTCAATCATTAACTCCTCAGCAGCAGCCACAATACAACCTTCCAGAACGAGACAAGCAACTACTTTTCTCAGAATATAATTTTGAAGATCTTAGTGCCTCATTTCGGAGCCTTTATAAGTCAGTTTTTGAGCAGTCACTTAGTCAACAAGGTGAGTTTTTTTTAATACCTTTTCTATAACATGGATTTTTTATTGAAAAGAGGTTTTAAAATTATTTTCATACAGCAGCTATTTTCTTAATCTCATAACATTATCATCACAATTTTAATTGGATGATCATATTATGTCCTGGGCCTTTACTATGCTGTGTATATATTTATATCATAGCACAAAAATGGCAGATAAATTTCATTTTGTGTACCAGTTCAACTTGATTACTAATCCGTGTTCTGGAGCATTGTGTTGAGAAATTCTGACACTGCATCTATGCTACATAGAAAAGACTGCCATAAAGTATTTGAGTAGTGAATGTTGCACCACAAGAATAGATGTGTCCTACATTTATTCTGGCTAGTAATAAATTCACATTCCAGTAGCTATTTCTTTAGCAAATAAATAGCTCCCTTTCTTTAGCAAAGAAATAGCTACTGGAATGTGATCACACCAAATTGTGATTTGTTTTTTTTGTGTGTGTGTGTGTATGTGGTACTTAACAGGTGAATGTATAAGCTAGATAAGGTTTTGGTTATTGTTTTACACATATACTTAAGTCAGACTTTAATACTAAAAGTGATTTTAGTTGAGGTGCAGCATTGCATCCAGCCAGATGCTAGATTGTTGCTATTGTGTGTCTATGTCCCATTAGCTGCTGGTTTCACTTTAATCAGACACATGATAGGATCAAAATGTTGCATTATCTTTTCTTTGCAGAATACTGGTCTGAAATTAAGAATTCTGTCAAAGCATTTCCTAGTTACTTATTTGGCAGATTTAATATGTTTTATTCTTTTCCTGCTACTATAACAAAACACCTTAGAATGGGTAATTTATAAACAACAGAAACTTATTTTTCATAGTTCTGGCGGTTGGGAAGTTCGAGATCCAGGGATGTGGCAGATTTGGTGTCTAGCAAGGGCCCGTTCCTCATAGATGGCACCTTCTAGCTATGTTCTCACATGGAGCTGAAAGTTGTGTCCTCCTGTGACACAAGAGATGGCAAGGCAAAAGGGACTAGCTAGTTTCTTTGAGCCTTTTTATGAGGGTGCTAATCCCTATTGCCTCCTAAAGATTTCACCTCTTAATACCATCACCTTGTGGTTTAGTTCCAATAGATTAATTTTGGAGGGACACAAAACATTTAAACTGTAGTACCTTACCTGTTCACAGAAGTCAGCAAAATATACCAAAATTCCTGTTCTTCTTCTTTTTTTTTTCATGGGGTATAATGTGCTGGTTTTATATACTAGTTGAAATATTTTCATCAAACTAGTTAACATAGCCTTTACCTCATTTTCTTAGTTATTGTGTTAAGACATTTATACCCTACACTTAGTAAATTTAACATGTACCTTTGTAAAATGCACCATAGTTTTTTCTTTTCTTTTCTTTTTTTTTTTTTGAGACAGAGTCTCACTATGTTGCCCTCAGGAGAGTGCCATGGTGTCACAGCTCACAGCAACCTCAAAACTTTCGGGCTTAAGCAGTTCTCTTGTCTCAGCCTCCCAAGTAGCTGGGACTGCAGGTACCTGCCACAACGCCCAGTTATTTTATGTTGCAGTTGTCATTATTGTTTAGCTGGCCTAGGCTGGGTTCAAATCTGCCAGCCTTGGTGCATGTGGCTGGTGCTGTAACCACTGTGCTACAGACGCCGAGCCAAAATTTCTGTTCTTAATGCAGTTTGCATTTAATACTTATTGTTAGCCATGAAAGTTAGTATTACATACTAATGCTGTTTATATTGAGAGATATTAGGCCAGGTGCAGTGGCTCATGCCTGTAATCCTAGCACTCGGGGAGGCCAAGTTCGAGACCAGCCCAAACAAGAGTGATACCCTGTCTCTAAAAATAGCTGGGCACCGTGGCAGGGCACCTATAGTTCCAGCTATTTGGGAGGCTGAGGCAAGAGGATTACTTGAGCCCAAGATTTGGAGGTTGCTGTGAGCTATGACACTACAGCACTCTACCAAGGGCTACAAAATAAGACTCTATTTAAAAAAAAAAATATTGAGGGGTATTGATGGTATATGTATGAAATGATTTTTTATATTTAGTCTATGGAGTTTAAGATTCATATATTCAAATTTTGTGTTAACTTTTCTTTTACGTTTTGGAATTAGTAATTACTTCGTAGGGAGAAATTTTGAAACTGTAAAATCTTGTTCCCTAGGTTATTTTTATACATTAGTTTTAGCATCGTTGCTATTTTTTTACCTGATAAGTTATTGCATTTGTTGAAAATGTTGATTTTCTTTCTTTCTTTCTTTCTTTTTTTTTTTTTTTTGGTTTTTGGCCGGGGCTGGGTTTGAACCCGCCACCTCCCGCATATGGGACCGGCGCCCTACCCCTTGAGCCACAGGCGCTGCCCTTGTGTTAACTTTTCTATGTATAAAAGCAACACAATCTTGGTTATGATAATAGAAAAATACTACCATCAAAATAACAATGGTGACAATTTTTGAAACCTATAATTCCATTTTCATCACACTATAACAAAAAAGAGCCTTGATAGGAATTCTGGGTTCTATTCCAGGTTCTACCAAAACTAAGTTAACTTTATCTCTCTGGACTTCAGTGTCCCCATTTGTACAGTTAAGATGATTGGACTAGATCAGTGGTTTTTCAGATTGTTCTCTTCAGAGCCCTTGGCTTTTACAAAGGTATTTTATGTTATATATCTTTTTTCAATTTTTTTTTTTTTTTTTTTTTTTGCAGTTTATAGCCGGAGCTGGGTTTGAACCCGCCACCCCTGACATATGCTGCCGGCACCCTACTCCTTTGAGTTACAGGCGCCGCCCTATGTTATGTATCTTTTTTAAGAGATAGGGTCTCTCTCTGTCACCTAGACTAGAATGCAGTGGTGCATTCTAGCTCACTGCATGGTACCATTATAGCTCATTGCAGCCTCCAACTCCTAGGCCATCCTCCTGCCTGAGCCTCCTGAGTAGCTAGGACTATGGGCACACATCACCAGGCCTGGCTAATTTTAAAATATTTTGAAGAGATGGGGGTCTCACCAGGTTGTTAATTGAACTTCTGGCCTCAAGCGATCTTCTCTCCCAAAGTGCTGGGATTACAGATGTGAGCCACTATACCTGGCTATTTTATTTTATTTATTTTTTATTTTTTATTTTTTTGCCGGGGCTGGGTTTAAACCCGCCACCTCCTGCATATGGGGCCCGGCCCTACTCTATTGAGCCACAGGCGCCGCCATGGCTAGTTTATTTTATGTAAAAATAATTCGAGATTGAAAATGTTGATAAAAATGTTGATTGAAATATTGTTTCCTCTCTCAAAATGCTGGGATTTTGGCTGGGCACACTGTCTCACACCTGTACCCCAATACTTGAGAGGCTCAGGTGGAAGGAACATTGAGGCCAGGAATTTGAGACCAGCCTGGGCAACATAGTGAGATTCCTGTCTCTATAAATATAAAGTAACAAAAATTAACCAGAGGTGGTGGTGCACACCTGTAGTCCCAGCTACACTGGAGGCTGAGGTAGAAGGTAGATTGCTTGAAACTGGGTGGGAGTTGAAGGTTACAGTGAGGTGTGATCATACCACTGCAGTCCAGCCTGGGCAATGAAGTGAGAACTTGTCTCACTAACACCAAATAAACAAAACCTCACAAAACTAGTATTTTTTTGGAAATAGATAATGAAATTACTGCTTTCTTTCATTTTAGTGTAATAACCCTATAGATTCTCTGTAAATGATAGTTTTTCAGGGCCAAGGCAAGAGCTTCTATTAATTCTTCTACCTATAAAAATTTAAGTTAAGGTTGTTTTACAATGTACTCAAATACATTTTTACTATTAGAGACATGATAATGTTACCTTTGTTACAAAGTTCAATTGTTTTGACTGACACTATCTTGTGAGATTTTCTTTTTCATTTAATAAAATTTTTAAACATTAGGCACTTCCAGCCTAATTACCATCATAGCAGCTAGCATTTACTGAGCTCATCCTGCATCTTGTACTTGCACTATGTCATTTAATCTTCACAATGACTCTATGAAGTAGGTGCTGTTATTGTACCTTTTATGCTTGACATAATTGTGTCACTATATGTAAGTGGCTGTGCAGAGACTTTAATCTCCTTTGCAACATTCTTAACTACTAAACTGTATATGTATTAGGAATGTTTCATAAGAGTAATAACAAAGAGTAGTAGAGATGAATATTTGCTTTGCTTAGTCTTAAGGATCCTAACCACTTTGGGCTTAAAGTTTTTAGAGTAGTCAATAATAAGAGATCAGAAATAACTGGGCTTTATTTCTCCCTCCTTCTTCTGTCAAACCCTTGGTCTTCATGCCTGCAGAGAACCATTCTGAGTGTTAAGTCAACAAACACCTTTCTCACTTTTCCCCTACCATTTATTTATCTTTGAATATTCAACTCAGTTATTGTCTTTTCAAGAAAGGCTTTCTTATATCTAGAGTTCCTTCCTAGCTGAATGGGCAAGGAGCAAAGTTTCCATAATCCTTTGTGTACTTTTGTTTTAGTACTTATGTTGTTAGACATAATCTTGTTAAATGTCTACCTCCTCCACTAGACTATGTGCTATTTGAGGGTGGGGAATAATGTTTCTGACTTTTCTCAGTAACCTCAGAGCCCCGTGTATAGCGAGGCTTGTCAAACTGAACCTATGTTACTTCTTGACAATGTACACTTTTGCTCTGTAAATAATTTTGCAAATGTTTGTCATAAAATACAACCGAAATCTGACCATAAATGATCTTACTCTTTCTGGCTGTTTTTAGGTTTGATGAACATCCCTTCTGAATCTTCCCAGCAGTCCCACACTTCATGTTCCTATCAGCACTCTCCTAACAATACAGTGAGCACTCACCCACACAGCAACCAAAGTAGCCTGTCCAACAGTCATGGCAGTGGCCTCAACACCACAGGCAGTAATTCAGTTGCACAGGTCTCACTGTCCCATCCCCAGATGCATACACAATCATCTTCACATCCACCCCATCGACCACACAGTTTATCACAGCATCCACAGCGTCCCCAGCACCCAGCACCGCACCCACAGCAACATAGCCAGCTCCAGTCCCCTCACACCCAGCACCCCTCTCCACATCAACACATACAGCACCATCCGAACCATCAGCATCAGACGTTAACACATCAGGCACCCCCACCCCCACAACAGGTGTCCTGTAATTCTGGTAAGTTTTTGTCTCCTGGCTTGTGTTTGGCTAACTATGAATTAGGATCTATCCTTTGTTATTTGGGTCTTATGTAACATTTACTACTCAACCCCCTTTTCATCTGTCTCCTTTTGTATTTCCTTGCTGTAATCCTGTAGTTGTAACTCATTTAATTCATAGATTAACCTGGAGACTTTCGTGATGAAAATTTATTGTGGCAACACAAACACACCAACTCTTGTGGGTTTTCGTTTTAACTCATTTTGTCCTTTTGCCCATTGGAAGTATTTTCGTGAACATTCAAAAGAAGAATGGAGTCTGTCTGCAGTCTCTTGTGATGCCGTGTGGTATAGAAGAAAAGAACATAGGTTTATGTCGGTATATTTGAATCCTCATTGTGGCTCTTATGATCTTGGGCAAATTGCTTAACTTTTTTAGCCTTATTTTCTCATCTACATAAACGGAACTAAATTGCCATGGTATACAGTGTTGTCAGGATCATATTGAAAATTGAGTATGAAATGCCTCGTATTTTGTATTTAAGTATTCATGAGTGTTCCCCATCTTCTTTTCTGTGCTTATTCCTGCCAAGTATTTCATCTTAAAATGATAGATTGTAAAAGGAGAAAATGTTCTTCATGTCCTGCTTTTAAAAAAAAAAAAAAAATCTGTTGATTTTAAGATAGATCTTGATGGTTTCTGGCCAGCAGTCTGTGTACTTTGGAACTTCAATGCCATGGACTTGAGTTAAACTACAAGGTGAACGGGGACCCTCAGAGTTATGCAAAGAACAAGTCCTTATCTCAGCTGGCCTGAATGTTCATTTACCCACTATGTCACTAATGAGACTTTCATCTTGGAAGAAAAATTTCTGAATACTAGCCAGTGCTAGTTCTTTTTCACCAATTACAAATGGATTTTGGTTTCAGGCACTTAGACTATGGTCAGGGAAACAAGGTTTAAATAGTGTATACTGTCTCTTATATTTTGACTTTGCTATAAAACTTAAATATTTCTGGAACTGTTTTATAACTTATTTATAAAATGGAAAAAAATAATGGCAGTTTTTTGGGAGAATTAAAAGAGATTAAAAAATGCATAGACATATACTTGAAATTTAGTAATTCTTTGGTAAGTGTTAATGTCACACACCTCACAATTTTTTTTTTATTAAATCATAGCTGTGTACATTAATGTGATCATGGGGCACCATACACTAGTTTCATAGACCGTTTGACACATTTTCATCACACTACCTCACAATTATTTATTAAGTTTTTTGGAGCCTTAACATTTGAAATTATAGCTGTCTTTATAGTATCTGTTGTTTTACCAACACACCAAGAAAAATTTAATGCATATTTTGAAGATAAATAGATATTTTAATTTTTGTTTACCAACTGATTTTGTTTTCTTGGTTACTAAGTAGGTTCTAGAATAAAATAGAAAATTGTGTATAGTTCCTGCTTTGATGGAATATTTTCTAAACATCTTGATATGATTTTTAGTATGCCTAGAGAAAAGTTACATAATAATAGAGTTCAAATTCTTTTAATATTAATCCAGTCACTATTGCCTACCTTTAAATATATTCTTCAGAAATATAAGCCTATTCTCAGTATGATTTGGGGGATTGACTAATGAGTAGAGATTGAGTGTCGATAGAAGTGATACCTTTCTTTTCTTGAAGTCAAGGGATTTCCAGGGGAGAAAGAAGTACAGTTAGAGTTGCAAATAATTCCTCGTATCCTTTTATTGGTCTGTTACACAAGTGGTAGCTTGCCAGGGAAGGAAAATAGACTTCCACCTTGAGAAATTAGGAATAATCGTTGTGGCTATGACAGTAATTCGTCTCTGTGAATTATACTTATCATTTGTTGAGACTAAACATGTTGTCTTTGACAGGAAAGGAATGGAGGAAACAGAATGGAATGGAACGAACAGAAGTTGAATGCCCATTATGTACCAGGCAGCTTAGATTCATTATCTCATATTATCCTCCCAAATCAAGTATAAGTCACCATATTTTATAGATAAGAAAAATGCAAATCAAAGAACTTAAGCAGTTTGCTCAAGATCACTCACATTAGTAAGTGGTAGAACTGAGTTTTATATCCTGACTTTGAAACTTGTAACACCAATTATTCTAAAAGGACTAAAATTAGCAGACATTAATTGAGAGGGCAGGGTTTGTTCACCTACTCTCTGTAGTTGGCTTTATTTTTATTGGCCAAGTCAGCATTTATTAATGGAGCCTCCTTGTTCTCCTACCTCCAACAAAAGAAAATTAGTTGTGACAAGAGTACCCTAGTTCCCTAGTACATAATTCTATGTACTACCCTGGGCCTTTTGACTACCTGTGTTGTGTTTACCTCAAGAGATCTAGATTATTGTTATCTGTGTGACTGTAATCATATAATTCCATTGAACCTTGATTTCCTTTTCTGTGAAGTTCTTCTTGTACTAGAGGATCTGAGGCTGGTAGACTTGCATGTCTGTGGCTTGTTGGGGCATTAGTTTAACACCCTCCACTCCAAACAAATTTATTCCTAAATTGTGAGTTGGTTGAGGGCAGGATCATGTTGTCTCTAGTTAATTTTCTATTTAAAAAACTTATAATTGGCAGACTTATATTAAATGAAATAGCCAGTAGTTGATACAGCTAAGAGTTGTCTGTGATGTAGCAAAAAACTCTTTTCATTACTTCTTACCTTCACCCATCCAGGGGTGATCCTACAGAGAGTAACTTGGCAATAATCAGCACTATCTTATTGAGGGCAACTCTTGCCACATGGCTAATTGACCTCTCTGCTGACGTATGAACTATGAAAGTCTTAAATTCTTCTGATGTTATATCAGATGATAAAATTCCTGACTAGAAATACCCAGACCTGGATTCATCAACATTTCTTAACAGATGTCTCAGCCCTCTTCTTCACTACTTTGGCATGAGGCCTGTGTTAAATTTCTGTCTCCTAAGGTTGCCTTCTAAAAAAGATCTACTCTTACTATATGATCTAATCTACCTACTTAAGTAGTACATTAAATTATCCTGTGCATTGCTTCTAAATGTGAACTTGTCTCTATTATTTGTGAAGAACGTATCTTTTAAGGTCATAATACGACAGGAAAATGAACTTTATATAGGGGGAAATGTATTATTTTGTATGACTTTTCCTCCTTGGTCATTTATTTGTAGTATACAAATGTAAAAAGCTGTATCAACTTTGGCATTATTCAGTGATGTGGCAGTTTGCAAGCTGGTGCACACTGGGAGGTTAGAAGACCTGGGTTCTAGTTCATAACTTTAGGTTCATTCTGGTAATCTTGGCAAGTTAATGCCACCTCTTTGGGTTCACTTTCTCTTTATTTGTAATACGGAGAGAAATAATACCCTTCTGTCTGTCTCAGAGCAAATTGCCCCAACATATGATGTTATTGGTACAGATTCCCTTGTAAGGCTGGACAAGGATAAACCAATATCAGGAATAAGGCCAGCTCATTATCTTCCTTTACCGTACTTTCTTACCTTTTCACGATCCAAGAACTATAGTTTTGTCAATATTACTTTTACAGGTGTTTCAAATGATTGGTATGCAACACTTGATATGCTAAAAGAAAGTTGTCGAATTGCCAGCAGTGTTAATTGGTCAGACGTAGACCTTTCACAGTTTCAAGGTAAGTATTGGTTCCTTTTGACATACAACTAAGTGCATAATGATCCTGTTTTCTCTGGTAGGTAAGTTACTTTGTAGTAGAAATAAACCTGTCCTTATATAGTTTCTTTTGGAGTTGGTGGTATGCTTAGAAATACTTTGTGGAGTTATGCTGTAGGTAGCTCTAGCACTCAAGTAACACTGCTTGCCAGGAGGAGGTAAAGCTTAGCTGCTTGTGGGAGCCTAGATAGAAGCACCCACATTGGCCCTTTGTGGCAGGCAGCATCTTCTTCTGAGCCCCTTGGTTGGCATCTCCTTCCCCCAACTCCCTGGGGTGAGGGCTGGTTTACGAAAGTAGCTAGAACTGTTTGAGGTGGCCTCAACTAAATCCAAGTATTTTTCTACTATTATTTCTCTCTCTGGACCTCAGTAACTACCTCCCCTCCTTGCCACACTGTCCCCTTGTGCCAGACAGATGGCCCTTTCAACTCTCTGCTTTGGTGTGAGAGTAGGGCAGTGGTGGCAGTAGTTATGGGTCAGGGGAGCCGGGGACAGAGGAGTGGGTTTTGGAGTCAGAAGGCTTCATCTTTAACTGGCTGTGACGCTTCCATGCTTTGGTTTCCTGGTTTGAAAATTGGTCTTTTGTTAAACATGCTTCCCAACCAGGATGGACTAAGATGATGACCGTAAGACATTGAGGGTAGCTTTGAGTACTTAGGAAGACCTAAGCATTCTTTGCTGCTGATGTTGTTACCCTATGGCCTGGCTTGGGATGCAAGGGTGGGGTGTCACAGCCTCTGGCAATTCTTTGCGTGTTTTCTGGCCTCGCTAGCCCCCATGCATCCTTGCTGCCCTCTGCTTTGAGTCCCAAAATCTCCACACCCATCCTTCTCCCATCCTGGCCTCCTGTTACCACCCCCTTGACCTATGGGAGTTGAGCAAGTAAGTGCTGAGTCTTGAGCCTGCTTTCTTCACAGGTCACTCTGCCCCAACCCAACCTGCCCTACTTCTACCCCAAAAAAACAAAACAAAAAACTTCAACACTTTGTAAAATTCCTAATAAAGTATTTTGGCCAATCAGTGTAGCAGAGGGTCACAGAAAGGAGTTCTGAAAGAAATTTGGCCACATGTGAAAGAATTGGGCTTGGAGTGATTTTAAAATATCATTCTTCATCACGTCATCAAATCACTACCATAATTCAGAATGAGCCAGTGGAAATTTTGAGGGCTGGAAAAAAAATAGTTATTTTTCTATTTTCCTTGCAATATTTGCAGAATTGTGCTGATTATATTTCTAATGATTTCCTCCTAGGTCTGATGGAGAGTATGAGACAGGCAGATCTCAAGAACTGGTCTTTAGATCAGGTTCAATTTGCTGATCTCTGTTCTTCTCTTAATCAGTTCTTTACACAAACTGGCCTTATCCACTCACAGAGTAACGTGCAGCAAAATGTTTGTCATGGTGCCATGCATCCAGCAAAACCTTCCCAGCACATTGGAACAGGTGTGTGCTTAGTTATCTTCTTGATTTTCTCTTTTTCTCTTTCCTATGACATTTAGTAACTAAGGCAACTTGATATGTTGCAAATAGGACAGTGATCCGTTTACATCTTTTTATTTGTAAGAAACCAATGAAAGTAAATAATTTGTGTGTAAGGTATAACTTAGAAAAATTGGCATAGACTGTTTTTTTTTTTAGGATTTATAATATATGACTATTTACAATTAACTTTCCTCTATGATTCTTGATGTTTTATTAAGTTATCAAACAGTTGAATGTCGTCTTATAGCTATTTATGTTTTTATAAGAACATAGGAATAGGTTCTAATCCCATAGTTTGTCCCTTTCAGGGTATATCACTTTCACTTTCCAACTTGCCGTAAGTCCTAAACCAATTGTGCTATTTCCTTCTGTTCTTTGTCCTTTGTTTCTCCTTTCCTCTTTTCTTCCCATGTTTAGTCAATTTCTTTGATAAACCCATCTCTATTTTGGTCAGCCTTGAAAGAGCTCTAAGTGAATTTAAGTAGCTTATTTGTACATGACTAGTCTTGGGTGTTTGGAAGTATCTGTGTTACTTATAGATTATTGCCTCAGGCCGGACAAGTAGAAGAGGATATCTGTTGTCTAGAGAGAAGGCTATCTCAAAAGGCCCATGTACATATTACGTATTAGCCAGTAGCCCCCACTTTGGTGAACTTAAACTTTGTGACCTAAATTTCTAAGAAAGCTCCATGTGTACCTTTTGGTCTTGGAACTAGGTATTTTGGCCATGCAAAAAGCACTGTCCTTCTGCTCATGTCCTATGTCAGAGGGGGCAAGTACCCCTTCTAGATTCTCTATGGACTGAAAGCCTGAGTTATTTTCTTGAAACCCTTTGTTCCTAGACTTAACTGGTCATTTGACCTTAATTATTTGGTTCTCATGTTCTGTGATTCTGTTAATTTTTCTGTCATCTTTCCTTTATATTGTCAGGGTCCTTTCTTAGTACTGCTCTAGTCTCATAGCCTAGCAAAGGTAGAACTATAATTTACAGCCTAGCACAGGTAGAAGAACTATAATTTTTCTCTAGGGTTTATTTAGCTCTTCCAACTTTGACTCTCTCCCCCTTGTTCCTTTCCTTCTGCCTCAAAGGCATTTCATCCAGGCCAGGCCTGCCAAGCCATGCCTTTGACAACAGTTTTTCTGTGAACAGTCCTGTTACCCCATATGTCCATCCTTCATGCCCACTAATGTCTGTTTTTAGATATTCAGATTACTTCTTAATATGTCCATCATGTTTCCTCTTATTTCAAGTGCCTCTTTCTGTCATTTTTTTCTTTCTTACATCCCTATGTATTAAATCCATTAAATCCATATCTCAGTTACCCCTCATAAGTATATCCTAGTAATTCTTTGCCACATTTTCTTAGAACTGTAGTATAAGAGGATACTTCAGAGAGAGGTTAATTTTATCCTTTTATTTAACAGTTAAGGAAATTATGGTCCAGAGAAAGAAAGTAGCTTGCTTAAAATTACAAAGTTTATTCAGGTGTAGATCTTGACTTTCAGAAAATAGCCCCTTCAAATCTTTCGGGTCACTCTCATCTTTAAGACTCCCCCTTTTGGTGAATACTTCTTTAAGGTCTGTAGGGACTCCAGAAATTAGTAGTATGTTAGTGTGGAAGGGAGAAGGAGAAAAGGGTGTTAACAGAACATAGTCTCTTACTCTAAACCATTTTACCTATGTTTATAATTTAAGTCTTCTAGCAGTGCTCTTCTAATATGATACTCTATTTAAAGGTCATAGATATATAGATAGGTTTATGTTCATTCAGCGGACATTATTTATACTGTTTCTGTGCCTGGCTAAGTATTAAGCACTAGGAATAAAGAAATGAGTCCAGAATAGCCCTTATCCCAAGGAGTTCACCACCTAATAGATGAGACAGGTCCATTAAGAAGTGCAGTATATTGAGGGCTACACTTCTACCGGAGGGTGTAAGTGCAAGAGAGAATTCACCGAAGGGGGTTTAATTCTCATTATTTATGATCTTGTCCCCTGCTCTTTTTTGAATACATGGGGTGGCATGATGCACTTACCCAGGGCCTTGTACTTACTGTTTCCACAGTCTGGAGTGGTCTTTTCCCAGAGGGACCCATGATGTAGATCTTCATCTCATTCAAAATTTTTTCTTCAAAAAGCACTTACTCAAGGGACATTTTCCTTGACTATCCAGTTTAAACACACCCAATGAAGCACGCATTATCTCCTTCATCTGCTTTTTATTTTTCTCCATAGCCTGTCAACATACTATTTAAATTACTTTGTTTGTCCTTATTCTGTATCCCTAAGTATGTGCTCCAAAAAAAAGCAAGGAGTTTTTCATTACTATATCCCTAGTGCATAGAGCTATATCTCTCTTATGTAAATATTTATTGGGTAAAAAGAGTCTGCTTTCAATAAATAAATTGTACAATTAGATTTTTAATTCTCATAACTACATTCTAAACATTATAGGTTTTTCAAAATCTCTGGAAACTACACTGGAAGTTAATTTATTACATAGGAAGTCAAAGACACTTCAGTCTCCATATTTAGAACATGGAGAAAAAACAAGAAATAATAGGAATTTCTACATGAAAATAAATGTTAGAAATGTGGTAGAATTTCAGAAAGTTAAGGCTTTGTAATGTAGATTGTATTTATTCCCACAATCCTTTTCTAGTTTCTACCTCTAGTTCCTACCTCCTACCAAGAAAAATGAAAAAAGAAATATAAAAAGGTTAATCTCCAACAAAAATCAGTTATATCTTTTGATTGTGACTTCAACTCTAAGTATGTGTAGACTAAAAGTTAAAAATTTGTAGGATTGAAGCTAAGAAGTTGTTAGTGTGTAGCCATGAGCATATTACTCTGAATGACGTGGCCCCTCCAGGCTGGTACAGTCATTAGAGTACACAATCCATGCATGTGAAAGCTGCTCAGCACGTGGAAACAGGATTGTTTCCTGCACAAGAATATTAGAGCTGTAGCTTAGTATGACTTTTCTCCTCACTTTTCTTCCGAGGCCATCAGGATGGTTAGTTGGTCAAACAGTTCAGTTTTGACTGTAAACTTTACTATAAAAAGGCATGTTATCTTGGGAGGCTTTGACTGGGGTCAGAAGTCTTAGTTTCTGTGTCTGGTTCTGTCTCATTTCCTCTCTGGCCTTGTTTCACCATCTACATAGACAGAGGTGGGGTTGGAATAGATCATCCCTAAGGCCGTCTCAAGTCTGGACAATCTGGCTTTCCATTAGTAGGTAAAAGTGTGGGAGGAATGAAGTACAGAATGCCCTAACTTTAAAAAAGGGGGAGGATTTTTCTTCCTGTTTTAGTTTCCTCTGGGAAAATTGTTGCTGTGTTATAGTTTCATTACAGTATTGCTAGATTTCAAATGTAGTTTGTGCAAAACACTAGAAAACCTTAGAGAAATAGATATTCCTTCCAGCACGAACCAGTTTTATGGTCCTTCTTCATGAGTTATTGGGGGAATGGTCATGATGTTTTTTCCATCCCTGTCTATTTTGCATTATGATACAGCTTAATTGACATTTTGGAGGTATTAGAGTTGATGGCTCCTCTCAATGAATATATGTTACTTTAAGAACCTTCTGAAATATCATTTGGATGAGATCTGTGTTTCCCACCTCCTTACTCCAAAATAATACATTTTTAGTCACCTTTGCTCGGTATGGCTCTTTTACCTTGCACAAATCTCCCTCTAACTTTGTGCCTCCCAGGCACTTTGTTAATCATCAAGGGCACACATGGTTAGAACTGCTTTGAGGGTGAGAAAATCAGGGAGATGGAGAAGTAGGTAATGTAAAAAGAGCTCATGAGTTTGAAGATCTGGATTCTAGTCCTCACACTGTCAAACTAACGTATCTTTGGGCAAAAATGAGGATAATCCTGTCTTGCTTTCCATTTGAACTTCATGAGGGGGTCTGATGAAGTAATGGATATGAAAATACTTTTGAAGTTAGATACATGATGACAACAGTATACATGCTGTGAGCTTACACTTAGTGGCAGCACCAGAATTAGTACCACTGTGCTCACAGCCAGCCTGGTACTCTGTTCAAAAGGCCAGCACTGCCTTTTGGCAGAGTTTTAGCATCTGAAGGAGTAATTTTTCCTTCCTTCTTCCTCCTTACTTTCTTAATTTATTTTTAGATAACAATGCTGTTAAGATTGTAATGCCCAGTTTGTTTTACTTATGGTAACATATTTTCCCTCTCTGCCTTTAAATCTGATTAGGAAATTTGTACATAGATTCTAGGCAAAATCTCCCTCCTTCAGTGATGCCACCCCCTGGTTATCCTCATATCTCACAGGCCCTCAGCACTCCAGGAACAACGATGGCAGGTAACAAACATGTGAGCGGATATGTGGTGTGTGTATTATAGTTGGTATACAGAGTTGTTTTTTTATTTTTTTATTTTTTTGCAACTGTTAAGTAAAGTCCCTCTTGCAATCATGTCTTGCCCCCATAAAGTGTGACACACACCAAGGCCCCACCCCCCTCCCTCCGTCCGGTATACAGAGTTTAATATCGAAAAACTTTAGTTGTCTCAATAATGAATGAGGCTGCCAGGGGAAGGAGAGAACTAACTCCCTTTTAAGGAGGGCTGAGTGAGGTACAGAATCTGGACAGCCACTTGATACCAGTTCTGGTGGAGAGATTCAAGCATTAGTTGGTGTTTAGACTTTACGACTTAAAGTTCCTTTTAGCCCAAGATGCTATTATTCTAATTACTGTGCTGCCTTAAGAGGTCTTAGAGGGCATAGAGCTATCCTGGGTTTTAGGTATTTTTGAGGATGTTTGACTTTGATAGGATTTGTTCAAGAACCTACTTGTATTAGCTCCTGTAGGTTCTGTCCCATTCATTCCACTGGAGTTCCCCCAGCTATAGTTTCCAGGGAAGTACACTACAGAGGAGATAAGTTTCAGGAGTTACTGTGTCATAGACTTTTACCCCTGAGTTCCTAAAAATGTAAGAAAAGTTACATTTAGCCAGGGGAATAGGGCACATACTTGTGTTGAAAAGAGTCTTAGGGATCGCCTTAGGTGAGGAAATGGAGGCTCAGAAGGAGAGATACCTTGCTCAGGTCACCCACTTTGGTGAGTAGCCAAAGCAAGACTCAAGCCCCAGTCTCTGGATTTAGAGTCCCATTATTTGTCTTACATACCACACCACAATTTATTCAGGATATTTGAGGAAGAGACAAAAGGAATCAGGGGGGTGAGTTTTAAACTCTGAAAGAACTGTGCCAGACAGTAGTGAAATAGAAGTTGACAACCAAGTGACATGCCCATTGCTGAAAGGAAAGGAATATAACCAGTTGTGGGTGCTCACTAGTAATTTGTAGACAGCATAGTAAGTTGGTTAAGACTCTGGGGCCAGATGGCCAGTATTTGAATCCTGGTGTTTTGCCGTTTAAAAAGGCTGTATGATGTCGGGCAAGATATTAACCCCCCTACCTCAGCTTCCCTCTTTATAAAAGGGGGCTAGTAATACTACCTGACTCCCAGGGTTGTTAGGATTAAATGAGGTTTATATATCAAGCATATAAATTAGTACCCGACCCACAGTACAAAATGTTTAAGTTTTTGTTAATCAAAGAAATACCAGCATTTCTGTTATACTGGGATATACTGAAAACTTTAGTATTTTGTAAAATTCTACAATGAAATATTTCAGGGCATATGAGAAAAAATAGGATTAGCAGAAGACTACTTAAAATTTTGTGATTAGAGTACTAACAAAGCAATAATAATTCATGAAAAATTCCACAACATTTAAAAGGATAGGCTTAATTTCTAATAAAAAGAATGAATTCTACAAGTAAATATCAGTTTCTACTTAAAAAAAAAAAAAATGAAGCTGGTTTAGAAGGGGGTTTGTTATGATATGCATACATGGGCCCAGTGCATTGAAATTGTGGGGTAGAGGCCGGGCACATTGGCTCACACCTGAAATCCAAGAACTTTGGGAGGATAAGGTGATAGGATTGCTTGAACCCAGAACTGTGAGACCAGCCTGGTAACATAGTGAGACTCCATCTCTACTGCCTCTTACCCGCCCCCCCAAATAATAATAATACAAAAATTAGATAGGCGAGGTGGCTAGTCCTAAGAGAGGCTGAGGTGGGAGGATTCCTTGAGCCCAGGAGTTCAAAATTGTAGGAAAGTGTGAGCAGGCCATTGTACTTCAGCCTGAGCGTGAAAAAAAAAAAAGAAAGAAAGAAAAGAAAAAAAATGCAAAGGATGAGAAGAAAGGGAAGGAAAGAAGAATGGGAAGAAAAAGATACCAGGGAGCAGATGGCCAAACTGATGCAAGAAGATGCACATGGAGAGGGTGGGCATTGTTCACTCATGCTTCTCCATGGTTTACCATGTTACATGTGTTGATGTTTTCACTTGCTGTTACTTGGTAGCACAGAAATTAACTTTCTGGGGAGAATTCAGTGTGACCCAGTGTGACTTCATTGGTGTACTGCCATCATTCTCCTGTTTACCATTTTTGTGTGAGCCAGTTCATGTTACTGAAGCACGTATTGGAAGCAGAACAGACTATGAAAGAAATGGTTGTATCAGTACTTTTTTCATGCCTTCCTTACTGCAGCCTGATATGGAAGGGAAAGTGGGTTTTGAAATCAAGTGAACTGACTTGACTCTGCCCCCCACTAGCTGTATGACTTTGGGTAACTTGCTCATCCTCTTAAACCGTATCTCCCTTATCTATAAAATGAGGATCTTAAGAGGACTTACTGGAAGGCATAAGGTGGATTAATAAGATAATGTGTGCTGAGTATCCGACACATAGGAAGTGCTCAATAGGGGTTGGTTTATTCTTCCTTTCTGTTCTACCCAGGTCACTACTAACACTGTCTCCTTCCTTCTAGGCCATCATGGAACCATGAACCAGCAGCACATGATGCCTTCCCAAGCCTTCCAGATGCGCCGTTCCCTGCCTCCAGATGACATCCAGGATGACTTTGATTGGGATTCAATTGTGTAGGGCTTTTTTTGCAAGACACCAGACCCCAGTGTTTCCTTTCTGTGCAGTGAAGGAAAAGGTTTAAGAGAATCCAGTTGAGAAAACAAACTTGCTAATCACTTTACCAATGTTATCAAAATTTCTTTTGAAGACAATCAAAAAGATTTTAGCTGGATAACTTACTGCTTTTATCTGATCCAAACAAGTACTACATGTTTGTCTCCCTGCCAGCTGCCCTATGTAGCTCCTAACTGTTGTGTGATTTGGACGGCTTTTTGCATATTTGTGTCAGTTTGATGTTAACCACAAGTGCCAGACTGATTTTTCAGACAGAGCCTATTTTGCTGCAAGCAGTTTATAGACATATATGTGTAAATATATGTATAAAAATTATTGAAAGGCTTCAGTTTTTCTAATTGGATTATTATGTCTTGAAAAGAAAGTTATTGTCAGTTTTTATTCCTTGTTAGGCTATTTTCTGCAGGATGCTTTTAACTGAAGTAGGGAACTGAAAGGAAATAGATTTTTCCAAAGCCCAGTTTCTCTCATTTAATCTTTTTCAGAAATGTGAGTAATGAGTTCTACACTAGTAAGTCAAGGAACCCAGCTTTTGAAACTCTCCGAACAATCCAAAGGGGCAGTTTATTCCGGAGAAGCATAAAGAACTGACCAAATTTGTTTTGATGCTTGGGGGAGTATAGAGTATATGTTGTACCCTGTCAGTGTCTGTTTTTCTAAATCTGCATTATAACAGGTCTAAAATTTGTTTATGGATTAGAAGCTGGACATTGCTTGGGTCTTTAAACAAATCAGTGCTTCCATGTTCACATATGTATTTATTATTCAAAAGTGTTATTTTAATATTTATTGCTACCTTCTGTGAATGCTCAGCTCTGTTGGGTTCATTATGGGGAAATGTGTCTCAAAGCACAGAATTATTTTTCTTGGTAAGAGTTTACAGACAAGACAATCAGAGGGATACTGTGTCATTCTCTATCATCACTCCTTTTACCATATGAGTATGTTTCTCTATCTTAGCATTCCTATGGATTACTTATTATTTAAGTAATATTTTTATGGAATTTGAATCAGATTTCATTTGGGCAATAGAACAGCAGGGCAGTGTTGATGAAGCAAGTTCCTGCACTCATTCTTTTCATCTAGGTAGCACTGACAGGAAGATAGAGCCACACGTGGATTTTTTTGTTTCAGTCTCCGGTGCCCATATTATGTAGCCTGTTGTTTCTGTTCGCCTGTGTGTCTGTGTGTGCATGACGTTTGGTCACTTTCTTTGAAATGCAGCCCACCTCTTAGGGGTTTTTATTAGTAATTTTATTTCATATATCACAATTACTTTGCATGGATTGATTGTTTTAGTTTTATAATAAAACAAGAAATGATAAAACTTGAAGAAATGAGATGTTTTTTAATGAATAGGTTTTGAGTTGGTTTAGACAAAAAAAAAACCCTTTTAATTCTAATGGGGAAATATGTTCCATTAAATCAAAGAGTAATAACTGCTCACCAGCATTTCTGGTCTCTATCAGCCATGCTAAATCACTTTAATTAGCCTTAGTGATTCTATGGTTGAGTAATCTCTACTTGAACTAAACAAACATCTTTGTTTCTGTGTGTTTCTGCGTGTGTGCGCATGCATGCATGTGCATTTGTGAGAGATTGTGTGTGTCTGTGTGAAAGTGTGTATTTTTTTTAATGGAGTGTTGCCTTGAATGAATCACTGGGAAGCCAGCCATGGTTAAGGTCTGGTGAAGTTGGGGAGAAAGGAAGAGCTTTGTGTTTCTCTGTTGTTTGGATCCTGCTTGGCATGAAAAAGCTCAGTTCCAGCCCCTTGGTTCAACGAAAATCAGAGGATTCTGGAAAGGCAGCCAACTGGCCCCTCTTAGAAGGATCAGAGCAAGATGAGATGGCAGCCTGCAGAGTAAAGCTTGAAAAAAGGGGGGCAATTTTCAATAGTCTGCTCAAGTCACTGTTTTCTAGACACCAAAATAACTGTTTGAAACTGTTTAAATTGCTTGGGTAGCAATGCGCACTTTAAACAATTTGGGTATTGGAATGCAATCTCTTGTACTGAGTGATTTGGGTAGAGCCACTGATAATGATTTTACAAATTGTGTGAAGCTAATTTCCCATTTGGCAATCATTTACTGATTTGCAGTGATCAATATTTTTATGAGAATTTAAACTTACCAAGAATGACCCTGGAGGCATAGCTTTCATCAGACCCATCCTACTCTTCAGGTGGCTGAGGAGCCTCAGACAGGCCTTCTCTGTGGGCCCTGCCCTGACAGGGCTACCTGATAAAGTGCAGAGAGTCCCTCTAGTGGTCATTTCACTTGGTAGGTATTAATGTAGAGCAAGTTTTAAATTGATTGAAGACTTTTGGGGAAAACAATAATAAATGCATGTAATCAAATGGGGGCACTCTGTCCAGGAGAATAATCCGACTGGCATTTGTGGCAGTTTTTGAAATGTAAATGTATTCATGTGTTTCTTGTAAATACTTGTCTCAGATGTTCTTTGAAGTGGGAGGGAATCAATCCGGGGATAATTTCAAATGGAATAGAGTATTTTGATATTGTTCATTCAGAGGGTGATGTGTACATATCTATATTGTATATATGTGATGAAAATGCATTGGCTTTTTGTGTAAACACAACTTGCTCTCTGTACTGCTGTTGGACAGACAGTGTTTTAATGTTTCTACAGTTTTGCTATTGCACGATTTCATATTTTGCCTCTATGATGAACGGCACCCATTCTTTGTAACTGTTTAGTGCTGTAAAGAAATATTCCAAGTGTCATTAGGATTGTTGCTGCCAGAACTGATGTGCATGAATGGCACTTAAAATAAATATATTATGTTAACTCTATTTACAACAGCGATTGGTCTTTGTCACTTGCTGCAATTGAAGGAGTAGGACTGGAGCTGGTCCAGATGCAGACATCCCACCACCAGGACCCCAAAGCTGTTGAGGTCTTTGAGATTGTTTCCCATTGGATTGCTGCCTCACAGCTGTAATTGCTGTCATTTACTAAGCATCTTGATAGGTTTGAGAACTTGGGGAAGTTATCTAATTTGATTGTCATTCTCCTCATTTACAGTGCCTGTACAAAGTGGGTAATACCTTTACCATAAGATGCCAATTATGTAAACTGGAATATGTAAACATGTAGAATAGCACCTGGGACATAAAGCATACTGGTGATCAGTAGGTAACAGGTACCATGCTAAGTAGATACTGTGATCCTCATTTTACAAACATGGAAACAGCAGAGACACAGGTATATCAATTTGTCTATATCCCTTAGTTGGCGAGTGACAGCTGAGGTTTGAATTCTGGTCATTTGCTCCAAGTGTCATGTTGTTTTACTCCCCCTCTTAGTAAGTCTCTTACTTCCCCTACCTCTACTCATGCCCCCGGTCTTGTCCCCAGCACTGCCTTCCCAGAAAAGTATTTCCAAAAAATAAAAGTGGGCATTTTTTTTTTTTTAAAGGCAGACTCTCACTATGTCACCCTGGGTAGAGTGCCATGGCATCACAGCACACCAGCAACCTCTAACTCTTGGACTTAAGCGATTCTCTTGCCTCAGCCTCCTAAGTAGCTGGGACTACAGGTGCCCACCACAATGCTTGGCTATTTTTTTTGTTGCAGTTGTCATTGTTGTTTAGCTGGCCCAGGCTGTGTTTGAACCACCAGCCTCAGTGTATGTGGCCAGCGCCCTACCCACTGAGCTATGGGCACCAACTGGGCTTTTTTTTTTTTTTTTTAATTGCTGAGCACATATTCTGTGTAAAGCCCTCCTATGAGAAATCCAAAGATAAGGAGGCCACTGTTACTTCCATGAGGGAGCACAGACTTGCCCAGGACAGATAGCAGATCCCAGCCTAGTGAAACTGTCCAGAGAGGCTACCCAGAATGTATGCCCAGGCAAGGGAAGATTCTTGCAGTGCAGAGTCAGCTGTGCTGGGAATTGGGGAAATGGTTTAGGAAAACCTTGAAGTGCATATGGGCTATTAAGTTGAGTCTTCAAAGGGCCCTGGACAGACAAGGGAAGGTATTTCCACTGATACTACTTCTCTCCCACTTCATCTCCTCTCCCCCCCCCACCCCTCCTCACCAATGTAGTAGACGACTGGGATAATTCAGTCTTTCTAAAGACTGCTTTCTAAAAAGAGGAATTTTCCCAAATCCAGAGATAGTGATTATCCACCCAGTTTATGTGTGTCCGGTAGAGGGAAGGCTGTGCTTTACTCTCATCACAGGTAAGTTTTGGTCATTAACAGTGTCTTTGAAGGACTGTAGTAGGGGCGTAGTCAAATCTGGTCACCTTTTGATGTGTGAGTTGCTCCTCTGCTGATCAGATGAAAAAAAGTAAATGTCATTAAGATGCATGTATAATCATTAAGGAGTGTGTGGCTGCTGTTTATAAATGTGACCCTTATCTGTGGGTAAAGCCATACTGGAAAAACCATGTAAGCATCAGTTAGCATTCATTAAAGACTTGACTGCATCCAAATGCAGTCACAAAACTATCCTAAAAGCTTCAAGCTAGAAGGGATCTTAGAAATCATCTAATAGCACTCACACATTTTGTTGTTGATAACATTGAGACCCAGAGTGGGAAGCAATTTGTTCAAAAGTCACACAGCTAGTTTGAGAATTTGGGGAAGGGGAATGAAGAACATCATTTACCTGGCAGTTTAAAATTCTTACACACATTGTCTTATTTGATAAACACAATGACCTCATGATGTAGTACTGCTACTACTTCATTTTACAAAAGAAGAAACAGCTTCAGAGAGGTAAGGCACAGTGGAGTTGCATCCTAAATGCATTCAAAGCATGCAAATCCAATTATACACAGTTGGCTAAAAAGAGGAAGAATGAAAATTTTCAGTAATATTACAGTGCAGTATCTATCCACTTGTGATGGTCATGTGCCCCTGAGTGAGTGTGAGATGGAAGACTCGAATCTGAGATTATAACTAATACTGGCTCCCATGTACCTCTCTGCATGAACCTCTCCTCACTAAGTATGATTCCAGCAGATAAAGATATGCCTGTTTTGCACAAAATTGCCAAAAGGGTCAAGCAAGCTGCTTCATCTGACACTCAAAAGATGATAATCAAGAACTAGAAAAACTAGCCATGTTGGGCTTATTGAGACATGTTTTTCCACAAAGTGGTGCCTTCCCGGAGGATTTTCAGGTGATTCTGAACTTAACCTCCTTGTACTCCTCCCTTGATATATCTGACTAGTCAACATCTGCAAAAACACAAACTTGGTAATTGGTTACAACAGAATCAGAACTTAACCCCTGATCATTGCTGGCTTCAACCATCAACTCTCCTGCAGTGCCCCTAAGCAACACTGACCCCAGAAGTGGAGACTTGGACAGTTAGCTACCCTTCATCAAGTACTTGTTACTTCATATTACTTATGTGTGGTAAACAGTGTTACTGTCAATTTGCCCAAGGTCATGCAGCCTGGAAGTGGGAGAGGTTATAAGAGTAATAGCAGCAGTAGAGCTGGGATTCAAATATAGGCTGTCCTGCCCCAACATCTGCACTCATCGCCACACTATCAGTCTCGGGTCCTGAGCGGCCAGGCGGAACTAAATTAAGCAGAAGCTTCATAAACCATTTGACAGATTTTTATCACAGTGGTTAACATAGCCTTTCCGGCGTTATCTCAGTTACTGTGCCAAAACATTTACATTCTACATTGTATGATGCCCCATGATCATATCAATGTATACAGTTATGATTTAATTAAAAAAATAAATAAATTAAGCAGAAGCTGTGCTGCCATGAGGTGCAGTGAGCATCTGTGGCCACCAGAGGGTGGATCCGCCAGCTGTGTGTCTTCTCTCCTTGCCAGCTGATGCTCTGCTCCCTTTCTCTGTGATCCCCTGCTGGATGGTAGGGATCCCAGCAGACAGCCCTTAGAATCTGTTCCTCTCTCCTCCCATGACTGAGCTTGCTGGAGAAAGCCAAGGAGTCCCTCTAGTTCTCAGAAGCAAACACATTGGTGGGGCCCACTGCAGAGCTGCCTCTGAGCTTGCAGCCTCACTCCAGGCCTCTTGGTGCTTTACTGCTCCCCTACTCCGTTTGAGTGAGGACAGGATGCCCCACCATCGAATCCCAAATTCTGAGGCTCTGTTCCTTTTTCTTCTGTGGCCACCTGAGAACAGGCACTGGCATTGTTTCAGCAGGCGTGGAGAAGGCTGTGGTCCAGCCAGCCATACTCCGTGCTACTGGGCATCTACCCTTGTCCTCCCCAGCCCTGCCTCTGAGCCCAAGCAGGCCTTGTCTCTGTATGCTCATACACTGACTTCTTTGACCATCACAAATGTTATGATTATTGCCGCCATCTGCCATGTCCCTGCCCGGCACTTGATGGCCATTATCTGAGTTAGCACACCCAAACTGCCCTATGAGGCTGATGCCATTACCTTTTACTGCTGGACATTGCCATTCAGAGAAGGGAATTGATTTGCCCAAGGCCACAGCCTGTGATAGGTTGGCAGGAGGACAGGAGTCCACCTTAGTCACACCTATTCTTCCCATGAGGCTCTTCTACAACACTCCCTGTGTGCCCTTGACCTTCTTCAAGTCATACACCTGCTCTTCCCATGAGTCTGTTCCACAACACTCGCTGTGTGCCCTTGACTTTCCTCAAGTCATTCCACCCCACCCCAGAGCCAGGCCTGAGCTGACGTCACTGCGGATGAACACGCCCCTCTCACAATGCAGCCCCCAGAGATCAGAGAGGCAACTCCCCATCCCAGAAAATGGCAATAAAGATGTCTGAGGACACTTCTTACCCTTCCCACGCCCGAGTGACGTCCATAGGCAGAGGCCTTCCTGGCACAGTGCCCTGGTTCTGTGTGAACAGGTCTGTGTGCATAAGCTTGTGTGACTGTGTGTGTGAGAGACTGCATGTGAGCACAAGACTTTGTGCTTGTGTGATTGACCGTGTGGCTGGGTATGTGACTTTTCACCTGTGTGGTTGTGACTAGGCTTTTGTGTATCTGTGTCAGCTCATAATCTGCAGACAATAGACAAGGAGCTGGTTCTTCACTCAAATCTGGGAACTTAGTAGCCACCTCTGCCGCAAGGGCCCATGTCCTGGGAGACATTTGCCTGGTTGAGCTGGGGGTCACAGGTACTGTCAAGGTTAGACCCTGCAAGACTGATACAGATGAGGTCTTTTGTTTTCTCATGTCCCTGCCTTACCATTGTCACCTTCTCCCTACCCTATCCCTCTGAGCTGGGCCCCAGATCTATACCTTCTTCTGCCCCTGACAGCCCTGCCCTGCCCAGTGCAAGGCTCCCTTGCCACACCAGAAGCTGCTCTATGGTTGGGCAGTTCCCTGCAGACCCCAAAGGCTGGCAAAGTATTTGAAGCAATGGGAAGAATGCAGACTTTGGAGTAAAAGGACTTAGAATTGTGTTTTGGCAAGACAGCACCCTCTCTGAGCCTCAGTTTGTTCATCTGTGAAATGAGGTTGACATTAACACCTTACCTCAAAGTGTTAATGAGACCATCAGTGTGAAGATAGATGGAAAGCAGCCAGCATAGGCCCTGGCACATACTGGGTCACAAGGAGTGCCTGTCTTCCATCCACTGCCTAGTTGCCAAAACCAGCTGATTCCCCTGCCACACTATCCTCCTGATCCACCCTTTGCACTCCTGGAGCATTGCCAGGGTGGATGCACCCTTCTCTCCTGGCTTAGTGCAGCCGCCACTTTAAGCAGTCCACTATTGACATCAACACCTGGTGCTCTTTCTGAGTCATGGCTGTATTGTGATCTCCCCTGCTCTAAAGCTCCCAGGGCTCCCATGGTCACCAGGCTAAAGGCAAAACTACTTAACCCAGAATTTAAAGCCGCCTTCTCTGGGCTGCTTACCCACAGCCTTCTCAACACTCTGCTTCCCCCCACCCACCCACCCTTCCCCTCTGTGCTTCCTGCCACCTTGCCTCAGCCTTGCAGTTCCTGTCCCCAAGGGGCCAGATCTTCTCATTGGTTAAGGCCCATTTCACATGCCATGTCATCTGGCAAACACTCTCTGACCTGGCTGTAGGAGAACCAGAGACTCCAGGTTTGTCCGTCCTTCAGCTCCTAGCATGCTCTCTGCAGAGCCCCAGAGAGTTTGTTGCTGCCTCCTGCCCTTCATCTAGCGTGTGGCCTCTGGGGGTGGTGGTGGGGTCCTCTCTGTGGACAGGGAAGGTTGTGGTAGGTTGCCTTGGCGGTCAATGCCCACAGCAGGTGGGGGTCTGGAGGAGGAGGAGGTGGCAGCTGCTGTCCCATTGGGTAGGGAGCAGGTGGTGAATGGAGCCAGGCCATGGGATGTGAGATGACACTGCTAAGCAAACAGCCAGACACACCCTTTGTCCACTCCCCAGCTGTACCCCTGGAGCATCAAGGGAAAGCGCTGGCCCACCTGGGTCCTGGGGGAGGGAGGGATCCCTCCACCTAAGCCTGGACTTGGGCTTAAGCTGGCAGACTTCAAATCCCAACTTGGCCATCCACTTTCTCTGTGACATTGAGCATTCTCTTTCTGGGAGCCTCAGTTTCCTCCTCTCTAAGATGGGCTTCACTGACCTACCTTACAGGGCCTGACTCAGCAGCCACTCCTTTTTTCTTCCCTTTCCCTAAATGGAGTAAAAGGGTGGGAGCTTGGGATCAGCAGAACAGTGTAGGAGCTATGGAATGGACTGAAAAGAAGTTTAGGCTTTTCTTAGGCATTTGAGAAAACTAGATTGTGTTCTGGCATTAGTAGCTTTGGGATTAAAGCTGTCCCCAAGTTTACCTGGCAATGATTATGAAATACTGTGCCTTCCTCTAGGCTGAGGTAGCTTCACATTTGTGTTCACACTTATGCTCTCTGTTGGCTGGGTGCCCTTGTGCAGTGCACAACACATACAACCATACATGGCAACCCTGTATGCACCTTTGGGCAAGTTGTGGTTCCTTTACCTCTCTCATCTTGGTTTACCCATCTATAAAATGAAGTTATGCAGCTATTTCTTACATATTCCCAGAGCTGTTAAGAAGTTTGCATACATTGTAATGTCTGCCTCAGGAAGTTCTGGATTCTCATAGAAACCCTCCAAGATACACTTACAAGCAGGATAGGAAGGCTGTGAACTGTGAGCCACATCTTTTCAAGGTTACACAGGACAGTATTAAAGTCTTCAGGCCTTCCTACGAAGGTCAGACTAGACCTCCAGGCCTTCAGCGAAGTGGAGCCAGGCCTGGGAGGACTAAACTCCGGGAGACCCAACTTTGATGCACACACTAGAACTACAATGAAGTCACCTAACAGAAGAGTTAAGCAACCTGTTGGCCTAAAGGGGCAGCATAACTGTCCTCACAGAGACCAGAGGGCTACCCAACAGCAGGGCAGAGCCAGCAGTGGGGTGAGGATGGCCAGGCTTTTAGGAGAAAGTTAGGTTTCCACACTCATAAAGTGTTTAGCCCAGAGCCCGTGTAGAGTGAGACTTGCTGCTGTTAATGTGTTGACTATGACATACACTACAACCTTCTTTTTTGAGACAGAGTCCTATTTTGTCACCCTTGATAGAGTGCTGTGGCATCACAGCTCACAGTAACCTCCAACTCTTGGGCTTAAGTGATTCTCTTGCCTCGGCTTCCCGAGTAGCTGGGACTACAGGCACCTGCCACAACACCAGCTATTTTTTGTTGCAGTTGCCACTGATGGCTGGGGTGGGGTTCAAACCTACCACCCTGGGTATATTGGGCTGGCGCCCTACCCACTAAGCCACAGGCACTGCCCCCACACTACAACCTTCTTAATCCGTCACCAACTTAGCGGCTCCACTAAGAGACAGATCTTGTGAGCACTGGGGCCTCAGCAATGGGGAATAACAGTCCCTGTTTTAAGCAGCACTCAGAGCAGTGGGCAAGACAGACAGCAGAGTCAGTTTTATGATCATAAAGCTATAGGGACTGGTGGGGCACACAGGAGTGGAAATGGTCCTAACCCAGGCTTGCTGGGGTGGGTGTTGATCAGAAAATTTTTCTAGAAAATCCAAATTTTGCCATGTAGCCGTTATTGTCTTCACTTTCCAGATGCAGAAGCTGAGGCTCAGAGAGATCATGCAGCTTTTTGATGATGGAGCTGGATCCAAACACAGGGTCCATAGCCTGAGCTCCGTAGCCTGCAGAACCCCAGGCTTGGGCCACTACTTCCTGGTCTGCTTTCTAGATGGAGGGCTCAGCAGAGGCTGCTGATGGGTTTCCAGGCATCAGACAGGTAGTCAAGCTGGGGTGGCTGGAAAGATGCAGACAGCAAGAGTTTGTCAAAGGAGGTGGTCCTGGGGAATGGAAACCCAAACAGTTTCAGATGGGAATAATGAGGGGTTGGGGGGCTGGGACCAAGGCCTGAGCACTCAAGGTGTGGGCCTGGGGCCAGGAACCTTGAAGTCCTGGTAGGATCTCAAGATCCAGCTTCCAGAAGCTTCAGTGCAGGCTTCTGAGGTCCCAGGTACTCTAGAGAAGATAGAGGGAACCTGAACCCACAGCTGGGTCCCAGCTGGGGTAGGGGTAGAACAAAGGAAGGGGTGTTGGTTTCTGTTTCCCAGGGTAGATGTCAGAGGTGGGGTTGGGTAGGGCAGGACCCAAAGGGCAACACCTAAGGGCCACTTCCTTCTTCCCACTGCCTGGAGGGACATCACTCCGAAACTCCCCACCTCTGCCTTACCAGGCAGGCCCTGGCCGGGAGCTATGGGAGGAAGTGGCATTGGGGACCAAAACCCACCTTTACCCTTCACCCTTAATCCTTCCACACCTTAGAAGTGGGAAAGACTGAAAAACCATAGAGTCAGAAAAAGGGCTCCTTCAGCCTAGCAGCCCCACCAAACCCCAACCTTAATGCTAAATCAAATCCCAACCCAGCTTTAGCCTCATACTTAAACCCAGACCCACCCCCATCATAAACCCAACCCCAACCACACCTCCAGTTTTAGCTGCAAACCAACTGCAGTTCTAATCCTGCCAGGGAAGCCTTCCCTTAGCCCAGACCAGCCTCCTGTCCCTCTTGCACCCCCATGTACAAGCCCACCCTAGGCACTCACCCCTCCCCAACCTTGCTCCACTCCATTTCTGACCTGAATCCAGACCCCAACTTGAAGCCTCACTGAGCCCTACCACTACCTGTTACATCAGCCTTGTCCTGGTCTTAGCCCAGCTCCAGTCCTGCCAGACCATGCAGAGCTCCTGAGCGTCTCCATCTGGAGTGTCACAACCTGCAAGCCTTAACTGTCCTTCTAATCTCCCTTTAGGGCCCCACTCCACCTGATCACTGCTCCTTTCCTGAGCACCCCTGTCCATGCAGCCTCTCCAGCCCCTTCCTGTCCTAGCATTCCCCAGCCATTTCCAGCCTGCACAAGCCAGCAGGGCCACCATGTGGCAGGATGAGCTGCATGCAGACCTCAGAGGACACACACACACCTCTGTGTATACACACACCTCAGTATGCACAGAAACACGAACTTCAGTGCACACATAAAACTCACACCCCTTAGCATACATGCACACCTTAGTGTACACAGATATACACACCTCACTGTACATACACACCACTCAGTATACACACAAACACACATACATCAATACACATACGCTCCTCAGTGTGCACACACACGTCAGCGTATATATACAGGCCTCGGCACACACACACCCTCAGTGTGCACACACACCTTAGGGTATATATGCAGGCCTCGGCACACACACATGCACACACTCTCAGTGTGCACACACACACATGCACACATCTTGGTGTACTCAAAACACACATCTTAGAGTAAATACACACACCTTCACAGACACTCACACACACATACCCCAGAGAGGGGAGGAAAGTCCCGCTTTTCTCTGAGTGTTCCCCGCCCCTCTCCGCAGGTGCTCCCTGCAGCTCCTCAGTGTTGACTCTCCCTACCCAGGGATCCCATCCCACCCCAACTCCCCGCCCCTGAGCTGTCCTGGCATCCAGCCAGGTTTGCAGAGTAGAAAGCGAAGGTTCCAGGGCTCCCTTTTCTCTGACGTAGTGGGGAGCCCCACTCACAACAGCTCAATGAACACACCTGGCCCAGAGAGGCACAGGCACACATCACATAATCCCACCCAACAAGGGACTGTATCTTCAGAGCCAGGGGGCCCCAAGGGTGGGGGAGTTCATTCTAGGTCAAAGGACAGGCAGGACAGTGGAGCCAGTACAAGATGAGGACATGCTGTGGGTCAGACAGGCAGGGGTTCATCAGGGGACCAGGTGTAGCTGCTAATAATAATAACCGAATGGCTTTCTACCGCGCGCCTTCTGTGTGCCAGGCACTCAGATGAGGATTTTAAGAACCTTGCTTAATCCTAAAAACAATAATACTTACCCCATGAGGTGGGTATTGTTGATTCCCCACAGAAAACAAAAGGGACCAGGACATTCAGAGAAGGGAAAACATGTTCAAGTTCACAATACATGACAAGGGAGCAGTAGGTGGGATTTAAATTCAGTTCATAGTAGCCAAGCCTGGCACCTGCCCGTCTGCGCTTCAGCTCTGCCTTTGGAATCACTTCATCCCTCTCTACTCCTCTGGTCTGAATTATATTCCAGGCCTGTCTCACTTCTTAGTTGTCCTGAATGCCCCTTCCCTGGGAAAATTTCCACCCATTCTCCAGGTTTAGCACTAGCATGACCCCCCCCTTAAGGAAACCCTCCTGAACTGCCCTGCCCAGGGTGTGTGAGGTGGCCCCTCAAGGCTCCCCTGCCCCAGTGCAGCCCTGTCACACACCCTCACCCTAGCCATCTTGGATATGCAGACCTTCCCCTTGAGAGAGGCCACAGGTCTGGGTCTGGGGCTCCCTTAAGGGCAGGGTCTGCATATCCACCCCAGCACAAATGGGTCCAGGAAAGTCATTAGCAAATGCACATGGCTGGTGAATGAATGAAGGACCCAGTCCAGCTGTGGGTCAAAGGGGGTTCCCAGAGAGTGGCTGAACCCTGCCAGGCTCTTATCTCCCAGGGCTGCCTTCAGCCTTATCTGATGAGAGCTAACAGGTGAGCAGATGAGACTGACAAGGGCTCCTGGGTTACTCAGTAACCCTGCCCTCTTTAAAAGTCTCACTGTTTCCCCCTGGCATCCAACCAGCCACCCTCTCTCCTTGACACCACTACCATGAACACCTTCCTGCTGTCTGCATTCTGCCTCCTGGGAGCCTGGGCTTCCATGGCAGAGGGGGTCATTGTGCAGGTGAGTCCCTCCCTCAGCCCATCCAGCTCGCTGCCTCCAGCACCCAGGGCCTATCCCCTGAAAGAGCACCCCTACTTTGGGGCTTGAGTGGGGGGCCTTCTGAGGCTTGTCCTTCATCAGGGACCCCTTTCTCAGTCCTAACACATATGCCTTTTTTAACTCTTCAAATTTGGAGGAAAAAGAATGCTAGGTAGAGAGAAGAGACCCATTTGGGGTCTCTTCCTTTGGGGTCTTCCAAGGCAAGGGGTTTCCTTGCCTTGGGAAAAGCCAATTTACTGAGGGCCTCTCAGGTGCAGGCTCCTCCTCTAGTACTTTGCTGCTGCCCCATCATCACCCTGGGAGGATGGAATTATTGGTTTCATTTCCATAGGAGGCAAACTGAGCCTCAGGGAGGTTCTGTAACAGGCCATGGGTACACAGCTTGGAAGGAGCTACGTTCAAATCCAGCCCTTACTCCCATGTTCTGTGTTCAGCCAGAGCACCATCTGGCTCCCAGGAATCATATGGACAGGCTGGCACCCAGCAGGGGCCTGCTGTCTAGCAGAGCCATGCCCCTGGCGGCCCTTTATTGCTTCTCAAACAAAAACTAGGTCAGGGTGGAGGGGGCCCAGTAATCAGCCAGAACTACCCTGAGGTGGGGAAGACAACCTTGGTGTGGCCAGGTGGAGCTGTGATGCCTGGGTGCTGGTGCCTGCACCTCACCCTAAAAACAGCACACTGGCTCCTACTTGTGAGGCACCTGTTGTATCCCTGGGGATTTCTTCATTCCTCATACCACATGCAGAGCCTGTGGCTTCCAAAGCACCCAGGGTCACAGAGCAAAACCAGGATTGGAGGCTCGAGCTCTGCCCCTACAGTGCCCCACAGTGGAGTTTCTGTTCCCGTATGCCACAAAGGTGCTTTTGAGGGCCGCCTGAAGGGGCACAGCCGGGAAGCAGGTGGCACCTGGCCCATGTGCTCTGGCTGTCCCTTTCAGGATGGAGATTTCTCCTTTCCTTTGGAGTCAGTGAAGAAACTCAAAGACCTCCGGGAGCTCCAGGAGCCCAGAGCTGGGAAACTCAGGAAGCTTGAACCCACGCCTGGTGAATCTGTGGTCCCCGAAGTGTGTAACAACCCGATGTTTCCGGAAGAACTCAAACCTCTGTGCAAGGAGCCAAACGCTGAGGAGATACTTCAGAGATTGGGTAAGCAGCCTCCTCTCTGATTGGCGGGGCTCAGGGAATTCTCTGATTGGTGGCTCTTGAGGAATAGTGTGCTCTCATTGGTAGGAGTCTGAGGAGGGATTTGTCTCTGATTGGTGAGACTAGGGACCTTGGCTCTGATTGGTGGATCTGTTATGCACTCCAAATAATTTTAAGTTGTAACAGGTGAGGCTTTAGGAAAGTTTTCATTCTGACAGGTGGGTGGTAGCACTGTGCCTGGTCCATCTGGTCTTAGCTGTATCTCCTTTCTGGGTAGGATCTCAGGTCACTGGCTTGAGCTATCCACGTGCCCTGGTTTGGGGTGAAAAGCCCTGTGGGTCAGAGAGGACGCACCTGTAGGGATTCTCCTGGGGGCTGGGTGGCAGATGTCCAAGCTTTGGCTAAAAGGAGGCAAGGGGGTCTGAGAGAGGAGAAACTGGCTCTCACAAGGCTCATCTTTCTTGTCCAGAGGGCATCGCTGAGGACCCGAGCACATGTGAGATCTGTGCCTACGCTGCCTGTGCCGGATGCTAGGATGACTTGCTTGCTGCCTTCTTCCCCACCCCACCTCAGGGAAGCGCCTTCTCCTGCTGGGGGGCGGGGGCTTCCCACTATACTCCCAGTCCCAGCTCAACCCTACCCTGGCCCAGAATGGAGGAGTGAGGAAAGGACAGCCGGGGGAGGGGCTGGGTGACCGGAGGCCCGATCCTTAACATTGTTCTTTGCCTGATCCACTGCAACCCTCCAATAAATCAGGTTTTGGAGTACTTTTGGTGTTGCATTCCTTTTTTCCTTCATCCATCAGTCTGCCCTGGGAAGCTTGGGGTTTATTGTGGTAAGTTAAAAGACCTCTATCTCCCTGCTAAGCTACCTACATCCCCTGAGGCTGCCACTGCATACAGATATGGAGGGAACCTGAGCCTCCAGACCATCAGTGGGGATTGGCATTGCTTTTCTTTCACATCTTTTGAGGTCACCAAAGTCACTAAGTCGCAGGGGAGCACAGGAGCCTTCTGAGCTGGACTACCAACACAGACACTCCACTGGGAGACTAGTGCCAAGTTCCTGGGTATTCGAGGTGCCTCAGGATCTGGTTCCCACTGACTAATCACGCCAGCATGGCCTCCTGCCACCCCCATGACTCCATCCCAAACCACCTCTGGCCATATTCTCTGCATTGCTTCTCTTCCCACACTCCTGGCCAGGCAAACTCCCACTCAGGCTTTGCTCTGTGGCTTCTTCTCAAACATCTTCCTGATCTCCCCAGAAGACTAGGACAGGGAACACAGGTGGCACAGAACAATAGGAACAGAATCAGGGGTACAGATCAATAAAAATAAAAGCTATGGTTGGGCTGTAGTAGTACCCATTGTAGATACACCTCGCTTGCTCCAGTTTGGGGGAAAGTCCTGCAGGAGGTGCTGGAGGGCAATAGTGTCTTCAAATGACTCTGACTTCATTATACCACCATTACCATAAATTAGCATTGAAGCTCCTCCCCCATGGATTTTGGAAGCCATGGCACCGATAAGTCTGAATAAATAAAGTTAAAAACTCCCCTACCCAACAGATGAAGGAGATAACATTTTTGTTAACCAGGGGGACAGCAACACAAGGATGAGGAAGTCAGAAGAAAGAAAAATACAGATCTAAGAGACCCCAAGGCCACTGCTTGCTGTGATGTGTGCCCACTTCTACCGCTCTTTTGGACTGTACTGTCACTTGCTAATCTTTCTTGACATCTCCTTCCATGTCTGGAGGTGTATTTGCTTAATAAACTTTCACGTTGCTTTGCTGCTTTGGGGTTTGTTTTCAATTCTTTGTGCCCAAGCACAGAACAGAGGATGATGGGTAACATTACCACTCTGTCCTTCGTGTTCTCAGGGCGGTAATGGGTAACATTACCACTCTGTCCTTCGTGATCACCCTTATCACTTGCACAGCCTTGGCCACCCTACTATTGTTATAGCTTCTATGCCTGCGGAAGCCTCTCTGACCCCCAGAGCTGGCAAGGTCTAGCCACGTGGATGATTGCATAAGCATATAACACAGGGCTAAGCAAAAGCAGGGGATACATGGTCTTAGCTATGGGTTCCAGACCCAGGTCTTCCAAGTAGTGTATAATATTAGGAAAGTCAGCTTCCCTATCTGTGCCTCAGACTCCTTGTCAGTAACCTGGGATAAGAATACTTCCTGCCTCCCAGGCTTGACACAATGAACATCAGAGAATTCAGTAAATGATAAAACAAACCAGAGAAAAGGGGACTAGGGTCAGGCTTAGACAGGGTTGAGGAGGTAAGGCATGGAAGTAATGCCAGTTGGCAAAGGTAGAGGTAAGGAGGAAAGAAAGAGGAGGGAGCCAGGGTCTTTCTTGGGGGGAGGGTGTGTGTATTGAATGGGAGCAGGGGGTGCACCACAGAAGGATTCAGGGAGGATTTCTCAGGGCTTTTGAATATAGAGGGTAAGGCCTCTTGTGGCTGAGATCTGGGAAGGCTATGTAAAAGGGGAAGAGGGGTACGTTTTCAATAGCTCTTGGGATTTGCATTGGGATGGATAGAATTTCAAAACCATTGTGTAAGTAGGGAGGAAGAGGGTATTCCAGAAGGTAGAGATGCTATAGGCACACACGGAGGGACTGGAATGGTTTAGTCAAGATAGTGTGAAGCCTGGGAAACAGACAAGACTGAGTTTGAGCCTGACTGTTATTCACCAACTGTGTGCACCTCTGAGACCTGGTTCTCTTATCTGAAGGTGGGGACAACAGATCCAGCATCCCAGAGTTGCTAGGGGATTTGATAAATGTGAGGTGGAGTAGAATCATTTTACTAACTCTGGAACAGGTGTGGTGGCTCGTACCTATAATCCTAGGACTTAGGAAGATGGCTTGAGCTCAGGAGTTTGAGACCATCCCAAGCAAGAGTGAGACTCCACCTAAAACCAAAAATGTCCTAACTCAGGAGCCAGATTCTTTATGCCCTAATCCTGGCTCTGCCTTTTATAGCTGTGTGACTTTTGGCAGTAAGAAAGAAAGGTCTGTTCTTTCCTCAGTTTCCTTGTCTGTAAAATGGGAACGACAAGAATCCCTACATTATAGAATTGAGTGAAGAGTAAATGAGGTAATAGTGGAAAAATTCTTAAAAGTCCACTGGTCTTGAATGACCAGTGTATCAAGTAAGATATTAAAAAGGGAAACTGAAAAATATCTTGAGATAAATGAATGAGGAAATGCAACACACCAAAGCTTATGAGTTGCACCAAAAACAATTCAAAGAGAGAAATTTATAGCAATAAACACCCACATCAAAAAAGAAGGAAAGAAAAAATAATAAAAAAGAAAGACCTCAAATAAACAATCTAATCTTACACTTAAAGGAACTAGAGAAAAGAAAGAAAAACCAAGCCTAAAGTTAGTAGAATGAAGGGAAAAATAAAGATGAAAGCAGAAATAAATGAACTAGAGACTAGAAAAACAAGAAAAAAGATCAATGAAATTCAGTTGGCTTTTTGAAAAGATAAACAAAATTGATAATTAGCTAGACTAGAAAAAAAGAGAGAAGACTCAAATTGAAAACTTTCCTTCTGAGATCAGAAACAAGACAATGGTGGCTGCTCTTGCCACTTTTATTCAACATAGTTAGGAAGTCCTAAACAGAGCGGTTAGGCAAGAAAAAGAAATAAAGGCATTTAGCTCAGAAGGAAGAGATTAAATACTCTCTGTAAATGTCATGCTCTTACATATTAAAAACCTAAAGATTCCACTAAAACATCATTAGAACTAATAAACAAATTCCGTAAAGTTGCAGCATATAAAATCAACATATAAAAATTGGTAGCTTTTCTATATACGAACAATAAACTAGAATGAAAATGAAATCAAGGAAATAATACAAGAGCAACAAAAATAAAAACAACTTAATTAAAATGAATTTAATCAATGATGTGAAAGAACTATACACTGAAAAACATAAAACTTGATGAAAAAAATTGAATTAAGACACAA
This sequence comes from Nycticebus coucang, assembly GCF_027406575.1. Lineage (NCBI taxonomy): Eukaryota > Metazoa > Chordata > Mammalia > Primates > Lorisidae > Nycticebus > Nycticebus coucang. Next base: position 35,928,542 of record NC_069801.1, on the reverse strand, counting down.
ATAAATGGAAAGATATCCCATGCTTATGGATTGGAAGAATTAATATCATTAAAATGTTCATACTACCCAAAGTAATCCACAGATTTTTAATGCAATCCCTATTAAAATTCCAATGACATTTTTAATAGAAATAGAAAAAAATCCTAAAATTCATATGGAACCCCAAAAGGCATCAAATAAGCCAAAACAATCTTGAGCAAAAAAGATTAAAGCTGGAGCTATCACAGTACCTGATCTCAAAACTTACTACAAAGCTGTGGTAATCAAAGCAGCATGGTACTGAAGTGAAGACCAATGGAATCAAATAGAGGGAGAACAAATTCAGTAAAGCCACAGCATACAAAATCAACATACAAAAATTAATAGCTTTTCTAGACACCAACAAATTCAGTAAAGTTGCAGCACAAATCCACACACTGTCAACTGATCTTTGTCAAAAGTGCTAAGATCATAAGCATAGTCTCCTTAATAAATGGTGCTGCAGCATGTAGAAAAGTTAAGAGAGACACTTGTAGCACCTCATATACAAAAATAAAATCAAAATGGATTAAAGACTTAATGCTTTGGGAGGCTGAGATGGGTGGATTGCTTGAGCTCACAAGTTTGAGACCAGACTGAGCAAGAGCAAGATTGTGTCTCTAAAAAATAGCTGGGGGTTGTGGTGGACACCTGTAGTCCCAGCTACTCAGGAGGCTGGGGCAAGAGAATCATTTGAGCTCAAGAGTTTGAGGTTGTGGTGAGCTATGACACCATGACACTCTACTGAGGGTGACAAAGTGAGACTCTGTCTCAAAAAAAAAAAAAAAAGAGAGAGATTTAAACTTAAGACCTGAAACTGTAAAATTACTAGAAGAGCCTGGGTGTGGTGGTGAACACTTATAGTCTCAGTTACTTGGGAGGTGGGAAGATCACTGGAGCCCAGGAGTTTGAGGTCAGCCTGGACAACATAGTAAGACTTCACCTCAAAACAAAAACAAACTACCAGAAAAAAACATGGAAGGAAATCTTGACATTGGTCTTGGCTAAAATTTCTTACATATGACCTCAAAAGCAAAGGCAACAAAAACAAAAATAGACAAATGGGATTGCATCAAATTAAAAAGCTTCTGCACGTCTGAGGAAAAAAAAATCAACAGAATGAAAGACAGCCCATGGAACAAGAGAAAATATTTTAAACTATACATTTGATAAGGAGTTGATATCTGAAGTTAAAGAACTAAATAGTAAGAGAACAAATAACTCAGTTAAAAAATGGGCAAAGGACCTGAATAAACATTTCTCACAAGAAGACATACGAAAGGCCAACAGTTACATGAAAAGTTGCTTGATATCACTAATCAGTAGGGAACTGCAAATTAAAATCAAGATGAGATATGGCCTCACACCTATAAGAATGACTTTCATCAAAAAACAAAAGATGCCAGGCAAAGGGGCACCTACCTATAGCTACTTGAGAGGTTAAGGAGGGAGGATCATTTGAGCCCAGCAGTTCGAGATAAGCCTGGGCAACATAGTGAAAGCCCATCTCAAAAAAAAAAAAAAGAAAAGAAAAGAAAAAAAGATGAAGAAGAAAAAGAAATTAAATTAAAAACAAAACACCAAAAGATTACGAGGGCTGATGAGGATGTGGAGAAAAGGAAACTTTTGCACACCGTTGGCAGGACTGTAAATTAATACAAACATTATGGGAAACAATGTGACGTTTTCTCAAAAAATAAAAATAGAACTGTATGATCCAGCAATTCCACTACTGGGTATATATATCCAAAGAAATGATGTGAGTATGTCAAAGAGATATGTACACTTTTATGTTTATTTTAACATTATTCATAATAGGCAAGATATAGAATTAACCTAAATGTCCATCAACAAATGAATGGATAAGGAAAATGAGATATATGTGCACAAGGAAATACCATTTAGCCTTAAAAAAGAAGAAATACTGTTGTCTGTGACAAAATGGATAAAACTGGAGGACATTATGCTGCAGACACAGAAAGTCAAAGACTGCGTGATCTTAATTATATGTGGAATCTAAAAAAAAAAAAAAAAGGTACCTTGCACCTGATAAGAGCTCAGTCTGTGGCAGGTCCTTTTGCTGTCTCCACTAGGAAGATGGGAGCCAGCGTAGCTGTAGGGACAGTGGGAGATGTGGTGCCTGGGCTGGAGTTAGACTTGAGAGGTGGCTCTTTGGAGCCACAGAAGAGGGACCATCAGAACAGTGCTGGGGCGTTCCTCTGGCATGGTGGGCATGGAAAGCCCACAGGACACAGGGCCAGGAAGGGAGCTGTGGCCTGACAGAAGGTAGTGGCACAGGGCCCCAGTGAGTGATGAGAAGGGGCCCAGAGAGCCACAGGAAGCACCACAGAGGCCCCCAGCCAGTCTTGCCTGTGTGGTGGGATTGAGAAAGAAGCTGGCACCTGGGAGCCTGCAGGACTCGTGAGCAGAAGTGGGCAGGCAGGGAGGGAAGCTATCTGGAAGAGCGACTGTGGCCTTGTTAGGCTGAATTCAGATGGCTCCTTTGCACCCAGATTTCTCCCTACCTGGCTGCCCAGTGCCAACGCTGAGGAGGAGCCTCCTCTGGAAAGGTCCTGCTCCTGGGAACCCTCAGCATGGCTCCTGGCCTGAGTCAAGGCACTGACAATGGCTGTACCAACCCCCTCACTATGCACCATGGGCCCAGGCCCAGCAACATGGAAGGCAGTAACATGGTAGTCAGACCACAGACTGTGGTCCAGACAACCTGGGAAGGATCCTGCTTTGCCACTTTGCTCAGTCTGTGATCCTGGGCCAGTTATGTGTCTCTGTATGTGACTCTCCTTGTTGGTGGGGTGTTTACAGTCATAATGGCGGTGTCCACTTCATCAGACTTTTGTGAAGACTCTGTGAATTCATAATGGTGCTTAGAATGGTGCCTAAGAAACAGCACCACCCAGATGCAGTGATGGAGAAAGGTTTCCTGCTGGTGCTGACCAGATAACCCCCGGGAGCTGGGAGGAGGGAGGTCAGGGAGTGAGGATTAGGCTAAGGCAGGCCTGGGGCAGAGTCAGCCCCAGTTACAGCCTGGGAAGGGGCTCAACTGATCCTTCCCTCATCTACCCCGTCAGTCTCAACTCCTGCCCACCCTCAGATCAGAAGCACAGATGCTTTTGCTCTGAAGCCGAGAAGGTTTGAGCTCAGCTTGGGGCTCCAATGGGTCTATGTTGGTCTGTGGCTTTTGAGCTCTGCAATCCTGGGTGCTCTATCTCCTCCCTGAGCCTGGACATTCTCCAATAAGAAGTGGGGTTAGGGCTCAGCACTTGTAGCTCAGTGGCTAGTGCACCAGCCACATACACCGGAGCTGGTGGGTTCAAAACCAGCCCAGGCCTGGCAAACAACAATGACGACTACAACCAAAAAATGGCTGGGTATTGTGGCAGGCGCCTGTGGTCCCAGCTACTTGGAGGGCTGAGGCAAGAGAATCACTTCAGCTCAAGAGTTTGAGGATGCCATGGCACTCTACTGAGGGGGGACATAGTGAGACTCTGCCTCAGGAAAAAAAAAAAGAAGAAGTGGGGTTAGATGAAGCAACGCCTCAGTCCTCGGAAAATTCAGGGAAATTCCTGCCTGGTATTTCTAGTCACCCACCCAGCTTCCCAAAAAGCTCCACCCATGCATCATTCCTGGGAATTGACAGATGGAAACCTAGACTCCGACTGGGTGTAGAATCTTTATTCCAGAGTTCAGCTGACTTGGGACCAGACTCTCCTCCCACCGTGTGTCTGATCCAGATGCAAATCCAGCTGCCTGGGCCTTTGGAGGGCGGTGATGACTGTGGTGGCCAGGGGCCCCGCCTGAGTGTGGATAGAGATGGGAGGCTGCTGAGGCGGTGGGCTGACGGGGCAAGGTGTCCAAGGTGGGCTTAGGGCACTGAGGGCCATCTCAGAGGCAACCGGTACAGGCAATGTTCTCACATAGCTCACAGTTGTCCTTAGCGATGGTCTCTGGGTGAAGATAAAAATGCATTAGCAGACCTGAACCCCCATTCTGTGGTACCAGGGGTGCAGCTGGCCAGGGGGCTGAAAAGGCCTGTGTAGGAGTGGGTGGCATCTTGCTCTCAGCGCAGGAGCATGAAACTCTGGAGGCCGAGTGAGAGGCTTGGGCTCAAGTCCCAGGCACTCTTCTTCCCAGCAGGAAGCGTGACTGGACAAGTCTGTCACACTATCTGTGCCTGAGTTTTCTTGTCTGCTAAACGGACAGCATCAACCTGACAGGGTTACTGCAGGGAGAGAATTCAGGCGACAGGACAGACACAGGGTCCAGCACACAGCAGGTGCTCAGTAAACACAGCTGGGTGCTTGGTTCTCCTGTCCTGTTCTGCTTCAGCCCTCAGGTTCCTGCTGTCTCCTCCTCTTGGAAGCCTTCCAGACCTATTTCCCCCTGGATGTGAGCCGGCTCTCCCCAGGTTCCATGAAACCGTGTCTGTTGGTCTGCACAGTTGTCCTTAGCGATGGTCTCTAAGTGGGGAGAAAACCCATCTGTGCTCCCTTCCCTCCCATCTGTGAAGCCCTTGAGGGACTTTCTGGCACTAAGAGGCTCTGGGCATATCTGCCTTGCAGTGCCCGAACCAGGAAATCCTGGTGGGGACAGGGGCTGAGTTTCTTGACTGTCCCTGTCCTCAGCCTCTGGATGCTCAGCAAAAACAACCTGGTGCAGAGAAGCTGGGCTGTGAGAAGAGACCCACCAGGGCCAGGAAGTTCTGCAGGGACCTGGGGCTCTTACTTAAAGTCTTGAAGATACTGGTAGCTTCCTGAGAGGTGCAGACAGTCTGGAGGTCCAGGGGCAGTGCTGGATGCTGGCACACAGCAGGAAGGAGGCTCTGAGCCTGCAGGCGGGGGCTGGGTGCCCACTGCCGCTCCAGGTCACTCAGCTTCTTCACAGATTTCAGCTGCACCTGGAAGCCTTGGTACTTGGCGAGAGGAGATGGGAGGGCATCAAGACCCAGCCAGAGGCACTGCCACGAGACCCAGGGTTCCCTGGGCCCCTCCCTGTCCTCACAGAGAGACCAAGCATGCTGGAAAGAGCAGCTGGGAGTAGGAGGTGGTCTCCTCCCACCATATACCCTTGGCATCCCACCATGCCAAGGAGCTGGCAAAGGAAGAAGCAGCAAGGCCGCAGAGCACAGTGGGTCAGGCATGAGGCTTGGTGTCAGGTAGGAAGACCACTGTTCACATGCCCCAGCTCCCTCATCTGGCATTCTCCCATCAGGAGCTGGTGCCATCACACACTCACTAACTGTGAGCTCACCCCTGAACGTACACAGCAAAGTGCTAGCAACCCCAAGCTGGCCAGGCCCCAAGGCCAAGGCTATAGGGGAGGCCAAGTCTCTTGAAACCCTGCTGGGACTCCTGCCCGGAGTCAGGATGCGACAGCCAGCTCCAGATTTCTCTGCAGAGCTTGGTGAGGCCAGCAGCATCCTGCCACATGGCAGGCAGTCCCCACTTCATGACCTGGTTGGGCCTCACAGGCACCCAGAACAGCACCTGCAACCCCTCGCTGTCATGCCTCAGGGCTTTGCATGTGCTGTGCCCTGGCAACTGTCTGCTCATCTTGCAATGTCACCTCGAGGGTTACCTGCTAGGGAAATGGTTCTGGTGACTGTCCCCATCCACCCATATATGAGTGAATATACAGAGCTCCTTCTGGGCTCCTCCAGGGCAGGGTCCACGTCTCATTCCACACACTGACCTCTGTGCCCAGTATGTGCCTTTGCTATTGCCGGCACCATCATCACTGCCATCAATGCCAGCTGCCCCCACCTGCCAGCTGTCTTGGTCCCAGAGTGGTGATGGGTGTTGGGCTGAGTCCTGAACCTTGTGCTACCCCCCTACCTTATGAATTCCCAGCATACCCTCTCTAGTCTAGCCACCCACCGTGGGGACCTTCAGGTGAAGAGCCAGCTGGCCAGAAGAGCTCACCTGGATGTAGACTGACTGTGTGCTCTGCAGCAGCCCCAGGAGGACCACGGCTGCCCCAAACAGGAGCCCCCACGCAGCCCTGCAGCCCATCTTGCTCCTCGTGTTCCCACCACGCCGGCCACCTGGCTCCCACCTGCTTCCTCAGCTAGCAGCTCCTTATAGACCAGGCTGCAGAACTTGGGTCACTCATTAACTAGCCCGTGGGGTGGGGTTGACAGTGGCTGGCTCTCTGCCAAGCCCGGGCTGGTTCCCAGGTGGGGGCCAGGAGCCCAGAGTGCGGGAATGTGGTGTGCACAGGTCAGTGCCTGGGTGGCGTGAGGCTCCCTTGGGCCACAGTGCTTTCCATTTGCCCATGTGAGTGTAGTGGTAGGGAGACTACTTCACAGACAGGTAAAGTGAAGTTTGGGAGGTAAAGTGACTTGCCCCAGGCCACAGAGCCAGTCAGTGGTGAGCATGGCATCCAGCCAGTGTCTTTGGCCCAGGTCAGCCCCTGGTTCTTTCTCTGGATGAAGGATACAGACAAACAGGCTGACCCATGTCAAGGTGGCTGGACACAACTGATCCCACTTCCCCAAGACCCATATCTCTCTCACTCGTCCTCTCTTCTGGCCAGTCCTGGACCAGCCCTTCACCCTGCCTCTGCCTGCTATCTCCCACCTATGCCTGGCTGCCCTCAGGCCATGTTTGAGCCACCTATGGTCTGTGCCTTTCAGAAGCCAATAGCCTGATGCAGCATGGAGGAAAGAGCACTAGCCTTGAAGACCGATTGACCTGGGTTCCAATCCTAGTCCTGCTATAGTTATGTGAACTTGGGCAAGTCTGACTGAGCCCCGGTTTTCTCTTCCATCAAATGCACATCACAGAGCCCATTGCATAGTGTTGCTGTGGTGGTGGGGGGGACCTGAGCGTGCCCTAATCCCTTGGATGATCCATCTGTAACGGGCATCTGAATCTCACAGGTGCCTTCTAGGCAAGGCATAACCCACTACCTCAGAGGTTAAAGGCTGGGTCGGAGAGAAAAGGGCAAAGTCTCTAAGGGCAATATCACCACTGCCAGACCAGGCAGCTATAAACAGTGCCTGTGCCAGGGCTCAGCTCTGCCAGGCTTAGGCCTTGGCATGTGGCCAGCTCCCCGTGCATGCCATCAAATTGAGGCCCTGGTAGCCCATCTTGGCATTTAAGGTAAAACTCCAACTTGATGGCTAGATCTGATGTCATCTTGTTCCCACACACCAGCCCTACACACACACACCTGCTCCCATATCAGGTGTTTGCTGGTTTGCACTCCACCTACCTGAAATGTCCATCTTCCTCTTTCTTATCTTGGACCGAAATGGAAAAAAAAACTTGCGTGAACTTTGGAATGTCCTATATCTTACTTGAATCCAGATTTCAGCTTTTACTCTTTAAAGTATGAAGAAATTAATGGAATCTGACATGCCTTCTCATCTATAAAATAAAAATAATCATCAGATAATCAGAGCTCTTAGTTCTCGAGTACTATGTGTTGGGCACAATGTTGTTTTATGGGTGATAACTCCACTGAATCTTATAGGTATGGATGAGTAACCCAAGGCTCAATGAGGCACCATGTTTGTTGGGAGTGAGAGAGGGAAGCAGGTTTCCAGTGTGGCATCTCACTTCTGCCTAGTCTGTGGTGTTCTAGAAAAAGGAACCCAGGCCATGGAGGCAAGGAGAGCTGGGTTCAAACCCAGACTCCAACACTTGCTGCTGTGTGATTGAGGGTACATTGCTCAGCTTTTATGAGCCTTCATTTCTTCACCAGTAAAGAGGAGAAAATAATAAACAACCTGTGACTCTCCCTATCCCCAAACTGAGCATTTCCCCGCACGTGCCTGGCCTCCAGGGACATACGCTTCTTCTCCACAGCACACCCCTGACAAGCTGTCTCTGAAACTGCAGTTGAAACAGTACTGATCTCTGACCTACAGGGGCTGAACTTGGTGCTGTGCCATTCTGTCCAGCTCTGGGTTTGACCAACTGTACGACCTTGGGCAAGTGACACCACCCTGTGATCTCAGTTTCTTATTTGTAAAAAGTTGACCAGTCTCCAGTGTTTGAAGTTGTTGTGAGGCTGCCTGATGCCCAAATCCACACTTTTTCCACCAAAAGAAGCCCATCCCATTGGATCCACATCTAGGGGATAAGGGGCAAGCCTGTGGGGTTTGGAGGACCCTTGGCCATGGTCTCCTTCCCTTCTCTGACCCTGGCTCCTCCAGCCAGAGCTCGTCACGTGTCAGTCTTCCCTGGGAACCAGGTGTGACTTCCCTATCTGCTTAACATGACTCAAATTCATTTTTCAAACCCACCTCCTCCTAATCTCTTCATGAATTACCCATCATCTATCAAAACCAGCTTGGTCACAGACGTAAGTCCTCATTGCCACCTCCTACATGCTTGACGTGGTATCAAGGAAATGCCACCATTTCCTTCTTTATGGACATGGGAAATAGCTGTCATGCCAGCCTGGACAGACTCAAGGCAGGTGACAGCACATGTGTGTGTTTGGGCTTCTCCTCTCTCTACACTGAGTTTCTGCCTAGTGCTTGTCCCAGAGCCTCTGATGCTCCCTGCCTCATTTCCCCAGCACCATTTGTCACAGATGAACCTCTCCATCTTTCTTAGAATAAAATACTTTCTCCACTTGGCTTCTGGGACACACACTCTCTGAATTTTCTGCCAATCCCATTGACCCCATCTTCTCAGTTTCTTTTGTTGTTTTATCTTTCTCTTTAATGCCCTGGGAACACCTGGGCTCAGTCCTTGGAAATCTTTCCTCTGTCCATAATCTTGCCTTTGGTGACCTTAGCTGGTCTCAAGGATTTTCATGCCACCAATACCCTGTTCACTCCCTAGCCTGGCCTCTCCCCTCAGTCCAGACTCAGTAATTAATGCCTTCGTCACACCAGTTAATAGTACTACCATTTACCAGTTGCTCAGGTCAAAAATCTGGGAGCAATCATTGATGCCTCTCTTTCTTTTTATGTGCCAAATTCACTTCATTAGCAAATACAGTTGGCTCTGCCTTCAAATTATTTCTAGACTCTAACCATGTCTCACAATCTCCACTGCTACTACCGAGTCCCAGGTTATCATTGGTCACATGAATTATTGCAACAGCCTTGTATCAGGCAGAGCCCTCCAGAGAAAATGAACTAACAGGAGAGCACATATATGTATGCTATTATCTATCTTCTATCTATTATCTGTCTATCATCTATTTATTTTATATTAAGGATTTGCCCTGAAGGCTTTCAACTGATTGGATGGGAAGCCCACACTCAAATAACGAAGGGTAATCTGTCTTAATCAAAGTCTCCTGATTAGAAATGTTAATCATGGTGGGCGGAGCAAGATGGCAGCCAAGTAACAGCTTCCTTGCATCTGGGCACCGTAAGTTTGGGGACATAGGACTCCAGTCATCTCTGGCTGGTGGGATCTGCCTATCATCACCCCTGAGAGGATACAGGGAGTCAGCGAGAGACTTCTGGACCCCAAGAGGAGGACTAAAACAGTGGAAAACTGGCAAGTGGTCGCGTGTGTTCAATCCGTCTAAACCCGCCCGCAACTGTAAGTTCAGTAGCAGCGAGACTGCAAACCAGAAAGGCCTTACCTGTGAACTGTTTTGGTGTCTTTGGACTTGGCACTCAGCTGAACTGCCTTGGGGAGAGCCTGAGCGGGAGTGCGGAGAACTTTGGCCTTTTTCTAGGGCCCGAGTCTGAGCCACTGAGCCAGACGGAGCTAATAGTGTTTGGCTCTGGGTCACAGGCAGCCATTGTGAGCGATCTGCCCCGGCAAGCTCCGCCCTCAGGGTCGCAGAGCTGGAATTGGGTGGGAGCTGGTAACCCAGTGACCAAGTAGCCTAAGGGCGGGGTCTGAGCCGCCTAGCAGCCCTAACCCTCCGGGGCAGAGGGAGACCAGTTTTGACACACAGGGTAAGTGGATAGCCACTTCAGCAGTGATTCCAGCGACAAGCACTTCCCTGAGAAAGCTTCTGCTCAGTAAGTGAACAAGTTCAAAGTTCCTTTTAAGTGGGCTGAAGAGAGATTTAGGGTGTCTACCTGCTGGGGTTTGAGAAACTAGCAGCCTCCAGTCGTATCAGAACTGTGATTAACATCTCATACCCCAGAAGACCACGTGTTGCCCAGACAATATTCAATAACATATACATACTGCTTTGTTTTTGGTTGTGTTTTTTTTTTTTTTTGGTTTGGTTGTTTTTTTGGTTATTTTGATGTTGTGGATTGTTGTTTTGTTTTTTAAGTTCAACCTTTTCCATACAGATCCTTTTCCTTTCTCAATTTTTCTAGTTTAATCATAATTTCCCATTGCTGCCTATTTCAATAATTAGAACTTCATTTTTGTTAGTGTTTCTACCGCTATTATTTGGTTTTTCCAGCCAATTTTATTCCATAAAGTTTTCTGTTTGCTTGTTTTGGTTTGATTTATACCATTTTTGTCTTTCCTCTCTTCTTGGTGGAGGTGGGGTACTGTGTCTGATCAGGTTAGCCAAGAGCTGCTGACCTCAAGGGAACCACCCAACTGGGCACCCCCAGAAGGTGGTTTTTTTTTTTAAGGTTGTATCAAAGTACCCTACTGTACACCTAAATTGCTCTGTCTCCCTCTTTCTGTGCCTCTCTTCTTTTTGTCAATATTCCTTTTACCCACCCCCTCTCCTTCCTCTATTTTTATTTATTTTTTCTTATCACTCGGTCCTCCTTTCTTTCATCCCTTTTTTGCTCTTCAACCTTCTCACCCTTCTGGTCCTGTAACCCTTAGTCCACAGGCATGAGAACTTAAAGAGCAAGAGGAAGTGAAAGGAAAATTAGGGCAAGGAAACAGATAAAAGAAATCACCCATGAGGAAGAATCAGCAGAAAACTCCAGGCAACATGAAGAACCAGTCCAGAACAACCCCGCCAAGGGACCATGAGGTAGCTACTGCAGAGGATTCCACCTATACAGAAATGTTAGGAATGACAGAAAGGGAATTTAGAATACACATGTTGAAAACAATGAAAGAAATGATGGAAACAATGAAGGAAACTGCTAATAAAGTGGAAAATAACCAAAAGGAAATCCAAAAACAGAATCAAATAAGAGATGAACGATATGAAGAATATAAAAAGGATATAGCAGAGCTGAAGGAAATGAAACAGTCAATCAGGGAACTTAAAGATGCAATGGAAAGTATCAGCAACAGATTAGACCATGCAGAAGAAAGAATTTCAGAGGTAGAAGACAAAGTTTTTGAGATACCTCAGATAGTAAAAGAGGCAGAAAAGAAGAGAGAGAAAGCAGAATGTTCACTGTCAGAATTATGGGACTTTATGAAGCGTTCCAACATACGAGTTATAGGAATTCCAGAAGGGCAAGAAGAATGCCCCAGAGGAAGGGAAGCCATTCTAGAGAATATTATAAAAGAAAATTTCCCAAATATCACCAAAGATTCTGACACACTGCTTTCAGAGGGCTATCGGACCCCAGGTTGCCTCAACTCTAACCGAGCTTCTCCAAGACACATTGTGATGAACCTGTCCAAAGTCAAGACAAAAGAAAAGATTCTGCAAGCTGCCAGGAGTAAGCGCCAGTTGACCTACAGGGACAAATCCATCAGAGTGACTGCAGACTTCTCTAATGAAACTTTCCAAGCAAGAAGACGATGGTCATCTACCTTTAATCTACTTAAACAGAAAAATTTCTAGCCCAGAATTCTGTACCCTGCTAAGCTAAGCTTCAAAATTGACGGAGAAATCGAATCATTTACGGATATACAAACATTGAGGAAATTCGCCACAACAAGACCAGCTCTACAGGAAATACTTCAACCTGTTCTGCACACTGACCACCACAATGGATCAGCAGCAAAGTAAGAACTCAGAAATTAAAGGACAGAACCTAACCTCCACACTGATGCAGAAGATAAAACTAATCAATAGACTCTCACAAAATAAGACGAATAGAATACTACAACACTTATCAATTATCTCAATAAATGTTAATGGCTTGAATTCCCCACTGAAGAGACATAGATTGGTTGACTGGATTAAAAAACACAAGCCATCCATTTGCTGTCTGAGAAACACACCTGGCTTCAAAAGACAAATTAAAGCTCTGAGTCAAGGGTTGGAAGACAATTTTTCAGGCAAATGGAATTCAGAAGAAAAGAGGACTTGCAATCTTATTTTCAGATACATGTGGATTTAAAGCAACTAAAGTCAAAAAAGACAAAGATGGTCACTTTATATTGGTCAAGGGAAAAATACAGCAAGAAGACATTTCAATTCTAAATATCTATGCACCCAATTTAAATGCTCCCAGATTCTTGAAACAGAACTTACTCAGTCTGAGCAATATGATATCTGATAATACCATAATAACAGGGGACCTTAACACTCCTCTTACAGAGCTGGACAGATCCTCTAAACAGAAATTAAACAAGGATATCAGAGACTTAAATGAGACCCTAGAACAACTGTGCTTGATAGACGCATATAGAACACTCCATCCCAAAGATAAAGAATATACATTCTTCTCATCACCCCATGGAACATTCTCCAAAATTGATAATATCCTGGGACACAAAACAAATATCAACAGAATCAAAAGAATTGAAATTTTGCCTTGTATCTTCTCAGACCATAAGGCACTAAAGGGGGAACTGAACTCTAACAAAAACGCTCGACCCCACCCAAAGGCATGGAAATTAAACAATCTTCTGTTGAATAACAGATGGGTGCAGGAAGAAATAAAATAGGAAATCATTCACTTCCTTGAGCATAACAACAATGAAGACATAAGCTACCAAAACCTGTGGGATACTGCGAAAGCAGTTTTGAGAGGAAAATTAATCGCTTTAGATGCCTACATTCGAAAAACAGAAAGAGAGCACATCAACAATCTCACAAGAGATCTTATGGAATTAGAAAAAGAAGAACAATCTAAGCCTAAACTCAGTAGAAGAAAAGAAATATCCAAAATCAAATCAGAGATCAATGAAATTGAAAACAAAAGAATCATTGAGAAAATTAATGAAACAAGGAGTTGGTTTTTTGAAAAAATAAATAAAATAGATAAACCATTGGCCAGACTAACGAGGAATAGAAAAGTAAAATCTCTAGCAACCTCAATCAGAAATGATAAAGGGGAAATAACAACTGATCCCACAGAGATACAAGAGATCATCTCTGAATACTACCAGAAACTCTATGCCCAGAAATTTGACAATGTGAAAGAAATGGATCAATATTTGGAATCACACCCTCTCCCTAGACTCAGCCAGGAAGAAATAGAGCTCCTGAACAGACCAATTTCAAGCACTGAGATCAAAGACACAATAAAAAATCTTCCAACCAAAAAATGCCCTTGTCCAGATGGCTTCACACCAGAATTCTATCAAACCTTCAAGGAAGAGCTTATTCCTGTACTGCAGAAATTATTCCAAAAAATTGAGGAAGAAGGAATCTTCCCCCAACACATTCTATGAAGCAAACATCACCCTGATACCAAAACCAGGAAAAGACCCAAGCAAAAAGGAGAATTTCAGACCAATCTCACTCATGAACATAGATGCAAAAATTCTCAACAAAATCCTAGCCAATAGATTACAGCTTATCATCAAAAAAGTCATTCATCATGATCAAGTAGGCTTCATCCCAGGGATGCAAGGCTGGTTTAACATATGCAAGTCTATAAAAGTTATCCACCATATTAACAGAGGCAAAAATAAAGATCACATGATCCTCTCAATAGATGCAGAAAAAGCATTTGATAAAATCCAGCATCCTTTTCTAATTAGAACACTGAAGAGTATAGGCCTAGGTGGCACATTTCTAAAACTGATTGAAGCTATCTATGACAAACCCACAGCCAATATTTTACTGAATGGAGTAAAACTGAAAGCTTTTCCTCTTAGAACTGGAACCAGTCAAGGTTGTCCTCTGTCACCCTTACTATTCAACGTAGTGTTGGAAGTTCTAGCCAATACAATTAGGCAAGACAAGGAAATAAAGGGAATTCAAATGGGAGCAGAGGAGGTCAAACTCTCCCTCTTTGCTGACGACATGATCTTATACTTAGAGAACCCCAAAGACTCAACCACAAGACTCCTAGAAGTCATCAAAAAATACAGTAATGTTTCAGGATATAAAATCAATGTCCACAAGTCAGTAGCCTTTGTGTACACCAATAACAGTCAAGATGAGAAGCTAATTAAGGACACAACTCCCTTTACCTTAGTCTCAAAGAAAATGAAATACCTAGGAATATACCTAACGAAGGACGTGAAGGACCTCTATAAAGAAAACTATGAAATCCTCAGAAAGGAAATAGCAGAGGATATTAACAAATGGAAGAACATATCATTCTCATGGATGGGAAGAATCAACATTGTTAAAATGTCTATACTTCCCAAAGCAATCTACCTATTCAATGCCTTTCCTATCAAAATACCAACATCGTACTTTCAAGATTTGGAAAAAATGATTCTGCGTTTTGTATGGAACTGGAAAAAAACCCGTATAGCTAAGGCAGTTCTCTGTAACAAAAATAAAGCTGGGGGCATCAGCATACCAGATTTTAGTCTGTCCTACAAAGCCATAGTGCTCAAGACAGCATGGTACTGGCACAAAAACAGAGACATAGACACTTGGAATCGAATTGAAAACCAAGAAATGAAACTAACATTTTACAACCACCTAATCTTTGAGAAACCAAACAAGAACATACCTTGGGGGAAAGACTCCCTATTCAATAAATGGTGTTGGGAGAACTGGATGTCTACATGTAAAAGACTGAAACTGGACCCACACCTTTCCCCACTCACAAAAATTGATTCAAGATGGATAAAGGACTTAAACTTAAGGCATGAAACAATAAAAATCCTCCAAGAAAGCATAGGAAAAACACTGGAAGATATTGGGCTGGGGAAAGACTTCATGAAGAAGACTCCCATGGCAATTGCAACAACAACAAAAATAAACAAATGGGACTTCATTAAACTGAAAAGCTTCTGTACAGCTAAGGAGACAATAACCAAAGCAAAGAGACAACCTACACAATGGGAAAGGATATTTGCATATTTTCAATCAGACAAAAGCTTGATAACTAGGATCTATAGAGAACTCAAATTAATCCACATGAAAAAAGCCAACAATCCCATATATCAATGGGCAAGAGACATGAATAGAACTTTCTCTAAAGACGACAGAAGAATGGCTAACAAACACATGAAAAAATGTTCATCATCTCTATATATTAGAGAAATGCAAATCAAAACAACCCTGAGATATCATCTAACCCCAGTGAGAATGGCCCACATCACAAAATCTCAAAACTGCAGATGCTGGCGTGGATGTGGAGAGAAGGGAACACTTTTACACTGCTGGTGGGACTGCAAACTAGTACAACCTTTCTGGAAGGAAGTATGGAGAAATCTCAAAGCACTCAAGCTAGACCTCCCATTTGATCCTGCAATCCCATTACTGGGCATCTACCCAGAAGGAAAGAAATCCTTTTATCATAAGGACACTTGTACTAGACTGTTTAATGCAGCTCAATTTACAATCACCAAAATGTGGAAACAGCCTAAATGCCCACCAACCCAGGAACAGATTAACAAGCTGTGGTATATGTATACCATGGAATACTATTCAGCTATTAAAAAAAATGGAGACTTTACATCCTTCGTATTAACCTGGATGGACGTGGAAGACATTATTCTTAGTAAAGCATCACAAGAATGGAGAAGCATGAATCCTATGTACTCAATTTTGATATGAGGACAATTAATGACAATTATGGTTATGGGGGGGGAAACAGAAAGAGGGAAGGAGGGAGGTGGGTGGGTCCTTGGTGTGTGTCACACTTTATGGGGGTAAGACATGATTGCAAGAGGGACTTTACCTAACAATTGCAATCAGTGCAACCTGGCTTATTGTACCCTCAATGAATCCCCAACAATAAAAAATAAATAAATAAATAAATAAAAAGAACCCCCCCCCAAAAAAGAAATGTTTATCACATCAAAAAATATTTTCAAAGCAACATATCTAGGCTAGTATTTGACTGAACAACTGGACATCTTATCCTGATCAAGCTGACATATAAAATCAGCCAAATAGATCTCTCTGTACCAACTTCTAGCCCTCTTCAGATCCTGCTCCAGACAGCAGCCAGGGGGGTCTATTAAAATATAAATCAGATTGCTTTTCTTCTCTGTTCAAACCTACTAATGGCTTCCCACTTCATTCAGGGTAAAATATGAAGGCTTCTGCCCACAAAGGCAAAGTTTTAGTCTTTGACTTCAACTCCAAACACTCTCTGGGTTCAGCCGCACAAGCTTCCTCAATGTCTCTCCAAACCCCTCACTTCACCCAGGTCTCTCTGCTCAAATTCTATTTCCTCAGAGATCTTTCCAGATCACCCCACCCCAAAGAGCTTCCTCTATCACTGCCAATTCTCCTAACTTGCTTTCTTATAACACCTGTTATATACAGGGTGTCCATAAAGTTCGTGTGCAATTTAAAATGGTTGTAAATGTCTTGCATCTTTCTCTCTTCTACTATCTCGTGTCTATTAGAGTAAAGAATTTGCTTGTTTTTCTTCCGAAACAGTACCTGGCACATAACTGGTACTCAACAAATATTCGATGAATGGAATAAATGGATATGATCCAAAAATCTGTTTCACCAAGCGCTAGATGTCTAGCCTTGGACAATTTCCTATTTTGCTGAGCTTTAATCACCTCATCTAGCATCTTCCTGCCATTTGGCAGGTGTTCAAAAAAAATGTTTGTTATTTTTATAGTTGTGAAATCATTTGTTTGTTGAGAAATGGAATGCTTTTTGTGTCTTGTGTGCGTAGAGGCATCCAATAATTTAATCAAGAAATATTTACTGATAGCCTATTATGTGCAAAGCACCAGTCTAGTCAACAAATATTTACTGATAGCCTATTACGTGCTAGCAGAAGGGATACAGAAACTAGCAAAACAGACAAAGCCACTGTCCGTAAAGCAGTCTGGTGACTTGAACAGAGGTTGGATTTTAGTCTTTGAAGTCAGAGTTAATGAGATTTTCTGTGAACTTGGGCGTAAAAAGGTGAATGAAGAGAGGAGTATAGGACATAAGGCTGTTCCAGGTGAACGGATACTGCCATTTACTGAGATGGGAATCAGGAGTGAGTGCGCCAGGTGCAGGCATCAAGAGTGTAACTTGAACATGTCAAGGGTGAGATGGCTTTTGACAGCTGAGCAGAGACTTCCATAGAAAGCCTCTCTGTCCCCATGTTGTACTTGGTACTTGAGTCCTGAAACTGGATCCAGCAACTGCCAGTAGAGGAGAAGTCCTGGGCTGAGTTGTAGGAACAGCTGGACACGAGGCACAGGAGGAGGGGCCAGCAGAGCAGGTGGAGAAGGGGCAGCCAATGAAGACCAAAAAAAGACTTATGTCTTTGAAGCCAAGTGAAGAAAGTATGTCAGGAGCAAGATAAAACCATTTCCAAGAGTGGCAAGGAGGAAAGTCTGATTGGAATGGGGTCAGGAAAAGATAGGTGGACAAAAAGTGAAGCTGGCCTTCAATTACTTTAATTCAAAGAGTAAAACAGAGCGGTGACAAATTTAAAGGATCAACACATCAGATCTTAAGAAGCAACATCAGAGTGGAGTTGACCTGGAGACCCTGCAGGAGGAACTGTGAAAACCCAGGTGTGGTGGATTTCTCAGCAGCCCTCAAATTAATCTTGGCTTTTTCCCTGGAGAGGTGAGTGACTTAATGAGTCATTCTATTTTTGCTCTTGCCACAGGGAAACTCAGAATCAAGTTTTTGCCCCCAAATTGTTAACTGCACTGAATCTCATTCAGCCTGGCTCCCACTTTCCATTTCCCCATCCAACCTAGTTTGTATTGATCTTGTTATTCAGGCACACGTGCACCTGTCTCGCGTTTGCTTGTAGTATTCTCCAGAGCCACCGCGCCTTTGTAAATAGGTATTTAGCACAAGTGTGAACCAGGTCTGCCCTCTGGTGGCGGGTGCGGGGTACTGGAGACAGGGGATGGTTCAGTGATCCATTTCTCCAGGCGCATCCTCCGAGGGGGGATGGGACTTCTGTACTTTCTGATTTGGGGTGTCATGAAAAGCCTCTCTGTCTCCTTGACTGAGGCCCTACCATCATCTCCCTGACGGTCGCCGTTAGTGATGCTCCTCGGAAGTTCCAGAAGGGCAAGTGTGTGGAGTCATTATGGCAGAGTCCCTGTTGATGCCTGAGTCCTGTGGCTTCCTGATGGCCAAGACGGCTGCAGTGGGGAGGAGGGGAGGAGATAGTTCAGGCCACTGTGGGACCTGGCACTGACATAGGGTCTCGCGGGGCAGCCAGGGTGCAGCCTGATACAGAGAAGAACTAGGCTGGCACGCGTGGGCCCCCGGGGCTGTTAGGAGGAGGGAGACCGTGTGAGGGCTTCTGCTGACATTTCTGGCTTCCCCACCCTGGTCAAGTGGCATATGTGATGAGAGTGTGTGTGTTTGTGAGTGAGCTTGTGTGTATGTGCCCAAACATGTATGAGAATGCGCGTGGAAACGTGTTATCTATGTGAGAGCGTGAATATGTGTGCATGAGTGTGCACCCATGCGTGTGGGTGAACATGTGTGTCAGTGCATGTATGAAAATGGTGTGTTGGTGTGTGGGAGCATGTGTACATGGGAATGTGTTTTGTGTCTGTTTGTACCTGTATGTATGCCGTGTGTGTGTGTGTGTGTGTATGAGTATGTATATGTGCAGATGTGTGTAAGCAAGTGTGAGTGTGCATGTGAGTTATATATGGAAGTGTGAGTGTAGTCATTGGGATCTGTGTGTGTGGGTGCACGAATGTGCGGGTGGTGAGGGGGTGTGAGTATGCATGGGTGCTGGGAGGAAGGCCACAAATGCTTGGTGGGGGAGAAGGGCCAAGTGGTGGCAAGGTCTGGGCCTGAGGGAGGAGGCCTCCTGAGTGTTGCGGCCAGGAGCACGGGGGAGGACAAGGGAGCCTTCTCAAAGCTGCCTTAATGATGGGAATTCATGAGGAGCCAGGAAAGTGTCCAGCCCTTGCAGCTCAGATCAGAATACCCTCCCTTCCTCAACTCCCTTATCTCCCTCCAGCAGCTTCCCAGATACAGTGGCTTTGGACTTAGGTAGATCCGAGGTCCCACTAGTGTGGAGTCTTAGTAAGTCATTCACTTCCCTGAGTGTCAGTTCCCCCAGTTGTGAGCTGGAAGAAGCACGCCTCAGCCATGGAATGGGGACAGCAGGGAGGGCGGGACGAGAGCACAGTAGCGCCAGCAAGTGTTGCTGGGAGGCTGTGACATGCCAGGCCCTGATGCAAGGGCTTTGCAAGGTGGATTCCTCACATAGCCCTGGGCAGTATGGAACTCCCTCTTTTTTTTATAGAGGACAGCAACAGGGCACAGAGAGGTCTACTAACTTGCCCAAGAACACACAGCTTCTAAAGGGCAGAGCTCCCTACTGGTGTCATGATCACCTCACACCTGGCCTGTATGTGCGGTAAGTAGACGTGAAGCTCTCCCCTCAGTGCTAGGCACATTTTAGATCCTTAAGAGGTGTCCCCTTATCCCTCCTTTCCTCTGAATGTCCCTTCTAGGAGTTAAAAGAAACAATTGAGGGCAAGAGTCAGTCCTTCTCATAAACTCCATGCACACCACCCCACAGAGGGCCCTGGATTCCTGATTGCTCAAAGAAATGACTGGGATGTTGGTCTATGTAATTATACCATTCCCACCAGGGATCAGAATAATGTACTGAGGGTGTGGGACATGGTTAGGTAGGAATTTTCAACCCACCAACATTTACTGAGCTCCACATTTGCGCTGGGTACCAGGACTTGCAAAGTACTGTGGTTGGGGAGTACAGATGAGGGCAGTGTAGATGCGGTGAGGGGGGAGGCTCAGGAGACGCTGGGAGTCAGAGGAGGTGCCACCTCCCGCGAGGCAGTAGGGGAGCCCTGGACAGTTTGTGCCAGCCTCTCCTGCCTGAGGTGCCTCCCATCAGTATGTGTCCTGCTCAAGCACCCCATTTCCAGGAAGCCAGCCCAGGCCATGGCCTTTCCTGCTTGCCTCTTCTGGGGACTCCTGCAAGCCCTGGGTCCCCACTGTGGTGCTGGGCATTTGCTATCTTTATAGCTTCTCTTTTTGGTGCAAGCGATCCACTTCCACAGTGAGATCACATTCTCAGAGGGTGTGGCCTCCTTCCCATTCTCAAAGACCTCACATGGCCCGAAGACTCCAGTGCCTAAGGGGCCCTCCCCAAGATCAGGATACACAGCATCTGGGGGTTCTTTGTTTGCAGCACCCCAGCTGAACCACTGAGGAGGTCCTAACTGCTGAGTCAGGGGCCCTGATTTGCCAAGCAGGACTGAGTTTCATTAAGTGGGGATGAAACACAAATCCCCTGCAGCATTCATCAGCTTGGTGTCCAAGACACAGCTGCCATTTATGTTTTCAAATTTGCAGTTGGGGATCATTGTGAAACTTGATTGCTCTGTCTTGGGGACTTCTTAAAGTCCAACTCCACAATAAAGCCAATCAGACTGAACCATCAAATGTCAAATAGGAGCTAATGAACCATTCATAGGCTTGGGAGAGAAATCAGACAATCTCTTATTTCAGGATTATCCCTTCCAAATATTAAATCTGAACTGTAAGCAGAATTCTCTATAATTGCATCTCCCTCCTCACGGGTGTGGGGGATCATTGGCATTCACTTCGTGTCTCTGTTTTCTGGAGAGAGGCTTGACAAGCCAACCCGTGGCTTTCTGGAGGCTCACACTCCCATGGGCATCATGCTGACAGGGAGGCAGGGCAGGGGTTGCTGGGATTCTCCCTCCCCTTTCAGCTGGGCGTGCCAAGTGCTAGCTGGAAGCTTCTCTGTGGGAGGTGGGAGAGGGGACTCTGCAGCTGGGGAGGGGGATTCTCTTCACCAAGTCCCACCAGGTACTTAGTGTGTCCTTGGGAGGGTATGTAAAGCCTAGGTACAATGTGACATGTCCCTTCTCTATCTGCTCTATTAGAATCTGCAAACATGAGCTTCTTTGCAGCAACCCCACAGGCTGATGCCTGAGCATGCATACTGTTCTCTGGTGCCCTTTTGACACATCTGGTGGATGATTAAAGCTACAATGGCAAGTTTGCCATCACTTATGCCTGGGAGCCGTGCTATAAAGCAGAAAGATTTACTCTTATCCTTGTTCCCTTAGGAATTTAGGGTGGCACAATGATGGGTCTCTTCCTGTGGCAGGGATGGCTCATTGTCCATCAAAATTCATTGTCTCCTTCTATGCTAACCAGTCATGGCTGGAGAGCAGCTGTCTGGCCAGGGACTGGTGGCTAGACTTGGCCATGTGACTCCTTTGCATCAGTGGAATGTGAGAGGAAGTGATGTGTGGCTTAGTAGTTCAAGATTCTTAAGGGATGCTTTGTGTCTTCCATCCTTAATTCTCTCCTTTTATTGATTGGTTGCAGATGGTGACAATGCTCTTTGGGATGGCAGCATCACAAGAGGGACAGAGCCAGGGTCTCTGCATCAACACATTTGTGATGGGGATCATGGTAGATAGAGTGCATAATGTGGTTCCACAGCTCACCCGTCCCTGTATCTGTGTCTGGCCAGGTGAACTCAGAGCTCCTCCTATGAAGGGGAGGGTACGCTGACCAAAGCAATGGAGGATATGCCTTACCGTAATAAAATGAGGAAATGCGATGGTGTGTCAGTTCCAGCCCTAAATCCCAAAAGACCCTGCATGGTTCTGCCTGTTTGTTGCCCCTTTCCTGCTCCATAAGAATATTCCTGACTGTTCTGATGGAGACAGAGACCAAGGGATGCAGTCAAGCCACTCTGATTATGCAGCTCAGACCAACCTTCAGCCAGCGACCCATGGTACATGAACAGGCCCAGCAAGATCAGCAGAGCTATCTAACCCCTCTGCATCTGACCGCAGACACCTGAGAAGTAAACACTTATTGCTATGTGTCACTGAAGTTTTGTGGTTGGTTGTTACACAGCATTAGGACAACAGATAACTGATAAAGCAGCCTACCAACCAGGAATGAATCTAAGCCCTGGACTGCTATATGAGTAAGAGAGATATTTCCACTGTGATTGAATGGTGGTGCATTTGGAGTTGATATGTAAAAGCAGTTTCACAGACCCCAATTGAAGTGTTCTACTAATTTTTGACCCTCTTCACTGCTTCAGGATGAAGATCCCAGAGAGATCTGGCCTCTGACTGCCACTTTTTTTTTTAATTGTTAAATCATAGCTGTGTACATTAGGGCAATCAAGGGGTATAATGTGCTGGTTTCATATGCAATTTGAAATAGTCTCATCAAACTGTTCAACATAGCCTTCGTAGCATTTTCTTAGTTATTGTATGTAGACATTTGTATTCTGCCTTTAGTAAATTTTGCCTGTATCCATTCTAAGATGCACCGTAGGTGTGGCCCCACCCATTACCCTCCCTGTACCCTAACCTCCCCCCTCCCTTCCACTTCCTTGGCCCTTTCCTCATAGTCTTGTGCTATAGTTGGGTTATAGCCTTCATGTGAAAGCTATAATTTAGCTTCATAGTAGGGCTGAGTACATTGGATACTTTTTCTTCCATTCCTGAGATACTTTGCTAAGAAGAGTATGTTCCAGCTCCATCCATGTAAACATGAAAAAGGTAGTCTCCATCTTTCTTTAAGGCTGCATAATATTCCATGGTATACATGTATCACAATTTGCTAGTCCATTCGTGAGTGGATGGACACTTGGGCTTCTTCCATGACTTAGCAATTATGAATTGGGCTGCAATAAACATTCTGGTACAGATGTCTTTGTTATATTGTGATTTTTGGTCTTCTGGGTATAAACCTAGTAAAGGAATTATAGGATTGAATGGCAGGTCTATTTTTAGGTCTCTAAGTATTCTCCAAACATCCTTCCAGAAGGAACGTATTAGTGTGCATTCCCACCAGCAGTGTAGAAGTGTGCCCTTTTCTCCACATCCATGCCAACATTTCTGGTTTTGTGATTTTGTTATGTGGGCTACTCTTACTGGGGTTAGGTGATATCTCAAAGTAGTTTTGATTTGCATTTCTCTGATGATAAGGATGATGAGCTTTTTTTCATGTGTTTGTAGATCATGCATCTGTCTTCTTCAGAGAAGTTTCTCTTCAAGTCCCTTGCCCGCCCTGAGATGGGATCATGTATTCTTTTGTAGCTAATACGTTTGAGTTCTCTGTGGATTCTGGTTATTAAACCTTTATCGGAGGTATAACCTGCAAATATTTTCTCCCATTCTGAGGGCTGTCTGCTTGCTTTGCTTACTATGTTCTTGGCTGTGCAGAAGCTTTTTAGTTTGATCAGGTCCCAGTAGTGTATTTTTGATACTGCTTCAATTGCCTACGGAGTCCTCCTCATAAAATATTCACCCAGGCCAATTCCTTCAAGAGTTTTCCCTGCATTTTCTTCAAGTATTTTTATAGTTTCATGTCTTAAGTTTAAATATTTTATCCAGTGAGAGTCTATCTTAGTTAATGGTGAAAGGTGTGGGTCCAGTTTCAGTCTTCTACAGGTTGCCAGTCAGTTCACCCAACACCATTTGTTAAATAGGGAATCTTTTCCCCAATGAATGTTTTTAATTGCCTTGTCAAAGATCAAATAACGGTAAGTAACTGGATTCATCTCTTGGTTCTCTATTCTGTTCCAGACATCTACTTCTCTGTTTTTGTGCCAATACCATGCTGTTTTGATCACTATCGATTTATAGTACAGTCTCAGGCCTGGTAGTGTGATTCCTCCTGCTTTGTTTTTATTTCTGAGTAATGTTTTGGCTATTCAAGATTTTTTCTGATTCCATATAAAATGAAGTATTATTTTTTCAAGATCTTTAAAGTATGACAATGGATCTTTAATAGAAATTGCATTAAAATTATATATTGCTTTGGGTAGTATAGACATTTTAACAATGTTGATTCTTCCCAGCCATGAGCATGGTATGTTTTTCCATTTGTTAAGATCTTCAGCTGTTTCTTTTCTTAAAGTTTCATAGTTCTCTTTGTAGAGATCTTTCATGTCCTTTGTTAGGTATAATCCCAAATATTTCATCTTCTTTGGCACTACTGTGAAAGAAATAGAGTCCTTAACTGTTTTTTTTTGGCTTGGTTATTGTTGGTATATATAAACGCTACAGATTTATGGGTGTTGATTTTGTAGCCTGAGACATTGCTGTATTCCTTGATCGCTTCTAAAAGTTTTGTGGTAGAATCCCTAGTGTTTTCCAGATATATGATCATATCATCTGTGAAGAGTGAAAGTTTGATCTCTTCTGACCCTATATGGATACCCTTGATCGCCTTTTCTTCCCTAATTGCAATGGCTAAAACTTCCATTACAATGTTAAAGAGCAAAGGAGACAATGGGCAACCTTACCTAATTCCTGATCTAAATGGAAATGATTTCAAATTAACTCCATTCAATACAATATTGGCTGTGGGTTTGCTGTGGATGGCCTCTATTAGTTTAAGAAATGTCCCTTCTATACCAATTTTCTTAAGTGTTCTGATCATGAAGGGATGCTGGATATTATCAAAAGCTTTTTCTGCATCAATTGAAAGAATCATATGGTCCTTATTTTTTAGTTTGTTTATGTGCTGAATCACATTTCTAGATTTACGTATATTGAATCAGCCTTGAGACCCTGGGATAAATCCTACTTGGTCATGGTGTATAATTTTTTTTGATGTATTGTTGGATTCTTTTTGTTAGGATCTTATTCAGTATTTTAGCATCAATATTCATTAGTGATATTGGTCTATAATTTTCTTTTCTTGTTGGGTCTTTCCCTGGTTTGGGGATCAAGGTGATGTTTGCTTCATAGAATGTGTTGGGTAATATTCCTTCTTTTTCTATATTTTGGAAGAGGTTTAGTAATATAGGTACTAGTTCTTCTTTAAAGGTTTGGTAGAATTCTGATGTAAAGCCATCTGATCATGGGCTTTTCTTTTTAGGGAGATTTTGTACAGTTGATGCTATTTCAGAACTTGATATAGGCCTGTTCAACATTTCCACTTCATTCTTGCTAAGTCTTGGTAGGTGGCGTACTTATAGGTATTGGTCGATTTCTTTCAGATTTTCATATTTCTGAGAGTAGAGTTTGTTGTAGTATTGTTATTTCATCGTTACCATTTCTGATTGATGAAATAAGAGATTTTACTCTTTTTTTCCTGGCTAGGTTGGCCAAAGGTTTATCTATTTTATTGATCTTTTCAGAAAACCAACTTTTGGATTTATTGATCTGTTGTATAATTCTTTTGTTTTCAATTTCATTTAATTCTGCTCTGATTTTGGTTATTTCTTTTCTTCTGCTGGGTTTGGGGTTGGAGTGCTCTTCCTTTTCCAGTTGCTTGAGATGTTCCATTAAGTTATGAACTTCATCTTTTCGTTTTCTTGAGGAAGGCTTGCAGTGCTATAAATTTCCGTCTTAGGACTGCCTTTGCAGTATCCCAGAGGTTCTAGTAATTCGTGTCTTAATTGTTGTGTTTTTCCAAAAATTGGGTGATTTCCTTCTGAATCTCATCTATAACCCATCTATCCTTCAGCATAAGGTTGTTTAGCTTCCATGTTTTTGTATGGGTATGCAGGTTCCTGTTGTTATTGAGTTTAACTTTTATTCCATGATGATCTGAAAAGATGCAAGGAATAATTTCTATTTTTTAAATTTGCTGAGGTTAGATTTGTGTCCTAGGATGTGGTTGATTTTGGAGTATGTTTCGTGGGCTGATGAGAAGAATGTGTATTCAGTTTTGTTGGGATGAAATGTTCTGTAGATGTCTGTTAAGTCCAGATGTTGAATGGTTAAGGTTAAATCTAAAATTTCCTTGCTTACCTTATTTTTGGAGGATCTATCCAGCACTGCTAAAGAGGTGTTAAAATCTTTAACTATGGGCAGCACCTGCGGCTCAGTGAGTAGGGCGCCTACCCCATATACCGAGGGTGGCGGGTTCAAACCCAGCCCCAGCCAAACTGCAACAAAAAAATAGCCGGGCGTTGTGGCAGGTGCCTGTAGTCCCAGCTGCTCGGGAGGCTGAGGCAAGAGAATTGCATAAGCCCAAGAGTTAGAGATTGCTGTGAGCCGTATGATGCCACGGCACTCTACCCGAGGGTGGTACAGTGAGACTCTGTCTCTACAAAAAAAAAAAAAAAATCTTTAACTACTATGGAAGTGGAGGAAATCAAGTTGCTCATGTCTATTAGAGTTTCTCTTATAAATTGAGGTGCGTTCTGGTTGGGTGCATAAATATTAATAATTGAAATCTCATCATATTGAGTATTCCTCTTAACAAATATGAAGTGACCATTCTTATCCTTCCTTACTTTTGTTGGTTTAAAGCCTATTGTATCTGCAAATAGAATTGCAACACCTGCTTTTCTCTGATTTCCATTTGCCTGGAATATAGATGACCATCCCTTCACCTTGAGTCTATGTTTGTCTTTTAATGTAAGATGTGATTCTTGTATGCAGCAGATATCTGGCTTGAGTTTTTGTATCCAGTCAGCCAACCTGTGCCTCTTTAGAGGACAATTTAAACCATTCACATTAATTGAGAATATTGATAAGCCTTTTGAGAGTCTGGTGGACATTTTTAATCCTTTTGTGAGTGTGGAAGTTGGAATTTGATCAAAATTTCTGGGTGGGTTTACTTTTGTGGTGGAGGATTACACTGGTCTTTATGGAGGATAGGTCTGAGAATATCCTGGAGAGCTGGTTTCGTTATGGCAAATTTCTTCAACATGTGAATGTAACTGAAGTATTTAATTTCTCCATCATAAGTCAAACTCAGTTTAGCTGGGTACAGGATCCTGTGTTGAAAGTTATTTTGTTTTAGGAGATTAAAAGTCTATGACCATCCTCTTCTAGCTTGAAAGGTTTCAGCAGAGAGATCTGCAGTTATTCTAATATTCTTGCCCTTATAGGTGTTGGTTTTCTTTCGTCCGGCAGCTTTCAGAATTTTCTCCTTCATATTAACTTTAGTGAAATTGATTATGATGTGTCTGGGGGATGTTTTATTTGGGTTGAGTCGTGCTGGAGTTCTGAAACTGTCTGCTATCTGAATTTTGGAATCTCTTGGCATGTCTGGAAAGTTCTCCTTCATAATCTCATGGAAAAGAGACTCTGTGCCTTGCAAAGCCACTTCATCACTTTCAGAGATCCCTATAAGATGAATATTGATTTTCTTCGAATTATCCCAGAGCTCTCTGAGAGAGTGGTCTGTTTTTGCCCTCCATTTCTTTTCCTCTTTGAGAGTTTGGGAGCTTTCGAAAGCTTTGACTTCAATGTCAGAAATCCTTTCTTCTGCTTGCTCCATTGTATTACTGAGGGATTCTACTGTGTTTATCAGATCTTTGAGGGCCGCAACTTCTTGTCTCAATGTGTCAAAATCTTTGGCCATTTGGTCTTTGAATTTGTTGAATTCTTGAGATATCTTTTGGGTTACTGCTTGGAATTCTAATTCGATCTTATTTGCTATCCAGATTCTGAATTTGATTTCTGACATTTCAGCTATTTGTTTGTACATGGGATCTTGTGCTGTGTCTGCCCCATTGCTCCTTGGGGGAATTGATCTACTCTGATTATTCATATTTCCAGAGTTTTTCTGTTGACTTCGCCTCATGATTGTTTTTCACCGTTGCCTCTGGCCATCCTCAGAGTTGGGGAGGTGTCTCTCCAAGATTAGATCCCAGCGGGATCACTCTATTGTTGCTGGATCTTTGTAGGTAGTGACCCTTTGTAGTTCCTCTGCGGCTGCCCCAGCCAGGGAGTTCTGGTTGTGGAAACAGCTCTGGAGTGTGACACACCCAGATCCAGCAACAGGGAGGGAGATGGTGCGCACAGTTCTGGTAGTTCCTGGTGCCCAGTGACTTTGGCACAGAGAGCCCAAGGTTCTAGCTGTCTCTGGCCAGGAGAAGGGCTCTGCACAGAGGCAGGGAGGGTTCTGGAGGGCATACGGCTACCAGAGTCCCTGGCCAGATGAGAGGGCTGG
This sequence comes from Nycticebus coucang, assembly GCF_027406575.1. Taxonomy (NCBI): domain Eukaryota; kingdom Metazoa; phylum Chordata; class Mammalia; order Primates; family Lorisidae; genus Nycticebus; species Nycticebus coucang. The sequence continues at coordinate 35,900,498 of NC_069801.1, read as the reverse complement.
TGTGGAGGCAGGGAGGGTACAGGAGGGAGGACGCAGGGTTGCATGGCTTCAACAGTTCCTGGTCAGGGCATGCGGAGGCCCAGCGGGCACAGGTCTCGGGTCAGGGGTCATGGAGCAGCTCTTATGGAGGTCCAGGCGGTGCCAAGCCCAGGAGTTTGAGGTTGCTATGAGCTGTGATGCCATGACACTCTACCCAGGGCAACAGCCCGAGGCTCCAATGTGCCAAAACCAGTCTCCCTCTGCTTCTGAGGGTTAAGGCTGTAAGGCAGCTCAGTTCCTGCCTTTAGGGTGCTCAGTCACTCTGCGACCCTGAGGGTGGAGCTTGCCGGGGCAGTTCTCTCACAATGGCTCCCTGCGGCCCACAGCCGAACACTATTAGCTCCGTCCGGCTCAGTGGCTCAGTCTGGAGCCCTAGACAATGCCCAGAGTTCTCCGTACTCCTGCTCAAGCTCTCCCCAAGGCAGTTCAACTGAGTGCCAAGTCCAAAAACACCAAAATAGTTCACAAGTAAGGCCTTTCCGGTTTGCAGTCTCACTGCTGCTTGTACTTATGGCTTCTGGTGGGATTAGGTTGATCGAACACACGCAACCACTTGCCTGTTTTCCACTGTTTTTGTCCTCCTCTTGGGGTCCAGAAGTTCCTTGCTGACTCCCGTATCCTCAAAGGGATGATTATAGGCAGATCCCACCAGCCAGAGATGCCTGGAGTCTTATCTCCCCAGACTCACTGTGCCCAGTTGCAGGGATGCTGTTAGTTGGCCGCCATCTTGCTCCACCTCCTCTGACTGCCACTTTCTTTCTCTGTGTTAGTTCCATTGGAAATGCTTCAGGAGTCTCCATCATCACAATCTTATCTCTTGCTTTTCCCTGTGCCTAGAATGCCCCCTCCCCACAGAGCATAGCTAACTCTCAGCTGAATCTCCCTTGTTCTAGCAAGCTGACCCTGACTCTAGGAGGAGGTCCGTCTCCCAACAATACTATACCAAAATCCCTCTGCTTCCCTTTGAGATTCTCAGCCTGGACATGTCTTCTCCATTGGAAGGGCAGGAACCCTGTCTCATGTGCCCATGCCATTTCTCTACCATTGATCACACACCTGGCACCCTGTATGTGCCAAGTGAGCATTTCTTGAACCAATGATCTAGTGAAGGTGACATTTTCTGGAGAAGATGTATGCAGCCTTTTCAATGGAACACTTCTGAGCTTGTGAGTACATAGTGGGTACTTGCTTGTCCTCCAGATGCATCCTCTAGCTGTAAGTTCATTTCCCTCTCAACCTTCCTCCAAAGCTCAAGTTCCCAAGTGGCCATGTAGTGAGGTGGTGTGAACTCTGCAGCCTGTCTGCCAGGATCCAAATCCTGGCTTCCCTCCTTACTGACTGTGACACCTGGACAAGGTTCTCATGCCTCTCTGCCTTGGTTTCCTCATCTGTAAAGTGGGGGTGATGAGAGTAACCTTCTCATAGGCTGCTCCAAGGAATAAATGAGTTAATTTATGTGAAGGACATGCCTGGAGCCTCCCAGATAGTAAGAGCTCTAAAAGTATAAGCCGTCATTATTCAAGGTTAAGGACTGTCTTTTATTTATTTTTGCATCCCCCAAATGCCTAACCTAGTACTGACAAAAAGAATGTGCTCGATAAATGTTTGATTTTAATTTTTATCTGTGTTTTGCAGTCTAGAGGTCTTTTATTTCTTTTCTACACCTATACAGCCCTGGATCTATAGGGAATAGGTTCCAGCAGCTCCGGCTCCTTTCTGTTTGTTTTTCGCAGAGAACGCCTCACTGGGAGGAGCTGGCTGGTGCTTCACTTGAACTTAGGTACCTTTCTCTTTGGCTTCCTTCTTTCTCAGATCATTTTCCTTTATGTGTCTTAGGAAGTTATCTCGGTTCTCAGAGCACTTAATAAGCCCACTATAAATTCTCTTGGCAAGAGTCTTGCCCTTAAATCATATGTTTAAAGCCAAGAGCACTCTGAATGATACTGCAGACTCTTCTGGTTTTGCGGTGTAACATCTGGGGGCATGCCTTTTCTGACAGGGCCTATTCCTTGGCCATCTACAGTGTCCCCTTTCTTGAAGATTCACATGCATGTGACCAAAGGAACATGGCTCAAAAGCCATGACTTTTAAAAGGCCCAGAGGACACACAGCTGGTGCCTCTCCTCTTTCTCTTTCTGTGGTGGGTCTGTGATTCCACATCAGGACAAGTGGCTAAGCACGGCCCAGAGACAGGAGACAGCCTTAGCCTTGGGAATGGCACATTTTACAGGTTAGCACACTTTCTTCTTGGGAGGAAAGTCAGCGTGAATGGATGACTTACAGCATGTATTTTGGGCCAGAGGGTCCTCAGTTTAAAATCTAGCCCAGCCACTCCCCAACCATGCTGGGTCTCAGTTTCCTCAGAGTTAAGCTGTGGGTAATGGTTGCATCTCCTTCTTAGGGTTGTTGCAATAGGTAAGCCAAGCAAAGCACTTAGCCCAGGATGGGTGTAAGAGATTAACAAATGTTAGTAAGTTCCGAAACAATAATTAAGACTATGGATACTTTGCCCCAAGGTGATGTATTTGTTCTGCATGGAAATCCTTAGTGTGAAGTAATAACACTGGGGTAATACTCAGCTAGCACTTACTAAGTGCCAGACAGAGTTGTAAGAGCTTTCAATGTACATGTATTAACTAATTTAATTCCTTCATCAGACTTATAAAATAGGTAGTGTTACTATTATCTTCATTTTACAGATGAGGAAACTGAAGCACAGAGAAATCTCTTGAGAGGCTCCATATGAGTGCAGACTGCTCAACAAGTTTGGTTTGGGATGAGAGACCCCATTTTCAATATCTAACATGCAGTCCTAAAGTATCCCCTAACATCTGCGGAACAAGTCAGTGTGTTTTTTTAATTAAAAATTAAGAACACTTGTCCTTCAAAAGATGCTATTAAGAGCATGTAAAGATAAGAAATGGACTGAGAAAAATATTTGCTAATCACATATCTGATAAAGGATTTGTGTCAGAGTATACACAGAAGTCCTGTCAAAAGGCAACAATAGGAAAAAAAAATAAAAAATATTTTTTAACAATGAGAAAATGATTTGAGTGGACACTTCAGCAAAGAAGATAAATGGGTGGAAAATAAGCACACAGACAGCACACTAATCCTTATGGTCTTAATGCAAATTGAGACCACTTTGAGATACTGCGTGCCTGCTAGAATAGCCAGATTTAAAAAGAGGGAGTACGCCAAGCTTTGGCATGGATGTGGGGCAACTGGAACTCCACATGCTGTTAGGAACGTGACGTGGAATGCTGCTTTGGGACACAATTTGGGAATTTCTTAAAAAGTTAAAATTATACCTTCCCTATGATCCTGGTCATTCCCAGGATCCTCCTCCATTTCTAGTCCAAAGAAGTGGAGGCACGTGTCCACAGCAAGACTTGTACATGAATATTCACAGTGGCCCATTGAGTGAATGGATAAGCCAATTTTGCTGTGTCCTGGCAATGGAATAGTACTCAGTAATAAAAAGAACACACAACAAAGTAGTTATGCTAAGTGAAAAAAGCCAGACAAAAAATGAGTGTATCTTTGTGATTCCAGTGACGTAAAGTTCTGTAAAATGCAAGCCAGTCCATACGAACAGAAAGCCACTTGGTGGTTGCCCTCGGGTGGAGGGAGAGAGGGAGGCTTTCCCAATGGGCTTGGGGAGACGTTGGAAGCAAAAGATATGTTTACCATCCTGATTGTGGTGATGGTTTCACAGGTATACTCATTTGTCCAAACTTATCAGATTGTGTGCTTTAACTATCTCCATTGTTGGTATGTCAATTATACCTCAATACAGAACTAAACAGCAACAGTCAGGAGCTGCCAAGTGAGGAACTGGTGGCCCTTGGAGGTCCATGGTGGTTCAACTCAGGATCTTCTAGGTTCCTGCCTAATAAAAAGTTATTTTATTTATTTTTTTTTTTGAGATAGAGTCTTACTATGTTGCCCTTGGTAGAGTGCTGTGGTGTCATAGCTCATAGCAACCTCAAACGCTTGGGCTTAAGTGATTTTCTTGCCTTAGCCTCCCAAGTAGTTGGGACTACAGGTGCCTGCCACAAAGCCTGGCTATTTTTCTTTTTTTGTTGTTGCAGTTGTCATTGTTGTTTAGTTGGCCCTGGGCTGGGTTCGAACCCTCCAACCTCGGTGTATGTGGCTGGCACCATAACCACTGTGCTATGGGTGCCAAGCCTAAAAAGTTATTTTTTAAAAATGAAATTTTCAGTGCAGGTCAGACCCCATACTAGAAACTTCCCTTGTTTTCTCAGGACCTGGGAAGAGCCTTTTAACCAAATATCCCCCCAAAGAACATAGGCAGGGTGGGAGTGGGGGAGGTGTTTCTGCTCAGAGGGCCACTGGGGAGAGCTTGGGGAAGTCCCTTCAAACCTCAGTCTAGCTTCCCGATTTACAAATGTGTTGTTCTGGGCCTTCTGTGCTGAGCTGTGTTCCCCAAACCTTCTAAAATGAGGAGGGCGTTAAAGAATAAATGCCTTTCAGTGATGCTGTCACATAGCCTCGCCAGCCTCCCTGGCAGAGAATGGAGGAGGGAAAGGGCGTTGAGGCAGGCGGAGCGCTGGTGTTTTCTGGGCCCAGGCTTGGTGGCACTTCATTGTCAAGCTCCCTGGGGAAGTCAGACTGTCTCATGCATATTCCAGTTTGCCTCCTGGCGAGGAATACTGGGCTGACAGGGCCAGGCTAACAATGTGCTTGTTCACGGTCTGGTGAACTGCCCTTCTTCCTCGAGTAGAGGTTTTTAATGATGTTCAGCAATAGTGTTCAATGAAAATAATGACTGAATTCCATACCACAGCCTCTTGGTGTGTCTGTGTGGGGGAGCTGGAGGTGGAGGATACAGACCAAGGCAAATGCCATTTGGCTCCCTATCTACCTCCAAGGCAAATGTGGAATTCCCCCTGACCCCACCTCCGGGCTTGGCCATCCACTGGGTAAGGACCCGTCTGCTGGACTGATGGCATTAAGTAGGTTGTTAGTCTCTTTTTTTTTTTTTGAGACCGAGTCTCAGTCTGTCACCCTGGGTAGAGTGCCTTGGCATAATAGCTCACAGCAACTTCAAACTCCTACGCTCAAGCAATCCTCCTGCCTTAGACTCCTGAATATCTGGGACTATAGGCACCTGCAATAAGGCCTGGCTATTTTTAGTGATGGGGGTAGGGGCCTCACTCTTGCTCAGGCTGATCTCAAACTCCTGAGCTCAGGCAATCCACCTGCCTCAGCCTCCCAGAGTGCTAGAATTATAGGCATGAGCCTCTGTACCTGGCCCAGGTTGTTAGTCTCTAATTGGCACAGTTGACAGTGTAGATCAGTGATTTTCAACTGGGGTCCTGTGAGAGGATCTTAATTAAGATCATTAATTAAATAATTTTCAAAAGAAGTTCAAAGTACAGTAAGTATATTTTTTTACTCGTGTGCCGTGGAAGTTTAACTATAGGTTCAAGTGTGCTGAGAGATAAAAAAGGTTGAAAACACTGGTGCAGACAAAGGAGCAGGCACCAGGAAGTAGGAGGGAAGGAGTGAATGAGCAATGAGTGCAGAGTGAGCTGAGAGCTCACCTAACCCCTGGCCTCTTTGGTCGAATTGTTCCTTGTTGTGGGGGGCACGGTAGGATGTTTAGCTGCATCCCTGGCCTATGCCCACTAGATGCCAGTGGCCTATCCCATCTCCCAGTTCATGATAATGACAATCAAAACTGTTTCCAGGCCAGGGCAGTGGGTCACACCTGCAATCCTAGCACTCTGGGAGGCTGAGGTGTGTGGATCACTTGAGCTCCGGGGTTTGAGACCAGCCTGAGCAAGAGTGAATCCCGGTCTCTACTAAAAATAGAAAAATTAGCTGGGCATTGTGGCGGGCACCTGTAGTTCCAACTACCAGGGAGGCTGAGATAGGAGGATCACTTGCACCCAAGAGTTTGAGGTTGCTGTGAGCTATGACACTGCAGTACTCTATCCAAGGCAACCGAGTGAGACTCTGTCTCAAAAACACAAAAACAAACAAACAAACAAAAAAACCTGTTTCCAGATGTTGCCAAATGTTTTCTAGTGGGGGTGAGATCACTCCTTGTTGGAATAACTGCTTTTGAACTCAATTGGATCACTGGCAGAATGGCCACATTTGACTTCCCTAAGGACAAGAGATTGGACTAGGCCTGCACTATTCAATGCAACAGCCACAAGCCACAGGTGATACTGAGGTTTGGTGTATGGCTGGTTGGAACTGACACGTGTTGTCAGGGCAAAACATATGCTGGGTTTTGAATTCTTGGAATGATATAAAGAATATAAAATGTCTCACCGATAACTTTCTTATTGATCACATGTTGAAATGATAATATCTCAGATATATTGGGTTAAATAAATTACGTTATTAAGATTAATTTTGACCAAGTGCAGTGGTTTATGTCTGTAATCCCAATACTTTTGGAGGCTGAGGCAAGAGGATCATTCAAGGCCAGGAGTTCAAGATCAGCTTGGGCACCAAAGTGAGACACTATCTCTATAAAAAAATTAGCCAGGTGTGGCAGTGGTGTGTGTCTGTAGGCCCAGATACTCCAGATGCTGAGGCTCCAGAAGGATTGTTGGAGCCTAGGAGTTTGAGGTTCCAGGGTGCCACAATGACACCACTGCACTCTAGCTGGGGCAACAGAGTGAGACCCTGTTTCAAAGAAAAAAAATTAATTTTGCCTGCTCCTTTTACTTTTAAAATATGGCTTTTTTAAAATAAGGAGATATAAGATGGCCTGTGTTGTAGGAGACCGAGCACCAGGCTTATAGAAGCGGCCACCTCTTGGAGGGAGGTGCTGGGAGCGAGACAATCTCCTAGCTGGCTTGGAGATGTTTTGCAGCCCGGAGACAAGCCCTCAAGCAACTGCATGCATTAATGAGATAAGATTGGTCCTCATTAGCAAGCAGGTATTATACTGTGGGCATTTGAGGTGCAACAGGGTGGGAGTTGAGCCTGTGAGGAAAGAGCACGTAGCAATCATTAAGCACATAGCTCCAGTATGTGAGCCCACCACACCTGTTGTATAATGCTCCAATAAAAGGCCGTGACAGAGGTACTCGGAACTCTCCCTGCACCTATGGGAAGCCCACCTCTTGCAGGCTTGTACCTTCAATCCAGGTCCTGGCTGTTTTTATTCCCGAGGTGATGGGGTGCCAAAGCGGGCACTGACACTGGTGTCCAGAAAGACAAAGTCGATTGTCTTTGTCACAATCCCTGTATCAGTGTGATGGCATGCTGACAGGGAGGTGACCCATGGCAGCATGGGCTCTAGGGTGGACGAGGGTTACTCACCTGAAGAAGTGATGGTAGAGTGGTGGAGGAAAGGGAGGAGGATTAGGGGAAGGGACAGAGGAGACAGCTGAGGCCGAAGTGCTGTGGTGGAGGGAGTGGGATGTGTTTGAACCACAGACAGAGGCCACCTGATGGTGTGCAAAGGCCAGGGAGGCTGGCAGGGAACAGATTACAGAGGGCTTGGGTGAGGTGTGGGTGAGGAGTCAGTCTCCATCCTAAAAGCAGTAGGAGGCAATTGAAAAGAACTTGAGCAGTGGTGTGACATGATCAGACTTGCATTTTAAAAGTCTCTGTCTTTATTTCCCCTCCTGAGGGGTCTTTGAGGGTCCTAGCATCAGACTTCTGGGCCCAAATCACAATCTTGTCACTTACTAACTTTGTGACCTTGGGCAAGTAACTTAAACTTTCAGTGCCTCGTTTTCCACATCTGTAAAATGGGGATGATGATGATGAAAGTATTGACCTCATAGGGTTGGTATGATGGCAAGTGGATTATTATGTGAAGGACACTTAGAATAGGCTTGGACACACAGTCGCTACACCATGTTATTCAATATTAAGTTACTGAGAAGGGAGACTCCATCTTAAAAACCTTGGCTTTCCTCATTCTGGGTACACATATGAGTTGAAAAGATGTGGGGTTTTTTATTTATATGTTTCTTTCCTCTCCCAGGAGGAAATCTCAGCCTGGTTAGCATTCTTGCTTTCTGTTCCACAGGGGTCTGGAGGACAGAAAGGAAGGAGTTGGGGACAGTCAGGGGATATAGGGAGAGAACTTCATGGATCAAGGTCCATGAAGACCTTGATTCTAGCTTTTCCCAATGGCAGGATTCCTTACAGGTTTTTTTCCAGCATTGCTTCCTTGTAAAGCCAGGCTGGGGAAAGAGGCACTATCTTAGCAGGGAGGCAAAGAAAAATGACCAATGACCTTCTCCTGGCTCTTGCCCATTAGAGCATCCCCATGCTGGGGGACAAGGCAGGAGAGGGCACAGCTTTCCCAGTGTTATGCACATATTTGGAGAAGTGCTTGTTTGTTAAGTTCTTTGACTATATTCCAAGAACTCAGCAGTGCCTACTTGGAGGGTGACCATTGGAAGCCAAGGCTGGTCTAGGATATGTTGCCAATTGCCCAAGAGTTTATAGGAACTTTGGCGGCGTAATATATACACAGAGTTCAAAATCTTGAAAATCTATCTAGGTGCTGAGCTGGGTAAATAAAGCCAAGCACTTCTGCAGCTCCTCTTGTTAATTCAGCTAGAAGTTTCATAACAGTGCTTATCCGTGGCCCTGGTTTGCCAGCTGTGGACATATTTGGGTGCACATATATTGAGCTTATCCCTTCAGGGGCATAACATTCATGCTTCCCACACCCATTGCAGATGAAGAAAGGGTCCTGTCAGCTATGAGCCTGGGAGACCTGGCCTTATCCATTCATCTTCCTGTTCCCCATGTAATTGGGAACTGAATTTGGTCCAGGCTTTCTTAGAAACTTTTCTCATCCTGGGATATCTTGGGCACCTGATACTTGAGGGGTTCGAGGGGCTTTGGATCAACTCTATTCTCTCTAATATTTGGCATAGGAGCAGCACCATCCAGTGTGCTGATGCAGCTCCCAACATCTCAGCCCTCTGTGCCAGTTTCCCAAGTCGAAAAAAGGGACTGTGAAGACTTTTCCCTGTATGCTCTCTCATTACAGAAAAACCCCTGCAGATGTCTGCTTGTGTCCTATTGGCCAGAGTTGTGTCATAGGTCTGCCCCAAACCAGTCATTGCCATAGGAGGATTGGCATAGATCAGCCACGATTGCTCTCCTGGGCCAGACCCTGGTCTTCGGAGGTGGGGAGGAGGTGGAGCAGGAGTTGGGCCATCAGGTTTAGCCTTTATCCGAACTGTAATAGCTGTCATTCATATGTGTAAGATGGATGTCAGTCGAATGTTTGTAACTCAGAGACTTACTGAAATAGACTCCCTTCGTAAGTGTGAGTTGGGTGTGGGTCAGATGTTTGTAACTTATGGACTTACTGTAGTACCCTTCATTTCTAAGTATGAGACCTCAGAGCCTTTATGAGGTGTAGGGCTTTGAAAAACTTCCTGATATATTTTCCCTTTTAGTAATTTGATCCTTGCTTCCTTGAAGCTTTATAAAGCTGGGCTGGGAGATTGAGCTCTGCCCAGGGAAAGGAGGGAGAATACCTCCTAAAGCAAAGAACACCTCACCGAGTTCCTTTTAAACTTACAGAAAGAAAGCAGTCTAGAACAGAGGTCAGCAAATTGTGGCGTATAGGCCAAATCCTGTGGCTGTTTTAGTACATAAGGTTTTCCTGGAAATAGCTCCATGCATTTGTATTTTATGCATCAATGGTGCTACTTTTGCAAGACAGCAGAGTTGAGTAGCTGTGATGGGGACTAGATGGACCGCAAAGCATCTAGTATTCATTCTCTGGCCCTTTATAAAGGGAAAAAGAAAAGTTTGTTAACCCTAGGTAGAAAGGCATACTTTAAAGAGGAGGCACCTCAGAACATCTGAAGTTGCCTTTTTACATATTAAATTCCAAAGCTCAGAGGGTGCACTGACATATTACAAGGAAGGTTTTGCTACACCATGATACAGGGTGCCTGGTGCCCTGGCTCAGGCTGAGCTGGACTACCCGGGAAGACTTGCCGCACCTTCTGCATGGTGTATGTGTGAGGTGCAGGGGGTGTTGGTGCAGTGGAGGTGCGGTGGATGTGTGGAGGCAAGGGCTGGAGAACCAAGTGCAGCAGAGTGGGGTGAGCACAGCAGAAGCCTATGGGTCTATAGGAAGTTGAGGAAGACCACAGCAAAGTCCCTGCCTCTGCCAGAACCACCTCCTCTTTCCCCTTATTTCAAAGTATAGTACCCACCAGTGTGAAGCTGCCCTCCAGGGAATATACACAACTTCTGAAGCTGAGAATGACCATGATACAGGGTTCCCTGACTCAGGGATGAACAGGGACCGCCCCATTTCCCAGGCCTGGGCAATTTCATGAAAGGAAGCTCATTCACTTTGCCTCAGCGGAAGAGACTGTATCACTCATTTGTTAGATTATATACCCCTAAACAAAATGTGTTGATCTTCTGACTTGGGTCTTTCCCTTTGCCAGAAGCTCTGGTGCTTTTTTTTTTTTTTTTTTTTGCCCTTTGTTGCATGTATTTTTTTTTTTTTTTTTTTTTATTGTTGGGGATTCATTGAGGGTACAATAAGCCAGTTACACTGATTGCAATTGTTAGGTAAAGTCCCTCTTGCAATCATGTCTTGCCCCCATAAAGTGTGACACACACTAAGGCCCCACCCTCCTCCCTCCATCCCTCTTTCTGCTTCCCCCCCCCATAAACTTAATTGTCATTAATTGTCCTCATATCAAGATTGAGTACATAGGATTCATGCTTCTCCATTTTTGTGATGCTTTACTAAGAATAATGTCTTCCACGTCCATCCAGGTTAATACGAAGGATGTAAAGTCTCCATTTTTTTTTAATAGCTGAATAGTATTCCATGGTATACATATACCACAGCTTGTTAATCCATTCCTGGGTTGGTGGGCATTTAGGCTGTTTCCACATTTTGGCAATGGTAAATTGAGCTGCCATAAACAGTCTAGTACAAGTGTCCTTATGATAAAAGGATTTTTTTCCTTCTGGGTAGATGCCCAGTAATGGGATTGCAGGATCGAATGGGAGGTCTAGGTTGAGTGCTTTGAGGTTTCTCCATACTTCCTTCCAGAAAGGTTGTACTAGTTTGCAGTCCCACCAGCAGTGTAAAAGTGTTCCCTTCTCTCCACATCCACGCCAGCATCCGCAGTTTTGAGATTTTGTGATGTGGGCCATTCTCACTGGGGTTAGATGATATCTCAGGGTTGTTTTGATTTGCATTTCTCTAATATATAGAGATGATGAACATTTTTTCATATGTTTGTTAGCCATTCGTCTGTCATCTTTAGAGAAAGTTCTATTCATGTCTCTTGCCCATTGATATAAGGGATTGTTGGCTTTTTTCATGTGGATTAATTTGAGTTCTCTATAGATCCTGGTTATCAAGCTTTTGTCTGATTGAAAATATGCAAATATCCTTTCCCATTGTGTAGGTTGTCTCTTTGCTTTGGTTATTGTGTCCTTAGCTGTACAGAAGCTTTTCAGTTTAATGAAGTCCCATTTGTTTATTTTTGATGTTGTTGCAATTGCCATGGCAGTCTTCTTCATGAAGTCTTCCCCCAGGCCAATATCTTCCAGTGTTTTTCCTATGCTTTCTTGGAGGATTTTTATTGTTTCATGCCTTAAATTTAAGTCCTTTATCCATCTTGAATCAATTTTTGTGAGTGGGGAAAGGTGTGGGTCCAGTTTCAGTCTTTTACATGTAGACATCCAGTTCTCCCAACACCATTTATTGAATAGGGAGTCTTTCCCCCAAGGTAAGTTCTTGTTTGGTTTATCAAAGATTAGGTGGTTGTAAGATGTTAGTTTCATTTCTTGGTGTTCAATTTGATTCCAAGTGTCTATGTCTCTGTTTTTATGCCAGTACCATGCTGTCTTGACCACTATGGCTTTGTAGGACAGACTAAAATCTGGTATGCTGATGCCCCCAGCTTTATTTTTGTTACTAAGAACTGCCTTAGCTATACGGGGTTTTTTCCGGTTCCATACAAAACGCAGAATCATTTTTTCCAAATCTTGAAAGTACGATGTAGGTACTTTGATAGGAAAGGCATTGAATAGGTAGATAGCTTTGGGAAGTATAGACATTTTAACAATGTTGATTCTTCCCATCCATGAGCATAGTATGTTCTTCCATTTGTTAATATCCTCTGCTATTTCCTTTCCGAGGATTTCATAGTTTTCTTTATAGAGGTCCTTCACCTCCTTTGTTAGGTATATTCCTAGGTATTTCATTTTCTTTGAGACTATGGTGAAGGGAGTTGTGTCCTTAATTAGCTTCTCATCTTGACTGTTTTTGGTGTATACAAAGGCTACTGACTTGTGGACATTGATTTTATATCCTGAAACATTACTGTATTTTTTGATGACTTCTAGGAGTCTTGTGGTTGAGTCTTTGGGGTTCTCTAAGTATAAGATCATGTCGTCAGCAAAGAGGGAGAGTTTGACCTCCTCTGCTCCCATTTGGATTCCCTTTATTTCCTTGTCTTGCCTAATTGTATTGGCTAGAACTTCCAGCACTATGTTGAATAGTAAAGGTGACAGAGGACAACCTTGTCTGGTTCCAGTTCTAAGAGGAAAAGCTTTCAGTTTTACTCCATTCAGTAAAATATTGGCTGTGGGTTTCTCATAGATAGCTTCAATCAGTTTTAGAAATGTGCCACCTATGCCTATACTCTTCAGAGTTCTAATTAGAAAAGGATGCTGGATTTTATCAAATGCTTTTTCTGCATCTATTGAGAGGATCATGTGATCTTTATTTTTGCCTCTGTTAATATGGTGGATAACGTTTATAGACTTGCATATGTTAAACCAGCCTTGCATCCCTGGGATGAAGCCTACTTGATCATGATGAATGACTTTTTTGATAATAAGCTGTAATCTATTGGCTAGGATTTTGTTGAGAATTTTTGCGTCTATGTTCATGAGTGAGATTGGTCTGAAATTCTCCTTTTTGTTTGGGTCTTTTCCTGGTTTTGGTATCAGGGTGATGTTTGCTTCATAGAATGTGTTGGGGAAGATTCCTTCTTCCTCAGTTTTTTGGAATAATTTCTGCAGTACAGGAATAAGCTCTTCCTTGAAGGTTTGATAGAATTCTGGAGTGAAGCCATCTGGACCAGGGCATTTTTTAGTTGGAAGCTTTTTTATTGTTTCTTTGATCTCAGTGCTTGAAATTGGTCTGTTCAGGAGGTCTATTTCTTCCTGGCTAAGTGTAGGGAGAGGGTGTGATTCCAAATATTGATCCATTTCCTTCACATTGTCAAATTTCTGGGCATAGAGTTTCTGATAGTATTCAGAGATGATCTCTTGTATCTCTGTGGGATCAGTTGTTATTTCCCCTTTATCGTTTCTGATTGAGGTTATTAGAGATTTTACTTTTCTATTTCTAGTTAGTCTGGCTAATGGTTTATCTATTTTATTTATTTTTTCAAAAAACCAACTCCTTGTTTCATTAATTTTCTGAATGATTCTTTTGTTTTCAATTTCATTGATCTCTGATTGATTTTGGATATTTCTTTTCTTCTACTGAGTTTAGGCTTAGATTGTTCTTCTTTTTCCAATTCCATAAGATCTCTTGTGAGATTGTTGATGTGCTCTCTTTCTGTTTTTCGAATGTAGGCATCTAAAGCGATTAATTTTCCTCTCAAAACTGCTTTTGCAGTATCCCACAGGTTTTGGTAGCTTGTGTCTTCATTGTTGTTATGCTCAAGGAAGTTAATGATTTCCTGTTTTATTTCTTCCTTCACCCATCTGTTATTCAACAGAAGATTGGTTAATTTCCATGCCTTTGAGTGGGCTTGAGCATTTTTGTTAGAGTTGAGTTCCACCTTTAGTGCCTTATGGTCTGAAAAGATACAAGGTAAAATTTCAATTCTTTTGATTCTGTTGATATTTGTTTTGTGTCCCAGGATATGATCAATTTTGGAGAATGTTCCATGGGGTGATGAGAAGAATGTATATTCTTTATCTTTGGGGTGGAGTGTTCTATATTCATCTATCAAGCATAGTTGTTCTAGGGTCTCATTTAAAACTCTTACATCTTTGTTTAATTTCTGTTTAGAGGATCTGTCCAGCTCTGTAAGAGGTGTGTTAAAGTCCCCTGTTATGATGGTATTATCAGATATCATATTGCTCAGACTGAGTAAGGTCTGCTTCAAGAATCTGGGAGCATTTAAATTGGGTGCATAAATATTTAGAATGGAAATGTCTTCTTGTTGTAGTTTTCCCTTGACCAATATAAAGTGACCATCTTTGTCTTTTTTGACTTTAGTTGCTTTAAATCCACATGTATGTGAAAATAAGATTGCAACTCCTCTTTTCTTCTGAATTCCGTTTGCCTGAAAAATTGTCTTCCAACCCTTCACTCGGAGCTTTAATTTGTCTTTTGAGGCCAGGTGTGTTTCTTGCAGACAGCAAATGGATGGCTTGTGTTTTTTAATCCAGTCAACAAATCTATGTCTCTTCAGTGGGGAATTCAAGCCATTAACATTTATTGAGATAATTGATAAGTGTGGTAGTATTCTATTCGTCTTATTTGGTGAGAGTCCATTGCTTAGTTTTATCTTTTGCATCAGTGTGGAGGTTAGGTTTTGTCCTTTGATTTCTGAGTTCTTACTTTGCTGCTGATCCATTGTGGTGGTCAGTGTGCAGAACAGGTTGAAGTATTTCCTGTAGAGCTGGTCTTGTTGTGGCGAATTTCCTCAATGTTTGTGTATCCGTAAATGATTTGATTTCTCTGTCAATTCTGAAGCTTAGCTTAGCAGGGTACAGAATTCTGGGCTGAAAATTGTTCTGTTTAAGTAGGTTAAAGGTAGATGACCATTGTCTTCTTGCTTGGAAAGTTTCATTAGAGAAGTCTGCGGTCACTCTGATGGATTTGCCCCTGTAGGTCAACTGGCGCTTACTCCTGGCAGCTTGCAGAATCTTTTCTTTTGTCTTGACTTTGGACAGGTTCATCACAATGTGTCTTGGAGAAGCTCGGTTAGAGTTGAGGCGACCCGGGGTCCGATATCCCTCTGAAAGCAGTGTGTCAGACTCTTTGGTGATGTTTGGGAAATTTTCTTTTATAATATTCTCTAGTATGGCTTCCATTCCTCTGGGGCATTCTTCTTCCCCTTCTGGAATTCCTATAACTTGTATGTTGGAACGCTTCATAAAGTCCCATAATTCTGACATTGAACGTTCTGCTTTCTCTCTCTTCTTTTCTGCCTCTTTTACTGTCTGAGTTATCTCAAGAACTTTGTCTTCTACCTCTGAAATTCTTTCTTCTGCATGGTCTAACCTGTTGCTGATACTTTCCATTGTATCTTTAAGTTCCCTAATTGACTGTTTCAGTTCCTTCAGGTCTGCTATATCCTTTTTATATTCTTCATATCGTTCATCTCTGATTTGATTCTGTTTTTGGATTTCCTTTTGGTTATTTTCCACTTTATTAGCAATTTCCTTCATTGTTTCCATCATTTCTTTCATTGTTTTCAACATGTGTATTCTAAATTCCCTTTCTGTCATTCCTAACATTTCTATACTGGTAGAATCATCTGCAGTAGCTAACTCATGGTCCCTTGGTGGGGTTGTTCTAGAGTGGTTCTTCATGTTGCCTGGAGTTTTCTGCTGATTCTTCCTCATGAGTGATTTCTTTTATCTGTTTCCTTGCCCTAATTTTCCTTTCACTTCCTCTTGCTCTTTAAGTTCTTGTGCCTGTGGACTAAGGGTTACAGGACCAGAAGGGTGAGAAGGTTGAAGAGCAAAAAAAGGGGATGAAAGAAAGGAGGACCGAGTGATAAGAAAAAAAGAAAGATAGAGAAAGGAGAGGGGGTGGGTATAAGGAATATTGACAAAAAGAACAGAGGCACAGAAAGAGGGAGACAGGGCAATATAGGTGTACAGTAGGGTACTTTGACACAACCTTAAAAAACCCCACCTTCTGGGGGTGTCCAGTTCCGTGGTTCCCTTGAGGTCAGCAGCTCTTTGCTAACCTGGTCAGACACAGTACCCCACCTCCACCAAGTAGAGAGGAAAGACAAAAATGCTATAATTCAAACCAAAAGAAGCAAACAGAAAACTTTACGGGGATAAAATTGGGTGAAAAACCAAATTATATCGGTATAAACACTAGCAAAAATGAAGTTGAAGTTATTAAAAAAGGCAGCAATGGGAAATTATAATTAAACTAGGAAAATTGAGAAAGAAAAAGGGATCTGTGTGGAAAAGATTGAAATTAAAAAAACAAAAGAACATCAGCAACGTCAAAATAAACAAACATAAAAAACAACCAAACCAAAAAAAAAAAAAGAAGAAAAAAATACACAACCAAAAACAAAGCAGTTTGTATATGTTATTGAATATTGTCTGGGCAACACGTGGTCTTCTGAGGTATGAGATGTTAGTCACAGTTCTGATACGACTGGAGGCTGCTGATTTCTCAAACCCCAGCAGGTAGACACCCTAAATCTCTCTTCAGCCTACTTAAAAGGCACTTTGAACTTGTAAACTTGCTGAGCAGAAGCTTTCCCAGCTTTCTCGCTGGAATCGCTGCTGAAGTGGCTATCCACTTACTCAGTGTGCCAAAACCGGTCTCATTCTGCCCCTGAGGGTTAGGGCTGCAAGGCGGCTCAAACCCCACCCTTAGGCTACTTGGTTGCTGGGTTACCAGCTCCCACCCATTTCTAGCTCTGCGACCCTGAGGGCAGAGCTTGCCGGGGCAGATCACTGACAATGGATCCGTGTGACCCACCGCCAAACACCATTAGCTCCGTCTGGCTCAGTGGCTCAGACCGGGGCCCAGACAACGGCCAAAGTTCTCCGCACTCCCGCTCAGGCCTTCCCCAAGGCAGTTCAACTCAGTGCCAAGTCCAAGGACATCGAAACAGTTCACAGGTAAGGCCTTTCTGGTTTGCAGTCTCGCTGCTACTGAACTTACAGTTGTGGGTGGGTTTAGACGGATTGAACACACGCGACCACTTGCCGGTTTTCCACTGTTTTAGTCCTCCTCTTGGGGTCCAGAAGTCTCTCGCTGACTCCCTGTATCTTCATAGGAGTGATGATAGGCAGTTCCCACCAGCCAGAGATGCCTGGAGTCCTATCTCCCCAGACTCACGGTGCCCAGATGCAAGGAAGCTGTTACTCGGCTGCCATCTTGCTCCGCCTCCAATACTCAGCTCTGGTGCTTTTTATTCCTGTGTTCCTTTCTGGCTAATAAATCCTATCTTACCATCAATCTATGGTCTGTGGGTTCATTTTTCTAATCCCTAAGACCAAGGATCTACTGAAATTCTAGTAACAACAGAACTCAGGAAAGTCCTGAGTGCAAGGTGGGCAAGGCCCAGAAGGGATTTTGATGAGAGTATCCTGACTTCCCCTTTAGGGTCAGAACTCCCAGCTGTCTCCTGGGCATATCTTGGGGAATTTCCAGGCACCCAGAAAGGTCTTGCATTTAGCCTGGGGCTGCTCCACCTTGGCCTGAGGTAGGGTAGCAGTGGCAGAGGGAGACTCCTCAGCAAGGTCCCCCAAGGTGCAGTCGTCTGGAGTCCCACCACTCTAGTCTCTGCTTTGAATTAACTCTGACCTGTCAAGATCCCTCAGCCTACTCCACTAAGTCACCCCCCCCCGAAGAAAACATTTCTTTCTATGCTTAACAAAGAAATCCTGGCTTCCCTTTTCATAACATTGATTATACCTATTCATTCAGTGTCTGTTTAGCCTACCAGATAGTTGGTACTCTGAGACAGGGACCATAACTTGTTTATGGCTTTGTGCTAAGCACAGAACTTGGTGATAACAGAAAGTGAATTTGCAAATGAAGGAATGAATGAGTAACTCAAAAGACCACTCCCTAGTTTATTCCATCTGTTGGATATTGTGCTATCTAATAGCTGTTGTTGCCATCATTATGAAAGGCTCCCCACTTAAGAAAGGAGATGAGAAAACTGTTAGACTTTGTGGCTGCATTTGTAGGCAGCACTCAGAAACCACAGAAAGCCCCAGAGCTAAGATGTATTCCTGACATTTAAGTGTCTACACTGACATACGCCCATTATCAGCCTCTCTAATAGATGTTGCTGGTATCAGGGAACAAAGTCTTTCCCATATGGGTTTCCAAGCTGGAGAAGTAAAGCCAGTTGGCTGCCATTTAACTGAACTAATCATCTTGAGGTATGATGACTGCACAAATGCACAGAACACAACTTTGCAGGAGGGATGGTCTGGCTGAATTGCTCTGGGACAAAGAGAAGTGGGTGGGGGTGGGGCCAAATAATTCAAATAATTCTGTCACTTTATGCATGTATATTATACCTCAGTAATTAAGTAAAATCGTGAAAAAGAGAAACAAAATAATCTCCAAACATTTCTATCCAAGTCAAAAATAATAAAAGGCAACATTTGTTTCCTGCCCAATAAGAGCCAGGTGCACTGCAAAGCAGCTGACAGTCATTTTCTTGTTTAATCCTGACAACAAACCTATGAGACATTCATCGTTTATTCATTGAAAAGCTACTTAATGTAGACATCCAGTTCTCCCAACACCATTTATTGAATAGGGAGTCTTTCCCCCAAGGTATGTTCTTGTTTGGTTTATCAAAGATTAGGTGGTTGTAAAATGTTAGTTTCATTTCTTGGTTTTCAATTCGATTCCAAGTGTCTATGTCTCTGTTTTTGTGCCAGTACCATGCTGTCTTGACCACTATGGCTTTGTAGTACAGACTAAAATCTGGTATGCTGATGCCCCCAGCTTTATTTTTATTACTAAGAAGTGCCTTAGCTATACGGGTTTTTTTCCGGTTCCATACAAAACGCAGAATCATTTTTTCCAAATCTTGAAAGTACGATGTTGGTATTTTGATAGGAATGGCATTGAATAGGTAGATTGCTTTGGGAAGTATAGACATTTTAACAATGTTGATTCTTCCCATCCATGAGCATGGTATGTTCTTCCATTTGTTAATAACCTCTGCTATTTCCTTTCTGAGGATTTCATAGTTTTCTTTATAAAGGTCCTTCACCTCCTTCGTTAGGTATATTCCTAGGTATTTCATTTTCTTTGAAACTATGGTGAAGGGAGTTGTGTCCTTAATTAGCTTCTCATCTTGACTGTTACTGGTGTATACAAAGGCTACTGACTTGTGGACATTGATTTTATATCCTGAAACATTACTGTATTTTTTGATGACTTCTAGGAGTCTTGTGGTTGAGTCTTTGGGGTTCTCTAAGTATAAGATCATGTTGTCAGCAAAGAGGGAGAGTTTGACCTCCTCTGCTCCCATTTGGATTCCCTTTATTTCCTTGTCTTGCCTAATTGTATTGGCTAGAACTTCCAGCACTATGTTGAATAGTAAAGGTGACAGAGGACAACCTTGTTGGGTTCCAGTTCTAAGAGGAAAACTGGACCCACACCTTTCCCCACTCACAAAAATTGATTCAAGATGGATAAAGGACTTAAATTTAAGGCATGAAACAATAAAAATCCTCAAAAAAGCATAGGAAAAACACTGGAAGATATTGGCCTGGGGAAAGACTTCATGAAGAAGACTGCCATGGCAATTGCAACAACAAAAATAAACAAATGGGACTTCATTAAACTGAAAAGCTTCTGTACAGCTAAGGAGACAATAACCAAAGCAAAGAGACAACCTACACAATGGGAAAGGATATTTGCATATTTTCAATCAGACAAAAGCTTGATAACTAGAATCTATAGAGAACTCAAATTAATCCACATGAAAAAAGCCAACAATCCCATTTATCAATGGGCAAGAGACATGAATAGAACTTTCTCTAAAGATGACAGACGAATGGCTAACAAACACATGAAGAAATGTTCATCATCTCTATATATTAGAGAAATGCAAATCAAAACAACCCTGAGATATCATATAACCCCAGTGAGAATGACCCACATCACAAAATCTCAAAACTGCAGATGCTGGCGTGGATGCGGAGAGAAGGGAACACTTTTACACTGCTGGTGGGACTGCAAACTAGTACAACCTTTCTGGAAGGAAGTATGGAGAAACCTCAAAGCACTCAAGCTAGACCTCCCATTTGATCCTGCAATCTCATTACTGGGCATCTACCCAGAAGGAAAGAAATCCTTTTATCTTAAGGACACTTGTACTAGACTGTTTAATGCAGCTCAATTTACAATCACCAAAATGTGGAAATAGCCTAAATGCCCACCAACCCAGGAACAGATTAACAAGCTGTGGTATATGTATACCATGGAATACTATTCAGCCATTAAAAAAAATGGAGACTTTACATCCTTTGTATTAACCTGGATGGACGTGGAAGACATTATTCTTAGTAAAGCATCACAAGAATGGAGAAGCATGAATCCTATGTACTCAATTTTGATATGAGGACAATTAATGACAATTAAGGTTATGGGCGGGGAAGCAGAAAGAGGGACGGAGGGAAGTGGGTGGGGCCTTGGTGTGTGTCACACTTTATGGGGGCAAGACATGATTGCAAGTGGGACTTTACCTAACAATTGCAATCAGTGTAACCTGGCTTATTGTACCCTCAATGATTCCCCAACAAGAAAAAAAAAAAAAAGAAAAACTACTTAATGAACCCCTACCTGTACCAGGCACTGTGCAGGCCCTGAGATTCAGAGAGTTAAGCAAGATAGGCCATCAGGTCCTCACCTACGTGGAGGTCACATTTCAGGGCAGAGTTACCATTATGAGCTCCAAATTAGAAACTGAAAAAAATGTTCTGGAAAGCCCAGTCATTTGCCTATATTCTATGTCTAGGAATTGATCAGGCTGGGATTCAGTTCCAGAAGTCTCTGGTGCCAAAACTCCCAACCATTTGTCTGTGTTGCTTACCCAAGAGGCTGTGCAGACAACCCTCCATACCAGCTATATTGTTTGGCAGAGAGATCTTTTTTATTTCTTTATTTTTAGAGCAGAAAAAGTTCCTGTCATTGGAAAATGGAACAAAGGTTGTTGACAGAGTTTTCTTCTTCAGTAGGTCCTTGGTCTCAGAGATTTGAAGAATGAAACCCAGGACCATAGAGATCAGTGATAAGATAGGAATTATTAGATAGAAAGCAATAGAAGAAATGAAAGGCACCAGAGTCTCTGGCGGAGGGAGGAGACTCAAGTGTGAAGTCCCCCTGTGGGTCTTTTGTGTAGGGGTTATATACTGTTTTGTAAAAAAGGAAGGTCTTAAGAGTTACATTTGGCTAGGACTGGCAGATTTCAATGTTGATGAGTATATTAACAAATGAATGCAGTCCCTCCAGCTCTGGCCAAATGGCAGGGCCTCCACTTCAGAAGAGGCCCAGCTTACATAAAATTAAATTATCCAGGTCAAGGAAACCGGGTCCTTGCCCAGCCCTAGATGGGGGAATCCTGTATTAAGGGTAGAATAAATTTCTTTACTTATGTCATGCAGACTCCCTTCTGTGTCCTACTTCCCTGTCCTACTTCCCTCAGGTTCCTTCTTAGGTGGAAACTCTCCACGGCAGCTCCAGGCTTTCCTGGCTGTCCTGGGCAGGCCATCCCAAGAGGGGCAGAGTAATTTGGTCCTGGGCTCTGGAAAACATTGGGCCTGTGCCCCAGCTTTGGGCATGTTCCTTTCCCTGAACTGCTCACAAGGCCAAGAGTCTAAGTATTCTTTTTATAATTTTACTTATTCTTTGAATATGTGACATACATGATCTGACAGTTAAGTTTGCAAACTCAAACCAGAAACAGTGCTACATATATCATTGCTGAATATCACCATGGTAATCTTCAAAGTACTTACTCCCCTTGGGAAGCTATGCACTGACACCAGCACCTAGTCCACCCTTCAAAGCAATTTTGAAACTCTTTATTCTAGAATGACCATACAAGCTGTTGTTCTATGGTATACAAAAACACACAACAATAATGAATGCCACTCAGCAAGACACCACATAAAGACCCAAACACAGCTGCAAGATACTGACATACCAAGGTTATGAAACCTTATCAAGTTGTTTGTACAGTGCTGACAACGTAAGGGTAGGGTG
Organism: Nycticebus coucang; assembly: GCF_027406575.1. Lineage (NCBI taxonomy): Eukaryota > Metazoa > Chordata > Mammalia > Primates > Lorisidae > Nycticebus > Nycticebus coucang. The sequence goes on along the minus strand of NC_069801.1, from coordinate 35,878,477 downwards.
GCAAGTTAGCAAACTTAATTATCAGACCTCATATGTTCTATTCATGTGGCACAAAATTCAAGAAGTTAAAAAAAGTTATAAGGAAAGAGTGCCCCCTCACCCTGTCCTCCAGCCCTCTGGTTTCCCTTCTTGGAGCTTTTTATGTGTGCAGGTGGAAGACATCTAAGACAAAGGGATGGAAATGATGGAGAAGGGCTTACCTGGGAGGCTCCTACAACAATAGACTTGTGCTGCTGAAGTGTGAGGGGATCCTAAGATACCTCTCACCAATCAAACTAAGCCACTTTTTTCTTTTTTGACACAAAGTCCTACTTTGTTTCCCTTGGTAAAGTGCTATAGCATCATAGCTCACAGCAACCTCAAACTCTTGGGCTTAAGCAAACCTCTTTTTTTTTTTTTTTAAGGCCATAGACTCTTTATTTAATGTGGTTTAAAATACATCAAAATCAGGTCCCTGGCTGTTGTGAATGCCAAAAGGAGACAAAAATGCTGACATCACAGCTTCAAACAAGTCTGAGCGGCCAGGTTGGGCCATAAGGAAAGCAGTTACAGAGACAAAAGGCAGCTCCCTCCCCCAGGAAGGGCAAGAGAAGCAGGCGGGTACCTGCTATCCCTGGGGTGACCATCTTCTCTGTGCTGTGCAAGGTGGGAGGGCTGGGCAGCAGCTGCAGAATCAGCTCTGCAGGCCTTGGCCCTCCCCCATGGACACCAAGTAGCTCCCCCAGCCTCTGGGTCAGCCCTCAGCCGGGCTACTGTGATGGGGTGGAGAAATAACATCTTTACAGAAATAACGTTCTCCTACAGAAAGTGCCTGAGCTCAGCCCAAGGTCCAAAAACCTCACGGAAAACAAACAACAAATTAAAAAGAAAAGTGCTGCTGACACCTCTCAGAATCTGGTGTACATGAAGCTCTCAGATGGACAAGGTCTGAAACATAAGTTACTCTTCACAAAGCCATGGGCTCTGAGCCTCACCCACCTGCTGTGGTCCCCCAAGGAAAAGTTAGCAATTGGAGAAACCAACACAGCTCTTGGTCCTAAAACTGAGGTCACGTATATGGGGCCCATCTGGGTGAGAAAGGTACTGGCTTTTACTCATGGATAGGCCGCCTCCCTGCATCTGGCCCAGGACTTGGGCTAACGTTGGGAAGTGGAACAAGCAGAGTAGCTGTAGCAATTAGTTAAGATTTGGTCAGTGCAGAGGAGGAGAAAGAAAGGGCTCCCCTTCTATAGACTTGCTGGAATGCCTAGAAATAGATGGAGCCGAGAAGAAAGCCTTTACCCTGCCTTGGGCCCACCTGTCCCCCGTCCCACCACACTGGATTCCAATAGCCCTAAGCCTTCAAGGCTGTTGAGAGGTAGCCGAAGTGAGGGAGGCAGTTAGCGGGCCATTCACTGTGTGCCTCCCTACTCTGCCTCTGCCTCCTTCCTGCACCTCCCTCAACCTAGCAAACACCCTGCAGGGTTGGCAGCTTTTACACCTCACCTGGCACAGGGGCTGGGGGAGGGAGAAGGCCTTAGAGGAGCAGGAAAAGGCAAGGACCGTTCCAGACACATGATTCACAGGGTAGTACAAGGTCTTGGGAAAACATTTCTCCACAGGACAGTAGCATCTCAGCCAGTGATGGCAAACAGGTCTCCACACTCACACCACTGCATGAGGGCACCTTGATGTGAAGTGAGGCTATACCATGGAGTCGCGAGAACACTGAAGCAGATTAGTGGTACCTGCCATGGGGCAGGGGGAGAAATGGTGTGCCATTTATTTGCCATCTCTAGTCTAAGTCATAACATGATTTGAGAGTATTTAACATTCTTCACGAACCTATTTATCTGAGGGATTTAAGCTACGGGCTCACCCAGTGGGTGAAGAGTGGAAGATGAAGGGACCTGCAGAACACCTAGCTTCAAAGAAACACAGCAAAAAGCCGGACCCTAACCAGCTTACCATCTTGGCCTGTGGCTGCCTCAGCTGCACTGGTGCTGCAGCTTAGCTGGAGATGGGGTACTGTACTGCTAGACCGTCAGAGCTCTGCCTCCCGATCCAAGACTCATTCTGCTGTTCCAGAAAACTGTTTTGTACAAAGACTGGCTAATACCCCAGCAAGTCTGCAACCAGTAGGACTTTCAGCACACAGAGCAGCTACACAGTGTAACAGTACGCAGTGGTGGAGAGGGCAGCTGTCTACAGTCACTTTATGGATTTCTAGGGCCCACATCAATTGTTCAGTTTCATTCCTTACCAGTCATATAATAGCTGCAGCTCCAACACAGGAAAAAATGGAATCCCAAGGGCTCCCATTCCTTGGGCAAGAAGGTTCCAGGAAACAGAATCAGGCCAAACCTCAAGGAACACACATTTGGGGGGAGAGGGAACAGGGAGCAGAAACCAACCATGAAGCCGAAGGGCAGATGGACCTCCCCAGGAATGAAACCCACAGGCATGGTTATGGCAGAGCTACCAGAAACCCTTCCCTTTCTCTTACTACAAACAACCTGATCTCACCAAACAGGAAAGCTCAGTACTCAGATGGCAAAGGAGCCAAGCGGGGTCGTGAGGTGGGTGGGACACTGGAGGCCAGGCTCCCAGGCACCAGTGCTACAGCACCCCTCTTCTCTTTCTTCCTCAGAAGATCCTCAGTGCAATACTGTCATGTGCAAAAATCGACAACAACAATAAAAACCTTCAGAAAGAATCCTTTGGGTGATCTCTTGTCAATCATTTGTGCAGCTAGAGAGGCACCTGCGAATGATAAGGCTGCTGAGAAGCATCATGGCCTGGTCCTGGCACTACCAGAGGGCAGGAAAGCGGTGCCCAGGGGCTCCCGGCCAGTAGATCATCTCACATAGAAATGTTCTCCAGGTCTTTTGTCCAAGTCAGGAAAGCATTTTGATCATCAGCTCTGAGTACCCTGCCAAGGTTCCACCTGGGGACATTTCTTCCAGGTCAAGAGAAGCAAAGGAGTGCCCAAGCTGCCCAAGCCCTGCTCACGAGAGAAATGTAGTCAAGACTTGGGTGTATCACTTATCATGAGCTCTGAAGGGCCGGGAGGGGTCTGAGCCTCAAATCAGGCAGAGAAATGCTCAAGTCCAGCCAGATCACTGTGACAGGTGGGTCTCTTGCTGCTTCATCAGCTCACACATCCTCTGGGACTCCACTGCCTCTTTCAGGAGCTATTTCCAAGACAGAACCCTCAGACCAAAATCCTTCTCCCGTTGGTGTCGCTCCTCTGCCTCCTTCAGTATTTTCTGAGCTGGCTGGAGCTTGGTGTCCACCGGCTGTTGCTGCAGGTCCTTGTGTTTGAAGACTTCATTGACGTGCTCCTCTCCTAGATTATACTGCTCAATCAGCTTCTTGAGCCTCTGGGCCAGCTCCATGTTCTCTTGGTGCAGCTTGGGGTTGCGCTCATTGTGCTGTTCCATCCGCAGCTGAATATCATTCAGGGTCACCTGGAAGTGCGAGGTCACCTCCTGCACTTCTCTTCCTCGTCTTGGGCCCACTGCATGCCTTCTTGCCCTCAAGTTGTGCTGCTGCAGCTCACCACAGACTCTCAAGCTTGCTACAGGCCAGGACTGCCTTGCTGTGCTTGCCACGGAGGTGGTCCTTCTCCTGTACCAGCTGGCTCTGCTTTTTCTGCAGGAGCTTCATTTGCTTCTGTGAGTTTTGATGCTCTTCCAGCAGTTTAGCATACTTCTTGCACAGAGCTGCCAGCTTCTCCTCTGGGGTACTCAGTGTGTTCAATGTCTGCATCAGCAATGTGATTTCCTTCCCTAGACCCTTGGCTTTCTTCTCCTGTGGCCTTCAGTGGTCTCGGTCTCCAACCTTGTCACTTTCCTGGATCTCTTCTGTGCCTGGCTCCCCCTTGGAGGTCTCTTTCTCTCCATTTACTACTGGAGTCCCTGGCTCAGGCTCTCCATTCCTCGCCACATAGGTCCGGGTCTTCTGGACTTACCTTGTGCCCCATCCTCACCTGGCCCCCCCTGACTGTTGTCTACACAGTATCTACTCAGTATGTCTTCCAACTGGCAGCTCAGCTCCTCAGAGACATCACTAAGGACTCCAGACTGAGCGGTTTTGGCTTGAACCCCCTCCGTCTTCCCGGGAGTCTGGCTGCTGGAACCTTCAGCTTCTGTCGCAGGAGTCAACTGGCTCTGCAGCCCTGGTGCTCCCTCAGATCCTGCTTCCAGTTGTCCCGGGTTGCTTTTCGGGTTGGATTGTTTGGCAGCCTCATTCTTTTTGTCTTGGTTCTTCATTGTGATCTGCAATGCTGGATTAGGTGCAAATCCTCACTGCCAATGTCCCACAGCTTCCCTGCTCTGGCCTCACACTGGAAACCCTGAGTAATCACCACCAGCAGAACCCAAGCGATCCTCTTGCCTCAGCTTCCCAAGTGTCTGGGACTACAGGCACCCACCACAACACCTGGCTATTTTTAGAGTTGGGGTCTCACTCTGGCTGGTCTCAAACTCCTGAGCTCAGACAGTCCACTTGCCTCGGCCTCCAGGGTGCTAGGATTACAGGAGTGACCCACTGCACCTGATCCCTAAGCCACCTTTTCATGAGCCACTTCTTGTTCCATTAATCTGTTTTGCAGAGCCTCCAAGAAGCCAGGCGGGGGACTGGGAAGAGTGGTCCCCACAGGAAATGAGCACACTTGCTCTGGGTGATGCTCTGGGGTCTTATGATTTGGTTTACTAAAAGCTCACTTTACAGTTGGTGCTCAGACAAGATTGTCCCCAGTTGGGCACAAGAACAAGGAACATTGTGACCACTCTAAAGCTCTCTGTAGGCGGCTAGTCCTCCTCTCTCTTTGTGGCCTCTCTTGGTGTTTTTTCCTCTTTAACAAAGGACTTTCAAAACATCTTTGTTCTCTCCTATCCAATTCCTATGCAGGTAACAGACATTCGAAACATTGAGTTATTTATTTTAATAAAAAGCCAATAATCCAGCTTCTGATTCTTGAGTGATAGAAAACAGAGATTGACCCTGTCTGCCATTAATAATAAGACATCTTCTGGGAGAGGGTGGACTGGCATGCTTCCCACGAGCTCACTGATGGGCACTGATTTAGCATTATGGCCAGGCTAGTCTGGCAGGACAAAGAAATTAATATGCTTATATTGCCTGCTGAACTTGCCTCCCTCCTCAGTTTCAAAAGGCACAAGAATGTGAGTTAGAAATGGATATTCTTGATCATCCTTTAGAGATCACACATGGTATTTAACTCCAATGTATAATGAAATAAGAAATATTCTGGATCATAAAGTTGGCATGCTGTTTGTTTTATCTTTTATTTAAGTGGATGTTTTCCTGTCCACTGAAGTGTTTTGTTGCCAAAGACCATTTGGCTCTGTTTTCTAGGGGTCTGAGAGACCCCTAGACTCTCACTACTCAGACCCTATTTGAGTAAATCATAGGCATAACAGCATTTTGTGGGAACTGAGGTCAGAACAAAAGTTGTCCATTTCTTCCATGTGTCAATCTTCCAAATACTTTTCAGATTCCCTGCCTGGGGCTGCAAACTACTGACAAATCAATACCATAGTTGGCACTAGGCAAGAGTGGGTGGCACTTTGAACACTACCTATTCTGGCGTTCACCAAGCATGAACTAGTAGTAAAGATCAGAATTGTCCAGACACTGGCTGGAGACATGAGACTCTTACAGGGTTGGCTGGAGAGGAGTATTGGCCATAGGCTGGAGAGGATGGAATTCAATATGCTAGGTTAAGATGGCTGAGACATGGTTCCATGTGGGGGATTCTACCATCTAGGATGGGAAGTAGACATTCCTTCTAGAAATGTTTATTGTACCTCTATGTGCCAGGCGCTGGGGAAACAGAGTGAGATGAACGCCTTGTTTGCTTATAACCCATAACTTCCTGGGGAGATAGACATGTGAGCAGAGAACTGTAATCCCAAATGAGAAGTGAACACCAAGTATTATTGGGAGAAGGAAGATGGGCATGGAAGATCAGAAAATAGCTTCATGGAGGAGGTGGCAACAGTTTTAAAAGACGACTAAGAATTTTTATTTTTTTGAGATAGTCTCACTCTGTTGCCCTTGGTAGGGTGCTGTGGCATCACAGTTTACAGGAACCTCCAACTCTTGGGCTTAAGCGATTCTCTTGCCTCAGCCTCCCGAGTAGCTGGGACTACAGGCACCCGCCACAACACCCGGCTATTTTTGTTGTAGTTGCCACTGCTGTTTTAGCTGGCCAGGGCTGGGTTTGAACCCACCACGCTTGAGATATGGGGCTGGCACCCTATCCACTCAGCCACAGGCACTGCCCCGACTAGGAAATTTTTAGGCAGATGAGATGGGAAGGACATTGGTTGGTGGTGGCTGGGGGTGGAGGGGGGCTGGGGGAGGGAAGAATAGAGTGACAGTAAATAGGAAAATATAGGGAATAATGATGATGATGATAATACAGCAAACACTAATGTGGTGCTATTAGTGCTATTTTTAGGTGTTGGGTGTTGATCTTCACAGCAATCTTATGTACAGATGAGACTGGATCCCTTGTCCATGATCACAGTGTCTGGGAGGAGCACAGCTGGGATTCCAGCCTGGGAAGGCTGGCTCAGAGCTTGGGCTTGTGTTGTATTACCCAGTATCACCAGTACAAGATGGTGGGTGGAAGGGGCTGGGCTAGGGAGGTTCTGACAAGTAGGTTAGAGTTGAGTGGTGAAGAATGTTGTCTGGAGCCTGTCCAAGATGAGACTTTTTACCCAGTAGGCATAGAGGGATTCTACATAGGAGAGCTTGCAACCAGATTTATGTTCTGGAAAAGATCACTTTGGCAATGTGATAATGAACTAGAAAGCAGAAAAATCTGAAGGTTGGCTTAAGGCTACTGCAATTGTCCAGGCCATGGGAGACCTGCAGGGGAGAAGATGGGAAAGATTTAGGAGCTATTTTAGGAGGAAAATGGGCAAGATTAGGGGAGCAACTGGATGTAGGGGGATGACAGGAATTGCCAATGGCTGATGCTTGGAGCCTGGGTGACTTTTCAAGCTGCTAGTTCTGAATGGCTGCTGGAATGTGATGAAACACCTTCATCCACTGAAATGCTGCTACACCCCCACTGGACCCCAAGGAAGGTCACATGCCCCTGATGAGGCTGTCCCAGTGTGGATACAGCCCCAGCTCCTAATTATCTCCAGTACTGCAGACACTGGGCTATAGAGACAATAAGGAACAGGAGACCAGATGGAACTCAGAGGGATCATGGTGAAGAATTGACCATGCCTCTCACAGAGGGTCAGAAGCTGCTCCCAACTGCAAAGCCTGCTAACCCCAGATTTTCTTTTCCCCAACTCCTGGGATCCCCAAACCCAGATCACCCCTCCTCAAAAAAGCAAAAATTTGGTTTTGCATTTTACAGTCTCTGCATCCCAGGAAGAAAACCTCTTAGCATTTTCTGACAGTGCAGTTATTCCTTCATTGTTCAAACATCTCCCTCTAGACTAATTTCTCGGCCTTACCTTTGCATACTCAAGAGACTCATTAAAGCATTTTCCCAAACAAAAAAGCAGGCTTCTCCCAAAGATGAATTTTGCTGCCACCCCTAGATGCAGAAACAGCTGTAGGCATCTATGAAAATTGTAACGTTTTCATTCTTCCTGTAATATTAAATATCACAAAAAGGCCAAGACTGGAGACCATTAGATTTATTTACCATCTCATTGAATGAATATTTATTAAGGAAGAATTTTCACCTCTGGTAATAGAAGGTCAATCCTCTGGCTAAGGACAAAAGAAAAGTTGGACATATTAAAAAATGTTCTGTTGTATCCAAAAGCTAAACCAACCCTTACCCAAGCGTGGCTCCGCTTCCAGTAATCTCAGTGGCCTGGAAAATCTCAATTCCTGCTACTGATGGCAATGGTCCTGAATTGCTAGTGCCCTCTAAGACACCTGGCAAAAGCAAACATATATCTTCTCTGGCAGAAGATATCATCTGAAGCCTCAAGTTATGCCTATAAACAATTTTTCTACTACAAAATCTGATACCAAATCAAAATAAATCAGGCATGTGAGTAAACATGATAATATGATTGACATTCATCAGAGAAGATTGATAAAAGAAACACAGAAGCTCAGATATTAGAGTATCAGACAGATTTAAGATAGTTGTTGGGTAACCGCTCTATGTCAGGCACTTGTGCTAGGCATTGAGGATAAAATAGTGAACAAACAAAACATGATTCCTGCTTTTCTATGTTTTATAGTCTTCTGAGGGACATGGATGTTAATCAAATAAATCATCCCATGGTAAGGTTGATTGAAGATATAGGCTCAGTTCTGCATCTTCCTTTTCCTCTGCATGTATCCGCACCCTTTGTAATGTGACTTTGTAGCCCTCTTTGCAACAGGTGAAGTCTGTTTCCCACTCCTTGAATCTGGGATAGTCTTGAACTTGCTTTAGCCAACAGAATATGGCAAAAGTGATGGTGTTCTGAGTCCAGATCTCCAAAGGCCTTGTGTCTACCTCCTCATTCTCATGGAACACTGGCACAAAGAACAATTCTGGGATAGTCTATTGGGGAAAGAGATTGAAGTAGCCCAAGAACTAGACTTAAGAAAGTTTCCAGTCCTGCATCTGACTATATATGCATGGGTGAATCTCACCAAGCCCAGCTCAGGTAAGTAGGATTATCCAATGGACCTGTAGACTTCTGAGAGCAAATATTTATTGTTCTATGCCACTCAGGTTTGGTGATGTTGTTATGCAGCATTCCTGTGGCAAAGCTGACTGACACACACACAGATGAGTAACTGATCAGACCAATGAAAAAGAAGGTTCAGTGCACTCTGAGTCTTTAGTAGGAGAACCTGATCGAGTTTGGGGATTAAGGGCAGGCTTCTTTGAAGAACCAATGCTCAAAGTGAGGTTGAGATCATTGAATGAGCGAAAAAGAGGACAGAATATTCCTGGCAGAGAGAACACCTGTGCAGACTTGGAACAGGGAGGCAGTGTGGACATTTGGAGGCACTGAAGGCAGTCAGTGGAGCAGGGAGGAGGCAAGGTGAGGAGGACATAAGATTAGGTTCAGAGGGAAGAAAGGGAATAGACTAGGAAGGCCCTGACTTTAGTTTGTGTGTTATCAAATACAGGTGGTATCTTTTCATTCTCCTCTTTGTAAGATGAGAACATTAGTATCTGTTCTCTTTCCTTCTCTCTTCTCCCTTCCCCTATAAATCACCCAAAATTCTGTGTATACTCTACTTTAATTATCAAGGTCAATGATGTTAATGTTAAGTTCTGTAACTAATATCCACGTTTTAGCTCTAGGTTGATTCTAGAAAGGAAAGATCAACAAACTATTTACATTAAGACTGTTCACGAGGGGCAGAGGCAAGATGACTGACTGGAGCCAGTTTTCCCCAGAGGCTTCCATCCAGAAGGAGAATTAAAGGACAGAAGTTTAGCAAGTAAGCTGATGGTTTGGAGCTGAGCCAAGAGAAAAGGTTGAAGAATACACATCAACCCTGTTGAGGTGAGCTGTGACCCCAAGGATACAAACAGAAGGTACAAAATCCATCACCAAGCCAATGGTAGTCCCCTCCCCAATGAGAATGGTTCACAGTATACTTTCTACAAACAAGCGAGCAGAGTTCAAATGTCCTCCCATTTTATCCCACGGGAAACACTCTCTAAAAACTGACCTCCTTCCCCTACTAGGGGGTCATGGCACACCTCTGCCAGGCATAAAACTGTATGTATTCTCTACCTGCAATTCTGAACTCCCAGCACTCCCTTCCACTCTGACCCCGAAGTCTGGAAGCCTGTTCCACATGGAGTCCAGATTCTTGGGCATTATCTCGAGAGGTATGCACAGGGTGTGGGCTATTGCAGGTCTGTGCTGATTCTGTGGCACAGGGGTAAGGAGAAAACAGTGGACTGAAGGAACCGGGAAAGGGAGAGGTGGTACCCCCCTGACATAGAGCAGCAGTGGGAACAATAGGGCTCACTCACACCCCTGGGGATATTTTTTGTTTGTTTGTTTTCTTTTTTTTATTATTAAATCATAGCTGTGTACATTAATGCGATCATGGGGCACCATACACTGGTCTTATAGAGCGTTTGACACATTTTTATCACACTGGTTAACATAGCCTTCCTGGCATTTTCTTAGTTATTGTGTTAAGACATTTTTTTTTTTTATTGTTGGGGATTCATGTTAAGACATTTTTATTCTACTTTACTAAGTTTCACATGTACCCATGTAAGATGCACTGCAGGTGTAATCCCACCAATCACCCTCCCTCCACCCATTTTCTCCCCTCCCTCCCCTCTCTCTCCCCCTTCCTCATATTCTTAGGTTATAACTGGATTATAGCTTTCATTTGAAAGCCATAAATTAGTTTCATAGTAGGGCTGAGTACATTGAATACTTTTTCTTCCATTCCTGAGATACTTTACTAAGAAGAATATGTTCCAGCTCCATCCATGTAAACATGAAAGAGGTAAAGTCTCCATCTTTCTTTAAGGCTGCATAATATTCCATGATGTAAATATACCACAATTTATTGATCTATTCGTGGATTGATGGGCACTTGGGCTTTTTCCATGACTTAGCAATTATGAATTGGGCTGCAATAAACATTCTGGTACAAATATCTTTGTTATAGTGTGATTATTGGTCTTCTGGGTATATACCTCGTAGAAGAATTATAGGATTGACTGGCAGGTCTATTTTTAGATCTCTAAGTGTTCTCCAAACATCTTTCCAAAAGGAATGTATTAATTTGCATTCCCACCAGCAGTATAGAAGTGTTCCCTTTTCTCCACATCCACAGCAACATCTCTGGTCTTGGGATTTTGTGATATGGGCTAATCTTACTGGAGTTAGATGATATCTCTAATTAGTTTTGATTTGCATTTCTCTGATGATTAAAGATGATGAGCATTTTTTCATATGTCTGTAGGCTGTGTGCCTGTCTTCTTCAGAGAAGTTTCTCTTCAAGTCCCTTGCCCAGCCTGCGATGGGATCACTTCTTCTTTTTTTGCTTATACGTTTGAGTTCTCTGTGGATTCTGGTATTAAACCTTTGTCAGAGACATAACCTGCAAATATCTTCTCTCATTCTGAGGGCTGTTTGCTTGCTTTACTTACTGTGTTGTTGGCTGTGCAGAAGCTTTTTAGTTTGATCAGGTCCCAGTAGTGTATTTTTGAAGCTGCTTCAATTGCCCGGGGGTCCTACTCATAAAATACTCACCCAGACCGATTTCTTCAGGAGTTTTCCCTGTGCTCTCTTCTAGGATTTTTATAGTTTCATGTCTTGAGTTTAAATCTTTAATCCAGTGAGAGTTTATCTTAGTTAATAGCGAAAGGTGCGGATCCAGTTTCAGTCTTCTACAGTTTGCCAGCCAGTTCACTCAACACCATTTGTTAAATAGGGAATCTTTTCCCCACTGAATGTTTTTAATTCCTTGTCAAAGATCAAATAACGGTAAGTAGCTGGGTTCATCTCTTGGTTCTCTATTCTGTTCCATACATCTACCTCTCTGTTTTTGTGCCACTACCATGCTGTTTTGATCACTATCAATTTGTAGTATAGTCTGAGGTCTGGTAGCATGATTCCTCCTGCTTTGTTTTTATTTCTGAGTAATGTCTTGGCTATTAGAGTTTTTTTCTGATTCCATATAAAATGAAGTATTATTTTTTCAAGATCTTAAAAGTATGACAGTGAAGCTTTAATAATTTTTCATGATCTTTAAAGAATGACAGTGGAGCTTTAATAATTTTTCAAGATCTTTAAAGTATGACAGTGGAGCTTTAATTGCATTAAAATTACATATTGCTTTGAGTAATATGGACATTTTAACAATGTTGATTCTTCCCAGCCATGAGCATGGTATGTTTTTCCATTTGTTAATATTTTCAGCTATTTCTTTTCTTAGAGTTTCATAGTTCTCTTTATAGAGATCTTTCACATCCTTTGTTAGATAAATTCCCAAATATTTCATCTTCTTTGGCACTACTGTGAATGGGATAGAGTCCTTTACTGTTTTTCCAGCTTGACTATTGTTGGTATATATAAAGGCTACCGATTTATGAATGTTGATTTTGTAACCTGAGATGCTGCTGTAATCCTTGATCACTTCTAAGAGTTTTGTAGTAGAATCCCTGGTGTTTTCCAGATATACAATCATAGCATCTGTGAAGAGTGAAAGTTTGATCTCTTCTGACCCTATATGGATAACCTTGATCGCCTTTTCTTCCCTAATTGCAATGGCTAAAACTTCCATTACAATGTTAAAGAGCAGTGGAGACAATGGGCAGCCTTATCTGGTTCCTGAGATGAGTGGAAATGATTTTAATTTAACTCCATTCAATACGATATTGGCTGTGGTTTTGCTGTAGATGGTCTCTATCTGTTTAAGAAATGTCCCTTCTATACCAATTTTCTTAAGTGTTCTGATCATGAAGGGATGCTGGATATTATCAAAAGCTTTTTCTGCATCAATTGAGAGAATCATACGGTCTTTGTTTTTTAATTTGTTTATGTGCTGAATTATATTTATAGATTTATGTATATTGAACTAGCCTTGAGTCCCTGGGATAAAACTGACTTGGTCATGATGTATAATTTGTTTGATGTGTTGCTGGATTCTGTTTGTTAGGTTCTTATTGAATATTTTTGCATCTATATTCATTAGTGATATTGGTCTATAACTTTCTTTTCTTGTTGGGTCTTTTCCTGGTTTGGGGATCAGGGTGATGTTTGCTTCATAGAACGTGTTGGGAAGTATTTCTTCTTTTTCTACCTTTTGGAACAGGTTGAGTAATATAGGTACTAGTTCCTCTTTAAAGGTTTGGTAGAATTCTGACATGAAGCCATCTGTTCCCAGGCTTTTCTTTTTAGGGAGATTTTGTATTGTTGATGCTATTTCAGAACTTGATATGGGCCTGTTCAACATTTTCACTTGATTCTGGCTAAGTCTTGGAAGGTGACGTGCTTCCAAGTATTGGTCTATTTCCTTCAGATTTTCATATTTCTGAGAATAAATTTTCTTGTAATATTCATTAAGGATTTTTTGAATTTCTGAGGAGTCTGTCATTATTTCATCTTTGTCATTTCTCACTGATGAAATTAGAGATTTTACTCTTTTTTTCCTGATTAGGTTGGCCAAAAGTTTATCTATTTTATCGATCTTTTCAAAAAAACAACTTTTTGATTTATTAATCTGTTGTATAATTCTTTTGTTTTCAATTTCATTTAATTCTGCTCTAATTTTGGTTATTTCTTTTCTTCTACTGGGTTTGGGGTTGAAACGTTCTTTCTTTTCCAGTTGCTTGAGATTTCCTATTAAGTTGTTAACTTTCTCTCTTTCTGTTCTCTTGAGGAAGGCTTGCAGTGGTATAAATTTCCCTCTTAGGAGAGCCTTTGCAGTATCCCAAAGGTTCTGATAATTCGTGTCTTCATTGTCATTTTGTTCCAAAAATTTGGCAATTTCCTTCTTAATCTCATCTCTGACCCTGCTATCATTCAACATAAGGTCATTTAACTTCCATGTTTTTGTATGAGTATGCAGATTCCTGTTGTTACTGAGTTCAACTTTTATTCCATGTTGGTCCGAGAAGATGCAACGAATAATTTCTATTCCTTTAAATTTACAGAGGTTAGACTTGTGACCTAAGATGTGATCGATTTTGGAGTATGTTCTGTGGGCTGATGAGAAGTATGTGTATTCAGTTTTGTTGGGATGAAATGTTCTGTAGATGTCTGCTAAATCCAAATGTTGGATGGTTAGGTTTAAATCTAAAATTTCTTTGCTAAGCTTTTTATTGGAGGATCTATCCAACACTGCCAAAGGAGTGTTGAAATCTCTGACTATTATGGAGCTGGAGGAAATCAAGTTGCTCATTTCTGTTAGAGTTTCTCTTATAAATTGAGGCGCATTCTGGTAGGGTGCATAAATATTAATAATTGAAATCTCATCATATTGAGTATTACCCTTAACAAATATGAAGTGACCATTCTTATCCTTCCTTACTTTTGTTGTTTAAAGCCTATTGTATCTGCAAATACAATTGCAATGCCTACTTTTTTCTGATTACCACCTGCCTGAAATATGGGTGGCCATCCTTTCACCCTAAGTCTATATTTATCTTCTAAGGTAAGATGTGATTCTTGTATGCAGCAAATATCTGGCCTGAGTTTTTGTATCCAGTCAGCCAAACTGTGCCTCTTTCATGGACAGTTTAAGCCGTTCACATTAATGGAGAATATTGATAAGTCTGGTAAAATTTTGGGTATTGAGTTTTTCGAAAGTCCAGTGGACATTTTTAATCCTTTTGCCACTGTGGAAGTTGGAGTTTGATTAAAAGTTTCTGAGTGATTTTACTTTTGTGGTAGAGGATTGGGCTGGTCATTATGGAGGATAGGTGTGAGAATATCCTGGAGAGCTGGTTTGGTTATGGCAAATTTCTTCAATATATAAATGTCATTAAAGTATTTAATTTCTCCATCATAAATGAAACTCAGTTTAGCTGGATACAGGATCCGAGGTTGAAAGTTATTTTGTTTTAGAAGATTAAAGTTTGATGACCACCCTCTTCTGGCTTGAAAAGTTTCAGCAGAGAGATCTGCAGTCATTCTAATATTCTTCCCTTTGTAGGGAATGTTTTTTTTATGTCTGGCTGCTTACAGAATTTTCTTCTTCATATTAACTTTAGTGACGTTAATTATGATATGCCTGGGGGATGTCTTATTCAGGTTGAGACGTGCTGGGGTTCTGAAACTCTCTGCTATCTGAATTTCAGAATCTCTTGGCATGTCTGGAAAATTCTCTTTCATAATTTCATGTAGAAGAGCCTCTGTGCTTTGTGAAGCCCCTTCATTGCTTTCAGGGATTCCAATGAGGTGGATATTAGCCTTCTTCAAATTATCCCAGAGATCTCTGAGAGAATGATCCATTCTTTCCATTTCTCTTCCTCTTTGAGAGTTCGAGATCATTCAAAAGCTTTGCCTTCAATGTCAGAAATCCTTTCTTCTGCTTGTTCCACTTTGTTAGGGATTCTATTGTATTTTTCAGATCTTTGAGGGCTGCAAATTCTTGCTTCAACGTGTCAAAGTCTTTTGTGCTTTTGTCTTTAAAGTCATTGAATTCTTCAGACAACTTTTGAATTTCTCCTCGAATTTCTAATTCCAACTTTTGAATTGCTCCTTAAATTTCTAATTCCAAATTTTCCTCTATTCCATTAATCTTGTTTTCAAAATCCAAATTCTGAATTTGATTTCTGACATCTCGGCCAGCTGTTTATGAATGGAATCTTCAGTTACATCTGCCATGTCTTTCCTTGTGGGGGTTAATTTATTCTGGTTATTCATGTTATCAGAGTTTTTCCACTGATTCTGCCCCATGATTATTTACACTGTTTGAATTTTCCCCTGGAGCTTTGTCAAGGACCCGTTCAGTGCTACGGCCTGAGAAACTGGGGACTTGTTTGGTGTCATGAGGCTAAGTGGCTCTGTCTTATTTTCAGCTGGTCTCTGTCTGACCCTAGTGAAACAGTTACTCTGGTTTGAAGTCTCAGCTGTGGAGAAATACCAGCAATTAAGTCTCCCTGCCCCCTACAGGTAACAATTAGAAAAGGAAAATCAAACTCCTACAACCACACACCCAGGGCACCACTTTGATAGTCCTCGGGCGATTGGCTCAGTTCAAAAGGTCCAAATAAATTTTCTCAGTCAGCACCTGTCTCAGGTAGGAGAGTTTAAAAGGTCTCTGGCAACTAGATCGCAGGGGTCTGCTGAAAATTCAAATATGACTTGCTCCGGTGCTCCGTGAAGTCAGGAGGACCCACCCAGCAAATAGATTAGTCTGGGAAGGTTGATGCCTCCTTCCCCACCTTGCACCTCTGTCACACCCAGTCATTGATATCCCCACAGGGCTGTGACCCAGTTGCCTCCAATGAGCAGATACTCCAGGGGTTTGCATCTGCCTGAATCACAAGGAGATTTATGTGGGCTCAGCCAGGCCACTGTTCTCTGCCTCCATCTGGCAGGGGAGGTGAGGCCTGACAACCTCAGGTGCTTGATGGAGGCTGGGGTGTTCACTCAGTTCCAGCCCTGCCCCTGATTGATGTTACTGACAGAACAAAACAATTTTGTGGGAATTTGTTTCTGTCCCTTCCAAATTCCCCTGCAGATGAGAGGCTGTTTTGAGTTCTCAGAACCTTTGCCTCAGGCCCTCTCTGTGCTGCCGTATGGTCTCCAGTGTAGTTTGTATTCTGAGCACAGTTACCTGTCAGTTCCAGCCTCTGACTGCCCTCCTTTGTTTAAGCTGATGGTCCCCTGGGGGCCGAGTGCATCTTATGCTCAGTAAAGTGGTCCTCTTGGTCAACCCCACCCTGGGAATCTCCTGGCTCTGTGCATGCATTTTTTTAGTCCCTGTGCTCCACCCAGGTTTGTACCGCCTCAGGCAAACCCTTTACTCATGGGGCCTGCATTTCTGTCCCAGATCTGTTCTGTGGTGGTTGCCACCTGAGAAGATGCCTGGCTTCCTCTGGTTGCCCAGAGGGACAGGAGGTGTGACTTCAGAATATCCGGGAATGAGCCCTATTGTTGCCAAAAATGGCTGTTGGTCTGCACCTCAGGGCACCACAGCTTCGGTGTGGTTCCCTCTCAGCTGACTGTCCTCTCCTCACTCCCATGCCACAGAATCAGCACTGACCAGCTGCAGTCCAGGCCCTGTCCACTCCCCTCGAGAAATCACACAAGAATCTGGACTCCTGGGGGACAGGCCTCCAGACCTCAGAGTGAGAGTGGAGGGGAGTGCTGGGAGCTCAGAATTGCAGGTAGAGAATATTTACAGTTTTACAACAGTTTTGTGCCTAGCAAGAGAGTGCCATGGCACCCTAGTAGGGCAGATAGGTCCAGTTTTTAGAAGGTCTCTTCTGTGGAGTATAGTTGGAGGACTTTTGAATTCTGCTCATTTGTTTATGGGAGTACTGTGAGCTGTTCTCATGGGGGAGGGGCCTCCTGTCCGCTTGGTGATGGATTCTGTACCTTTTGTTTGTATCCTTGGGGTCGCAGCTTGCCTCAGCAGGATTTATGTGCATTCTTCAACCTTGTCTCTTGGTGTAGCTCTAATCCACTAGGTTACTTACTTTTTTTTTTTTTTGCCATTTTTGGCCAGGGCTGGATTTGAACCCACCACCTCTGGCATATGGGGCCAGTGCCCCACTCTTTTGAACCACAGGCACCACCCACCACCAGGTTACTTTCTAAATTTCTGTTCTTTAACTCTCCTTCTGAATGGGAGTCTCTGTGGAAAGCTGTCTTCAGTCAGCTATCTTGTCTCCCCAATATCCCCTGGGGATATTTTGGAAGGACATTCCCTGTCTCTCTGGGCAAGCAGAGAAAGCCAGGCATCTTCTCCGGTGGCAAACACTGGCAGAATAGATCTGGGATGGTAACAGAGACCCCGTGAGCAAAGGGTATGCCTGAGGCAGCACTTGCCTGGGCAGAGTGTGCTGGACAGAGAATTAAGATGTTTTTGCAGAGATGGCATACTCCCAGGGTGGGGCTGAGCCAGAGGACTGCTAGAGAGCCTAAAAAACACCCGGCCCTCAGGGGGTTATAGCCGAGACAAAGGCAGGCAGGAAACCAAAAGCTGAGTGTACCGTCTAACCACATCCGCCCCAACACAGACTGCAGAGGAAACAGAAACAGCAGCTCTGAGCAGCGGCACAGACCGGGGCTGAGTCACAGTTTCTGTGAACTCAAATGGTGCCTGGTCTGCAGGGGAATATAGCCAGGACAGAATCAAAAACTCTGTGCAAATATAATGTCAGCAACATCAATCAGGGGCGGGGCTGGAACTGAGTGAACCACCCCAGCCTCCATTAACCACCTGAGGTTGTCATCTGGATGGTGGCAGAGTGGAGGTCTGGCCAAGGAGACATAAGATCTTTCTGTGACTCAGGCACGGTCAAACCCCAGGAACATCTACTCATTGGAGGGAACTGGGTCTTAGCCTTGTGGGCTTACCAGTGAGTGGGTGTGACAGAGGTGCATGGTGGGGAAAGAAGCATCAACCTTCCCAGACTAATTCATTTGCTGTGTGTGTGGGGTTCTTCTGACTCCACAAAGCACCAGAATGAGTCATACTTGAGCTGCCAGCAGACCCCTGCTATCTAGTTCCTAGAGACCTTTTGAACTCCCTCACTTGAGACTGGGTGCTGCCTTGGACAATTGATTTGGATCTCTTGGACTGGACCAATCACCCGAGGACTATCCAAAGTGGTACCCTGGGTGTGTGGTTGTGGGAAGGTGAATGGAATTCCTTATAGGTGATGAAGATGCTTCACAAAGCACAGAGGCCCTTTTCATGAGATTATGAAAGAAAACATTCCAGACATGCCAAGAGATTCTGAAATTCAGACAGCAGACAGTTTCAGAGCCCTAGCATGACTCAACCCAAATAAGACAACTCCTAGACACATCATAATTAACTTCACTGAAGTTAATATGAAGGAGAAAATTCTGAAAGCAGCCAGACATAAGAAAACCATAACCTATAAGGGGAAGAATATTAGAATGACTGCAGATCTCTCTGCTAAAACCTTTCAAGGTAGAAGAGGGTGGTCATCGACTTTTAATCTCCTAAAACAAAATAAATTTCAATGCAGGATCCTGTATCCAGTGAAACAGAAATTCATTTATGATGGAGAAATTAAATACTTCAATGACATTCACATGTTGAAGAAATTTGCCATAACTAAACCAGCTCTCCAGGATATTCTCAGACCTATCCTCAATAATGACCAGTGCAATCCTCGACCACAAAAGCAAACTCACTCAGAAACCTTTGATCAAATTCAAACTTCCACAGTGGTGAAAAGATTAAAAATGTCCACTGGACTTTTGAAAAACTTGATACCCAAAATTCTACCAGACTTATCAATATTCTCAATTAATGTGAATGACTTAAATTGTCCTCCAAAGAGTCACAGGTTGGCAGACTGGATACAAAAACTCAGGCCAGATATCTGCTGCGTACAAGAATCTCATCTTACCTTAAAAGATAAATATAGACTCAGGGTGAAGGGATGGTCATCTATATTTCAGGCAAATGGAAATCAGAAAAAAGCAGGTGTTGCAATTTTATTCACAGATATAATAGGCTTCAAGCCAACAAAAGTAAGGAAAGATAAGAATGGTTACTTCATGTTGGTTAAGGGCAACACTCTATATGGTGAGATTTCAATCATTAATATTTATGCACCCAATCAGAATGTGCCTCAATTTATAAGATAGATTCTAACAGACATGAGCAAATTGATTTCCTCAGAGATTTTAACACCCCTTTGGCAGTGTTGGCTAGATCCTCCAATAAAAAGCTAAGCAAAGAAATTTTAGATTTAAAGTTTACCATTCAACATTTGGATTTAAAAGACATCTACAGAACGTTTCATCCTAACAAAACTGAATACACATTCTTCTCATCAGCCCACAGAACATACTCCAAAATTGATCACATCCTAGGTCACAAGTCTAACCTCAGCAAATTTAAAAGAATAGAAATTATTCCTTGCATCTTCTCAGACCATCATGGAATAAAAGTTGAATTCAGTAACAACAGAAATATGCATACGCATACAAAAACATGGAAGCTAAATAACCTTATGCTGAATGATAGCTGGATCAGAGATGAGATTAAGAAAGAAATTACCAAATTTTTGGAACAAAATGATACTGAAGACATGGATTATAAGAACCTCTGGGATACCACAAAGGAGGCCCTAAGAGGGAATTTTATAGCACTGCAAGCCTTCATTAAGAGAATGGAAAGAGAGGAAGTTAACAACTTAATGGGACGTCTCAAATAACTGAAAAAGAAAGAACATTCCAATTCCAAACCCAATAGAAAAAAAGAAATAACCAAAATTAGAGCAGAATTAAATGAAATTGTAAACAAAAGGATTATACAACAGATCAATAAATCAAAAAGTGGGTTTTTTGAAAAGGTCAATAAAATAGCTAAACCTTTGGCTAACCTAACCAGGTAAAAAAGATAAAATCTCTAATTTATTCAATCAGAAATCGTAATGATGAAATAATAACAGATTTCTCAGAAATTCAAAAAATCCTTAATGAATATTATAAGAAACTTTATTCTCAGAAATGTGAAAATCTGAACGAAATTGACCAATACTTAGAAGCACGTAACCTTCCCAGACTTAGCCAGAATCAAGTGGAATTGTTGAACAGGCCTATATCAAGTTCTGAAATAGCTATAAGAAATCTATAGAAATCTCTCTAAAAAGAAAAGCATGGGACCATACGGCTTCACATCGGAATTCTTATCAAACGTTTGAAGAGGAACTAGTACCTATATTACTCACCCATTTCCATTTCAGTAACAATTCTACGAAGCAAACACATTCTTTTTTTTTTATTGTTAAATCATAGATGTGTACATTAGTGCAATTGCCTGTACCCATTGAAGCAAACACATTCTATGAAGCAAACACCACCTTGCTCTATAAACCAGGAAAAGACCCAACAAGAAACAAAAATTAAAGACCAATATCACTAATGAATATTGATGTAAAAATATTTAACAAGATCCTAGCAAACAGAATCCATCAAACAAATTATACATCATGACCAAGTCGGTTTTATCCCAGGGTCTCAAGGCTGGTTCAATATAAGTAAATCTATAAATATAATTCAGCACGTAAACAAATTAAAAATCAAAGACCATATGATTCTCTCAATTGATGCAGAAAAAGCTTTTGATAATATCCAGCATCCCTTCATGATCAGAACACTTAAGAAAATTGGTATAGGTGGCGCCTGTGGCTCAGTGAGTAGGGCGCCGGCCCCATATGCCGAGGGTGGCAGGTTCAAGCCCAGCCCCGGCCAAACTGCAACAAAAAAATAGCCGGGCGTTGTGGCGGGCGCCTGTAGTCCCAGCTACTCGGGAGGCTGAGGCGAGAGAATCGCGTAAGCCCAAGAGTTAGAGGTTGCTGTGAGCCGTGTAACGCCACGGCACTCTACCGAGGGCGGTACAGTGAGACTCTGTCTCTACAAAAAAAAAAAAAAGAAAAAAGAAAATTGGTATAGAAGGGACATTTCTTAAACAGATAGAGGCCATCTACAGCAAACTCACAGCCAGTATCATATTGAATGGAGTTAAATTGAAATCATTTTCACTCAGATCAGGAACCAGACAAGGTTGCCCATTGTCTCCGCTGCTCTTTAACATTGTAATGGAAGTTTTAGCCATCCCACAATTAGGCAAGAAAAGGAGATCAGGGTAACCATATAGGGTCAGAGGAGATCAAACATTCACTCTTTGCAGATGATATAATTGTATATCTGGAAAACACCAGGGATTGTACTACAAAACTCTTATAAGTGATCAAAGAATACAGCAGCATCTCAGGTTGCAAAATGAACACTCAGAAATCAGTAGTCTTTCTATATACCAACAATAGTCAAGCTGAAAAAACAGTCAAGGACTCTATTCCGTTCACAGTAGTGCCAAAGAAGATAAAATATTTGGGAGTTTACCTAACAAAGGATGTGGAAGATATCTATAAAGAGAACTATGAAACTCTAAGAAAAGAAATAGCTGAAGATGTTAACAAATGGAAAAATATACCATGCTCATGGCTGGGAAGAATCAACATTGTTAAAATGTCCATACTACCCAAAGCAATATACAATTTTAATGCAATCCCTATTAAAGATCCACTGTCATACATTAAAGATCTCCAAAAATTTATTTATTTATTTTTACATATGCATGTATTAATTACGTTTCCATTTTTTTTGCCTTCACAAAATTTGTTAATTAGGTTTCCATTTTTTTTGGCCTTCACAAAATTAAAAAGACTTGAAATTTAATGACAATAACAATGTTTAAGATAAGAACTAGAAACAAAAACCTCATAAAGAACGAATGAGCATAAATACATTCAGAAAAGGAATCAGACAATTGCTACATTGAAATATTAAGCGATAATAATAATAATGCAAAGAAAGTAGCATTTACATTGTCAAATAAGAGTATGTCTGTTATAGAATGCTTTGATGCTGAGATTCAGTATAGAGTCATCAGTTAACTTCTTATTTTTTTAAGTAACAAAAAATAGACAACTAATATTTATAAATACAAGTAAAATATAATTTCAAAAAATAGATCATGCAACCAGGAGAGAATACTTGGGAGAGAGCTGAAATGGTTGCAGTCCAGATTCTCAATAAGAACCTTCTGGACTGAATTCAGGGTGGAGAGCAAAATGGCGGCTGAGTAACAGCTTCCTTGCATCTGGTCACCGTGAGTCTGGGGAGATAAGACTCCAGGCATCTCTGGATGGTGGGATCTGCCTATAATCATCCCTTTGAGGATACAGGGAGTCAGCCAGAGACTTCTGGACCCCAAGAGGAGGACAAAAGCAGTGGCAAACTGATTTTTTCTTTACTTTCTCCTATTTTCTAGTATAAATACAATTTCCCATTGCTGCCATTTTCAATAACTAGAACTTCATTTTTGCTAGTGTTTCTACCCCTATTATTTGGTTTTTCACCCAATTTTATCCCATAAAGTTTTCTGTTTGCTTGTTTTGGTTTGACTTATAGCATTTTTCTCTTTCCTCTCTAATTGGTGGAGGTGGGGTACTGTGGCTGATCAGGTTAGCAAAGAGTTGCTGACCTCAAGGGACCCAACCAACCGGGCACCCCCAGAGGTTGGGGTCTTTTAGGGTTGTGTCAAAGTACCCTACTAAACACCTATATTGCTCTGTCACCCTCTTTATGTGCCTCTCTTCTTTTTTTCAATATTCCTTTTACCCACCCCCTCTCCTTTCCCTATTTTCTCTTCATTCTTTCCTTCTTTCTTTCATCCCTTCTTGCTTTTCAACCTTCTCATCCTTCTGGTCCTATACCAAAAGGACTCATTGAAACCTTAGTCCACAGGCATGGGAACTCAAAGAGCAAGACAAAGTGAAAGGAAAATTAGGGCAAGGAAACAGATAAAATAAATCATTCATGAGGAAGAATCAGCAGAAAACTCCAGGCAACATGAAGAACCAGTCCAGAACAACCCCTCCGAGGGACTATGAGATAGCTACTGCAGAGGATTCCATCTATAAAGAAATGTTAGGAATGACAGAAAGGGAATTTAGAACACACATGATGAAAACAATGAAGGAAACTGCTAATAAAGTGGAAAATAACCAAAAGGAAATCCAAAAACAGAATCAAATAAGAGATGAATGATATGAAGAATATAGAAAGGATATAGCAGAGCTGAAGGAACTGAAACAGTCGATTAGGGAACTTAAAGATGCAATGGAAAGTAGAGGCAACAGGTTAGACTATGCAGAAGAAAAAATTTCAGAGGTAGAAGACAAAGTTCTTGAGATAACTCAGATAGTAAAAGAGGCAGAAAAGAAGAGAGAGAAAGCAGAATGTTCACTGTCAGAATTACGGGACCTTCTGAAGCATTTCAACATACAAGTATAGGAATCCCAGAAGGGGAAGAAGAATGCCCCAGAGGAATGGAAGCCATACTAGAGAATATTATAAAAGAAAATTTTCCAACTATCACCAAAGATTCTGACATACTGCTTTCAGAGGGCTATTGGACCCCAGGTTGCCTCAACTCTAACCGAGCTTCTCCAAGACACGTTGTGTTGAACCTGTGCAAAGTCAAGATGAAAGAAACAATTCTGCAAGCTGCCAGAAGTAAGCGCCAGTTGACCTACAGGGGCAAATCCATCAGAGTGACCGCAGACTTCTCTAATGAAACTTTCCAAGCAAGAAGACAATGGTCATCTACCTTTAATCTACTTAAACAGAACAATTTCCAGCCCAGAATTCTGTACCCTGCTAAGCTAAGCTTTAAAATTGACAGAGAAATCAAATCATTTATGATATACAAACATTGAGGAAATTCACCACAACAAGACCAGCTCTACAGGAAATACTTCAACGTGTTCTACACACTGACCATCACAATGGATCAGCAGCAAAGTAAAAACTCAGAAATTAAAGGACAGAACCTAACCTCCACACTGATGTAAAAGATAAAACTAAGCAATGGACTCTCACAAAATAAGATGAATACAACACTACCACACTTATCAATTATCTCAATAAATGTTAATGGCTTGAATTCCCCACTGAAGAGACATAGATTGGCTGACTGGATTAAAAAACACAAGCCATCCATTTGCTGCCTGCAAGAAACACACCTGGCCTCAAAAGACAAATTAAAGCTCCGAGTCAAGGGTTGGAAGACAATTTTTCAGGCAAATGGATTCAGAAGAAAAGAGGACTTGCAATCTTATTTTCAGATACATGTGGATTTAAAGCAACTAAAGTCAAAAAAGACAAAGATGGTCACTTTATATTGGTCAAGGGAAAAATACAACAAGAAGACATTTCAACTCTAAATATCAATGCACCCAATTTGAATGCTCCCAGATTCTTGAAACAGACCTTACTCAGTCTGAGCAATATGATATGTGATAATACCATAATCACAGGGGACTTTAACACTCCTCTTACAGAGCTGGACAGATCCTCTAAACAGAAATTAAACAAAGATATAAGAGATTTAAATGACCCTAGAACAACTGTGCTTGATAGACGCATATAGAACACTCCATCTCAAAGACAAAGAATATACATTCTGCTCATCACCCCATGAAACATTCTCCAAAATGTTTCATATCCTGGGTCACAAAACAAATATCAACAGAAGCAAAAGAATTGAAATATTATCTTGTATCTTCTCAGACTATAAGGCACTAAGGGTGGAACTCAACTCTAACAAAAACATTTGACCCCACCCAAAGGCATGAAAATTAAACAACCTTCTGTTGAATAACAGATGGGCGCAGGAAGAAATAAAACAGGAAATTATTAACTTCCTTGAGCATAACAACAATGAAGACACAAGCTACCAAAACCTGTGAGATACTGCAAAAGCAGTTTTGAGAGGAAAATTTATCACTTTAGATGCCTACACTCGAAAAACAGAAAGAGAGCGCATCAGCAAACTCACAAGTCATCCTATGGAGTTGGAAAAAGAAGAACAATCTAAGCCAGTCAGTAGAAGAAAATGTCAGTAGAAGAAAAGAAATCTCCAAAATCAAATCAGAGATCCATGAAATTGAAAACAAAAAAATAATTCAGAAAATTAATGAAATAAGGGGTTGGTTTTTTGAAAAAATTAATAAAATAGATAAACCATTGGCCAGACTAACGAGAAATAGAAAAGTAAAACCTCTAGTAACCTCAATCAGAAATGATAAAGGTGCAATAACAAATGATCCCACAGAGATACAAGAGATCATCTCTGAATACTACCAGAAACTCTATGCCCAGAAATTTGACAATGTGAAGGAAATGGATCAATATTTGGAATCACACCCTCTCCCTAGACTTAGCCAGGAAGAAATACACCTCCTGAACAGACCAATTTCAAGCACTGAGATTAAAGAAACAATAAAAAATCTTCCAACCAAAAAATGCCCTGGTCCAGATGGCTTCACTCCAGAATTCTATCAAACCTTCAAGGAAGAGCTTATTCCTGTATTGCAGAAATTATTCCAAAAAATTGAGGTGGAAGAAATCTTCCCCAACAAATTCTATGAAGTAAACATCATTCTGATTCCAAAACCAGGAAAAGACCAAACCAAAATGGAGAATTTCAGACCAATCTCACTCATGAATATAGATGCAAAAATTCTCAACAAAATCCTAGCCAATAGATTAAAGCTTATCATCAAAAAAGTCATACATCATGATCATGTAGGTTTCATCCCAAGGATGCAAGGCTGGTTTAACATACACAAGTCCATAAACGTTATCCACCATATTAACAGAGGCAAAAATAAAGATCATATGATCCTCTCAATAGATGCAGAAAAAGCATTTGATAAAATCCAGCATCCTTTTCTAATTAGAACACTGAAGAGTATAGGCATAGGTGGCACATTTCTAAAACTGATTGAAACTATCTATGACAAACCCACAGCCAATATTTTACTGAAAATGGTGAATTGTGGTGAATTTCCTCAATGTTTGTATATCATAAGCTTTCAGTTAAGCTTTTCCTCTTAAAACTGGAACCAGAAAAGGTTGTCCTCTGTCACCCTTACTATTCAACATAGTGCTGGAAGTTCTAGCCAATACAATTAGGCAGGACAAGGCAATAAAGGGAATCCAAATGGGAGGTCAAACTCTCCCTCTTTGCTGACAACATGATCTTATACTTAGAGAATCCCAAAGACTCAACCACAAGACTCCTAGAAGTCATCAAAAAATACAGTAATGTTTCAGGATATAAAATCAATGTCCACAAGTCAGTAGCCTTTGTATACACCAATAACAGTCAAGATGAGAAGCTAATTAAGGACACAACTCCCTTCACCATAGTTTCAAAGAAAATGAAATACCTAGGAATATACCTAACGAAGGAGGTGAAGGACCTCTGTAAAGAAAATTATGAAATCCTCAGAAAGGAAATAGCAGAGGATTTTAACAAATGGAAGAACATACCATGCTCATGGATGGGAAGAATCAACATTGTTAAAATGTCTATACTTCCCAAAGCAATCTACCTATTCAATGCCATTCCTATCAAAATACCAACATCGTACTTTCAAGATTTGGAAAAAATGATTCTGCATTTTGTATGGAACCAGAAAAAAACCCATATAGCTAAGGCAGTTCTTAGTAATAAAAATAAAGCTGGGGGCATCAGCATACCAGAGTTTAGGCTGTACTACAAAGCCATAGTGGTCAAGACAGCATGGTACTGGCACAAAAATAGACATAGACACTTGGAATTGAATAGAAAACCAAGAAATGAAACTAACATCTTACAACCACCTAATCTTCGATAAACCAAACAAGAACATACCTTAAGGGAAAGACTCCCTATTCAATAAATGGTGTTGGGAGAACTGGATATCCACATGTAAAAGACTGAAAGTGGACCCACACCTTTCCCCACTCACAAAAATTGATTCAAGATGGATAAAGGACTTAAATTTAAGGCATGAAACAATACAAATCCTCCAAGAAAGCATAGGAAAAACACTGGAAGATATTGGCCTGGGGAAAGACTTCATGAAGAAGACTGCCATGGCAATTGCAACAACAACAAAAATAAACAAATGGGACTTCATTAAACTGAAAAGCTTCCATACAGCTAAGGAGACAATAACCAAAGCAAAGAGACAACCTACACAATGGGAAAGGATATTTGCATATTTTCTTTTTTTTTTTTTTTTTGTTGGGGATTCATTGTAAGCCAGTTACACTGATTGCAATTGTTCGGTAAAGATTTTGCATATTTTCAATCAGACAAAAGCTTGATAACTAGGATCTATAGAGAACTCAAATTAATCCACATGAAAAAAAGCCAACAATCCCATATATCAATGGGCAAGAGACATGAATAGAACCTTCTCTAAAGAAGAGAGACAAATGGCTAACAAACAGATGAAAAGATGTTCATCATCCCTGTATATTAGAGAAATGCAAATCAAAACAACCCTGAGATACCATTTAACCCCAGTGAGAATGACCCACATCACAAAAATCTCAAAACTGCAGATGCTGGCGTGGATGTGGAGAGAAGGGAACACTTTTACACTGCTGGTGGGACTGCAAACTAGTACAACCTTTCTGGAAGGAAGTATGGAGAAACCTCAAAGCACTCAAGCTAGACCTCCCATTTGATCCTCCAATCGCATTACTGGGCATCTACCCAGAAGGAAAAAAATTCTTTTATCATAAGGACACTTGTACCAGAGTGTTTATTGCAGCTCAATTTACAATCGCCAAAATGTGGAAACAGCCTAAATGCCCACCAACCTAGGAATGGACTACCCAGCTGTGGTATATGTATACCATGGAATACTATTCAGCTATTAAAAAAAATGGAGACTTTACATCCTTCGTATTAACCTGCATGGAAGTGGAAGACATTATTCTTAGTAAAGCATCACAAGAATGGAGAAGCATGAATCCTATGTACTCAATTTTGATATGAGGACAATTAACGACAATTAAGGTTATGGGGGGAAGGAAAAACAGAGAGAGGGAAGGAGGGATAGGGGTGGGGCCTTGGTGTGTGCCACACCTTCTGGGGTCAAGACATGATTGCAAGGGGGACTTTACCTAACAAATGCAATCAGTGTAACCTGGCTTATTGTACCCTCAATCTATCCCCAACAAGAAAAATAAAAAATAAATAAAAATAAAATTTCTTTTTAAATTAAAAAAAAAAAGAAAAACAGATCATGCTAAATCTTATAGACATTAGAAAAAGAAGAAATACATCAAAATCATTCTACTTGATCTAGGTAAACCTGATATTAAAATTGGAGAAAATATATTATTATAAGTTAGAAATTACAAACATATATCACTATTAAATTAGGATACAATATTCCTAAACAACATATTAACAAGTTGAGTTAAAAATTAATGTTTAAGTAATATACTTCGGTCAAAATTAAAACCAATTCATGTGAAAGTTAGTCACTATTTCGTTTTCATTTCTTGTTCTTTTTTTTTCTTCCTTTCCTTTCCCTCACCCCTTCCCTCCTTCTCTGTCTGCTTTTCCCATCCCCCATGCCCTTTCATGGCATTAATTGTCATTAATTGTCTTGAAATCAAAATTGAGTACATAGGATTTATACTTCTCCATTCCTGTGATGCTTCACTAGGAATAATGTGTTCCACCTCCATCCAGGTTAGTACAGTTGCTGCAAATACTCCATTTTCCATGGCTGAATATTATTCCATGGTATACATACACCACAGCTTACTGATCCATTCCTAGGTTGAAGGACATTTAGGTTGTTTCCACATTTTGGCAATTGTAAATTAGGCTGTGATAAACAGCCTAGTACAAATTTCTTTATAATAAAATGTTTTTTTTTTTCCTTCTGGATAGATGCCAAGTAATGGGATTGCAGGATCCAATGGGAGGTCTAGGTTGAGTTCTTTGAGGTTTCTCCATACTTCCTTCTGAAAAGGTTGTATTAGTTTGCAGTCCCACCAGCAGTGTAAAAGTGTTCCTTTCTCTCCACATCCATGCCAGCATGTGAAGTTTTGAGATTTTGTGAGATAGGTCATTCTCACTGGGGTTAGGTGATATCTCGGGGGTGGTTTTAATCTGCATTTCTCTAATAATTAGGGATGATGAGCATTTTTTCATATGATTGCTGGCCATTCGTCTGTCATCTTTGGAGGGGATTCTATTCATCTGTCTTCCCCATTGATGTATGGGATTGTTGTTTTTTTCTTGTGAATTAATTGAAGTTCTTTATAGATCCTGGTTATTAAGTGTTTGTCAGATTCAAAATATGTAAATATACTTTCCCATTGGGTAGGATGTCTATTTGCTTTGGTTGTTTTCTCCTTGGATGTACAGAAACTTTTCAGTTTAATTAAATCCCATTTGTTTATTATTGCTGTTGTTGCTATTGGCATGGCAGTCTTCCTCATAAAATCTTTCCCCAGGCCGTTATCTTCCAGCATTTTTCCTATTCTTTCTTGAGGATTTTTATTGTTTCATGCCTTAAATTTAAGTCCTTTATCCATCTTGAATCAATTTTTGTGAGTGGAGAAAGGTGTGGGTCCAGTTTTAGTCTTTTACATGTGGATGTCTAATTCTCCCAGCACCATTTATTGAACAGGGCATCTTTCTCCTAGTGGACACTCTTGTTTGGTTTATCGAAGATTAGGTTGTTGTAAGTTGTTGATTTCATTTCCTGCTTTTCTATTTGATTCCAAATGTCTATGTCTTTATTTTTGTGCCAGTACCATGCTGTCTTGACCACTATGGCCTTGTAATACAGCCTACAATCTGGTGTGGTGATACCCCCAGCTTTGTTTTTATTACTAAGAACTGCCTTAGCTATACAGGTTTTTTTTCTGGTTCCATACAAAATGCAGAATCATTTTTTGCAAGTCTTAAAAATAGGATGTTGGTATTTTAATAGGGATGGCGTTGAGTTGGTAAATTGCTCTGGGAAGTATAGACATTTTAAAAATGTTGATTCTTCCCAGCAATGAGCATGGTATTTTCCTCCATTTGTTAAAGTCCTCTTCTATTTCCTTTCTTAAGGTTACATATTTTCTTTATAGAGGTCCTTCACCTCTTTTGTTAAATATATTCCTAGGTATTTTGCTTTCTTTGGGGCTATGGTGAAGGGAGTTGTGTATTTAATTAACATCTCATCTTGGCTTTTGTTGGCGTATACAAAAGCAACTGATGCATGGACATTGATTTTATATCCTCAAACATTACTGTATTTTTTAATGACTTCCAAGAGTTTTGTGGTTGAGTCTTTAGGGTTCTCTAAGTATAAGATAATGTCATCAGTAAAGAGGGAGAGTTTAACCTCCTCTGCTCCAAAAAATATTTTTTTATATGGAATCAGAAAAAAACTCAAATAGCCAAGACAATACTCAAAAATAAAAACAAAACAGGAAGAATTATGCTACCAGACCTCAGACTATACTGTAAATCGATAGTGATCAAAACAGCATGGTACTGGCACAAAAACAGAGAGGTAGATGTATGGAACAGAATAGGGCCCCAAGAGATGAACCCAACTACTTACTGTTATTTGATCTTGACAAGCCAATTAAAAACATTCAGTGGGGAAAATATTCCCTATTTAACAAATGGTGCCAGGTGAGCTGGCTCATGACCGTAGAAGACTTAAACTGAACCTACACCTCTCACCATTATCTAAGATAGACTCTCACTGGATTAAAGATTTAAACTTAAGACTTGAAACTACAAAAATACTTGAAGAAAGTTCAGGGAAAACTCTTGAAGGAATTAGCCTGGGTGAATATTTTATGAGGAGGACCCCCTGGGCAATTGAAGCAACATCATAAATACACTACTGGGACCTGATCAAACTAAAAATCTTCTGCACAGCCAAGAACACAGTAAAGCAAGCAGACAGCCCTCAGAATGGGAGAAAATATTTGCAGGTTATGTCTCTGACAAAGGTTTAATAACCAGAATCCACAGAGAACTCAAACACATTAGCAAGAAAAGAATAAGTGATCCCATCTCAGGGTGGGCAAGGGACTTGAGGAGAAACTTCTCTGAAGAAGACAGGTACATGGCCTACAGACACATGAAAAAATGCTCATCATTCTCAATCATCAGAGAAATGCAAATCAAAACTACTTTGAGATATCATCTAGCTCTGGTAAGATTAGCCTACATCACAAAATTCCCAAACCACAGTTGTTGGCATGGGTGTGGAGAAAAGGGAACACTTCTACACTGCTGGTGGGAATGCAAACTAATATGTTCCTTTTGGAAAGATGTTTGGAGAACACTTAAGAGATCTAAAAATAGACGTGCCATCTGATCCTACAATTCCTCTGCTAGGTATATATCCAGAAGACCAAAAATCACATTATAACAAAGATATTTGTACCAGAATGTTTACTGCAGCCCAATTCATAATTGCTAAGTCATGGAAGAAGCCCAAGTACTCATTGACCCATGAATGGATCAATAAATTGTATATGTACACCATGGAATATTATGCAGCCTTAAAGAAAGATGGAGACTTTACCTCTTACATGTTCATGTGGATGGAGCTGGAACATTTTCTTCTTAGCAAAGTATCTCAAGAATGGACGAAAAAGTATCCAATGTACTCAGTCTTACTATGAAACCAATTTATAGCTTTCTTATGAAAGCTATAACTCAATTATAGCATAAGAAGAAGGGGAAAGGGGAGAGAGAGGGGAGGGGAGGGGGCAGGATGGGTGGAGGGAGAGTAATTGGTGGGACCACACCTGCAGTACATCTTACAAGGGTACATGTGAAATTTACTGGGTGTAGAATATAAGTGTCTTAACACAATAACTAAGAAAATGCCATGAAGGCTATGTTAACCAGTTTGATGCAAGCATTTCAAATTATATATAAAGCCAGCACATTGTACTCCATGATTGCATTAACGTACACAGTTATGATTTAATAAAAAAATTGTGAAGGTTGATATATACCAGTAACAAAGGATGAATACAAGTCACATTTGACTTCTGTAGTTCCAAGAAGTGCTCAACACAGTTGTCATCAACGTCCAGACCAGTGTTTTTAAACCTTTTTTATCTTACAGCATGCTTGAATCTATAGTTAAACTTCCATGGCACACTTAAATTATGTTGATCAAGAAAAAAAAGAATAGACTTACTATGCTTTAAAATTCTTTTGGAAATATTTTAATTGATGGTCTATAAATTTTTTTGCAGCAGACCTAAGATCCTTTTATGGCACACCAGTGAGAGGACGTTGATGGCAATTGTGTTGAGCATTTTTTGGAATTGCAGGAGTCAAGTGTGACTTGTATTCATCTTTTGTTACATCTTTTGTATTCATCTTTTGCCATATATTGACTATCACAATTTTAATACAGTTTTTTCCTTATTTTTTTAAAGACTGTTCACATTATTATGACAAAGATCTTGCTCCCTGCACAGATGGTGAAAATGATTTTCATTTTCTCACCTGAATTGAAATTTTAAAAATTGCCTTAATTTTTTCCCATTCTCTATTTTGAAACTATTAATAATATCAGATAGTTTCTTGAAAAAATTTTTCCCTAGAGAATTTCTGTCTAGGACCTCTGTTCTCCGACTTCATTCCAGAATGATTATTCGGTTATTTTCCTATTACCCTGGAACTTCTTTTCACTGTATTCCTGGGTTATACCATTACTTCTAGAAGCTGATCTTTCTTCTTTTTTGGTTTACTTCTTCCCTGGCTAAAGGCTATTTTCAAAAAGCTTCCTTAGAAAAGGTATGTGGTGGGGCAAGATGGCCAACTGGAGCCAGCTTCTGATAGAAGCTCCCATCTAGAGGGAAGGACAGTGTCTGGGAAGTACCCAATTAAGCTGAAGACTTGGAGCTGAGCAGAGAAAGAAGAGTAATAACTGCACGTCACCTCTGCTGAGGCAAGCTGCGACTCCAAGAAAGCAAACTTCAGGTACAAAATTCATCACAAAGGAAAAATGTCTGTCATCTACCCCCAAGAAAGTTGTGTTTATTTTTTCTCTTAGTTTGCTCCTGTAGGTTTTCTACAGGGAAGCAGTGAACTGAGGACCTCTTGTCTCACCTCATGGTTGAGAGCTGTAGGAAGCGGGGTCTACTTCCCCAGAGGGACCCTGTTGTAACCCTGAGCACTCTCTTACCAGGCAGAAAAACTGAACTAACGTTTTCCCTAGCATTCTGAACTTCCAGTCCATCCTTCCCCCCTTGCCTGATGAACCAGAAGCCTAACCCCTGCAGGGAATGTGGGAGGAGGCTCATGAGCAGCACCTCACCCCTGCCCTGTTGGATCAAGCACCTGGTGCTCTGCCCAGGCAGAGCCTCCCATTCTACCCTGCCAGAGCTGTGCATCCTGTGCCCTGCCCCCATGCCCCACCCTGCAGGAGCCTCCTTGCCATGCCTCACCTGGCCAGAGTCATAGGCTGAGCACTCTCCTTGCTGAAGTCACCAGGCACCAGGCACTACCAGAATCATGTGCAGCATCCCCTGCCCTGCTACTGGATCTGTGTGCCCAGAACTGCTCCTACAGCCAGAAATCCCTGGCTGTGGCAGTCGCCTGGGAGCTGCACAGGGTCACTTCCCAGAAAGATTCAGCAACAATAGTGATCCTGCTGGGGTCAAATCTTAGAGACACCTCCTCAACTCTGAGGACTGCCAGAGAAAACCAGAACTCGCTCTATAGGGGTACCAGTGCTGCAGAGCAGCTGGGGCAAAAGTGTGGTGGCTGAGGGAGAAAAGCATTTGCTGACTTATTACACTCAGGATTAGACTGAGTTCAAGTGGAACACTCGCCAGTGGCTATTGAGTACCTAAGGCAGGCAGGCCTCAGCTCCTCCAGCCAGCTGGTGGCAGAGGGTAGTGGCCAGGCGGTGGGGGTATTGACCTTTCTTTG
Source organism: Nycticebus coucang (assembly GCF_027406575.1). Taxonomy (NCBI): domain Eukaryota; kingdom Metazoa; phylum Chordata; class Mammalia; order Primates; family Lorisidae; genus Nycticebus; species Nycticebus coucang. The sequence continues at coordinate 35,844,499 of NC_069801.1, read as the reverse complement.
ACTGACAGGAATAAAGCCTCGGCACATCTGCTTATTGGAGGGAGCAGGACCTCAGCCCTGTGGGGTCACCAGTGACCGGGCATGAAAGGGGAGCAAAGTGGAGAAAGAGACACAGCCCCCTGGTCCAACCCTGCTACAGGGTGGAACTTTCTGACTCCACAGAGCACCAGAGCAAGCCAAATTTGAGCAGCTAGTATACCTCCACCATCTAGTTGCTGGAGACCTTTCAAACTCTCCCACTTGAGAGTTCATACTAACTGGGTCAATTGGTTTGGAACTCCTAACCTGGGCCAATCACCCAAGGACCCTCTCGGGTGGTACCCTGGTTGTGTGGCTACAGGAAGGGTTGATTTTCCTCTTCCAGTGGGGTGTCTTAGTTGCTTGTATTTCTCCACAGCTAAGACTTCACCAGAGTCACTGATCCACTAGGATCAGACAAGAACCAGCTGAATACAAGACAGAGCCACCTAACCCCACCACACCAAGCAAGTTTCCCCAGCTTCAGACTGTAATACTGTATGAGTCCTTTGCAAAGCTATATGGGAAAAAGCTGCAGTCATCAGTCCCAGATCCTTGACAAAGGGCTGGTTAACCACAACTCCAGGAACTCCCAATCCAATTTCATCTTCATCATCTAGCCAACAGTGAAAAACAATCATGAGACAGAATCAGTGGAAAAGCTCTGGCAACATGAATAATCAGAGTAGATCAGCACCCCCAAGGAATGATATGGCAGACACAACACAAGATCACATTCATAAACAAATGGCTGAGATGTCAAAAGTTGAGGTCAGAATTTGGATAGCAAATAAGATGAACAGAATGGAGGTAAATGTGGAATTAGAATTTCAAAGAGTAATTCAAAAGATGTCTCAAGAATTCAATGAATTCAAAGACAAAATCACCAAAGATTTTGACACACTGAAGCAAGAACTTGCAGCCCTCAAAGATCTGAGAAATATAGTAGAATACAGTAACAGAATGGAGCAGGCAGAAGAAAGGAGCTCTGACATTGAAGACAAAGCTTTTGAACGCTCCCAAATGCTCACAGAGGAAAAAAAGTGGAGAACAAAAACAGATCATTCTCTCAGAGAGCTCTGAGGTAATTCAAAGAGATCTAATATTCACCTTATAGGAATTTCTGAAGGTGATGAGGTTGCTGCGAAGGATTCAGATGCTTTACTTGATGAAATAATCAAAGAGAATTTTCCAGACATGCCAAGAGATTCTGAAATTTAGATAGCAGACAGTTTCAGAACACCAGCATGACTCAACCCAAATAAAAATTCTCATAGACACATTATAATCAGGTTCACCAAAGTTAATATGAAGGAGAATATTCTGCAAGCAGCCAGACATAAGAAAACCATAACCTACAAGGGGAAGAACATTAGAATGATTATAGATCTCTCTGCTGAAAACTTTCAAGCTAGAAGAGCATGATCATCAACCTTTAATCTCCTTAAATTAACTTTCAACCAAGGATCCTGTATCCAGCTAAACTGAGTTTCATCTATAATGGAGAATTTAAATACTTTAATGACATTCACATGTTGAAAAAATTTGCCATAATTAAACCAGCTCTCCAGGATATTCTTAGACCATAATAACCAGTACAATCTTACACCACAAAAGTAAACTCACTCAGAAACTTTTGATCAAATTCCAACTTCCACAATTGTGAAAGGATTAAAAATGTCCACTGGACTTTTGAAAAACTTGATAACCAAAATACTATCTCACTTATAAATACTCTCAATTAATGTGAATGGCTTAAATTGTCCCCTAAAGAGGCACAGGTTGACTGACTGGATACAAAAACTCAGGGTGGACATCTGCTGAATTCAAGAATCTCACCTTAACTTAAAAGATAAACATAGACTCAGGGTGAAGGGATGGTCATCTATAATTCAGGCAAATGGAAATCAGAAAAAAGCAGGTGTTGCAATTTTATTCACAGATACAATAGGCTTTAAATAAACAAAAGTAAGGAAATATTAGGATGGTTACTTCATATTTGTTAAGGGTAATACTCAATATGGTGAGATTTCTATTATTAATATTTATGCACCCAACCACAATGATCCTCAATTTATAAGAGGGACTCTAAGAGACATGAGCAATGTGATTTCCACTAGCACCATAATACTTGGAAATTTTAACACTCCTTTGGCAGTGTTGGATAGATCCTCCAATAAAAAGCTAAGCAAAGAAATTTTAGACTTAACCATTCAACAATTGCATTTAACAGACATCTACAGAAAATTTCATCCTAACAAAACTGAATACACATTCTTCTCATCAGCCCACAGAACATACTCCAAAATTGATCACATTCTAGGTCACAAGTCTAACTTCAGCAAATTTAAAAGAATAGAAATCATCCCTTGTATTTTCTTGGACCATCATGGAATAAAAGTTGAATTCAGTAACAACAGGAATCTGCATACTCATACAAAAACAGAAATTAAATAACCTCATGTGGAATGATAGCTGGGTCAGAGATGAGATTAAGAAGGAAATTACCAAATTTTTGGAACAAAACAATAATGAAAATATGAACTATCAGAACCTCTGAGATATCACAAAGGTAGTCCTAGAGGGGAAATTTGTAGCGTTGCAAATCTTGGTCTAAAGAATGGAAAGAGAGGAAGTCAACAACTTAATGGGATATCTAAAGCAACTGGAAAAGGAAGAACATTATAACCCTAAACCCAGTAGAAGAAAAGAAATAACTAAAATTAGAGTAGAACTAAATGAAATTGAGAAGAAAAGAATCATACAACAGATCAACCCATCAAAAAGTTGGTTTTTTGAAAAGGTCAATAAAATAGATAAACCATATCAATGTACACAGCTATGATTTAATAAAAAAAAAAAAAAAAAAAACCTTTGCCTACCCTAACCAGAAGTAGAAAAGTGAAATCCCTAATTTCATCCATCAGAAATGATAAAGGCCAAATAACAACAGACTCCTCAGAAATTCAACAAATCCTCAATGAATATTACATAAAACAGATTTACATATTAACATATTACATAACAACAGACTCCTCAGAAATTCAATAAATCCTTAATGAATATTACATAAAACTCTATTCTCAGAAGTATGAAAATCTGAAGGAAATATATCAATACTTGGAAACATGCCACCATCCTAGACTTAGTCAGAAAGAAGTGGAAATGTTAAAAAAGCCTATAACAAGTTCTGAAATAGCATCAACTATAAGAAATCTCCACCCAAAGAAAAGCCCAGGATCAGATGGCTTCACATCAGAATTCTACCAAACCTTTAAAGAGAAACTAGTACCTATATTACTTAACATTTTCCAAAACATAGAAAAAGAAGGAATACTTCCCAACACATTCTATGAAGCAAATATCACCTTGATACCCAAACCAGGAAAAGACCCAACAAGAAAAGAAAATTATAGACCAATATCTCTAATGAATATTGATGTAAAAACATTCAATAAGATCTTAGCAAACAGAATCCAACAACACATCAAACAAATTATACATCACGACCAGGTGGGTTTCATCCCAGGGTCCCAAGGATGGTTCAATATATGTAAATCCATAAATATAATACATCACATAAATAAATTAAAAAACAAAGACAATATGATTCTCTCAATTGATGCAAAAAAAGCTTTTGATAATATCCAGCATCCTTTCTTGACCAGAATGCTTAAGAAAATAGGTATAGAAGGAACATTTCTTAAACTGATAAAGGCATCTACAGCAAACCCACAGCCAATATTTTATTGAATGGAGTAAAATTGAAATCATTTCCATTCATATCAGGAATCAGGCAAGGATGCCAATTGTCTCTACTGCTTTTTAACATTGTAATGGAAGTCTTAGCCATCAAAATCAGGCAAGAGAAGGCAATCAAGGGGATCCAAAGAGGACAGAGGAGATCAAACTGTCAGTCTTTGCAGATAATATGATTGTATATCTGGAAACCCCCAGGGACTCAACTACAAAACTCCTAGAAGTGATCAAAGAATACAGCAATGTCTCGGGATACAAAATTAACACTCACAAATTTGTAGCCTTTATATATACCAACAATAGACAAGGGGAAAAAACAATCAAGGACTCTATTCCCTTTACAATAGTGCCAAAGAAGATGAAATATCTGGGAGTGTATCTAAGGACGTGAAAGATCTCTATAAAGAGAACTATGAAACTCTGAGAAAAGAAATAGCTGAAGATATTAACAAATGGAAAAATATACCTTGCTCATGGCTGGGAAGAATCAACATTGTTAAAATGTCTATACTACCTAAAGCAATCTACAGATTTAATGTGATCCCTATTAAAACAACTCTGTCATACTTTAAAGACCTGGAAAAATAAGTACTTCATTTTATATGGAAACAGAAAAAACCTTGAATAGCCAAGACATTATTCAGAAATAAAAACAAATTGGGAGAAATCACCCTCCCAGACTTCAGACTATGTTATAAATCAATAGTGATCAAAACAGCATGGTACTGGCACAAAAATAGAGAGGTAGATGTATGGAACTGAATTGAAGACAAAGAGGTGAACCCAGACACTTATTGTCATTTGATCTTTGATAGGCCTATCAAAAATATAAATTGGGGGAAAGATTCCCTGTTCAACAAATGATGCTGGGTGAATTGGCTGGCGATCTGTAAAAGACTGAAGCTGGACCCACACCTTTCCCTTCTAACAAAAAATAGACTCTCACTGATTAGAGGACTTATACTTAAGACGTGAAACTATAAAAGTTCTTAGAGAGAGTACAGGGGAAACAATTGAAAAAATTGGCCTGGGAGAATAATTTATGAGGAGGATACCCTGGGCAATTGAAGCAACATCAAAAATACATTACTGGGATCTGATCAAATTAAAAAATTTTACACTGCCAAGAATACACTAAGTAAAGAAAATAGACAGCCCTCAGAATGGGAGAGGATTTTTGCAAGTTATATTTCCGACAAAGGTCTAATAACCAGAATCCACAGAGAACTCAAACTTATTATTAAGAAAAAAACAAGTGATCCCATTTCATTGTTGGCAAGAGACATGAATAGAAGCTTCTCTTAAGAAGATAGGTGCATGGTCTACAGAGACATGAAAAAATGCTCATCATCTTTAATCATCAGAGATATACAAACCAAAACCACTCTGAGATACTATCTAACTCCAGTAAGAGTAGCCCACATCACAAAATCCCAAAACTACAGATATTGGCATGGATGTGGAGAAAAGGGAACACCTATGCAATGCTGGTGGGAATGCAAGCTATTACATTCCTTTTGGGAGGAAGTTTGTAGAACACTCAAGGATCTAAATGTAGACCTGCCATTTGATCCTGCAATTCCTCTTCTAGGAATATGTGTGTGTGTGTGTATATAGTATATCCAAAGGACCAAAAATCATTTGGCAATAAAGATACTTGCACCAGATTGTTCATTGCAACTCAATTCATAATTTCCAAGTCATGGAAGAAGCCCAAGTGCCCATCAACCCATGAATGGATTAATGAATTGTGGTATATGTATACCATGGAATACTATGCAGCATTAAAAAATGGAGACTTTACCTCTTTTATGTTTACATGGATGGAGCTGGAAAATATTCTTAGTAAAGTATCTCAGGAATGGAAAAAAAAGTATCCAATTTACTTGGTACTACTGTGAAACCAATTTATAATCACTCACACTTGCATGAAAGATGAAACACAAGTATAGCCTAGGATAAAGAAGGGAAGGGGAGTGAGAGGGGAAGGGAGGGGAGTGGGCCAATAGAGGGAGGGTTAGTAGGGGGACCACAATTATGGAGCATATTGCAAGTACAAGTTGGATCAATCAGATGTAGAACACAAATGTCTTAACACTGTAATTGGGTAAATGACGTGAAGGCTATGTTGATTAGTTGGATGTAAGCACTACAATTTGTACAAATAATTGACACATTGAATCCCATAATGGCATAAATGTATTTATGATCTATGTACGAATGACTTAATAAAAAAAGACAAAAATCAAAAACGAAAACCTAATGTAGCATTTCAAGAAACTAGACAAGGAAGAGCAAACCAAACACGAAGCTAGAAAAAGAAAAGAAATAACAAAACTCAGAGTAGAACCAAATAAAATGAAATCTGAGAAAACAATAAAAAGGATCAACGAAACAAAAATATGTTCCTTTGATGAGAAAAACAAAACTGATAGACTTTTAGCTAGAAATAAAAGAGAAAGGAGTCCGTGGGAAACCAAAATGGCGAGGGGCTGTAGCGAAGTGGGCTGTGTTTGAGAACGCCCTCTCTACCCTCAGCCCTCGTCTCCAAGGACCTCAGTTTGTGCGTGCTTATGTGCCGGTTGCACGGTGGGGCAGGTGCCCAGTAGGTGCGTGGACTCCCAGGGGAAGCGCCCACAGAGACGTGATTGGTTGTTTTTTCCTGTATGAAGGGGTTGGCACCACTGAAGTGACCCAATGAGGATGGACAAAAAGCCAGAAAGCAGCATGTAAATTTGAAGAGGGTCAGGATGTCCTAGCTAGATGGTCAGATGGCTTGTTTTATCTTGGAATTATCAAAAAGATAAACATATTGAAACAGAGCTGCTTCATCATATTTGAAGACAATTCTAAATCCTGGGTTCTCTGGAAGGACATTCAAACAGGAGCCAGTGGAAGTGGGGAAATGGTCTGTACAATATGTCATGAAGAGTATTCAGAAGCTCCCAATGAAATGGTTATATGTGATAAATGTGACCAAGGATATCATCAGTTGTGCCACACACCTCATATTGATTCCAGTGTGATTGATTCAGATGAAAAATGGTTCTGCCGACAGTGTGTTTTTAAAACAACAACAAAGAGGGGTGGTGCGCTTAAGAAAGGACCAAATGCCAAAGCACTTCAAGTCATGAAGCAGACGTTACCCTATAGTGTGGCAGACCTTGAATGGAATGCAGGCCATAAAACCAAAGTCCGGCAGCGTTACTGCTGTTGTGGAGGCCCCGGAGACTGGTATTTAAAGATGCTACAGTGCTGCAAATGTAAGCAGTGGTTTCATGAGGCTTGTGTGCAATGCCTTCAAAAGCCAATGCTATTTGGAGACAGGTTTTATACATTTATGTGCTCTGTCAGCAGTTCTGGACCAGAATACCTCAAACGTCTACCATTACAGTGGGTAGATATAGCACATCTATGCCTTTACAACCTAAGTGTTATTCACAAGAAGAAATACTTTGATTCTGAACTCGAGCTTATGACATACATTAATGAAAACTGGGATAGATTGCACCCTGGAGAGCTGGCAGACACACCAAAATCTGAAAGATATGAGCATGTTCTGGAGGCATTAAATGATTACAAGACCATGTTTATATCTGGGAAAGAAATAAAGAAGAAGAAGCATTTGTTTGGGTTGCGAATTCATGTTCCTCCTGTGCCTCCAAATGTGGCTTTCAAAGCAGAGAAAGAACCTGAAGGAACATCCCATGAATTTAAAATTAAAGGCAGAAAGGCATCCAAACCTATATCTGATTCAAGGGAAATAAACAATGGCATAGATAAAAAAAGGAAAGAAAAAATCTGTAGGTCGTCCACCTGGCCCATATACAAGAAAAATGATTCAGAAAACTGCTGAGCCACCTTTGGATAAGGAGTCAGTTTCAGAGAATCCTATCTTGGATTTACCTTGTTCTATAGGGAGAACCGAGGGAACTGCACTTTCATCTAATACCTCAGATGTGGATTTCACGGGTGCTTCCAGTGCAAAAGACACTACCTCGTCTAGCATTTCCAGGCATTATGGATTATCTGACTCCAGAAAAAGAACACGTACAGGAAGATCTTGGCCTGCTTCAATACCACATTTGTGGAAAAGAAGAGGTCGTCTTCCTAGAAGAGCACTCCAGAGTCAGAACTCAGAAATTGTAAAAGATGACGAAGGCAAAGAAGCTTATCAATTTGATGAATTCAACAAAGAGATTCTAAATAACTTAGCAGATCAGGAGTTACAACTCAATCATCTAAAGAACTCCATTACCAGTTATTTTGGTGCTGCAGGTAAAATAGCATGTGGCAAAAAATACCCAGTTTTGGCTCATCGAGTGACACTTGATGGAAAGGTGCAGTATCTTATGGAATGGGAAGGAGCGACTGCATCCTGACTGTAGGACTGAACATTATGTTCACTGCACTCTCATTTTCTATAGGTACAGTTCAAAGCCCTGAAGGAGTCTGGCTTTTACTATCTTTCTTAAAAAAAAAAAGTAAAAAAATTCAAAAGAGGATGATATTAGCCTTAACATGTACCTGTCAATGTTATGGATATTGTCATAAAAAGATATCTTTTAAAAACCAGAACAGAGACTTAATGTTTAAAATCTTAAGATTTGTAGAATGTTTCTAGGGTAGGATATTAAAAATGATTCAAACCCCATGCATGGTGTTAGATAATTTTTCTAATTATTCTATTGAGTCAGTTTTTGTGGTTAGTGGTTATCAGAGCAAACATCATGTAGATAGAACAAGTTTTTGGGGAAACATTGTCTGTTTTGTTACCAAAATGTTGGAAAAGATTTATTTCAATACCTTTTAGATTTCATAAAGTGCAGTGTATATAATGCCTATTGAAAGACTGTAAAATATTGAAATTTTCTTTCAAACAAAGTGTAAAAAATATATTGAGCCTGTAAATTGCAAAAAAAAAAAAAGAGAGAGAAAGGATACAAATAAGCACACACACACACACACACACACAAGGAAAGGGCATGCGGGAGGTAATTTTGGGGGGTCCACGCGTCTGAAAATATTTTGTACTACTATACATTTGACCGATAATTCATCTAATTGTAACAACCTACACTAAAAATAATTATCCCAGAATTTTGAAGGCATTACTCTATTATAGTGTAGTATCCAGACTTGCTGGTGTAAAGTCTGATGTCTGTGATTTTATTTTCCTTCGTGTAGTTCAGAAAAGTGTGTAGAAGTATAAAACTCAATGATTTATCACAAAACATTTGTGTAACTACTAACCCGGTCAAAAAATAAAAATTGCCAGTTCCCTCCCTTCTCCAGAAAGTCCCCATTGTACCTCTTTCCAATTACTATTCCTTTCCTGTTCCCAAAGGTAGCTAATATTCTGACTTTCATAGTAATCACATCTTTGCTTTTATTTAAAACTTTACCACCCACCTCTTATCCCTAAATCCTGCAGTTCAGTTTTTCCTATTTTAAAAACTTATGTATATGGTAGAAAAGGATATATATTTTGGGCATAGCGTCTTTAATTCAACATTGTATTTGTGAGCTCTTTCTTCTATCTTGTTGCATGAAGCCAAAGTTTGTTCATTTTTTCATTACAGTGTAGCGTTTGAATCTACTCCAATACATTTATCCACTGTATTGTCAATGGATATTTAGGTTGCTTCCAGTTTGGGATCATTATAGGAAAGTAGCCAGGACCTTTAAATACATTTCTTGGTGCAAGCACATACACTTTCTGTTGGGTATATATCTAGGAAGAGTAGGCCAGGTAATGGTATCTCACTGTAGCTTTAATTTGCATTTTCCAGATTTTGAGGGATGTTGAGCATCTTTTCATATGCTGTTTCCATTTATTTTTATCCTTTTGTGATGTCCCTATTCAATTCTTTTGTGTGTATTTCTATTTCACTATTCTATTTTTTCTTAGGGATTTGTAAATGTTCTGGATACAAGTCCTTTATTCGTTATATTATTGAAATATTTTTCCTGCCCTGTGGCTAACCTTTTTACTCTCTTAATGGTGTCTTTTGAGGAAGAGATGTTTTTAATATTAGTGTAGTCAAATTATATTTTTTTCTTTATAGTTAGTGCTTTTTATGTCCTATTTGTGAAGATTTTTCTCTACTCCAATATTGTAAAGCTATCTTCCTATATTATCCTCTAAAACTTCATTGTTGCCATTCACATTAATTCTACAATCTACCTGGAATTCATATTTGCGTATGGTATAAGGTAGGGATCAAATTTTGTTCTTTTTCTGTATGAATATTCAATTAACTCAGTATTATTTATTTTAAAGACTTGTCTTTCTTTAATTCTCTGCAGTGTCATTACTAAACACAGAGCCACACACATACTCACACACAGTAAGTGTGAGTAAGTTCCCATCCCTTGTTCTTCTTTAAGAATAATGAATCTACTTTTTTCCCCTGACACTTCCAAATAATTTTTAGAATTATCTTGTCACAGAATTAACTCACTGGTATTTTTGGAATTGGAATTGCACTACATCCATAGATTAGCATGGTGATAATTGATATCTTTAAAATATCTAGTCTTCAATCCATGCACATTGTATATTACTTCTATCAATCACCTATTTCTCTATAATAAACAATCTTAAAAATTAGTATCTTAAAGCAACAATTTATTATATTTCATGATTCTGTGGGTTGGCTGGGCAATTTCTCTGCTGGTTTCACAGGGACTCACTCATGTGACCACATTCAGTTAGTTTGGCTGGGTTGGAAGGTCCAGCTTGGTCTCATGCATGTTTGGCAATCAGTGTAGGTTGTCAGCTGGGGTGTACTGGTTCCCCTCTTCATGGCCTCTTGTCCTCTGTAGTCCAGCATGGTTGTTTATTTGTTTTTAACATGGAAATCTCAGAGTGGTGTTTCAAGAGTCCAAAATGGCCTCTTGTGGCCTTTACTCTGGAATTCACACAACATCAGTCCTACCACATTTTATTTGTCAAAGAAAAGCACAAATCCCCCCTCCCCCCCAAAAAAAGACAAGTCCATCCAGATTCAAAGGGTAGAGAAATGGGAGTCTACCACTTAATGGGAAGAGCTTTAAAGAATTTGTGTAATATTTAATAATCCATATAATTCTTTTATTTAAGTCTTTAATTTTCTGTTTATAGTTTTCAGTGTAGAGGATGTGTGCATGTTTGTTAGATTTATTTCTAGGTATCTGATTTTTTTTGGTGCTATCATAAGCATTGTCTGTTTTCCTTTTCAAATGATTCTGTCATGGTATAATTTACATACAGTGAAATGCACCATTTTAAATGTACAATTTGATAGGTTTTGGCAAAAGTTTATGTCCATGTGACCATCACCGCAATTAAGATAAAGAACATTTTCTTTTATTTTTTGTGGTTTTTGGCCGGGGCTGGGCTTGAACCCGCCACCTCCAGCATATGGGACTGGCACCCTACTCCTTGAGCCACAGGTGCCACCCCGATAAAGAACATTTTCATCACCCCCAAATCACCTTCAGTTCCTTTCCACCTCTGGCCTCAGGTAACCACTAATTTGTTTTCTATTCCAATAGAAATAGTTTTGCCTTTTCTGGAATTTCATATAAATAGAACAATACAGCATCTACTCTCTTGTCACTGCCTTTTTTGCTCAGTACAATGTTTTTTAAGACTCATTTCTTTTGTTGCGTGTATCAGTAGTTCATTACATTTTATTGCTGAATAGTATTTCACTGTATGGATATATAAGTACCACCATTTGTTCATTTATCCCCTAAGGGATAGATATTTGAATTGAATTGGATTGTTTCCATTATATGGGTATTATGAATAAAGCTGCAATAACATTTAGTTTCAAATGTGATATATTTGCCTTTATTTTGGGTAAATAACTAGCAGTGGAATTACTGAAATGAATGGTAAGTGCCACATTTAATTTCATAGTAAAGTTTTCCAAAGTAGTTGGAATGATGAGAGTTCTAGTTGCTCTACATCTTTGCTAACACTTGGCCTTGTCACTTTCATCATTCCTTCTTGAACCTCAGATTTTCTTTTTTTTTTTTTTTTATTGTTGGGGATTCATTGAGGGTACAATAAGCCAGGTTACACTGATTGCAATTGTTAGGTAAAGTCCCTCTTGCAATCATGTCTTGCCCCCATAAAGTGTGACACACACCAAGGCCCCACCCACCTCCCTCCTTCCCTCTTTCTGCTCCCCCCCAACCATAATTGTCATTAATTGTCCTCAAATCAAAATTGAGTACATAGGATTCATGCTTCTCCATTCTTGTGATGCTTTACTAAGAATAATGTCTTCCACGTCCATCCAGGTTAATACAAAGGATGTAAAGTCTCCATTTTTTTTAATGGATGAATAGTATTCCATGGTATACATATACCACAGCTTGTTAATCCATTCCTGGGTTGGTGGGCATTTAGGCTGTTTCCACATTTTGGTGATTGTAAATTGAGCTGCAATAAATAGTCTAGTACAAGTGTCCTTATGATAAAAGGATTTTTTTCCTTCTGGGTAGATGCCTAGTAATGGGATTGCAGGATCAAATGGGAGGTCTAGCTTGAGTGCTTTGAGGTTTCTCTATACTTCCTTCCAGAAAGGTTGTACTAGTTTGCAGTCCCACCAGCAGTGTAAAAGTGTTCCCTTCTCTCCATATTCACGCCAGCATCTGCAGTTTTGAGATTTTGTGATGTGAGCCATTCTCACTGGGGTTAGATGATATCTCAGGGTTGTTTTGATTTGCATTTCTCTAATATATAGAGATGATGAACATTTTTTCATGTGTTTGTTAGCCATTTGTCTGTCATCTTTAGAGAAAGTTCCATTCATGTCTCTTGCCCATTGATATATGGGATTGTTGGCTTTTTTCATGTGGATTAATTTGAGTTCTCTATAGATCCTAGTTATCAAGCTTTTGTCTGATTGAAAATATGCAAATATCCTTTCCCATTGTGTAGGTTGTCTCTTTGCTTTGGTTATTGTCTCCTTAGCTGTACAGAAGCTTTTCAGTTTAATGAAGTCCCATTTGTTTATTTTTGTTGTTGTTGCAATTGCCATGGCAGTCTTCTTCATGAAGTCTTTCCCCAGGCCAATATCTTCCAGTGTTTTTCCTATGCTTTCTTGGAGGATTTTTATTGTTTTATGCCTGAAATTTAAGTCCTTTATCCATCTTGAATCAATTTTTGTAAGTGGGGAAAGGTGTGGGTCCAGTTTCAGTCTTTTACATGTAGACATCCAGTTCTCCCAACACCATTTATTGACTAGGGAGTCTTTCCCCCAAGGTATGTTCTTGTTTGGTTTATCGAGGATTAGGTGGTTGTAAGATGTTAGTTTCATATCTTGGTTTTCAATTCTATTCCAAGTGTCTATGTCTCTGTTTTTGTGCCAGTACCATGCTGTTTTGACCACTATGGCTTTGTAGTACAGACTAAAATCTGGTATGCTGATGCCCCCAGCTTTATTTTTGTTACAGAGAACTGCCTTAGCTATACGGGGTTTATTCCGGTTCCATACAAAACGCAGAATCATTTTTTCCAAATCTTGAAAGTACGATGTTGGTATTTTGATAGGAATGGCATTGAATAGGTAGATTGCTTTGGGAAGTATAGACATTTTAACAATGTTGATTCTTCCCATCCATGAGCATGGTATGTTCTTCCATTTGTTAATATCCTCTGCTATTTCCTTTCTGAGGATTTCATAGTTTTCTTTATAGAGGTCCTTCACCTCCTTCGTTAGGTATATTCCTAGGTATTTCGTTTTCTTTGAAACTATGGTGAAGGGAGTTGTGTCCTTAATTAGCTTCTCATCTTGACTGTTACTGGTGTACACAAAGGCTACCGACTTGTGGACATTGATTTTATATCCTGAAACATTACTGTATTTTTTGATGACTTCTAGGAGTCTTGTGGTTGAGTCTTTGGGGTTCTCTAAGTATAAGATCATGTCGTCAGCAAAGAGGGAGAGTTTGACCTCCAATGCTCCCATTTGGATGCCCTTTATTCCTTGTCTTGCCTAATCGTATTGGCTAGAACTTCCAGCACTATGTTGAATAGTAAAGGTGACAGAGGACAACCTTGTCTGGTTCCAGTTCTAAGAGGAAAGCTTTCAGTTTTACTCCATTCAGTAAAATATTGGCTGTGGGTTTGTCATAGATAGCTTCAATCAGTTTTAGAAATGTGCCACCTATGCCTATACTCTTCCGTGTTCTAATTAGAAAAGGATGCTGGATTTTATCAAATGCTTTTTCTGCATCTATTGAGAGGATCATGTGATCTTTATTTTTGCCTCTGTTAATATGGTGGATAATGTTTATGGACTTGCGTATGTTAAACCAGCCTTGCATCCCTGGGATGAAGCCTACTTGATCATGATGAATGACTTTCGATGATAAGCTGTAATCTATTGGCTAGGATTTTGTTGAGAATTTTTGCATCTATATTCATGAGTGAGATTGGTCTGAAATTCTCCTTTTTGTTTGGGTCTTTTCCTGGTTTTGGTATCAGGGTGATGTTTGCTTCATATAATGTGTTGGGGAAGATTCCTTCTTCCCCAATTTTTGGAATAATTTCTGCAGTACAGGAATAAGCTCTTCCTTGAAGGTTTGATAGAATTCTGGAGTGAAGCCATCTGGACCAGGGAATTTTTTGGTTGGAAGATTTTTTATTGTTTCTTTAATCTCAGTGCTTGAAATTGGTCTGTTCAGGAGCTCTATTTCCTCCTGGCTGAGTCTAGGGAGAGGGTGTGATTCCAAATATTGATCCATTTCTTTCACATTGTCAAATTTCTGGGCATAGAGTTTCTGGTAGTATTCAGAGATGATCTCTTGTATCTCTGTGGGATCAGTTGTTATTTCCCCTTTATCATTTCTGATTGAGGTTACTAGAGATTTTACTTTTCTATTCCTCGTTAGTCTGGCCAATGGTTTATCTATTTTATTTATTTTTTCAAAAAACCAACTCCTTGTTTCATTAATTTTCTGAATGTTTCTTTTGTTTTCAATTTCATTGATCTCTGATTTGATTTTGGATATTTCTTTTCTTCTACTGAGTTTAGGCTTCGATTGTTCTTCTTTTTCCAATTCCGTAAGATCTCTTGTGAGATTGTTGATGTGCTCTCTTTCTGTTTTTCGAATGTAGGCATCTACAGTGATGAATTTTCCTCTCAAAACTGCTTTTGCAGTATCCCACAGGTTTTGGTAGCTTGTGTCTTCATTGTTGTTATACTCAAGGAAGTTAATGATTTCCTGTTTTATTTCTTCCTGCACCCATCTGTTATTAAACAGAAGATTGTTTAATTTCCATGCCTTTGGGTGGGGTCGAGCATTTTTGTTAGAGTTGAGTTCCACCTTTAGTGCCTTATGGTCTGAGAAGATACAAGGTAAAATTTCAATTCTTTTGATTCTGTTGATATTTGTTTTGTGTCCCAGGATATGATCAATTTTGGAGAATGTTCCATGGGGTGATGAGAAGAATGTATATTCTTTATCTTTGGGATGGAGTGTTCTGTATGCCTCTATCAAGCACAGTTGTTCTAGGGTCTCATTTAAATCTCTTATATCTTTGTCTAATTTCTGTTTAGAGGATCTGTCCAGCTCTGTAAGAGAAGTGTTAAAGTCCCCTGTTATTATGGTATTATCAGATATCATATTGCTCAGACTGAGTAAGGTCTGTTTCAAGAATCTGGGAGCATTTAAATTGGGTGCATAAATATTTAGAATTGAAATGTCTTCTTGTTGTATTTTTCCCTTGACCAATATAAAATGACCATCTTTGTCTTTTTTGACTTTAGTTGCTTGAAATCCACATGCATCTGAAAATAAGATTGCAAGTCCTCTTTTCTTCTGAATCCATTTGCCTGAAAAATTGTCTTCCAACCCTTGACTCGGAGCTTTAATTTGTCTTTTGAAGCCAGGTGTGTTTCTTGCAGACAGCAAATGGATGGCTTCTGTTTTTTAATCCAGTCAACCAATCTATGTCTCTTCAGTGGGAAATTCAAGCCATTAACATTTATTGAGATAATTGATAAGTGTGGTAGTATTCTATTCGTCTTATTTGGTGAGAGTCCATTGCTTAGTTTTATCTTTTGCATCAGTGTGGAGTTTAGGTTCTGTCCTTTAATTTCTGAGTTCTTACTTTGCTGCTGATCCATTGTGGTGGTCAGTGTGCAGAACAGGTTGAAGTATTTCCTGTAGAGCTGGTCTTGTTGTGGCGAATTTCCTCAATGTTTGTATATCCGTAAATGATTTGATTTCTCCGTCAATTTTGAAGCTTAGCTTAGCAGGGTACAGAATTCTGTCCTGGAAATTGTTCTGTTTAAATAGATTAAAGGTAGATGACCATTGTCTTCTTGCTTGGAAAGTTTCATTAGAGAAGTCTGTGGTCACTCTGATGGATTTGCCCCTGTAGGTCAACTGGCGCTTACTCCTGGCAGCTTGCAGAATCTTTTCTTTTGTCTTGACTTTGGACAGGTTCATCACAATGTGTCTTGGAGAAGCTCGGTTAGAGTTGAGGCAACCTGGGGTCCCATAGCCCTCTGAAAGCAGTGTGTCAGACTCTTTGGTGATGTTTGGGAAATTTTCTTTTATAATATTCTCTAGTATGGCTTCCATTCCTCTGGGGCATTCTTCTTCCCCTTCTGGAATTCGTATAACTCGTATGTTGGAACGCTTCATAAAGTCCCATAATTCTGACAGTGAACGTTCTGTTTTCTCTCTCTTCTTTTCTGCCTCTTTTACTATCTGAGGTATCTCAAAACCTTTGTCTTCTACCTCTGAAATTCTTTCTTCTGCATGGTCTAACCTGTTGCTGATACTTTCCATTGCATCTTTAAGTTCCCTGATTGACTGTTTCATTTCCTTCAGCTCTGCTATATCCTTTTTATATTCTTCATATCGTTCATCTCTGATTTGATTCTGTTTTTGCATTTCCTTTTGGTTATTTTCCACTTTATTAGCAGTTTCCTTCATTGTTTCCATCATTTCTTTCATTGTTTTCAACATGTGTATTCTAAATTCCCTTTCTGTCATTCCTAACATTTCTGTATAGGTGGAATCCTCTGCAGTAGCTACCTCATGGTCCCTTGGCGGGGTTGTTCTGGACTGGTTCTTCATGTTGCCTGGAGTTTTCTGCTGATTCTTCCTCATGAGTGATTTCTTTTTTTTTTTTGTAGAGACAGAGTCTCATTGTACCACCCTCGGTAGAGTGCCGTGGCATCACACGGCTCACAGCAACCTCCACCTCTTGGGCTTACATGATTCTCTTGCTTCAGCCTCCCGAGCAGCTGGGACTACAGGCGCCCGCCACAACGCCCAGCTTTTTTTTTGTTGCAGTTTGGCCGCGGCTGGGTTTGAACCCACCACGCTCGGTATATGGGGCCGGTGCCCTACTCACTGAGCGACAGGCGCCGCCCATGAGTGATTTCTTTTATCTGTTTCCTCGCCCTAATTTTCCTTTCTCTTCCTCTTGCTCTTTAAGTTCTTGTGCCTGTTTATGCTAGTAAACGCCATCCAAGTGGAGACTAGTTACCATAGCGACCATGTCGCCGCAGGCGCAGCGGCACTCGAACCTCAGATTTTCTATCTGGACTCACTTTCCTTTTACTTAAAACACAAACTGTAGAATTTCCTTTAGTATGGTTTTACCAGTGGCAAATTTTGTCATTTTTCGTTTATTTGGAAATGTCTTGATTTTGCCCTAATTTATGTAAAACACTTTTTGTTGGTTACATAATTCTAGATTAGCAATTTTCTTCCTCAGGCCATTGATGATATGATTTCATTGTCTTCTGGTTTTCTTTGTTGCTGTTTAGAAACCAGCTGTTAGTCTACGTAAGGATCTCTTATAAGTAATAAGCCTTTTAAAAATCTAGTTGCTTTTAAGATATTTTCTTTGGTCTTTGGCAGTTTCATTACAATGTATCTAGTTGTGTATTTATTCTGCTTTGGATTTGTTTGGCTTCTTGAACACACAGATTGATGTTGTGTATCAATTTTAGAAAATTATCAAGAATTTTCTGTTGAAATATTTCTCTGACACATTTTCTCTCTTCTTTCTCTTTCTGGAACAGGAAACATTGAAATAGACAATTTCACTTCATACTCCACATCTCTTGACCTTTCAAAATATATCTGCCATCATTCTGTCTCCCCATATTGCAATATGAATAATTTCTTCTGACTTTTATATTTAGAAAAACATTAAGCATGATTATCTTAGAGTTTTCTGATAATTCTGGTTCCAAAAGTATTTGCAGATCTTGTTCTATTGTCTGTGTTATCTGCTGGTTTTACTTATGGCATGTTGGTTCTTTTTTATTTTTTTTTTGACAGAGTCTCACTCTGTGTTCTGGGTAGAGTGGCATGGCATACTCACAGCAATCTCAAACTCTTGGGCTCAAGCAATCCTCTTGCCTCAGCCTCTTGAGTACCTGAGACTACAGGCACCCACCATAATGCCCAGCTAACTTTTCTATTTTTAGTAGAGATGGGGTCTCGCTCTTGCTCAGACTGGTCTCTAACTCCTGAGCTCAAGCAATCCACTCGCCTCAGCCTCCCAGAGTGCTAGGATTATAGGCATGAGCCACCACACCTGGCTGGCACATTGGTTCTATATGATCTTGTTAATTTGTGATCATGTGTTTTTGATGACCTAAAGTGAAAGAGATTGATGCACTTTCTCTATAAAGGAACACATAATACACATTTTAGTTTTTTCAGTCCAGATACAGTCTCTGTTCCTTTTCCTTTTCCTTCTTCTCTTTCTCCCCCTCTTGTATTCTTCTAATAACCCTTTAAATATATTAAAACTATTTTTAGCTTATGGGTCTTACAAAACAGGCTGTGGGCTGGATTTGGCCTGTGAGCCATAGTTTGCTTACTTCTGGCTATCTTGGTCTTCCTACAGAGAGATTTGTTTCTTTCGTATGTCTAGGGGCATTGCTTTTAGTCAGAGACTACTTTAATTAAACTTATGGCTTCTTTTTTTATTGGATCACTTAGGTGATGTGAATTAGGGACTTCTGTACATGAAGGTAGTTTGTTTGGTTTACCCTTACCTTGAGGGAGTAGCCCTGTGACATCCCCAAAGAGTATGTGGGGGGGTCTCCTATTGGACAACTCACCTTACGTATGCTTTGATTTCTGAGCTCTTGCCCTCAAAACTATAAAAACCAGAGTTCAAAATTTTCCAGGATTTTGAAAACACTCTTGAGCAACAGTAATTTCAGTACTTATCTCCCTGGGTTCCTGCATTTCCTCCAGTGTGACCTGATCATTTCTTACTTTTCTTTGTGGCTCTTCAATGCTTTTAAGAAGTTTTCATAAATTTGTTACTTGTTATCTTTGGTTGTTAATAGCAGAATAATAGTTCAAATAATCTAGCCTGCTATTATGGAGACAGAGTGCTGTATAAAAAATGTATAATAAAAAAATTTGTTTTGTTCACTTATGTTAGTAAATCTTAGTGGTAAATGAAACCTCGTATTATTAAGAAAGCAGAGTATAGCAGATGACTACCCAGTTAAAAATAATCAATATGAATTTATTAAAAAATATTTTCAAGATCTGTTAATAAAAGTGGACCAGTATTAGCAGAAATGCTTTTGCCCATTAAGAAATCTCAATCTAGCCATCAGATTTTGATTCTTAGTATCATTCTCCACTTAAAGAATTAGGAAAAGTCAGGATGATTCTGGGAAGTTTGTTTCCATTTTCTTGTCCATTTCTTTTATTGTTTTTATCATTTATATTTTAAATTCCCTTTCTGTCAAGTCCATTAATTCTGTTTTTTTTTTTTTTTTGCAGTTTTTGTCCACGGCTGAAATAGTGGGCAAAATTGACCAGTATGTTCAACTTTGCTTTCCACTCAATGCACAGGGCCGGGTTTGAACCTGCCACCTCCGGTACATGGTGCTAGTGCCATATTCCTTTGAGCCACAGAAACTTCCCATCCATTAATTTTTTGTAGGTGGAGTGTTCTGCATTAGCTGCCTTATGGTCCCTTGGGGGAGTTCCTCTGTTTTGTTTTTTCATGCTGCTCAAATTTTTCTGTTGGTTCCTCCTCATGTGTTCCTTCTTCTTGTTCACCTCCTTGACCTCCTTTTTCCTTCTCACCTGCCTCCTTTGCTTCAAATTACCTTGTCTCAGAGCTTAGGTCTCAAAGTGGCCTCAGCCTGAGCAAAGCCGAACTCTTCCTTGTGGCCAAATAAACAGAGGTTTTTGCTCTTGATGACAATAGGTCGCTGGGACACAGGGTGTCACTGTGGTTTTTTTAGGAGACAAAAAGCACAACCAGCAACCTCTATGGTCCTTATTCCAGACTTAGTTGCCTTTGGTGATCCCCTGATTGTTCCCTTAGCATTAAGACCCTGCCAAGTTGGGATCTTAAAGCTGACAAGAATTCTTCAGGAGCAGGTCTCACAGTGCCCCCTGACACCAATTCCTGTGGTGTGTGGGAGTCCTTCAGCATGTCCCAAGAGTGGAGTTCTGATCCTGGCAGGTGGAATTAAAGCAGCCATGCTTTAGGCCCCTGCTAAGATCTTCTCATGACCTTCCCACAATGGCAGGCCCTTGGCTACTGAGACCTTCTCAGTATGGCTATTTCACCAGCCACCAAACCTATGGCAAATCCACTCCAACCAGCATTCAAATCTGGTTGCTACATACTGTTCAACTTTGCCCACTCTCCAAGCTTTCCACTCAATGCCCTGAAACTTCCAGAAAGGCTTCCTCCTGTCCTGGACTTCTGTGGGGGACAGCTGATCCCAGCCAGTCATGATCACTTGCCTAGTTCATCAGATTTCCATTGCTCTGGATCATACACTATATCCAGCTCACCAGTCCTTGCTATACTCCCTGAGCTATGATTCTGGGTAAGGTCCCGGTGCCTGGTATGACTGGATTCTCTTTTTCTCCCCAGTCATTCTAGAAGAGCTCAGCTGAATGATCCTTCTGGTCCAGCGTCTTGCTTTCCCCTTTAACAAGATCTTGTATTATAGAAAAGGATCATATTTTTGTTAGTAAAAAGGCTAAAAAAAACATTTTTTGATTTTAAGGTGATGAAATAAGATGTCTTCTTCCCTGCTCCAAGTCCTATATTAGATTGCAAAGAGTTTCAAGGGAAGAATCATGGAATCAATATTTCATTTGAATTTCTGAGGCTGGCTATAGTAGCATAGACTTTTTTTGTAGCTTGAATACATTGTGGTAAGTTAAAGCTTTCCCACAGCAAGGAATGTTCACCAAAAGTTTAAGGTGAGACCACTCAGTGGTGTGGCATGACTGAAGCTCAGGGGAGGGGAAGCCATAGAGATGGCTGGGAAAAGGAATCCAAGTTTGTGTAAGTGCCCAAGGCAGTGCCTCTGTGGGGAGGGTCCCTTTCACATATGGGAAAACTGAAGTTTGACAAGGTAAGTGGATCATCCAAAGTCATTTATTTGCTATATGGAAGAATCAGGATTTCCATAGATGCAGGTCATTTCCTGGATGCAGGGCTGAGCTTTTCGCAGGAGACTTAACATACAAATTCTTGCCTTTACAGACAAGGAAACTGAGGCTCAAAGAGGAGAAAAAAGCTTTTCCAGGGTGTAAGGAAATAGTAAATCTGGAGGTCTTGTGGCTCATGGTCTCCCTCCACTTGCTGCTGACTCTCAGCTAATTGTCAGAGCTTCCCTGTCATCCAGCTTCCAAACTGGCTTGAAGTTTTTATTGCTTTGCATGTGTTCAAATGTGGTCTATTATCTACTGTTCAAATATTGCAGAAATGCATTCTGTAGCAAGTGAAAGTTCCCCATAATTTTCCCTCTAAAGAAAGCCATCATGATGAGCTTGAAATAGTCTTCTAGATATTTTTGCCCAACACACACACACACACACACACACACACACACAGAGTTATATCATTTTGTTACTTGCTATTTGCACTTCATACTCTTTTTGAGGAATCTTTTTATGTCAATAAATGGTACAACCACATTCTAACTGTTGAATAATATTCCACATATGGATGCAGCATATACCATACTTTGTTTAACTAATTCCCTTTTCATGGAAATTTAAGTTGATTCTTTAGGATACATTTCTACAAATTGGCCTCCAAATTTGGTACCAATTTTTATTTTCACCAACATGTAGACATTTCTTCACATTCTCCCTAATAATGCATATTGTAAGTCGGCTTTCCAGTTGAAAAGGAATCATTACCCCAGGACCAGTCTGCCGTTGGGACAGTCAAGGGGTTCCCAAAGCTTAGCAGGAATGCTGGGATATAATGGGCAGAGCATTTGAGAGAGAAAGTAGGACAGGAAACATACAACCAAGCTGGCCTGTCACTTGGTCTTAGGAGAAGGTACTCCAGCTCCAGATTCTTTTCACGAAGATACTTATGTCTCTCCCTTGGTTAAAACTCTCCTCTTGTTGCTTTTATCTAAAGATGTATTACTTAGTAGGGTGTACAAGGCTCTAGGGTGTGGCCTCTATCCCTCCTCCCATATGGTCCACCACTCTGTTTCTCAAACTAGTATACCGGGATGAGTTTTCTCACTGTGCAGCACAGGCAAGCACAGTTAAGGGCTCCTTCTCCCATCCAAGTACTAACCAGGCCCGACCCTGCTTAGCTTCCGAGATCAGATGAGATTGGGCGCATTCAGGGTGGTATGGCTGTAGACAAGGGCACCTTCTTTTGTACTCCTTTCTGCCCTTCTGGGGGTTAGGAGTACCACCCTACATATGGAAGTTTATGAGCACCCAGGGCTGTTGACTAAGGGGCAGTGACATTCAGCACAACTTTGGAGTTCAAGAGTGTCACTTTTCTGGTTCATCAAGAGGGAACTGCAGGCAACTGTCAATGAAAGGTCCTCTCCAGAAATGCTGGGTGGCCATTTCCCAGTGTCCAGGGAAGGGTGGAGTTGATCTTTCCTCTCCTTTCTCTAGTCCACAGTGAAGGATTACATTCTGTACCCTTTCTCTTTTCAGTCTCAAGAGACACTTTTTTCCCCCGAAGAAAACCCAACTCTTGAAAAATGTTGGCTCTTAGAACTGTTGTCTCTGACATAGGGGTTCAATATGTGAGTTTAAGAAATGGAAAAGTGGAGCATAAACTGTTTCTATTTTTGCATTCCTGATATAAAAATCCTAATTATCTTTGCAGTAACCCGGATGCTTCTGACTGATTTTTGAAAGCTTTATAGGTAAAGAAATATAGCTCAGTGCCCGTAGCACAATGGTCACAGTGCCAGCCATATACACCAGGGGTGGCAGGTTTGAACCTGGCCTGTGTCAGCTAATCAACAATGACAACTACAACAAAAAATGGCCCAGGCGTTGTAGTGGGCTCCTGTAGTCTCAGCTTCTTGGGAAGCTGATGTAAGAGAATCACTTAAGCCCAAGAATTTGAGGTTGCTGTGAGCTGTGATGTCATAGCACTCTACTGAGGGTGATGTAGTGAGACTCTGTCTCAAAAAAAAGAAATATAGAAAAGAACAGGGCAAAGGTAGTCATGTCTGGATATTCTCTGTGATAGGCCACATTCTCCCTTACCACAGGGGCTTTGCATATGCTCTGGCTTGTGGCTTGATCACTTTCCTCTCTGCCTTATGATACTCCAGAGCTCCTCCCAGATCTCAGCTCAGTGATCACTCCCTCAGGAAAGGGACTCTGCCTATGTTCTATTTTCACGAACTCCATATACTCCCATAGCACCATATACTCCCACTCCTTAATGTTTATCACAGTTAGACTTTTATATTTTTTCATCCTTTTATGATTAAATGCCTATCTCCCCAGTAGACTGTGAGCTCCAAGAAGATGAGGACCAAGTCTTCTTTTTATTCCTATTTATCCCAGTGGGTAGCCAATGCCTGGCTTATAGTTGGCACTTGATATGTGAAAGAAAGAATATGCATAAGCATAAAACAACAGCTCTGGAATGATGGCCATTCCAGAAAAAGAGTTCTGAAGTTAAGATTGTTTTGAAGGGTGGACTAGGGGCTGGCATAAGTGCATAGCTTCCCAAAGGGAGTACCTTGAAGGTGACTATAGTGATATTCAGCAGTGATGTATGTAGCACTTTTTCTCGGATGAATTTGTGAGCTTAACTGTCCTGCCTCATAAATGGATAATAAGGCAGCACGAACTTTAACTGGGTGACATCCACTGGTTGTGCTGGAGCTGGCTCATATGTACTTGTGAGAGCTATCTGTCTACCTCTTTTATGAAGTCTGTATTCATCAATGTCATGATAGCTTGAGATCAGCCAACATTTACACCATGAAAATTGGCAAATGCCACAAGCCAGACCTTCTCTTTTTCCTTCCCCCATCTATGATTAAGCATTTACCAACTCAGTACTGGGTATATATGATTTCTAAAAGTTTTTCTCCTTACCCTCTATTTATTTACTTCCACACTTTTGATGGGATGTTACATAATCTTAATGTATCCATGGTCAGTTCTTTGCCAAATTTTATAATTCTTCTATTTAGCATGCATTCTTTATTCTATGTAGGCATGTAATATAAAATCAACAGGAATTGAAATGTGTGATATTTAAATGACTGCCATAATAGAACCTAAGGATTTTGCTGCAGATCATTTCATCAAAATCTGTTAAGAATCCAGGAAGCACAAAGGCTTAAGACAATCTTTTTAGTTTCCTTTACTAAGAAACTACAGATGCACCAGAGAAAATGCATTTATTTGCAGAATGATGACAGGGGAGGGGCAGCAAACAGGGACACAGGAGGTCTGCACTCTGTGACTCATTCCACCATGCTCAACCATGTAAGGGCTGTGCAGTGCTAAAAAATCACCCAGCTTCTCTGGTTTTGTTTCTTTTTAAAAAATATTTATTGTTGGGGATTCATTGATTGCATTTGTTAGGTAAAGACCCTCTTACTATCGTGTGTTGCCCCCAAAAGGTGTGGCACACACCAAGACCCCATGCCCTCACTCCTTCCCTTTCTCTACTCTTCCTTTCCCCACCTCCTTCCTTCTTTCTTTCTCTTCTTTTCCCTTCCCCCATCCCCACCATGTCATTAATTGTCCTTATATAAAAATTGAGTACATAGGATTCATGCTTCTCCATTCTTGTGATACTTTACTAAGAATAACATGTTCCACTTTCATCCAGGTTAATACAAAGGATGTAAAGTTTCCATCTTTTTTAGTGGCTGAATAGTATTCCGTAGTGTACATATACCACAGCTTGTTAATCCATTCCTGGGTTGGTGGGCATTTAGGCTGTTTCTACATTTTGGTGATTGTAAATTGAGCTGCAATAAACAGTCTAGTACAAGTGTCCTTGTGATAGAAGGATTTTTTTCCTTCTGGGTAGATGCCCAGTAATGGGATTGCAGGATCAAATGGGAGGTCTAGCCTGAGTTCTTTGAGGGTTCTCCATACTTCCTTCCAAAAAGGTTGTTTGCAGTCCCACCAGCAGTGTAAAAGTGTTCCCTTTTCTCTACATCCATACCAGCATCTGCAGTTTTTAGATTTTGTGATGTGGGCCATTCTTGCTGGGGTTAGATGGTATCTCAGAGTGGTTTTGATTTGCATTTCTCTAATAATTAGGCATGATGAGCATTTTTTCATATGTTAGTTAGCCATTCATCTGTCTTCTTTAGAAAAGGCTCAGTTGGTAAGGCACCGGCCCCATATACCGAGGGTGGCGTTCAAACCCGGCCCAATAAAATAAATAGCCGGGTGTTGTGGTGGGCACCTGTAGTCCCAGCTACTCGGGAGGCTGAGGCAAGAGAATCGCTTAAGCCCAGGAGTTGGAGGTTGCTGTGAGCTGTGTGATGCCATGGCACTCTACCAAGGGCCATAAAGTGAAACTCTGTCTCTACAAAAAAAAGAAAGAAAGAAAGAAAGAAAAGGTTCTATTCATGTCTCTTGCCCATTGATATATGGGATTGTTGGCTTTTTTCATGTGGATTAATTTGAGTTCTCTATAGATCCTAGTTATCAAGCTTTTGTCTGATTCAAAATGTGCAAATATCCTTTCCCATTGTGTAGGTTGTCTACTTGCTTTGGTTGTTGTCTCCTTAGCTGTACAGAAGCTTTTCAGTTTAATTAAGTCCCATTTGTTTATTTTTGCTGTTGTTGCAATTGCCACAGCAGTCTTCTCTGTGAAGTCTTTCCCCAGGCTGATATCTTCCAGTGTTTTTCCTATGCTTTCTTTAAAGATTTTTATTGTTTCATGCCTTAAATTTAAGTCTTTATCCATCTTGAATCAATTTTTGTGAGTGGAGAAAAGTGTGGGTCCAGTTTCAGTCTTTTACATGTGGATATCCAGTTCTCCCAGCACCATTTATTGAATAAGGAGTCTTTCCCCCAGGGTATGTTCTTGTTTGGTTTATCAAAGATTAGGTGGTCGTAAGATGTTAGTTTCATTTCCTGGTTTTCTATTCAATTCCAAGTGTCTATGTCTCTATTTTTGTGCCAGTACCATGCTGTCTTGACCACTATGACTTTGTAGTATAGCCCAAAACCTGGTATGGTGATGCCCCCAGCTTTGTTTTTATTACTAAGAACTGCCTTAGCTATACGGAGTTTTTTCTGGTTCCATAAAAAATGCAGAATCATTTTTTCCAAGTCTTGAAAGTACGATGTTGGTATTTTAATAGGGATGCATTGAATAGGTAGATTGCTTTGGGAAGTATAGACATTTTAACAATGTTGATTCTTCCCAGCCATGAGCACAGTATGTTCTTCCATTTGTTAATATCCTCTGCTATTTCCTTTCTTAGGATTTCATAATTTTCTTTATAGAGGTCCTTCACTTCCTTTGTTAGGTATATTCCTAGGTATTTCATTTTCTTTGAAGCTATGGTGAAGGGAGTTGTGTCCTTAATTAGCCTCTCATCTTGTCTGTTATTTGTGTAGACAAAGGCCACTGACTTGTGGATTTTGATTTTATATCCTGAGACATTACTGTATTTTTTAATGACTTCCAGGAGTGTTGCAGTTGAGTCTTTGGGGTTCTCTAAGTATAAGATCATGTCGTCAGCAAAGAGGGTGAGTTTGACCTCCTCTGCTCCCATTTGGATGCTCTTTATTTCTTGTCTTGCCTAATTGTATTGGCTAGAACTTCCAGCACTACATCGAATAGTAATGGTGACAGAGGACAACTTTGTCTGGTCCCAGTTCTAACAGGAAAAGCTTTCAGTTTTACTCCATTTGGTAAAGTATTAGCTTTGGCTTTGTCATAGATAGCTTCAATCAGTTTCAGAAATGTGCCATGTATGCCATTTCTGGCCTAAGAGAATCTAATTAGAATACTCTTCAGTGTTCTAATTAGAAAAGGATGCTGGATTTTATTGAATGCTTTTTGTGCATCTATTGAGAGGATCATATGGTCTTTGTTTTTGCTTCTATTAATATGGTGGATAATGTTTATGGACTTGGATAGATTAAACCAGCCTTGCATCCCTGGGATGAAACCTACTTGACCATGATGTATGACTTTTTTGATGATAAGCTGTAATATATTGGCTAGAATTTTGTTCAGTATTTTTGCATCTATATTCATCTGTGAAATTGGTCTGAAATTCTCCTTTTTGGTTGAGTCTTTTCCTGGTTGTGGTATCAGGGTGATGCTTGCTTCATAGAATGTGTTGCCTCCTCAATTTTTTGAAATAATTTCTGCAGTATGGGAATAAGCTCTTCCTTGAAGGTATGATAGAATTCTGATGTGAAGCCATCTGGGCCAGGGCATTTTTTTGTTGGAAGCTTTTTTATTGTTTCTTTAATCACAGGGCTTGAAATTGGTCTGTTCAGGAGCTCTATTTCTTTCTGGCCAAGTCTAGAGAAAAGGTGTGATTCCAAATATTGATCCATTTCCTTCACATTGTCGAATTTCTGGGCATAGAGTTTTTGGTAGTATTCAGAGATTATCTTTTGTATATCTGTGGCATCAGTTGTTATTAACCCTTTATCATTTCTGATTGAGTTTACTAGAGATTTTACTTTTCTATTTCTAGTTAATCTGGCCAAAAGTTTATCTATTTTATTTATTCTTTCAAAAAACCAACTCCTTATTTCATTAATTTTCTGAATGATTCTTTGGTTTTCAATTTCATTGATCTCTGATTTAATTTGGATTTTTTTTTCTTCTGCTGGGTTTAGGCTTAGATTGCACTTCTTTTTTCAATTCCATAAGACGGCTTGTGAGTTTGTTGATGTGCTCTCTTTCTGTTTTTCAAATGTAGGCATCTAAAGCAATAAATTTTCCTCTCAAAACTGCTTTTGCAGTATTCCATAGGTTTTGGTAGCTTGTGTCATCATTGTTGTTGTGCTCAAGGAAGTTAGTTATTTCCTGTATTATTTCCTCCTGCACTATCTGTCATTAAATAGAAGGTTGTTTAATTACATACCTTTGTGTGGGGTTGAATGTTTTTGTTAGAGTTGAGTTCCACCATTAGTGCCTTATGGTCTGAAAAGATACAAGGTAAAATTTCAATTCTTTTGATTCTATTAAGGTTCGTTTTGTGTCCTAGGACATGATCGATTTTGGAGAATGTTCCATGGGGTGATGAAAGGAATGCATATTCTTTATCTTTGGAATGGAGTGTTCGATACACATTCTGTCAAGCACAGTTGTTCTAGGGTCTTATTTAACACCTTTATAACTTTGTTTAATTTCTGTTTAGAGGATCTTTCCAGTGCTGTAAGAGGAGTATTAAAGTCCCCTGTTATTATGGTATTATAGGATAGGATATTGCTCAGACTGAGTAAGGTCAGTTTCAAGAATCTGGGAGTATTTAAATTGGGTGCATAAATATTTAGAATTGAAATGTCTTCTTGTTGTGTTTTTCCCTTGACCAATATAAAGTGACCGTCTTTGTCTTTTTTGACTTTAGTTGTTTTAAATCCACATGTACCTGAAAATAAGATTGCAACTCCTCTTTTCTTCTGAATTCCATTTGCCTGAAAAATTGTCTTCCAACCCTTGACTCAGAGTTTTAATTTGTCTTTTGAAGCCAGGTGTGTTTCCTGCAGGGAGCAAATGGATGGCTTGTGTTTTTTAATCCAGTCACCAATTTATGCCTCTTCAGTGGGGAATACAAGCCATTAACATTTATTGAGATAATTGATAAGTGTGGTAGTGTTCTATTCATCTTATTTTGTGAGATGCTTAGTTTTATCTTTTGCATCAGTGTGGAAGTTAGGTTCTGTCCTTTAATTGCTGAGTTCTTACTTTGCTATTGATCCATTGTGATGGTCAATGTGTAGAACAGATTGAAGTATTTCCTGTAGAGCTGGTCTTGTTCTGGTGAATTTCCTCAATGTTTGTATATCCGTAAATGATTTGATTTCTCCATCAGTTTTAAAGCTTAGCTTAGCAGGATATAGAATTCTGGGCTAGAAATTGTTCTGTTTAAATATATTAAAGATAGATGACCATTGTCTTCTTGCTTGTAAAGTTTCATTAGAGAAGTCTGAAGTTACCCTGATGGATTTGCCCCTGTAGGTCAACTGGCGCTTACTCCTGGCAGCTTGCAGAATCTTTTCTTTTGTCTTGACTTTGGACAGGTTCATCATAATGTGTCTTGGAGAAGCTCGGTTAGAGTTGAGGTGACCTGGGGTCTGATATCCCTCTGAAAGCAGTGTGTCAGAATCTTTGGTGATATTTGGGAAATTTTCATTTATAATATTCTCTAGTATGGCTTCCATTCCCCTGGGGCATTCTTCTTCCTTTTCTGAGATACCTATCACTCATATGTTTGAACGCTTCATAAAGTCCCATAATTCTGTCAGTGAATGTTCTGCTTTCTCTCTCTTCTTTTCTGCTTCTTTAACTATCCGAGATATCTCAAGAGCTTTGTCCTCTACCTCTGAGATTCTTTCTTCTGCATGGTCTAATCTGTTGTACTTTCTATTGCATCTTTAAGTTCTCTAATTGACTGCTTCAGTTCCTTCAGCTCTGCTATATCCTTTCTATATTCTTCACATCATTCATCTCTTATTTGATTCTGTTTTTGGATTTCCTTTTCGTTATTTTCCACTTTATCAGCAGTTTCCTTCATTGTTTCCATCATTCCTTCATTGTTTTCATCATCTGTATTCTAAATTTCCTTTCTGTCATTTGTAACATTTCTTTATAGGTGGAATCCTCTGCAGTAGCTACCTCATGGTCCCTTGAGGGTGTTGCTCTGGACTGGTTTTTCATGTTGCCAGGAGTTTTCTGCTGATTCTTCCTCATGAGTGATTTCTTTTATCTGTTTCCTTGCTCTAATTTTCCCTTCACTTCCTCTTGCTCTTTAAGTTGCTGTGTCTCTGGACTAGGCTTTTGATGAGTCCTTTTGGTACAGGACCAGAAGGATGAGAAGTTGAAGAGCAAGAAGGGTAAAAAGAAAGGAAAAAAAAAAAAAGAAAAGAGAGAAAGGAAAGGCAGTGAGTAAAAGGGAATATTGACAAAAAGAAGAGAGGCACAGAAAGAGGGAGACAGAAGCAGTATAGCTGTACAGTAGGGTACTTTGACCCAACCTTAAAAACCCCCAACCTCTGGGTTGCCGGGTTGGGTCGTTCCCTTGAAATCAGCAGCTCTTTGCTAGCCTATTCTGACACAGTACTCAACCTCCACCAAGTAGGGAGGAAAGACAAAAATGCTATAAATAAAACCAAAACAAGCAAACAGAAAAATTTAAGGGATGAAATTGGGGGAAAACCCCCTAATAATAGGGGTAGAAACACTAGCAAAAATGAAGTTCTAATTGTTGAAAAAGGCAACAATGGAAAATTATATTTAAACTAGAAAAATGAATAAAGAAAAGAAAGAGAGGAAAAAGAAAAAGCTATAGGGAAAATGTTGAAATTAAAAAAACAAACACAAAGCAGTATATATATCTTGCTCGATATTGTCTGGGCAACAGGTGATCTTCTGGGGTATGAGATGTTAATCACAATGCTGGTATAGCTGTATGAGATGGAGCCTGGAAACCTCTGCTGATTTCTCAAACCTTGCAGGGTGGAGAACCTAAATCTTTCCTCAGTCCACTTAAAGACACTTTAAACTGCTAACCTTGGATAAGCAGAAGCTTTCCCAGGAAAGCACTTGTTTCTGGGATCACTCCTGAAGTGGCTATTCACTTAGCCAGTGTGCCAAAACTGGTCTCATTCTATGCCCCTCAGGGCTAGGCTGTAAGGCGTTTCAGCCCCTGTCTTTAGGTTGCTCAGTCACTAGATTACTCGCTCCCACCTGATCCTTGCTCTGCAACCCTGAGGGTAGAGCTTTCCGCGGCAGTTCTTCCACAATGGCTCCATGTGGCCCACAGCCCAACACTTAGCTCTGTCTGGCTCAGCGGCTCAGTCTGGGGACCTAGACAATGCTTAAAGTCCTCTGCACTCTTGCCCAAGTTCTCCCAAGGTAGTTCAACTGAGTACCAAGTCCAAAAAAACCCAAAACAGCTCACAGGTAAGGCCTTCCCAGTTTGCAATCTCACTTCTGCTGTACTTACAGCTGCTGGAGAGATTAAATCAAACAAACACACGCAAATACTTTCCAGTTCTCCACTGCTTTTGTCCTCCTCATGGGGTCCAGAAGTCTCATGCTGACTCCTTGTGTCCCCAAAGGGATGTTTCTGGGAAGATCTCACCAGCCAGAGATACCTGGAGTCTTCTCTCCCCAGACTCACTGTGCCCAGTTGCAAGAAAGCTGTTACTCGGCTGCCATCTTGCTTCTTCCCCCTCTGGTTCTGTTTCTTCAACTGAAAGATGATAGGATAGAATTTAATGATTCAATGATTCAATTACAGTATTTCTCTAAGAAGGTGTGGGTAAGGTTGACCACACAGCCACTGGATAGAGAAAAATTGATGAATATGAGCTATCAGAACTCACATTGGTAAAGCTTTTTGTCCATTTCTGTTTTTGTCAACTGAGTTTGAGTCACCAAAATTATGTTTTGTCCTTCCAAAAGAAGGGTCTATTTTGTGTTTACTTTTTGTGACTTACTGGTATTTTAGTGAATACAGGATGAGGTTAAAGTATAGTTATTATTGAGGAAAGGATCTTGGGGCATGGAGGTAGGGTGAGGGAGATAAAAAGAAACACAAAAACTTACCATAATTAGCTTTTGAAGAGATGTGCTCATTTTACAAAGGTCATCGTTACTCACCACATATGGTCACTGCTATAATTGGGGATTAATTCCAGGGTCTTCTTTATGTGTGGGATATACTGACCTCAGTTAAAATTATTATTACTGTCCACAAAACAAAATAATAAACAACTCTTCTGTAATGTTAGCAAAGTATTTGCCTGGATAAGTTTAGGGGAAAAGAGTCTAAATTTCTTAGGAAATAGAGATCTAAGAGATATCATTGATTTTTAAAATTATCTATCTTTCTAAATACTAATGATCTTTGAAAGCCCTATGTCTGACAGCAAAGCATCCTGCATGAAGAGCAATTTTCTGTTGCTATAACAAAATGCCACAGACTGGGCAATTTATAAGAAAAAAAATTATTTGGCTGACAGCTCTGGAGTCTGAGAAGTCCAAAAGCATGACGGCTGCCTTAGTACCAGGCTTCCTTGCTATGCCAAACACAGTGGAGGATGTGACATGGTGAGAGGGCAGGAGCATGTTTGCTACAATCTCTCTTCCTCTCTTTATAAAGCTACCAGTCCATCATGGGGCCCCCACTCTGATGACCTTATCTTATTCTAGTTATCTCCCAAAGGCCGTGTCTCCAATCAACATATGAATTTGGGGATTTAGTTTCCAACCCATGACCTTCATAATGCCTTAGTCAAGAGTAAGGGTCACTGGGTAATGCATAGGGAGACAGAAATCTATAATTACATGGGGCAAAGTCACATGGTGTGACATTCATAAAGGAGGCATGCCTTTGTATGGTCTCCCTGAAGATGATCATCCAGGTCTTCTTTAAATACTTCCAGCAAATTCACCACATTATAAGGCAGTCTGTATGTTATCAGAAAATGTCAGAGAGAGATGAAATTCACCTCCCAGCAATTTGCACCAATTTTGTAACTGTTATGACTCATCCAGTCCTGATTTTCCTCTAAGGCTTTAGTAAAATACCCTTTTCCAAACTCACCCTGGATGCTTCCTCTAGCCCAAGCCCTTCTTGCCATTTACCATCTAGAGCTGTGACCTAGACCCATTTGGGCTTCAGAGGATTCCAAGCTACTTCCCTCAGATTCTGTGCATTCTTCTGTCTCAGGTGGTATGTCTGGCAGATGAGGAGACCTACAACTTAGAAGAATCATCTCACGAATGGCTCCATGCACCAATAGATATGGTCGTTGTTGCTTTCATTCTCTTCCAGCTCTCCCTAACCACTTTTCTTAGGAACTATATGAATGGACAAAAGGTAGATAAAAGACTTGCATTGGTGATCATGGTCTATTGAATCTTTAACTTCTTAAAAAGTACATAGCTCTGGGTGGCGCCTGTGGCTCAAAGGAGTAGGGTGCCAGCTCCATATGCCAGAGGTGGTGGGTTCAAACCCAGCCACGGCCAAAAACTGCAAAAAAAAAAAAAAAAAAAAAGTACATGGCTCTGAGAAATCATACTTAAATTTTTTAGACTTTACAAAGTGTAATGATTTCAGTGCTAAAAATTTTGGATGCAGTTTTCTCATTCCCCTCTGGTTTTGGTGCAGTGTGGGATGGTACCTGGGGCATGGGTATTCCTAGGAGTACTACAGGTGTATAAAAGTAGCTTTTCCCCACTGTGCATTGCCAGAACACTGTGTGATCAACCAGTAAACATCTGGTGAGATAATGTCTGCCTGTCAAGGAACTTAAATCCAGGTGGGAAGAAAGATGGTAGGGGTTGTGGAGGGCAGGGGGAGTCAATATAGGCATATTTAAAAATGTCTTCCCAATTCCTACCTCTATTAGTCAGGATACAAGTTTGGGGGTTGTAATAAAGACAGCTCACAATACAGTAGCTTAAAAAAGGTGATTTCCCCCCCTTTCTCATGTAAAACTATGAGTAGACAGCTCAGAGCAAGTGTTGATTTTGAAGTGTTGGGGATCTGAGATCTTCTCTGCCATCCTCCAGATTCAGATCTCCTGCCATCCCCTACAATGCTGCCCCAGCTTTGCCTGCTACACTGACAGTCTAGCTGGCACATAGCCTTCTACATCCAGTAGTCCATCTATCCCTTCCCGCTTCTCCTACATTTACACCTGGCTATGTTTGTGGCTGGATTTTACCTTATTTTATTTTTGAAGAATTTGTTAACAGTGCTTACTTCTATTTGTTTTTAATTTTTATTGTTTCAGGTTAATTTAGGGTATGACAAATTAGGTTATGTTCTTTGCATTTGTTAGGGAAAACCCCTATGTGGCTGGGTTCTAGTCAATTGACTATCAACTCTCAACTTCAAGAGGCTCTGGGGAAGGTCCCTTCAGCTGAGTTAATATATGGCCAGCTAAGAAGTGTGTTGGTAGGGCAGAAGGGGAAATCGAACGGAGGAGGAGAACTAGCAGTCTCTGTCTCCTCACTGACTGAACAACACAACAGCAAAGCCATCAATCTGAGTCGCTAATATTAAAGAGTGATTTCATCCAGGGTTGGGGAGTATGTGGGAAAACTGCTGCCCCCTCATGTACTGTTTTCAGGAGTGTAAACTGTTGTAAGCTTCTTAGAGGGAAATTTGTCAGCATTGTAATTCTTTATGATGTGCATGCTGTGTGGCCCAGCAACTGTACTTCTAGAAATGTAATGTGCTTGGATACATATCAGTGAAGACCTTTGTGGAGACGTTGTCAGTGACAGCAAATGATCAGAAAGTCTTTAAATAGCCATCAAGAGGGACCAAGTTTAAAAAATTATGGCTCATGTATACAATGGAATATCATGTAATTATTGAAACTAATAAAGTAGATCTGTGTGTACTGGGACAGAATATGTCCAAGCCACGTTAAGTAAAACAGCACGTTTGAGAAAATATATATAGAAATGTTCCATTTTTTCAGACAAAATGTGCATGCCTGTGTTTCATGTAGACCCACATGTTATGTGCGGAGAAAAATGTGAAGGATGCACTGTGCATTGCTGACTGCAACTCCAGGCCATGGAGTTGCCAGAAGGTGGGTGGAGAAGTTTTTGCTTTTTACTTTATACATATGTCTATGATGTTTGGATTTATAATAAGTGTGTGTCACTTTTGTAATAAAACACACATATTTGAGGAAAAACTGATTGGAAATGATAAAGCATTACATGGTGAAATGTCACTGCAAGAAATGGAACTAAGTGCATCCCAGTGTTACAGGAGTCAGAGGGAGGGGAGATCAACCAGCATTGAACAGGTAGAGGAGGGAGCAAAGAGAGCAGAGCTACATGGAAAGAAAGGAATATCTGATTCCATGCACCATTTGATCCTAATGAGGTATGTGTGTGCATGTGTTTTTCTATAGCTGTATAGATGAATACATAGAAATATACAGGAAACCTGGGCGGCACCTGTGGCTCAAGGAGTAGGGTGCCGGTCTCATATGCCGGAGGTGGCAGGTTCAAACCTAGCCCCGGCCAAAAAAAAAAAAAAAAAGAAATATACAGGAAAGTAGAAAGTAATATCCACAAATGTTATTAGCAGTGTTTATAGCTTTGTATGAGATATATATTTTAATTTTCTTTCTTTATGTTTGTTAGTATTTTCCAACTCTTCTATGAGAACTCTTAATTTTTTAGAGTTTTGAAGCCAAAAGATTAAAGATAAAAGAATAGAGGATGTTTATATAGGTAGGAAGAATGAAAGGCCCTTCTGTGGGTAGGGCAGGCAGATGGGTGGACGGGTAAGACTTGTTTGAATGACTCCCAAGAAGAAGTCAGGGCAATAATTTGCCATCATTCCCTCGAGTCCCGGGATGGGGGTGGGGAGGTGATTATCAGGCACCTGCTGTGTGTCAAACCCTGAGCCAGAATGGTCCTGTCCCCAAGCAACATTATCTCCTCCAGATTGGGGGTAGGAGTTATAGGAAAGCATATTTAAGCTTGTGAGGGCAATAGCCTGTTAAATTGGAAGTTTAAAGTAATCCACTAAGATAACTTTCACAGTGAGGGGTCAGTTCAAGATGTTCAATTTTCAAAGGTGATTTAAAGAAATTGGTTCAATGATGCTTAATGCCCCCACTAACATCAAGGACACTGAAAGGCCAGACTGTGTAACCATTAATAAAGAAGCCATTCAGAGAAAGCTGTAGGCGTGCTCTGTGTCCCCTGTCCCCAACACAGAGGGGAGACGGTAGGGGCAGTGGTGAACCAGAGGGTGTGGTAGGAATGATCTGTCCTAATGAGAAGCATTTTATCACAGACACTGTTTAGCATTGCCAGAGCATGTTGATAATAAAATCAGGCCAACATTTAGTTGGTTTTATTATGATATTTAGATTTTCTACAACACTGACCCTTCCTACTGCCTATACTCAGGGCAGAATGCTCCCACCACCCTTTATCCCAGGATGCTGCCAGACGGGTAATTCTTCATTTTCTTCAAGTCAAGAAAGAAGGGCTATTCTCTCTTTATTCTCTAAGATAAAAGAAATGGAATGTATGCTCTGCTGTTTGACTCGGGAAGGCCAGAGGACTGGGGTCTAATTCCTGTTTAAGAACTCCAAAGGAGAAGGGGCAGACTGACTAGCTGCCTATGAAAGAGTGGAGAGAGGAGAAGTGTTGGGATAGTCCCCCACCCCAGGTCAGGGTAAAAATGGTGAAGTGTTTTGCATGGACCAGCTTTGGGTCACATACACAAGAAGCCTTGAGTGGAGTAACACAGTAGGTCCCACCTGAGAAGGCCGCTAGAAGGGGCAAACACACGCTAGGGATGCTTGACCATCAGTGTCACTCAGTGAGGAAACCACAGAAGCACCTATGAAAGGAAGGTTTAGCTTTAAACACTTATCAGATCCAGAGAGCCCAAAGCCAGCCATAACAGTGCACAGTGTCTGGCAGAAACCACACAGTCCATAAATAGTCTTTGAATGAATTAATACATATTCATCAAGCTGGGTGAGCTGCACTGTGAAGGGGTGAGTTTCCCATAAGGAGGAGAACCTTATGAACCTGCAGAGGGTCCTTCTTTGCCTGGAAGGTGGCCAGGTGGTGCCTCCGTTTCCTTCTTATCCACTGTTTTCATTCCTTTTCAAGATATGGCATAGTTTCCTTACTTTGCCAGTAAAGAGTTAACATCAAAATCCAGAATAAGATCAAGTTTTGGAAAAGTTGTGCTTTTTATTTCTGCTTTTGATTTTTTTTGACCAATAATGAAATAATTGAGAAATTATTGAGAAAACACTGATCAAATCTCTGTGATCAGTATTTACATATATTATCTCTTATCTTTGAAACAAACCTGAAAATCAGGTACTATTTTTAATCCTTAACCTCAGAGAGGTTAAGTAATTTACCCAAGGCTACCACCCAAGGTAGCAAGTCACCAAAATGGGATTCAAATGCAGGATGCCCCCCTATTTTTTTTTAAAGGTGAGGAGTGGGTTCTGTTATGCTATGTGATAATCTTTCCTTATTAACAAGGTGAAATTTTTCAGGCTTATAGGCTAAAAATGTTCAAACATTTTGGGGCAAATCATGTGTGGTTGTAGGATTAAAGGAGGCAGGATTCAAGAGGCAAGAGGCCACACATACTCAGAGTGCTTTGGGGCCAAGGAGAGGAAAGGGGTGGAAGGACTTCAATTTGGAGTCCCTTTCCTGCTCTTGGGGCACACTGGACAGCAGCAGACTTGGGGCAAAGACCCTAAGCCCAACATGTGCAATTGAATCTCTGGGTTTTGAGGAGATGGTCAGTGGGTTTCTCTAAAACCAAGAATGTACCCAAGTGGATACCAGGTCACATTGTGGGGAGGGACTTAGCCTGAAGATGCCTTTATAGTCAGATGTCTCTAATTTTTCAAGCATAACCTACCACCTGAAAGAGCCCAAGTCATAAGTGTATAGCTCAGCATCTTCTCTCAGAGTGAATACCCCTGTGTGGTCACCATCCAGGTCAAGAAACAGAACATTCTGATCACTCCAGATCTCTTACTCCCTGTGCCAGACTCTACCTCACCCCAAAGGCAACTGCTGTTCTCCTTTCAAACACCATGGAAGGCTTTGTCTGGTTTTGAAATTCTAAGACAGGGAATCACATAGTCTATTTTTGTGTGTGTGTGTCTGATTTTTTTTTTTTTTTTGTGAGAGAGTCTCACTATGTCGCCCTAGGTAGAGTGCCGTGGCGTCACAGCTCACAGCAACCTCAAACTCTTGGGCTTATGTGATTTTCTTGCCTCAGGCTCCCAAGCAGCTGGGACTGCAGGGATCCGCCACAATATCTGGCTATTTTTTGGTTGTAGTTGTCATTGTTGTTCCAACCCGCCAGCTGGGCTGGGTTCCAACCTGCCAGCTCTGGTGTATGTGGCTGGTGCCCTAGCTGCTGAGCTACAAGTGCTGAGCTGTGTGTCTGACTTCTTAGGTGCAGCATTATGCCTGTGACATTTGTTTATGCTGTCACATATATTTTTCTCTTTTTCATTATTTTATATTATTCCATTGTAGGACTTTATCACCATTTATTTATTTATTCTATTATTAATCGACACTTGATTTTTGCCAATTTGGGGTGATGACACATAATGATGCTATAGATTTCTTCTCTTTTTGTGCACATATGTTACATAATTCTCTTGGGCATATTCCTGGGAATGGGATTATTGGGTCCTAGCATATGCGTATGTTCAACTTTGCCAGATACCACTAAATCATTTTCTAAAGTGATCCAAACAATTCACATACCCACTAGCAGAGTTCTAGTTTCTTCAAATATTTGCCAATATTTGGTAATGTCAGTCCTTTTAATTTTGGCTATACTGATGCACATGTAGTGATAACTCACGAGGGGTTTAATTTACATTTCTCAGATGACTAACACAGTTGACCATCTTTTTATAGGTTTATTGGGACCCCGTGGTTGTTCTATTTCCAAAGTGCCTATTCACATCTCTTCCCCATTTTTCTGTGATGTTGTCTTAATTTGTAGGAGTTCTTAAGATATTATGGGATGTGAGCTCTTTCCCAGTTCTATGTTTAGTAAACATCTCCCATTCTGCAGCTTCCATTTTCATTCTCTTAATGGCTTCTTTTGGGGAATGAGTTACTAATTTTAATATAGTCCAATGTATCAACCTTTCAGTCATAATGATCTTTTCCTAAGTTATTTTCTAGGAAGACAGACTTCTCTTTATTAGGTGGCATTGGCCCCTTTGTCTTCAATTTAATGTCCATGCATGTATGAATCTGTTTCTGGATGCTTTTTATCTGGTCTGTTTGTCTAAGCTTTTCCCAATCCCACACTGCCATAATTACTGTACCTTTATAGATAGTCTCACTATCCAATAGTGTACATCTTTGAGCTCTTCTCTTCCCAGTCTTCAAAATTGCCTTGACTTTGCATTTTCATAAAAATTTTAGCCTGCTTATCAATTTATTGGGATTGCTTTGGGTCTATAGGAGGAGGGTGGACATGTTAGAAATATTGAATCTTCTGATCATTAATGTATTATATTCCTCCATTTATTTATGTCTCCTTTAATTTCTTTCAGCGACATTTTTACATATTAGGGTTGAGGTCTTATACATCTATTTTGGATTTAGTTTATTCCGGATTGATTTTTTTTTTCTTTTTTTTAGACTTAGTATTTACGTCCTCACTCCACATTCTTGGAACTGTCTTCACTTAGGCTCAATAGGAAACAGCGCTGATGGAGAAGATGCTGGTGTTACCTTCATCAAAGAGCTGCTAGATTCCCACCAGCAGTGTAGACGTGTTCCCTTTTCTCCACATCCACGTCAACATCTCTGGTTTTGGGGTTTTGTGATATGGGCTAATCTTACTGGAGTTAGATGATATCTCAAAGTAGTTTTGATTTGCATTTCTCTGATGATTAAGGATGATGAGCATTTTTCACATGTCTGTAGGCTGTGCGCCTGTCTTCTAGGGTACATGTGAAACTTACTAAATGTAGAACATAAATGTCTTAACACAATAACTAAGAAAATGCCACGAAGGCTATGTTAACCAGTGTGATGAAAATATTTCAAATTGTACATAAAACCAGCACATTGTACCCGTGACTGCATTAATGTACACAGCTATGATTTAACAACAACAACAAAAAAAAAATAGCTGCTGGAGCTGCCTGGGAAGAAGACGTGCCTTGGGGAGCCAGGGAGATGCTGCCAGTGTGGCCAACAGGAGGGCAGCCAGTCAGCCTCCCACCAGCCCGGCAGCTTCCGGAGCAGGTTCCCAGGGTGCTGCCTAAGTCCCTCACGGTGAGTGGGGGAGGAGGGCAGAGCCTGCACCTCCTCCAGGCACTCATCTTAGGCCTCCTGGTATTTCTCGTGGGGCATGACCATTATCACGCAGGTGGGGCACTTGGAGCCCGCAGCTGCACCCAGGTCCGTCTTGGAGGGGATGTAGATACAGGGCAAATTTCGGTCCTCACACATGACTGGGAGATGGCAGTATACGTCAATGTGCAATGTGTCTCCTGCCCAAACCATGATCCCTTTCTCGCCTTTGTTGGCAAACTTCTGAACCTCCTTCACCCCGCGCCGAATCTGCTTCTGCTTCACGGCTATCTTGATGCATTTGTAGAGCTTCCCCGTGAGGCGACGAGAAGCCAGGGGTTGCGCGATGGGGTTAAGATTCACCAGCAGCTCTTGGTAAGTGCGCTCCCCGCAACACGCCTCCTCCGGAGCCTGCTGCCAGTCTGGCTCTGCCTTAATTTTGGTCATTGCAGCGGCCCTGGCAAGCAAGCCCCAGGCAAGTACACGCGACCGGCCGCTTCGCGAACTGCTTCAGCGTCCTCAGCTCCGGAGAAGCTGCTGCAGGCCACGACCAATGAGGAAACGAGGTCTCTGACTTTCAGCCCGGATTGATTTTTGTGTGTGTGTGTATGTGATGCCATTGTAAATAGGATTATTTCAAATATTTTATTTTCTAATAGTTTGTTGCTAGTATAAAGAAATGTAGTTATTTATTTATTGACACCGACTTTGCTAAAATTCACTTTTTTTGTTCATTTACTTATTTTTAAATTTCATTTTCATTGCGGTAAAAAACATAACATAAAAGTAACCATTCTCACTACTTTGAAGTCTACAGTTCAGAAACAGTAAGCACACCCACTGTTCTGTGCTCCCATCACCACCATCTAGCCATAGAAGCCTTTTTATCTTGCAAAACTATAGTTGCATACCTATCAAACTTATTCATTTTAAAACTGAGATATAATTCATGTACCATAAAATTTGCCCTTTACAAGAGTACAGTTCACTGGGTTTTTTAGTGCATTCTCAAAGCTGTGCAACCATTATCTAACCTCCATTATCTAATTCCAAAAAGAAACCCTGTTCCCATTAGCAGTCACTCCCCATTCCCAGCCCTCCTTTTTTCCACTTTATTTCTATCCCATTCATCGATATGTCTGACCTTATGCCAGTACTACACTGTCTTGATTACTGTAGTTGTGTAGAAAGTGTGAGTCCTCTGACTTTGATTTTCTCTTTCAGGTTTGTTTGGCTAGTCTGGGGCCCTTGTATAACAATTCCCTATGAATTTAAGATCAGCATGTCAATGTCTTAAAAAAAGGCAACTGGAATTTAGGTGGTAGGGATGGCATTGAATCTGTAGATCAGTTTGGGGAGTCTTTTTATCTTGATAATATTAACATGGGATATCCTTGCAACATGGGATATCACTCCATTTATTTAGATCTTTAATTACATTTATTTATTTATTATTTTCTGAGACAGAGTCTCATTCTGTTCCCTGGGCTAGAGTGTTGTGGTGTCAGCCCAACTTGCATCAACCTCAAACTCCTGGGGTCAAGCAATCCTCCTGCGTCAGCCTCCCAGTAGCTGGTACTACAGGCACCTGCCACACCCCCAGCTATTTTTTTGTTCTATTTTTACCAGAGACAGGGTCTCACTCTTGCTCAGACTGGTCTTGAAACTCTGAGCTCAAGGGAACCACCCACTTCAATCTCTGAGAGTGTTAGGGTTATAGGCATGAGCCACCGTGCCCAGATTCAATGATGTTTTTAAAAGTCTATATGGCTTTTACTCAATTTATTCTTAATTATGTTATTCTTTTTGGTGTTATTATGAAAATAATTGTTTTCTTAATTTTATTTTTGGGTTGTTTTTTGCTGGTATGTGGAAGGAAAATTGATTTTAGTGTTTTTATCTTTATCCTACAACCTTGCTGAACTTGTTAATTTGCTTTAATAGATTTTTAGTGGCTTCCTTAAGATTTTATGTATAGAATATCATGTCATCTATGAATACAGATAGTTTTATGTCTTTTCCAATCTGGATGTTTTAAATTCTTTTTATTGACTATTGCCATGGCTAGAAACTCCAGTGAAATGCTTAGTAGAAGTGGTCAGAATGGACATCCTTGTCTTGTTCTTGGTATTTGGAAGAAGATTTCCTATCATTTGCTATTAAATGTGCTGTTAGTTGTGGAATTTTTATAGTTGTCCTTTATCAGATTATCTATTCCTACTTTGTTGAGTGTTTTGTTTCTTAAATCATGAAAGGGTGTTGAGTTTTGGCAATGCTTTTTCTGCATCTGTTGAGAAGATCATATGGTTTTTGTTCATTATTCCATCAATATGGTGCATGACATTGATTGATTTTTATATGTTGGACCAACTATCATTGCTGTGATAAACCTCACTTGGTCTTGGTGTATAATGCTTTTACTATGTTGTGGATTTGGTTTGTTAGTGTTTTGTTGGGAATTTTGTGTTTATATTTATAAGGCATATTGGTCTGAGTCTTGTAATATTTTTGTGTGGTTTGGGTATCAGGGTAATACTGGCTTGGAGAATGAGTTGGAAAGTATTTCATTCTCCTTTATTTTTTGTAATGGTTTGTGAAATATTGGTATTAATTCTCAGTTAAAAGTTTTGCGTATTTCACGAGTTAAGTCTCTGTGAGAATTATTACTATTATTATTAATTCGATTGCTTTACTTGTATTATTAGGTTTATTCAGATTTTTAAAATTTATTATTGAATCAGTTTTGGTAATTTGTGTTTCTCTAGGGATTTTTCTGTTTCTCCTAGGTTATCTAATTTCTTGACTTATAATAGTTTATAGTATTCCCTTATAATCTTTTTATTTCTGTGAGGTTGGTAGTAAGATTTTTCTCTTTCATTCCTGTTGCAATAACTTGAGATTTCTCTCTTTTGTTCTTAATGAGTATAGTTAAAGATATGTCAATGTTTTTTCTGGTCTGAGGCAGTTTATTTATTTACATTTTGATAGCCTTATTGAAATGTATTTGTTGTTAAAAAGTTGGCATATATAATGTATACAATTTTATGGATTTGAACTTATGCATACACCCATAAAACTATCACCACAATCAAGGTAATAAGCATATCCTCACTCCAAAAGATTCTTTCTGCCTCCTCCCCTCTTTTTCTGTGGTAAGAACACTTAACATGAGATCTACCCTCTTAACAATAATTTAAGTGTACAATACAGTATTGTTAACTGCAGGCACACTGTTGTACAGCACATCTATAGAATTTATTCCTCTTGCATTATTAAAACGTTATACC
The DNA here is from genome assembly GCF_027406575.1 of Nycticebus coucang. NCBI lineage: Eukaryota > Metazoa > Chordata > Mammalia > Primates > Lorisidae > Nycticebus > Nycticebus coucang. The sequence goes on along the minus strand of NC_069801.1, from coordinate 35,801,137 downwards.
CATTAAACACCAACTCCCAATTTCCCCTTCTCCCGGTCCCTGGCAACCACCATTCTACTTTCTGCTTCTATGAGTTTGACTACTTTAGATACTTCATATAAGTGGCATCATGTAGCATTTGTCCTTGTGTGATTGTCCATTTTAGCTAGCATAGTGTCCTCCAGGTTTATCTATGCAGAATTTCCTTTTTTTAAAAGGCTAAAGAACATCCCATTGTATGTCTATACTTCCTTTTCTTTGTCGAATCATTGGGTTGTGGACATTTTAGTATCCATATCTTGACTATTGTAAGTAATATTCCAATGAACATGAGAGTACAGATTTTTTTTTTAAGATTGTGATCTCAATTCTTTTTTTTTTTTTTTTGCAGTTTTTGGACGGGGCTGCGATTGAACCCACCACCTCCAGCATATGGGGCTGGCACCCTACTCCTTTGAGCCACTGGTGCCGCCCTGTGATCTCAATTTTTTTTGGATATATACCCAGAAGTGACATTGCTAAATTATATGATACTTCTAAATTTTTTGAGAAAACCCCGTATTATTTTCCATAGAGGCAGCATTAAGATTATAATGGATTTTTTAAAGAAAGAGAAAAAATATTAAGATCAGATGGAACCACAAAATATCCCAAATAACTAAAAGCAATTCTGAAAGAAGTTCAAAACTGGAGGCCTTACAATTTCTGATTTCAAAAGTATTATAAATACACAGTAATTAAAGTTGAATGGTACTGGCATAAAGACAGATACATAGACCAATGAAATAGATAAAAATTCTAGAAATAAACCCATGTATGTACGCTCACCTGAGGAATATAAAAATACACAATAAGGAAAGGATAATTCCTTCAACAAATGATGGTGAATAAACTGGATATCCACATGCAAAGGGATGAAATTACCTTACGATACACACAAAAATTAACTGAAAATGGATTAAAGACTTGAACCTAAGTCCTTATACTAAAACTCTTACAGGAAAACATAGAGAAAATCTTCTTAAGATAGGTCTTGGCAGTGATTTCTTGGATATGACACTAAAAGCACTGGTAACAGAAGTAAAAATAAAGTAAGATCATGACAAACTTCTGTGTTGCAAGGGAAACAATATAGTGAAAAGGTAATGTATGGAATGGGAGAAAATATTTGTAAATCATACATCTGATAGGGATTAATATCTCAAATACTTAGGAAACTCCTACAACTTAATAGCAAAACAAAAGAACAATCAAAATACAAACAATCCGATTAAAGAATGGGCACAGTATTGAATAGACATTTCCCCAAAGAAGAGGGTATGAATGACCAACAAGTATTTGAAAAGGTGTTTGTACTACTTATCATCAGGGAAATGCAAATTAAAAAGACAATGAGGTATCACCTTATAACTGTTGGTATGGTTATTATAAAAAAATGATGGCAAGTGTTGGCAAACATATGGGGAAATCAAAACGTGTTCACTGTTGGTTTATCACTGAAGGTTTATCAATTTTCTTTATCTTGTCAAAAAGTGAAGTTTTGGTTTCATCAGTTTTCTCTAATTTCTTTATTCCTTATTTATTCACTTCTGTTTGCCTTGAGTTTAGTATGACCTTATTTGGTTTCATAGGTGAAAACTCAAACTATTGATTTGAAATTTTTAAATGTATATGTGTTTATAGCTACAATTTTCCCTCTATGAACTGCTTTGGCTGTAAATCATAAGTTTTGGTATTTTGTGTTTTTTCATTTATCTCAAAGTATTTTCTAATTTATCTTGTTATTTCTTGTTTGGTTTATTGGTTACCTAGGAGTGTGTTGTTTAATTTCTACATATTTGTGTTTTCCTCAAATTTCCTTCTGTTATTATACCTAATTTCCTTACATTGTATCAGAGAATATGTTTTGCATGACTTAAATCCTTTTAAATTTATTGAGGTTTTAAACATGGATTAATATTTATGGCCAATCCTAGAGAATGCTATGTGCACTTGAGAAAAATTTCTACTGTTTTTGTGCAGAGTGTCTTTTAGGTCAAGCTGGTTTATTGATTTGTTTAAGTTCTCTCCATCTTTTTTGAGCTTTAGTCTAGTTTTTCCTACTATTTAAAGTGGAACATTGAAGTCTACTACTATCATTTTTAATTGTCTGTTTCTCCCTTTAATTATGTCAGTTTTTGCTTCATGTGTTTTGGGGATGTGTTATTAGATGCATATATGTTTATAATTGTTATGTCATTTTGGTGAATTGACTAATTTACCCTTATTAAATGTCTTTCTTTGTCTCTCACAATTTTTTTCCTTAAAGGGTGTCATTAGTATAGCCACTTCAGTTCTCTTTTGTTGTGGTTGGCATATTGTATCTTTTTCTATTTATTGGCTTTCACCCTACCCTGTTTCCCCAAAAATAAGACATCCTCTGAAAATGAGACCTACTTACAGGAAAGATAAGATGTCCCCTGAAAATAAGACCTAGTGCATCTTTGGGAGCACACCTTAAAACAAGACACTGTCTTATTTTCGGGGAAACAGGGTATTTGTGTCTTTGAATTCAAAGTATGACTCTCATAGAAAATGTATAATTGGATCATTTTTTTAAAAGACCAAGTCTCATTCTGTCACGTGGGGTAGAGTGCCATGGCATTATTATAGCTCACGGCAACCTCAAATTCTTGAGCTCAAGTGATCCTCTTGCCTCAGCTTCCTGAGTAGCTAGGACTACAGGAAAGTGCCACCATGTCCAGCTCCTTTCTCTATTTTTAGTAGAAATGGGGTCTCACTCTTCTCAGGCTGATCTTGAACTCCTGAGCTCAAGCAATCCACGAGCTTCTGCCTCCCGGAGTGCTAGGATTATAGGTGTGAATCATCACACCCAGCCTTAGGAATATTTTTTAAATCTACGATCAAGATGCTAAGGGTTTTAATGGAAAAAGAAAAAGATGAACAATGTAAATAGAATGATGAAAATTCTAAGAAAGAATACAAAAAAATGTTAGAGACCAAAACTCTATAGCAGAACCGAAGAATGCCTTTGAGGGCTCATGAGTAGACTTAACATGGCTGCAGAAAGACTCTCTGAGCTTGAGGATCTGACAATAGAAACTTCTAAAACTGAAAAGCAAGGAAAGGAAAGGACTGGAAAATACCAGAACACAATATTCAAGAACTGTGAGACAACTACGAAAGGTGTAATATATGTATAATGGCAACACAGAATGGAGAAGACAGAAAGAAAGCAATAGAAGCAATATTTTAAGCAATAATGACTGAGAATTTCTCTACATTAATGTTAGACATCAAACTACAGATCTGGAAAGCTCGGAGAATGCAAAGAAGGATAAATTCCTGGATAATAGAATCATATGAAACGCTCAATTAAAAAGACAAAAGGTAAAAAAGTGTGGAAGACAAAAATAGGAGCAAAAGTCAAAGGCTTTTGGTTATAATAAAACAGCAACTAATTCAACTATGTTAATAATCACTTTAAATGTCAAAGGTCTAAATATACTAATTATAAGACAGGGATTGTCAGAGTGAAATAAAAATATAGAATCCAACAGTATGTTGCCTACAAGAAGCCCACTTTAAATATAAAGACACATATAGATTAAAATAAGGAGGCAAGATGTCAACACTGTGCCAACACTACTCAAACAAAAATAGGAGTATCTATATTAATTTCATACAGAGCACATATCCATACAGATCAAGGAAAGGATGTCAGGGATAAAAAGGAGCATTACATAATGATTAACAGGTCAATACTTGAAGAAGACATAACAATCCTCAGTATGTATGTGCCTAACAACAGAATGTCAAAATCCATGAGGGGAAAACTGATAGAACTTCAAGGAGAAATAAATGAATGCAATATTATCATTGGGGACTTTAACACCCCATTTTCCAAAATTTAGAATGCCAGCAAGCAGAAAATCAGTAAGGACATAGTTGAACTCAATAGCACCACCAATAAACTGGATGTAATTGTCTTCTGTACACTATTTCATCCAATGACAATAGATTACACATTCCTTTCAAGCTCACAAGGAACACTGACCAAGGTAGACCACATTCTGGATTATAAAATATACCTTCAAAAGTTTGAAAGAAGAGAAATCATACAATGTTTGTGGAACATAATGGAATTAAAATAGAAATCAATAACAGAAAGATAGCTGAAAAATTCCCAAATGCTTGGATATCAAGCAACATGCTTCTAAATAACATATGGCTCCAAGAAAAAATTCTCAGTAGAGATTTAAAAATACATTCTGGACTATAAAACATACCTTCAAAAGTTTGAAAGAAGAGAAATCATACAATGTTTGTGGAACATAATGGAATTAAAGTAGAAATCAATAACAGAAAGATAGCTGAAAAATCCCCGAATGCTTGGATATTAAGCAACATGCTTCTAAATAACATATGGGTCCAAGAAAAAAAATCTCAATAGAGATTAAAAAATATTTTGAAGTAATTGAAAATAAAAATACAACCTAAAATTTGTGGGAGACAGGGAAAACAGTGCTTAGAGAGAGATTTATAGCATTGGATGCAAATATTAGAAAAACATTTTAGGAAAGTAGTAAAAGAAGAGCAAATGAAGTCCAATAGAAGCAGGAAAAAAGAAATAATAACAATCAGAGCAGAAATCAATGTAACTGAAAACAGGAGATCAATACAGTCTTTTCAACAAATGGTGCTGGAACAACTATATATCATGAAAATAAATGAATCTAGACTTTACACTTTTCACAAAAACTAAATAATAATGGATCAAAGACTGGGTATGGTGCCTCACCCCTGTAATACTAGCACTCTGGGAGGCCAAACTGGGAGGATCATTTGAGGTCAGGAGTTATAGACTAGTCTGAGCAAGAGCAAGACTGTCTCTACCAAAATTAGCTACGGATGGTGGCAGGCACCTGTAGTCCCAGCTACTCAGGAGGAGGTTGAAGCAGGAGGATCAATGGAGCCCAGGAATTTGAGGTTGTTGTGAACTCTGATGACACTGTTACACTCTACCTGGAGCAACAGAGCAAGACTCTACCTACTAAAAAAAAAAAAAAAAAAAAAGGGTGTCTTTGGACTTGGCACTCAGCTGATCTGCCTTGGGGAGAGCCTGAGCGGGAGTGCGGAGAACTTTGGCCATTGTCTAGGGCCCCAGTCTGAGCTGCTGAGCCAGACGGAGCTAATAGTGTTTGGCTGTGGGTACAGGATCTGTGAGCGATTGTGAGTGATCTGCCCCGGCAAGCTCCGACCTCAGAGTCGCAGAGCTAGAATAGGGTGGGAGCTGGTAACCCAGCAACCAAGTAGCCTAAGGGTGGGGTCTGAGCCGCCTTGCAGCCCTAACCCTCAGGGGCAGAATGAGACCGGTTTTGGCACACTGGGTAAGTGGATAGCCACTTCAGCAGTGATTCCAGCGACAAGCACTTTCCTGGGAAAGCTTCTTCTCAGCAAGTTTACAAGTTCAAAGTGCCTTTTAAGTGGGCTGAAGAGAGACTTAGGGTGTCTACCTGCTGGGGGTTGAGAAATCAGCAGCCTCCAGTCATATCAGAACTGTGATTAACATCTCATACCCAGAAGACCACATGTTGCCCAGACAATATTCAATAACATATATATACTGCTTTGTTTTTGGTTGTGTTTTTTTCTTTTGTTTGTTTGTTTGTTTTTGTTTTGGTTGGTTTTTTTTGTTTATTTTGATGTTGCTGATGTTGTTTTGTTTTTTAATTGCAACCTTTTCCATACAGATCTTTTTTCTTTCTCAATTTTTCTAGTTTAATTATAATTTCCCATTGCTGCCTGTTTCAATAACTAGAACTTCATTTTTGCTAATGTTTCTACCACTATTATTTGGTTTTTCACCCAATTTTATCCCGTAAAGTTTTCTGTTTGCTTACTTTGGTTTGATTTATAGCATTTTTGTCTTTCCTCTCTACTTGATGGAGGTGGGGTACTGTGTCTGACCAGGTAAGCAAAGAGCTGCTGACCTCAAGGGAACCACCCAACTGGGCACCCCCAGAAGGTGGGGTTTTTTTAAGGTTGTGTCAAAGTACCCTACTGTACACCTATATTGCTCTGTCTCCCTCTTTCTGTGCCTCTCTTCTTTTTGCCAATATTCCTTTTACCCACCCCCTCTCCTTTCTCTATTTTTATTTGTTTTTTCTTATTACTCGGTCCTCCTTTCTTTCATCCCTTTTTTGCTCTTCATCCTTCTCACACTTCTGGTCCTGTAACCCCTAGTCCACAGGCATGAGAACTTAAAGAGCAAGAGGAAGTGAAAGGAAAATTAGGGCAAGGAAACAGATAAAAGAAATCACCCATGAGGAAGAATCAGCAGAAAACTCCAGGCAACATGAAGAACCAGTCCAGAACAATCACGCCAAGGGACAATGAGGTAGCTACTGCAGATGATTCCATCTATAAAGAAATGTTAGGAATGACAGAAAGGGAATTTAGAATACACATGTTGAAAACAATAAAAGAAATGATGGAAACAATGAAGGAGACTGCTAATAAAGTGGAAAATAACCAAAAGGAAATCCAAAAACAGAATCAAATCAGAGATGAACGATATGAAGAATATAAAAAGGATATAGCAGAGCTGAAGGAACTGAAACTGAAGTCAATTAGGGAACTTAAAGATGCAATGGAAAGTATCAGCAACAGGTTAGACCATGCAGAAGAAAGAATTTCAGAGGTAGAAGACAAAGTTCTTGACATAACTCAGATAGTAAAAGAGGCAGAAAAGAAGAGAGAAAAAGCAAAATGTTCACTGTCAGGATTATGGGACTTTATGAAGCGTTCCAACATACGACTTATAGGAATTCCAGAAGGGGAAGAAGAATGCCCCAGAGGAATGGAAGCCATACTAGAGAATATTATAAAAGAAAATTTCCCAAATATCACCAAAGATTCTGACACACTGCTTTCAGAGGGCTATGGGACCCCAGGTTGCCTCAACTCTAACCGAGCTTCTCCAAGACACATTGTGATGAACCTGTCCAAAGTCAAGACAAAAGAAAAGATTTTGCAAGCTGCCAGGAGTAAGCGCCAGTTGACCTACAGGGGCAAATCCATCAGAGTGACCACAGAGTTCTCTAATGAAACTTTCCAAGCAAGAAGACAATGGTAATCTACCTTTAATCTACTTCAAAAGAACAATTTCCAGCCCAGAATTCTGTACCCTGCTAAGCGAATCTTCAAAATTGACAGAGAAATCAAATCATTTACTGATATACAAACATTGAGGAAATTCGCCACAACAAGACCAGCTCTACAGGAAATACTTCAACCTGTTCTGCACACTGACCACCACAATGGATCAGCAGCAAAGTAAGGACTCAGAAATTAAAGGACAGAACCTAACCTCCACACTGATGCAAAAGATAAAACTAAGCAATGGACTCTCACCAAATAAGACAAATAGAATACTACCACACTTATCAATTATCTCAATAAATGTTAATGGCTTGAATTCCCCACTGAAGAGACATAGATTGGCTGACTGGATTAAAAAACACAAGCCATCCATTTGCTGTCTGCAAGAAACACACCTGGCTTCAAAAGACAAATTAAAGCTCCGAGTCAAGGGTTGGAAGACAATTTTGCAGGCAAATGGAATTCAGAAGAAAAGAGGACTTGCAATCTTATTTTCAGATACATGTGGATTTAAAGCAACTAAAGTCAAAAAAGACAAAGATGGTCACTTTATATTGGTCAAGGGAAAAATACAACAAGAAGACATTTCAATTCTAAATATTTATGCACCCAATTTAAATGCTCCCAGATTCTTGAAACAGACCTTACTCAGTCTGAGCAATACGATATCTGATAATACCATAATCACAGGGGACTTTAACACTCCTCTTATAGAGCTGGACAGATCCTCTAAACAGAAATTAAATAAAGATATAAGAGATTTAAATGAGACCGTGGAACAACTGTGCTTGATAGACGCATATGGAACACTCCACTCCAAAGATAAAGAATAAACATTCTTCTCATCACCCCATGGAACATTCTCCAAAACTGGTCGTATCCTGGGACACAAAACAAATATCAACAGAAACAAAAGAATTGAAATTTTACCTTATATCTTTTCAGACCATAAGGCACTAAAGGTGGAACTCAATTCTAACAAAAACACTCGACCCCACCCAAAGGCATGGAAATTAAACAATCTTCTGTTGAAAACAGATGAGTGCAGGAAGAAATAAAACAGGAAATCATTAACTTCCTTGAGCATAACAACAATGAAGACATAAGCTACCAAAACCTGTGGGATACTGCAAAAGCAGTTTTGAGAGGAAAATTCATTGCTTTAAATGCCTACATTTGAAAAACAGAAAGAGAGCACATCAACAATCTCACAAGAGATCTTATGGAATTGGAAAAAGAAGAACAATCTAAGCCTAAACTCAGTAGAAGAAAAGAAATATCCAAAATCAAATCAGAGATCAATGAAATTGAAAACAAAAGAATCATTCAGAAAATTAATGAAACAAGGAGTTGGTTTTTTGAAAAAATAAATAAAATAGATAAACCATTGGCCAGACTAACGAGGAATAGAAAAGTAAAATCTCTAGTACCATCAATCAGAAATGATAAAGGGGAAATAACAACTGATCCCACAGAGATACAAAGATCATCTCTGAATACTACCAGAAACTCTATGCCCAGAAATTTGACAATGTGAAGGAAATGGATCAATGTTTGGAATCACACCCTCTCCCTAGACTCAGCCAGGAAGAAATAGAGCTCCTGAACAGACTAATTTCAAGCACCGAGATCAAAGAAACAATAAAAAATCTTCCAACCAAAATATGCCCTGGTCCAGATGGCTTCACTCCAGAATTCTATCAAACCTTCAAGGAAGAGCTTATTCCTGTACTGCAGAAATTATTCCAAAAAATTGAGGAAGAAGGAATCTTCCCCAACACGTTCTATGAAGCAAACATCACCCTGATACCACAACCAGGAAAAGACCCAAACAAAAAGGAGAATTTCAGACCAATCTCACTCATGAATATAGATGCAAAAATCCTCAACAAAATCCTAGCCAATAGATTACAGCTTATCATCAAAAAAGTCATTCATCATGATCAAGTAGGCTTCATCCCAGGGATGCAAGGCTGGTTTAACATATGCAAGTCCATAAACGTTATCCACCACATTAACAGAGGCAAAAATAAAGATCACATGATCCTCTCAATAGATGCAGAAAAAGCATTTGATAAAATCTAGCATCCTTTTCTAATTAGAACACTGAAGAGTATAGGCATAGGTGGCACATTTCTAAAACTGATTGAAGCTATCTATGACAAACCCACAGCCAATATTTTACTGAATGGAGTAAAACTGAAAGCTTTTCCTCTGAGAACTGGAACCAGACAAGGATGTCCTCTGTCACCTTTACTATTCAACATAGTGCTGGAAGTTCTAGCCAATACAATTAGGCAAGAGAAGGAAATACAGGGAATCCGAATGGGAGCAGAGGAGGTCAAACTCTCCCTCTTTGCTGACGACATGATCTTATACTTAGAGAACCCCAAAGACTCAACCACAAGACTCCTAGAAGTCATCAAAAAATACAGTAATGTTTCAGGATATAAAATCAATGTTCACAAGTCAGTAGCCTTTGTATACACCAATAACAGTCAAGATGAGAAGCTAATTAAGGACACAACTCCCTTCACCATAGTTTCAAAGAAAACGAAATACCTAGGAATATACCTAACGAAGGAGGTGAAGGACCTCTATAAAGAAAACTATGAAATCCTCAGAAAGGAAATAGCAGAGGTTATTAACAAATGGAAAAACATACCATGCTCATGGATGGGAAGAATCAACATTGTTAAAATGTCTATACTTCCCAAAGCAATCTACCTATTCAATGCCATTCCTATCAAAATACCAACATCGTACTTTCAAGATTTGGAAAAAATGATTCTGCGTTTTGTATGGAACCGGAAAAAACCCCGTATAGCTAAGGCAGTTCTTTGTAACAAAAATAAAGCTGGGGGCATCAGCATACCAGATTTTAGTCTGTACTACAAAGCCATAGTGCTCAAGACAGCATGGTACTGGCACAAAAACAGAGACATAGACACTTGGGATCGAATTGAAAACTAAGAAATGAAACTAACATCTTATAACCTACCTAATCTTCGATAAACCAAACAAGAACATATTTTGGGGGAAAGACCCCCTATTCAATAAATGGTGTTGGGAGAACTGGATGTCTACATGTAAAAGACTGAAACTGGACCCACACTTTTCCTCACTCACAAAAATTGATTCAAGATGGATAAAGGACTTAAATTTCAGGCATGAAACAATAAAAATCCTCAAAGAAAGCATAGGAAAAACACTGGAAGATATTGGCCTGGGGAAAGACTTCATGAAGAAGACTGCCACGGCAATTGCAACAACAACAAAAATAAACAAATGGGACTTCATTAAACTGAAAAGCTTCTGTACAGCTAAGGAGACAATAACCAAAGCAAAGAGACAACCTACACAATGGGAAAGGATATTTGCATATTTTCAATCAGACAAAAGCTTGATAACTAGGATCTATAGAGAACTCAAATTAATCCACATGAAAAAAGCCAACAATCCCATATATCAATGGGCAAGAGACATGAATAGAACTTTCTCTAAAGATGGCAGATGAATGGCTAACAAACACATGAAAAAATGTTCATCATCTCTATATTTTAGAGAAATGCAAATCAAAACATCCCTGAGATATCATCTAACCCCAGTGAGAATGGCCCACATCACAAAATCTCAAAACTGCAGATGCTGGCGTGGATGTGGAGAGAAGGGAACACTTTTACACTGCTGGTGGGATGCAAAGTAGTACAACCTTTCTGGAAGGAAGTATGGAGAAACCTCAAAGCACTCAAGCTAGACCTCCCATTTGATCCTGCAATCCCATTTCTGGGCTTCTACCCAGAAGGAAAAAAATCCTTTTATCATAAGGACACTTGTAGTAGACTGTTTATTGCAGCTCAATTTACAATCGCCAAAATGTGGGAACAGCCTAAATACCCACCAACCCGGGATGGATTAACAAGCTGCGGTATATGTATACCATGGAATACTATTCAGCCATTAAAAAAATGGAGACTTTACATCCTTCGTATTAACCTGGATGGACGTGGAAGACATTATTCTTAGTAAAGCATCACAAGAATGGGGAAGCATGAATCCTATGTACTCAATTTTGATATGAGGACAATTAATGACAATTAAGGTTATGGGGGGGAAGCAGAAAGAGGGATGGGGGGGTCGGGCCTTGGTGTGTGTCACACTTTATGGGGGCAAGACATGATTGCAAGAGGGACTTTACCTAACAATTGCAATCAGTGTAACCTGGCTGATTGTACCCTCAATGAATCCCCAACAATAAAAAAAAAAAAATGATCATAGACCTAAGTGGTAAAATGTAAATCTATAAAACTAGAAGATAACCCTGGAGCAAAATGTAGGTGACCTTGGGCATAGCAATGATTTTTTTATTAATAGATTCAATACCAAAGTTATGGTCCATGAAAGACAATTAATAAGCTGGACTTCATTAAAATGCAAAATTTCTGTTCTGCTAAAGACATTATCAAGAGAATGAGAAGACAAGCCACAGACTGTGAGAAAATATTTTCAAAAAACACATCTGGGGCAGTGCCTGTGGCTCAGTGATTAGGGTGCTGACCCCATATACCGAGGGTGGCAGGTTCGAACCTGGCCCCAGCCAGCTAAAACAGCAGTGGCAACTGCAACAAAAAATAGCTGGGTGTTGTGGAGGGTGCCTGTAGTCCCAGCTACTCAGGAGGCTGAGGCAGGAGAACCGCTTAAGCTCAAAAGTTGGAAGTTGCTGTGAGCTGTGATGCCACAGCACTCCACTGAGGGTGATAAAGTGAGACTCTGTCTCTAAAAACAAAACAAAACACATCTGATAAAGAACTGTTCTCCAAAATATACAGCAACACCAAAAACTCAACAATAAGGAAACAAACAACTCAATTAAAAAATGGGCCAAAGACCTAAAGAGACACCTCACCAAAGAAGATATGAAGATGACATCTAGGCATATTAGGGCGTTGCAAATTAAAACAAGACACAACTAAACACCTATTAGAAAGACCAGAATCCAGAATACGACCACATCAAATGCTGGTAAGTATGTGGCATAGGAGGATTGTAGAGGATTGAGTGTCATATTTACAGTAACATGCAAAAGATTGAACATCATACTTACTATAACAGTAACAATCTCAAAACTCATCTGAGGAATTGCTGAGAATAAGACATTCTCTTGGAAAGCCTGGAAATCTCTTATCACTTGGAGGCAAGCCGTCAAGTAACTCAGTAATCCTGGAGAAGCAAAGATTGGTCCTGCAGTAGTAAGGCTGATGTTAAACATCAAGCATTTTATGGCAGTTCCTTGAAGGATTAGTGGGAGAAAATTGCATGTAGTCTTTTGGAGATCATTTCCTTGAGTACATACCCTCCTTGCCACCTTTGGAGATCATTTCCTTGAGTGCATACCCTTCTTGCCACCTTTGAGATCATTTCCCTGAGCACGCAGCCCCTGCATGTCTTTGCTTAGTAATCTTCCCGCCCATTCTGTATCTCCTCAATAAAAGGACCCTGTGAGAAGTGCTCGGGGCTATCCTGCATCTATGGTTAGCCTCTCCTCTTGAAGCTTGTACTGTCAATCGTGTCTTGTGTGATCATTTATGTGGTCACAACAGAGGATCTCTTATTCATTGCTGGCAAGGATGCATAATGGTCCAACCATTTAATTTTTACAAAACTAAACATACACTTACATGAAGGAATTTCTGAGCCAGGAGAGAGTGCTGAGAATGGCTGGAACAGTAAGTCTGAGAAATCTGACTGATGTTAAGGAGAGGCACATAAAGATAGCTTCTAATTTAATCAAGTCCACAAAATATATCCAGGAAATTTACTGGTATGCACACCTCAAGTTCTTCAATTTCTGTGTATGCACGTTAGTGAGTTAGCCAAGTTGGTGAAGGAAATTAGGATCAACATCAAGTTATAAGAACCTTAATTGCTATGTTTGTGCTCTGATGATACTTTCTAATGTAACTTAAAGAAAATGTGTTCATCTCATCTGTTTTGTTTTAAAATTATGAGAAAAATTGGCTTGATATTTTTGAAATGATATTGTTTGGTCAGTCTAATCTCATGCTATAAGATTTTGTTGTCATCATTGTAGTTTTTTTAAAAAAATTTTTTATTGTTAAATCATAGCTGTGTACATTTGTGCAATCAAGGGGTACAATGTGCAGGTTTCATATACAATCTGAAATATTCTCATCAAACTGTTCAACGTAGCCTTCATGGCATTTTCTTAGTTATTGTATGTAGACATTTGTATTCTGCATTTAGTAGGTTTATAGGTTTCGCCTGTACCCATCCTAAGATGCACCATAGGTGTGGCCCCACACATTCCCCTCCATCCCCCCCTTTCCCTCCCTTGGCCCTTTCCTCATATTCTTGAGCTATAGTTGGGTTATAGCCTTCATATGAAAGCTTTAAATTAGCTTCATAGTAGGGCTGAGTACATTGGGTACTTTTTCTTCCATTCCTGAGATACTTTGCTAAGAAGAATATCATCTAACTCCAGTGAGACTAGCCTATATCACAAAATCCCAAGACCAGAGATGTTGGCGTGGATGTGGAGAAAAGGGAACACTTTTGCACTGCTGGTGGGAATGCAAATTAATACATTCCTTTTGGAAAGAGATATGGAGAACACTTAGAGATCTAAAAATAGATCTGCCATTCAATCCTGTAATCCCTCTACTGGGCATATACCCAGAAGACCAAAAATAACACCATAACAAAGATATTTGTATCAGAATATTTATTGCAGCCATATTCATAATTGCTAAGTCATGGAAAAAGCCCAAGTGCCCATCAATCAACGAATGGATTAATAAATTGTGGTATATGTACACCATGGAATATTATGCAGCCTTAAGGAAAGATGGAGACTTTACCTCTTTCATGTTTACATGGATGGAGCTGGAACATATTCTTCTTAGTAAAGTATCTGAAGAATGGAAGAAAAAGTACCCAATGTACTCACCCTTATTATGAAACTAATGTAGGACCTTCACATGAAAGCTATAACCCAGTTACAACCTATGAATAGGGAGAAGGGGGAAAGGGAGGGGAGGGAGGGGGGACGGAGGGGGATTAATGGGATTACACCTGTGGTGCATCTTACAAGGGTATATGTGAATCCTAGTAAATGTGGAATGTAAAGGTCTTAGCAAAATAACTAAGAAAATGCTACAAAAGCTATGTTAACTAGTGTGATGAAAATGTGTCAAACAATCTATGAACCAAGTGTATGGTGCCCCATGATCATACTAATGTACACAGCTATGATTTAATAAAAAAAAAAAGAATATGTTCCAGCTCCATCCATGTAAACATGAAAAAGGTAAAGTCTCCATCTTTCTTTAAGGCTGCATAATATTCCATGGTATACATGTACCACAGTTTGCTAGTCCATTTGTGGGTTGATGGTCACTTGGGCTTCTTCCATGACTTAGCAATTATGAATTGGGCTGCAATAAACATTCTGGTACAGATGTCTTTGCAATAAACATTCTGGTACAAATGTCTTTGTTATATTGTGATTGTTGGTCTTCTGGGTATATACCTAGTAAAGGAATTATAGAATGGAATGGCAGGTCTATTTTTAGATCTCTAAGTATTCTCCAAACATCCTTCCAAAAGGAACGTATTAGTGTGCATTCCCACCAGCAGTGTAGAAGTGTGCTCTTTTCTCCACATCCACGCCAACATCTCTGGTTTTGAGATTTTGTTATGTGGGCTACTCTTACAGGGGTTAGGTGATATCTCAAAGTAGTTTTGATTTGCATTTCTCTGATGGTTAAGGATGATGAGTTTTTTCATGTGTCTGTAGGTCGTGTGTCTGCCTTCTTTAGAGAAGTTTCTCTTCACGTCCTTTGCCCACCCTGATCAAGAGGTGGGATCACTTGATCTTTTCTTGCTAATATGTTTGAGTTATCTGTTGGATTCTGGTTATAAAACCTTTATCGGAGGTATAACCTGCAAATATTTTCTCCCATTCTGAGGGCTGTCTGCTTGCTTTACTCACTATGTTCTTGGCTGTGCAGAAGCTTTTTAGTTTGATCAGGTTCCATTAGTGTATTTTTGATGCAGCTTCAATTGCCTGGGGAGTCCTCCTCATAAAATATTCACCCAGGCTGATTCCTTCAAGAGTTCTCCCTGCACTTTCTTCAAGTATTTTTATAGTTTTATGTCTTAAGTTTAAATCTTTTATCCAGTGAGAGTCTATCTTAGTTAATGGTGAAAGGTGTGGGTCCAGTTTCAGTCTTTTACAGATTGCCAGCCAGTCCACCCAGCACCATTTGTTAAATAGGGAATCTTTTCTCCACTGAATGTTTTTAATTGGCTTGTCAAAGATCAAATAATGGTAAGTAGCTGGGTTCATCTCTTGGTTCTCTATTCTGTTCCAGACATCTACTTCTCTGTTTTTGTGCCAGTACTATGCTGTTTTGATCACTATCGATTTATAGTGCAGTCTAAGGGTCTGGTAGCGTGATTCCTCCCGTTTTATTTTTAGTGCTGAGTAATGTTTTGGCTATTCGAGATTTTTTCTGATTCCATATAAAACGAAGTATTATTTTTTCAAGATCTTTAAAATATGACAATGGAGGTTTGATAGGAATTGCATTTAAATTATATATTGCTTTGGGTAATATAGACATTTTAATGATGTTGATTCTTCCCAGCCATGAGCATGGTATGTTTTTCCATTTGTTAACTTCTTCAGTTATTTCTTTACTTAAAGTTTCATAGTTCTCTTTATATAGATCTTTCACTTCCTTTGTTAGATAAACTCCCAAATATTTGATGTTCTTTGGTACTACTGTGAAAGGAATAGAGTCCTTGACTGTTTTTTCAGCTTGCTTATTGTTGGTATATATAAAGGCTACAGATTTATGGGTGTTGATTTTGTAGCCTGAGACATTGCTATATTCCTTGATCACTTCTAAAAGTTTTGTGATAGAATTCCTAGTGTTTTCCAGATATACGATCATGTCATCTGTGAAGAATGAAAGTTTGATCTCTCCTGACCCTATGTGGATACCCTTGATCGCCTTTTCTTCCCTAATTGCAATGGCTAAAACTTCCATTCCAATGTTAAAGAGCAATGGAGACAATGGGCAACCTTGCCTGGTTCCTGATCTAAGTGGAAATGATTTCAATTTAACGCCATTCAATATGATATTGACTGTGGGTTTGCCGTAGATGGCCTGTATTAGTTTAAGAAATGTCCCTGTTATACCAATTTTCTTAAGTGTTCTGATCATGAAGGGATGCTGGATATTATCAAAAGCTTTTCTGCATCAATTGAGAGAATCATATGGTCTTTATTTTTTAGTTTGTTTATGTGCTGAATTACATTTATAGATTTATGTACATTGAACCAGCCTTGAGACCCTGGGATAAATCCCACTTGGTCATGGTGTATAATTTTTTTGATGTATTGTTGGATTCTGTTGGATCTTATTGAGTATTTTTGTGTCAATATTTATTGGTGATGTTATAATTTTCTTTTCTTGTTTAGAAACAAGTGTCTTGTTTAGAAACAGGGTCTTTTCCTGGTTTAGGTATCAAGGTGATGTTTGCTTTGTAGAATGTGTTGGGTAGTATTCCTTCTTTTTCTATAATTTGGAAGTGGTTTAATAATATAGGTACTAGTTCTTCTTTAAAGGTTTGGTAGAATTCTGATGTAAAGTCATCTGGTCCTGGGCTTTTCTTTTTAGGGGATTTTGTATAGTTTATGCTATTTCAGAACTTGATATAGGCCTGTTCAACATTTCCACTTCGTTCTGGCTAAGTCTTGGTAGGTGGTGTGCTTCCAGGTATGGGTCGATTTCTTTCAGATTTTCATATTTCTGAGAGTAGAGTTTCTTGTAATATTCGTTAAGGATTTTTTGAATTTATGAGGGGTCTGTTGTTATTTCATCATTACCATTTCTGATTGATGAAATTAGAGATTTTACTCTTTTTTTCCTGGTTAGGTTGGCCAAAGGTTTATCTATTTTATTGATCTTTTCAAAAAACCAACTTTTGGATTTATTGATCTATTGTATAATTCTTTTGTTTTCAATTTCATTTAGTTCTGCTCTGATTTTGGTTATTTCTTCTGCTGGGTTTGGGGTTGGAGTGTTCTTCCTTCTCCAGTTGCTCGAGATGTCCCATTAAGTTATTAACTTCCTCTCTTTCTGTTTTCTTGAGGAAGGCTTGCAGTGCTATAAATTTCCCTCTTAAGACTGCCTTTGCAGTATCCCAGAGGTTCTGGTAATTCATGTCTTGATTATTGTTTTGTTCCAAAAATTTGGTGATATCCTTCTTAATCTCACCTATAACCCATCTGTCCTTCAGCATAAGGTTGGCTAGCTTCCATGTTTTTATATGGGTATGCAGGTTCCTGTTGTTATTGAGTTCATCTTTTATTCCATGATGGTCTGAGAAGATGCAAGGAATAATTTCTATTTTTTAAAATTTGCTGAGGTTAGATTTGTGGCCTAGGATGTGGTCGATTTGGGAATATGTTCCATGGGCTAATGAGAAGAATATGTATTCATTTTGGTTGGGATGAAATGTTCTGTAGATGTCTGTTAAGTCCAGATGTTGAAAGGTTAAGCTTAAATCTAAGATTTCTTTGCTTAGCTTCTTTTTAGATGATCTATGCAGCACTGCTAAAGGGGTGTTAAAATCTCCCAACTACTATGGAACTGGAGGAAATCAAGTTGCTTATGTCTTATAGAGTTTCTCTTATAAAATGAGGTGTGTTCTGGTTGGGTGCATAAATATTAGTAATTGAAATCTCATCATATTGAGTATTACCTTTAATGCTTAATGTCCATTCTTATCCTTCCTTAATTTGGTTGGTTTAAAGCCTATTGCATCTATGAATAGGATTGCAACGCCTGCTTTTTTCTGTTTTTCATTTGCCTGGAGTATAGATGACCATTCCTTCACCTTGAGTCTATATTTGTCCTTTAATGTAAGATGAGCTTCTTGCATGCAACAGATATGTGCTTGAGTTTTTGTATCCAGTCAGCCAACCTGTGCCTCTTTAGAAGACAATTCAAACCATTCACATTAGTTGAGAATATTGATAAGCCTTTTGAGAGTCTGGTGGACATTTTTAATCCTTTTGCGACTGTGGAAGTTGGAATTTGATCAAAATTTTCTGGGTGGGTTTACTTTTGTGGTGGAGGATTACATTGGTCTTTATGAAGGATAGGTCTGAGCATATCCTGCAGAGCTGGTTTAGTTATGGCAAATTTCTTCAACATGTGAATGTCATTAAAGTATTTAATTTCTCCATCAGTTTAGCTGGGTACAGGATCCTGGTCTGAAAGTTATTTTGTTTTAGAAGATTAAAAGTCGATGACCATCCTCTTCTAGCTTGAAAGTTTTCAGCAGAGAGATCTGTAGTTACTCTAATATTCTTGCCCTTTTAGGTGATGGTTTTCTTTCATCTGGCTGCTTTCAGAATTTTCTCCTTCATGTTAACTTTAGTGAAATCGATTATGATGTGTCTGGGGGATGTCTTATTTGGGTTGAGTCATGCTGGAGTTCTGAAACTGTCTGCTATCTGAATTTCAGAATCTCTTGGCATGTCTGGAAAGTTCTCTTTTGTAATATCATGGAGAAGAGACTCTGTGCCTTGTGAAGCCACTTTGTCGCTTTCAGGTATCCCTATAAGACGAATATTGGTTTTCTTCGAATTATCCCAGAGCTCCCTGAGAGATTGATCTGTTTTTGCCCTCCATTTCTCTTCCTCTTTGAGAGTTTGGGAGCATTCAAAGGCTTTGTCTTCAATGTCAGAAATCCTTTCTTCTGCTTGCTCCATTCTGTTACTGAGGGATTCTACTGTGTTTCTCAGATCTTTGAGTGCTGCAACTTCTTGTCTCAATGTGTCAAAATCTTTGGTCATTTGGACTTTGAATTCATTTAATTCTTGAGACATCTTTTGGGTTACTGCTTGGAATTCTAATTTGATCTTATTTGCTATCCAGATTCTGAATTTGATTTCTGACATCTCAGCTATTTGTTTGTGCATGGGATCTTGTGCTGTGTCTTCCCCATTGATCCTTGGGGGAGTTGATCTACTCTGCTTATCCATATTGCCAGAGTATTTCTCTTGATTTTGCCTCATGATTGTTTTTCACCGTTGCCTCTGGTTATCCTCAGAGTTGGGGAGGTGTCTCTCCAAGGTTAGACCCCAACAGGATCCCTCTATTGTTGCTGGATCTTTGTAGGGAGTGACCCTGTGTAGCTCCTCTGGGGCTGCCCCAGCTAGGGAGTTCTGGTTGTGGGAGCAGCTCCAGAGTGTGACACAACCGGATCCAGCAACAGGACAGGGGGTGGTACACACAGTTCTGGGAGTGCCTGGCACCCAGTGATTTTGGCACAGAGGGCCCAAGGCTCCAGCAGTCTCTGGCCAGGAGAGGGCTCCTTGCAGAGGCAGGGAGGGCTTTGGAGGCCACGTGGCTACCAGAGTCCCTGGCCAGATGAGCTGTCCAGTGTGGAGGAAGGGAGGGTATGGGAGGGAGGATGCGGGGTTGGGAGGCTCCCAAAGTTCCTGGTCAGGGTGTGGGGAGGCCCAGCGGGTGGAGTAGTGAGTCAGACACAGCTCTTACCAGGTCCAGTGGGCATAGCTCTTACGGAGGTCCGGGAGGGTGCCAGTCGCAGGTCACATCTTCAGGAGGTCCAGGAGGGTCCCCGCACAGCTCTTACCAGGTTCCAGGTGGGTGCCGATCACGGCTCATGGAGCAGCTCCAGGAGGGTCCCAGCGCAGCTCCTAGTGGGGTCCAGGAGGGTGCAGATCGCTGTCCCAACGTGGGTCTTCCGGAGGTCTGGGAGGGTCTCATTGTGGTTTTAAGATAAGTTCTCACTCTGTTGTCCAGGCTAGACTGCAAGTGGCATAATCATAGCTCACAGCAACCTTAAACTCTTGGGCTCATGTGATCCTCTTGCCTCAGCCTCCCATGTAGCTGGGACTACCAGGTGTCCACTATAGTGCCCAGCTAATTTGTGTGTGTGTGCGCAGATAGGGTTTTTCTATGTCACCCAGGCTGATCACAAACTGTTGGCCTCAAGCAATTCTCCCACTGTGGCCTCCCAAAGTACTGGAATTACAGGCATGAGCCACTTTTCCTGGCTTCATCTTATAAAGTTTTATTTTTGTTTATTTCTTTTAAGTGAGAACTCTTATGACGTCTATTATGCTACATTATGTGCAACTAAATACAAAAGATAGAAAAGTCTCTAGTACTGGTAAGCTTTAAATGATAAGGGAATTGTTCAAGGGCAGCTCTGAACTGGACTTCTCCCACCATGTATTGGGGGTATGTTTTTTTCTTGCTTCTTATCCTGCCCGTTCACAGAATTTTACTTAAATACTTGTCTGAATTTTCTGTAATAATAGAGTTTTTTTTCTTTTCTTATCCATTCTCCTATCTTTCAACTTTCCCCTCCTTTCTCCTACCTACATGTAACCCATATGAATGATACAATCATATATGAAGGGACTTCAAAGAGTTTGTGGAAAAATAGATTTAAAAGATAAAAATAAAATTATAAACTTTATTTCTTACAATAACCTCCAAGATACTCTCATAAGTTACAATCAGAGACATTTATTCTATTTATAAAGAATTGAGAGTCCTGGGAGTTTATCTGAATAGAGTTTTTTTTCTACATTATTAACTAGTGAAAACTGGGTGAACTTTAAAGAATTTTTAGAGTAAGAACTAAAAAGAAGGCAGAAGAAGCCAAATCAGGAATTTAAGGTGGATGCCTAGTGAGTACCTATTGAAACTCTCATAAAATTGCCCTTGTTTGATGAGAGAAATGAGCAGGGCATTTTTTGTAGTAGGGAAGGACTCTCCACTGAAGGTTTTCTGGGTATTTTTCTGCTAAAACTTTGGCTAACTTTCTTAAAACACTCTCATAATAAGCACAAATTATCATTCTTTGGCCTTCCAGAAAGTCAACAAGCAAAACACCATAAGCATACCAAAAAACTGTTGCCATGTCTTTTGCTCTCGACTGGTCCATTTTGCTTTGCCTGGACCACTTTCACGTCTTAGTAGCCTTTACTTTGATTGTGCTTTGTTTTCAGGATTGTACTGGTGAAGCCATGTTTCATTTCCTGTTACAATTTCTTGACGAAATGCTTCAGGATCTTGATCCCACTTATTTACGTTTTACTTTGTAAACTCTACTCTTGTCTGTGGCTGATGTGAGTGCAATATTTTTGACATCCAGTGAGTAGAAAGTTTGCTCAACTTTAATTTTTCAATCATAATGGTATAAGCTGAACCAACTGAGAAGCCAGTGATGTTGGCTATTGTTTCTGCTGCTAATTGTCAGTCCTCTTCAATTAGGACATGAGAAAGATGAATTTGTTTCTTGCAAATTGATGCGTAGGGTCTGAGCAGCAGGCTTCATCTTCAACATTGTCTCATCCCTTGTTAAAACAAGTTATCCATTTGTAAACTGCTGATTTCTTTGGGATATTGTCCCCATAATTTTTTCATAAAGCATCAGTGATTTCACTCTTCTTCTCCCTAGCTTCACCATAAATTTTGTTTGTTTTTGTTTCCATTTTAGCAGAATTTATGTTGCTCTGATAAGGGCTCTGTTCAAACTAATATTTTGTCCTTCATAGTGCCTCCAGCTAGATCCTGTTCAGAGATGTTGTAACAAGTTAGTATGAATTGATTTTGGTGCAAAAAAATTATAAAATTCATGCATGTTTTTTCATAATTTATGTTTTCCATGAACTTTTTGAAGACCCCTATTATGTACTCAGATAGTATTTTTATTTTTTGTCATTATATAATCTTTTATATACTTTCTTTTCACATTTAACAGTAGTACCACAGGGAAATCTCTCCAACTAAATGATAAGAGAACAAGCCTATTTTTAATTGCTACATCATATTTCATAGAATGCATGTGACAACATTTATCCCACCATTTTTAATGACAGTTTTTCACTCTGTTTCTAGTTTTCTGCCCTCTACAGTATTGCAAAGAACATCCTTGTACATGTGTCCTATAAGTTTTTCCACTCCTTAATTACTTCTGAAATATGCCCCAATTTACCTATTTTGGTATAAAAAGCAAATTGTGTTCTTATTTTGATGAAATTATATTTAATTAATCACTCAGAGAACAGATTGAGCTTTCATTATCTTATATTTCATTTCTAATATTTTGATGTTTTTCAGTATGTTCCTCTTTACTAAGATATAGGGGCCCCCAGCATGCTGTTTATAAAAACTCAACTTTCAAGAAGTTTATTTATGACTTGGATTATAAAATAAAATGTTTCCCCTTGTCTCCAAAATTTTGAGCATAGCTTTAATTTAAGATGTGCAAACTTAAGGGTATGATTATGAAGTTAGAGTTATTTCTAATTATATACCTGATGTTTGAGATAGCATTGTTTCATACAATCTTTTAGGAAATTTTATAAGTAAGTCAAAACAGTTACTTCTTAGCATATGATCCTGTGGTAGTCACAGGGATTATAACCAAGGACAACCTTTTAGGACAAAAACAATCATGGGGATATGGTAGTTATTGTTACAGAATTCCAAGTAGAGTGCAAGGCTAGAGCAAACCACTTAGTGCTGTTAAACATTGCCATAGGGCATAAGAAACATTGGGAAAGCAATTTGTTGAAAGGTTCATTCTCTATAATGTAGAAATCCCAGTTATGAAATAGTTGAAAATACAGAGAATATGTTTTATGATAATTTTTGTTATGCCTTTTTGTTTACATAAACATAAAATTGAGAGTAACTTAAATGTTCAAAAACAGGAGAAAAGTTACATAAATAATAATAGAAAGATTGCATGGATTATTATGCAGCCATTTTAAGGGAAGGTTAGGAAGACCACATAGCAATATTGACTTAAAGGAATATTGCAGGCTACAAAGTTATGTGTGCCAACTGGTTACAACTACATTAAAATCAACCTAAGGATACAAGGCTAGTGGGAAATATACTTAAATCTTAACAGTTGATTATATGAGTTTTGAG
This sequence comes from Nycticebus coucang, assembly GCF_027406575.1. Lineage (NCBI taxonomy): Eukaryota > Metazoa > Chordata > Mammalia > Primates > Lorisidae > Nycticebus > Nycticebus coucang. The sequence continues at coordinate 35,777,978 of NC_069801.1, read as the reverse complement.
AAGGAGGACTTTGAATGATTAAAAAATTCTATTGCATTTCTCTGATGATTAAAGATGATGAGCATTTTTTCATATGTCTGTAGGCCATGCGCCTGTCTTCTTCAGAGAAGTTTCTCTTCAAGTCCCTTGCCCAGCTTGTGATGGGGTCACTTGTTCTTTTCTTGCTTAACACAATAACTAAGAAAATGCCAGGAATGCTATGTTAACCAGTGTGATGAAAATGTGTTGAACTGTTTATAAAACCAGTGTATGGTGCCCTATGATCGCATTAATGTACACAGCTATGATCTAATACTAATAAAAAAAATTCTATTGCCTCCTTATAATTGTGTTAAATTCTATACTTTTTTAAGAAAAGAGGACCAATTAAGAAAATAGATTTATAATGAGATTATAAAGAAATTTACTCTTATGAACCATTATCTGGGAGTTATTCAGATTCAAGTAACATGAATGAGGTGACAGTACCAGTTTTCATAGCAACAGCATCTTTTGAAGGTAAAGAATATCTGAGTACAGATAATATAAGATTTTATTTGTTGTGTTTTGTCTTTTCAAGGTATTAATTCAGAATTAATTCAACCCAAACAATAGCAAAATCTACACATAAACAGAAAATGGAAGAGAACAGAGTTAACTGTGATGATGAAGTACAGAAAAGTAAGAGGAACAGTGGCAAATGCCTGTGTATTCTGAATCCAGTTCTGTCAATCCCTAATATGTACAATTTTGTATACGATAAAAAAATTAAGATGGTGGCTTGGTGACCCTAGCACAGTGGTTATGATGCCAGCCAAATACACTGAGGCTGGCTACTTCGAACCCAGTCCTGGCCGGCTAAACAACGACAACTGCAACAAAAAATAGCCAGGCGTTGTGGCAGGTGCCAGCTACTTGGGAGGCTGAGGCAAGAGAATCGCTTGAGCCCAAGAGTTTGAGGTTACTGTGAGCTGTGATGCCACAGCACTCTGCCGAGGGTGACATTAATGAGACTGTCTAAAAAAAAAAAAAAAAAAAAAAAATTAAAGATGGGATGAGAACTTCTTCCTTTTTCCATTTTCCTCTTTTCCTTGCCCAGAGATAATCAACATCACAAATTGGGCGGCGCCTGTGGCTCAGTGAGTAGGGCACCAGCCCCATATGCCGAGGGTGGCGGGTTCAAACCCAGCCCCTGCCAAACTGCAACCAAAAAATAGCCGGGCGTTGTGGCGGGCGCCTGTAGTCCCAGCTGCTCGGGAGGCTGAGGCAAGAGAATCGCGTAAGCCCAAGAGTTAAGAGGTTGCTGTGAGCCGTGTGACGCCACGGCACTCTACCTGAGGGCGGTACAGTGAGACTCTGTCTCTACAAAAAAAAAAAAAAAAAAAAAAAAATCAACATCATAAATTGTGTTATCATTACCATGCATATTTTATATTATTACCACATTTGTATATATCTATAAATAATAAACAGTGTGATTTGCAGGTTTTCAAACTTACTGCTAATGATGACATCCTGCATACATCATTGTGCGACTGGCTTTTGCACTCAGCATCGTGTTTTAAGATTTATCCATGTGGACACATGCAGCTTCAGTTTATATATCTACCTATTATACAGTAGTCCACTTAATGAACGTGCCACGATTTATCCTTTCTATTGTTTATGGATATTTATGTTGTTTTCACTGAAGGGCTACAATGAATGCTCTTCTCTGCTTGCACACACGTGTGAGAGTTTCTCTGCAGTGCACACTGTCCTTAAAAATAGAATTACTTTGTTGCATTGTAGTTCATCTTCAACTTTATTAGATAGGGCCAAGGATGTTGATACATCCATAAACAGTAGGTGGGCATTCTTTCTATAAAATTTATTGTTGGGGATTCATTGAGGGTACAAAAAGCCAGGTTACACTGATTGCATTTGTTAGGTAAAGTCCCTCTTACAATCATGTCTTGCTCTTCTTTTTTTTTTATTATTATTATTAAATCATAGCTGTGTACATTAATGCAATCATGGGGTACCTTACACTGGTTTTATATACCATTTGACATATTTTCATAACACTGGTTAACATAGCCTTCATGGCATTTTCTTAGTTATTGTGTTAAGACATTTATATTCTACATTTAGTAAGTTTCACATGTACCCTTGTAAGATGCACTGTAGGTGTGGTTCCACTAATTACCCTCCTCCGCCCATCCTGGTCTCTAGTACTTAGTGTTATCAAAATTTTTCATTTGGAAAATCCATTGGTGTAAAATATTACATAGTTTGCAACTCTCAGATTCTCAATGTGCTCAAATATTTTCTCATTGATTTATGATTTGCTTTTTTTTTTTTTAGAGACAGGGTCTCACTTTATCGGCCCTCAGTAGAGTGCTGTGACATCACAGCTCACAGCAACTTCCTGGGCTTAGGTGATTCTCTTGCCTCAGTCTCCAGAGTAGTTGGGACTACAGGCACCCACCATAATGCCTGGATACTTTTTTTGTTGCAGTTTGGCTGGGGCTGGGTTTGAACCCCACCCTCGGTATATGGGGCCAGTGCCCTACTCACTGAGCCATAGGTGCTGCCCCAGATTTGCTCTTTCTTTTGTGAATTGTCTGTTTACTTCCTTTGTTCATTTTCCTATTGTGTTTTTTATTTTTTTTTGTATCAAATTGTAGAAGTTCTATGTGAATTTTAGACATTAATCCTTTGGTAATTGTATGCATCTCAAGGGTCTCATTTCCGTATCTTATCTTTAATTTTATTTATGATAACTTTTGTAGGATATAAGTTAATTTCAATGATCAATCACTTACATTATGGTTAGTTCTTTCTTGTTCTTATTTAAGACATTTTATTTTATTAAAAAAAATCTTTCTTTACAACCATAAAGATATTCTTCTATATTTTCTTTTGAAAATGTAAAGTTTAAAATTTTTATGTTAAATCCTTAAATCTATCTGGGATTTACTTTATATAATATGAGTTAAGCATTGAATTTTAATTTTTCCTTTTGGTTACATAACAGCACACATTATTAAGCAGCCCATCCTTTCTGCATGGATTATGATGGTGCCTCTGTCCTATACTGTGTCTTCACATTGTTCTGTTCTTGCACTCCCTAGAGAAGAATATATTTGTCCATCTTTAAACCAATTCCACGTTGTCTATTATGGTTCGAGATAAACCTAGCTATCCCCAACCATTTTTTTTTAAAACTATTTCAGTTATTTAAGTTTCTATGCTTTTTCAAATGAAGTTCAGTGTCAGCTTCTCCTGTTGTGATTTTGACTGGTCAATTTTAGATTATTTTGGAGAGATCGCCACCTCTACCCTATCAAGTCTTCATCATCTTTGAAAATGCTATAGCTCTCCATTGATTCTGGTCTTCCTTTGTGCCTTTCCACAATGTTTTAGAGTCCTCGCCATAAAGGCTGTGCGCATATTTCATTGGCTTTATTTTTAGGTACTTTTTAAGGTAACTTTTTCTTGCTATTATAAATGATAAGGTTTTTCCTATTATGTGTTCCAATTAATTATTACTTAGGCAAATTATTAATGCTTGTTATTCTTGTGTCCATACCTCTCTTATTAGTGCTAAAATGTATAGATTTTCTTAGATTATTTGGGAAGATAATAAATCTTAAAAAATGTGAGTTACAGCAAACTGCAGTACAGTACTACAATAAAGCTGCAGTTTGTTATATTCAAACTTTCAAATTCATATGTCTCTGATTCCTTTTACCCCATCTTACATTGACTTTGAACTTTGACACAATGTGAAATAGAAGTGTGGACAGTAGGCTTCCTTGATTGTTTCTGACTTTATTGAGAGCACTTCTGTGGTTTCACTATTGTGTATACTATTTATTTAAGTTGAAAAGAATGTATAACATTTATTCATTGGTTGCACAGCTGTATATGTATTTGTAAGATCAGTGTTTTGTAAACTGTGGGCTGCAATCCATTATTGGGTTGTGAAATCAATTTAGTTTGCTATAACTCACATTTTTTAAAAAAGGGAATAAAATAAATAGTATTGGGATGCATCACTCATAGTAAAGGTGAATGTAGTTTGTTGAATATCTGTCACCTTTCTATCTACCTATCTATCTAAACCACACATGCTTTGGCATGCTGAGTTTTGATATAACTCTTAAAGGAGCAACACTTTTTAAAAGTTTACAAAATTCTATCCTATATCATAGTTTTAAATTTTGTACAAATTGACTATAGCCTTATTAATTTTTTGCCTGCTTTATCTATCAGTTTTAGATTGAAGTGTTTGTAAACTCTTGAACTATAATTATGGATTTGTCTATTTTCCCTTTAATTCTGTGTATTTTGCTTAATATATTTTGAAGTTATGTTTTTAGATGCATATGAATTCATAATTTTTATATCTGCCTCATAGATTGGTTTCTATGTAATTCTCCTCTTAGTTACTACTAGCATTTTGCTTTTTTCATTAAAGTAACATCATCTCCTTTGCTTTAGTTGGCTAAGAGTATATGTGATATAAGTTTTTCCTCTTTTTACTGTCAGTCTTGCTTGGATTTGTTTTGGTATGTATAATTTATTCAGCAAATAGCTAGATTTCAAAATACTATCTAATATGTTAATCTCTGTTTTGAAATACATATATTTAGTTCAATTGCATTTATTATAATTACTGATGAACTTTAACTTATTTTGTGTTTTCTCTTGACATTGACATTTTCCTCGTGTTTTCTCCCAGTCCTTTCTGGCTTTGTATTAGACTGGCAAGTTATTTTTAAAATACATCTTTTATTTTTTACCTCTGTTGGTTGGTTATTTATTCTTTTAGTGGTTCTCTTATAGTTTTAACATATACTATTTGAGTTATAAGTATTCTAACACATATATTGTTAGTTAGCATTTATATTCTTCGAAACACAGAATTTTATCATGCATAGTAAATATTTAATTAAACCTACAAATGTATTCAACAAATCTTTATCATTATTCCATGTTTCTTCTATCCATTACTTTTGCTGTAGTTTCGTATTTCTTTTTAGTGAAGTGCACCCGTTGCTAAATATCCCAGTGTGCATTTTTATGTGGGGGACTCATTTAGACTTCATGTTTCTGAAAATGTATTTTTTTGGCTCTCACTGTTAAATAGAAAGTTAGCAGGATATAAAATTTAAGGTTGACAGCTATTTCCGCTTAACATTTTTAGGATATCACTACAGTATTTTCTGGCCACAATTATTACTGAAAATAATTCCACTTTCAGTATAATGGTTCCTTTTGGGTATTTCATCTTTTCTTGCTGGTGGCTTTTAGGTTCTTCTCCTTCTCCCTCTCCCTCTCCCTCTCTTCCTTCTCCTCCTCCTCCTCCTTTCTCCTTCTCCTTCTTTTTTTTGTTGAGAAAGTTCTACCCTATGCACTGAGCATAGTGCAATGTCAGACTCCGGCTGTGGGCATCCTGCTGCCTCAGCCTCCAAAGCTGCTCACAGAGGCTGCCGGCTGGGTTTTTCCATTTTTTCCCATGAGTCTGAGTCTCACTTTCGCTCAGACAAGCCTCAAAGTCTTGAGCTCAAGCAATCCTCCTGCCTCAGCCTCCCACAGTGCTGGGATTACAGGTGTGAGCCACCGTGCCGGGCAGGAGTTTCTTCTTATTCTTGAAGGCCTACACTTTCACTGTGATGTGTCATGCTTTGTCTGCAGTACCCTTTCCATCAGAGGATATGCATCTTCTCTGATTGTAAAAATTCCCAGCTCTAATCTCTTCAAATTTTGCTCCTCCATCATTCCCTCCAGCCTCATCTTTTGAACTATTTACCAGATATAAGTTGGAGCCTCTCAACAGATCTTCCATGTCTGTCCTAAAAATCATCTGTTTACCGCTCTAGACTAAGTTCCATATGTATGTCTCACAGTTATTTCCCAATTTCTTTGGATCTGATCTAGAGTTTATCTTGTCTTTTTTTATTATTATTAAATCATAGCTGTGTACATTAGTATGATCATGGGGCACCATACACTTGGTTCATAAACTGTTTGACACATTTCATCACACTAGTTAACATAGCCTTCCTGGCATTTTCTTAGTTATTTTGCTAAGACTTTTACATTCCACATTTACTAAGATTCACATATACCTTTGTAAGATGCACCGCAGGTGTAATCCCATCAATCCCCCTCCTTCCACCTCCCTTTCCCCCTTCCCCCTATTCTTAGGTTGTAACTGTGTTATAGCTTTCATGTGAAGGTCCTACATTAGTTTCATAGTAAGAGTGAGTACATTGGGTACTCTTTCTTCCATTCTTGAGACACTTTATGAAGAAGAATATGTTCCAGCTCCATCCATGTAAACATGAAAGAGGTAAGGTCTCCATCTTTCTTTAAGGCTGCATAATATTCCATGGTGTACATATACCACAATTTATTAATGGGTATTTGGGCTTATTCCATGACTTAGCAATTATGAATTGGGCTGCAATAAACATTCTGGTACAAATATCTTTATTACGATTTGATTTTTGGTCTTCTGGGTATATGCCCAGTAGAGGAATTACAGGATTGAATGGCAGGTCTATTTTTAGATCTCTAAGTGTTCTCCATATATCTTTCCAAAAGGAATGTATTAATTTGCAATCCCACCAGCAGTGCAAAAGTGTTCCCTTTTCTCCACATCCGCGCCAGCATCTCTGGTCTTGGGTTTTTGTGGTATACGCTAGTCTCACTGGAGTTAGATGATATCTCAAAGTAGTTTTTATTTGCATTTCTCTGATAATTAAAGATGATGAGCTGAAGGCCGCGTGCCTGTCTTCTTCAGAAAAGTTTCTCTTCAAGTCCCTTGCCCAGCCTGCGATGGGATCCCTTGTTCTTTACTTGCTAATACGTTTGAGTTCTCTGTGGATTCTGGTTATTAAACCTTTGTCAGAGACATAACCTGCAAATATCTTCTCCCATTCTAAGGGCTGTTTGCTTGCTTTATTTACTGTGTTCTTGGCTGTGCAGAAGCTTTTTAGTTTGATCAAGTCCCAATAGTGTATTTTTGAAGCAGCTTCAATTGCCTGGGGGGTCCTTCTCATAAAAAACTCGCCCAACCCAATTTCTTCAAGGGTTTTCCCTGCACTCTCTTCTAGTATTTTTATAGTTTCATGTCTTAGGTTTTGTTTCATTTATGAGTCTTTGTGTTTCATAATTTCTTGGTCACTATAAATGGATATAATGCCTTAATTTATGCCTTTGAACTTTCTAGACATACTTTGTAAGACTGTTTTCAAAGATAAAAATTAATTTTATCTCCAAGCATTTTACATTTCAGTTAATGATTTTGATGATTTTCCAGGCTATCTTCTTTAGTATTTGATTTCTTCCTTCATTATGGTAGCTGCATTTTAAATGTGAGCATGCGTGTACACACATGTCTGACATTTTCCCCCCATTCCTCTGAAGGGAGGGAGGGAAATGCAAATCCCTAAAACTATTATTGTTCTGCAGTAATATTGGGGTTATCACAGCTCCAGTCATGGGGTAACAGGTGTCTAACTCACCTCCTGACCTGGAAGTTATATCTGTAGCAGGCTTTCCTAAGCCAAGAATCTTCTGTAAAACTATAGTCTCAGGAAATGAGTTGATAAGAGCTTTATCTTAATAGGTTTCTTTGTGTAGAGGAGGGAGCCTCACCTCAGCCAATGATCCACTGTTATGCATGAAGTATTTTCAGTTCCTGTTACATAGCAGGAGCCAAGATTCCAACTGCCCCTGTGTGCTTGCAGTCTGGAACATAACAGACCTGTGGTTTCACACCCATTCACCACTAGATTCATTTCTAGTTCTGCCCAATGGAGATGTTTATTTCTTTCCTCTTCTTTTCTTATATTGACCATTGCAATGGGTTTGGCAGAGAAGGGGTGATTCAAATTGTTCACCTTTGATGCTTCGGTTCAGTCTGCATTGTAAAGTTTTTCACTTTGTTTGGACACCAAATTAAATTTTGTTTTTGGGAGCTACATGTTATAAGTAACTAACTATATACTAAAAGCATGTAGTATAATTTTTTTACTAAAATAATTTTACATGTACTTATTACAGAAAGAAGCTCCAAAATGTATAAACATTTTTATTCTTTTAGTGAAACTAAGGCAACATAAAAGTTTGTTGTTTTGGGTAAGGATTTTTGTGCCCTTCCTAGGACATGGCACCCCCTCCCCCCCAACAAAGTTTTTGAATCAACTGCAGAACTGGATGGAAAAAGTATACAATCCACTTGTCAATGGAAGTCAGCCTCTTGTAGTGGGTAAGAGGTTTGGGAATCCTCAACAATTATTCAGTCCTGGCTTTAAATCTCACCCAATATCCCTGATTACTACTTGTATTGCTTTGGGCAGGTTACAAAATTTTTTAAGTCTCATTTTCCTCATTGTTAGTGTGGTGGTAAAATAGAAATTGATAGGATTACGCGAAAGTTAAATGACAATATGAGTTCTGAAATTAAGTTCACAGAAAAATTGTTGCCTAGAAAAATTGTTGCCTACCTCATTACTGAATATCTCTATGGTCACCTTTACAGTACTCCCCTTGGGAAGGTATGCACCAATGCCAAGGCCTACTCCACCCTTCAAAGCAATTTTAGAACTCTTTTTCTGGAATGACCATTAAAGTTGTCATTCACCTTTGATATCCTAAATGTCATCAAAATGTCTTCCTTTCACTATTCCCTTTATCTTTGGGTAAAGACAAAAGTCATTGAGGGCCAGATCAGGTGAGTAGAGAGGGTTACTTTTTGACTGGCTAGAAACTCCCTCATAGACAGTGCCAGGTGAGCTGGTGCATTGTCATGATGCAAGAGCCATGAGTTGTTGGCAAAACATTTAGGTTGTTTTCATCTAACTTTTTCACACAGCCTTTTTAGCATTTCCAAATAGTAAACTTGGTTAGTTGTTTGTCCAATTGGTACAAATTCATAATGAACAATCTGATATTAAAAGGTTAGCAGCATTATTTTGACTCTTGATTCATATTGAAGGAAGTTTTTTGGTCATGAAGAGTTGGCTGACTTCCATGGTGCACTTGAGTGGTTTGTTTCAGGCTCATATTGGTATACTCGTGTTTCATCACCAGTGATAACACAGCCTGGGACATTGTCTTGCCTCTCCAAAAGGTCTTGGAAAACTTCAACTCTGCTTTTTTTCATCAGTGAGCTCCTTTGCGACCATTTTTGCACACACCTTTCTCATGCCAAGTTTTCCAGTTAAGCTTTTCCTGTTTCTCTATTGATGTTTACTTCGCCTGCTATGCTTCTCACAGTTAGCTGATGATTTTCACACATAATTTGATAAATTTTGCAATGTTTTCATCAGTTTGCTCCTTACTGACTTCCCCTGACTACTGTCTTTTCTTCAGTGATGTTTTCTCTCCTCTCAAAAAAACAAAAAGTTTAATTCATTTATACACTGCTATTTCTTCATGGCATTATTTCCACAGACTTGGACTAACATGGCCCTGATTTCACTTCTGCTCTTGCCAACTTTAACAAGAAATTTAATGTTTGTTCATTGCTCTAATTCAAGCTCCAACATTCTCACAATGGCACACAAAAACACGAAACAATAATAATAAACACCAATCAGCAAGAAACTGCCAGACATTGATATAAACACAGCTGTGATACACTGATATACCACCTTATGAAAGCTTATGGAGCTGTTCATGCTGCCAACCTAAGTGCACATTGGTAAGTTTGTGAACTTAATTGTCAGACCTCATGTATCTGAAGTATATAGGCATAGCACCTGCTATATAGCAAGTGCTCATTGAATGTTAGCCATTGTGACTGTCAGGATTAAATCATGAGTATGTGTGCCAATTAACTTTGAAAAATAAAACAACCAAATCATGATGACATGATATAACTGGAAAGTTCATCTGAAAAAATAAATTCACTCTTTTATAATATAGGGTGTCCATAAAGTTTGTGTGCAATTTAAAATTGCACTTGAACATTATGGACACCTGTATGGAAACCACTTCAATCTGAATTATAAAGTTATATCCTACCATAGCAAGGTGTTATATGAAGAAAATTTGACTCACTTGAATTTTCTAGGCTAGTAACTTTAATTAAATTTGCCCCAGCCTCTAGTGGCCAAAATATCACCTTTGAATTTTTGATAGTGGGGAATCAAAACTCTTTCCAGGAGAGAAAATTAAGTTCCTGCCTTTAACACCATTAAAAAGTTGGCATTTCAACCTTATTCCCCTCTTTTGTTTTTCTCAGTAGTTGCTATTAATGAAGAGGCAGTTTGTTTCTTCTTTCCTGAGTTTAAAAAACATCCCAGCAAACTAAAGGATGATCTCAATCTGAGAAGAATAGTTCAACTATTTGATGATGCAATTCCTATAAATACCATCCTGTTAGACAAAGGCCCAGTGGCTTAAGTGGCCTAGTTTAACAATTAAAGCTAACCTGCTTGAACCCTTGGGCTCATAAAACCAAGAACCCAGGGACTCATACAATCCCAGGAGACTCAACTTTAAAGGCATCTTACTTAACTTGCTTTTAAAAATAGTGCCCCAAATTTTCATATGTTTTTCTTGGGAGATGCACTGACTGGGAGCAGGGGCAGGGGGTTGGTCTGTCTGGCTGATTTAGCATCATCGCAACACCTTTCGTTAATGGATAGAGGGAGGAAGTGTGCTAAAATGAGGCACTGATGCATGTGGGAAAGCTTATCTTTCATTCACAGAGTGATGAGACAACTACAGGGGAAAGGAGAGGTCTTGAACAGGGTTTCTGCTGAAGAAAGAAGGAAGGATGTGTCTGGGGCTGAATTCACACCATATTTAGAACAAGTGTCAATGTTGGAACATGTGACACCTCTTTCTTTGGGAGCTGAATAACAGCCAAGACACCGTGGGACTTAAAGGACACATTCGCGGGTTTCTGGGCTAACCTTTAACCCTGGCCAGCATGGTTACTGGTTCACTTTTCCTTGGCCCTTCAAGGTGAACCCCCCTGACGGGTAGGTATATCCACATTGGGAGACTGAGTGGCTCCCCTGCTCTTGCCCTGCTGTTTGATAAATGGGAGGCTGAGAGTTATCAGCTTTCTGGCCTTGTTGCTGCCAAGGAAGAACATCAAGAGAAAACAGAGAAGGGAGCCAAGGATAGAACCTTGGGGAACAAAGAGAATTATATTAGTTTGTAAATGTGCAAATGGAATCTTTCTGTGATCTCATATTTCCATCTTTGATAGCTTTGCTCAGAAGCTCAGAAGATTCCCTTCTGCCATTTGTAGAGGCCTGAATTCTTCAGGAATCTCAAACAGAAGTAATCTTTCTCAATATGATCTCTCTTCTTTATTGGTATTGATCACTCCCTAACTTCTTGTTATAGTTATTTGCACTCATATACTATATATGTTTTAAGGTCAGGGTTTTCTGGTAGCCAGAAAACTCAGTTTTCCACCATCGTGGACCAGATCATCAGTCAGCTTCCCAAAGATGAAGGTGATGGTAACAGTGAGGAGGAAGATGATGAATCTCAGAATGATGATGGCCACACATCAGAGGGGAGCAAGTATAACTTTGTAAGCAGAGTGTCCTTGGTTTGAACTTAACTCTGCTACTTGCTAATTGTGTAGCACTTGGCAAATTCCTCAACTTAGCTGAGCAAAGTTATTTTGAGAATTAAATGAATTAACCTACATTTATATGTGTTCTATTCTAGAGCACAGAGTAAATGCTCCAAAAATATTAAATTATGTCTTCTTCTCTGCCTCCCCCTCATCCAGTTCATGAAGGTTCCTCATGTAGAAAGAGTTTGCATCTGTGATGTAGAAGTCAGCTCTTTCAGTGATGGAAACTCAGCTTAGGCAAAGAAAACAACAGAACTTCTTGCTCATGTCATTGCAAGAACAAAGGAGGGCTTTATACAAGGTCTGGAGGATGTGATCAGAGCTTAGTTTTCTTTTCTTTATTTCCGGGCTCTGCATCCTCTGTGGCTTTTTCACTTCATTGGTGGGCTCTGCCTCTCCTTGGCTACTTCAGGCAGAGTCCCAGAATTTCATCCAGTTGGTTTTCATTGACGTAGCTTAGGTTACATGCCCATCTCTGAGTTAATTGCTGTGGCCTGGGGGAAGTGACACCCTGAGTGGCAGAGGAGAAGGGGGTCTTATATTTTCACTGAACTGGAGCTAGGAGCAGCCCCATCCAATCCACATGGACCAAGAGAAGTGAAGAGGTAACTCCCCAAAGAGAATCGGGTGTGTGTGACCAAAAGAGGTGACTGGGGGGCAGGTAGGTGTAACCAACAGACGCCAATCATCTGTGTGACTGCAGTGAAGCTAGACTCACCTGGAGAAAACTCCTCTATGCTTTGTGGGATTTCTAAAGCCTTTGTGGGGACACATGAATGACTTTATGCCCTAGTAGTTCTGGGCTTCTTTATTCCATTCCCAGGGCTAAGGATGGTTTGGGGGGTGGGCTGGACGGGAAAGAGCCAAGTGAGCTAAGTGAGGTGTTAGGTGCCATTTCTCTCAGTGTCCTAGAAGAAAAGAGATAGCATCTCAAAGGGGCTGAACACAAAAACTGCTTACATAGACGTAGGCAGGGTTAGCAGACAAGGGGTGGTGACTCTCCCAGGGTCTAGCCAAAGCTGGGAGGAGGAGGGGGATTTCCAGAGTTCAGGGAAAGCTGGACATGTAGAAGAGGGGCTCTTGGACAGAGCTGTGGATCAGGGGGGCAGAGCTGCTGCCTGATCCATCACAAGGCTGTGAGGGAGGGGTGGAATAGATAGACCAGCCTCCATTCTTGAGCTGGGGTTTCCACTGGCTAACCCAGCCAGGAGCCATAGAACAAGGTGACAGAGTCCACAGAGCAAGGCAAGCAGGGCAGAGAATGTGAACAGTCAGTCAGGTCCCACTGTCCTGCAAGGCTGTTGTCTAGGAGGAAAGAGTAGTGAGTTAGGCACCTGGCTTATGATCAGCTGAGTTGGGGTAGGGGGTGTTTAGTCAGCCTCTGACTAAACTCTGATTTATTCTCTTTGCTTTTTGGAAATGTAATAATCTCTCCATCAAAGCTCCATCTATCTGCCAAAATAATGCATGTCCTTTTGTACAAATGAAAGAATTACTGCTATTATGCAAACACTGAAAGGGTACCACATTTGCATGCAGAGGAGAAAAAAGAAAAATCCTATTTGCAATAAAATTAATTATACCAGTGTGGCAAAGAGACACATGAGTATCCATTTAACACTTGGACAGGAGCAGAACTAACTTTCCTTGCCAACCCTGATGAAACAATGGAAGCCAAAAAGAAAACACTCTGAAAATAGAGGCCTGCAAAGAATAAACAGGAATCGGGGATTTCTGGCCATTTGAAGATTTCTCCACACCCCCCAAAGGAAAAAAAAAAGATTGAAATAAAGGTTTTTTACAAATACTATCTGTAATACTAACTGTAAAACTAATATTCATGAATATTAATGTTCTGTAGCTGATGCCTGAACCAAGTTCCTCATTAAAATGGCCTCTCAGCAGGGAAATGTTAGCAGGCAGGGTTTGGAACGGGCGTGAGGCTGTGTGGAGATGATGCTTTGCATCTGAGACCAGAAGGTGTTAGGTTCAGAACTTGTCAGATGTTTATTATATTGTTTGATTATCAGGAAATGGGAGCTTTGAAGAGAAGGTGAAGGAATCACTTCTTTGGAGAAGAGGGAATTGAAGGGTCACCTGAGGGGCATTCAGTTCACAAAATGTCCCCTTCCTCCCTGAGTTCCTCATGTTGTATCAACACTGTTGGTTTACTTGTCTGTGTCTGTGTCTGTGTCTGTGTCAACCAGATGGAAAGCATCCAGGGGACAGGCCCTGTGCTGACTGAGAACTCATTTCTCCTCTATATCTCCAGTGTTTAGCACAGGGTAGGCACCAAGAACATCATAGTGAGAAATTTAGTAATGTATGAACCACAGAACTGTAGGGTCCCAAGTACCCTGAGAAAGCACCAGTTTCAATGGGTGGAGATTTGGGCAGTGGTGGTTGGGGAAGAGTCAGGAAGAGGAGATGTTTTTGTGGGGGGAGTTTTTGAAATGTACCCCCACCAATCCACCTGCTCTTGTGGGACATCAAGAGTGAACATTGTGTTTTGGAAAGGTCAGTTGGGTAACTCCCTCTCCAGCTCTGCTGAGAACCAGTTGTCTAACACCGACCCACTCAGCCACCCCTCCAACCCTTCCTGCTCCAGGGCTCAGCTCAGCTTCTGTTGCAAAACAGGCGTCACCAAACTCTTGGCTAAATGAATGACTGTCACAGGGAAGACTGCTCTAAAGAGGTAGTAATAATTTGCCTGAGGCTGCCCACAGCAAGATCATGAAGGATCATCACAGAGGAAATGTTGACCAACCTTTTCAACACCTGCCCTTCCTCTCTCAAGGTTAGGGTAAAAGCTAAAAGCTATCAGTTGTGAACCAAGGGTGTAGGTCAGGACTTTTCTGGAGATGGAGTGTCCTTAAACAGTGGGACCAGGCCTTCGAAGAAGTGGGATTCTTTCATTCCATCCTCCATTGAAGTGTTAAAATGTGAGGGTCACTCATTTAGATTCAGGCTTTGTGGAGCCAAAAAGTAGCCTAGAACGAATAGTTTCCCAGCATCAAGAATCACCCCCCAGCTCTATAATTTTTATCTGGAAATTACATTACTACCATTGAGTGCAGTGGTGTGGATGAAAGAAATGACAGCGCTATGTCATCATCTCTTGATCTGTAAAATGGATTGTAAGTTGGATTTATTTATTTGATGGCATATATAGTTTTGGTAGTATAGCGTATCACTAAAAACATGGATTGTGTGGGTGTACTAAACACCACTAAATGGTACACTTTAAGGTGGCTAAAAATGAATTTTTTTATTGTTAAATCATAGCTGTGTACATTAGTGCAATCGCCTGTACCCCTTCTAAGATGCACCATAGGTGTGGCCCCACCCATTACCCTCCCTCCACCAAAACCTCCCCCCTCCCATCCCCTTCCTTGGCCCTTTCCCTATAGTCTTGCGCTATAATTGGGTTATAGTCTTCATGTGAAAGCTATAATTTAGCTTCATGGTAGGGCTGAGTACATTGGATAGTTTTTCTTCCATTCCTGAGATACTTTGCTAAGAAGAATATGTTCCAGCTCCATCCATGTAAACATGAAAGAGGTAAAGTCTCCATCTTTCTTTAAGGCTGCATAGTATTCCATGGTATACATGTACCATGTACATGTATACATGTATACATGTACCATGGTATACAATTTACTAGTCCATTCATGGGTCGATGGGCACTTGGGCTTCTTCCATGTCTTAGCAATTATGAATTGGGCTGCAATAAACATTCTGGTACAGATGTCTTTGTTATATTGTGACTTTTGGTCTTCTGGGTATAAACCTAGTAAAGGAATTATAGGATGGAATGGCAGGTCTATTTTTAGGTCTCTAAGTATTCCCCAAATATCCTTCCAGAAGGAACGTATTAGCATGCATTCCCACCAGCAGTGTAGAAGTGTGCCCTTTCCTCCACATCCACGCCAACATTTCTGGTTTTGGGATTTTGTTACTCTTACTGGGGTTAGGTGATATCTCAGAGTAGTTTTGATTTGCATTTCTCTGATGATTAAGGATGATGAGCTTTTTTTCATGTGTTTGTACATTTTGCGTCAGTCTTCTTTAGAGAAGTTTCTCTTTAAGTCCCTTGCCCACCCTGAAATGGGGTCACGTGTTCTTTTCTTGCTAATAAATTTGAGTTCTCTGTGGATTCTGGTTATTAGACCTTTATCGGAGGTATAAGCTGCAAATATTTTGTCCCATTCTGAGGGCTGTCTGCTTCCTTTACTCACTATGTTCTTGGCTGTGCAGAAGCTTTTTAGTTTGATCAGGTCCCAGTAGTGTATTTTTGATACTGCTTCAATTGCCTGGAGAGTCCACCTCATAAAATATCCACCCAGGCCAATTCCTTCAAGAGTTCTCCCTGCACTTTGTGCAAGTATTTTTATAGTTTCATGTCTTAAGTTTAAATCTTTAATCCAGTGAGAGTCTATCTTAGTTAATGGTGAAAGGTGTGGGTCCAGTTTCAATCTTCTACAGGTTGCCAGCCAGTTTACCCAGCACCATTTGTTATATAGGGAATCTTTTCCCCACTGAATGTTTTTAATTGCCTTGTCAAAGATCAAATAACGGTAAGTAGCTGGATCCATCTCTTGGTTCTCTATTCTGTTCCAGACATCTACTTCTCTGCTTTTGTGCCAGTACCATGCTGTTTTGATCACTATGGATTTATAGTACAGTCTCAGGTCTGGTAGCGTGATTCCTCCTGCTTTGTTTTTATTGGTCAGTAATGTTTTGGCTATTCGAGTTTTTTTCTGATTCCATATAAAATGAAGTATTATTTTTTCAAGATCTTTAAAGTATGACAATGGAGCTTTAATAGGAATTGCATTAAAATTATATACTGCTTTGGGCAGTATGGACATTTTAACAATGTTGATTCTTCCCAGCCATGAGCATGGTATGTTTTTCCATCTGTTAACATCTTCGGCTATTTCTTTCCTTAGAGTTTCATAGTTCTCTTTGTAGAGATCTTTCACGTCCTTTGTTAGGTATACTCCCAAATATTTCATCTTCTTTGGCACTACTGTGAAAGGAATAGAGTCCTTGACTGTTTTTCAGCTTGCTTATTGTTGGTATATATAAAGGCTACAGATTTATGGGTGTTGATTTTGTAGCCTGAGACATTGCTATATTCCTTGATCACTTCTAAAAGTTTTGTAGTAGAATCCCTAGTGTTTTCCAGATATACGATCATGTCATCTGCGAAGAGTGAACGTTTGATCTCTTCTTACCCTATGTGGATACCTTTGATCACCTTTTCTTCCCTAATTGCAATGGCTAAAACTTCCATTACAATGTTAAAGAGCAATGGAGACAATGGGCAACCTTGCCTGGTTCCTGATCTGAGTGGAAATGATTTCAATTTAACTCCATTGAATACAATATTGGCTTTGGGTTTGCTGTAGATTAGTTTATGAAATGTTCCTTCTATACCAGTTTTCTTAAGTGCTCTGATCATGAAGGGATGCTGGATATTATCAAAAGCTTTTTCTGCATCAATTGAAAGAATCATATGGTCTTTATTTTTAAGTTTGTTTATGTGTTGAATTACATTTATAGATTTATGTATATTGAACCAGCCTTGAGACCCTGGGATAAATCCGAGTTGGTCATGGTGTGTAATTTTTTTGATGTGTTGTTGGATTCTGTTTGTTAGGATCTTATTGAGTATTTTAGCATCTATATTCATTAGTGATATTGGTCTATAATTTTCTTTTCTTGTTAGGTCTTTCCCTGGTTTGGGGATCAAGGTGATGTTTGCTTCGTAGAATGTGCTGGGTAATATTCCTTCTTTTTCTGTATTTTGGAAGAAGTTTAATAGTATAGATACTAGTTCTTCTTTAAATGTTTGGTAGAATTCTGACGTAAAGCCATCTGGTCCTGGGCTTTTCTTTTTAGGGAGATTTTGTATAGTTGATGCTATTTCAGAACTTGGTATGGGCCTGTTCAACATTTCCACTTCATTCTGGCTAAGTGGTAGGTGGTGTGCTTCCAGGTATTGGTCAATTTCTTTCAGATTTTCATATTTCTGAGAGTAGAGTTTCTTGTAATATTCGTTAAGGATTTTTTGAATTTATGAGGGGTCTGTTGTTATTTCATCATTACCATTTCTGATTGATGAAATTAGAGATTTTACTCTTCTTTTTCCTGGTTAGGTTGGCCAAAGGTTTATCTATTTTATTGATCTTTTCAAAAAAACCAGCTTTTGGATTTATTGATCTGTTGTATAATTCTTTTGTTTTCAATTTCATGTAATTCTGCTCTGATTTTGGTAATTTCTTTTCTCCTGCTGTGTTTGGGGTTGAAGTGTTCTTCTTTCTCCAGTTGCTTGAGATGTTCCATTAAGTTATTGACTTCCTCTCTTTCTGTTTTCTTGAGGAAGGCTTGCAGTGCTATAAATTTCCCTCTTAGGACTGCCTTTGCAGTATCCCAGAGGTTCTGGTAATTCGTGTCTTCATTGTTGTTTTGTTCCAAAAATATGGTGATTTCCTTCTTAATCTCGTCTATAACCCATGTATCCTTCAGCATAAGGTTGTTTAGCTTCCATGGTTTTGTATGGGTGGGTATGCAGGTTCCTGTTGTTATTGAGTTCATCTTTTATTCCATGATGGTCTGAGAAGATGCAAGGAATAATTTCTATTTTTTAAAATTTGCTGAGGTTAGATTTGTGGCCTAGGATGTGGTCGATTTTGGAGTATGTTCCGTGGGCTGATGAGAAGAATGTGTATTCAGTTTTTTGGGGATGAAATGTTCTGTAGATGTCTGTTAAGTCCAGATGTTGAATGGTTGAGTTTAAAAGTAAAATTTCTATGCTTAGCTTCTTTTTGGAGGATCTATCCAGGACTGCTGAAGGGGTGTTAAAATCTCCAACTACTATGGAAGTGGAGGAAATCGAGTTGCTCATGTCTGTTAGAGTTTCTCTTATAAATTGAGGTGCGTTGTGTTTGGGTGCATAAATATTAATAATTGAGATCTCATCATATTGAGTATTACCTTTAACAAATATGAAGTGTCCATCCTTATCCTTAATTATTTTGGTTGGTTTAAAGCCTATTGCGTCTGCGAACAGGATTGCAACGCCTGCTTTTTTCTGCTTTCCATTTGCCTGGAATATAGATGACCATCCCTTCACCTTGAGTCTATATTTGTCTTTTAATATAAGATACGATTCTTGGATGCAGCAGATATCTGGCTTGAGTTTTTGTATCCAGTCCGCCAACCTATGCCTCTTTAGAGGACAATTTAAACCATTCACATTAATTGAGAGTATTGATAAGCCTTTTGAGAGACCAGGGGACATTTTTAATCCTTTTGCGACTGTGGAAGTTGGAATTTGATCAAAAATTTTTTGGGTCGGTTTGCTTTTGTGGTGGAGAATTACGCTGGTCTTTATGGTGGATAGGTCTAAGGATGTCCTGGAGAGCTGGTTTAGTTGTGGCAAATTTCTTCAACATGTGAATGTCGTTGAAGTATTTAATTTCTCCATCATAAATGAAGCTCAGTTTAGCTGGGTACAGGATCCTGGGTTGAAAGTTAATTTGTTTTAGGAGATTAAAAGTCAATGACCATCCTCTTCTAGCTTGAAAGGTTTCAGCAGAGAGATCTGCAGTTATTCTGATATTCTTCCCCTTGTAGGTAATGGTTTTCTTTCGTCTGGCAGCTTTCAGAATTTTCTCCTTCATATTAACTTTAGTGAAATTGATTATGATGTGTCTGGGGGATGTCTTATTTGGGTTGAGTCGTGCTGGAGTTCTGAAACTGTCTTCTATCTGAATTTCGGAATCTCTTGGCATGTCTGGAAAGTTCTCCTTCATAATCTCATGGAGAAGAGACTCTGTGGCTTGTGAAGCCACTTCGTCACTTTCGGGGATCCCTATAAGATGAATATTGGTTTTCTTCAAATTATCTGAGAGCTCTCTGAGAGAGTGGTCTGTTTTTGCTCTCCATTTCTCTTCTTTGAGGGTTTGGGAGCATTCAAAAGCTTTGTCTTCAATGTCAGAAATCCTTTCTTCTGCTTGCTCCATTCTGTTACTGAGGGATTCTACTGTGTTTCTCAGATCTTTGAGGGCTGCAACTTCTTGTCTCAATGTGTTGAAATCTTTGGTCATTTGGTCTTTGAATCTGTTGAATTCTTGAGATAACTTTTGGAATTCTAATTCAATCTTATTTGCTATCCAGATCCTGAATTCAATTTCTGACATCTCAGCTATTTGTTTGTGCATGGGGTCTTGTGCTGTGTCTGCCCCATTGATCCTTGGGGGAGTTTATATACTCTGATTATTCATATTGCCAGAGTTTTTCTGTTGATTTTGCCTCATGATTATTTTTCACCGTTTCCTCTGGCTGTCCTTAGAGTTGGGGAGGTGTCTCTCCAAGATTAGACCCCAGCGGGATCACTCTATTGTTGCTGGATCTTTGTAGGGAGTGACCCTGTGTAGTTCCTCTGGGGCTACTCTAGCTAGGGAGTTCTGGTTGTGGAAGCAGCTCCAGTTTGTGACACACCTGGATCCAGCAACAGGGGTGGGGGTGGTGCGCATGGTTCTGGAAGTGCCAGGCACCCAGTGACTTTGGCACAGACAGCCCAAGGCACCAGCAGTCTCTGACCAGGAGAAGAGCTCTGTGCAGAGGCAGGGAGGTCTCCAAAGGGCATGCAGCTACCAGAGTCCCTGTCCAGATGAAGGGGCCATTGTGGAAGCTGGGAGGACACAGGAGGGAGGATGCAGGGTTGCGTGGCTCCCGCAGTTCCTGGTCAGGTAATGCGGAGGCCCAGTGGGTGCGGGTCACCAGTCGGGGGTCGCTGCACAGCTCTTATGGAGGTCTGGGCTTCCTGCGCCCAGCTCAGTGGCTCAGTCTGGGGCCCCAGACAATGCCCAAAGTTTTCCACACTCCTATTCAAGCTCTCCCCAAGGCAGTTCAACTGAGTGCCAAGTCCAAGAACACCGAAACAGTTCACAGGTAAGGCCTTTCTGGTTTGCAGTCTCACTGCTGCTTGTACTTACGGTTGCTGGCGTGATTAGGTCGATCAAACACACGCAACCACTTGCCAGTTTTCCACTGTTTTTATCCTCCTCTTGGGGTCCAGAAGTCCCTTGCTGGCTCCCTGTATCCTCAAAGGGATGATTATAGGCAGATCCCACCGGCCAGAGATGCCTGGAGTCTTGTCTCCCCAGACTTGCTGTTCCCAGTTGCAGGGAAGCTGTTACTCGGCCACCATCTTTAATCTCTCCCCCTCTAAAATGAATTTTATGTTATGTGAATTTTGCAAAACGCACATATACACACACATACAAGTAAGTGGTTGGATTCTGGAGTTTGAGTTTGAATTAGGTCTGCCACCTACAAGCTAAGTGACTTTGGTAAGTTATTTAACCTCTCTGTACCTCTGTTTCTTCATATGTAAGATGGAATGAGAATGGCACTTACTTTGTGAGGTTATCGTAACAATTAAATGAGATAAAATTTGCAAATCTCTTAGAACAATGACATGCAGTAAGTGCTGTACTAGTGTGAACTTTCACTATTGTTTTTGCAGATAACATACCACATGGGGAGATGAGGCTGGTATAATTTTTGTTGCTTGTCTACAAGGTTATGTATTATTTAATAAAGGAAATAAAGACTGACAACTGAAGTTTTCTGATTCTGAGTCAGATGGAGTCTCTTTGTGAGAAAGAATAGTTTGTTTTCCTAGGCACAGCGCTAATATAAATTATTCCTTTTGCATTCCTAAATCATGGAATCCTGGACAGTGGAAAAGGGCTCACAGTTCATCTCTGCTTGAGTAGAGGAGAAACCATCTTGGTTAAGGTTGCACAGCTAGCTGTGGCCTGGTCTTCTCATTGCTAGAGCAGTGCTCTTTCTGCCCATTGCCATAGTTACAATAATTCAGTGCACAGAAATGCATTTTGGTTTTGCATCTTCAGTGTTTAAAGTGAAATACACACTCACACGCATGCAAGAATCAAGGTGCAGACAGTATTTTAATTTTGCAGGAAGTCACAGGCATTTAATTGGAATGTACCATGTTTTCTGTTTTTATGGAAGGTGGTTAAGGCTACATCAACATAATAGGGTTCTTAGTTAAAAGTAAAGACAAGCTTGGGCTAACTTGAGTAATTAAAGGATTTACTGGAAAGATACCAGGTAGTTTGAGAATTGAAGGAGGCTAAGTGAACCAGGCTTGGAAAATAACCAGAACAAGAAGTCATGTAGCAGCTGCCACAACCAAGGTCACCCCTCAGGATCAGTCTGGTAAAGATGCTGCCTGGCACTGCCGGCCCTGGACATTCAATGCCAACGCCACAGACCTTGCATGACACTGTGCCAGTGGACTCTCATCCTTGGCAGCTCAGCTGTTCTGTGCAGTCTCTCACTTGATCTTGTCTGTGTCTTTGCATCACTCTTTCTGATTTAAAATCCCAGAAGGAGTATCCCATTAGCTGGGCTCAGTCAGCTGTCTGAGATCCAGCATGGTTGGTAGGTGAGGTGTGGGGCAGAGCATGGAGAGAAGGTTCCTACCTATAACCAATATTTACAAAAGAGGACCCATCCCATTTGGATTCTCCCTGTATAGGAAGATGTTAGAATGTCAGGTAAGTGAAAAAGAAGCAAATGAATAAAAACAAAAAAACCCACAACAATCAGGAACATCCAGAGACAGTGTATAGCCCAGAGGTCTGCCCTCGGCCGCTGTTTGGAGTTGGCATCCTCTATCTGCCTGTTCTCTCCTCCCTCCCTTCCTTCCCCACCCCCTCCCCATGCAGGAGGGAACAGATGCTCTAAGAAGGACCACAAGGTCACTCTTTTACAGCTCTGTTTACTTCAGTCACTGCTAGATTCACCCCATAACTCTTGAGTGTCTTCTCACTCCCATTAAAGTAAAATCCAACTGCTTACCTATTTTTTTTATTGTGATAAAATTCACGTAACATAAAATTCTACCATGTGAGCCCTTTTAGAGTACACAATTCAGTGGCTTTGAGTACACTCACAGTGCTGTGCGAATATCACTACTATATTGTTCTAGAACATTCTCATCACCCCAAAATGAAACTACATACCCATTAAGCAGTCACTCTCCATTGCTGCCTCCCCTCATCCCCAGGAAACTATTAATCTACATTCCATCCTTATAGATTTGCCTATTCTGGAACTTTCATATAAACGAAATCATGTATTACATAACTGTCTTACTATAATTCCTACTCTCCCTGTGCGGGAAGTTCTCCATGACTGATCTCTTCCCCACCTCTGCAGCCTCACCTGACCACAGGATGAAGACAGCACTGCTCACTCAGCTCTTTCCTGATGAGGTCAATGGGGGTATTCTTGAGGCCACTTCTTAGGACTTCCATGTCCAGTAATAAAGGTCAGTGTAAGACTGGTAAAACTGGCAACCTAATACAGAGAGGACTTTTAAGGGATCAGCTGTTGGGGGATGAAGGTTGGGTCTCCCTACCAGTTCAAGACAAGGTGATAAGTGTTTCATAGGATAAGGTGAGGATAAAATGGAAGAAGGCCATGATTATTTGCTCAGCCTTATAAAAGACTACAGAAGGCAAGATGATAGCACCATACTTATTTCAGGCTGATTCTCTCGTCCCCCTTTCTGGAATATGATGCTAGCTAACCTCAAAATTTAGGTTCCAGGTGGAAGTATGCTTGAAATGACATCACCAATAATACAGTGGCTGATGACACTTGTGTCTCCCTGTGTTTGGGATGAGATTTTAATCATTTAGAAAGACAAAGGGCAAAAATGGAGGCTGGATTGCAAAGTTGTGACTGCAGTGATTATTCTTCTTTTTTGCTGCCATGTCCATTCTTCACTCTTCTCTGCCTTAGTTCTTTCCCTGGGAGGCAGACCCCTATAGATCACATCATCTGGATTCTCTTGCTAGTAGGTTTTCTGTCTGTGTCAGCCAATGCTAGACACTTCCTAGGGAATAGAGAAGAGGAGGAAGGAGAGGTCAAGGCATTTTTCCCTGCTGCCCCCACCTTGAAGGGGTAGCCCTGTGGCATAGGCCGAATCTCTGCCTGACTGCAGCTCCTGCTCCCCTGCTTCCTCTGCTCTCTCTTCATTCTTAGCAGGTAGTAATGTTTTTTTTTTTTTTTTTTTGTAAAGGCATTTTATTTAGACAACTAAAAACAATTAGATGTTCAGAAGCAGTGTATTATGAAAGAGAAATCAAACCCATTAATTTATCATGTATTCCCTCATTATGACTAAAGCAAAAAAAAAAAAGGCATTCTCTTTAATGGAAAAGTCAGAAAAATAAGTCGAAATACTTTTCTTTTCCATAATAACCTAAATAGATATAAGAAATCTAACCATAATAAAAGAAATTGGATGTTGGCTTGCACATACTCATTTTTAAAAAGACAACAGGTTGGGCGGCGCCTGTGGCTCAAGGAGTAGGGTGCCGGTCCCATATGCCGGAGGTGGTGGGTTCAAACCCAGCCCCGGCCCAAAAAAAAAAAAAAAAGACAACAGGTTATTCTCAGAAATATAAAAATCTGAAGGAAATTGACCAATACTTGGAAGCACATTACCTTCCAAGACTTAGCCAGAATCAAGTGGAAATGTTGAACAGGCCTATATCAAGTTCTGAAATAGCATCAACCATACAAAATCTCCCTAAAAAGAAAAGCCCAGGACCAGATGGCTTCATATCAGAATTCTACCAAACCTTTAAAGAGGAACTAGTACCTGTATTACTCAACCTGTTCCAAAATATAGAAAAAGAAGGAATACTACCCAACACATTCTATGAAGCAAACACCACCCTGATCCCCAAAACAAGAAAAGACCCAACAAAAAAAGAAAATTAGGGGTCCTCAAACTATGGCCCACAGGCCAAATTTAGGCGGTGTGATTGTATTTGTTCCCATTTTTTTTTCACTTCAAAATAAGGTATGTGCAGTGTGCATAGAAATTTGTTCATAGTTTTTTTTAAAACTATAGCCCGGCCCTCTAACGGTCTAAGGGACAGTGAACTGGCCCCCTGTTTAAAAAGTTTGAGGACCCCTGTTATAGACCAATATCACTAATGAATATAGATGCAAAAATATTCAATAAGATACTAACAAACAGAATCCAGCAACACATCAAACAAATTATACATCATGACCAAGTCTGTTTTATCCCAGGGTCTCAAGGCTGGTTCAATATACATAAATCTATAAATATAATTCAACACATAAACAAATCAAAAAAAAAAAAACAATAGGATTCTCTCAATTGATGCAGAAAAAGCTTTTGATAATATCCAGCATTCCTTTATGATCAGAACATTTAAGAAAATTGGTATATAAGGGACATTTCTTAAACTGATAGAGGCCATCTACAGCAAACCCACAGCCAATATCGTATTGCATGGAATTAAATTAAAATCATTTCCACTCAGATCAGGAACCAGGCAAGGTTGCCCATTGTCTCCACTGCTCTTTAACATTGTAATGGAAGTTTTAGCCATCACAATTAGGCAAGAAAGGGCGATCAAGGGTATCAATATAGGGTCAGAAGAGATCAAACTTTCACTCTTCATAGATGATATGATTGTATATCTGGAAAACACCAGGGATTCTACTACAAAACTCTTAGAAGTGATCAAGGAATACAGCAGCGTCTCAGGTTACAAAATCAAAATTCATAAATCGGTAGCCTTTATATATACCAACAATAGTCAAGCTGAAAAAACCGTCAAGGACTCTTTTCCATTCACAGTAGTGCCAAAGAAGATGAAATATTTGGGAGTTTATCTAACAAAGGACATGAAAGATCTCTATAAAGAGAACTATGAAACTCTAAGAAAAGAAATAGCTGAAAATGTTAACAAATGGAAAAATATACCATGCTCATGGCTGGGAAGAATCAACATTGTTAAAATGTCCATACTACCTAAAGCAATATACAATTTTTTTTTTTTTTTTTGCAGTTTTTGGCTGGGGCTGGGCTTGAACCTG
Organism: Nycticebus coucang; assembly: GCF_027406575.1. Lineage (NCBI taxonomy): Eukaryota > Metazoa > Chordata > Mammalia > Primates > Lorisidae > Nycticebus > Nycticebus coucang. The sequence goes on along the minus strand of NC_069801.1, from coordinate 35,752,420 downwards.
CCACCTTTGGCATAGGGGGCTGGCACCCTACTCCTTTGAGCCACAGGCGCTGCCCAGCAATATACAATTTTAATGCAATCCCTATTAAAGCTCCACTGTCATACTTTAAAGATCTTGAAAAAATTATACTTCGTTTTATATGGAATCAGAAAAAACCCCAAATAGCCAAGACATTACTCAGAAATAAAAACAAAGCAAGAGGAATCACATTACCAGACCCGAGACTATACTATAAGTTGATAGTGATCAAAACAGCATGGTACTGGCACAAAAACAGAGAGGTAGATGTATGGAACAGAATAGAGAACCAAGCGATGAACCCAGGTACTTACTGTTATTTGATCTTTGACAAGGCAATTAAAAACGTTCAGTGGGGAAAAGATTCCCTATTTAACAAATGGTGCTGAAAAAAAAAATGGTGCTGGGTGAACTGGCTGGCAACCTGCAGAAGACTGAAACTGGACCCACACCTTTCACCATTAACTAAGATAGACTCTCACTGGATTAAAGATTTAAACTTAAGACATGAAGCTATAAAAATACTAGAAGAAAGTGCAGGGAAAACTCTTGAAGAAATCAGTCTAGGAGAATATTTTATGAGGAGGACCCCCTGGGCAATTGAAGCAGCTTCAAAAATACACTACTGGGACTTGATCAAACTAAAAAGCTTCTGCACAGTCAACAACACAGTAAGCAAAGCAAGCAGACAGCCCTCAGAATGGGAGAGGATATTTGCAGGTTATGTCTCTGACAAAGGTTTAATAACTAGAATCCACAGAGCACGCAAACGTATTAGCAAGTAAAGAACAAGTGATACCATCTCAGGGTGGGCAAGGGACTTGAAGAGAAACTTCTCTGAAGAAGACAGGCGCACAGCATATAGACATATGAAAAAATGCTCATCATCCTTAATCATCAGAGAAATGCAAATCAAAACTACTTTGAGATATCATCTAACTCCAGTAAGATTAGCCCAAGACCAGAGATGTTGGCATGGATGTGGAGAAAAGGGAACACTTCTACACTGCTGGTGGGAATGCAAATTAATACATTCCTTTTGGAAAGATGTTTGGAGAACACTTAGAGATCTAAAACTAGACCTGCCATTTAATCCTATAATTCCTCTACTAGGTATATACCCAGAAGACCAAAAATCACATTATAACAAAGATATTTGCAACAGACTGTTTATTGCAGCCCAATTTATAATTGCTAAGTCATGGAAAAAGCCTAAGTGCCCATTGATCCACGAATGGATTAATAAATTGTGGTATATGTACACCATGGAATATTATGCAGCCTTAAAGAAAGATGGAGACTTTACCTCTTTCATGTTTACATGGATGAAGCTGGAACATATTCTTCTTAGTAAAGTGTCTCAAGAATGGAAGAAAAAGTATCCAATGTACCCAGCTCTACTATGAAACTAATTTATGGCTTTCATATGAAAGCTATAACCCAGTTATAACCTAAGAATATGGGGAAGGGGTAGAGGGAAGGGAAGGGAGGAGAGGGGGGAGGATGGGTGGAGGTGATTTGTGGGATCACACCTATGGTGCATCTTATAAGGGTACATGTGAAACTTACTAAATGTAGAATATAAATGTCAACACAATAACTAAGAAAATGCTAGGAAGGCTATGCTAACCAGTGTGATGAAAATATGTCAAATGGTATATAAAACCAGTGTATGGTGCCCCATGATTGCATTAATGTACATAGCTACGATTTAATAATAAAAAAAAAAATAAAAAATATAAAAAGACAACAGGCCATCATACAAGAGCATAACTCTACCTATGTTCATCCGATACTCTTGAGTTTTCACTTACAGGTAACACAAAGTTAGTTGTTCCAAAACTAGAGCTAATTCATATATTCCCCATTATTTATATCTGTGTTTTCCTTAAGCAGAGAGTAACTCTGGAAGGCTGATGCTTTTCTCTGCTTGCTTGCTTTAGTCTATAAGTTGTATACTATCTGTGTCCTTAACTTCAGGAGTTGAAGAATAGATGGAATCTGTATTCTCTGAAGCAATTTCTTCTAGCTCTTCTTCTGTTGTCTCTGAAAAACCAATCTTTGGCTTTGCCAGGTCACCACTCTCTTCTTCAGGAAGCACTATCCTGTGTGAAATCCACAATCACTGTTGCATCCCAAACAGCACCTTTATGACCCCAAAATGTTCCAATCCAGTCTCCTGCATCTCCCTGGCATAGCATAGGTTTACCATCTTTGCAAGCGCTGATTGAGAAATACCCATAAGGCGTGATACCACTGAAGACCAGATCAACCACGGGCTGCGTGTGGCTGGAGCAAGTGAGCAGTGTCTGCCTCATTGCCATGGCGGTGACCGGACTTGGGAGCAGAGGGTCGTTGTCTTTTCTCTCCCAGTAGTAATGGTTTTCTGCCGTGTGTGTGTGTGTGTGTGTAGACAGAGTCTCACTTTACTGCCCTGGGTAGAGTGCCATGACGTCACAGGACTCACAGCAACCTCCAGCTCTTGGGCTTCCACGATTCTCCTGCCTCAGCCTTCAGAGCAGCTGGGACAACAGGTGCCTGCCACAGCGTCCGGCCATTTTTTTGTTGCAGTTTGGCCAGGGGCTGGGCTTGAACCCGCCACCCTCGGTACATAGGGCCAGCGCCCTACTCACTGAGCCACAGGTTGTATCTGCATGTCTCACCTCCCCTGCCCACACCTCTGTAAGGGATCCCTTCATTGAGATTTCTCCTCCTCCTCCTTCTCCTTCTCCTCCTCCTCCTCCTCCTTCTTCTTCCATGTTCATTTTGCTTATTCTTTTATTTATTTATTTATTATTATTATTTTATTAAATCTTAACTTTGTACATTGATGCATTTATAGGGTTCAGGATACTGCTTCAATATACAATGTGAAATGCATACATTGAACTAAGTAACACATCCATCACAATTACACTCATTTCTTAATAGTTTTGAAATGTACCATTGCATCATGCACATTAGGTGAGGTCCGTCCAAATACCCTCTCTCCTCCCAAATCCCCCCTCCCATCTCCCCTCTCTCCTCTTCCCTTTTACATTCTGGACTATAGTTATGTTTTGCCATTCATATGAATGTGTAGTTTCATTTGCGTTGTATGGGGTGAACTTTGTTTCCTATGGGGACCTGCCTGATGCAGGGTTCCTCTCCTCCCCCACTCCTGAACTCTTGGAGAATAAGAACATTAGTCATTTCTGTGTGCAAAGTTTATCTCTTCCTAAAATGTTAAATGAATCAATCAAAACTGTATGGAAGATCTTTTTTCATGAATCTTGCAAAGCTGGGTCAAAGAACAAACTTAACTAGCAGCCTGCTTTTAGTTTCTAACTATTTCCAAGAAAGAAACCAGGATTCTTACCATATCATCTCTTCCTGAGGTTCTCCGTGCCTCCAGGTACGGCTCCAGTGTCCCAATGCAACAGCGCAAAACCTGCCAGAGACCTAGATAACATTTTTTTTCTTTTTTCAAATTAGGGTATTGATTACAACAGTACATGTAAATACATTATTTTAAAAGGGCTATGTATCCAGGAAGCCAGGTATGTGAAACCTTTCACGCATAATTGCAAGTGCAATGTATCAGTTTTCTCAAACCACCTTCAGGCTTCTGAGGTGCTTAATCTCTTTTATTAAGTTACTCTGCTCCACTGAATAACCATCCCTGGTCTTCTTTCTCTAGGCTCTGTTGCTACAGATAAACTAATCTTTGCTCTGGAGTTGCCTAATACATCTATCTCCACTTCTGACTGAAGGTGTTCAGGGCTGGGAATGCAGACGTGAGGACAGGCTGGCAAGTTAAATATATGATTCAGAGTTCAGATCTGAGGAGGGAGACAAGGCAGAGAGGAGTGCTCAGGGCAGACCCAGGTCAAAGAATTTGGGTAGAAGTGGTCAGAATCTATACAAGGGGTCCAAGGCCAAAAGCATCAGCAAGAATGAGACCTGCTATTGAATCTCAAGTCTTCTAAAGCAGGGCCACCTAATATGCTTCCTTCCAGACTACTGTCCCCCATCTTCCACTATTCTCAGAGTTTAGGAACAAGTGGCTGAAGTACAGGGATTGGGGTAGAGATCTTGGTAACTTCTAGAACAGGCCAAATAGTAAGGATTTCTGTTTGCATTTCTAGCCTCAGCTTTCTTTTGTTGGGTTAAACTAGAAAGCCTTACTTTCCTTGGCGCTTACTGGTAAAAGACAATGCATTTACATTTTTATGAGTGTATTTACCTTTCAGAGACTCAAAGGATATAAGAACTGGGAGAATCATTACAGGTTATCCATATTACTTTTTTTAGTAAAGGACAGAGTCTCACTCTGTTACCTGAGCTAGTGTATTATGGCCTCAGCCTAGCTCACAGCAACCTCAAATTCAAGCAATCCTCCTGTCTTGGCCTCCTGAGTAGCTGGGACATGTATTATCATGCCTGGTTAATTTTTCCATTTTTAGTAGAGACAGGGTTTCACTTTGCTTAGGGTGGTCTTGAACTCCAGACCTTAAGTGATCCTCCTGCTTTGGCCTCCTAGAGTGTTAGAATTACAGGTGTGAGCCACCTCATCCAGACTACTTTTATTTTATTTATGAAAAATATGGAGGCCCAGAGGGATTAAGTGTTACTGGTAGGATTACTTCCATTATAGACTAAAACCTAAATTCTGACAACAAATGAAATTCATTGGTCTATATAACTGAAGAATACAGAAATCTGTCAGCTTCAGGTGTGGCTTGATCTAGCTGCTCACTACTCAACAAGGTAACTAAGGCTCTGATTTTTGTTATTTTCCCATTATGCATTTCTTAGTATTCCTCCATTGCCTATAAATCTAGCCTCTATCCTTGTAATCAGATGTGACTGCATTAATTCCAGATGTTCTGTTCCATCATTGATAGGAACTATAGCAGGTAGGGAAATCATTTGTCAGAAGGTCTTATAAGTGTCATCTCAAATCTCTCTCCCCTGATTGGATTCATGACTGCCCTTAAACTAACTTCTGTAGCCAGGGGTATGGTATAGAACAATGGCTTTAAGATAATCAGGCCCTACTCCTGGAGTTAGAGGTCAGGTGAATAATAGCAAGACTACCTAGGTGAGAATGGAGGAAAAGTGGTTTTCCAAATAATGTTTGGAGTTCTAATGGTGGGAGAATTAAGAATGGATATTGACAAGGCTGACAGCAGGTGTCTAAGGCCAATGACCTACCCAACCTCAAGCAGCTGGTCATGGCTGATCTAGGACTGGACTCAGCTCTCCTCACCAAATTTTTGCATATGGATGACTATATGATTACACTTAAGGTACATGGTTCACAAGACATTCAAGTAGATTTGATTGCATTGTTTCTTCTTCAGTCTATGATTAAAAATATGTACAAACACACACCTTACCATTTAGTCACAGTAATGAAGACAATTGTCTGAGTTACTTAATTTTGCATCTTCACTAAAGCATGAAGGTTTTTGGAGAAATTGAGTAGATTTGAGAGAATGAGAGTTATCATTTAAATAAGTGTTCCTCAGTATTCCTGGGTTTTAGGCAGTGTTCTGTAATGTTTTACAGAACTGGAATAAAGTTTTGGGGCAACGTATAGGAGATGCCTAAGCCTGGGTTTTGTTTTTTCTTCTCTCTGGCCAAAATGCCTGCTAATGTCCTTCACTGAGATACATCCCTTTCTCTTACTCAGGAATTATTGATGCAAAGAAGAGAAGAAGTGCTCTGTGTACCTGTCAAGTGTCAGGTGCTGTACTAAGCCTGGGGATACAGAGAAGAAGAACACAGCCTTAAAGAGCTTTAAGTTGGGAGGAAAGACAGATAAGTAAAATACCCAACAGTGAGATAATAGGCATAAGAATAAAGTGCCTGGAGAACGCAGAGAAAGGCAGAATGTTGGGAGCAGGAAAGAGCTGGGGAAGGTTTTCTGATGTTAGCTGGGTGGGAGCAGGAAGGAGTTCTACAGAGGAGACTCATGAAAACCAAGGCATGAAGCCTCATAGCAAGGTTTATGTGAAACGTCAAATATCAATAATCCAGAAGGGCAGAGATGGATGTTTGAGAAAGGAAGGGAGGACAGAGATAAGGTGCTGACAGGCAGGCAGGAGAAGGGTCATGGAAGGTCTTGGGGTTTGTGTTACGGAATTTGGTGTCTGTTCTGTAGATGATGGGATGCCTCTAAGGAGTTTTAATTAAGGGCAAGACATGGTTTGTGTGTATCTGACATATTTCTGTATGAATTCTGTGGTTGCACAGTATTTTAATTAAGTTTCAACAGAGGAATTGTATTGAAGAATTATGGGATCACTCAGGAAATAGAAGGAAAATCTAAAGAACTTAGGCTCTAAGCTTCACTTTCAGCCTTTATGTTGCTCTACTTAGGATTCAAATTCCAGATGAAAGATGCCATATTGTCCCAGCTTTGGGGCACACCCATCCTGGGCCAGGTAAACTCAGCATCTTGATTGGCCTTCTCCCCAAGCCCTCACTGGGGCAGGTTAAGTTTCTAAAGCAAAATTAGTGTTGCTATTATAAGAAAAAGGAATGCCAGCTATTCTAGCTAAAGCAATGGGTCTACTTCAACAGCTGTTTGCAAAGTAGATTTTAAGGGGACAAAAGATTAAGGGAATTACAAGGCAAAAGATGATTGCCTTTAGTTAGACTAGGATTTATAAAGAACTATAAGATTGGTTCTATGAGAACCAATCTATAGATTGGTGATTGTAGAAGAGGGAGGAGGGCAGAATCAAGGATGTTTCTCAGGTTCTGGCATGGGGTAATAAGTACCACTATAGGAGGGAAGATGGAGGAAGGGGAGGGGAAATAACAAATTACTTACAATGTACCCAGTTTAAGAAAGCTGTGGGACATCTATATGCTCTGTGCCCAAATGGCTTGAGAAAAGCAGTTTAAATTTCTCACTGCCCTGGGTTTCCTTGTAGGCCTGGTGACCTCGGAATGTGGCTGTTAAGCCTGGGGACATTGGAGCCAAAACTCCACTCCCAGAGATACCACCCAGAGGCTGATGCATGCAAGTCATGTAATCAATATGCTGTACGGCCTCCAGACCATGGTTAAGGGAGATACTAAGTTTCTTCCCCTCAGGTTGTTGTGGGTTTCCAGAGATTTTAAGGAACAGTCTACTCTTTCTTTATTGTGGTCTTGTGGCTTATCGGCTCACGAACAAAGCAGCTAACGTATGACTCATGTGATAGTTGTTTTGGGTTAGAAAAATGTATATCAGTTAATCAGCAGGCACCAAGAAAAAGTTAATCGGATTTTACCATGTGTTTTGTAAAGCTATTGTGTGATTATAGATCAACAATAGTGTGTACGTAACTGCTGGCTATTTAAGCTGGCGGGAAATAAAGAATATTGCTACTTGCCATCATGGACTTGTAGCCATTTCTTGCTTTCATACAATTTCAGGAGTAGGCTTTACACCTGTGACGCCAGTCACTCCACAATCCCTCATGCAACAGACATCAGTGGAGGTTAGAATTTGCAGTGCAGTAACTGAACTAAACAATATAACCTAGGAAGGATTCTGGAAGGAGCCACAGAAAACATCAACATTTAAAATAGGCTTGCCAAGAAAAAAAGTGAAAAGACAGGCGAAATGGAGAGAAGAACCAGGAATGTGCAGTGTCACAGAAAACTCAGGATAAATTTTCAAGGAGGGAGTGGATTTGATCTCAGGTTCTAGGGAGTGAATGGAGAAATGAAAGGGGCAGCAAACACATGTGGGCCTGCAAGAGTCTTGGATGAGAAGCACTGGTTAACTGCAGGGTAGCTGGAAAGGGTACAGTATTGAGGGAGTTAGGTGTTTTTTGTTTTTTGCAATTTAAATATTCACATACCATGAACTTCAATCAGCAGCTTTTAGTATGGTATAATCACACAGTTGTATGATCATAAGCATTATCTAATTCTGGAACATTTTTCACACACCCCCCCCCAAGAAATTCTGTATCCATTAAACAGTCATTCCTCATTTTCTCCTCCTCCCAGTCCCTGGCAATCACTAATCTGTCTCTATGAATTTACCTATTCTGATACATTTCATATAAATGGAATCATATACTATGTGGGCTTTTGTGAGGCTTCTTTCACTAAGCATGTTTTCAAAGGCTCATCCATGTTGTAGCATGTAATAGAACTTCATTCTTTTTTATGGTGGAATACTATTTCATTGGATGGATAAAACCTAATTTGTATGCATTCATCAATCGGTGGACATTCGGTTGTTTCCACTTTCTGGCCTTGTCAATATGTTGTAGACTTGATTCCAATTCTCCTGAGTGTATATCCAGGAGTGGAATTTCTGGATCTCCACTTGTTTTTGTTGGGAGACGTGCTCTTGTTTACAGTCTAAGGGGAGGGAGCCTGTATAGAGAGGTGGGAGAGACAGAGGAGATGGGGAGGAGTAGGGAGGAGCCAGGGCAGAGGAGGAGCACTTTCTTCAGCATCAATCTCTCTGATTGGCACAACCAGAACGCCGCTGATCTCCGGCACTTGCTGTCCGCAGGGCGAATCCAGTGCGTGCATAAAGCACCCTTAGAGACGTCGGAGCTGGGTCCCCGCCGGCTGGCTAGTTTTCTGATGTAGTTCATAGTTTTAAAGTTTTCTCTGATTACGGCCTGGCCCTTTCGGACTTGGTTTTCTCCGGTAGGTTCGTTCATAGGTGAATGAGGACGGTTCACCGTGGAGTATGAGTCTGAATTCCTGCTCTTCAGGTCTGAGCACCCACGGTCAGGAACCAAGAACGCCCGCGCTCAGCATAACCGCTACCCTCCTCAATCAGCGCGCACGCGCCACTTCCTTGCCAAGGAGGGGGCGGGGAGTAGGCGGGGCTGGAAGCTTCGGGACCAATCAGAAGCGAGAGCCCCCGCCCTCCGTGCTGTTGGACCGAGCTTGACCCCGGCCGTGGGCTGAGGAGTCGGGACAAGCCGCGCGGCCGCGGGGAGGGCGGGGCCCGGCTCCTGGAGGCGGGGCCTGGGGCTGTCAGTACCGCGCCGCCGCCGCGGCTCCCTGCACGCCGTGGCCGGGGTGGTTTCCAGTGCAGCCGCCCGCCACCCGCCGTCCCGGCATCCCAAGCCGCCTCCCGCCGTCTTGGCCTGGCGCGCAGGTAAGGCCGGCCGCGGCTGCCGAGCCATCGCGTACCCCTCCTCGGGATCGGTCGGCCGCACGGGCGCCCTCTCCGGGCTGTGTCAGCGCCGCAGCTCCCTTTGCCGCCCGGGGGCGGTCCCGGGGGGCGGGACGACAGTCCTCCCCATCCCCCCCACACCTCTCGGCGCCGCGTCTGTCGCGGGGTCCCGGGGCCGTTCTGCTCATCCCCAGTGTGAGGAGCTGGTTCTGAGCCCCTCCTCCAGGGCTGGTTACACAATCTCTAGGGCTCTGGGCCGGGGTCCCCTTCCCAGCCCTGGCCCCACACCTGTCACCGCCACGAGCTTCCAGATAGAAGGCATACCGCTGGGGCTGGGAAAGTTTCACTTTGTGGATCGAGTTTGTTGACATCGAGAGATGCGTGGAGATGACAGGCTGAACAGCGAGGATGCGCCTGGCAAGCAGCGTTCCCTTTGCCTTGGGGTGGCCCTGGTCCAGGTTTCCCTTCCAGAAATCCTGCCGAGAGCCCTGCTTTGGGGCCAGAGGCTGCTGCGGGGCGCATGAATCTCTCCGCTTCTACGTTAGCGAACCCCGGATTGCAGCAATCTGGGGACAACTCAATCTCTCTCTCTTCCCCCCTTTCTTAATATAGCATTGACATTTAGAACAGGTAGGTAAATTTAGTTAGCATTTTTCTGACACCTTATATTTGTGAGATGCTTTGCTATCCCTAGTTACTTAATTAACAAGGTGGGAAAGTCAAATAGATCCTGAAATGCATGGCTAATGCCTGTAGTCTAGCAAGTCTAAGAACCAGTAAGGGCTTTCAGCTCTGGTTGCGTTGAGAGATGCTTTTGGCCAAGGTGCTGCGGAGAGAGCTATTTGATGTCTTCTGGTTGTCTGAGAAGGCTTTGGTAACAGTGGCAAGGCTTTCTCTGCTTCTCCCGGACTGTGCTATTTATAGAGGGTTTGTAATCTATGGCGGGTGATTTGGTTTTTTTCACTTAAGCAGAAGAGGAATGAGAAGTGTTGCCAATGAAGTAGTTGAGGAAAAACCCGAGTTTCAAATAAGTCTGGATACTTTGCTTTTTGAGGTTACCCTTCGTGTGCGGTAAACCTCAGCTTTTTCTGTTCTCTCCCCATCTTCTCAGTAGGACTGTGTCCAACTGGGTTGGCCTTACTGGTTCCTCATTTAGTCTGAAGACCTCCTGCTACGTATGATTTACTGTCCTACCTAAGGACATCCTCTAAAAGTGGCCTTAATTAGCACTTTCATCTGTCCATTAAGCAATAGAGCCTGAAGGCTCTTATAGACAGGTGCTGTTGTAGTGTTGACTCTTTGATACTATCTGATTCATTTTAAGAATGTTTCTAAAATAATATTTCTATTAGTATGCTAGTTCTCCAATGCCAGTACTTTTGGTATAGAAGCAGAAATTATTAGAAATATTATCATAGAAAAACAATTCTCTAATAGATTTTCAACCCACTTGGATGCTTATTGCTAGAGCAGTGGTTCTCAACCTTCCTAATGCTGCAACCCTTTAATACAGTTCCTGTGGGTTGCAACCCACAGGTTGAGAATAGCTGTGCTAGAGGTTGTTAAGGTGTTCTTAAAGCATTTTTTTTTTTCCGTTGGTGAAGTCAGTGTTACAATGCTTTTGATCTATGAGGTCTTTGAGGTTGTTCCTCCCTGTAGTAATAGTTTCGGTCACTGTGTCCTTAAATATATATTTTTTTCACTGATTATTAGTTTTCCTCCATACTGATTTCTTTTTAGGCAAGGTTCAGAGCTGACAAGATTTATTTTTGATTTGATAGCCTGCATTTCAAAAAGGAAGATATTTATTGTATGGTGGGAGGTTATATTAAGAGATAGGATGATGCTGATGATAGCAAATTTTATTAGCATAGTACAGTTTTGAGTGCTTTGCAGATACCATCTAATTCTCAGTTCTTTCTATATACAAGTAATGCTATTATTACCCCATGTTTCAGATGGTGAAACTGAGGCCCAGTTGCTCATCTCAGGTCACATACTTAAGTAAATGACAGCCAGATTCTCACCTTGCCTGAGTTCAAAGTGCACAATCCTGCCTCTGCAGATTATTCTTTCAACAAGCAGTTATTTCTATCTGCTATCTGTACAACATTATATTCTGCACCATAGGGAGAAAAGCACTTTACAGGGTAAAAACACACATTGGGTTAGGAATTCTTGTTCTGCTCTTAACACTGCCACAAGCTGATTTTGAACAAGAAACATGATAATCCCTACCTATCATTTCCACATTTGAGGAATACCAACAGTTGAAGCAGATGAAATAACTAGGTTTATCACCTTAGGGAGGTGGAGAGACACTCATAAGTCCACACATATAAGAATGAAATGTCCTTCTTTTTAAGGCACAGTCTAAGATCAAGTGTCAAATGTGTGTGTATGTGTCCTGGAAAAGGACTGGGAAGATGTACACTGTACTGCTACCAGTGGTTACCTCTGGGAGGGTAATGGCTGAGAGATTTTACCTTAAAGACTTCAGTATTATTTTCTTTTGTTGGATCAAGCATTATTACTTTTGTAATTAAAAAAAAAAGACAACTAGGAAAGAAATCATCCTATGGAAGTGGGTTAACTATGTGCAGAACCATGTGAGGAACATTTTGGTGGGGACCAGTTCGCATTACTTTGCAGGACCTGCATGTCCAACCAACGAGTTTCCAGAAGCATAGCAAGTCAGGGTTGAAAGGAAAGTTTTTTTTTAGGCCAGATTCTCACTCTGTCACCATGGGTAGAGTGCCATGGCATCATCATAGCTCACAGCAGCTTCAAACTCCTGGGTTCAAGCACTCTTCCCACCTCAGCCTCCTGAGTAACTGGGAATACAGGTGCCCACCACAATGCCCAGTTATTTTTTTCTATTTTTAAAATAGAAAAGACCATAGGGTCTTGGTCTTGCTCAGGCTGGTCTTGAACTCCTGAGCTCAAGAGATCCTCCTGCCTTAGCCTCCCAGAATGCTAGGATTACAGATATGAACCACTGGAGTGTAGTCAGAAAGGAAACTTTAGAAGTTATTTAGCTTAACTCCTTCTTCCCCTATCTCCTTCAGTGGGTAAGTCCTCCTGTACCACTTAGTGTTCTTTCTGGTCCCATGTGGACACCTCTAGGGTCAAACATTTGACGTGCTTCACCAACTTCACCAAAGGAGACAGGATTGTGTCTGGTGGTAGGGAATGGAAAACCACTGAAGGATTCTGGGTTGTTCTAGCTCATGCTCTTGTAAGACTATCCATTGTCAATGAAACCTGGATTAGAGAGGAAAGGTTAGACCAGGGAGACCAGTTAGGAGGCCATGGCCAGAATATAGGATGAGGTGACCTAGGTTTAGACAGGCGGTGGCCTGCAATAGGTCCAGGAAGGAACAGACCCCAGAAGACATAATCCTTGTTCCACCTCCCCACCCAAAGACTGCCTGCCCACAAACAACAGAGAGAGGTTTCAAATCAGTAACTCCTGGGGTGTGTGGAAGGGGAGAGACTTGGGGAGCCACTGGCTGGAGCTGGGAAGTTCAGTGGGGTGGGGAGGAGAGTTTTGTATGTGTATTCCCTAAAGCTATATAATAAATGAGGGTGATAGAAGGTCTCTGCTGGCTGGAAAAAAGATTCTTTCTTCTCAAGAAGGGAGTAAACCATTTAAATATAGTGGGAAACTCCCTCTCCCTAATGAAGAAAAATAACGGTATTTCCCCATGGGTGTTGCAGCCCTGACACTGGCTCCTTTAAACTCCTGTTGTGCTCTTGGTCAAGTTAAGAACCTGGTATTCTTCCTGCCTCAGACATGGAGGAGGTGGCAGTGAGATGAGGGTCTGCACTAGGGCATCTTTCCAACTCCAAATCTTACAGTGGGATTACAGCTGGGAGCTCTAGAAAGGGAGCATTTGAGTGTGGAAGGATGTTGCGTTCATGTAGTTACACTGAGATGGGGTCCCAGTGTGACTCTTTGCAGTTGGACCTGAAAGACACATTTCATGTGCATGTCAGAGGGAGTGCTGAGAAAGTCATTGGAAGTCTTTTTTCTTTCCAATGTAAATACAGATTGTGTATCACTCGAAAAAGGCTTAGGGCAAAATGCTTTGATTACCACATTGATTGGAAAATAGGATAATTTGGAGGAAACAAATAAGATTTATACAGGAAACCACAAAGACAGAAGAAATATAGTTGAGCATATTATAAATTCACTTTTCTCTTGTTACTTTATGTGTTTCTGGCTTAATATGCAACATTTCTTAAATATTTACATTACAGATTTAGAAGTTGAAATACATAGTCTAGTATTTATGTTGAAAAAGATGTATAATCCTTTTTTCTTTTCTGCCAGGAAAATATTGGTTTTTGGTTTTTCAGTATCTTTCAGACTAGCTATTCTCAACCAGGGGTTATTTTGGCCCCCCCGGAACACCTGTGAATTCCAGGTTGTCATAACTCAGGGTTGAGGTATGTGCTGTTGGCATCTAGTGGGTAGAGTCTATGGATAATGCTGGCAGTGCCATAATGCACAGGGCAGCCCCTATAACAAAGAATTATTCAGTTTCAAAACTTAACAGTGTTGAAATCAGAAAACTCCACTTCAGGCAATTAAAAAAATTCTTATTAGAAACAAATTGAGGTTAAAGGAAAGAAGAAGAGGAAGAAAATATAAAATGATCCTCGATCCCTACAAAGTAATAACTATACCCTCACATTTGACATCCAGGTAGGAGAAACAACAAGCCACTGGAACACAGGGCTTTGTTTGCCACCCAGGAGCTACTTGAATAATTGGATTGCTCAACACGGGAGCTTGGAACAGGAAGTAGAGGTCCTTGCAGCGGGAAGAGGTGGTAGGGTAATTTGTGGAGGCAAAATGGTTTATAGGCTTAGAAAGGAAGTTGGGTCCTGCCAGAATAGTTTTGAAAAATTCTAGGGAATTTTTCTAAAGGTTATTTTGTTGAGGATTTTGAGTAGTACTTATAAGATAATGATCTCCAATCTGGGGCATATGAGCCTTTGGCTGTTGATGTGAAAGCCCGAGCACTTCCCAGGTTTTTCTGTGTCCAGACACACAGGAGAGAATAAAGAACACTTGGTTTTGTTTTGAGGTTGTATCTGTGTCCTCCTCCTACCTCCCTTTGGAAACTTTTTTATTATGGGAAATTTTAAACATATTCCAAGATTGAGAACATAGTAGTTTGCTGAATACCTTGGTACCCAATGCCCATCCTCAGTGATTGTTAACTCCTGGCTGGTGTTGATTTATATCCCATCTTCGATACACCCCCACATTTTTATATTTATTTATTTATTTATTTATTTTTAAGTCATAAACACATAGATCATGTATACATTAATGCTTTTATGGGGTACAATGTGCTGATTTCATATACCTCAAACTAGTTAATATAGCCTTCACCTCATTTACTTAATTATTGTGTTAAGACATTTATACTCTATACTTAATAGATTGACATGTACGCTTGCAATATGAACCACAGGAGTGGTTCCACCATTTACCCTCCTTTAATCAAATCTCTCACCTTCCCATTAACCTCCCCTTCCCTCCTTCATCTTGGGCTATAGTTGTGATTTATCTTTCGTATGAAAGTGTGAGTGATTATAAATTGGTTTTGTAATAGCACTGTGTACGTTGGATATTTTTTTCCTTTCTTGAGATACTTTACTAAGAAGAATATTTTCCAGCTCCATCCTTGTAAACATAAAAGAGGCAAAGTCTCCATCTTTTTTAAAAGCTGCATAATATTCCATGGTATACATATACCACAATTTTTTTTATTATTATTAAATCATAGCTGTGTACATTAATGCAATCATGGGGCACCATACACTGGTTTTATAGACCACTGACACATTTTCATCACACTGGTTAACATAGCTTTCCTGACATTTTCTTAGTTATTGTGTTAGGACATTTATATTCTACATTTACTAAGTTTCACATATACCTTTGTAAGATGCACCACAGGTGTAATCCCACCAATCTCTTTCCCTCCACTCATCCTCCCCCCTCCCTCCCCTTTCTCTCCCCCTTCCTCATATTCTTAGGTTATAACTGGGTTATAGCTTTCATATGAAAGCCATAAATTAGTTTCATAGTAGGGCTGAGTACATTGGATACTTTTTCTTCCATTCTTGAGATACTTTACTAAGAAGAAGATGTTCCAGCTCCATCCATGTAAACATGAAAGAGGTAAAGTCTCCATCTTTCTTTAAGGCTGCATAATATTCCATGGTATACATATACCACAATTTATTAATCCATTCGTGGATCAATGGGCACTTGGGCTTTTTCCATGACTTAGCAATTATGAATTGGGCTGCAATAAACATTCTGGTACAAATATCTTTGTTATAATGTGATTTTTGGTCTTCTGGGTATATACCTAGTAGAAGAATTATAGGATTGAATGGCAGATCTATTTTTAGATCTCTAAGTGTTCTCCAAACATCTTTCCAAAAGGAATGTATTAATTTGCATTCCCACCAGCAGTGTAGAAGTGTTGCCTTTTCTCCACATCCATGCCAACATCTCTGGTCTTGGGATTTTGTTATACCACAATTTGTTAATCCATTCATGGGTTGATGGGCACCTGAGCTTCTTCCATGACTTGGCAATTATGAATTGAGCTGCAGCGAACAATCTGGTGCAAATATCTTTGTTGTGAAGTGATTTTTGGTCTTTTGGATATACACCTAGTAGAGGAATTTCAGGGTCAAACAGCAGGTCTACTTTTAGATCCCTGCGTGTTCTCCAAACTTTTTTCCAAAAGGAACTTATTAGCTTGCATTCCTACCAGCAGTGCAGAAGTGTTCCCTTTTCTCCACATCCATGCCAACATCGGTAGTTTTGGGATTTCAATATGTGGTCTACTCTTACTGGAGTTAGGTGATATCTCAAAGTGGTTTTGATTTGCATTTCTCTGATGATTAAAGATCTTGAGCATTTTTTCATGTGTCTGTAGGCCATGTGCCTGTCATCTTCAGAGAAGGTTCTGTACAAGTCTCTTGCCCACAATGAAATGGGATCACTTATTCTTTTCTTATTGATAAGTTTGAGTTCTCTGTGGATTTTGGTTATCAAAACTTTGTCAGAAGCATAACCTTCAAATATCAGTCCCATTCTGAGGGCTGTCTGCTTACTTTACTTACTATGTTCTTAGCTGTGCAGAAGCTTTTTAGCTTGATCAGATCCCAGTAATGTATTTTTGGTGTTGCTTCAATTGCCTGGGGAGTCCTCCTTATAAAGTATTCTCCCAGGCCAATTTCTTCAAGTGTTTCTCCTGTACTCTCTCCAAGAATCTTTTTTTTTGTAGAGACAGAGTTTCACTTTACTGCCCTCGTAGAGTGCCGTGGCATCACACAGCTCACAGCAACCTCCAACTCCTGGGCTTAGGCGATTCTCCTGCCTCAGCCTCCCGAGTAGCTGGGACTACAGGCGCCCACCACAACGCCCGGCTATTTTTTTGTTGCAGTTTGGCCGGGGCTGGGTTTGAACCCGCCACTCTCCGTATATGGGGCCGGCGCCCTGCTCACTGAGCCATAGGTGCCACCCTCTCCAAGAATCTTTTAAATCTTTTTCCAGTGAGAGTCAATTTTTGTTAATGGTGAAAGGTGTAGGTCCAGTTTCAGTCTTCTATAAGTCGTCAGCCAATTCACCCAATACGTACTGGTCACTTACCTACCAGGAAAAGCTTGGCACAGAAGGAAGTGGGTGGTTTTCCAGTGCGTGGCTCCCTGGAGGAAAACTGGTAATGGACATGTATGATTAAAAGAGCCATGATGGCCCGAGAAATAGAAACAGGCCTAGGTGAGTCTGGGATGGGGGAGTTCAGCTCTTTTCAGTGGGAAAGTACAGGTAAGCAGAGGCTCCTTTCTTCCTTTCTTTTGTGACAGAGTCTCACTTTGTGATCCTCAGTAGAGTGCTGTGGTGCCATAGCTCACAGCAACCTCAAACTCATGGGCTTGAGGGATTTTCTTGCCTCAGCCTCTCAAGTAGTTGGGACTACAGGCACCTACCACAATGTCTGGGTATTTTTTTTAGAGATGGGGTCTCACTCTTGCTTGGGCTGGTCTTGAACTCCTGAGCTCAAGCAATCTACCCACCTCAGCCTCCCGGAATGCTAGGATTACAGGCATGAATTGCTGAATGGGCTCATTTCATTTTAAACCTACCGTATAAGCAAGAAGCCTACTTAGAGTTTTCTGCTGGTAGAAATGTGTTTCTGGTATTCACCTTAGAGGGTTTTTTCATTCCTGGAGGGGGCATGGCTTGCATGATTCCTTTTGGGATGACTTGTTACCTGTTTCATGACCTTCTAGGTGTGCACTGTGTGGTGTAAAGCCACACATTCCTTGTGGCCTCTGTCTCAGACTCCATGGCTCTTCACAGTGTGAGTCTTCCCCAGGAAGCTCAGAGCTTAGATGGGAGAGAGAGGCAATGTTTCCAGTGGTTGTGAAATGCCCTCTTGAAGCAGTTGTTCCCTGCATTTGTTAGGGGATGGAGGACTCTCCTGGTCCAGCTACTGGGGGAGATAGCATTGTCATTTACATTTTGCAGATAGAACTTTCTTTTCCTGGTTGTATCTCCCTGAACTACAGGATTAAGTTTTTTAGGCCTTTGGAGAATTGACATGCCTTTACTTGATTCAATGTCATGTTGTAAAATGCATACCAAAAATGGCTTTAGGAGTTGAGAGAGTTCTTGAATAATCAGATAAGTCACGCCTATGAATTTTAATTAATGCTGGTTTCTACAACTTGATATTCTGGACTAGGTTCACAGGCAATTACATTGGTGTGAAGACCTGGGTCCTTGATGATCTTTATTTCCCATTCTTATTTTATTTCTTAAATGCATTTTTACCTTCTCCTATTCCACAAAGAGATGTGGGTGGTATTAAGTTATCATGAACATGTTATATCACAGTCATGGGTTTTTAAGTATCATGCCTTTCTCTGGTGAGAGCAGCTCCAAGTCTGTTAATAGTAGTTTTTAATCTACTCTGTGCCTCTATTGTGTGCCAGCCCTTTTTCTTACATTAATTCTATTCCCAAGAACCTTTCTAGGTATGAATTAGTATTCCCATTTTACAGATGAGGAAACTGAAGTTTGGAGAGGTTAAGAAATGCTGGGAGGTAGTACTGGGTTTTAACCTAGATCCGTTTGATTCCAAAGCCCAAATGTTTCCAGTCGCTCATGGTTAAAAGTTTGTGGAAGCTTGTACCAGGATTTGGTAGGGAAAATGGGGGCAGGTACTGTGGAAAGGGATTGAGAATTCTGGTTACTCAATACAATCTTCACACTGACCCCCCCTGGGAAACATTGCATTTGAGTGTGATAAATTACTTGTGTCCTATTTTTGAGCTGACTGTATAAAACAGAAGTTGCACACTGGTAGCTCTGAGCCAAATTTTGTCAGCAGATGTATATTATCTGGTCTGCATAGTATTTTCTTTTTCTTTTTTTTTTTAGTTTAACAAAAATAAGAGTGGTTTTATTGATTACATATAATTTTAGCTATATTAATATATATTATAAACTTTAAGAATTAGAATAAATGACTTTTTTTTAACCAAGAACAATCTAAGTTTGACAGCACATTCAATGGAAATTATTTAATTTCTGCATGGTAATTGCATGTCTTTCTTTTAGATAATCAGGAAGTCATCATCCATTGTTAGGACATGACAGTTACCCCTATACGCAAATTTCATTAAATAGAACTGAGGCACCTTACGTTTTCTTTTTCAGCAAATAATCCCCTTTTGTCATATAGACACATCTTCCAAATAATCTCACTGTACTGTACAAAATTTAACTTTATTCACAAAGAGCTGCCTCAAATAACTTTCATTTACAAAAGCTATAAAGGCATGAGACAGCAGCAAAATGCTCCTCTGGACTTTAATCTTGGATTTTTCATTTTTGCTGTAAGTTTTAACTCCACTTAAAAATTAAATCATCCCCATAGTGTAATACTTATGGAGGAAAGTCTTTTTGTGTACACGGTTAGCACAAAGATAGAAAATGTCAGTTTGAGTAAGGATTTGGCAGATCACAGAAATGAAACAGTGCTGTCGAAACAAAAAACACTTTTTAGTGTTTTGTGGTTGGTGAGATTGAAGGATGTCATTCAAACTTCTCATCTCCTTTTTCCACATCTTTCAAATTGAGCACTTCCAAAGAACCTTTGCCTTGTGTTTCCTTTTTTTATAAGCTCATCAATTTCTCTGAAGGCCTGGGTCAATCAGGCATACAATTTCTAACTGTTGACTATAGTCTTCACTTTCTATAACCTTGATCAGTGGCTTGAGCTTTTCTTTCAGCTTCTTCCCTTCATTCACTGGAAGAATAAACCGAAGCCTCATGTGAGCACGTTCTATCTTCATTTTGTCCTTTAACTGCTTTATCACTTCCAAAGCCTGCTGTTTTGTGCTCTTGTTGGGTTTGATAGTGGATAGTGGATGTCCTTCCTGGCTCTCTCAGTAAGGGTAACCGTGTATGGCCGCTTTGTTTCAGGGTTCACACATTTGTCTGCTACAATAGTTGCAATGTCCCTAAACATCTGTTCCAGTTGTGTGTGCCTCTCTTTATCTGATACTTGAACTTCTCCTTTAGTCAAAATCTGCTTACAGATTTCAGTTTGGTCATCTGTTCCAAATGCACTGATGAGATCTTCCTTCTTTGCAACCTGACCTTTAGAAACATTTACAAACCCTGAGTGGGTCTGTAGAACTTCATCAAGGGCTTTTTCCGCGCCACTCCGCCAGCCGACGACCTTGTTTGTGTAGCAGGCGATTTCGAAGCGCTTCCTTCCCAGCGCGCTTCATCCGCACTTCGGCCACATTGGTTAGGCGGATCTGGTCGGTGGGGGTGAAGATCGACATCGCGGCTGCTCACAGAATTCAGGTCTGGGAAACTAGAGCAGACCCGCCGCCCGGCCTGCGGAACCACCCGCGCCTCGCTGTTAACAGCCGCGGCGCGGTGATAGACTTTGCCAGGGGACCGCGATAATGCCTAGTATTTTCTTTTTAAAAAACTGGATTACTTGTTTTTTTTTTTTAATTAATTTATTTTTTTTATTAAATCATTGCTGTGTACATTAATGCGATCATGGGGCACCATACATGGATTACTTGTTATCATTTAAAAAGTAGGAGATTTCACACTAAAATATGGGTTTCTGGCTTCTCTTATTCCATCAGAAGATCTGGCAACACTGGCCCCACATTCCCCTTGGCAATAGCTACTTACTGAGCTGCTTATTTGGACACAGGGAGGACTCCTGAATATGCCATATTCCCCACCTTGCCCTCTTCACGCATTTATATCACCTGCCAGGACTTGAGGCATTCAAGTTAGAGGCTCTCTAGCAGAATTTACATATATTCTCTCTGTCAATGTCAAGAATGTATTAGAGAAGGCTTGGTTTGTAGGTAAATTCAAGATCCTTAGCAATTTTTCCCCTTGTAGTGAGCCTGGAGAGTGCAATTGTGTGATCAGACATGCTCATGTTCCCTCCCCCTGTCCTCCAGCATGGCTGTTGGGCTCTGAATGGGTTTTTGGACTAAGGAAGACCAATCCGATGTGGGATTTGGATACTGAATCTGTGAGCTGAGGAGCCTCAGGTAGGAAGAATTTATAGACTCAGGCTGAAAATGGTAACCTTGGAAAGGTAGAATAGTGAGTGAAGAAGCTGGATGGCAAGGAAATGAGAGAACATGTGGCAGCGGAGGGAAAGGAGCTGCCTGGTCTTTACTTCTACTGTACTTCCTGCAGTTGGGTTCCTCTATGTCTACAGCATTCATTCAGTGGTATATATTGAGTGCTTACTTATAATGTAATGCCAGGCACTGTTCTAGATGCTTGTGATGCTATCAGTGAACAAAATCAAAGCTTCTGTTCTTCTAGAGCTTATATTTTAGTGGAAGAAAACAGACAACTCCAAATAAAGAAAAGCAAATAAAAATTAACTATGCATATATAATATGGTATTAAGTGCCAGGAAAAACAATAAATCTGGGTAAGGAGACAGGAGGTGGATATATGGGGATGTTATGTTAGAAATGTTGCTCAAGGAAGACCTGTTGAAGAAGTGATATTTGATCAGAGACATCAATGAAGTGTGAAGGAATGAGCCATGAGGAAAACTAGAGGTAGAGCATTCCTGATGGAGGGCTTAGCAAGTGCAAAGGCCCTGAGGTCAGAGTGTGTGAAGAACAGCAAGGAGGATTTTGTGGCTGGCATTCAACAAATAATGAGACAGGAGGAGGTGGAGGGAATGTAGGGCCTTGCAGCTATATTAGAGACTAGATTTTATTTTGAGTGAGATGAGAAGCTATTGGCAGATTTTGAATACAGGTGACATGATTTAGCTTATGTCTTAAAAACCATAAATGCTGTACAGAGAATAGATTGTAAGGCAGCTAAGATGAATGCAGTAATTAAGATGTCATGTGATAGTCTAGACAATATGTGATGGTAGCTTGGACTGGGATAGAGATGGAGGGAGCAAGAAGAGGGAAGTTCTGAATATATTTTGGAGGTAGAAATGATAGGACTTGCTGATGTACTTGGGTCTTGGATGTGAAAGAAAGAGAGCATCAAGATTATCTGAGCCTTTGTGTATAAACATTAGATGTATATAATGCATTAGGTGGTATTTCCACTTCTTTTCTTTGAAAGCATTCAAAAGCAATGAGGAAGATAAAAAAGCACACACACACACACATCCTTGTAAGCCCTATTTACAGCAAAAATAGACAGTTTAATCCATAGATGTCAAAATATGTGCAAAGTCTTGTCCTGAGATCAGGTGGAAGCCATTGGGGAAGTGAAAAGAAGCAGCACAAAGATGTTGAAAGAGTCCAGCAGTGGTAGATCTTAGAAAGTACAGAAAAGTCATACTCTTTAAGGTGAAAAGTAAACCCTGACATGAAAAATCTAAATCTCTTGCATACAACAATTGTGGAAACTTGGGTATACAGTTTTTGGGTAGAAGAAATCCTCCTAAATGTAGTTTGGTTCAGAGAAGCAGAAGAAGAGTGATTACGTAAAGAATCACACAGGCAAGCCACCGTATTTGTAGGAAGTATTCTGTCTCTGTGATAGCAGGGAAGAAAGCCTTTGGGTTGTTAAAACAGTTCATCAACTGTCCTAGGCATGCCCCACTCCCCTGCCAGGAGGAACCTCATGCCAATGCTATAGCCATTCAGGAAAACTCAGCTCATTCAATAATAATGAAGAAAGGGAATGGTAGACTTCTATTTTTGATAATGGTAGGCTAAGTTATTTGAACCAAAGTTCCACTGAAAATATTAAAATCTTGGATATATTTTTTAAATTGAACAAATTTTGATTTCCTTAAACGCACTAAACTAAGAAGATAAAAGGACCTATCAGGCCCAAATCCATGGAGAGATGTGTAAAACATTAGAACATCTAAGTTGCTTTTGACCTTAGAACATTTAGTTTTGGCAGCCTTGCATGCAAGGAGATTTTTATCAAAGTATTTTTTTATATACCTTGCCCAAGGTGAAGAGTCTCTTTGGAGACCAGTTGGGTCCATTGAGGGCAAACAAGTGAAACTATGTCTCTCTCCATCACTCAGAGACAGCAAAAAAGGTTGCCCTGGTACTGAGCAGAGGGAGAGAACAAATGAAAATTACGTTGTGGTCACTGGCCAACCTTTTTAGAGATTTTGAAGACAGTTTTATATCACCTTGATTTTTGAGAACTTTGAGTCAAGGACTTGGTTTAAGGTAGTTCCCGGTTACTGTCTGCTAAACCTGTGTCAGATACCTGGCAGAAGGAAAGGTGAATCTTCACTGGAGGAAGGCACCTTTTTCCTGATTTTCAAAGGACAATGAGCAGAACAATTAGAAATAACAGAGCACATAGGAAACAAAACATGAGAGAAACTGCAGAAGTAGTTGAGCAGAAATAAAAGAACAGACTCACCGATTATGTAATACAAGTACAGAGACAAATAAAAAGCTGTGCTTATGTTTGTAGAAATAAAGTTATACTGATAAATATTTTTAGGAAATGGGTAACAATAAACAGTGGCTTGGCAGATTTCAGAAAGACAGAACTTAGAAATAAAAATACAAAACTAAAGCTTAAAAATTTAATGGTTTACCATTATACAGTACATGAGAGAAAATCCAAAAGAGATTAGAGAGTTAGATGGTAAGACAGAAGAAATTATCCAGATGCTGCACAAGGAGAAAAAATACCCCAGAAAATATAAAAGAGAGGTTAGTACACATAGAGGACAGAGTAAGAAGATCAAACATGTATTTAAAATTGCAAAGGAGAGGTGAGAGAGAATGGGTCAGAAGCACCTATTCAAGGAGGTAATGATTGAGATTTTTTTCAGAATTGATAAAGTTTATCAGGCTAAAAATTCATAACAGAGCACTGAAGGCAAAGAGAAAATCATAAAAGCAACTGGAAAAAAAAAGATATATTACCTTGGAAAGAGTATTTTACATACTTCTCAACACAAACAATGGACTCCAGAGGACAGTGGGATAATAATCTGTAACTGTAATAGCTGACAATTACCTTTCAAGAATAATGGCAAAATAAAAAGTTTTATATAAATAAGAACATGGAGTTTACCACTTTCAAGTAAGGCAATTTTAATTGATATACTTTAGGTAAAGGGAAAGTGATTCTAGATGAGAAAAGCTGATACTTCATAAGGAATGTAGGCTTTTGTAAAGAGGTCAATAGGCATGTAAATATAGATGAAAAATGAAGTATAAAACAAAATTTCAATATCTCCTGGGCTAAAATATTTAGAACTAAAAGTAAGAAAATAATGGCGTATAAGTTAAAAAAGGGAGTAAAAGGAATCAGGAGGACCCTGGAAGGAGAGCAAAGATAATGTTTATTCTAAGGCTGATAAGTCAAAAATATATGTTGTAATTTGTAAAATAACCAAAAAAAGAGTAGAAGCAGAATATTTAACATCACAGCTAATTGAGGAAGACTCATTTATAAGATAAGGCTATAGAAAGAGTGAACATAAAAGGATGGAAAAACTTATACTTTCAAATAATGAGCAAAATATCAGATAAAGTAGAGATTATGGTTAAAAGCATTACAGGGAATAAAAAGTTCTTCACCAGGAAAATATTACAGTTTGAAAATTTTATGTACCTAACAACTGCATAGAAAAATGACAGAACTACAAAGAAGCATAGAAATAGTTATGATCATAAATGAGAATAGCTAAGATATTTTAAAGAAGAAGAACTAACTCAGAGGACTTGCTCTATGGATATCATGACTTATAAAGCTATTGAAATAACAGCATAGTATTAATTCAAGGATAAACAAATAGTCCAACAGAACAAAATGGAAATCCCAGAATACTCCTTTGCATTAATAGACTCTAGATATATTGCAATGGAGGCATTAGAGATAAAGAGTGAACTTACCAAAAAATGATACCAGGACCATTATCATGGATTTGATACAAAAAATTTGACTATCACTTTACACAATGCATAAAAATCAATTTCAAGAGATTTAAAAACTTAAACATGAAAAGAAAAACTACATGACTTTGAATGTTAATGTAAGAGAATATATTCATTATCTCTGCATAGGGAGGGGCTTCTAAAATAAGATGCAAAAAGGATTGTGAAAATTGATTACATTAAAATTAAGAATTTATTTTATTCAAAAATCCCTATGAAAAGAATAAAGAATTTATAAGCTGAATGAGGACAGGCATTATGTCCATTTTATTCATCAGTGTATTCTTTTTTTTTTTTCCTTTTTTTTTTTTTTATTGTTGGGGATTCATTGAGGGTACAATAAGCCAGGTTACACTGATTGCAATTGTTAGGTAAAGTCCCTCTTGCAATCATGTCTTGCCCCCATCAAGTGTGACACACACCAAGGCCCCACCCACCTCCCTCCTTCCCTCTTTCTGTTTCCCCCCCATAACCATAATTGTCATTAATTGTCCTCATATCAAAATTGAGTACATAGGATTCATGCTTTTCCATTCTTGTGATGCTTTACTAAGAATAATGTCTTCCACGTCCATCCAGGTTAATACGAAGGATGTAAAGTCTCCATTTTTTTTTTTTTTTTTGTAGAGACAGAGTCTCACTGTACCGCTCTCGGGTAGAGTGTCGTGGCGTCACACCGCTCACAGCAACCTCTAACTCTTGGGCTTACGCGATTCTCTTGCCTCAGCCTCCCGAGCAGCTGGGACTACAGGCGCCCGCCACAACGCCCGGCTATTTTTTTTGGTTGCAGTTTGGCCGGGGCTGGGTTTGAACCCGCCACCCTCGGCATATGGGGCTGGCGCCCTACTCGCTGAGCCACAGGCGCCGCCCAAGTCTCCATTTTTTTTAATAGCTGAATAGTATTCCATGGTATACATATACCACAGCTTGTTAATCTGTTCCTGGGTTGGTGGGCATTTAAGCTGTTTCCACATTTTGGCGATTGTAAATTGAGCTGCAATAAACAGTCTAGTACAAGTGTCCTTATGATAAAAGGATTTCTTTCCTTCTGGGTAGATGCCCAGTAATGGGATTGCAGGATCAAATGGGAGGTCTAGCTTGAGTGCTTTGAGGTTTCTCCATACTTCCTTCCAGAAAGGTGGTACTAGTTTGCAGTCCCACCAGCAGTGTAAAAGTGTTCCCTTCTCTCCACATCCACGCCAGCATCCGCAGTTTTGAGATTTTGTGATGTGGGCCATTCTCACTGGGGTTAGATGATATCTCAGGGTTGTTTTGATTTGCATTTCTCTAATATATAGAGATGATGAACATTTTTTCATGTGTTTGTTAGCCATTCGTCTGTCGTCTTTAGAGAAAGTTCTATTCATGTCTCTTGCCCATTGATATATGGGATTGTTGGCTTTTTTCATGTGGATTAATTTGAGTTCTCTATAGATCCTAGTTATCAAGCTTTTGTCTGATTGAAAATATGCAAATATCTTTTCCCATTGTGTAGGTTGTCTCTTTGCTTTGGTTATTGTCTCCTTAGCTGTACAGAAGCTTTTCAGTTTAATGAAGTCCCATTGGTTTATTTTTGTTGTTGTTGCAATTGCCATGGCAGTCTTCTTCATGAAGTCTTTCCCCAGCCCAATATCTTCCAGTGTTTTTCCTATGCTTTCTTGGAGGATTTTTATTGTTTCATGCCTTAAATTTAAGTCCTTTATCCATCTTGAATCAATTTTTGTGAGTGGGGAAAGGTGTGGGTCCAGTTTCAGTCTTTTACATGTAGACATCCACTTCTCCCAACACCATTTATTGAATAGGGAGTCTTTCCCCCAAGGTATGTTCTTGTTTGGTATCCCAAAGATTAGCTGGTTGTAAAATGTTAGTTTCATTTCTTGGTTTTCAATTCTATTCCAAGTGTCTATGTCTCTGTTTTTGTGCCAGTACCATGCTGTCTTGAGCACTATGGCTTTGTAGTACAGACTAAAATCTGGTATGCTGATGCCCCCAGCTTTATTTTTGTTACAGAGAACTGCCTTAGCTATACGGGGTTTTTTCCGGTTCCATACAAAACGCAGAATCATTTTTTCCAAATCTTGAAAGTACGATGTTTGTATTTTGCTAGGAATGGCATTGAATAGGTAGATTGCTTTGGGAAGAATCAACATTGTTAAAATGTCTATACTTTTAAATGATATGTTCTTCCATTTGTTAATATCCTCTGCTATTTCCTTGCTGAGGATTTCATAGTTTTCTTTATAGAGGTCCTTCACCTCCTTCGTTAGGTATATTCCTAGATATTTCATTTTCTTTGAGACTAAGGTGAAGGGAGTTGTGTCCTTAATTAGCTTCTCATCTTGACTGTTATTGGTGTACACAAAGGCTACTGACTTGTGGACATTGATTTTATATCCTGAAACATTACTGTATTTTTTGATGACTTCTAGGAGTCTTGTGGTTGAGTCTTTGGGGTTCTCTAAGTATAAGATCATGTCATCAGCAAAGAGGGAGAGTTTGACCTCCTCTGCTCCCATTTGAATTCCCTTTATTTCCTTGTCTAGCCTAATTGTATTGGCTAGAACTTCCAGCACTACATTGAATAGTAAAGGTGACAGAGGACAACCTTGTCTGGTTCCAGTTCTAAGAGGAAAAGCTTTCAGTTTTACTCCATTCAGTGAAATATTGGCTGTGGGTTTGTCATAGATAGCTTCAATCAGTTTTAGAAATGTGCCACCTATGCCTATACTCTTCAGTGTTCTAATTAGAAAAGGATGCTGGATTTTATCAAATGCTTTTTCTGCATCTATTGAGAGGATCATGTGATCTTTATTTTTGCCTCTGTTAATATGGTGGATAACGTTTATGGACTTGCGTATGTTAAACCAGCCTTGCATCCTTGGGATGAAGCCTACTTGATCATGATGAATGACTTTTTTGATGATCAGCTGTAATCTATTGGCTAGGATTTTGTTGAGAATTTTTGCGTCTATGTTCATGAGTGAGATTGGTCTGAAATTCTCCTTTTTGTTTGCATCTTTTCCTGGTTTTGGTATCAGGGTGATGTTTGCTTCATAGAATGTGTTGGGGAAGATTCCTTCTTCCTCAATTTTTTGGAATAATTTCTGCAGTACAGGAATAAGCTCTTCCTTGAAGGTTTGATAGAATTCTGGAGTGAAGCCATCTGGACCAGGGCATTTTTTGGTTGGAAGATTTTTTATTGTGTCTTTGATCTCAGTGCTTGAAATTGATCTGTTCAGGAGCTCTATTTCTTCCTGGCTGAGTCTAGGGAGAGGGTGTGATTCCAAATATTGATCCATTTCTTTCACATTGTCAAATTTCTGGGCATAGAGCTTCTGGTAGTATTCAGAGATGATCTCTTGTATCTCTGTGGGATCAGTTGTTATTTCCCCTTTATCATTTCTGATTGAGGTTATTAGAGATTTTACTTTTCTATTCCTCGTTAGTCTGGCCAATGGTTTATCTATTTTATTTATTTTTTCAAAAAACCAACTCCTTGTTTCATTAATTTTCTGAATGATTCTTTTGTTTTCAATTTCATTGATCTCTGATTTGATTTTGGATATTTCTTTTCTTCTACTGAGTTTAGGTTTAGATTGTTCTTCTTTTTCCAATTCCATAAGATCTCTTGTGAGATTGTTGATGTGCTCTCTTTCTGTTTTTCGAATGTAGGCATCAAAAGCGATGAATTTTCCTCTCAAAACTGCTTTTGCAGTATCCCACAGGTTTTGGTAGCTTGTGTCTTCATTGTTGTTATGCTCAAGGAAGTTAATGATTTCCTGTTTTATTTCTTCCTTCACCCATCTGTTATTCAACAGAAGATTGTTTAGTTTCCATGCCTTTGGGTGGGTTCGAGCATTTTTGTTAGAATTGAGTTCCACCTTTAGTGCCTTATGGTCTGAGAAGATACAAGGTAAAATTTCAATTCTTTTGATTCTGTTGATATTTGTTTTGTGTCCCAGGATATGATCAATTTTGGAGAATGTTCAATGGGGTGATGAGAAGAATGTATATTCTTTATCTTTGGGATGGAGTGTTCTATATGCGTCTATCAAGCACAGTTGTTCTAGGGTCTCATTTAAGTCTCTTATATCCTTGTTTAATTTCTGTTTAGAGGATCTGTCCAGCTCTGTAAGAGGAGTGTTAAGGTCCCCTGTTATTATGGTATTATCAGATATCATATTGCTCAGACTGAGTAAGGTCTGTTTCAAGAATCTGGGAGCATTTAAATTGGGAGCTTAGATATTTAGAATTGAAATGTCTTCTTGTTGTATTTTTCCCTTGACCAATATAAAGTGACCATCTTTGTCTTTTTTGACTTTAGTTGCTTTAAATCCACATGTATCTGAAAATAAGATTGCAAGTCCTCTTTTCTTCTGAATTCCATTTGCCTGAAAAATTGTCTTCCAACCCTTGACTCGGAGCTTTAATTTGTCTTTTGAAGCCAGGTGTGTTTCATGCAGACAGCAAATGGATGGCTTGTGTTTTTTAATCCAGTCAATCAATCTATGTCTCTTCAGTGGGGAATTCAAGCCATTAACATTTATTGAGATAATTGATAAGTGTGGTAGTATTCTATTCGTCTTATTTTGTGAGAGTCCATTGCTAAGTTTTATCTTTTGCATCAGTGTGGAGGTTTGGTTCTGTCCTTTAATTTCTGAGTTCTTACTTTGCTGCTGATCCATTGTGGTGCTCAGTGTGCAGAACAGGTTGAAGTATTTCCTGTAGAGCTGGTCTTGTTGTGGCGAATTTCCTCAATGTTTGTATATCCGTAAATGTTTTGATTTCTCCATTAATTTTTAAGCTTAGCTTAGCAGGGTACAGAATTCTGGGCTGGAAATTGTTCTTTTTAAGTAGATTAAAGGTAGATGACTATTGTCTTCTTGCTTGGAAAGTTTCATTAGACAAGTCTGCGGTCAATCTGATGGATTTGCCCCTGTAGGTCAACTGATGCTTACTCCTGGCACCTTGCAGAATCTTTTCTTTTGTCTTGACTTTGGACAGGTTCATCACAATGTGTCTTGGAGAAGCTCGGTTAGAGTTGAGGCGACCTGGGGTCTGATATCCCTCTGAAAGCAGTGTGTCAGAATCTTTGGTGATATTTGGGAAATTTTCTTTTATAATATTCTCTAGTATGGCTTCCATTCCTCTGGGGCATTCTTCTTCCCCTTCTGGAATTCCTATAAGTCGTATGTTGGAACGCTTCATAAAGTCCCATAATTCTGACAGTGAACGTTCTGCTTTCTCTCTCTTCTTTTCTGCCTCTTTTACTATCTGAATTATCTCAAAAACTTTGTCTTCTACCTCTGAAATTCTTTCTTCTGCATGGTCTAACCTGTTGCTGATACTTTCCATTGCATCTTTAAGTTCCCTAATTGACTTCAGTTTCAGTTCCTTCAGCTCTGCTATATCCTTTTTATATTCTTCATATCGTTCATCTCTGATTTGATTCTGTTTTTGGATTTCCTTTTGGTTATTTTCCACTTTATTAGCAGTTTCCTTCATTGTTTCCATCATTTATTTTATTGTTTTCAACATGTGTATTCTAAATTCCCTTTCTGTCATTCCTAACATTTCTGTATAAGTGGAATCCTCTGCAGTAGCTACCTCATGGTCCCTTGGCGGGGTTGTTCTGGACTGGTTCTTCATGTTGCCTGGAGTTTTCTGCTGATTCTTCCTCATGGGTGATTTCTTTTATCTGTTTCCTTGCCCTAATTTTCCTTTCTCTTCCTCTTGCTATTTAAGTTCTCGTGCCTGTGGACTAAGGGTTACAGGACCAGAAGGGTGAGAAGGTTTAAGAGCAAAAAAGGGATGAAAGAAAGGAGGACCGAGTGATAAGAAAAAAAAAAAAGTAAAAGAGAGAAAGGAGAGGGGGTGGGCAAAAGGAATATTGACAAAAAGAAGAGAGGCACAGAAAGAGGGAGACAGCGCAATATAGGTGTGCAGTAGGGTACTTTGATACAACCTTAAAAAAAAAAAACACCTTCTGGGGGTGCCCAGTTGGGTGGTTCCCTTGAGGTCAGCAGCTCTTTGCTAACCTGATCAGACACAGTACCCCACCTCCACCAAGTAGAGAGGAAAGACAAAAATGCTGTAAATCAAACCGAAACAACAAACAGAAAACTTTGCGGGATAAAATTGGCTGGAAAAACCAAATAATAGCGGTAGAAACAATAACAAAAATGAAGTTCTAATTATTGAAATAGGCAGCAATGGGAAATTATACTTAAACTAGAGAAATTGAGAAAGAAAAAGGATCTGTATGGGAAAGGTTGAACTTAAAAAACAAAACAACAATCCACAACATCAAAATAAACAAAAAAGACAACCAAACCAAAAAAAAACACAACCAAAAACAAAGCAGTATGTATATGTTATTGAATATTGTCTGGGCAACACGTGGTCTTCTGGGGTATGATATGTTAATCACAGTTCTGATACGACTGGAGGCTGCTAGTTTCTCAAACCCCAGCAGGTAGACACCCTAAATCTCTCTTCAGCCCACTTAAAAGGCACTTTGAACTTGTTCACTTACTGAGCAGAAGCTTTCTCAGGGAAGTGCTTGTCGCTGGAATCACTGCTGAAGTGGCTATCCACTTACCCTGTGTGTCAAAACTGGTCTCCCTCTGCCCCCGAGGGTTAGGGCTGCAAGGCGGCTCACACCCCGCCCTTAGGCTACTTGGTCGCTGGGTTACCAACTCCCACCCAATTCCAGCTCTGCGACCCTGAGAGCAGAGCTTGCCGGGGCAGATCGCTCACAATGTCTGCCTGTGACCCAGAGCCAAACACTATTAGCTCCGTCTGGCTCAGCGGCTCAGACTGGGGCCCTAGACAAAGGCCAAAATTCTCCGCACTCCCGCTCAGGCTCTCCCCAAGGCAGTTCAGCTGAGTGCCAAGTCCAAAGACACCAAAACAGTTCACAGGTAAGGCCTTTCTGGTTTGCAGTCTCGCTGCTACTGAACTTACAGTTGCGGGCGGGTTTAGACGGATTGAACACACGCGACCACTTGCCGGTTTTCCACTGTTTTAGTCCTCCTCTTGGGTTCCAGAAGTCTCTCACTGACTCCCTATATCCTCTCAGGGGTGATGATAGGCAGATCCCACCAGCCAGAGATGCCTGGAGTCCTATATCCCCAGACTCATGGTGCCCAGATGCAAGGAAGCTGTTACTCAGCTGCCATCTTGCTCCGCCTCCCTCATCATTGTATTCTAACACTTCAAATGCTCTAGCACCCTATTGTCTAGGGTACTAGACAATAAGTACTTTAGGCATTTTCAGATGATGGATACTCATCTACAGTGAAGACTCTACATCATAAACCACAAACATTACTTTATTGCTTTCTTCTATTGCTGTTCATTCTTAAGGGGAAAAAAAGAGAAATAGGGGTGGTAGCTTGAGCAGGCAATTGTTAAAAATGTTTATTCAGTGAAGAACCTATGTGTTTAGGATTGGGTGGGTTGTTGGGAAGAATATACAGAAATAAAAGTCTCTTCCCACAGGAATTTCTAGTTTACTTGAAAGATTATAACAAGTAGAAAAAAGTACTTGACAAATCTGGACCATTTAAAAAATGTTATTTATACTGTCACAGTACATAGGAGAACATAGATGCCATTTACAGGTGTGGTAATTGGGAAAGATACTAGGGAGGAGGAAGGATGTGACTTATGTATTGAAGGAGGGTACATTAATGGATAGGAGGAGAAAAAGGAAGAAAACTCTTCAGGGGAAGGATGAAGATGAAGCACTCTTTGTAACAAAGAAAACTTTAAGAGAACAGAACAATCTTACCAGAATAGAGGAGACAGATTAGAAGTATAGATTCTATCTTGATTTCATTATTGACCCAATAATCATTCAGTGGCAGTTGTTTAATTTTTATGACTTTGTGTTTCTCTTGAAATTGATTTCTAGTTCTACTCCACTGTGGTCCAAGAAGATACGAGGTGTGATTTCAATTTTTTTTTGAATTTTTTAACACGTTTTGTGGCCTAAGATAGGCTCAACCTTAGAGAATGTCCCATATACTGATTAGAAGAAGTTTATTCAGTAATTTTTGGTAGAATGTCCTGTAAATGTCTGTTAGGTCCATTTGTTGTAGAGTCCTGTTTGAGTCCAGTTTTTCTTTCTTTGTCCATCTCTGTCAGTGGGGTGTTGAAGTCCCTGGCAGTTGAGATGCAACTATGTGTCTCTTTGCTTAGATCTAGTAGAATTTGCTTTATGAATCTGGGAGCTCCTCTGTTAGGTGCATAGATGCGTGTATATTTAGGATTGCTATATCTGCTTGTTGAATTGCTGCCTTTACCATTATACTATGACCATCTTTTCTTTCTTTACTATTGTTGATTTGAAGTTAATTTTATTTGAAATGAGAAAATGGGCTTGGCACCTGTGGCTCAAGCTGCTAAAGCGCCAGCCACGTACACCTGAGCTAGTGGGTTCAAATCCAGCCCGAGCCTGCCAAACAACAGTGACGGCTGCAACCAAAAAATAGTCGGGCGTTGTGGCAGGTGCCTGTAGTCCCAGTTACTTGGGAGGCGGAGGCAGGAGAATCGTTTGAACCCAGGAGTTGGAGGTTGCTGTGAGCTGTGATGCCACAGTACTCTACCCAGGGCGAGAGCTTGAGGCTCTGTCTCAAAAATAAAATAAAATAAAATGAGAAAATGGCTACCTGTTCTCTTTTGGTTTCCATTTGTGTGGAGTATTTTTTTCCATCCCTTTACCTTGAGTCTGTGTGAGTCCTTGTGGGTTAGATGTGTTTCTTGGACACAGCAAATACTTTGGTTGTATTTTTTCATACATTCAGCCAGCCTATGTCTTTTGAGTGCGACTTTCAGACTGTCCATGTTGAATGATAGAATTGATGTGCGGGATGCTATTCTGCTCATGAGGTTGGGTGGTACCTTATTGCTTTGTTTTCCCTCTCATGATACTGTTTTATATGAGCTTTGAGCTTTACTGACTTTTGGGTGATTTTACACTGTTGGGTATATATCATGGTGATCATGCATAATGCAGTTCTGAGTATTTCTGGCAGGGCAGGTCTGGTAGTAGACAAATTCCCTCAGTGTTTGTTTGTCTGGAAAAGCCTGTATTTATCCTTTACATATGAAACTTGGTTTTACAGGATATAAAATTCTAGGCTGGCAATTGTTCTTTTTAAGAAGACTGAAGATGGGGCCCCGAGGTCTCTGATGGGAAGGAAGTCTGCAGTTAGCCTCATGAATTTTTGCTTTGTAACTTACTTGATGTTTTTGCCTCACAGTTCATAGGAGTACTTCATGTTGACTTTGGCTTTCACTTTTTGCTGATATTATGATCTTATATTTCATCACTCTCAAAGACTCCACCAAGAAACTCCTAGATTTGATAGATAAATTCAACAAAATCTCATTTATAAAATCAATGTATACGAATCAGTGGCATTTCTATATAATAATAACAGTCAAGCTGAGAGTCAAATCAGAGACTTGATACCATTCACAATAGGTACAAAGAAAATAAAATACTTAGGAATATACTTAACCAAGAAGGTGAATGATCTTTACAAGGAGAACTATGAAACAATGATGAAAGACATTGCAGAATACACAAACAAATGAAAAAAAAAAAAAAACCAAAAACACACACACACAAAAGCCCCATATATCCTGTTCATGGATTGGTAGAATCAACATTGTTAAAGTGTCCAAACAGCCCAAAGTGATTTACAGATTCAGCACAATCCCCATCAAAAGACCAATATTGTATTTCACAGATCTAGAAGAATAATTCTGCACTTTGGCACCAAAAAAGAGCCTGAATAGGCAAAGTAATGTTAAGCAAAAAGAACAAATTTGGAGGCATCACTTTACCAGACTTTAAACTATACTACAAACAGCATAGTATTACAAGAATAGAGACATAAAGAAATAGGACAGAACAGAGGACCCAGATATAAAATCATCCACCTACAACCAACTGATCTTTGACAAAGCAGACAACAACATTACCTGGGGAACAAAGCCCTCTTCAATAAATGGTGCTGGGAAAATTGGATAGCCACATGAAGAAGAATGAAACAGAACCCCCATCTCTCACTGCTTACAACAATTAATTCAAGATGGATAAAAGATTTAAATGTAAGACATGAAGCCATGAAAATTCTAGAAGAAAACTCAGGGAAAACTCCTGAGATTTTATCTTTAGTTTTCATCATTATTCTGAGATTCAGATCCATATATTCACTTGTCTACTTAGATTCTCCATTTGAGTATGTAAGAGATGTGAAATTTAACATGTCCTATGATTTACAATCCCCCTTACTCTCAATCTGCTCCTTTACCAGGATTCTCAGGCTCATAAAATGTCATCCTCTACCCAGTTACTAAGGCCAAAAACCCAGGAGAGTTATCCTTTGAGTATTATCTTTCCTATAACTCCCACATTTAGGCCATCAGCAAGTCCTGTTGAATTAACCTTACAAAGCATAGCCTGCATCTGACCACTTCTACTTATGTCCACATAAGGTGGTAAGTAGGTATATAGGTTCTCAACATAGTCCAGGCCAGCACCATCCCTTGCATAGATTATTGCAATAGAGTCCTAACTGACCTCTCTACTTCCTTATTTACCCTCTTACAGTCTATTCTACACAGATTAGTTAGAGCAGTCTTTGAAAACATAAATTGGGTCATGTTACTTGCCTGTTCAAAGCCAATGTTTTCCTTTTACAGTTTGGATACTCCAAATCATTACCATGGTGTGCGGACCCTGCACAATGTAACTCCTGCCTCGATTTCTAATTCATCTCTGCTTCTCTTCCACTCACTCATTTTGCTGCTGTCTCATGGGCCTCTTCACACTTCTTACAACATGTCAAGTACATGTTGGGCTTCTACACTTCTTCCTTCTGACCCTTTGATGGCTCATTCTCTCACCTCATTTGGATCCTCCTCAATGTAGCCTTCTCTGACTATTGTTTGTAAACTGATCCTCCTCCCCTTTCCTCCCCAGACCCTTATCCTGCTTTGTTCTTTGGAACACTTTTAATTTTCTTGTTTCTTGTCTGTTGTCATCTAAATGAAAGCTTGAGGAAGTAGAAATGTTTTCCTAAAGATAGAATCATGCCTAGCTGATAGTTTGAGCCAATACATTTTTTTGAATGACCGATTAAATGAAATTCATATGTGATAGAGGTAGCATATCATATTATTTTATGAGAGATTATAAATTTCTAGTTTTGAGAAAACCGGTTAGGCATTTAAGAAGATAGATATGTCCTTCTTCAGTTTTATGCGAGTATGATATATTAGACAATTTAGATGAAATAAAAAATTCCTTGAAAAACCTGAAATAATAAAATTAACCCAAGAAGGAATAGAAAATCTGAATAGAGGTATTTCTAGTGAATAATTAAATTCTTTTTAAAAGACCTTCCTGTCAAAAGGCAGACAATCAAATTCTCGAGGCCCAGATGGTCTTTCCGGTAAAATCTTCCAAACATTGTAAGAAGTATTAACTTTAATCTTATATACTCTTCCTGAGAATAGAAAAAGAAGTCACACTTTTTAGATCATTCTGAAGAAGAAAACATACAAAACCTAGAAAGGACATACAAGGAAAGAAAATTAAAGACCAAACTCTCTCATGGGCATAGATACAGATATACTAAATAAAATGTAATCAAAATCAATTCAGTGATACATAAAAAGATAATACATTATAATCAAGAGAGATAGGCTTCAGGAATTCAAGAGTAGTTTAACATTTGAAAATAAATTATGATAATTCCCCATAGTAATAGAAGAAAAGGGAGAAATATGCAGTACATCCAAGAAAAGGATTTGATAAAATTCAGTATTGATTTATGATTTTATTTTATTTTATCAGGAAAGGAGAAAAAATCATTTTTATTTGTTTGTAATATCATTGTGTACCCAGAAAAATAGCATGGAGAATTTTAATGAGGTGGTGGGGTACAAGAAAGTAAATACAGCATATTAAAATAGATGGAAAGGTGAAAAATCCAATTTTCTTATTTTCTACTTAAAATTTTGTTTAAATTTCAGATTAATATGAGGGTAAAAATGATTAGGACTACCTTTGTGAGCACCCTGTATATCACCAGATATTTAGACTTATTATAAAGCTATAGTAGTTTTTTTTTTATATTAAATCATAGCTGTGTACATTGATAGGATCATGGGACATCATTCACCAGCTTCACAGACCGTTTGACACACTTTCATCACACTGGTTAACATAGCCTTCGTGGCATTCTCAGTTACTGTGCCAAGACACTTACATTCCACATTTGCCAAGTATCACATATACCCTTGTAAGATGCACCACTGGTGTAATCCCACCAATCCCCTTCCTTCTACCGACCTTCCACTCCCTCCCCTCCCTTTCCGCCTTCCCCCTATTCTTAGGTTGTAACTGGGTTATAGCTTTCATGCGAAAACCCTAAATTAGTTTCATAGTAAAGCTGAGTACATTGGGTACTTTTTCTTCCATTCTTGAGATACTTTACTAAGAAGAATATGTTCCAGCTCCATCCATGTAAACATGAAAGAAGTAAAGTCTCCATCTTTCCTTAAAGCTGCATAATATTCCATGGTGTACATATACCACAATTTATTAATCCATTCGTGGATTGATAGGCACTTGGGCTTTTTGCATGACTTAGCAATTATGAATAGGGCTGCAATAAAGATTCTGGTACAAATATCTTTGTTATGATGTGGTTTTTGGTCTTCTGGGTATATGCCCAGTAGAGAATTACAGGATTGAATGGCAGATCTATTTTTAGATCTCTAAGTGTTCTCCATATCTCTTTCTAAAAGGAATGTATTAATTTGTATTCCCACCAGCAGTGCAAAAGTGTTCCCTTTTCTCCACATCTGTGCCAACATCTCTGGTCTTGGGATTTTGTGATACAGGCTAGTCTAACTGGAGTTAGATGATATCTCAAAGTAGTTTTGATTTGCATTTCTCTGATGATTAAAGATGATGAGCATTTTTTCATATGTCTGAAGGCCACGTGCCTGTCTTCTCAGAGAAGTTTCTCTTTAAATCCCTTGCCCAGCCTGTGATGCGATCCCTTGTTCTTTTCTTGCTAATGTGTTTGAGTTCTCTGTGGATTCTGGTTATTAAACCTTTGTCGGAGACATAACCTGCAAATATCTTCTCCCATTCTGAGGGCTGTCTGCTTGCTCTGCTTACTGTGTTCTTAGCTGTGCAGAAGCTTTTTAGTTTGATCAAGTCCCAGTAGTGTATTTTTGAAGCTGCTTCAATTGCCCGGGGGGTCCTCCTCATAAAATACTCGCCCAGACCGATTTCTTCAAGGGTTTTCCCTGCACTCTCCTCTAGTATTTTTATAGTTTCATGTCTTAAGTTTAAATCTTTAATCCAGTGAAAGTCTATCTTAGTTAATGGTGAAAGGTGTGGGTCCAGTTTCACTCTTCTGCAGGTTGCCAGCCAGTTCACCCAGCACCAGTTGTTAAATAGGGAATCTTTTCCCCACTGAATGTTTTTAATTGGCTTGTCAAAGATTAAATAACAGTAAGTAGCTGGATTCATCTCTTGGTTCTCTATTCTGTTGCAGACATCTACTTCTCTGTTTTTGTGCCAATACCATGCTGTTTTGATCACTATCGATTTGTAGTATAGTCTGAGGTCTGGTAGCGTAATTCCTCCTGCTTTGTTTTTATTTCTGAGTAATGTCTTGGCTATTCGAGGTTTTTTCTGATTCCATATAAAATGAAGTATTGTTTTTTCAAGATCTTTAAAGTATGACAGTGGAGCTTTAATAGGGATTGCGTTGAAATTATATATTGCTTGGGGTAGTATGGACATTTTAATAATGTTGATTCTTCCCAGCCATGAGCATGGTATGTTTTTCCATTTGTTAATATTTTCAGCTATTTCTTTTCTTAGAGTTTCATAGTTCTCTTTATAGAGATCTTTCACGCCCTTTGTTAGATAAATTCCCAAATTTTCATCTTCTTTGGCACTACTGTGAATGGGATAGAGTCCTTAACTGTTTTTTCAACTTGACTATTGTTGGTATATACAAAGGCTACCGATTTATGAATTTTGATTTTGTAACCTGAGACGCTGCTGTATTCCTTGATCACTTCTAAGAGTTTTGTAGTAGAGTCCTTAGTGTTTTCAGATATACAATCATATCATCTGCAAAGAGTGAAAGTTTGATCTCTTCTGACCCTATATGGATACCCTTGATTGCCTTTTCTTCCCTAATCGCGGTGGCTAAAACTTCCATTACAATGTTAAAAAGCAATGGAGACAATGGGCAGCCTTGTCTGGTTCCTGATCTGAGTGGAAATGATTCCAATTTAACTCCACTCAATATGATATTGGCTGTGGGTTTGCTGTAGATGGCCTCTGTCAGTTTAAGAAATGTCCCTTCTATACCAATTTTCTTAAGTGTTCTGATCATGAAGGATGCTGGATATTATCAAAAGCTTTTTTGCATTGATTGAGAGAATCATATGGTCTTTGTTTTTTAATTTGTTTATATGCTGGATTACATTTATAGATTTATGTATATGGAACCAGCCTTGAGACCCTGGGATAAAACCACTTGGTCATGATGTATAATTTGTTTGATGTGTTGCTGGATTCTGTTTGTTAGGATCTTGTTGAATATTTTGCATCTATATTCATTAGTGATTTCGGTCTATAATTTTCTTTTCTTGTTGGGTCTTTTCCTGGTTTGGGGATCAGGGTGATGTTTGCTTCATAGAACGTGTTGGGTAGTCTTCCTTCTTTTACTACCTTTTGGAACAGGTTGAGTAATATAGGTACTAATTCCTCTTTAAAGGTTTGGTAGAATTCTGACGTGAAACCATCTGGTCCGGGGATTTTCTTTTTAGGGTGGTTTTGTATGGATGATACTATTTCCGACCTTGATATGGGCCTGTTCAGCATTTCCACTTGATTCTGGCTAAGTCTTGGAAGGTGATGTGCTTCCAAGTATCGGTCAATTTCCTTCAGATTTTCATATTTCTGAGAATAAAGTTTCTTATAATATTCATTAAGGATTTTTTTGATTTCTGAGGAGTCTGTTGTTATTTCGTCTTTGTCATTTCTGATTGATGAGATTAGATATTTTTCTCTTTTTTTCCTGGTTAGGTTAGCCAAAGGTTGAACTATTTTATTGACCTTTTCGAAAAACCAGCTTTTTGATTTATTGATCTGTTGTATAATTCTTTTGTTTTCAATTTCATTTAATTCTGCTCTAATTTTGGTTATTTCTTTTATTCTACTGGGTTTGGGGTTGGAATGTTCTTCCTTTTCCAGTTGCTTGACATGTCCCATTAAGTTGTTAACTTCCTCTCTTTCCGTTCTCTTGAGGAAGGCTTGCAGTGCGATAAATTTCCCTCTTAGAACTGCCTTTGCGGTATCCCACAGATTCTGATAGTTCGTGTCTTCATTGTCGTTTTGTTCCAAAAAATTGGCAATTTCTTTCTTAATCACATCTCTGACCCAGCTATCACTCAGCATAAAGTTATTTAACTTCCATGTTTTTGTATGAGTATGCAGATTCCTGTTGTTACTCAGCTCAAGTTTTATTCCATGGTGGTCTGAGAAGATGCATGGAATAATTTCTATTCCTTTAAATTTACTGAGGTTAGACTTGTGACCTAAGATGTGATCGATTTTGGAGTAAGTTCCATGGGCTGATGAGAAGTATGTGTATTTAGTTTTGATGAAATGTTCTGTAGATGTCTGCTAAATCCAAATGTTGGATGGTTGGGTTTAAATCTGAGATTTCTTTGTTCAGCTTCTTTTTGTGTGTGTGTGTGTGTGTGTGTGTGTGTGTTTTTTTGCTGGGGCTGGGTTTGAACCCGCCACCTCTGGCATATGGGACCAGCGCCCTACTCCTTGAACCACAGGCGCCGCCCTGTTCAGCTTCTTGTTGGAGGATCGATCCAACACTGCCAAAGGAAATGTTGAAATTCTGACTATTATGGAGCTGGAGGAAATCAAGTTGCTCATGTCAGAGTTTCTCTTATAAACTGAGGTGCATTCTGGTTGGGTGCATAGATATTAATAATTGAAATTTCATCATATTGAGTATTACCCTTAACAAATATGAAGTGACCATTCTTGTCCTTCCTTACTTTTGTTGGTTTAAAGCCTATTGTATCTGCAAATAAAATTGCAACACCTGCTTTTTTCTGATTACCATTTGCCTGAAATATGGATGACCATCCTTTCACCCTGAGTCTGTATTTGTCTTTTAAGTTAAGATGTGACTCTTCTATGCAACAAATATCTGGCCTGAGTTTTTGTATCCAGTCAGCTAACCTAAGCCTCGTTAGAGGACAGTTTAAGCCATTTACATTAATGGAGAATATTGATAAGTCTGGTGAAATTTTGGGTATCGAGTTTTTTAAAAGTTCAGTAGGCATTTTTAATCCTTTTGCCAGTGTGGAAATTGGAGTTTGATCCGAAGTTTCTGAGTGAGTTTACTTTTGTGGTATAGGATTGGGTTGGTCATTATGGAGGATAGGTCTGAGAATATCCTGAAGAGCTGGTTTGGTTATGGCAAATTT
Organism: Nycticebus coucang; assembly: GCF_027406575.1. Lineage (NCBI taxonomy): Eukaryota > Metazoa > Chordata > Mammalia > Primates > Lorisidae > Nycticebus > Nycticebus coucang. Next base: position 35,711,196 of record NC_069801.1, on the reverse strand, counting down.
CTTCAACATATGAATGTCATTAAAGTATTTAATTTCTCCATCATAAATCAAACTCAGTTGAGCTGGATACAAGATCCGGGGTTGAAAGTTATTTTGCTTTAGGAGATTAAAAGTCAGTGACCACCCTCTTCTGGCTTGAAAAGTTTCAGCAGAGAGATCTGCAGTTATTCTAATATTCTTCCCTTTGAAAGTAATGGTTTTCTTTCTCATGGCAGCTTTGAGAATTTTCTCCTTCATATTAACTTTAGTGAAATTAATTATGATATGCCTGGGGGATGTCTTATTGGGGTTGAGTCGTGCTGGAGTTCTGAAGCTGTCTGCTATCTGAATTTCAGAATCTCTAGGCATGTCTGGAAAATTCTCTTTCATAATTTCATGTAGAAGGGCCTCTGTGCTGTGCCCAGTAAGGCCACTTCATCTGTTTTAGGAACTCCAATGATTCGGATATTGACCTTCTTCGAATTATCCCATAGCTTTCTGAGAGAATGATCCATTTTTGCTCTCCATTTCTCTTCCTCTTTGAGAGTTTGGGAGCATTCAAAGGCTTTATCTTCAATGTCAGAAATCCTTTCTTCTGCTTGCTCCATTCTGTTGCTGAGGGATTCTACTGTATTTTTCATATCTTTGAGGGCTGCAAATTCTTGCTTTAGTGTGTCTACGTCTTTGGTAGTTTTGTCTTTAAATTCATTAAATTCTTGAGACAACTTTTGAATTTCTCCTCTAATTCCTAATTCCACTTTATTAATCTTGTCTGCAATCCAAATTCTGAATTCAATTTCTGACATCTCAGCCAGTTGTTTATGAATGGGATCTTCAATTACATCTGCCATATCTTTCCTTGGGGGGGTTGATCTATTCTGGTTATTCATGTTACCAGAGTTTTTCCGCTGATTCCGCCCCATGGTTGTTTTACTCCCTTTGATTTTTTTTCCCCTGGGGCTTTGTCGAGGGCCTGTACAGTGTTGTGGCCTGAGAAACTAGAGCCCTGTCTGGTGTGGTGGAGCTAAGTGGTTCTGTCTTGTTTTCAGCTGGTTTCTGTTCCCCTAGTGGAACAGATACACTGGATTGAAGTCTCAGCTGTGGAGAAATATCAGCAATTAAGTCACCCCGCCCCCCACCGGCAAACAATTCGAAAAGGAAAATCAAACCTTCCTATCACCGTGCACCCAGGGCATCACCTGATTTGTCCTCAGGCGATTGGTTCAGTTCAAAAGGTCCAAATCAATTGTCTCAGTCTGCACCTGTCTTGGGTGAGAGAGTTTAAGAGGTCTCTGGGAACTGGATCACAGGGGTCTGGTGACTACTCTGGTGTGGCTTGCTCCAGTGCTGCGTGGAGTCAGGAGGAGCCACCTAGCCAATAGATCAGTCTGGGAAGGTTGATGCCTCCTTCCCCACCTTGCACCACTGTCACACCCAGTCACTGATAGCCCTGCAGTTGGCTGACCCAGTTGCCTGTAGTGAACTGGTGCTCCAGGAGTTTGCACCTGCCTGAATTACAAGGAAGTCTGCCAGGCCGCTGCGCTCTACCTCCCTCTAGCAGGAAGAGGTGAGGCCTGACAACCTTAGATGCTTGATGAAGGTTCCTCAGGGAACTGCCACTCCGGTGCGGTCCCCTCTCCGCTGACTGTCCTCTCCTCACTCCTGTGCCCCAGAGCCGGCGCCAACCAGCTGCAGTCCAGGCACTGTCCACACCCCTCGCGAAATCACCCAAGACTCTGAACTCCTGGGGGACTGGCCTCCAGACCTCAGTGTTAGTGGAGGGGAGCGCTGGGAGCTCAGAATTCCAGGTAGAGACTATATACAGTTTTATGCCTGGCAGGAGGATGCCGTGGCACCCTAGTAGGGGAGGTATGTCTGGTTTTTAGAGGGTCTCTCCCATGGAGTGTAGTGGGAAGACCTCTGAACTCTGCCCAATTGTTTGTGGGGCACTCTGAGCCATTCTCATGGGGGAGGGGACTCCTGTCTGCTTGGTGATGGATTTTGTACCTTTTGTTTGTATCCTTGTGGTCGCAGCTCACCTCAGCGGGGTTGATGTGCATTCTTCAACCTTCTCTCTTAGTGCAGCTCAAATCCACCAGGTTACTTGCTGAATTTTTGTCCTTTAACTCTCCTTCTGGATGGGAGCCTCTGTGGAAATCTGGCTTCAGTCAGCCATCTTGTCTCCTCCCCTCGCTATAGTAGTTAAAGTCAGTATGGGTGTGGTATTTGTGCCAGAATAGACACATTGCTCTGCTGGGGAAGAAATATCATTTTTCTTCAACTCCCATGAGTTCTTATTTGGGACACATTAATAAGATAAAAACAAATGAATTTATTAATGCATGCAACATACAACACGTGAGAGAAACTTTTTTTTACCTTTTTAATGAAAAGTAACTCAAAGCAGTGGCTTAGAACTCTGGGTTATATTATAGCATCTTCAATAAAGAATAATAAATTTATCAAAAAATAAATGGACAAAAGAAAATATTTTATGTTTCCAAGGGTGGGAAACTACGAGACAGTAGATACATGGAAGGAAACTAATAAAGTATGCTATGGTAGAAAGAATGAGGTTGATCTATATTAATCACATCATTTGGCCTGGAGATACTGATTGGCAAATGAAATAGTAAGTTGATGGACATTTGTGTAGTGTAATCTCATTTAAAGAAATATATATTTCATTGGAAAATTCTGGGAAAATATTAGCTATGATGGTGAGATTATGAGGAATTTCACTTTTTACATAACGTTTGAGTTTTTTAACAGTAATGAACATATAAGCAGAAAAACAATGAAAATAAAAATTACACAAAGAAAATAAAATTATTTACACAGAATGATCCTGTATAACTAAAAATATCATGTCCATAGATTAAAATCAGTAGGAATTATGTCAAAATGTCCACACTGACTATCTCTTGGGGAGATTATTGATGACTTAAAATTTACTTTTAAGCCGAGTCCAGTGGCTTATATCTATAATCCTAGCATTCTGGGAGGCCCAGGTGGGTGGATTACTTGAGCTCTGGAGTTCAAGACCACCCTGAGCAAGAGTGAGACCCTGTTTCTACTAAAAACAGAAAAATTAGCTAGGTGTTTTGGTAGGTGTCTGTAGTCCCAGCTACTCAGGAGGCTGAGGCAAGAAGGATCACTTGAACTCAAGAGTTTGAGGTTGCTGTGAGTTATGATGCCATGGCATTCTACCCAGAGTGATAGATTGAGACTTTGTCTCAAAAACTATGTATGAAAAAAATAAATAAAATTTATTTTTATATTTCTTTGTGTTTTCCAACTTTCCTACAATGAGTATGTGTTAATTTACTAATCAGAAGATGCTAAGTAGGACTACTAAATTATGTCAGTGTTTTTACTAGCTCTGTGAGAAGGATCACATCACTGATGAAGGCATTTCTTCCCTTCCCTTCTTGCCTGTCTGTTCACCTTTATCTGCTACTGTCTTCCACATGCTCCCTGCATTTCATTTTTATACAGAACATAGACGCTTTCTCAATGGAGATAATTTAAACAACATAGAGCACATAGAGAGAAAATGTGGAAGCCCAGTCTTTTCCTGTATGTACACTCACAGTTGTATGTCTATATACGAGAACAGTATTTTTTTTTTTAATGGGATGCTTGCCGCCTGCACCTTAACCACATTCCATTACTGTTCCTTGAACTGTTGGTGCTGTTTCAGCCTCATATAGCTTGCCAAAAGCCCCTTTGCCCACCCCCCCCCCCAAATAACCAGCACTTACAGCAATAATGATTTGCTGTTTTTTTCTAAGGACTTTGGATGGGAGAGATTGAAAGGGACAAAACATGAAAGGAAATCAGACATAGCCATGGTCAAGTAGGTAGCTGAAGGATGATGGGGAATGTGGCAGGTTACCATTTCCAGTTATTTACTGAGATTCTTTTTCTTTCTCTTTTTAGTTTCTTTTATTCATGGCCCATGCCCTGCCTAGGCTGCTAGGGCAGTCCACCTTGTTCATTGCCTCAGGGTATAAGTGACAGCAGAATTCAGAAATCAGTGCTTGGCATTTGATTTGCCAAAGGCTGGTGCTCACGGGGACCCAGAGGACTTAATGCATAGACAAAAGATTTAGGATGATGCCTGGTGAGTAAGAGAGGCTTCTTTAGCACCTGTCAGACCCTCTTCCCAGTGGGGGTGATGGTTCTCTTGGTGAGTACTGAAGGGAGTTGGAAGGGATGGAGGAAAGGTAGATGTTTGTGGCTGTGCCCTGTGTCTAGTCTGAATCCTGAAGGGCAGTGACTACACAAACTCCTTGCAGGTCTAGGGAGCTATATAGCAGAGGAATACTGTGCCCTGTATTCGGGCAAAGCACTCCCTGAGCAAGGCCCTGGAATTTAAACTTAACTCTAGGGAGAGAGATAGGGGTGGAAGAGAGACCTTGTCTTGCATGGAATTCATCTCTGTCAAATGTGGGGGAGGAGAGAGAAGTGAATTGTAAATTAGATTATTAGAGAATAATAAAGTTGCATTTCTTACACACCCCAGTTTGAACTGAGTATAGTCCCCATAACAAATTGAAGAGAAGAGTTCTGGTTTTATTTTGTGATTGATTCATTGATTCATGGAATTGAGAGTGAATTTTAGAAATTACCCAGCTACTTGAGCTTCATGGGTGCCTAGAAAGTTCAAATGCACCGATGGAAACGAGAGGGCAGAACTATGTCACTGGGCCTACAAGGGAGGTTGCTCTTTCTCTGTGGTAGCTCTAGGTGCTCTGTGAAGCTCAGGGTGCAGATGTTTTGGGTTGGTCCAGCTTTCTTTGTGCTCTGGTCCCACCATCATTAAAGACCTTTGTAAATCACAGATCCTGATGCTCTCACCCCTCACCCCTTTCTCTGCCTTTCCCCTCTGCTTTCCCATGTGTGCTGTGCGCTCTCTCTGACCTCCATGCTCTGTGCTAGGCTGCTGACTTTCTCCTGCTCCCTGCACTCCCATCTCATTGGCCCTTGGTCCCTTTCTTTCCTTGTGACATATCCAGCCCTGCTCCAGTGCAGCTCTGTTGTTAATTATGTGGCATCCCTTTATCTTTCTACCTTGCCAACTCTCCACCAGCTGGGGAGCAAAGTGTATCTGCTCTTGAGAAAATGTTCTCCTTTGGGTGGAAAAGGACTGGCTTCCTGGCAGTGCCAAAATGAAGATCTTTCTCTGCTGACAACAAAACAAAACCCCTTTATCTGTGGAACTTCCTGTTTCCTCCGCTGAAAGCTGTGCTTCTCAAACACAGGGCATTATGCCAGGAGCACATGAAATCATAGGATAAGCTGGGTACATCTTCTCGGATGTTACTTGGAGCTTTAAGAGAACATTATTTTGAATTTTTCTTCTACATAAAAGCTACTGCCACATATGGATAGAGGAATATTGTGGAGGGCCATATAAAGTTCATATGGCATTTAAAGATTAAACAGGAGATGTCAACATTTTCTGTTTCTGGTAGTCTGGTAAGCTGCTATGGGTTATGTCTTCAGCATTCCCAGGGTCTCATTCCACCTCCCTGTTATTAGGAGACTTCTGAGCAGCACCTGAAACAGTTCCTGTAAATTGAAGACTGTTCCAGGTTTGACCCAGCAAATTTGGAACCTTGGGCTGATTTAATCAAGTTGCACAAAATTTTGAAATATTAATAGAGGATTTTTTCTTCCCTATCATTTAAAATTTCCATGTGGCCCTCCTCTTATTCTGTTATTAATTCATTGTGGGGACCATTTTGATTGTGGTAGTAGGAATGTAAAGATAAAGAAACAGGGCTCCTAAGGAGATTTTAAATATCTATATTTTCAAATTCACAGTAGAGACAAGTAATTTGGAAGAGCTTGGGCTTGAACATTAAAAGCAAATCCTTGAAGAATCAAGGTGTTATGGGTTGAATTGGGTCCCCACACAAATACGGCTTTTGAAGTCTTAACTCCCAGCACCTCAGGATGCAACCTTATTAGGAATTAGGGTCTTTACAGCAGTAATCAAATAAAAATGAGGTCACTAGGGTGTCCCCCAATCTAGTATGACTGGTGTGCTTATGAAAAGTGGAAATTTGGACACAGACGTGAGTAGAGGCAAGGTAGTATGAAGAGATAGACACAGATAGAGGGTGGCTGTCCACAAGCCAAGGAGAAAGACCTGGAACAGATATCTTCTTTCAGCCCTCAGAAGGAACAAACTTTGCCAACACCTTGATCTCAGACTTGAGCCTTCAGAAATGTAGACAATACATTTTTATTGTTTAGGCCACCCTGTTTATGGCAGCCTTAGCAAACAAATATACAAGGCATTTTATGCCACAGACAACAGATTGGAAATATCATGTCTTATCAGATCTAAAGCCTGTTCAGGCTGCTTTAACAAAATACCATAGACTGGGTGGCTTAAACAACAGATATTTATTTCTCACAGTGGTGAGGTTGGGAAGTCCAAGGTCAGGTGGCAGCCTGCTTGGATTCTAGTGAGGGCCTCTCTGTGGCTTGTGGGACAGCACCAGCAAAAGTGCACCGGGACAGGGTAGCATGTCTAAGTTGAGACCAAAGAGTAGCTCAGGACAGCATCCAAAACCTGTGGTACTAAAGATAATTTTAAAATAGCAAAGGGGTGAGGAGGGAGAGATGGAGAGTGAGTGAGTCAGTAAACCCAAAGGAGCTTATAGCTGAGATTAAAAGGATGCAGATGACCCCTCTGTCCTGATTCTTGGAAGCTAACAAGGACCATGGACATCAGTAAAGGATTTGATGGGGACAGAGGGTGAAAGACCAAAGATCAGATGAGAAGAAGGTGACTGATGGAGGCCAGGACAGGCAACATGTCCCCAGTGCCTGAGCAACCTTAGAATCCTTGTGAGCAGAGTGATGGTGGTGTGATAACTTGAATTGCCCAAATTAAACTTGAAATGATTAATTTTACTTAGAGTGAGTAAGTTTACCTGGAAAAACCTAGATTAAGTTTCTGACTTCGAAGGTCAATTCTGAAATTAATTCATGTTGTAGAGAAAAAAATGATTTGACTTGATACATTTGCATCAACTTTCATTGTAACCCATTGCCCTCCACATGACATGGGCTTCCCAGATACTCTGAAACCCTCTACATTGTCAAATGATTTGTGTTAAGATAAATGTATTGAGTATTCTGGTTCAAGATGAAAGACTGAATGTGTTCGTTTACCCCCCTTGCCTTCTTAAAATTCACTGAAATAACAGTTAAATATATGCAGAAAAAAATGAATCCATGACAGCTCTGAATGACAGGAGGCAGTGCTATGGGTAGACAAGAGATTTCATCAAATTTCTGCAAAGTTGAACCTAAATGGGCTTGCAATTTATTATGTCAAGAGTACAGTTTCCCATACTTGTAACCCCAGTACTTTGGGAGGGCAAGGTGGAAAGATCACTTGAGGCCAAGAGTTTGAGACTAGCCTGGGCAATATAGCCAGACCTTGTCTCTATAAAAAATAAGAAAATTAATCAGACGTGGTGGTGTGTGCCTGTAGTCCCAGCTATGTGGGGCTTTGAGGCTGCAGTGAAATTTGAATGTGTCACTGCCCTTCAATCTGGGTGACAGAGTAAGACCCTGTCTCAGAAAAAAAAAAAAAAGTGGAGTATCCAATAGAAAACCATGGCCTAGAACTAAATGGAGAATTTATTGGAACTGGACAGTCCCCAAAATTGACACTGGTATAGAGAGAGAAGAGTTTACTTTGAGCAGCAAGTGCATAGTTGACTGGAAAGATACCCTCAGGACATTTTGGCTAAATAGCTCTTTCTTTTCTAAGATGTGTATGGAGCAATTTGAATTCTGAGAATTGTTTTCTGAACTTATGAATGATTCGCTAAGGGATAGCCCAAGGTGTGAAGTTGTGTCAGGGGGACAATGAAGAGAAATGTTTACCCAGCAGATAAGGAAATCTTGGGAGTAGAGCCAGAGGGTAAAAAGGAAAGTCAGGTCAGAGTAGGTAGGAGGGAAATACATGTAAGTGCCCTACTTTTCTTGGACAGTGGTTGGACATCCCAAATCTGCCTGATCCCAGTCTATAAATACCAAAAGGATAGCTGGGCGTTGTGGCAGGCGCCTGTAGTCCCAGCTACTCGGGAGGCTGAGGCAAGAGAATCGCCTAAACCCAGGAGTTGGAGGTTGCTGTGAGCTGTGATGCCATAGCACTCTACCCGAGGGCAGTACAGTGAAACTCTGTCTCTAAAAAAAAAAAAAAAAACCAAAAGGAAGGATCTCTCCACACAAAGGGTACATTCTACCCTCACATTCAGAGCAAACAGACTAATCTACCTGTACCAATCCTTTAAAGTCCGTCAAAGTCAGTAAATATGAATGGTCACCTAAGGGCCACCAAACATCTGAGGGAAATCAACATCATAAAAGACAAAGGCCAAGATAAACAAGAAATCACTGGAGAGGATATTGATATATTAATTAATAGCAGTTGAGAGACTGTTACATAGATAAAACAATGACTCACTGCCACAAATAACATGTAATTAAAAGATGAAGAAGAATTCTCAGAAATTGAAAATATGACTTTTGAAGCTTTTAAAATGCAGTAAAATGTCAGAATAATTGACACTGATAAACTCTAAACAGAAGATAAAGTTGAGAAAATCTTTAAGAACGTACCTAAGAATGTTTATTGCAGCCCAATTCATAATTGCTAAGTCATGGAAGAAGCCCAAGTGCCCATGGACCCACGAATGGACTAGCAAATTGTGGTACATGTACACTATGGAATATTATGCAGCCTTAAAGAAAGATGGAGACTACCTTTTTCATATTTACATGGATGGAGCTGGAACATATTCTTCTTAGCAAAGTATCTCAGGAATGGAAGAAAAAGTAGCCAATGTACTCAGCCCTACTATGAAACTAATTTATAGCTTTCATATGAAGGCTATAACCCAACTATAGCACAAAAATATGGGGAAAAGGCCAAGGGAGGGGAGGGGAGGGGAGGGGAGGGGAGGGGGGAGGCTGGGGGACAGGGAGGGTAATTGGTGGGGCCACACCTACAGTGCATCTTAGAATGGGTACAGGCGAAACTTACTAAATGCAGAATATAAATGTCTACATACAATAACTAAGAAAATGCCATGAAGGCTATATTAAACAGTTTGATGAAAATATTTCAGATTGTATATGAAACCAGCACATTGTACTCCTTGACTGCACTAATGTACACACCTATGATTTAATAAAAAAAAAGAGAGATGTAAAAAGATGATAGTATGATTTGCGAAAGTCCAATGTTTGTTTAATAGATATACAAAGGAAATAAAGAAATAAAAGATAAGGTTTTTTTGAGCTAAAGAAAGAATAAAATTCTTTAATTAAAAGGAGCCCATGGAGTGCCAAGCAGAATAAATGGGAAAAGATTCAAACAAAGAGGCCCGGCATGGTGGCTCAGTCTTGTAGTCCTAGCACTCTGGGAGGCTGAGGCAGGTGGATTGCTTGTGCTTAGGAGTTCGAGACCAGCCTGAGCAAGAGTGCAACCCCATTTCTGCTAAAAGTAGAATAATTAACTGGGCTTTGTGGCAGGAGCCTATAGTTCTAGGTACTTGGGAGGCTGAGCTCAGGAGGCTCACTTGAGCTCTGGAGTCTGAGGTTGCTCTGAGCTGTGATGATGCCATGGCGTGGCAGGGTGACAGGGTGAGAATATCTAAAAAAAAAAAAAAAAAAATCCAAACAAAGAGACATTCTAATGAATTTCAGCACTCTGAAGTAAAGGCAAACCTAAAAGATCAAAAGATCTCAGCAAGAAAAAAAAACACATTATTCACAAGGGAATGAGAAACAGATTCACATACTACTTTAGTAATCAACAACTGTACAGACTAATGGAATAATGCTTTCAAAGTTCCAAGGAAAGGAAAGTAAGAATTCTATACCCAGTCATATTAATTAGGATGCCTTTGTAAGGAGAGTAAAGCCTTCTCAGTGGTTTAAACAAGAAAGAACTGTGTTAGTTCACATTATATGAAATTCAGAGGTAGGGCATCACCAGGTTTGGTAAGTTCATCAGTTTAATAATGACAAATAATAATCAAGATTCCTGATTCTTCTGTCATCCCACCATGTCATCTTCAGCATGTTGGTTGTGTACTCAGGCTAGGTCCTTTCTGGTGACAAGGTGTCCCCAGTAGTCCCAGTACCATATTCAGAAATAACAGCCTCATGGTAAAGATGGAACTGCTTCATGGCTCTTATCCAGAAGTCCCAGAAGACTCTCCTTCATGTTTTAACGGCCAAAATTTTAGCTTATGCCTATTCTTAAACAAGCCAATAGCAGGATAATAGGTAGACCGGGCAGGAACCATTGCCCTATGGGCGCAAGGAGGAGGAGAATGCCTGTACCAAGAAGGTTCTATTATGAGAAGTGGGAGTAGTAGTATCTGTTCTATCAGCCACAGGAACAATTAAATGTGAGAGTAAAATTGACATATTTTCGGACATGGAAGGACTCAGGACCCATATAGCAGTGGTTCTCAACTTTCCTAATGCTGCAATGTATTTTCATTGTTAAAAAGGGGTCGTGACCCTCAAGTTGAGAACCGCTGCCATGTAGCCTTTCTTAAAAAAAAAACAAACAAAAAAAAACATACTGAAGGATATTCTCTAGCCAAACAATAAATGATCAAGGAATGATGAAAATATCAGACCCACTCAACCATGATAATAAACCAGTAGGAGAATGAAATGAAAATGAAATCCCAGTGTAACAACTGTGGAACAGACTTAGAAACGAACTGGTAACAATCAGAAGTTAAGATGTCTTTGAGGAGAAAGTGATTCTATCACAGAATCACTGGATGATTTGGAATTTTTAAGGGCTTTAAGATATAGTGTCAGCATATACCATTCCTTTTTTTTTTTTTCTTTTTTTCCCTTTAGGAACTCTGGGAAAAATACAAAGTCATAGTCCAAACATGAAGGAAATGAAAATGTGTCTTGGCTCTCAGCAGGTGATACAGAGGGGAACAGAGAGTCCACTGGCTCTTGAAATATTTTTCTTAAGTAGCACAGATTGTGTGACACAAGATCAAATTTTTTTCTTTTGGGTTCCATTAAAATTCTTGGTTCTGTACTCTCAATTACCTTTTCAACACTATGTAATTTATGAACCATGTTTGGAGTCTGGGAAATGAAGTGGAGGGAAATATAGATGGGTCTTCCTTAGTGAGGGGTAACATTTTTAAAATAGATAAATGAAGAAATAGAGAGGTAAGTGCTTTGAGTTATGAAGGAAACCAGCAGAAGTACTAAAGAGAGAAATAGTTATCCCTGGGACAGGAACAGTAATGGGGGGTGGAGCCAGAGTAAGATTTTCTACTCTTCTGTACTAATTTTTTTTTCTTTTTAAAGCAAATGAATTTCTTGCTGTGACCATTAAAGTTTTAGCACAAATATTGCCATATTACAGAGTAGAACACTTTGTGTCGTGTCACACTTGTGGTGGGCATTGGCAGTGGAAGAATTGAGAAAGCCTGAAGAAAGTGCTGCATGTTTCTGGGGAGTAGCTGCACTTGGCTGCTGTTACTGCCTATTCCAGGACCTAGGCTGTCATGGGAAGCATCCCCATTGCTCAGATATTGCTTCCTCTGTAGAACTCAGTCAGGAAACTGGCCCCTACATGAGGGTAACGTTTCAGAGATGGTAAAGGGGTTAAGACTATTCCCCTTGAAAGTCCTCAAATTGCCCATTAAATACTCTACCTGCAGTTTTCAAGACTGTGCTCTCTCTCAGTAAGCTAGGTAAAGCTGGTATCATCCCCCAATTTGATTGTTGTTCCTTGTGTATACAAGCCACATTCTACCAAAGTAAACCAAACAGATATATCTTAATCTCCAGAATCCTACTCAGTATGGCAAAATGCATATACTTGAAGAAAACCATACTGAGTTTTGTACTGAAGGCTGTACTGAAGGCTCCTGGGCTTCACATCCCTCCCTCACCATCACTGGAAGGCATGTGTTTTTGCAATCAAATGGCAATCAGGCAGGCTTTAAAATCCCCCACCCTCAACTCTCTCATTATGGAGGGTTTAGGGGGGCAGGATGCATAGATGTCAGCCCATGTAAATTGAATACTTGACTTGCCCAGCTCCACTGTATTTCATAATTGTGATTATTATTCAGAAAAACTCAAATTAGGCAGAAGCTGCTATACACATGGAAATACACATAGTCTAATGCTAAGAGTAGCCATCCAGCAGTCAGAAAAGCTAAGTTCTGGTTCAGCTACCTTCCTTCTCACTTTCTGCCTCTGTCTTGAATTTCTCTGTCTCTAAATAGGAAGTAGCTTAGAAACATTTGGCTCGTGTAGTCACTCTCAAAATGTCACTTGGAGGGCCCTGGGGGTCTCTAAGGCCTGTTCAGGGTGTCTGTGAGGTCAAAACTACTTTAACAGTAATACTTAGATGTGATTTACCGTTCCCCCTTTCATCTCGTGAGTGTACAGTGGAGCTTTTCGTAAGTCACAGGATTTAATGATATTGCAATAAGTTGAATGCAGAAGCAGGTTTCAGAATTCAGTTGTTTTCTATTAAGCCAGACATTAAAGAGACTTGCAAAAGTGTAAAACAGCAGTAATCTTTTCACGAATTTCTTTTTTGCTTTGGAAAATATATTTTTCATAAACTGTTGCTTATATTAAAATGTAATGGGGCTTGATGCAGAAAAAGCTTTTGATAACACCCAGCATCCCTTCATGATCAGAACACTTAAGAAAATTGGTACATAAGAGACATTTCTTTTTCTTTTTTTTTTTTTTGTAGAGACAGAGTCTCACTCTCTTGCCTCAGCCTCCCAAGCAGCTGGGACTACAGGCACCCGCCACAACACCCAGCTATTTTTTTTGTTGCAGTTTGGCTGGGGACTGGGTTTGAACCCGTCACCCTCGGCATATGGGGCCAGCACCCCACTCACTGAGCCACAGGCACTGCCCCATAAGAGACATTTCTTATTTTTTTTTTTTTTTGGCCGGGGCTGGGTTTGAACCCGCCACCTCCGGCATATGGGACCGGCGCCCTACCCGCTGAGCCACAGGCACCGCCCTAAGAGACATTTCTTAAACTGATAGAGGCCATCTAAAGCAAACCCACAGCCAATATCGTATTGAATGGAGTTAAAATGAAACCATTTCCACTCAGATCAGGAACCAGGCAAGGTTGCCCATTGTCTCCATTGCTCTTTAACATTGTAATGGAAGTTTTATCCATCACGATTAGGGAAGAAAAGGCGATCAAGGGTATCCATATAGGATTAGAAGAGATAAAACTTTCGCTCTTTGCAGATGATATGATTGTATATCTGGAAAACACTAGGGATTCTACTACAAAACTCTTAGAAGTGATCAAAGAGTATAGCAGCATCTCAGGTTACAAATCAACATTCATAAATCTGTAGCCTTTATATATACGAATAATAGTCAAGCTGAAAAAACAGTCAAGGACTTTATTCCATTCATAGTAGTGCCAAAGAAGATGAAATATTTGGGAGTTTACCTAACAAAGGACGTGAAAGAGCTCTATAAAGAGAACTATGAAACTCTAAGAAAAGAAATAGCTGAAGATGTTAACAAATGGAAAAACATGCCATGCTCATGGCTGGGAAGAATCAACATTGTTAAAATATCCATACTACCCAAAGCAGTATACAATTTTAATGCAATCCCTATTAAAGCTCCACTGTCATACTTTAAAGATCTCGAAAAAATACTTCGTTTTGTATGGAATCAGAAAAAACCTTGAATAGCCAAGACATTACTCAGAAATAAAAACAAAGCAGGAGGAATCACACTACAAGACCTCAGACTATACTATAAATCGATAGTGATCAAAACAGCATGGTACTGGCACAAAAACAGAGAGGTAAATGTATGGAAAAGAATAGAGAACCAAGCGATGAACCCAGGTACTTACTGTTATTTGAACTTTGACAAGCCAATTAAAAATATTCAGTGGGGAAAAGATTCCCTATTTAACAAATAGTGTCAGGTGAACTGGGTGGCGACCTGCAGAAGACTGAAACTGGACCCACACCTTTCACCATTAACTAAGATAGACTCTTGCTGGATTAAAGATTTAAACTTAAGACATGAAACTACAAAAATACTAGAAGAAAGTGCAGGGAAAACTCTTGAAGAAATCGGTCTGGGTGAATATTTTATGAGGAGGACTCCCCGGGCAACTGAAGCAGCATCAAAAATACACTACTGGGACCTAATCAACTAAAAAGCTTCTGCACAGCCAAGAACACAGTAAGTAAAGCAAGCAGACAGCCCTCAGAATGGGAGAAAATATTTGTAGGTTACGTCTCTGACAAAGGTTTAATAACCAGAATCCCCAGAGAACTCAAATGTATGCAGGCGTCCTCAAACTTTTTAAACAGGGGGCCAATTTACTGTCCTTCAGACCGTTGGAGGGCTGGACTATAGTTTAAAAAAAAAAAACAGCTATGAACAAATTCTTATGCACACTGCACATATTTGATTTTGAAGTAAAAAAACAAAATGGGAACAAATGCAATCACACCACCTGATGTGGCCTGTGGGCTGTAGTTTGAGGACCCCTGCCAGTGATCCCATCTCAGGGTGAGCAAGGGACTTGAAGAGAAACTTCTCTGAAGAAGACAGGCACACAGCCTACAGACATATGAAAAAATGCTCACCATCTTTAATCATCAGAGAAATGCAAATCAAAACTGCTTGAGATATCATCTAACTCCAGAAAGATTAGCCCATATCACAAAATTCCAAAACCAGAGATGTTGGCGTGGGTGTGGAGAAAAGGGAACACTTCTACACTGCTGGTGGGAATGCAAACTAATACGTTCCTTTTGAAAGGATGTTTGGAGAACACTTAGAGATCTAAAAATAGACCTGCCATTCGATCCTACAATTCCCTACGAGGTATATAGCTAGAAGACCAAAAATCACATTATAACAAAGATATTTGTACCAGAATATTGCAGCCCAATTCATAATTGCTAAGTCATGGAAGAAGCCCAAGTGCCCATCGACCCACGAATGGATTAATAAATTGTGGTATATGTACACCATGGAATATTATGCAGCCTTAAAGAAAGATGGAGACTTTACCTCTTTCATGTTTACATGGATGGAACTGGAACATATTCTTCTTAGTAAAGTATCTCAAGAATGGAAGAAAAAGTATCCAATGTACTCAGCCCTACTATGAAGCTAAATTATAGCTTTCACATGAAGACTATAACCCAATTATAGCCCAAGAATATGGGGAAAGGGGAAAAGGAGGGCAGGGGAGGGGGGATGATGGATGGAGGGAGGGTAATTGGTGGGACCACACTTATGGTGCATCTTACAAGGGTACATGTGAAATTTACTAAATGTAGAATATAATTGTCTTAACACAATAACTAAGAAAATGCTATGAAGGCTATGTTAACCAGTTTGATGAAAATATTTCAAATTGTATATAAAACCTGCACATTGTACCCCATGATTGCATTAATGTACACAGCTATGATTTAATAAAATAAAAAATGTAATGAGGCTATTAATGTTATTTTAATGAATTAATAAATATTTTAATAATTTCTGTAGGCTAGGGGTAGTGGCTCATGCCTGTAATCCCCACAATTTAGGAGGCTGAGGCAGGGCTGAGCCCAAGAGTTTGAGACCATCCTGGGTCACATAGCAAGACCCTGTGGCTATGGAAAGAAGCAATTTAAAACTTAGCCAGGGTTGGTATGTGCACACCTGTAGTCTCAGTTACCGGGGAGGCTGAGGCTGGAGGATTGCTTGAGCCCGGAAATTTAGGGTTATAGTGAGCTATGACTGCCGCTGCACTCCATCCTGGGCAACAGAGCAAGGTTCCCTCTCTGAAATTTATTGTTTTAATTTCTAGTATGGCAAATAATGTTAGATACATGGGTCACTACGAAAGCAGACTGTGTTATGGTCCATTATTTCACTTCCATGAAACACAGTCAACAGTGTCCTTTCTGATTCACCTGTGCAAGTTTCAGCTTGCTTGGCTTATCTGTGTTACTGGAATGGCTTCATTTGTTTCCATTCACATATATTTTACTTTCTTGATTTTTATGTATCTGAAAACTTTTGTAAGGACCCATGTATGCTTCACATAAACAAAGGCTCTTTGGAATCCTCAATAATTTCTAAGAATGCAAAGAGATCCTGAGACTCAGGAATTTCAGAATTGCTGCTCTGGCATTCTGCAGTTAACAGGTGCTTTTTCACATGCTATTCATTTATCCCTCTCCTCTCTCTTTCCTCCTCCCCTTCTGCCTCCCCCACCACCTCACCACACACACACCAAAAGGCAAACCTGCAATTTTCAGCTTGTTTTTCCATCAGATCTCAGTTTCTAAACTAAAATACATTTTGGAAAATTTCCCTCAATGTGGTTTGATCATTTGGAGGACATGGGCAACAGGAAATTGGCGTGGAAACATCTAGCAATGATCCAGCGATCTTTTCTAATGATTTGCATTCACGTTTACCCCATTGTGAACTCAAAGCTATCGTAGAACTGTTTTTTAGAAAAAGATCTAGAACTGGAAATTCCCAGGAAAATCATAAAAATGAAACTAGTTGTGAAAGGCTGGAGACCTACTTCAAAATCATTCCCACTGAACCAGCCAAGAAGAGATCACTGGCGTTTGGCACAATTGCACATTTCCTGCTTTAAGTCAGAAGGAAAAATATTGAATTTTAGTTAACCCTGATGGTTGTGTGATTTAATGAATAGTCTTTTAAACCATGGAGGAGGCTTTATTAGAGAAAGTATAGTCAGATGAGTGGTGCATTCGACTGATGGCCAAGATTTCTACACCCAACACTAGTGATTCATAATGTATTTCTAGCAACTTACTCTTCCCTGAATGTTGGCTGCAAAATAAGATTATCAATCATTTGGATATATTCAGAAGGATCCAGTATGAAAACCAATGCTAGAATCTTCCATAAAAGATGGAAACTTCTCTCCAGTTTATAAAGGCAGCCCCCTCGTTTTGAGTTTTTACAAAATAAATGAAGGCTATTCACCTGAAGGTTTGTTCTGGAATTTTTCCTGACTCATTTATTCATGTAATCTATCTATCTATCTATCTATCTATCTATCTATCTATCTATCTATCTATCTATCTATCTATCTATCATCTATCCATGCATCCTACTGTGTGCTGGGTACTACAGACTGCTATCAAGACAACTGACTTTCTACTGGAGGGAGACATAGAGAAAACCATCTATCTATTTTAATGAGTAAATTATATAGGCCCTTGGAAGGGGAGAAGTGCCTAGGGAATAACACAGCAGGGTCAGGGGAATCAGGGGTACAGAGTAGGTCTCATTGAGAAAGTGGCATTGGAGCCAAGTCCTGTAGGGGGTAGGGTGGAGGGGGCAGTGCACCAGGCAGAGGGATTGACCATGGCAAAGGCCCTAAGGTGGTGTGTCCATGACAGCAAGAAGGCCCATGTGGGGGTTATCTCTTCCTCTCTGAAACAGATACTGATTGTTTCAAGTAAAAGCTTTAGCAATGGATCAGACATGCTTGCAGCTAAATCTAATATTTTAAACAAATACATTAGGAGCTATCTTGTTCACTAAGTAAGTCGTGGTAGCATGCATCAAGATCACATTGGCCCCTTGTTGAAACAGACTGCTGGGCTCCACCCCCAGGGTCTCTGAGTCGGGAGATCTGGGGTGGGGCCCAGGAATTTGCTTTTCTGTTTCTAACAGGTTCGCAGGTGATGGTGAAGCTGCCTCTTTGGTTCCTACACTTTGAGAACTATTGCTGTCTAGACAGTAGGATTTCTCTAATGGTGAGTTCTGTGGTGTATAACTTAAGGACAACTTGTTTAGGAACATATCTTTGCAGAAGCAACTTCTATTCCTCCTAGTTTATGCAATCATATGTCACAGAGCTCGACTGGTCAGCAGGTCCACCCCTTTGCCTTTCAAGCCATCATTGTGGCCTGGTTTTACTAACGAGGCACTTGAAACCCAAAGGGGTTGTAGCTGCCCATGTCACAGTTATTAAATTTTTAAAAAGATGCTGATATATAAAAGTAATGAAAATAAAGCTTCCCTCTCTTCCTTGTTTCTGGAACCACATGCAAACCTGATATTTGGATAGTAGATACCCAGATAGCCGTATTGGTTGGGAAAATACTGGAATGTTTTGTACTGCTTGGTAAATAGCCACTAGGTCTCTGGAGTGTCCCACCACTGCCCACCTTGCCATGGCCCCTTTTCCTGGAGCCCTGCTGTATCTTTGCTACATTTTAGGACTAGGAATGCCTCAAGAGGATGGGTGTGGGGGTGATGTGATCTTGTGTGCTTCTGATTTCTTCCTTAGCTCTCTGATTTGTTTTCCTCCTTGGTCATGCCCGGGGCCTGCTCCAGTATCACGTTGGTGTCCACTCTTCAGTGACAAGCTTGCAGGGGCAGTGAGGAAGTGTCCTCCTTGCCTTCTTCAGCAGTGGCAGTGAGGAGGTGTGACCTACAACTTGAGGTACCTTGTCACTCTGCCTGATTTAGTAACTAAACTGAGACATTGGCATTGATTTGTACCTTTTTTACCAGCCAAGTTTGTGAGACAAAAACCTACACATTTATCAGCAGCTTAACTAAAAATCTCAAGCTTGTGTCTTCCTTGAAGGCGTATTTATGGTTTTTCTCTTTACCGTACTCTCAAGGTGGTGAGAATGACATTTTTGCCTCCAAAAGACACTTGCCCATTGAACTGGCTCTTTTGCCTTTCTGCACCTTAGTTTCCTTGTTAGCAATGCAGGAAATGTGATCCTGCTTTACAAGGGAGACCTTTGGAGGTTCTTGAGCTCAATGGCCTGGTTCCCTGCCAAACCTCACAGTGTCATGGGAGGGGCAGAATTTCAGGAGCTGTGCCAGGGAGAAGTGCCTGAAGGACTTGCCACCAAAGTGGTTTGTCTACTGTCACCACTGCTCTCCCCTCTGTCTCGACTGGTGTTGGTGCGTATGGACTCTGGCTCCTTGGCTGAGTTAAGAACAGGGGACTTTGCAAGAAGGCTCAGAAAACAAGGACTTTATTATGGTTTTTTCTTTTGTAGGATATTATCTTTGAGAAGCTAGCCTTTAAATCTTCTTTTCTATATAGGTCGCTAGTATTATAAAATATGAATTGGCAGTTTGAAAAAAAACCCGGAGACCCTGGAAGGTGGGCATGATCCCTGCATGAGGCTGTTAAAACTTGCAGTATCATATTAGGATTTGAATAAATGTCTTTCTTGTCCTCCCTGATCTGCTACCATGTGTGGGCAAAATGCCAGAACCCTTTACTTGTAGGACCTTGCTGGCAGTGGAAGGGGGCACATATCTCACCGCTCAGTCTGCTGTGTGAGCACATGGGCAGAGTGGGCTGGGGAACCCAGAGCCAGAATGATACCTGGACCTTCTCCTCTAGGCTGCAGCCTTGTCTGTAAGAGAGTGGAGCCCTAGGGGTGTATCCCTTGAAGGCAGCTCCTAGGTCTGGAGCCACCTAAGCCACAGCAGGCCCCATTGGATCTGCTGATGGAACTGGCGAGGGCTTGGCACTGGTGTTTTAGAAGCACCCCTGGGTGATTCCAGGGGCTTACCAGGGTTAAGAACAAAGTATTAATGGGGAACCCTACTGCCTGTGAGTCTGCTTTTGAAGATCTGTGTCAGGGCCAGTCTTAATCTTTCTTGGCACCTGGGCAGGTACGGGGATTTCCTGGCAACTGAGGTGTCACCTGGGCAGATGGGTGAAACTCCCTGAGCCTTGTTACTTGCACTCCTTTATGACTGACACATGGCAGGATCCTGGGCTTTCGAGAGGGCAGGGCAGGTGACAAGATCCTTCTAGTTCCCTTGGCTGCTGGACCGTCTGTCTGGGTCTGTCTCACTGAGGTCTCTGTTCTGAAGGTGTCTGCTGATGGGAGCTGCAGCGAGTGGCAGGGGAGGAGCAGGTAATTCAGTCCTGTCTTGGCATGATGTCCTCTGCGTCAGCGGGCTACTGTCAGACAGTTGCTGATTGTCACATTGTGTGTCTGATATTTTCTTTCTTTCTTTTTTTTAAATAAAGACCTCCTGTTTCTAAGGAGAATTGGCGTCAATCAAAAAGTGTGAGTGTAAAGCTGTTAAAGGGAAAAGACACTTTTTGTGTTTTGGCTACTTTTGGTGCTCACAGGCAGGGATGTGAGTACCCACCAATCAGAAGGGACACAGGCTGTGCACTGTAATGGGGGCCTGGAAGCCCCTTTCTGGGCCTGGTTAACCCCCTAGTTGGTAGATTGTGGGGGTGTTTGGGGCTCCAGAGAGAGGGACCAGGACAGGGTTGGCAGTGGTGGAACACCCAGGAGACTTAGGCAGTGAATATTTACCAAGTGGTACAGAATATTTCAGTATTTTACCAACCAATATGGCTGTATAGGTGTATATATGTATGATCCAGATATAAGGGCTGCTTGTAAAAGATTGTAAACATTTTGCTTAACCTCAGCTAAAGTGTAGCATGTGCCAGAACTGGGTGGAAGATATGATGGTGCATAGCTGTATCTGCCTTGTCACTGCAGTATCCTCAGGGGCCACCCCAGGGCCTGGCACATAGTAGGTACTCAACAAATACTTGATGACTGAACCTATCTTTAATGACGATGTGCCAGACACCGCATGGTGTGCTGTGTAATAAGGTTATCCCCAGACACCAGGTTGCCTTGATGGGCACAGGATGTCCTGAAAAGGGAAGGATTTGTCATGCTGGTAGAGTGTGATGAATCTTTAACTTAGGTTGGTTAAACCGTTATCATACCCTTTCCAGACAATGTTGGGGCTACGCCGACAGGCTCATACTTCTAAGCTGTCAGCTCCAGTGTCTAGGTGATATTATTATACCTGCTTATTTATTCTGTTGCAGGTTGCTTTTTTCTTCAGTGTTCCTTTATTTTCTGTTGCCTTGCTCTCCATTTTCATATCATCTATCTGGAGTAAAGGTAGTGTGACTAACCTTGGGGTGATGAGCACAGACTCAGGATTGGACCACCGGGATTCAGGTCCAGTTTGTGTGAGTGTGGCCTTTCTGTGCTCTGGCTTCTTCAGCCATAAATGGAAATAATAATAGGTCCTGCTTCACGTGGGTGTTGCAAGTATCACTATATGTAACACACTTAGAATAGTGCCTGGCACATCTTAAGTGCCATATGGATGCTTGCTCTACTTATGATCTAATTTTAAATGACCAGATTTCAAATATGCTAATGTAAGACACAAGAACTAAACGAGGTGACTTTTATTACTAGAGGGTGAGGTTGGAGAGTAGTTGGCTCCTTTGCTTCTCAATTTTGGAATTCAGTGGAGCTTTCCATTTTGAACACTGGGTAAAAATCTTTGACTCTCAGGAGGATCTTTTAGGTTCTGGTTGGAATGTATCTTTAGCATATTTCTCATCATCGTATATTGCAGGAGAACTGCAGTTCTTCCCACATGACCGTGTGGGGGAGGATGATGGAAGGAACCCTCTAAACACCTGGGAGACAAACTGTGATAGTTATAGTTGTTGTGTGCTGAGCAACCCTCCCCTTCTTCGTTTGGAAAGTTGCTCTCCTACCTCATGAGGTCTTGGTGGGGCTGCCCATGAAGGTGACTTGTACCTCTTCCTGCCCTCACACGTGGGTGGTAACCTGCAGTGAGCCAATAATAGTGTTGCATTTCTCCAGTCACAGTTGCTGGTTTAGGGCTGGGCTAGGCTACAAAGATGCATCCTTGGGGTTCTTGCCCTGGATCCAGTGGGAGAAGACTGTTCTCTTCATTGTCCAGTTCTAAGGATTTTGGTGAGGGGCTGCCAGAAGCTCTTTCTCCTGAGGTATGGAAAGAGTGTAGCTACAGCAAGAAAGAATTAAGCTAACATGGAAGGAGAAGTGCACACAAGCCGGGCAGAGAAAGAAACAGGCAGAGACAGAAACAAGAGCACATCATTTGAGTCAGCCGACACACTCAACTTGTCAATTATGTGAGTTCATAATACTCCTCCCCTTTTCGTTCTGCTAGTTTGAATTAGGTTTCTGTCAACTGTGGTTAAAACAATCCTGGCTAGTAGAGTCTGGAAATATTTTATAATACTAGATTTTCTAAAATACCTGATATGGCCTTATAAGAAAAAGTTGAAAAAAAAAATGAGAAAGAATGGATCGATTTTCTGCCTGGCTTGATTCTCTTGATGATCTGAAAAGGGGTCAGTGAGGTATGTGGGTGATTTGATCATGGAGCCGTCCTTACTGGACTTGACAACTCTATGCCTGCCTTTGTGTTCCCTCTCTTTGGAACGCTGTTCCCTTTGACGTCTTAGGGTCTCTCTTTTTTTTTTTTAGACAGAGTCTCATTCTGTTGCCCCAGACCAGAGTGCCATGGTGTCATAGCTCACAACAACCTCAAACTTTTGAGCTCAAGCAATCCTCTGGCCTCAGCCTCCAGAGTAGCTGGGACTACAGGCACCCACCACAATGCCCAGCTATTTTTAGAGATGGGTTCTCACTCTTGCTCAGATCTCAAAGTCCAGAGCTCAAGCAATCCTCTGCCTTGAGGAGTCTCCCAGAGTGCTAGGATTACAGGCGGAAGCCACCCTGCAGCTGACTTCTTAGTGTTTTGATGGCTAACTCATCGTTCTAAGTTCCAGTCAGGCTGGGTGCGGTGGCTCAGTCCTGTAATCCACTACTCAGAAGATCCCAGGCTACACTGAGCTATGATCAGGCCACTGCACTCCAGTCTGGGCAACAAAGTGAGAGTGAGAGCCTGTCTCTGGGAAAACAAACAAACAAATAAAAAAAACCTTCCCAAACCCCCAATGAAGTTCCATTCGAATGTTCTGCAGCCATTTTTGATTTTTTGATCTTGATAATTGGATCAAGGTTATCTGATTCTGCTAGTTTCAAGGTTTCTTCTCTGGGTTCCCACAGCATTTTAATTTCTCTTTATTTTCCTCAATTTGTATTATGTTACAATTAATTGTCCAAGCGACCCATCTGCCCTCTGGAATCATTCTGGCTTTGAGATCCTAGTGGCACTGGCTGGAATGCCCATTGATGTGAGTTGCAAACCCAGCCTTCTCCTTGTTAGGACAGTGGGAGTGGAACTGTTGGGGGTGCTAATAAAAAAACAAACCTACCTCTCCCCCCAAAAACCTATATTTTTCCTCTAGTACCTTTATGGCTTACTTTTTATATTTTCCTCTTTGTTCTGATTCTAATTTCTTTTGATTTAAGGAGTGAAAAGGAGAATCTAATTTGGGGAAGGAAGGCTAAAATCAACTATTTTGGAGGATTTTTATTTTTTTACTTAGTTTGTATTTTCTAAATTTTCTGCAATGAACATGTGTTGCTTTTGTAATTAGGAAAATGTACTAAAAAACAATACAAATGATTCCCTATTATGCAGATGGAATCAAAATAAAAGTGGCAAAATATCATGAAGGAAGTATAATAATGACAGCTTAGTTTATCTTCTGATAGTCATCTTGTTGTATTGAAGACATATGATGTAAGCAAACCATTTATTAGCTAATTCTTGATTATTTCATAGTATTTTCTATAGTCAGACCTCAAATAAGGGTTTATGATCTGATTTTCAATAACTGACTTCAGCATCCAACAGGAATATACATGTTTAATTTTACATTTAACTAAGCCATACACTAACTTATTATTCTCAGGGTATTAAATATCTGCTGTGAGGTTTACAAATGTCCATTATAAGACAGAAGGCAGAGAGATCTTTCTGAAATGCTCAGTGTTCTTGAAGAAAATATAACATTTAGCAAAAACCATGAAGGCAGGAGGGCATACACTTTGCTTAATTTCCCCCCTCGTTTAATAAAATGTGTTTACCTGGATGGAATTGGAACATGTTCTTCTTAGTAAACTATCTCAAGAATGGAAAAAAAAGTATCCAATGTACTCAGTACTATTATGAAACCAATAAATAATCACTTACACATTCATAGGAATGATAAGACACAAATATAGTCCAGAAAGAGGCAGAGTGGAGAGAGGGGAGGGGAGGGGAGAGCGATTGGTGGGAGAGGGAGGGCATTTGGTGGGATCTCGCCTGATGTGCACAATGCAAGGGTACATTTCAAAACAACAATAGGGGGAAGTGGGAAAGGGAGGGGGGTGGGTAGAGGGAGGGGGATCGGTGGGATCACACCTGTGGTGCATATTACAGGGGTATTTGCGAAACTTGGTAAAGGTAGAATGTAAATGTTTTGGCACAGTAACTGAGATAACGCCGGAAAGGCTATGTTAACCACTGTGATAAAAATGTGTCAAATGGTTTATGAAGCGAGTGTATGATACCCCATGATCATATCAATGTATACAGTTATGATTTAATAAAAAAAAAAAAACCAACTAAGAGTAAATTATAAATGTCTTACCACAATAAAGAAGTTAAGTGAGGTGATGGTTAGGTTAAACAGTTTGATTTAAGAATTCCACATTGCATATGAAATCATCACATTGTACCCCCAGAAATATATACAGTTATGATTTAATACAAATTAAATGAAAATAAATAAATAAAATGTGCCAAATACTCAAGGTCAAAGGTGAAAAGAAATAGTGATCACCAGTTTAACTGGGCAAAACTCAATGTCTCATTTCCTGAATGATGGTACAATGGTAAGGCAAAAATCATTTAATATAATTCTTATATTATAATAAATTATATTCTATAATTTAGAAAAAATAAAGACAGAATACAACTTTTATTTTTTTTAAATGAAGTATGAGCTGGCTATATATATTTTGTTTGTTTTATAATATGTAGGCGGCTTTCCTTTTAAAAATTAATCTGTATTTACCTCTCGCTAATCCTTCTTTTTAATAGACAGGCTTTTAACACTCTAAGGGGTGCTTTGTTCCTTCCTGTTAAGCCAGGGTACCTCAGGGTATTTTACAAACACATCCATTATATTGCTGACTTCTCCAAGTTTGGCAATTTACTAAACTGATATAACAGGTAGCTCAATTTAGCAGCTGTATGGAGAGCAATCGTTTAGCACAGTTTGATATTTAACACTGCAGCTTAACCATACAAAAATACAATTTATGCTAATATGTTCTATTCAGGCCTGTTTCCAGCAAAGCCTACAATTTAGCCACTTCTAGTTCTCACAACTGCTGTTTACTAATAATGCTTGATTTCAACAGAAAAAAAAAATTCCTTCAATTCAAACAGCATGGGAAACTGGTATTTTGAGGGAAGTTAATCATTTGGTGATTCTTTAATCCTTATGCTACAAGTTTGATGTAATTTTCACATCTCCTCTGTTTTCTTTCTCTGTATTGTGTTATGTTTCAGATCCTTAGAGGAATAAAACAAGTTCAGAGTATTTGCATTTTATGCAAAGGATGCGTGCCTGAAAAGACATAACTCAAAACTTTACAAGTCCAGTCTAATTTTCACTTAGGAAGAAATATAAAGTAGGATTTATTGAGTCTACTATGCTGTGTATTCTTTCCCTTCTCTTTCATGTCTGTGGAATCATTAAGTGTCCATCTCTTTTCCTGTTCATGCTGCTGAGTCAAGGTTGAGTGTGGAACTCCCCGCCAGGGACCCAAAGTGCGGCAGCTACCCCAGGAATAACGCACAGCAGCTTTAAACCACAGTCACAAATTCATGGACATTGCTTCCTCTGAGAGCTTGTATTCATGACCTTTGCTGGGGAATCTGGGCTGGCTGTGATTGCTTTGGCCAATGGTGTACTGTGGAATTGACACTATGTGGTTTCTAAGGTCTAGTCCGCAGAATAGTCTTCCCTCCCCCTGCCAAGGGGTTCACATCCTACTCTGCAGAACCTGTGAATAGTTTACCTTACATGGAAAAAGAGATTTGGAAGATGTGATTGAGTTAAGGGTTTTGAGATGGGGAGATTATTCTGGATTATGTGGGTAGGCTCAGTGTAATCACAAGAGTCCTTATAAGAGGGGGACAGCAGTGTCAGAGCCAGAGAGAGATTTGAAGATGCTATGCCACTGGCTTTGAAGACAGTAGGAGGGGCATCAGGCCAAGGAATGCAGGTGGCCTCAGAGCTGGAAAAGGCAAGGGAACAGGGCCAGCGTGGTGGCTCAGGCCTAGAATCCTAGCCCTCTGGGAGGCTGAGGCGGGTGGATTGCCTGAGCTCCTAAGTCAAGACCAGCCTGAGCCAGAGCAAGACCTCATCTCTAAAAATAGCTGGGTGTTGTGGCAGGTGCCTGTAGTCCCAGCTACTTAGGAGGCTGAGGCAGGAGAATCACTTAAGCCCAAAAGTTTGAAGTTGCGATGAGCTGTGACACCATGGCATTCTACTTAGGGCAACAAAGTGAGACTCTGTCTCAAAAAAAAAAAAAAAAGGCAAGGAAACAAATTCTCCTTTCAAGTCTCCAAAAGGAATGGAGCTCTGCCCACACCTTGATTTTAGCCCAGTGAACCCCATTTGGAGCTTCTGACCTCCAAAACTGTAAGATAGTAAATTTGTGTTGTTTTAAAGTATCAAGTTTATAGTAATTTGTTGCGTCGCACTGGGAAACTCATACACAAGGCTAGGTCAGGAAAGGCCTGGTTCTCTTGGAATGTTAAGATCTTCCCTCTCAGAACACTACCTCTTAGAATCTGGCCTGCATACTGGGAGAAACTCAAACCATATGCAGGTGTTCTGGTCAGCTGCTCAAAGGGGCCCAGGCTTTGAGCCATCCCAGTCTAGGAGTCAGATGTGTAAGTTAAAAATCTCCGTATGATTTCAGTGTCTGGCCATTCATATTACTCCCAGTACTTTGGGTTTTCCATGCTGAAAGCCCAGACATAGTGGCACAGAGACAAACTATCTCTGCTGTTCTCTGCCAAAATTCCTGGCCCACAGAACCCACAGAGCTTAATAAAACAGCTTTTATTGGTTGAGGCAAAGGAGGTGGTGAAGATATGTGAACAAAGGCAAAACATCTCACTTATTGCCGAGGCAAGCATGGTTTGGCCTCTGGTCATAGGCTAATGTTACAAGCTGACTTGGACAGATGTAATGGGGATGAAGCAAAAAGGGATGGACTCTTTGGGTGGGGTTGGTGTGGACCTTGTGTCCTTGGAGATACAAATGTATGCAGGATCTTTTTGTTGAGTCTCCAGGGCTTGGGATACTTGATAAAAGCTACATCAGCTAAGAGGATCCTAGCCACAAGCAACAGATACCCTTGATACCAGTGGCTGAAAATATAAGGATATTTTCATTTATGGACAAGTGGTCAAGAGGAAGAGGAAGCCAAAAGAAGGCAGGTTTAGTGGTAGAACAAGATCCTTCTACTCTCCAGCTCAGCGCCTGTAGCTCAGCGACTAGGGCGCCAGCCACACACACCAGAGCTGGCCAGCTCAAATCCAGCCTGGGCTTGCTGAACAACAGTAACTACAACCAAAAGAGTAGCTGCATGTTGTGGCGAGCACCTGTAGTCCCAGCTACTTGAGAGGCTGAGGCAAAAGAATCACTTAAGCCCATGAGTTGGAGGTTGCTGTGAGCTGTGACACCACGACACCCTACTGAGGGCAACAAAGTGAGACTCTGTCTCAAAAAAAAAAAAAAGATCCTTCTACTCTGGCATCCTTAGTGTGCTGGTTGTCCCAAGGCTTGTCCCTTTGTGGCGATAAGCCCAAAAGGAGACAGTGAGAAACATACAGCCAGTTTGAATTTATGACCACTAACCTGCAGTGGATCCTTAGTACTGCCTGACAAGCCCACACTATCTACCAGTCTGTGTGCTCCTCGTTCAGTCACTCGTGTGGCAAATCTTGATTGAGCTCTTTGGTATTCCAGGTGACTGTCTCTCCTTTTCTTCTCCCTCTACATGTTTCCAACTTTTCTTGCCTTGATCTCAAATGATGACCTCGTTTCCTGTTTTCCGAGGACACAGACACAGTCAGAAGAGCACTTCCTCATGTTCCCAGTACCGTACCTTACAGATGTCTGCATGCACGCCTCTGCCTTCTGGCAGTGACTGGGGATGCACTGAGCCCAGAGTCTCTATTTGTGCTCTAGATCCCTGTCCTTTTGCTTGCAGGAAAACAGTGTTCCAGAAATTATATCCTTTCCCTCCTGCATCATCAGTTTTTCCTTTTCTACTGGATTATTCTTTTCAACATGCAAACATGTTAAAAAAAAAAAAAACTTCAGACAAATTTAATGGAGTTTAATTCAGCAAAGAATGATTTGTCAATCAGGCAGCTCCCAGAGCCAGAAGAGATTCAGAGCCACTCTAGAGCTGCCATGTGGTCAGATGACTTTTACATACAGAAAATGGAAGGAAGGTACAAAACAATAGGATTGGCTACAACTAGACATTTGCTTTATATGGATTTGGTTTGAACAGTAGGCTGCCTGTGGTTGACTGAAGTCTGGCTGAGGCTTGGCCACTTGTTGTAAGAGTAGGTGACATCTGTCCACATACCAAGTTGGATTAGGTATGGAGATACCATTAGGCCAAACTTAAAATACGTAAGGAAGTAGCTTTAGGCCATTTTGATAGGGATTGCAGTGAGTCTGTAGATCAGTTTGGGTAGTATGGGCATTTTACAATAAGTAACATAGTAATTATTGTAGCAATATTATTTTGTCTATGTTTATAGCTGTTTCACTGTCTAGTAAACTTCAAGAAGCCAGAAACATTGTTTCATTCATTGCTTATTTCTGGTGCTACATCGTGGTTGGCACAATGGAGGCACTGAATAGATATTTGTAGAATGAATGTATATTATCTCGGATATTCAGAATCCTTTAGATAGGATTCAGTATAGTATGGTAGACATTTTTGTTGCTCACAGGTATAGACAGTACAAACCAGCATCTAGAATAATCTATCACACTATAGAAGTCCACTTAAAGAATACAATCTTCTCTATCTAACACTAACTCATTTTTAAAAACATTTAAATATATTAGATACATAGTATTCATTTAACACTCTGCTGAAAAGGCAGTGTATTAATAAGTAGTTCATTAAATGGGCAACATCAATAAATTGTGCTAAAAATTTCCTATTTAACATAAAACATTGTAACTGTGTCAAAGCAAAGCTGTGCCATGTATTCATCGAATCCTTATAGAACTCCAATATTATACATGGAAACCTTGTTATTATGGAAATTAATATGGTCATGTTTTGGTAAAAGAATTTTCCATGTATTGTGACAGAAAAACCTGTGCAGATTGTTTCAGTTTGGCACGAACATTTCCTTCTACTTTTGAACATTCGACAACTACAGTTATGTAAGCAGCCTCTCCTTTCTTAGATACTGTCCACATTTTTGATTCCGAAAGGGCTGTGGAGAGCAGGTTCTTCCCTCTTCTTTTTACATGTGGGGAAACTGAGGCAAAGATAGCATGACTTGAGCCATGTCACACAATGGGATCCAGATTTTGGCTTAGCAAACTTCCCATTCACCTATATCACTGCCTCCTGGTCTGTACAGATTTTAACTTTGAAGTAGATACACTAAACCTGTTAAACTCATGTTGTTGTTTTTGAGACAGAGTCTCACTTTGACACACTGGGTAGAGTGCCATGGTGTCACAGCTCATAGTGAGCTCAGACTCTTGGGCTCAAGTGATCCTTTTATCTCAGCCTCCCAAGTAGCTGGGACTACAGACACCTACTACCATGCCTGGCTCCAGATCATTTTTAAGAACTGATTTTTAGATTCACAGCAGAGAGTTAATGTTATAGCCCTGCCCTGAAAGTTTTGCTAACGTATTAAGGAGGCAAATCTGTCCTCCTTAGTTTCTTTTTAAACTCTTTATCCCTTTCCAATGCCTTCTGGATGATCATTTTTCCCTCCTCTGAAGTCACTGCTCCTTGCTGTAGATTTAGTTTTCTAAACTGCTAGTTCTCCTTCTGGATATTTCTCATACATCTTTCAGTTTCAAATTGGTGTTGCTTTTCTCCTCGATTCTCCCTTCGAGCTAACATTGATATGACAGCTTTTGATCTCCCCCTCCTCCCAGTACCAGTCATATTCCTTGTAAGTTTCCTTAGAATAATAGAACATTGTTTTAAACCTTTCCAGTATTTTTGTTTTTATTATTGAAGAGTTCTCTTGTGTAGTATTGTCAGTTTACTCATTTTTTTTTTTTAATCAAGAAAAGTTCTATCCAGTCTGTTATTTGGTAAAAAAGTATAAAAAGTTTTTGTTTTTTTTCTTGATTCCTCTACTTCTTGGTCTGGGTAGCACTGGACTCCTGCCCTGCGTGTGAGAGTCTGGACCCTGGTTATGTCCTGCTCCTGCCTGTGCAAGGTGGGCAGTGGGCTAAGCTTTCCAGCAGACTAGTCATTATCAGGACATTTTCTTTCTTTTTTTTGCTTGGTGTCTAGTTAAAAATAAAACCAAACAACACCTCCAGGAGCCCCTGAGCTAAGAAGGAGGCAGATCTGGTATTCTTGTACTTTTTTAGCTTTGGTTTCCTGTCCTGTCCACTTGGTAGTGAGCCAGCCACTGATGAGTATGTGGCTTGTTTCCAGGGGTCAACATAGTGTGGCTGTTTTTCTCTTTTCTTCACCCAGTTGCACCTTTGTTTGCTGTTGCTGTTTTCTGCTAAGACAGTTGATTTTCAGTGGTTGTTTCCTACTGCTTTTCTTCCTTCTCATTCATGTTCCAGAAGTAACATACACAAGCCTTTATGCCTGTGTGAGGATGTATGCACCTATGTCTGCATGTAAGGAAAAGGGTAACAAAGTGTATACCATATTTTAAACTATGAATGTTTCCCCTACTTTAATATACTTGCCTTTGTTAGTTAAATCTGATTTTTGTGCATTATTGATATCTAGATATTCTCAATTTTGGTGGGCCATGATTTTATTGTTATAAGTAATTTTAGATTGGGCTTTAAGTTTATAGTAGATATCAGTGAAAGCTGTTGTTAATAATTCTCCTTTTCCTCCTTTAGGGATTCCCTTATGCTGGAATTTTCTTTTGTTGCCATTTATTTCACTCAACTCATATTTCATAGGTATCTGCTCTGTATCAGGCAGAGCCTTGATGGTCTTTCCTTGAGCCAAATGGTCTGTCTTTGTTTTTCAACTTGCTATGACCTACTTGTATTTAATTTTTTTTAAATTGGCAGATTTAATGATACACTGCCAATTCTCTCATTTACTCTGTCAGCAAGTAATTAATAGAAATCTTAAACAGTATTGGGCAGGAACTGACCCTGTGAAACTACGTTTGTTAAATTCTCCCAAGCTGACATTTATGCTGACCTGTTAATCAATTTTATCTTCACTGGATGCATAAATTACAGGTTCCCAGTTTCATAAAAGATAAAACAGAAGTATTAAATAAATTCCTCTCCTTGAAAGGACAAGATTTATCAGATTTATTCTGAACACCCTGTTGATTTTTACCCTGGTTGTAGCTGTTTATTAAAATAAGCTAAGGCTGGCTCAGCTCCTGTAGCTCAGTGGTTAGGGTGCCAGCCATGTACACTGGAGCTGGTGGGTTTAAACCCACCCTGGGCCTGCCAAACAACGACAACTACAATAAAAAAATAGCTGGGCATTGTAGTGGGTGCCTATAGGCCCAGCTACTGGGAGGCTGAAGCAAGAGAATCACTTAAGCCCAAGAGTTTGAGGTTGCTGTGAGCTGTGATGCCACGGCACTCTACCCAGGGCAATGTAAGTAAGACTCTGTCTCAAAATAAATAAATAAAAATAAGGTAAGGCTGATTTTCACGTGTTCTGGGGACTCTGAGTATGGCAGGAGGGAAGGGAAGATGAAAGGGACTTAGCTCCATCAATGCTGTTAAACTCTGTCAAGCAAGAAGAAAAATTAACGAGAAGGATTTTGTTATTTTTGAACCCCTTTTGTACCTCCTTTCCTAAAACTTTAATAATTGTTTCACTCAGGTTGTTTCATTCTGACCTTTTTAACCCTCTTGATATGAATGATGGATAAGACTTTGCTTTCCATGATGTATGTTTGCTGTTACTTAGAAACAAGCAAACAAGGAAATCATATAAAGTACTACGATAAAGAAATCGATTTTGGAAGTGCATACTTTTTGAAGCATGTTTTACAAGTGGGATAAATATTCTATTCCCTTGTGCTGTCATCAGTTCAAGAAGTAAGCATTTCTTCGTTTTTAATGACTCACCTCAGAAATATTTACCCCTCCCTCTTTTTAAGTTTTAGGTTAGCAGAAGCTCTTTGCAACCATTTCTTCCAGGGCGGCCCCTATGTGACAGTAGCTGTCCCCCTCCCTGGCATGCCTCCAGGGGACTTGACACATGAGGAAGTATGTGAACATTCAGTATAGACTAGAACATTTTCTTTCATGGTTTCCTTTTTCTTCCCTCACCTTTGCGAGTTTGTAGAAGAAAATCTGGGGAGAGCAGTGAGAAGCTCTTTGTATATATGACAAAATAGAATTTCCCTTTCCTTTAATGCCTTACTTCTCTCATCAGTCCTTACCCTACATTTTGGAGCAGATAATGTCTCCATGTTGTGTCTGAGGGGATGGAGCATGGTTACATCATTTGTGGAAGGTGGTAGGATTCAGAGTGGCAGGCCTGAGTGTAGCCCACGTCCCTTTCCCTGTGGATATGACACAGGCGAGCCTCCAATTCCTCCCCATTCTGATCAGACACATCTGATTCTGTAAGTGGGGGGAGGTTTGCACACACTCCCCACCACCTCGAGCTCAGTGGGATTAAAGAGTCCTTGTGGTGGAATCTTGCTTTGGGTTCTGATGATGTTTCCAGGAGGCTTTTGTTGGGTGTTATTCTTTTAACGTTTACCAAGCTAAAGTGGCTAATGAGATGGTACAGAGCTTCCTGTGAGAGCTCGCTCTTTTCAGAGCTGTGTCCTTTTCTCTCTCTTTCTTGTTCATTCTTTGCTTTCCACCCTGCTCTGGATTGTTCAGAAGGAAGGGTTTTCCTTCTGTCCTTGCTCCTGGGCTCAGCTTGCTTATAGATTCCTGTGCCTTTCTTGCCCGTGTAGAGAAGCATGTCTTGCTTCTGATCACCCACCCCAGCCCTACTAGGCATTACTTGCCCTGGGCTTGCCTTATTTTCTCTTTCCCTGGCCCAGTCACCACTAGGCCCAGCCCTGCCTCAACATTTCCTCAGGGAGTGTTTGCTCAGCAGAGGAACTTCTATTCCTATGGGACTGTTCCCTGGCCTTGTCTTTCAAGGAACTTGTCAAAGAAGAAAAGTTCGCTACTCCTCATGGCTGATGCGCGCTAGGGTGTATATGCTTTAGCCATTTTAGACTTGCATTTGGAGAACAGAAAGGTCTGAATGAAAGAATCTGTAGTTCAGCAAAGGTACAATACCTAACAAAGGTCTGAGCAGATTGGAGAGTCTGGGCTTAGAGAATGTGTCTGCTCTAAGGTAGCCTTTGAAAAACAAGGATATGAAATACTCACCCAGACCAATTTCTTCAAGGGTTTTCCCTGCATTCTCCTCTAGTATTTTTATAGTTTCATGTCTTAAGTTTAAATCTTTAATCCAATGAGAGTCTATCTTAGTTAATGGTGAAAGGTGTGGGTCCAATTTCAGTCTTCTGCAGGTTGCCAGCCAGTTCACCCAGCACCATTTGTTAAATAGGGAATCTTTTCCCCACTGAATGTTTTTAATTGGCTTGTCAAAAATCAAATAGCGGTAAGTAGCTGGATTCATCTCTTGGTTCTCTATTCTATTCCAGATATCTACTTCTCTGTTTTTGTGCCAATACCATGCTGTTTTGATCACTATCGATTTGTAGTAAAGTCTGAGGTCTGGTAGTGTGATTCCTCCTGTTTTGTTTTTATTTCTGAGTAATGTCTTGGCTATTCGAGGTTTTTTCTGATTCCATATAAAACGAAGTAATGTTTTTTCAAGATCTTTAAAATATGACAGTGGAGCTTTAATAGGGAGTGCGTTGAAATTATATATTGCTTTGGGTAGTATGGACATTTTGATAATGTTCATTCTTCCTAGCCATGAGCATGGTATGTTTTTCCATTTGTTAACATTTTCAGCTATTTCTTTTCTTAGAGTTTCATAGTTCTCTTTATAGAGATCTTTCACGTCTTTTGTTAGGTAAATGTTTATTGCAGCCCAATTCATAATAGCTAAGTCATGGAAAAAGCCCAAGTGCCCATCGATCCACGAATGGATTAATAAATTGTGGTATATGTATACCATGGAATACTATGCAGCCTTAAAGAAAGATGGAGACTTTACCTCTTTCATGTTTACATGGATGGAGCTGGAACATATTCTTCTTAGTAAAGTATCCCAAGAATGGAAGAAAAAATACCCAATGTACACAGCCCTACTATGAAACTAATTTGGGGCTCTCACATGAAAGCTATAACCCAGCTACAACTTAACAATAGGGGGAAGTGGGAAAGGGGGTGGGTGGGTAGAGGGAGGGGAATCGGTGGGATCATACCTGTGGTGCATATTACAGGGGTATTTGCGAAACTTGGTAAGTAGAATGTAAATGTTTTGGCACAGTAACTGAGATAACGCCAGAAAAGCTATGTTAACCACTGTGATAAAAATGTGTCAAATGGTTTATGAAGTGAGTGTATAATGCCCCATAATCATATCATTGTATACAGTTATGATTTAATAAAAAAATTAAAAAAAAAAAAAGAAAAAAAAAAAGAAAAACAAGGATATGGCCAGCCTGTGGACTTCAAGTGGCTCCCTTCACAACCTCTTTACTATTTTTTTTTTTTTTTTTGAGACAGAGTTTCACTATGTTGCCCTTAGTAGAGTGCCCTGGCATCACACAGCTCACAGCAACCTCGAACTCTTGGCTCAAGTGATTCTCTTGCCTCAGCCTCCTTAGTAGCTGGGACTACAGGCGCCCACCACAATGCCTGGCTTTTTTTTTTTTTTTTGTAGTTGTCGTTGTTTGGCAGGCCTGGGTCAGGGTTCAAAGCCACCAGCCCAGGTGTATGTGGCTGGCGCCCTAGTCTCTGAGCTACAGGTGCCATAGGAGACACCAGAAAAGAAACACCTTGGTAATAAGGGAATGGGATTGGTCTCTTGTTAAAAAGCAGGAGAGCGTACGAGCACATACATCACCTGTGGTGTAAACCGCCATGGAATCACTTCTATAAATAGCCATGGGAGCAGTTAGTCGGGGCACCTACTAAGACTGACTGCTGCACCTTTAAGGCGCTCTGGCACCTCTGACCTAACTGAGACCACGGGCTCCCCGGCACCTATGGGAGCCATACCATGAGCAGGCTTTCATAGTGGTTCGCATCCTGTCAGTCTCATGGGCTGGAGCTGGCGACCTAGCATCTTGGCTCTGACACACAACCCCTTTACTTCTTAAAAACAGCTTTAATTGAGGTATAATTTGATGCCATAAAATTCATCCATTTCAAGTGTACAATATAATGATTTCAGAGTTGTGCAACTGTCACCACATTCAAATTTCAGAATATTTCCATCATCTTCAAAAGATCTGTCGTGCCCAGTTGTAGTTAATGCATCTTCCTCCTATCTCAGACCCAGGCAATCACTAATCTACTTGTCGCAATAGACTTACCTTACCTGGACCTTTAATATAAATGAAACCATGTAATATGCAGCCTTTTGCATCTGGTATCTTTCACTTAGCACCATGTCCTTAAAATTCATCTATGTTGTAGCGTGTATCAACAGTTTGTTTCTTTTTACTGCTGAGTAGTATTCCATTTTGTTTATCTTTTCACCGATTAATGGACATTTGAGTTATTTCTACCTTTGAGCTATTGTAAATAATGCTCCTATGAACATTTGGGTACAAGTCTGTGTGGACATACATTTTCATTTCTCTTAAGTACAGAGAATGCTGGATCATATGGCAAGTTTATGTTTAACATTTTGAGTAACTGCCAAATTGTTTTCCCAAATGGTTGCACCATTTTGCTATCAACAATGTCAGTGAGTTCTTATTTCTTTGCATCTTTGCCATATATACTGTTGCTTGTTTGTTTTATCTGTTTTTTGATGCAGAGTCTCACTCAGTCACCCAGGCTAGAATGCCATGGTGTTAGCCCAGCTCATGTCAACCTCAAACTCATGGTCTCAGTGATCCTCCTGCCTCAGCCTCCCAAGTAGCTGGGACTATAGGCACCCACCAAGATACCTGGCTAATTTTTCTATTTTTCGTAGAGAAGGAGTCTCACTCTTACCCAGGCTGGTTTCAAACTACCATGTTCAAGCAATCTTCCCTCTCACCTCAGCCTCCCAGAGTGCTAGGATTGCAGGCATGAGCTACCACACCCAACCATATGCTTGTTTTTTAAAGGCTACCTTAGAGCAGACGTATTCTCTAAGCCCTGCCTCTTCTTTCTGCTCACACCTCGTTAACCATTGCATCTTTACTGGATTACAGATTAGTTCATTCAGACTTTTCTGTTCTCCAAATGCAAGTCTAAAATGATTATAGAAAACATAATTTCATGGCATTCATATTACTACTTCCCTAACTAGTAGCAAGTAGACTTTTTTAAGTTTTTTTGTTTATAGTAGGTACTTATTTTTGCTTATAAAGAAGGGGAGAATATCCATTTTTTCTAAATGTATATAGTAAACTTAGTGGTACACTGTGCTGTTAAGAAGGAGGGGATCATGTCAAAATGGAAATGGGCATTCTGAGTAGGCAGAAATCAATCAGTGTTCTTTTAAAAATGCAGCCATTGCAAAGCCATGGAAAGAAGATCACAAAGGCTCAGGTGACCTGAGTTCCATTAGGCCAGATAGGCACTGATTGTTTTGTGGTGCAGGAGCCCCTAAAAAAAGAAAGAAAATGAAAGGAAAAGAGAGTGACTGATTGTAATAGCAAGACAGAACAGGACAGTGAAATAGTGAAAGTCCCAAGGAAAAAGAGTGCACTTTGGCCTTTTAGAATCTGGATGCCATTGCTAGCTGGCAGCTTTTGGGCAAGTGGTCAAGCCTCTTTGAACCTCAGTCTTCTCCTCAGTGAACTGGGCCTGGCACACAGAAGGGCAGGGGACAATGGATTGCTGCTGTTACAAGAAGTCTGGGTTGATGCACAGTGGAAGCCTGGGTGTGGGTCAGGGTGAAGCCAGAGAGTGAAGAACAATGGTTCTCAAACTCTCATTGGCCCAAGAATCACCTGAAGGCTTGAGCTGCACCCCCAGAATTCAGGAGATCAGGTATGGAACCTGAGGTTTGTATTTCAAATTTCCGGGGGCTGTTGTTGTCCCTGGCACAGTGCCCACACTGAACACCACAGGTGGAGAAGATCAGAGTTGCTAGACAGCCAGATCTGTTGCACAAGGAAGACGGCATGCCTTCTTAACACCGTCTGCGTCCCAGGCTGCTCATAAGGGCCAGAAAGATATGGTTCCTCCCCTCAACATGGCAGTCTGGTGTGGTGATGCTTGGGGCAGGGGCAGGACTGGGAAGGTGATGAACAGTGTCCATGCCAGATGCTGCACAGGGACCCAGCAGGACATTCTAATGTGGTGTTTTAGGAGGACTTCCCACAACTTTCCTCGCCTATGGCTTTGTCTGTTTTGTTTACTGCTATATTTTTAGTATCCAGAAAAGTGCCTGGAACCAAGTAGCTGTTCAATAAATATTTGTTGAAAGACTGAATGAAGGTTGAGAATTTTCATTTGTGTTCATTTGCTAGAGCTACCATAACAAAATATCACAGACTGGGTGGTTGAAATAACATAAATTCATTTTTTTACACTTCTGGAAGCCAAGAGGTTCAAGATCAAATGTGTCACAACCTTTATTTCCCCTGAGGTCACTCTCCTTGGCTTCTCACTGTGCTGGCATGTGGACTTTGTGCTGTGTGCCCATACCCCCTGTACCCTTCCTCTTCTTATAAGGGTGCCAGTTGTATTGGATTAGGGCCCCACCTTATAACTTCATTTAATCTGTTTTTTCTCTCTTTTTTTTTTTTTATTTTTGAGACAGAGTCTCACTCAGTCTTTCTAGCTAGAGTGCCATGGTGTTAGCCTAGCTCACAGCAAGCTCATACTCCTGGGCTTAAATGATCCTTATGCCTCAGCCTCCTGAGTGTCTGGGACACACCACAATACCCAGCTAGTTTTTCTATTTTTAGTAGAGACAGAGTATCACTCTTGCTCAGGCTGGTCTTGAACTCCTGAGCTCAAGTAAAAAATAATAATAATAAATAATAATAATAATAAAAATTAAAAAATCCACCTGCCTCAGCCTGCCAGATCACTAGAATTATAGGGGTGAGCCAGTGCACCCAGCCCTGACCTTGTTTAATTTTATGTCTTTAAAGGCCCTACTGACAAATACAGTCACATTGGGAGTTAGCACTCCAATGTATGAATTTAGAGGGGGACACAGTTCGGTTCCTAATACTGTTATAGTGGGTCCATGGCTGCTGACTGGAGGGGGCCATATCTCTCTGTCGGCTCTCCACAAGGGTCAAGGACCCCCCAACCTCATGGATTGCTTATGGCCTTACTGAAAGGCTGAAGCACCAGCCAAGTGAGGGATGTGCCAGCTTTGGTTGTAAGCTAATCAATCCTATAATTTAGACCAGAAAGGAAAGACATAGACTTGAGTTTTAATGAAAAAAATAATAAAGTAGGAATACAAAGTAATGACAGACATGGTTTCTAGGAGGAACTGTTTGGTTCTCTTATTCCAGAGCCATTGCCTGTTGCAGGATGATTGATTGTTCTCCTGTGAGCATGTTGCTCACAGCCCCAGTTCGTCCCGTGCTTCTCAAGTTTGACCCTCAAGTGGAAGCATCCATGTGAGGTGTCCTGGCCTGAATGATCGAGGGAGAGCAAGACTGTGGCAGGAATTAGACAGTGGGACAAACACAGCAAGCTAATCTCATTATTTTGTTTTTTGAGGGGGGGAGCAGCTCTGGAATTGGTCACATATCATGTGGGTCTCACAGCTTCTAGTCCTCTCAAGTCTCAGCCCTTGTGCAATGCAGGTTCTCACTGAATATTTCACACTTGACACTTCACTTTATTTATTTTATTTTTTTTGAGATAGTCTCACTCTATCACCCTGGGTAGAGTGCCATGGTGTTGTAGCTCACAGCAACCTCAAATTCTTGAGCTTAAGCAATCCTCCTGCCTCAGCCTCCTGAGTAGCTGGGGCTACAGGTAGCTGCCACAACCCCTGGCTATTTTTAGAGATGGGATCTCACTCTTGTTCAGGCTGGTCTTGAACTCCCAAACTCAGGCAATCCACCCGCCTTGGCCTCCCAGAATGTCAGGATTACAGGTGTGAGCCCCTGCACCCAGCCTATTTGCAAATTAATGAGTTCAATATCTCTGCTGTTCCTGCCTGCCATTTTCTGGACACTTTTGTGCTTAGGGTGGAGTACCAGTCAGTCTGAGAGCTGCAGGAGGGACCATGAGTGAGATGCTCAGCTTCTGGCCTGCACCTGCTTCCTCCTCTGCAAGCTGGGAGAGGAAGACAGGCTGCAGCCAGATGTTGGGACTTGGGAGTCACATCTCTCAGCAGGGGAGACTGTGTTCCCTCCCCGGTGGTTTCAGCAGGTGGTAGCTCACACTCAGGAATAACTACCTGGAGCATCTAGATTGGGGAGTTGCAGGAGCCTCAGAAGGTCATAATTCTCATGCTGTCCCTTCATATACTGGCCTGCCATGTCTCCTTCTGAATTCCTGATTTGACTTTTATTTTTATCGATACCTCCTGCTCCTTCCATCTTAGTCTGTTCACCCTACTATAACACTCTCTGTACACCCTACCTCCTGGACCCCATAACTCACCTCCTTCATTTCTCCTTTTGTTGCCAACAGATGAACTGTGACCACTAGAAATGTTTTGAAGTTGTAAATATTGGAGATGTGTTGAGTACTGTGGTTGGATTAGTTTTCTGGGGCTGCCATAGCAAAGCACCACTTAGTAGCTTCGAACAATGGAAATTTGTCATCTCGCAGTTCTGGAGGCCAGAAATCTGAAATCCAGGTGTCACAGGATGCGAGGGAGGGTCTTTACCAGCTCTCCTGGCTTCTGGTGATTCTTTGGCTTATGGCAGCAAAATTCCAGCTACATATGGTGCTCCCCTTCAGAGTGTTTCTGAGTTCAAATGTCCCTTTTTTTAAGAACATCAGTCATATTGGGTTAGCCCACTCTGCTGCATAATCTCATCTTAACGAATTACATTTGCAATGACCCTAGTGCTAAAATAGCAGTTTTGAATTACTAGGAGAAATACTGTTAGATATAGCCTGAATTGTTTTTTTTTTTTTTAAGAATATGCTTATAAATAAATTCTGGACCATCAATTTTTATGACATGCTTACTTTTAAGATAGGAAAATATGGACAGTACATGTTATATAAATTAGGAAGCAAAGAAAGGAGCAGCACATTCTCAGGTGTGAATTCTTGGAGGCAGAAGTAGAACAGGCGGGAGGTTTAGTGAACATTTAGTCAGCTGTTTAGGGATGGCAGTCTGGAACAAGATAGCCCGGCAAGTCAGACTAAGAACTGGAAAGGCGAGGCTGGGCTTCTGGCATTGAATGCTTCTGCCTGGGCCAATTGCTTATGTCCTCTGAGCCTTAGATTACTCTGTCTCGGGAGGAGAATAATAGTGCCTTAGAGAGTGAATGATGGGAATTAATAAATTATGCTGTAACATGGTTAGGAGATCCTCAGATGAAAATGTTCAGCAAGCCTAGAAGCACACTTTCAATTACCACTTGGAATAGAAACTGAAAAAATATCTTCCTTTTTCTTTTCCATTTTTCTCAGTGGGTCATAGAAGTAAGTGTTGTTGACCAAGAGGGCAGATTAGAGTATTAATCAGGTGGATGAAGTCACAGCTTTTGAAACAAGTTTTTCTTTTATTTTTTTAAATTTAATTTTTAATTAAAATCATAGCTATATATACATTTGAGGGGTACAATGTGATGATATGATAGACAATGTGGAATGCTTAAATCAAACTGATTAATATAATTATTACCTCAGTTCTTTTTTGTGGCAAGACATTGATAATTTACTTTTAGTTGTTTTAAAATGTACCCTTGCATTATGCACATTAGGTGAGATCCCACCAAATGCCCTCTCTCCTCCCACCACTTGCCCTCCTCCCTCCCCTCCCCTCCCCTCCCCTCTCCTTCCTCTGTCCTCCTCCTTGCTAGAGTATATTTGTGTTTTATCTTCATGAGAGTTGTGTGTTTATATATGGGTTTCATAATAGTATTGCATACATTGGATTTTTTTTTCCATTTTTGAGATACTAAGAAGACTGTGTTCCAACTCCATCCAGGTAAACATAAAAGATGTAAAGTCTCCATCTTTTTTTATGGCCCAATAGTATTCCATGGTATATGTATACCACAATTTGTTGATCCATTCATGGGTTGATGGGCATTTGGGCTGTTTCCACAACTTGGCAATTATGAATTGGGCTGCAGTGAACATTCTGGTACAAATGTCTTTGTGGTAAAATGATTTTTGTTCTTCTAGGTAGATAACCTAGTAATGAAATTGCAGGATCAAATGGAAGGTCAACTTTTAGTTCTTTGAAGATTCTTCATACTTCTTTCCATAAAGATTGTATTAGTTTGCAATCCCACCAGCAGTGTAGAAGTGTTCCCTTCTCTACACATCCACGCCAACATTTGAAGTTTTGGGACTTTGTGATGAGGGCTAATCTTACTGGAGTTAGGTGATATTTCAAAGTGGTTTCAATTTGTATTTCTCTGATGATTAAAGATGATGAGCATTTTTGAAACAACTTTCTAAGTTAGGTACATTCTGTTCACATTCTGGGATGAGAACACGTTGCCCTTCCATGAATGCTGACTGCATGTGTGTCTGCTCCTGAACCCACAGTAGGACCTTGATCTCTGAACAGGGATTTGCTGCTTTATCAGCTCCTGGTGCATCTGTTCTTCAGATGCATGTCTCTCCATGGGCAGTGACCGTCATAGTGGCCTAGCATGCAAGCAACACCAGCCTCCTGGTCCACATTATCACCAGTCACATTACCTCTACTTTCAATTTTGGTTTACTTAGTCTACAGAAAAGCCAGTCCTCTGAGAACAGCCTTGGCTCTGTGCTTTCTTTTCTGGCAATAGCAGCAGAATTCAACAATACTGTGCTCAGAGCACCATAACAGACAAACTGAACGAGCCATAAAAATTTTATAAATCATTTTTTTCTTCCAAAAAAATACAATGCTGTAATTGAAACCAGATTCATCAAGTGTATGGTGAAAGTCATGGGAGGAATCCAAGGGCTAAGTGAACAGATTAATTCATTTGGTGAGTATCATCTACCTTGAAATGCTGCGGTGGGTGTGCTTGCTTTGAGGGAGTGATTTGCACGAAATTTCTGACACTTGTCTCAGGCTAGGTAGCCAACTCTGAGGTGAGATTTGCAAGCAGGAGGTTTCCTGAGGAATGTTCTCCAGGTCCACTTCTGTGAAGGAATGAGGGAAACAGGGTTGGGTGGAGGAGGCAGTTGAACTGTTGCACGGTCATGATGGAGACTTCAGCCGACCTCACAGAAGGCTCAGGAAGAGCTGGAATGGCTCTTTAGAGTTGTCCCAAATAGAGGACTAGGCCTTTATCATCCCTGCATCCCTGCCCCAACAGGCATTAGACACACAGGCCTCACTCAGGAAGGGAGTGTGGTCCTGGGGAGCCAGCTCTCTTCAGTCCAGGGCAGTTCCCAGAAGGGAGGGGTCAGCAGTGGGGGCAGAGGGTATGCAGGCCTGAGTCCTGAAGGGCAGACTGTGTGGACACCATGGCAATGCAACTCTCAGTAAATTCGTGCTTAACTAGGTGCCAAGGCTATAGTGACTAACATAGGCAAGGCCTCTGCTCTCAGAGGGCCTTCTGTCCAGTAGAAAGTAAATAGGCCAACAAGTAAATAGGCAATTACTATACAGAGTTTACTGTCCTGTGTGTTTACATGGTGGGGGAGTCAGAAAGCCTTTGTGGAAGAAAGCACATCTCAGCTGGGGTCTGGTCATGTTGAGCAGGGTGTGAAAGGAGCATTTCAAGCAGAGGGCATAGCACGCAGGACATCCCAAGGACCAGAGATGAAGAGTGTCACATTCTGAAGAAGGATATGTTCAGAGTGGCCAGGGGGTGCAGACTGAGTATGTGTGTGGTGGGGGAGGGGGGGTGATTGGGGTTATGGATGTACATGAGGCTGGCAGGGTGAGCTGGGGCATAGTGTGACAGCATCCTGAAGCCGTGAGAGTGACCAAGGCAGCAGAGAGTAGTGTTAGGATGTGTGGGGAAGGGATCACACAGGAGAGGGGGGAAAAGAACCTTTGATGAGCACAGAAGCAGAGGTGGTAGCAGTAGCTGGGATGTCTGGGAAGATGCGTAAAACCAGATGACTCCCATTCCACCCCCTCTGAGGAAGCCTAAATTCCTGAGCCCTGGGGGAATCTTATATCCAAAGGGACATCACCTTTTTTTTCTATTGCGCCTTTGGCAGCAGCTGCTCTAGGCTGGTTCTCCCTTGACTGCCCCATTTCTTTGAAGACACTGCTTTCTGCCTGCCCCCAATCTTGCACGCCCTCCTTCCTGTATTTATCATTTGGTTTCCTCCTCCCTCCATTGGAATTCATGCAAATGGCATTGTGAACTTTTTTATGCCCTTCTGTGCCTCAGTAGGCCTCAGTATGCACTGAGGTCACCTGCCTCAGGGTGACCCCTGACCTTTCTTGCAGTGCTCTTTCTCAGGGTCTTCTGACACTGGGTCTCTGGATTCCTAATTTCCCCATGTTTGCCTCTTTGGTTCCTACCCTGCATCCTTCTTCTCCTCTCCCACTGGTCCTAGTGACCACCTCCTGCTACTCCTAATGTGTGGGTTGGACCTTGGGCCCAGTGGACAGAAGAGGGGAAGAGAAGTGATTGACTGTCACTTCTGTGATGAGGCTACAAAAGACTATAGCATGTGTCTCCCTCTCTCATCCACTTGGTGAAGCCAGCTAGCACATTACCAGGCCCACGTGGCTGGGAACTGAGGCCTCTGGCCAACAGCCACACAGGAACTGAGTCTCCAAGTCCAGGTACCCATGAGGAACTGAATCTTGCCAACAGCCCATGAATGCCAGCAATACTGAGCGACCTTGGGAGCAGATGTCCCTGTGAAACCTTGAGATGACTGCAGCCCCAGCAGAAGCCTTGGTTGAGACCTTGTGAGAGACCCAGGGCTGAGACCTTGATCATGGCCTTGTGAGAGACTCTGAAGCTGGTGGGGAAGACCCAGTGAAGCTGCACCTGGCTTCCTGACCCACCAAGACTGTGACATAACTGTGACGTGTGTCATTGGGGGTAATTTCTCCTTCGGCCATAGATAAAGTATACACACCCCAATCTCTTTGTCCCTTACCAAGGGCCCTTAATTCTTCACAGTAAAATTAGTTATTTCCAGACTACATTGTGTGCTCTCTCACCTTCATG
Source organism: Nycticebus coucang (assembly GCF_027406575.1). Taxonomy (NCBI): domain Eukaryota; kingdom Metazoa; phylum Chordata; class Mammalia; order Primates; family Lorisidae; genus Nycticebus; species Nycticebus coucang. Next base: position 35,666,757 of record NC_069801.1, on the reverse strand, counting down.
ATGGTTTTTTGTTGTTTTTTTTTTTTTTCCTCTGCCTATTGCAGTGCCTCCTTTTTGGAATTCCTTCTCCTATCTTTGTCACCTAGAAAATTCTTGCTCATCTTTTTCCCTGGAATCCTTGGGGACTTGTGCTGTATAATAATGTTTCCATATACATTTGTACACTCAAATGATTGAAAAGCATTTCCAAAATAATAATCATTATTTGGAAGAACCCACTTAGAGACAAAGTTTTTAAAGATAATTAAAATGTTAAGAATTTAATTCAGTAAATATTTATTTAGGATCTTCCTTCATCAGGTCCTGTGGATATGAAGATGTTCAAGAGCTAGAGGGCTTGGTTTGGAACACAGAATGCTGTTTTCACACCTGTGTCCCCTTCACTTAGTCAATTCCTATTTATCTTTTAGAGCTCATCTGTTACATGCCGTCCATCCTTCAAGGCAGCTTTCTCTGACTCCTAAAATAGATCAGATCTACTTATATGCATTTGTTGATGACTGGTACTTCTGCTCTGAAACATGTCCCATCATTTTAATTAAATAATTAACTACATGAGTGGCAGTTTGACATCCATCTCCTGCACTGGGCTGTAAGCTCCAGGGGAGCTGGCACTGTCCAATACCTTATCTCTAACAGGGGGTCAGTGAATACCTGCTGAATCAGTGTAGACCTAGTTTGTTTCTAGTAGGCCCTAGACCCGCAAAGATCACATTCTAAGTGAGGCACCTGCAGCGGCAGCCCAGCATGGCCAAAGCCATGACATAGGGCACATGACATAGTTCCTGAATGCAATGGGAGAGTAACAGAGGGGAGGTGGAAAGACATCACAGATGAAGTGATAATTGAGCTGGGTTTTAAAGGGTAAAATAACAGTTTGCACAGGGGAGGAGTGTGAACTTGGTGGGAGGTAGGACTTTCTGAATGAAAGCAAAGGCGATACTGTAGTCTGTGCTGCTATAACAACATACTGGAGAATAGATAATTTATAAAGAACAAATTTATTTTGCACAGTTCTGTAAGATCTGTGTGCTGGCAGATTTGACATCTGGTGAGGGCTGCCCATTGGCTTCCACGACGGTGCTATGCTGCTGTGTTCTCTGGAGGAGATAAATCCTGTGTCCTCACATGGCAGAAGGGGCTGGAGGGACAAACTCACCCCCTTAGCCCTTTTATAAGGCATTGTAAGGCAGAGCCCTCATGGCCTAATCTCCTCCTAACGACCCTACCTATAACCTTGTTGCATTGGGGATTAAGTTTCAACATGAATTTTGGAGGGACACCCACACTCAAATCATCACAGGTTTGAGAAGTATCATGGTGGGTTAGATCAGAGCTTCCCAGCTGAGTGGTGTGCTCTGGTAGCCTGGGCTGCCTTGAAGGTATCAGTTCACCAGTTTGTCAATCTTTTTAGCCTGTGGGCTGTCAGGTAAAATCTGGGGCAGCTGGAGCTCCCAGTTGACACCTAGGCAAGGTTCCATTTGCCCTCAGACACGGCTTTGTCTCTTTATCCCAGTTACCCGCAAATATTATCATCTTCTCTATGTGCCTTGACTTGAACACATTTGGGAGGTGTTAAATTGGCTCCAGATGGAGTAAGGCAGGTGTGATGGGATTCAGCAAAGGTGAGTCTGGAAAATGGGCTGTGACCAGATTGTAAAGGACCTTCTGTGCTCCACTAAGGAGTTTTGATTTCTCCTTGTAGGAAGTAGGCAGCCATTAGTAGTTTGACCATCTGTTTTCCAGCCCCATCCTTAATCCTGTTAAGATTACTAATAGACTTTGTGTGAATTTTTATAGATTCCACCTTAATGTCATCCAAATGTACCACTTTTATGGGTTGTACTTTCAATTTCTCAGAGACACAACACAGAACCGTGTTTACTGCCGTTTTGTGACACGTGGGTGACTTGAATCAGTGGTAATGGCATTATAAGTAATTTACTACAACTAGTAAAATGTTGATGTCTTCAAATTATACTAATTTTTAAAATTAAATCAGGCTTGTAATTATTTTCTACATCAGATCTGTATAGTTCCTTGAGGTTGCTCTAATGAAGTACTATGAACTGAGCAGCTTAAAACAACAGAAATTTATTATCTCCTAATTCTGGAGGTCAAGTTCAAAATCAAGGCATCAGCTAGGCCAGGCTCCCTTTGAAACTTGTAGGGGAAGAATCCTTCCTTGTTTCTTCCATCTTCTGGTACCCTAGGTGTCCCTGGGCTTGTGGCCCCTTTACTCTAATGTTCATCTATCCCCCCACCCACCTTCGAATGTCTGTGTCTGTATCCAAATTCCTATTTTTAATAAACACATCAATCAGATTGGATTGAGGCCTACATCTTCAAATACCCTGTAAATAAGGTCACATTCTAAGGTATTGGTGGTTAGGACTTTATTTTAACTTTTTTGGAGGGACACAATTCAAGCCATGACAACATTATTTTCACTCACTTGCATTTTAATATCTTTCTTGAATCAGAATAAAGTGGTAGAATTTTGCATATAACTCAAAGTCAGATTATGTCAGATTCTGAATGTGAAGATGGGGGTCTCTGCTTGTGACCAACAATTGGTAAGGGAGAAAAAAGTTTGCAGACCACTGCTGTAATATACCCTTGGCTCATTGCTTATTCCCTTAAACCCCAAACACTTTTTGCTTTTCTTTTATCCTTAGGAAGCTGGCCCTTTGAGATTAGCTCGCACCAATGCAGTGGTTTTCCACTGGGGATGATTTTGTCCCCTAGGGAACAGTGGCAATACTTGGAGGCATTTTTGGCTGTGATAACTGTGGGTGGGAGGAACTAGATACTACTGGCATCTAGTTGGTAGGCAACTGCTAAATAAACATCCCACAATGCATCAGAGAGGCTCCTATGATGAATAATTTTCTGGCTCAAAATGTTAATTGTATTGTTCAGAAATCCTGCAACAGTGGGTTTTGTGTGCCCTAACCTCCAGGGTGGTAGTATTAAAAAATGCTTTGTTTACTTTGGTAAGGCTATAAGTACTTCCTTCTTTCAGAAATTTTTTGTCATTGTCTTTCTAAGAGATTTTAATATTCTCAATACCTTTGCTTCTCTGGTTAGAGCGAGGAGGTGAGTTTGAATGTGGAATCAAGTCAGTATCCCCAAAGCCATTTGAAGATGAGTGCGAGTTCTAATATCCCATCAGGTCAACTTTTTGGACCTGAGAAAGATGCTTAAGAACTTTCATATACCCAATATCTGGTGACACCTGGGAGAGCACCTGGTAAGTTCACAAATGACAAGTGTTATGTGAAACTAACATTGAAATATGAATTGTGGAGTAATTTGGTATACAATTTCCTTCCTTTTCCCAATTAGCTTATATTCTATTTTTAAAAGACACTGAGTAATAATTATTCTTTATATGCTATGAATGGTTTTCAAACCACTGGACCCAGGAAAGCTAAGCCTTTTTGACCAAGGCTGACCTGGGTAAGACATGGTTTGAGGTTTGGTTTGATCTGGAGAACTAGGCCTGGGCCCCTGTTTTCCTGGCTCCTCACTCTGATCCTGAGTGTCCATGGGGAAATATTTATTGTCTTTTCTTCTTTTGGATTTATGTTTATATTCCTATATTTCTGGCTGAAATGAATCTCTTGATACTTTTTTATTTATTTATTTATTTTTGTAGAGACCGAGTCTCACTGTACTGCCCTCGGTAGAGTGCCGTGGTGTCACACAGCTCACAGCAACCTCTAACTCTTGGGCTTACGCAATTCTCTTGCCTCAGCCTCCCGAGCAGCTGGGACTACAGGCGCCCGCCACAATGCCCGGCTATTTTTGGTTGCAGTTTGGCCAGGGCTGGGTTTGAACCCGCCACCCTTGGCATATGGGAACAGCGCCCTACTCACTGAGCCACAGGCGCCGCCCACTTTTTTATTTTTTTTATCAATACCTTCTCCCCTTTTTGATGGGATTCCTTGATCTCTTATCTTTAGGGGCTTATAAATTAGTTCTTGGGTTATGGTGATTCTAATCATAGCTGATATTGACTGGGAACATTTTCTATCTCTCCATTACCTTCTTTTCAAGGTGCTCAGGGCACTTGACAACATGTCATCTTAGGGAGACTCATCAAGGAAGACTATGAGGTCACTTGTCAGATGTTTTTAGGGCCTCAGAGAAGGGACTAGTATTACTAACTGGGTTTAATTGTAAAGAAAAGAGAGGGATTATTATATTCCAGGATAGAAATGTTCTTATAAACTGTTGCTGTTTTCATTATTTTTATTGATAATTATCATAAAGCCTACTTAATTACAAATGATAAAATATCTTATCCTTGGGATCAGATAAATGCTTTATCTTGCTTTCCCATTTCTTCTTGTATCAGTTGTCACCATAGTGCTGCATAATGAAAAAAAGTGTAAGCATTTATTTTTCATTTATGCATCTGCAAGTTCATTGCTAAGGTGTGGCTGATATGGGCTGGGCTGCCCATGGTGCAGGTTTTGTTTGGGTCTGCTACACACATCTCTCAATTTTCTTATACTAGTGGCATGCTTCTACCCAAGACTTGCTTCTCAGGGTGATAGCTTCTCAAGATGCAAATTCTATTGACCTGAAATGAGTAATGTGGGGATACACATTATTGGGTGTTCTTGTTACTATTACCATGGAAAAAATTTCCATGAAGCTTAGTGGCGTATAGCAGGAGCAGTCATTTTGTTGTCTCTCATTTCTATGCATCTGGGATTCAGGAAGGGCTCGGCTGGGTGGTCCTGGCTCAGGGTCTGTCGTGCAGGTGCAGTTAGATGATGGCTGGAGCTGGCATAGCAGGAGGCTGCCCAGGCATCTCTCACCCTTCTTCATGTGGTCTTTGAGTGAGCTCTCCGAGTTTCCACACAGCTCAGTGGTGGCTTCAGGCTTGTCAGGCTGCTTACAAGGCAGCTTAGAACTTTAGCACAGTTGTTTCAGGAAAAGAAGTATAACAAAGATACCTTGTCTTTAATGACTAGCCCTGGAAGTCACGTGACATCACTTCTACCATTCCCTATTGGTTGAAGCCGTCACAAAAGCCTTTCCACTTTTTTTTTTATTATTAAATCACAACTGTGTACATTAATGCAATCATGGAGTGCAATGTGCTGGTTTTATATACAATTTGAAATATTTTCATCAAACTGGTTAACATAGCCTTCATGACATTTTCTTAGTTATTGTGTTGAGACATTTATATTCAACATTTAGTAAATTTCACATGTACCTTGTAAGATGCACCATAGGTGTGGTCCCACCAATTACCTTCCACCCAGCATCCCCCTTCCCCTCCCCACCCTTTCGCCTTTCCCTATATTCTTGGGCTATAATTGGGTTATAGCTTTCATATGAAAGCTATAAATTAGTTTCATAGTAGGGCTGAGTACATTGGATACTTTTTCTTCCATTCTTATGATACTTTGCTAAGAAGAATATGTTCCAGCTCTATCCATGTAAACATGAAAGAGGTAATCATCAGAGAAATGCAAATCAAAACTGCTTTGAGATACCATCTAACTCCAGTAAGATCAGCCCATATCACAAAATCCCAAGACCAGAGATGTTGGCGTGGGTGTGGAGAAAAGGGAACACTTCTACACTGCTGGTGGGAATGCAAATTAATACGTTCCTTTTGGAAAGATGTTTGGAGAACACCTAGTGATGTAAAAATAGACCTGCCATTCGATCCTATAATTCCTCTACTAGGTACATACCCAGAAGACCAAAAATCACATTATAACAAAGATATTTGTACCAGAATGTTTATTGCACCCAATTCATAATTGCTAAGTCATGGAAGAAGCCCAAGTGCCCATTGACCCACGAATGGATTAATAAATTGTGATATATGTACACCATGGAATATTATGCAGCCTTAAAGCCTTTCCACTTTTAAGGGGAAGAGACATGGATCTCAACTCTCCATGAGATGCGTATGAAGGTCACATTGTGAAAAGCACACAAGGGATGGGAGATAGTGTTGTGGTCTTGGAAACCACAGTCTGTTACAGTGTGGCAGTGTTTTCTGCCCACTGTGGGGTGGGTATTGGCCGAACACGACTTTGAACTATCATGTGCCTGTAGTACTGTGTGCAGGGCCCAAAACACAGTGGATGTGCAAACTGTGCTGGGTTGGGTGCCTAGATGTGCAGCCTAGATGAGAACCTTGAGCAAGGTGTTTATTGAGGAGCTGGTCTTAGAACGGAGGCCCTGTAGAGTGAGAGAAGCAGTATAGAACAGGGGAGAAAACAGAGAAACATGGTTTTAGGAGAAGTCTGGCTTCAGCCTAATTCTATGAGGAGCTCTAGAGTGGAAATTGTACCACAAGGCTGTCCTGCTTTGAGGCAAGGAGGTTGAGCTTTAATTCCTCTGTATGAATCAGTCACAGGTGTCACTTGGGGGAGGGTTGGGGGCTCAGACATCTCTGGGCAGGGCAGTTCCCATCAGCTAAGGGGAGCCTCCAGAGAAGGCTGCAGGTGTGGGCCAGAAGCAGCCAGCACCTGGGGCAGCAAAAAGAGGCAGATGCGTACCAGCCTGGGAAGGGGGCTCTGAGGGGACACTGAGTGTGCCTGCTGCAGTCCACCCCTCATGCCACCACGGTAGCTATGTTTCATATCAGCCTTACCCCATCTTCTCACAACTTCTCTAGGATTCTTCTTGGTCCCTGTTGCTGCCATTGAGGCCACAAGAGACACTGTCACATCCCTGTCTGCCCCACTTTCTGTTATGGAATCTCCTGTCATGGCTAGCACTTAACGCTCACCAGTGTGGCTAGTGTGGTGGAGTGACCCAGGCTTTCAGTGAGGGCCCCCGGTTACCATGCCCTTTGCAGGCTGTGCTCGTTGTACTTATTAGCTGATGGTTAAAACTGGGTATTGAAGTCCCAGGAGATGCCTGCCCCCATCAGACATCCCATGTGGTCAACCCCTCTGGCCAGTGAGACAGCTCAGTCTCTTTGCCTGCTGTTAGAATGAGGAGCCTGAAGTGGCCAGGCAGGCAGAAGCTATGGGTTTAATTTTAGCAAAAAGCATTTCTAGCCCTGCAGAGCCTAAAGTATTGGGTGTAGGAAGCCCGAATTCCAAAGTCACACTGGGACTAATAGTGGAGGGTCACTCCTACTTCACCTCCCAACCCTACTTCCCAGACCTGTGTATTCTGTTTATCAGGAACCAGCCCATATCATGGCTCTTGACTTAAAGTATATGCTACCTCCTGAAGGATGGTGCCTCACCTGTGCGGGGTGTTATGTCCAAGCTTGCCCCTTCTCTATGCTCTTGAGAGGCGGTTCTAGCGCTCGGTCAAGCCAGCAGAATCTGAATGGTGTGGTAAGTAGCAGGACCAGCGGGTTACATGGTTATGTGTCTGTGTGCACCTTCTTTCTTTGGTGTAGATTTCTTTGTCTGAGGTGAATTTATGCAGGATCAGACTCTCAACCATAGTGGTCGATTGAAGTTTGTGGATAGCAGCGGTGGCTGAGGCTGTGGCAGGAAAGATAAATCCATACCTGGAATATTTGTCAATTCTAGTCAGGGTGAAATATTGCCCATTTTCAGGGTAGAAGTAAATCAACTTGTCACCAGTGAGCTGGCTGGTCTCACGTAAGGATGGTGCCATATCTAGGGCTCAGGACTGACCTTCGTGACTGTCTGGTAACATTCAGCAGGAGCATGAGCTGGATCAACCTTGGAGGGTAGGAGCCCATGCTGTTGGGCCCATGTGTGCCCTCAGTCCCTGTCATCATGGCTGCAACATTTATGAGTCATTGCACAAGCACTGTGATGGCCAGGGACAGAGGCTGGCTGAAATGTGTGCCATTGGCTGTTTACTCCTCACACTTGATGCCCACACCCATTAGTCTATCCATGTAGCCTATAACAGACCTCCTTGTCCCCAGTCTTCCAAGCTTGTTTCCCCACACTCCTGACCCTGCAGCCAACCCTGCTACAACTGCGCATGAGCCTGCATACACGTATGTCTCTCTTTACCACGGCACTTTCCTCTTCATACAAAGTGGGTGATCATGTATGCTTCCTGGGGTTCTGACCATCTGGAGGATCCCCCTCTCCACTGTCAGGGTTGGAGTGCAGCAGTAGTCCGTTTCAACCCATGCCCTGTCTGTGAGCCAAGCTGGGCCTGGGGTTTTCTTTTTGTCTCAGCCAGGCTGAGCTCGTAGCTGTGATCTGAAGAGGAAGGGCAGCTGCAACAGTGGCCCGAGGTGGTGGGGGTGGGTCTGGCCATCTGTTAGGCAGCTAACTTGTGCCTTCTGGCCCTGCTCATATGAAACCTGGGGTGTAAACTTCCACTTTACAATGGGTTGTCTCTGGGCCCTTCTGGCCTTAGGACTTGCTGGATCTGACAGTGCAATAGCTCAACAGCCCATATAGTTATGTGCTGTCCCATGGTCAGATGTTCAGTTTCCACCAAGGCCCAGTAACCACCAGGAGCTATTTTTAGAATAGTATATCATCCTTTACTGAAGATGGCATGCTATCGCTCCAGAACTCTTGGGTCTGCACTGTAATTCTCCACTTGGAGCATGCCCAAGGTACCACACAGCACCTGTGTTCACCATCAGTGCCTTGGAATGTGACTGGTGGCCCAAGTGGCAGTGCTGCTTGTATTACAGCTTGGAGTTGCTATAATTCTTTCTTGCTCTGGGCCCCACTCAGAATGGGCAGTCTTCTATGCCACCCACTTTATAAACAAGAAATTTTATGTTTAGAGGTTGAGTAACTTTTCAGAGCTATTTTCACTCTGGAGTGGTTCAGGAGTGTGTATGTGCCACTTCCGCTGCTCCTTGTTATTTGTCTGTACTTCTAGGCCCATTTTCTGGGTATCTATGAATAGAAGAAAAAGTAACCTGTGGTTGATTGCATGTGTGTGAATCGGCTCAGCCTTCAAAGGCCAGCTGTAGATCAGTTTTGGCTTTTCAAAATAGGTTCTGACTCAGGTTGTATTCTCCAAGGACAGGAGCTGGTGCCGTGTCCTGCCCTGACTCAGTGTCTGATTCAGAATAAGACTTAGCTAAATCTGGGAGGATTTTTGAATTGTACTGTAACCTTTTAGGTATTCAACTTGTCCTTTAGCTAAGAATAAATCTGGACGATGAACAATCCTGAAATCATCACCTTCCACTAGAATTCTGAGTTTTCATTCTGTGTTCAATCTAGACAATAGGAATCATAGTGTTTTAAACTTTTCTTTTTCTTTCTTCTTCCCTATTTGTCTTTGCTTGATGGAGTTCTTTGCTTGGTGTGGTTGGCTCAGAGACAACAATTTACTTGCTTAAACTACTTAGGTTGGGACCAGGACTCAACTCCAAGTGGTTTATTTTTACTGCATCACATTAGGACTAAGTCTAACACATATTTATTAACAACTGTTGACAGGAAACTGACACCTACTTGAGTGGTAGTGTCTTAGGGAATTAGTGACTTTCTGAAGATTGGAACAGGATTAAAATAGTATCAATTCTAGATTTTATTTTACTTTAATAAAATGAAGTATCATCCATACTGAACTTCAGAGTCAAAGCATTTTATGATAGACATACTTTTATCTGACAATCTGGATGTTACTTTTTTGCTATAATTAATAGCAATAATTATTATTAATTATATATTAATATATAATTATAATATATTAATTATTAACTAATAATTATTAATATTATTGCTCAATATTTCATTGCAGCAATCATCTGATTTCTTTTCTGAATATATTTATCTTTGTTTGTTCTTTATGAGGTTTTTGTTTCTAGTCCTTATCATAAACATGATTATTGTTATTAAATTTTAAGCCTCCTTAATTTTGTGAAGGCAAAAAGTAGAAACCAAATAAACACATGTATATGTATAGAGAAAATTAAAAAAATGAACTATTTTTTATTTTTGTTTTATTTTTCAGATTAATAAGAGAGTATAAATCGTTAGGTTACAGTGTTTGTATTTGTTAGATAAGGCCCCTGTTGTAGTGACGCCCCTCACCCAGGAGGTGTGCCATATAATCTTACATTGTGCTCATTAGGTCACAGCACACCGATCCCTCTCCTCCATCCGCTCCCCACCTCCCAGCTTGAATTAAATTGAGTTTATCTCTTGTGTGGGCATGTATTAGTTCATCTACTAGCTCCATATTAGTATTGAATACATTGGATACTTGTTTTCCAAATAAGATGACCTTTTAATTATTTGCATAAAGATTATTCTGGCAAAATTTCAAGTTTTGGGGGACTCAGGAAAGTTCTTTTAACTTTTGTTTATTGTGGCTTACAGACTAGTAGGAGGTAGATTTTTAGGAGGTAGAATAAAAATATAAGTAACTATCCTGATATTATTGAGTAAATATGAAAAACCAGAGTCCTTTTATGCTAATATAATTCATTGTATACATTAATTTCACTGCCAAATATATATCTATCTATATTTCTTTTACAAAATAAACATACTTTTGACTAAAAGAAAATTTTAGGCTCCTTTGGCACCCCTTAGAAGGCCTTTTAGACCACCCAAGTTAGATTCACTCTTTGCCTCTATATAGAGGAAGGAGTTTAGAGGATTTGTTTAAATGAACAAGATCTGAAAGCAGCACACCTTCCAATTTCTTCTCCTCTATGGTTCATGTCATAGTTTCAATAATTTGCTCTCAGTGCTTTTCAAAAACTATATAAGCTTATATTCAAACAAAAATTAAAAATGGATTTCAAAGTCTGTACTTAACTTTGGGGCTCATAGCTCTTTTTATTTCTTCTACTTTGCAAAGTGATTGCCAAAGGGATGGAGCTACCAATTAGAAAGGAATTCTAGTCTTAACCTGTGTATCTAACAGAGCATTGAAGGGAACAAATTTGTAACCCACAGGGACACTTCTTAATACTCTCTTTCCTTTCCATCACAATTAAAAAAAAAAAAAAAAAAGACACTCCCACCTACACCCTCACTCAGCCTACACACTATTCTAGGAGGAACGAGAGGGTAGCCTTGGTCCTCTAGGCCCCAGTGTCAACACACTTGTATGGGAATAAGACAATAAGTCATACGGTTTAAATCATCTGATATTCGGGATTAATTTACTGTTGCTCCATTAGCATGACTGATCTGGAGAGACGTTGGTTACAGAAACTCTTGTAATAGATTTGTAGGATGAAGGTGCTTACTGTGGCTGTTGTTTTACAGAGATACCAACATAAGGAATATTGTATTTCTTGCTTGGGATCCGCCTGCGTTTCTCCTAAGAACTCACAGCCCCCTGGATGGTTTCATTTCTAATGTTGACCATAGGCAGAACAGGTAACTGGCCGCAAGTTGGTATTTCTGTTAACTATGTCTTCATCTTTCTTCCAGCCAGGCCTCAACAGACACAAAATATTTCCGGGTTTGAGCTAAAGAGCAAAAATCTCGTATGACGCTGCCTTTGCTTTTCTCCTTCAGATTGTTAGAATTTACTGCAGGAAACTTACCTAAACATGTAATTGACATGAGAGCCTTGTGGTGTGGCACCAAAGTGGTAATGATTCCCCTGGTGAATTCAGCCTTTGCTGTTGTTCAACTCCTGCTGGAAGTGACTCCTATCAATGAACCTAAGTCATTTGGGAGGGAAAGGAGAGGTCTCTGGTGGCTTCTCTAGGTCCTTTGACTGTATAAGGGTTCTAGAAATTTCCTTTAATTTCTAGATCTTCACCAGAAATAATTTGTGGCCTGAAGGCCCTATTCTAGCCAGGCTAACCCATGAGTCATTCCCGCATGCTCCCCATCTTGCACAATGATTATATTCCTCTGTCCATTCGCGTTTTAATTATGCATTTACTCAATGGGCTTCCCTTCTGGTTAACTTCTCCTGGTAACTCATTAACCCTCTGAGTCACACATTCATTATTAAAGAGAGGAAGGAAATGAAAGAACAAAAAGGAACTGTGCCCCAGAGAAACTTGGGGGTGGATTACTCTAGTTAAGTGTAGTTGAGTATCTGGAGGTGTTAACTGCCTATTTGCCCACATTTAGGATGTGACCTGCACTGTGGTGAGGTCATTCCTTGGGGCTGGTTTTAATACCAGTTTTTGCTGTTGTAGGACACAGGGTTATAATGCTGGTAAAAAACACTTCCCTCCTAGTTAGCTATGCCTTCTGAACTTAGGTAGTCTCAAAACAGTAATAGAGCCACTAATTAAAAAGGAAGTCTAGTCTTAGCCTGTATATCTGAAAGAATATTGAAGGGAAGCAATTCATAAGCCACAGAGACACTTCTTAATATTCCCTTTCCTTTCTACCACAATTTTTTTTAAAAAACCACTCCCACCCACACTCTTGCTCAGCCTACACACTGTTTTTTTCCTTCCTTAGCTCTTCCTCAAGGTGGGTTATTGTACTTCTTTCAGCCTAGGACACCCCTTTGAAAAGTGTGATACATGGTAGTCCCTGGCTGATCCGTTGTTGTGAGAATTAAAATGTAAACACCACCTCCAGAGTACCTGGAATATTTCAAATACTCCTAAAGATTAGCTATTATGCTTTTCAATTCAGCCTTGCTAGCCTCTATTTTGATTTTTCTCTCTCAGTGGAAACACTGGAGAAAAAAGAAAATTCCAGAAGCTCAGAAAATGATCCCTAAAGAGCAGGAACGATAGATATCAATTATTGAGTGTGACTTGTGTCCAAAGTGCTATGCTGAGTCCTCTATGTACGGTATCTGTTTAATCTTCCCATAACCCTGAGGGACGGACACTATTATCCCCATTTCAGAAATGAGGAAACTTGAACTAAGAGCGATGAAACAACTTGCCCTGGGCCACAAAGCTGGTAAGTAGAGGAGCTGCAATTCAGACGTGGGCCTGACTGCCTTCCAAGCCATGGTTTAATGTCTTTGCAAAAAGTTGTACGCCAGGAGGGCCAGTGTTCTCTCTGTGGATTTTGACTCACAAGGCCATGACCCCCGGCTTAGCGACATGTAGCCTCTGATGATGATTGACCTGCCTTTGCAAACAGCTTCCAGGGGGGAGCTGGGCCCTACGGGCTGGGCTGAGACCACCTGGTCTGGGCTGAGGTGGTGCCTCTGAAGGCCTCCTTAGTTTTCAGTCACAGACAGAGAAACATGTATTTTTCTGCAAAGGTTGGCATTTATTTCTTAATTATCAGTTAAAAATTTATGTAGCCTCACTAATCAGCAAAACAAAGGCTTTCTGTACGGTTATGTGTGCTAGAAACTACTAATGAGTTCTTAGGGATTTATCACTGACTTTAGAATAGAAGTGGAAGCCAGTATATCTGGAGTTAGTAAAAATAGGTTTTGCCAAGATACTTTGACTTCACAGGAACCTTTAAGCATTCCAGAAACGCAGTGCTGCATCTGTCCTGGGGAATTGGAAGATGCTTGGTGCACATCCTTCTTTGGCTCCAAATCCTGGGGATGCCCCATTCATTTCTTGTAGATATGTCACTGGGCTGGTCAGCCATCTGAGGGTCCCCTCTCTGGACAGAGTCCCAGTGGTAGGACCAAGCTCCTTCTTGTGACTGCTCAATCCAAGGCCCGTCAGTTGCCCCAGAGGATGGAATGGAAAATTGAGTTTGGCACCAAGTGTATAAGGGCCAACATATTCCTGGGTTCCAAAGAGTCACCAGCAAGAGGGTCTGCTGCAGCCTGGGGTGCTGATTGATGCCTATATTTTGTGTACATATGAGTCTAATGCCATTAAAGCTAGTGACAATCCATTGAATTCTTCTTCTTCTTGGTCTTCTTTCTCTCTTTTTTCTTCTCTTTCATCTGCTCCCTTCTTCCTCTCTTTCTCCCCATTTTCTACCTCCTTTTATTTTTTACTTTGAAATAGGTACAGATAGATAATTTTTCAAGAACATTTAGAAGACTATTCCCATACTTATTCACTCATTTATTCATTCATTCATTTCTCAAATGTTTATAAAGCTCTTAACTCTGAACTGGTTGCGGGATGGGGAGGTCCAAAGGCAAATGAGAAATCCTTCCTCTGGGATGTGCACAGTCTTGGGGGAAGAGGCAGACATCTGACAATTACAGCAAGCAACATGTTCTGAGCACTTACTATGTACCAGACATTGTGCTGAGTTGCCCTTCAGCAGGATCATCTCACCTAATCCTTATAGAAACACTCTGAGAGGAGTTTTGTATTTTATCCTCTTATGCAAGAGGCTGAGGCAAAGACAGATTAAATAATTGGCCTGAGGACACACAGCTAGCAGGTCCTAGATCTGACTTGAACCCAAATAGTTTGAGTCCAGAGTCAGTATCATTAACAGTTATGCTGTTTCCCATATAATCACAGCATGCTGTGACAGATGTCACACAAGTAGGCTAGCAGAAGTAAGATTTGAACCTGGTCTTGAATGATGAATGGGAGTTTTTGAGGCTGCAGAGGTGAGGGAAGATCATTACAGACCTATGGAACAGTGTGAGCAGACACAGAGGCAGAAGACCTGGCATCCACAGCCCACATCTGGGAGCATGGACCCATGTCATGGTTGGGGATGGGCAGGATGACCAGAAAGAAGCCCAGAAAGACAGCTGGGCCTAGATTGTTACCTGTCCTTAGGTTGAGTCCTCAGAAGGAGCTTGACACCTTCTGAAAAGAGAGGGAAATGACCAAACTTGTATACTGGGAAGACAGTCGTCATTAAAAAAATGAATAAATGGAAGAGCCACATTATTAACAATCTTTGGATATTAGGGGTATGAATGATAGGATCTTTTTTGTTTCTTTACATATTTTCCAAATTATCTTTAATCAGCTTATTTAAATAATGTGATGTCCTTGTGCACACACATATAAAGGGCATGTGTGTTGAGGTACAGAGCTGTGAACTGGTGGTGCAGAGAGAAGAGTGGAGTGGGGAACAGAACTTCTCAGTGAAACTCCATAGAAAGCAATTGGGAGCGTCCAGGTGAAAGCCAAGGGCTTCGGTTGTCAGGGACTGTATCTGACTTGCTTCTGTCGATCCTCAGCCCCTCTCGTAGGGCCTAGCAGGCACTACAGGCTTCTCAAATACACAGTAGGTCAGTGGATGAGTGAATGAACAAAAGAAAATGAAAGTAACATGGTTGGAGAAGAGGTTATGAATTTGAGGAAGACTTCTGAGTGACAGTCTCCACCTCCTGAAGTCCTATAATGGTGCAGTGGAGACAAAGCTTCTACCTTTAGCATCAGGGTAATGGATCATCCTCTTATTTGTGATGGAAAATCTGAAAGGAAATTCACAGAGGGAGAAAGATGATGAAAACTTTGATTTTGAATATGTTGACTTTGGGTTTAAATTTATAAAACAAATTTAACCACTTATGATAAAATCCAAATTAGATGTGGAAGACAAATGGAATAGAGAGAGTGTGTCTTCAGGGAAGACAGCCCAGAAGGAGACCCATTGCTTTATGGAATGGCAAGTGAATCACAGTTGAAAGCTGTCTTCAGAATTTTCCAGTCCATGTGCCCTCTGCCCATAGTCAGGTAATGCCTAGATGTCCAAATGTCTGTAAATTAACCACGCAAAAGACTGTAACAAACCGGTCAACATAAAGAGGTGGTCAACATAAGGAACTAGGCCTATTGTACTGATAGGTACATCTGGTACATGTCCAGTGTCTGAAAATTAGGTTAACTTAAGGAGGGGGTCAGTGTAGGGAGATGGGCAACTATGGAGGTTCTGCTGTATACTTATGGACACCAACTGCACAAATCTTAAGTATACAGTTTGTAGAATTTACAAAAAATGAATACAATTATCTAGTCTTCACCCAGGACAAGAATAGAGCATTCCCACTTTTCAGCTTACCAGAAATCTTTTTTTTTTTTTTTTTTTTTTTTTTAATTTTTTTATTAAATCATAAGTGTATACAATGATATGATTATGGGGCATCATACACTCACTTCATAAACCATTTGACACATTTTTATCCCAGTGGTTAACATAGCCTTTCCGGCGTTATCTCAGTTACTGTGCCAAAACATTTATATTCTACATTTACCAAGTTTCGCAAATACCCCTGTAATATGCACCACAGGTGTGTTCCCACCGATTCCCCTCCCTCTACCCACCCCCCCCTTTCCCACTTCCCCCTATTGTTAAGTTGTAGCTGGGTTATAGCTTTCATGTGAGAGTCCCAAATTAGTTTCATAGTAGGGCTGTGTACATTGGATATTTTTTCTTCCATTCTTGGGATACTTTACTAAGAAGAATATGTTCCAGCTCCATCCATGTAAACATGAAAGAGGTAAAGTCTCCATCTTTCTTTAAGGCTGCATAGTATTCCATGGTATACATATACCACAATTTATTAATCCATTCGTGGATCGATGGGCACTTCGGCTTTTTCCATGACTTAGCAATTATGAATTGGGCTGCAATAAACATTCTGGTACAAATATCTTTGTTATGTTGTGATTTTTGGTCTTCTGGGTATATGCCCAGCAGAGGAATTACAGGATTGAATGGCAGATCTATTTTTAGATCTCTGAGTGTTCTCCATATATCCCTCCAAAAGGAATGTATTAATTTGCATTCCCACCAGCAGTGCAGAAGTGTTCCCTTTTCTCCGCATCCACGCCAACATCTCTGGTCTTGAGATTTTGTGATATAGGCTAGTCTCATTGGAGTTAGATGATATCTCAAAGTAGTTTTGATTTGCATTTCTCTGATGATTAAAGATGATGAGCATTTTTTCATATGTCTGAAGGCCGTGCGCCTGTCTTCTTCAGAGAAGTTTCTCTTCAAATCCCTTGCCCAGCCTGCGATGGGATCCCTTGTTTTTTTCTTGCTGATGCGTTTGAGTTCTCTGTGGATTCTGGTTATTAAACCTTTGTCAGAGTTATACCCTGCAAATATCTTCTCCCATTCTGAGGGCTGTCTGCTTGCTCTGCTTACTGTGTTCTTAGCTGTGCAGAAGCTTTTTAGTTTGATCAAGTCCCAGTAGTGTATTTTTGAAGCTGCTTCAATTGCCCGGGGGGTTCTCCTCATGAAATACTCACCCAGACCAATTTCTTCAAGGGTTTTCCCTGCATTCTCCTCTAGTATTTTTATAGTTTCATGTCTTAAGTTTAAATCTTTAATCCAATGAGAGTCTATCTTAGTTAATGGTGAAAGGTGTGGGTCTAATTTCAGTCTTCTGCAGGTTGCCAGCCAGTTCACCCAGCACCATTTGTTAAATAGGGAATCTTTTCCCCACTGAATGTTTTTAATTGGCTTGTCAAAAATCAAATAGCGGTAAGTAGCTGGATTCATCTCTTGGTTCTCTATTCTATTCCAGATATCTACTTCTCTGTTTTTGTGCCAATACCATGCTGTTTTGATCACTATCGATTTGTAGTAAAGTCTGAGGTCTGGTAGTGTGATTCCTCCTGTTTTGTTTTTATTTCTGAGTAATGTCTTGGCTATTCGAGGTTTTTTCTGATTCCATATAAAACGAAGTAATGTTTTTTCAAGATCTTTAAAATATGACAGTGGAGCTTTAATAGGGAGTGCGTTGAAAGTATATATTGCTTTGGGTAGTATGGACATTTTGATAATGTTGATTCTTCCTAGCCATGAGCATGGTATGTTTTTCCATTTGTTAACATTTTCAGCTATTTCTTTTCTTAGAGTTTCATAGTTCTCTTTATAGAGATCTTTCACGTCTTTTGTTAGGTAAATTCCCAAATATTTCATCTTCTTTGGCACTACTGTGAATGGGATAGAGTCCTTAACTGCTTTTTCAATTTGACTGTTGTTGGTGTATATAAAGGCTACCGATTTATGAATGTTGATTTTGTAACCTGAGACGCTGCTGTATTCCTTGATCACTTCTAGGAGTTTTGTAGTAGAGTCCCTAGTGTTTTCCAGATACACAATCATATCATCTGCGAAGAGCGAGAGTTTGATCTCTTCTGACCCTATATGGATACCCTTGATCGCCATTTCTTCCCTAATTGCGGTGGCTAAAACTTCCATTACAATGTTGAAAAGCAATGGAGACAATGGGCAGCCTTGTCTGGTTCCTGATCTGAGTGGAAATGATTCCAATTTAACTCCATTCAATATGATATTGGCTGTGGGTTTGCTGTAGATAGCCTCTATCAGTTTAAGAAAAGTCCCTTCTAGACCAATTTTCTTGAGTGTTCTGATCATGAAGGGATGCTGGATATTATCAAAAGCTTTTTCTGCATCAATTGAGAGAATCATATGGTCTTTGTTTTTTAATTTGTTTATGTGCTGAATTACATTTATAGATTTACGTATATTGAACCAGCCTTGAGACCCTGGGATAAAACCAACTTGGTCATGATGTATAATTTGTTTGATGTGTTGCTGGATTCTGTTTGTTAGGATCTTGTTGAATATTTTTGCATCTATATTCATTAGTGATATTGGTCTATAATTTTCTTTTCTTGTTGGGTCTTTTCCTGGTTTGGGGATCAGGGTGATATTTGCTTCATAGAACGTGTTGGGTAGTCTTCCTTCTTTTTCTACATTTTGGAACAGGTTGAGTAATATAGGTACTAATTCCTCTTTAAAGGTTTGGTAGAATTCTGACGTGAAACCATCTGGTCCCGGGCTTTTCTTTTTAGGGAGGTTTTGTATAGTTGATGCTATTTCTGAACTTGATATGGGTCTGTTCAACATTTCCACTTGATTCTGGTTAAGTCTTGGAAGGTGGCGTGCTTCCAAGTATCGGTCTATTTCCTTCAGATTTTCATATTTCTGAGAATAAAGTTTCTTGTAATATTCATTAAGGGTTTTTTGGATTTCTGATGAGTCTGTGGTTATTTTGTCTTTGTTGTTTCTGATTGATGATATTAGAGATTTTACTCTTTTTTTCCTGATTAGGTTGGCCAGAGGTTTATCTATTTTATTGACCTTTTCAAAAAACCAGCTTTTTGATTTATTGATCTGTTGTATTATTCTTTTGTTTTCAATTTCATTTAATTCTGCTCTAATTTTGGTTATTTCTTTTCTTCTACTGGGTTTGGGGTTGGAATGTTCTTCCTTTTCCAGTTGCGTGAGATGTCCCATTAAGTTGTTAACTTCCTCTCTTTCCGTTCTCTTGAGGAAGGCTTGCAGTGCTATAAATTTCCCTCTTAGAACTGCCTTTGCAGTGTCCCAGAGGTTCTGATAGCTTGTGTCTTCATTGTCATTTTGTTCCAAAAAATTGGTGATTTCTTTCTTAATCTCATCTCTGACCCAGCTATCATTCAGCATAAGGTTATTTAACTTCCATGTTTTTGTATGGGTATGCAGATTCCTGTTGTTACTCAATTCAAGTTTTATTCCATGATGGTCCGAGAAGATGCACGGAATAATTTCTATTCCTTTAAATTTACTGAGGTTAGACTTGTGACCTAAAATGTGATCAATTTTGGAGTAAGTTCCGTGGGCTGATGAGAAGTATGTGTATTCAGTTTTGTTGGGATGAAATGTTCTGTAGATGTCTGCTAAATCTAAATATTGGATGGTTAGGTTTAAATCTAAGATTTCTTTGCTCAGCTTCTTTCTGGAGGATCGATCCAACACTGCCAAGGGAGTGTTGAAATCTCCAACGATTATGGAGCTGGAGGAAATCAAGTTACTCATGTCTGTTAGAGTTTCTCTTATAAATTGAGGTGCATTCTGGTTGGGTGCATAGATATTAATAA
Source organism: Nycticebus coucang (assembly GCF_027406575.1). Classification (NCBI taxonomy): domain Eukaryota; kingdom Metazoa; phylum Chordata; class Mammalia; order Primates; family Lorisidae; genus Nycticebus; species Nycticebus coucang. Next base: position 35,647,124 of record NC_069801.1, on the reverse strand, counting down.
TTGAGATCTCGTCATATTGAGTATTACCCTTAACAAATATGAAGTGACCATTCTTGTCCTTCCTTACTTTTGATGGTTTAAAGCCTACTGTATCTGCAAATAAAATTGCAACACCTGCTTTTTTCTGATTACCATTTGCCTGAAATATGGATGACCATCCTTTCACCCTGAGTCTGTATTTGTCTTTTAAGTTGAGATGTGACTCTTGTATGCAACAAATATCTGGCTTAAGTTTTTGTATCCAGTCAGCTAACCTATGCCTCTTTAGAGGACAGTTTAAGCCATTCACATTGATGGAGAGTAAGGATAAGTCTGGTGGAATTTTGGGTATCGAGTTTTTCAAAGGTCCAGTGGACATTTTTAATCCTTTCGCCAGTGTGGAAGTTGGAGTTTGATCCGAAGTTTCTGAGTGAGTTTACTTTTGTGGTATAGGATTGGGTTGGTCATTGTGGAGGATAGGTCTGAGAACATCCTGAAGAGCTGGTTTACTTATGGCAAATTTTTTCAACATATGAATGTCATTGAAGTATTTAATTTCTCCATCATAGATGAAACTCAGTTTAGCTGGATACAAGATCCTGGGTTGAAAGTTTTTTTGCTTTAGGAGATTAAAAGTTGATGACCAGCCTCTTCTTGCTTGAAAAGTTTCAGCAGAGAGATCTGCAGTTATTCTAATATTCTTACCTTTGTACAGCTTACCAGAAATCTTACTTGGTCCTCTGTCAGTCATTATCATCCACCCACCAAATGTAACCACTATTCTGGCTTATCTCACCATAGGAATTTTGCATAGTTTTAATCTTTACATAAATGAAATCATATAGCATGTTCTCTTTTTGTATGAAATTTTCCCATCAACATTATATTTATGGTCTTTATAATTATGAGTTGTGTGGGTGGAGTTTGTTCTTTCCTGTTGTCCCAAATTACTGATTGAATGACCATGTTATAACAGAACACCCCATTCTACTATTGGTGGACATTTGGGTTGTTTATAGTTTGGGGTATTATAATTAAGATTTTATTAAGATATTATCTTTTGGATAATATCCAAAGTGGACTTAAACACTTAATTTTATGTATACACACATCATCAGGAATGGAATTCCTGGGCCACGGGGTGTGTGTATGTTTAACTTTTGTAATTGCTACATAAAAATGTTTGAAGTGGTTGTACCAGTTTACACCAGCAGTTTATGGAGTTCCATGTCCTCACCAACACTGAATTTTTTTAAAATCATTCTGAAAGGTTTATAATGGTATCTCACTGTGGTTTTAATTTGCATTTCCTAATAGCTAATGATATTGGGTTTCTTTTCATGATTATCGCCTGTTTGCGTATTCTCTTTTTCTTGAAAAGTGTTGGCTTAAGGTTTTTGTCAATCAGTTGAAAGTTCATGTCGGATGACTCCAATATACAGATCACCTGTGAATCTGTTTTTACCTGTTTTTCTTTTGGCTTTCAATAGTTTGGTCTATTTTCTGGAATGTTTGGTATTTTTTATTGAATACTGGACATTATGTATGAAAATGGTAGAGCCTATGGATGATGTTAACTTCCTTCAGAGAGGATTTCATCTCCCCACATAGAGTATGGGAATATTACCTTGATCCAGTGGATGCTGGTTTGTTTCTGGTTTCTTCTTAATCTCTTGCAGAGACTCAACTGAAAGCCCTTCTCAATGGTCTCTGAATCCTAAATTTTGTTTGTCCAGCCCACTGAGGCTGCCACGTTCTCTGGGATGCTGACTTCTACTTGGCTTCTGTGTTCTGTATTATACATTATCAAGTATCCTGAGGGAAGAATGTGACCATGGCCAGAGGGGTCCCTTCAGTGAGTGTTTTTGTTCTCTGGGATCTTGACCTCTCAAACAGGTGGCGTGTGTGTGTGTGTGTGTGTGTGTGTGTGTGTGTCTGTTTGTGTCTGTGTTTGTATGTGGCATTTTGTCCAGCTTTTATAAATGTTTTTAGCAGGAAGGTTAATCTGCTGACAGCTGCTCTGTCATTGCTAGAAGTGTAAGCTTGCTAAACATTTTAAATAATTCTTAGAAGGGCTTTTCAATAGCCTCCTTATTCTTGCAGTATTTAATTGCCCTTATGGTCAAAGACTTCAGTGTATCTCTTTGTACTCTTTAAGAGGTAAGAAAGAAGCAAAGCCATGTGTGAGAAAGATGAGGTATTTCCAACTCAGAAAAGAACAGAAACTAGGGATTGGATTCTAATTTTATCCTCTTTGCCTCCCATAATGTTCAAATATGGTTAGAATGGTGATTCCCCAGAACAATGTGACTTTAATTTCTGGTCATCTATATTGCACATTTTTAAAAGAACATATTTCCTTGTTTTAAAAACGCATAATTTTTACTTGTATGGACCATAAGACCATTTGCTGTCTACCAGCAACTCAAAGAATTTAAGATACAGGGTGTTATTTTCTTTAAATTAATAGTTATATTTTTAGAGCAGTTTTAGGTTTATAAAAAATTGATCTGAAAGTACAGAGAGTTCCATGTACTTCTTCTCTCCTCATATAGTTTCCCCTATTATTTATATTTCATTTTAATATGGTACATAAAGCAGAGTTTTAAAACTGAGTCAAAGGTAAATTCTTCCCAAGTGGCAGAAGCTGATTGTGCAGTGGGTTTTCCAGTGGGAATGGAAGAGAGTGCTTGGATGGGATAGAGCATTCTACTCAGAGGCACAAATACAAATACTATGGACCAATGCCAACACAAAGCTTTGATTAGGAATGAGCATGAGAATCTTGGAAACACCTTTTAAATTAATCATCTGTGTGTAACTCCTACTTCTACAAAGCCCAGGGTACAAAGTGGGCACCCTAGATTTTTTCTGTTGGAAATACTCTTGGTGAGGATAGCGTGGTACCTTGTTCTAAGCAAAAAGCCAAGTTTCTTCCCTTGTATCCTTAATGGCCCTGGAGAGGAAAGCCTTGATTAAAAGTTTATTACATTTATAAAAGGAGTCAACATTACAAGGTATTCCTAAATGATTCATTTTCCTTCTTTGAATTTTTTTTTGTAGTGAAATATACATGACATAAAACGTACCATTTTAAGCACGTTTGAGCATACAGTTCAGTAGCATTAAATGCATCCGCACTGTGCAGCCCACCACCATCCTTCTGCAGAACTTTTTTTAGCTTGCCAAGTTAAAACTCCCTCTAGTGTGTGGCAACCACCATTCTATTTTCTGTCTCTGTGACTGTGATTCCTCTAGATACTTCATATAAGAGGAACCTTACGGTATTTGTCCTTTTGTGTCTGGCTTATTATATTTAGTATAATGTCTCCAAGGTGTATCCATGTGGTAGCATGTGTCAGAATTCCTTCCTTTCCAAGGCTGAATAATATTCCATGGTAGATAAAAGCCACCCTCCATTTATCCATTCATCTGCTAATGGATATTGGGTTGTTTCAATTATTGTCTTTGTTTTATAGAAAGTTACTCTTTAGCTGGGTATTTTGCGCTATGTATAAAATCAAGGAACTATGTCTTATTTGTATTATTCAGAATAAATATAAAATTTCTACCCAACAACTTTAAGATGCTGTAATTGTCACCAATTTGTGTTATGCTAACTATAGAGATTGAACATTGTAGGCTTCCAGCATGAAACAGAGGTGGATTCCATCCTTAAAGAGGTAAGGTCTGGCCAGCTGAATAAAGTAGGTACTCAAATAATGTTTGTGCACGAGTACAGCAAATGGGAGAAGGGGCCGCAGGAAGTGAGCTGGGAATGTTTGGCTGGAGCAGACTAAAGAAAGCATTGAATCCATACTCAGGAGTTTGAACTCAGTCGGTAGATAGTGGCAAGCCGCTGAAGGTTTCAGATTGCTTAGCTTCTTATGGATTATGTTGTTTCTTTTCTATTTAGTTTCATTTTTTAATTATATAAAACATGTATGATTTCAAAGTTAAAACAATAAAACATGGTGCATTTGGAGAGACCTTGCTTCCATCCAAACCCATATATACGTACATATGTATGTATTCATCTCCCTTTTTTATTCAAAAAGTAGCACTCTATGTACTCTTCTGCATTCTGTATTCCCACTTTTCTTTCATATCAGTATATAGAGATTTTCCTCACTCCTTTCTCTGCATAATATTTCATTATATGACTGTGTCATAATTTATTCAACCAGTCCCCTATTGATGGACTTTGGGGGGTGTTTGAAGTCATTTGTGATTATGAATTGTTCTTCAGTGAATAGCCTTGTGCACATATCATTTTACATGTTGTCAGTGTGTCTTGGGGATAGATTCCTAGATCAGCGGGTTAAGGCCTATGTAATTTTGCTGCATCTGGCATTTTTGGTTAACTAATTGCATAGTAGCAATCTCTAGATTCCTTTTATGACAAAGAATTTAGTGACTGGCATTCTTGCCACTTAAAAGCATGCTGAAGTAGCTACATTTAAAAAGATTCAGCTTACTTATATAATTAGAGAAATAATATAAGAAGCAAAGAATGTGAGTATATCCGAAAGGTGGGATGAAATGTTTAAGGATTTTTTTAAATTGAGACAGACTCTCACTTTGTTACCCTCTGTAGAATGCTGTAGTGTCACAGCTCCCAGCAACCTCAAACTTTTGGGCTTAAGTGATTTCTTGCCTAAGTCTTCCAAAGTAGCTGGGACTACAGGCACCCACCACAACACTCAGCTATTTTTTGGTTGCAGTTGTCTTTGTTGTTTAGCAGGCCCGGGCCAGGCTTGAACCTACCAGCCTCATTGTATGTGGCTGGTGCCCTACTCACTGAGCTACAGGTGCCAAGCCAAGGATTTTTTTTTTTTTGATGATATTAACTTTTTTTATTAATGCATTCTAGAAAATACTAGATATTACAAAATCAGAAAAAGATTTCTTGGGTGTATTATTTTTATAATAAGCGACCACAGTGTAGAAGTTTTCGTTTGTCTGTACAAAATTATCACAAACTAATTGAACCATAAGAGTTAAGGCTGCAGACATGAGCAAGAATTTTTTTATTGATAACATAAATGTGTTGGCTTGGTGCCTGTACCCCAGTGAGTAGGTGCCAGCCACATTAATATGACAGCGATAATTGGTATAAGCCAAGACTGTCCTAGGGAAACCAAGACATTCAGTCACGCTAGTGTTAGATCATTCCTTCATTTGATCTTAACCTTTTTAGAACAACAAAAACAGAACCCTAAGTTTTGGCTGTACCTGTGGCTCAGTGAGTAGGGCACCGGCCCCATATACTGAGTGTGGTGGGTTCAAACCCGGCCCTGGCCAAACTGCAACAAAAAATACCCGGGCGTTGTGGCGGGCATATGTATTCCCAGCTACTCAGGAGGCTGAGGCAAGAGAATCGCTTAAGCCCAGGAGTTGGAGATTGCTGTGAGCTGTGTGACGCCACAGCATTCTACCAAGGGTGATAAAGTGAGATTCTGTCTCTAAAAAAAGAAAAAAAAACCCTAAGTTTATCGTTTTCATTAAAAGCAAAAATAAAAATAAAACTTTATTAGCAAGAAACTATAAAGCAAAGTACTGTATTTAAAACAGAAAATAAAAGTGGTACCTGTTATAAGCCCTGGAATCATACTTTCCAGAGATAACTTCTATTAACAATCTTCTTTCCCGTCTCTTTGAGGTCAGATAAATGGATGCCAGGCAACCAAAAGTGATAAATATCCATCCCTGACATAGAGGCCCACCCTCTTGCACACTCCTAGAGTGCAGTGTATGATTTGGATGTCAGCCACTGGGTTTATCACTTTCTTCCTCGTTACAGATTGATAAAGGTGATCACATGACTCCTTTAGAGACAATGAGTCTCTAAGAAATTTTTGCTCAGACTTCCAGGAAGACAATCTAGTTCATTCTCAAATATGTTAAAATTGAGCAAAGGGCTCAAAATATGTTAAAATTGAGCCTGAGGGCTTGTCCAAATAGTAGTCACTAGCCACATATAGCCACTGAGCACATGGAATGTGACTAGTACAAACCGAGATGTGGTGTAAGTAGGAAAGAAACACTGGATTTCAAAGACAATATGAAAAAGCAATGTAAAATATCTCACTCAATTTTTATGTTGGTTATAGATTGAAGTGATGATGTATATGAGTCACATTATGTCTCCACAGAAAATCTGAAGCTCTGATGCCTGATGGTAGCCCTACCCCTGGACTTTTCAGATATATATACTAATAAATAGCTGTCTTGCTTAAGCAAGTTTTGATTGGTCTTTTTAGCATTTGCAGCTGAGAGTCCTGATACAATGTACATGTAAATCATACCTACATTCAAGATACTACTTTTTTCATTGAATAATCAATCATGCTCAATTTTCCATGCCACTATTCTGCACAGTATCCATATGTGGACACATCAACCATTTGTCTCTTCGAAAACACCATTTATATGTCTGGGGCGTGACACCAGCTTTCTTTTAGGTCTCCCGGTGCCAATAGTCTTCTTCTCTTGGGCTTTGCATGTAACTTTACCTACTGCCTAGAACATGCTTTTGTCTCTTTTTGCTTGCCTGGCTCCATCGCATTACTCAGGTCACAATTTAAATGGCAGCTCCTCAGAGCTGAGTTCCTGACCACTCTACGTAGAGTAGATCACCCCTGTCATTGCCTCCCATGGCATCTCATCTTCTCTATATGGTGTGCACCAAAATCAGTATTAATTTCTTTAGATGGCTGTCTAACATCTACCTTCTCCTTCCCCACCATACTACACCCTGCACCAGTGTAGAAGGCACACATATACGGTTCATCATTTTATCCTCAGCATCTGCAACAGAGCCTAAGACAGAGCAAGTGCTCAGTAAACACCTGTTGAATGCAAGGAATGAGTGTTACAGAGTGTAGGAGGGGGAGAAGGTCAGGAGAAGGTGATGTAAGGTGGTAAGGGAACTCGGATAATTCTGGTATCCAGAAGAACCAAAAAGAAAAGTAAGGATGAAAATTGACATATGAACAGTAGGTTTGAAATGGAAGGATTTGAAAAGTTAGTGGTTGCCTGGACCTTTCTCAGGCAAAAAAGTAAATGATCAGAAATGCAAATGGTGAGGCCCACAGTTCAAAAGCCGTATTGAACTTTACACAATGAAGATTCTGCCTAAGGTTTTATTTTCTTTTAGAGACAACCTGATTCTTGGGCTCATTCTTATAACCCAAATATAAAACTATGGGAAGATCTGAGACCCAGGAGTTTTCATTGGACTCTGCTCAGAGGCAAGATCACACTCCTTGGCCTTTGATTCCTGGAACTTATCAGAAGCTGGTTGAAATGCTGCCCTGGTCATAGCCACACCAGCCTTTCTGGGCTTCATGAAGTATCTAGAAAACCTTCTATTTTTCTGTTTCTGCTCTTGTTCTCATATGGGATTTTTGCCTTCACCGTGCTTGCTTTACTCAGCTTGCCTTATTAACTCAAGGGGACTGGGGAAGTTTTTCACTGAAACCTTTAGGGTTGATATATAATAGTCTCTTAATTATTCCTCTGGAGATGAGACCGTTTCTTTAAACTAGAATGGCTCTTCATTTTGTTTTAATGTGATACATATTTTTAATTCATTAATTTTATCTTAGGAAAGTTGATTGATGCAAAAGAATTCATGAAGAAAGTGACCAATTTAAGATTTAGAATATTACCCCAGAAGCCCTCTGTGTGTCCCTCCCTGGTTTCATTTCATTTTCTAAAATGCAAACCACTTTATTAGTAAACTCCAGGAACCTGGGACTAGTGGGGTAGTTGTGGTGCTGTCCACCCTGCAGGTGCTGACAGGTCTCAGGAAAGGTGAGAGAGCAACCATCTCTCAGAGCAAGGGTGAAAGTGCTTAGCCTTTATGTCTTCGTTTTCTTTTCTCCTCTCTGATCTCTCTTCCTTAATCCTTTTTTCTTAATTATCACACCTCTCTATGCTGAAAGAACCAAGGAAATCTGCCTAAGAGGAAGTAATCTGCCTCCTTCCTTTTCTAACAGATGGTTTCCATTAGGGCTTACCAGCTATATTTTTCTTGATTCTTTTTTTTTTTTTTTTTTCCTGAGACAGAGCCTCAAGCTGTCGCCCTGGGTAGACACAGCAACCTCCAATTCCTGGACTTAATTGATTCCCTTGCCTCAGCCTCCCAAGTAGCTGGGACTATAGGCACTCGCCACAATGCCTGGCTATTTATGGTTGTAGTTTTCATTGTTGGTTGGCAGGCCCGGGCTGGATTTGAACCTGCCAGCTCTGGTGTATGTGGCTGGTACCTTAGCTGCTTAAGCTACAGGCACCGAGCCTTTTTGCTTGATTCTTTTTTTTATTTTATTTTATTAAATCATAGCTGTGTACATTAATGTGATCATGGGGCACCATACACTAGTTTCATAGACCATTTGACACAGTTTCATCACACTGGTTAACATAGCCTTCCTGGCATTTTCTTAGTTATTGTGCTAAGACATTTACATTCCACATTTACTAAGTTTCACATATACCCTTGTAAGATGCACCGCAGGTGTAATCCCACCAATCCCCCTTTTTGCTTGATTCTTCACAGAATCAAGCATGCACTGAAAAAGTAAACACCGGTGTCATAGAACTGGTAGCCATTGATTTATTACAGAAAATACAGAGATTTTATAGCTGAAAAAGACCTTAGAGATAATTAAATTCAATCTTCTTATTTTAGAGCTGAGAAAATCAAGGCCTAGGACTTGCCTAAGGTATTCAACTAAAGACATGTCTTCAGTCTTCAAATCATTATTTTTATTTATAATCATTCAATTCTCATTATTGATATATTTCATTAGGGATAATATAATTACATTATTGATCATTTTACTTAAGTTTACTTAAGTCGAAGGCACCTGGCCTTACCTAGCATATTGTGTTTTCATTAAGCAATGTTAATAAAAAATGATTTTTGAGCCATATATAAAGGGGGAAGATTTGCTCACCTTAATGCAAAACATTTTATTTATTCATAACACATTTATGTTGTTTTTTGGGGGGGGGTTGAGACAGAGTTTCACTATGTCACCCTCAGTAGAGTGCTGTGACATCATAGCTCACAGCAACCTCAAACTCTTGGGCTTAAGCAATTCTCTTGCCTCAGCCTCCCGAGGAGCTGGGACTATAGGTGCCTGCCACAATGTCTGGCTATTTTTGGGTTGCAGTTGTCATTGTCATTTAGCAGGCCCGGGCCAGGTTCAAACCAGCCTACCTCGGTGTATGTGGCTGGCACCTTCACTTATACCAATTATTACAGTATACTAATTAATAGAACTCTCTTCACCTCCAAGGTGCCCAGCATTGGATCATTGGATCACTCAATGTAATACTTTAAAGCCATGATAGGTCCTGATAAGGTTAATTAACACTTATTTTTGTTTTTTAGAGTCTCACTCTGTCCCTCTCATCCTTGATAGAGTGCTGTGGCATCATAGATCACAAAAACCTCCAGTTCCTGGGCTCAAGTGATCCTCTTATCTCAGCCTCCCAAGTAACTGGGACCACATGTGCCCACCACAATGCCTGGCTAGTTTTTCTATTTTTGGTAGAGATGGGGGTCTCACACTTGCTCAGGGTGGTCTCAAACTCCTGACTTCCAGCATTCTGACCCGTCTCAGCCTCCCAGAGTGCTAGGATTATAGGTGTGAGCCACTGTGCCTGGCCTAATTCAAACTTTAAAAATACATTGAGATAATAAAATTTTCTATTTGATAGAAATATCTTGAAGCCCAATAACATACAAAGTAGTCATACCTTACATTTCTGTATCCTCAGAAAATCAGGCATTCCAAGAGTTAATTTTTACAACTGAAGCTTGCCCTTTGAGCATCAAAATGTTTTAGCATTTGACTACTTTCAATGAAAATATTACTTTGTTATGTTATATATTTTCCCAACTTCTTAAATGGAGTAGACCAAACATAGTGGAACTACTTCTTGTTGACACAAGTTATTGCAGAGCTTTCTACTTGGTGGACAGAAGCTCACTATATGTTGGGAATGGATTACAGGTGTGTGGAAATATAATCCCTCCTTCTCTGTCTCTCAGAGAAGCCAGGCCTGGTTTAGGAGGATAGAGGCCCTGGATCAGTTGCCTCCAGCTATTTCCTCCACCATCTGTCATCTAAATAGATTCATTTTCTGCATTTGTCTTGATTCCTAAAAGGTTGAGAGACCCTTTCCATATTGTTATTGTTTTGTGTTATAATTCAGAGATTCTGGTGTACTCACCTGGGGTTGCCCACCATCTTGCGGTTATAGAGGGTGGTTTATATTTATCCTAGAACTAAATTTCCCCAGATCAAGTACTTCTCTTTGCTCTTTCTTTCTACTTTGCTGGCAATTGCCATTGTTTGTTACCATCTTTCCTGCGTAATCTGCTGTCTTTTTTGTATGCAGGTCTTTTTAGGTTAGGTGAAATATGCATGAATATATCTTGCTTATCCCAAATGAAGATTTAGTAGTAGCTGTTCACATTATTGTTTTTTTTAAACTCATTTTTTTTTTCCCGGTTGCCATACTCCATATGTCTTGGATAACCTTAGAGTGTCACATTATGCCTCCTCATAAGAGATGGTTGATGTCTTATGGAAAGCTTGTTATTCTTGAGTTAGTTATGGCTTACAAAATATAAATATAATTTCAAAAGACTAAAGGAACTAGGTAATACAGTACTGGGGGGCAAAGAATATTTTATATATACACACACATATATACAGATACGTATGTACAGAGAGAAAGAGAGATAAAGAGAAAGATTCAGAAAACATGGAGTACAGTTAGACCCTCTTTTCAAATCAACCCCAAAAGGTCAGTTGTCATGCTCATTCAACAAATGGTCCCTTGTTGCCATTCTGAAACAGAAAGTCTTTCTGATTGGACAACAGGATTCGGCCAATAAGGCATTTTTAATGCTTTTGGATTCTTATGCAAGGGTAGACCTTTTCCAGCATTGTAAATCACAGCAAGAAATCCTCAATGGGCCATAGAAAATCTTAATTAACATAATTCTGGGGAAGTCTAGCTCAGAAGCTAAAAGTAAGAACTTCAGTATCTGGTTTGGGATTGAATTCTGAGCATTGGACAAGTTTCCCAATTCCTCTGAGTCCCAGTTCTCTCAACTGGATTGTTGTGAGGATGGAAGGAAAAAATGTCTGTAGTTAGCTAAACATTGTCTCTGGTTTGCAGTGAGTAATTATTAACTGGTCGTTGTCTCATCATCATTATTGTTAATAATAATAATATATGAAGTAGTTAATGTTTAATGACAAAACTTACTTTTGAGGAAAACATAATAAATAAAATGTAAGTACATATTTTTATCATTGATCTACTTTTGAGTAATTAGCTACCTGTCATATTTCTCACTAAATAGTGATATGTATGAAAAATTTTGAAGTTGACTTAAATGGGCTAGAAATCGTTTAGTGCTATTTTATTCTTAGTTATCTATGGTGTTTACTATGGAGAGTCATATATCTTTGCCAGCCAGTTGCAGACTGGTACGTGCTTTCAATAAGACAATTGTCTAGGTTATAGCTGATGGATAGTTGATGAAGGTTCTGCCTTTTGCTTGTGAAAAATTGTTGCATCATTTGTGTTTTACTTAACTCCTATGGTATTTTGTCCCTCTATAACTTATATTTCTCAAAAACAATAGAGGCATTTCTGGAACTTCTATCAGTCCTAAAGCTGGTCAACGAAGTTGACAAGAGGACTGTGATTACTGTAACTGTCATACCTTCTTCTGCTTGTTATTGCAAAAGATGCATAAGTACCTAAATGAAAGCATTCTAGATTCTACTTAAAGAGGTAGAGAGCTGGAAAAGTATTGTTCCCAAACTTATTATTAAAATAAGCTCGACAAGTAGTAAGTGAACAACTTTTCTTGAGCCCATTGGCAACCATCAGACCCAGAATCTAAAAGAAACAGATGTCTGCAGGGAAAAAGGAGACATGAGTACTGACTTACCTGGGCAAGAAGCAGCCAGGTACCCATAAGAATCATCTAGGTTAGTTGTTGAATAGGTGAAATTTGGCTGAGTACACACTGGCAAAGGAGGATGAAGCCCATAGGGGTTATAAACAGAGGGAAGTCTGTACCCTCTTGCAGGCATTTCTCCATGAACCCCACAACAAATACACAGAAATGATTGGGCGAGTCTACAGAAAGTCTTCCTTGTAGAGAATTGCTAGAGGAGAGGAACAGAAGCTACTGAGAGGGGATCAAGAAACTTTACTTGGACACTTCTATTTCTCTTATGAATGAAAGTCTTGATTTTTTTTAGTGTGCATGTAGAAAAGGAAAAGCACTGTCACTCTTAAGGTACTGATTAAATCCCATTGCATTTGAGACAAGGGAACTGGAAAAAAATCTTGAACCCTGTGGAGAAGACAGGTATACATTCTGGATGCAGAAGCAACCCAAGGGTGGAGTAGGATCACTGAGAAGACCATAGCTTCAAGACTTAGTGATGCTTTTCTTGCCTAAGACTAAAGCTTAATCAGAACAACAGAAACATTTCCTTCCCCCACAAACGCAAATCAGGCTAATAAGAGAAGGCAGCTAAAGAAAAAATAAAGCTAGAACATTTGTTATGGAACAAATAAAAAGAAAATCAGCTAGCAAAATAGTGGACTTTAATTCAAACATAAAAATAATCACATTAAATATAAATGGTCCAAATATGCCAGCTAAAAAATAGAGATTGCCAGGTTAGGATTAAAAAAGTGAGCCATAATTATACACTGTCTATAGGAAACCCACTTGAAATATAAAGACAAATAGGCTTGGTGCCTGTAGCTTAGTGGTTAGGGTGCTGGCCACATACACTGAGGCAGGCAGGTTGGAACCCAGCCTGGGTCTGCTAAAAATCAATGAAAACTACAACAAAAAAATAGTCAGGTGTGTGGTGGGTGCCTATAATCCCACTTACTTGGGAGGCTGAGGCAAGAAAATCTCTTAAGCCCAAGAGTTTGAGGTTACTGTGAGCTGTGACACCATAGAACTCAACAGAGTGCAAGATAGTGAGATTCTGTCTCAAAAAAAGAAAAAAATACAAATAGGTTAAAAATAATTGGCTAGAAGAAGATATGCTGTGCAAACACTAATCAAAATAAGCTGAAATCTTTATATTAATATCAGACAGAATAGAATTTTAGAACAATGATCATTTTCAAGGATGAAGAATGACATTAAATAATTCTAAAGAGTTCAGTTCTCCAAGAAGACATAACAATACTAAATGTGTATGTACCTAAAAACAAAGCTTCAAAATGTGTGATGGTAAAGCTAATAGAATTGAAAAGTGAAATATGTGATGGTATAATTGAAAACTTCAATGCTCCTTTCTCAGTAAATGACAGAACAAATAGAAATACAATCACTGGGAATATGGATGACCTGAACAACATTATCAGTCTACTTGACCTAGTTGACATCTACAGAATACTTCACCCAACAACACATCCTTCTGAGGCACTCATGGAAAATTCACCAAAACGTACCATATTCTGGGCCATCAAACAAACCGTAAAAACTTTAGAAGTATAGAAATCATAGAAAGTATATTTATAAACTGTAATGGACATATACTAAAAATCAAGAACAGAAGGGTTTGTTAGAAATTCCCAAATATATGGAAATTAAACATCATATGTCTAGATATACCATGTGTCAGAAGGAGTCTTAAGGAAATTTAAAAATATTTCGAATTGAATGAAAATGAAATACAACATACCAAAATTTTGGAGATGAAACTAAAACAGTGCATAGGTGGAAACATGTTGCAGTAAGTTATTCTGTTAGAAAGAAAAGAAAGGTCTCCAGTCAGTGATATAAGCATCCACCCTAAAAAAGGTAGATAGAGAAGAAGAAATTAAAACTAAAGCCAACAGAAAAAGGAAATAATATGGATAACAGCAAAAACCTATTGCTGGAATTGGAAACAGAAGAGCAATCAGAAGTATCAAACTGAATGTTCTTTGATTCTTAGAGCAAAGAAATTAATAAACCTCTAGTGAGAGGATGACAAGAAAAAAGAAGACACAAATTATCAATATCAGGAATGGAAGAAAGGATATCATTATTGAACACACAAATATTAAAGGAATAATAATAATAAGAAGAAGAAGAACAACGATATGCCTATACATTTGAAAACTTAGGTAAGATGGACCAATTCCTTGAAGGAAATACTGAAAGTTATTTAAGAAAAAATAGATATCTCCTATTAGATCAGGGGTGTTCAACACGCGGCCCACAGGCCACATGCAGGCCAGGATAGCTATGAATGTGACCCAACACAAAGTCATAAACTTACTTAAAACATTATGAGATTTTTTTTTGTGATTCTTTTGGTGGAATTTGATTAGGCCATTCTTGAGCGTGAACAATGTCATGTAGCAAGGTCAGGTAAACATACATTTGCTCTCACTATTTGTATGCATGCATGGCTTCAGTTATACTGCGCTGTGAGGCTGCCAGTGTGTCATCTTCCACCATCAGATGTTACATGTGCTCACGGTGACTTGGTGAGGCCAGCAATTATCAATAATATTTCAGCCTATCATTGCAATGTTAGGTGTTTAATGCTACTTAGAAGTCAGGTATGCATTCTTATTTGATAGTTAAGGGCACTTCCACACTTCACAGCACCTCACACTTTGCCAGTCCTGCCTTACCCACCCTGCATCAGCAGCCACGATGTGGAAAGGCCTAAACCTTTCTATTTTATTGTCAATTAAGTTTTAAAATAAAAATAAATATAGTCCCTTATCTATTATTATTTGTTTAAATCCCAGGGTGGCTTCTATTACATCTCAAAAGAAAAAAGAATCCCTAAAAAGAAAAATTACGGGTGACAGAAGATTATTCAGTGAAAAGTGGACAGATGACTACTTTTTTATTGAGACAAATAGTAAAGCACTCTGTTTAATTTGCAGGGAATTTGTGAAAGTTTTCAGAGACTGTAATTTGAAAAGGTATTAGATACAAAAACATGCTCCCAAATTCAATGCATATGAAGGATTGTGTCATAGGGACAAAATAGTGGAAATGGAAAAAAGTCTGTCTTCTCAACAAACATTTATCTTAAAAAGTTGCAACTCAGGGCTTGGTGCCTATAGCTCAGTGACTAGGGTGCCGGCCACATACACCGGGGCTAGTGGTTTTGAACCCAGCCTGGGCCTGCCAAACGACAATGACAACTGCAACAACAACAACAACAACAACAAAAAAAATAGCCGGGCATTGTGGTGGGCGCCTGTAGTCCCAGCTACTGGGGAGGCTGAGGCAAGAGAATCACTTAAGCCCAAGAGTTTGAGGTTGCTGTGAGCTGTGACAACACAGCACTCTACCCAGGGTGACATAGTGAGACTCGGTCTCAAAAAAAAAAAATAAGTTACAACTCAGATTGATTCCATTATAAAATCTAGTTATGTGGCAGCATATTTAATAGCAAAACCAAAAACATTTACTGATAATGATTTTATTAAGCAATGTATGGAAAGCAGGACAGATGTAATTTGTGAGGAAAAAGAGGGGGATATTTCTAAAATCAGTTTGTGTCACCAGACTATAGCCAGGCAAATTAAAGAAATTGTAAAATCTGTCAAAAGAAGTTTGGAGAGGAAAGCTTCTAAATTTTAAATTTGATGCTTTGGCAATGAACAATAGCATTGAGGCTACAAATATGACTGAACCTGCCATTTTTATTAGAGGTATTGATGACAAATATAATGTCACTATAAAGACATAATGTCAAATATAAAGACACAGCTAAATCAAGAAACTTATACGAAGTAGTGAAAAGTATGTTAAAGCAACTGTCTTTGTCCATTGTTAACTTATTTAGTATAGTTACTCATGGTGCCCTGGTGATGGTAGGTAAAAAAGAGAAAGACTTATAAACTTAATAGAAGATGATGCCATTGCCACCCAAAACTCATTTGGACCTTATTTTGATCTGTTGTTTCCTTCCCCTGCAAACCAAGCTCACAGTCCTCTCCACCATGCTGTACTTAATATTGATCAGGTATTTTGATGAACACTGTGTTTTGTTTGAGTGCCACAGCTAAAATGTCTTTGAAGAATGATATGAAATTACAAAGGACAGAAGCTACTTTGGGTGACAGAATTAGGTCTCAGATGTCAAGGCAAAGTGATGGGCTGATTCTAACAGTATGAAATATAATAGGTCTAAGTGTAAGGTCTTTTAATGAGGGCTAGGAAATTAACTGTGTGACTGCAGGTTGGGGAGGTGTTTGGCTTGATAACTACAAGTGTAAAAATTACTTGGGAGTCCAGAGTGATAGCTGTATTGCTTATGGTGTGGATTTTGTTGCTGTGAGAAAGACCTAAAAGAACAATGACTTAGGTAAGGTAAAAGTTTATTTCCCTCTTAAAGATTGAGAATAAACAGTGTAGGGTGAAATGGCAGCCCAAGAGACCAGGATCCTTCTATCTTGTTTGCTCTGCACCCCTTTTCCACATGGCTGTCAGGTCCATATCCCAGCCAATGGGAAAAGGAAGAGGGAAGGGGGAAGCTGTGCTTTAAGAGCACAGCTGGGAAATGACACATTTCACATCAGCTTATAATCACTGCTAGAACCTGGACTCCTGGCCACGCCTTCCTACAAGGTGGCCTGGGAAATGTAGTCTTTAGCAAGTAGCTAAGAATGTTTTTTTACTAAGTACGAAAGGGAGGGGAGAATCACTAACTGAGTGATTTGCAGCCTTACAATTAAGTCAGTATTGTACAGTAGTGCAATTTGGCTGCCAAAAAGCCTTGGGCAATATTATATTGCAGGGATAGAAGTATACCATCTTTCACAAGAGGAGAAGGCAAGCTTTTTCTGAAAAGGCCCAAATAATGAATTCATTGACCCATAAGCAACATGGGTTTGAACTGCAGGTCCACTTAGATGCAGATTTTCTTCCACCTCTGCCACCCCTGAGACAGCAAGACCAACCCCTCTCCTCTTTTTCTGTCTCTTCGGCCTACTCAATATGAAGACAAAGAGGATGAAGACTATTATGATGCTCTACTTCCACTTAATGAATAGGAAATGTATTTTCTCTTATAATTTCCTTAATAACATTTTCTTTGAGCTAACATTTCTTTTATTGTAAGAATACAGTACGTAATATATACAACATATGTAATATGTGTTAGTTGACTATTTTATTGGTAATGTTTCCAATCAACAGTAAACTAACAGTATTTAAGTTTGGGAAGAGTCAGAAGTTACATATGGACTGGACATAGTGGCTCACACCTATAATCCAGCACTCTGAGAAGCCAAGCAGGTGGATTGCCTGAGCTCAGGAGTTTGAGACCAACCCAAGCAAGAGTGAGACCACTGTCTCTATTAGAAATAGAAAAATTAGCCAGGTGCAGTGGTGCACCTCTGTAGTCCCAGCTACTTGGGAGGCTGAGGCAAGAGGATTGCTCAAGCCTAAGAATTTGAGGTGCACCTCTGTAATCCCAGCTACTTGGGAGGCTGAGGCAAGAGGATTGCTCAAGCCTAAGAGTTTGAGGTTGATTGCTATGATGCTGTGGCACTCTACCTAGAGTGACAGAGTAAAATTCTGTGTCAAAAAAAGAAAAGAAAAAAGTATGGATTTTTGAATGCACAGCGGAGGTCACACCCAAAAAGGGTCAATTGTATTTTATACTTCACAGGTCACATACAATCTGTGTCATAAATTTTTTTCTTTTCTTCTTCTTTTTTATTTTTTATGATCATTTAAAAACGTATAATCCATTCTTAGCTCACAGGTTGTAAAAATTTAGGCTCTATCAAGGGGTATAGTTTATAGACACCTATTCTAGAACAAGGGTGGTGATAAATCTGGAGTCACATCTTAAGATGTACGAGAATGTGTTCAGGGGAGGTGATGGGGATTCACCGCCAGATGAATTCCTCAGAGCAATAATTGAAGGCACTTTTAACCTGGTGAAGCTCAACTCTTTGTGACCTAAGTCATTATCTTCATATATCTGAAGGATACATAAGTAGTTAGGAAAGACCCTTGTTTTGTTTATACACAAAGTTAGTAACAAGAACCAGTGGTAGAAAGCTCTGGAAGACAGACTTTAGCACTACATAAGGAAGGACTTTCTCACTATTAGTCGTTTGCTATTTATGGAATCCTTGTTGTCAGAAAGTGTTCTCATCACTCTGCGTGGATGGTCTCACTTTATCCTCAACAACCCCATCAGGTAGGTACCATTTTTACCTCTACTTAACAGATGAGAAAAAGCCCAAAGACACTTTGCTACTAAGTGGCAGAGCCTAACATCTCCAATTCTCTACTGCCTCCTTGCATGCAAATTAATTGAGATAAGATTTGTAAATAATTTGGCAGTGCCTAACACCTAGTAAATATTGTTACTAGTAATAATGAGTATTATACTCCCATGTTTCTTTTCATGGTGCTTGTCTTCATTTCCTGTGGCTGCTACAACAAATGACCACAAATTTGGCAACTTAAAACAATGTATTT
Organism: Nycticebus coucang; assembly: GCF_027406575.1. Lineage (NCBI taxonomy): Eukaryota > Metazoa > Chordata > Mammalia > Primates > Lorisidae > Nycticebus > Nycticebus coucang. The sequence goes on along the minus strand of NC_069801.1, from coordinate 35,628,619 downwards.
ACTTACAGTTTTAGAGGCCAGAAATCTGAAATATAGTTCAGCAGTTTCATTGGGCCAAAATCAAAGTATTGGTGGGGATATGCTCCCTCCAGAGGCTCTAGAGAAAGAATGGTTAATGCCTGGATTCTTTGGCTTCTTCTGGTGGCTTGTGGCTGTATCATGTGGATTTTGGCCTCCATGATCATATCACCCTCTCTTCTCCCCCCAACTTCTCCTTGTAAGGATACCTGTGATTACATTTTGGGCCTTCCTGGATAATCTAGGGTAACTTCCACATCGCAAGATCATTAATTTAATCACATCTTTTGCCATATAAGGTAAAGTTCATAGTTTTCACGAATTAGAAGGTAGGTATATTTGGGGACCAGTGACTAGTCTATCATAGTGTTATTTAAGCATAGACTGGATGAATACATTTTTTTCTTTCTAGTACGAGAAACACAAACTTTATAGAATTCTATGATTTACAGTATTGGTTGGTTAATCATAATGTTTTCTTTGTGGGTTTGTGAAAACAATATATTTTTAAGCATTATTTATTTATTTATTCATATTTTTATTTTTATTTTTTTGAGGCAGAGACTCACTCTGTTGCCCCAGATGTCAGCCTAGCTCATGGTAACCTCAGACTCCTAGATTCAAGTGATCCTCCTACCTCAGGCATTATTTTATTTTTAATTGACAATAATTGTATATATTTATGGGGTACAAAGTGATGTATCAATACCTGATCAAATCAGGCTAATTAGCATATCAATCACCTCAAATATGCATCCTTTTTTTTTGGTGAGAACATTTAAAATTCCCTTTTTTTTTAATTAAATCATAATTGTATACATTGATATGATCATGGGGCATCATACACTTGCTTCATAAACCATTTGACACATTTTTATCACAGTGGTTAACATAGCCTTTCTGGCGTTATCTCAGTTACTGTGCCAAAACATTTACATTCTACATTTACCAAGTTTCGCAAATACCCCTGTAAGATGCACCACAGGTGTGATCCCACTGATCCCCCTCCCTCTACCCATCCCCCCCTTTCCCATTTCCCCCTATTGTTAAGTTGTAGCCGGGTTATAGCTTTCATGTGAGAGTCCCAAATTAGTTTCATAGTAGGGCTCTGTACATTGGGTACTTTTTCTTCCATTCTTGGGATACTTTACTAAGAAGAATATGTTCCAGCTCCATCCATGTAAACATGAAAGAGGTAAAGTCTCCATCTTTCTTTAAGGCTGCATAGTATTCCATGGTATACATATACCACAATTTATTAATCCATTCGTGGATCGATGGGCACTTGGGCTTTTTCCATGACTTAGCTATTATGAATTGGGCTGCAATAAACATTCTGGTACAAATATCTTTGTTATGTTGTGATTTTTGGTCTTCTGGTATATGCCCAGCAGATGAATTACAGGATTGAATGGCAGATCTATTTTTAGATCTCTGAGTGTTCTCCATATATCTTTCCAAAAGGAATGTATTAATTTGCATTCCCACCAGCAGTGCAGAAGTGTTCCCTTTTCTCCGCATCCACGCCAACATCTCTGGTCTTGAGATTTTGTGATATAGGCTAGTCTCATTGGAGTTAGATGATATCTCAAAGTAGTTTTGATTTGCATTTCTCTGATGATTAAAGATGATGAGCATTTTTTCATATGTCTGAAGGCCTTGCGCCTGTCTTCTTCAGAGAAGTTTCTCTTCAAATCCCTTGCTGAGCCTGCGATGGGATCCCTTGTTTTTTTCTTGCTGATGCGTTTGAGTTCTCTGTGGATTCTGGTTATTAAACCTTTGTCAGAGATATACCCTGCAAATATCTTCTCCCATTCTGAGGGCTGTCTGCTTGCTCTGCTTACTGTGTTCTTAGCTGTGCAGAAGCTTTTTAGTTTGATCAAGTCCCAGTAGTGTATTTTTGAAGCTGCTTCAATTGCGCGGGGGGTTCTCCTCATGAAATACTCACCCAGACCAATTTCTTCAAGGGTTTTCCCTGCATTCTCCTCTAGTATTTTTATAGTTTCATGTTTTAAGTTTAAATCTTTAATCCAATGAGAGTCTATCTTAGTTAATGGTGAAAGGTGTGGGTACAATTTCAGTCTTCTGCAGGTTGCCAGCCAGTTCACCCAGCACCATTTGTTAAATAGGGAATCTTTTCCCCACTGAATGATTTTAATTGGCTTGGCAAAAATCAAATAGCGGTAAGTAGCTGGATTCATCTCTTGGTTCTCTATTCTGTTCCAGATATCTACTTCTCTGTTTTTGTGCCAATACCATGCTGTTTTGATCACTATCGATTTGTAGTAAAGTCTGAGGTCTGGTAGTGTGATTCCTCCTGTTTTGTTTTTATTTCTGAGTAATGTCTTGGCTATTCGAGGTTTTTTCTGATTCCATATAAAACGAAGTAATGTTTTTTCAAGATCTTTAAAATATGACAGTGGAGCTTTAATAGGGAGTGCATTGAAATTATATATTGCTTTGGGTAGTATGGACATTTTGATAATGTTGATTCTTCCCAGCCATGAGCATGGTATGTTTTTCCATTTGTTAACATTTTCAGCTATTTCTTTTCTTAGAGTTTCATAGTTCTCTTTATAGAGATCTTTCACGTCTTTTGTTAGGTAAATTCCCAAATATTTCATCTTCTTTGGCACTACTGTGAATGGGATAGAGTACTTAACTGCTTTTTCAATTTGACTGTTGTTGGTGTATATAAAGGCTACCGATTTATGAATGTTGATTTTGTAACTTGAGACGCTGCTGTATTCCTTGATCACTTCTAGGAGTTTTGTAGTAGAGTCCCTAGTGTTTTCCAGATACACAATCATATCATCTGCGAAGAGTGAAAGTTTGATCTCTTCTGACCCTATATGGATACCCTTGATCGCCTTTTCTTCCCTAATTGCGGTGGCTAAAACTTCCATTACAATGTTGAAAAGCAATGGAGACAATGGGCAGCCTTGTCTGGTTCCTGATCTGAGTGGAAATGATTCCAATTTAACTCCATTCAATATGATATTGGCTGTGGGTTTGCTGTAGATAGCCTCTATCAGTTTAAGAAAAGTCCCTTCTAGACCAATTTTCTTGAGTGTTCTGATCATGAAGGGATGCTGGATATTATCAAAAGCTTTTTCTGCATCAATTGAGAGAATCATATGGTCTTTGTTTTTTAATTTGTTTATGTGCTGAATTACATTTATAGATTTACGTATATTGAACCAGCCTTGAGACCCTGGGATAAAACCAACTTGGTCATGATGTATAATTTGTTTGATGTGTTGCTGGATTCTGTTTGTTAGGATCTTGTTGAATATTTTTGCATCTATATTCATTAGTGATATTGGTCTATAATTTTCTTTTCTTGTTGGGGCTTTTCCTGGTTTGGGAATCAGGGTGATGTTTGCTTCATAGAACGTGTTGGGTAGTCTTCCTTCTTTTTCTACATTTTGGAACAGGTTGAGTAATATAGGTACTAATTCCTCTTTAAAGGTTTGGTAGAATTCTGACGTGAAACCATCTGGTCCCGGGCTTTTCTTTTTAGGGAGGTTTTGTATAGTTGATGCTATTTCTGAACTTGATATGGGTTTGTTCAACATTTCCACTTGATTCTGGTCAAGTCTTGGAAGGTGGCGTGCTTCCAAGTATCGGTCTATTTCCTTCAGATTTTCATATTTCTGAGAATAAAGTTTCTTGTAATATTCATTAAGGATTTTTTGGATTTCTGATGAGTCTGTGGTTATTTCATCTTTGTTGTTTCTGATTGATGAGATTAGAGATTTTACTCTTTTTTCCTGATTAGGTTGGCCAGAGGTTTATCTATTTTATTGACCTTTTCAAAAAACCAGCTTTTTGATTTATTGATCTGTTGTATTATTCTTTTGTTTTCAATTTCATTTAATTCTGCTCTAATTTTGGTTATTTCTTTTCTTCTACTGGGTTTGGGGTTGGAATGTTCTTCCTTTTCCAGTTGCGTGAGATGTCCCATTAAGTTGTTAACTTCCTCTCTTTCTGTTCTCTTGAGGAAGGCTTGCAGTGCTATAAATTTCCCTCTTAGAACTGCCTTTGCAGTGTCCCAGAGGTTCTGGTAGTTTGTGTCTTCATTGTGTTTTGTTCCACAAAATTGGTGATTTCTTTCTTAATCTCATCTCTGACCCAGCTATCATTCAGCATAAGGTTATTTAACTTCCATGTTTTTGTATGGGTATGCAGATTCCTGTTGTTACTCAATTCAAGTTTTATTCCATGATGGTCCGAGAAGATGCATGGAATAATTTCTATTCCTTTAAATTCACTGAGGTTAGACTTGTGACCTAAAATGTGGTCCATTTTGGAGTAAGTTCCGTGGGCTGATGAGAAGAATGTGTATTCAGTTTTGTTGGGATGAAATGTTCTGTACATGTCTGCTAAATCTAAATATTGGATGGTTAGGTTTAAATCTAAGATTTCTTTGCTCAGCTTCTTTCTGGAGGATCTATCCAACACTGCCAAGGGAGTGTTGAAATCTCCGACGATTATGGAGCTGGAGGAAATCAAGTTACTCATGTCTGTTAGAGTTTCTCTTATAAATTGAGGTGCATTCTGTTTGGGTGCATAGATATTAATAATTGAGATCTCATCATATTGAGTATTACCCTTAACAAATATGAAGTGACCATTCTTGTCCTTCCTTACTTTTGATGGTTTAAAGCCTACTGTAGCTGCAAATAAAATTGCAACACCTGCTTTTTTCTTTAAAATTGCTTTTTGCAATAAAATTGCAACACCTGCTTTGATTACTATTTGCCTGAAATATGGATGACCATCCTTTCACTCTGAGTCTGTATTTGTCTTTTAAGTTGAGATGTGACTCTTGTATGCAACAAATATCTGGCTTGAGTTTTTGTATCCAGTCAGCTAACCTATGCCTCTTTAGAGGACAGTTTAAGCCATTCACATTGATGGAGAGTATTGATAAGTCTGGTGGAATTTTGGGTATCGAGTTTTTCAAAGGTCCAGTGGACATTTTTAATCCTTTCGCCAGTGTGGAAGTTGGAGTTTGATCCGAAGTTTCTGAGTGAGTTTACTTTTGTGGTATAGGATTGGGTTGGTCATTGTGGAGGATAGGTCTGAGAACATCCTGAAGAGCTGGTTTACTTATGGCAAATTTTTTCAACATATGAATGTCATTGAAGTATTTAATTTCTCCATCATAGATGAAACTCAGTTTAGCTGGATACAAGATCCTGGGTTGAAAGTTTTTTTGCTTGAGGAGATTAAAAGTTGATGACCAGCCTCTTCTGGCTTGAAAAGTTTCAGCAGAGAGATCTGCAGTTATTCTAATATTCTTACCTTTGTACGTTATAGTTTTCTTTCGCCAGGCTGCTTTGAGAATCTTCTCTTTCATGTTAACTTTAGTGAAGCTAATTATGATATGTCTGGGGGATGACTTGTTGGGGTTGAATCGTGCTGGGGTTCTGAAGCTGTCTGCTATCTGAATTTCAGATTCTCTAGGCATGTCTGGAAAATTTTCTTTCATAATTTCATGCAGAAGGGCCTCTGTGCCCTCGGAGGTGACTTCATCGTTCTCAGAAATTCCTATAATCCTTATGTTGCTTTTTTTCGAATTATCTGAGAGTTCTCTGAGTGAGTGATCCGTTTTTGCTCTCCATTTCTCTTCCTCTTTGAGAGATTGGGAGCGTTCGAAGACTTTATCTTCCATGTCAGAAATCCTTTCTTCTGCTTGCTCCATTCTGTTACTGAGGGATTCTACTGTATTTTTCATATCTTTGAGGGCTGTAAGTTCTTGCTTCAGTGTGTCTAAGTCTTTGGTGGTTTTGTCTTTAAATTCGTTAAATTCTTGAGACAATTTTTGAATTTCTCCTCAAATTCCTAATTCCATTTTATTAATCTTGTCTGCAATCCAAATTCTGAATTCGATTTCTGACATCTCAGCCAGTTGTTTATGAATGGGATGTTCAATCACATCTGCCGTATCTTTTCTTGGGGGGGTTGATCTATTCTGGTTATTCATGTTACCAGAGTTTTTCCGCTGATTCCGCCCCATGGTTATTTTACTCCCTTTAGTTTTTCCCCTGGGGCTTTATCGAGGGCCCGTACAGTGTTGTGGCCTGAGAAACTGGGGCCCTGTCTGGTGTGGTGGAGCAAAGTGGTTCTGTCTTGCTTTCAGCTGGTTTCTGTTCGATCCTATTGCAACTTCTACTCTGGCTTGAAGTCTCAGCTGTGTGGAAAAATCAGCAATTAAGTCACCCCGCCTGCCCACCTCTGGCCCCAGTTGGAAAAGGAGAATCAAACCTTCCTACAATCACACACCCAGGGCACCACCTGAAAAGTCCTCAGTCTATTAGCCCAGTTCGAAAGGTCCAAATCACCTGTCTCAATCGGCACTTGTCTTGGGTGGGAGAGTTCAAGAGGTCTCTGGGAACTGGATCACAGGGGCCTGGTGACTCCTCTGACATGGCTCACCCCAGTGCAGCGTGGAGTCAGGAGGAGCCACCCAGCAAACAGAGCAGTCTAGGAAGGTTGACGTCTCCTTCCCCACTTTGCCCCTCCATCCAGACCCAGTCACTGGTATCTCTGCAGATGGCTAACCCAGTTGCCTGCAGTGAACAGACACTCCAGGGGTTTGCACCTGCCTGAATCACGAGGAAGTCTGCCAGGCCCCCGCAGACTGCCGCTATCTAGCAGGAGGAGATGGGGCCTGACATCTTTGAGTGTGTGATGCAGGTGATGGGAAGGAGGTGTTCACTCAGGCTTAGCCCCATCCCTGATGGATGCTGTTAACAGAACAGAACAGAACAGAACAGAACAGACAACTTTGCAGGGTTCTGTCTCTGTTCCTGTCAAAATCGCCTACAGAAGATGGGCTGTTTTGAGTTCAAACGTCTTTGCTGCTGGAGATTTGCGTCCGAACACCTCTGTGGGTCAGCCCCGCCCTGGAAGCTTCCCGGGTTTGTGAGCCGTGTCAGGAAATCCCCCGCTCACCGGTGGCCTCCTCTGGTTGCCCAGGGAGACAGGGGGTGTGGCCTCAGAATATCCAGAAGTGAGCGTTCTGCCGTTAAAGAAAAAACGGCTGTTGATCTACCTCCAGGGAACTGCTGCTCTGGTATGGGCACTCAGGCGACCTTTTCTCCTCTGTCCCGCGCCCGAGAGTCAGCACTGAGCGGCCGCAGTTTGTGCTGGGTCCACACCCCTCAAGAGATCCCCCAAGAATCAGAACTCTTGGGGCATGGGCCCCCAGACCCCGATTGGGAGTGGAGGGGGGGAAGCTAGAGTTTCATTCAGTTTTACGCAACACTACGGCCCGGGGAGGGCTCCTGCACTGCACCGCAGGGAAGTTCCGCCAAGGCTTGATTTCCCCTCAGCAGAGTGCCCTCTCCTCGCTCACGTGTCCCAGAGTCAGTGCTGACCTGACGCAGCTCAGGCACTGTGCACTCCCCTTGAGAAATCACCCAAGTATCCGAACTCCTGGGGGATAGGCCCTCAGACCCCGAGTGAGAGTAGGGGCTCTCAGCTCTCAGTGGGGAAGCTAGAGTCTTATTCAGTCTTGTGCCTGCCCCGTAATGTTGCCCGGGGAGGGTTGCTACACTGCACCGCAGGGAAGTGCCGCCAAGGCATGACTCCCCTTCAGCCCAGTGCCCTCTCCTCACTCGTGCGCCTCAGAGTCAATGCTGACCAGTCGCAACTCGGGGACTGTCCACTCCCCTTGAGAAATCACCCAAGGATCCGAACTCCTGGGGGACAGGCCTCCAGACCTCAGTGGGCAGGAGGGGAGCGCCGGGGATTCAGGGTTGCCGGCAAAGGATTCCCAAAGTTTTATTCAGGTTTATGCCCGGCAGGAGAACATCACGGCACCCCAGTAGGGGAGGTAGGTCCAGTTTTTAGAAGGTCTCTCCCTGGAGTGTAGTGGGAGGGCCTTTAATTTCTGCCCACTTGTTCAATTGTGGGGCTCTTGAGCCGGTCTCATGGGGGAGGGGGACTCCCGTCCGCTTGGTGGTGGATTTTGTACCTTTTGTTTGCATTCTTGTGATCACAGCTTGCCTCAGCGGTGTTGATGTGCGTTCTTCAACCTTCTCTCTTGGTGAGGCTCAAGTCCACCAGGATACTTACTAAATTCCTGTCCCTTAACTCTCCTTCTGGACGGGAGCCTCTGTTGAAAGCTGGCTTCAGTCCGCCATCTTGTCTCCCTCTCCCTAAAATTCCCTTTTTTATCTGTTTTGAAATACACAATACATTATTAACTGTAGTGACCTTGCTGTGCATAGAAGATCAAAATGTGCTTTTCATCAAGATGGCAGCCGAGTAACAGCTTCCTTGCATCTGGGCACCGTGAGTCTGGGGATATAGGACTCCAGGCATCTCTGGCTGGTGGGATTTGCCTACCATCACCCCTGAGAGGATACAGGGAGTCAGCGAGAGACTTCTGGACCCCAAGAGGAAGACTGAAACAATGGAAAACCGGCAAGTGGTCGCGTGTGTTCAATCCGTCTAAACCCGCCCGCAACTGTAAGTTCAGTAGCAGCGAGACTGCAAACCAGAAAGGCCTTACCTGTGAACTGTTTTGGTGTCTTTGGACTTGGCACTCAGCTGAACTGCCTTGGGGAGAGCCTGAGAGGGAGTGCGGAGAACTTTGGCCTTTGTCTAGGGCCCCAGTCTGAGCCGCTGAGCCAGAAGGAGCTAACAGTGTTTGGCTCTGGGTCACAGGCAGACATTGTGAGCAATCTGCCCCGGCAAGCCCCAGAGCTGGAATTGGGTGGGAGCTGGTAACCCAGCGACCAAGTAGCCTAAGGGTGGGTTCTGAGCCGCCTTGCAGCCCTAAACCTCGAGGGCAGAGGAAGACACAGGGTAAGTGGATAGCCACTTCAGCAGTGATTCCAGCGACAAGCACTTCCCTGGGAAAGCTTCTGCTCAGTAAGTGAACAAGTTCAAAGTGCCTTTTAAGTGGGCTGAAGAGAGATTTAGGGTGTCTACCTGCTGGGGTTTGAGAAACTAGCAGCCTCCAGTCGTATCAGAACTGTGATTAACATCTCATACCCCAGAAGACCACGTGTTGCCCAGACAATATTCAATAACATATACATACTGCTTTGTTTTTGGTTGTTTTTTTTTTTTGGTTTCGTTGTTTTTTTTGTTATTGTTTATTTTGATGTTGTGGATTGTTCTTTTGTTTTTTAAGTTCAACCTTTTCCATACAGATCCTTTTTCTTTCTCATTTTTTCTAGTTTAATTATAATTTCCTATTGCTGCCTATTTCAATAATTAGAACTTCATTTTTGTTAGTGTTTCTACCGCTATTATTTGGTTTTTCCAGCCAATTTTATCCCGTAAAGTTTTCTGTTTGCTTGTTTTGGTTTGATTTATAGCATTTTTGTCTTTCCTCTCTACTTGGTGGAGGTGGGGTACTGTGTCTGATCATGTTAGCAAAGAGCTGCTGACCTCAAGGGAACCACCCAACTGGGCACCCCCAGAAGGTGGTTTCTTTTTTAAGGTTGTATCAAAGTACCCTACTGTACACCTACACTGCTCTGTATCCCTCTTTCTGTGCCTCTCTTCTTTTTGTCAATATTCCCTTTACCCACCCCCTCTCCTTTCTCTAATTTTCTTTTTTTTTTCCTTATCACTCAGTCCTCCTTTCTGTCATCCCTTTTTCACTCTTTAAACCTTCTCACCCTTCTGGTCCTGTAACCCGTAGTCCACAGGCATGAGAACTTAAAGAGCAAGAGGAAGTGAAAGGAAAATTAGGGCAAGGAAACAGATAAAAGAAATCACTCATGAGGAAGAATCAGCAGAAAACTCCAGGCAACATGAAGAACCAGTGCAGAACAACCCCACCAAGGGACCATGAGGTAGCTACTGCAGAGGATTCCACCTATACAGAAATGTTAGGAATGACAGAAAGGGAATTTAGAATACACATGTTGAAAACAATGAAAGAAATGATGGAAACAATGAAGGAAACTGCTAATAAAGTGGAAAATAACCAAAAGGAAATCCAAAAACAGAATCAAATCAGAGATGAACGATATGAAGAATATAAAAAGGATATAGCAGAGCTGAAGGAACTGAAACAGTCAATCAGGGAACTTAAAGATGCAATGGAAAGTATCAGCAACAGGTTAGACCATGCAGAAGAAAGAATTTCATAGGTAGAAGACAAAGTTTTTGAGATAACTCAGATAGTAAAAGAGGCAGAAAAGAAGAGAGAGAAAGCAGAATGTTCACTGTCAGAATTATGGGACTTTATGAAGCGTTCCAACATACGACTTATAGGAATTCCAGAAGGGGAAGAAGAATGCCCCAGAGGAATGGAAGCCATACTAGAGAATATTATAAAAGAAAATTTCCCAAATATCACCAAAGATTCTGACACACTGCTGTCAGAGGGCTATCGGACCCCAGGTCACCTCAACTCTAACCGAGCTTCTCCAAGGCACATTGTGATGAACCTGTCCAAAGTCAAGACAAAAGAAAAGATTCTGCAAGCTGCCAGGAGTAAGCGCCAGTTGACCTACAGGGGCAAATCCATCAGAGTGACCACAGAGTTCTCTAATGACACTTTCCAAGCAAGAAGACAATGGTCATCTACCTTTAATCTACTTAAACAGAGCAATTTCCAGCCCAGAATTCTGTACCCTGCTAAGCTAAGCTTCAAAATTGATGGAGAAATCAAATCATTTACGGATATACAAACATTGAGGAAATTTGCCACAACAAGACCAGCTCTACAGGAAATACTTCAACCTGTTCTGCACACTGACCACCACAATGGATCAGCAGCAAAGTAAGAACTCAGAAATTAAAGGACAGAACCTAACCTCCACACTGATGCAAAAGATCAAACTAAGCAATGGACTCTCACAAAATAAGACGAATAGAATACTACCACACTTATCAATTATCTCAATAAATGTTAATGGCTTGAATTCCCCACTGAAGAGACATAGACTGGTGGACTGGATTAAAAAACACAAGCCATCCATTTGCTGTCTGCAAGAAACACACCTGGCATCAAAAGACAAATTAAAGCTCCGAGTCAAGGGTTGGAAGACAATTTTTCAGGCAAATGGAATTCAGAAGAAAAGAGGACTTGCAATCTTATTTTCAGATACATGTGGATTTAAAGCAACTAAAGTCAAAAAAGACAAAGATGGTCACTTTATATTGGTCAAGGGAAAAATACAACAAGAAGACATTTCAATTCTAAATATCTATGCACCCAATTTAAATGCTCCCAGATTCTTGAAACAGACCTTACTCAGTCTGAGCAATATGATATCTGATAATACCATATAACAGGGGACCTTAACACTCCTCTTACAGAGCTGGACAGATCCTCTAAACAGAAATTAAACAAGGGTATAAGAGACTTAAATGAGACCCTAGAACAACTGTGCTTGCTAGACGCATATACAACACTCCATCCCAAAGATAAAGAATATACATTCTTCTCATCACCCCATGGAACATTCTCCAAAATTGATCATATCCTGGGACACAAAACAATTATCAACAGAATCAAAAGAATTGAAATTTTACCTTGTATCTTCTCAGACCATAAGGCACTAAAGGTGGAACTCAACTCTAACAAAAATGCTCGACTCCACCCAAAGGCATGGAAACTAAACAATCTTTTGTTGAATAACAGATGGGTGAAGGAAGAAATAAAACAGGAAATCATTAACTTCCTTGAGCATAACAACAATGAAGACACAAGCTACCAAAACCTGTGGGATACTGCAAAAGCAGTTTTGAGAGGAAAATTCATCGCTTTTGATGCCTACATTCGAAAAACAGAAAGAGAGCACATCAACAATCTTACAAGAGATCTTATGGAATTGGAAAAAGAACAATCTAAGCCTAAACTCAGTAGAAGAAAAGAAATATCCAAAATCAAATCAGAGATCAATGAAATTGAAAACAAAAGAATCATTCAGAAAATTAATGAAACAAGGAGTTCGTTTTTTGAAAAAATAAATAAAATAGATAAACCATTGGCCAGACTAACGAGGAATAGAAAAGTAAAATCTCTAGTAACCTCAATCAGAAATGATAAAGGGGAAATAACAACTGATCCCACAGAGATACAAGAGATCATCTCTGAATACTACCAGAAACTCTATGCCTAGAAATTTGACAATGTGAAAGAAATGGATCAATATTTGGAATCACACCCTCTCCCTAGACTCAGCCAGGAAGAAATAGAGCTCCTGAACAGACCAATTTCAAGCACTGAGATCAAAGAAACAATAAAAAATCTTCCAACCAAAAAATGCCCTGGTCCACATGGCTTCACTCCAGAATTCTATCAAACCTTCAAGGAAGAGCTTATTCCTGTACTGCAGAAATTATTCCAAAAAATTGAGGAAGAAGGAATCTTCCCCAACACATTCTATGAAGCAAACATCACCCTGATACCAAAACCAGGAAAAGACCCAAACAAAAAGGAGAATTTCAGACCAATCTCACTCATGAACATAGACGCGAAAATGCTCAACAAAATCCTAGCCAGTAGATTACAGTTTATCATCAAAAAAATCATTCATCATGACCAAGTAGGCTTCATCCCCGGGATGCAAGGCTGGTTTAACATACGCAAGTCTATAAACGTTATCCACCATATTAACAGAGGCAAAAATAAAGATCACATGATCCTCTCAATAGATGCAGAAAAAGCATTTGATAAAATCCAGCATCCTTTTCTAATTAGAACACTGAAGAGTATAGGCCTAGGTGGCACATTTCTAAAACTGATTGAAGCTATCTATGACAAACCCACAGCCAATATTTTACTGAATGGAGTAAAACTGAAAGCTTTTCCTCTTAGAACTAGAACCAGACAAGGTTATCCTCTGTCACCTTTACTATTCAGGTAGCGCTGGAAGTTCTAGCCAATACAATTAGGCAAGACAAGGAAATAAAGGGAATCCAAATGGGAGCAGAGGAGGTCAAACTCTCCCTCTTTGCTGATGACATGATCTTATACTTAGAGAACCCCAAAGACTCAACCACAAGACTCCTAGAAGTCATCAAAAAATACAGTAATGTTTCAGGATATAAAATCAATGTCCACAAGTCAGTAGCCTTTGTGTACACCAATAACAGTCAAGATGAGAAGCTAATTAAGGACACAACTCTCTTCACCATAGTCTCAAAGAAAATGAAATACCTAGGAATATACCTAACGAAGGAGGTGAAGGACCTCTATAAAGAAAACTATGAAATCCTCAGAAAGGAAATAGCAGAGGATATTAACAAATGGAAGAACATACCATGCTCATGGATGGGAAGAATCAACATTGTTAAAATGTCTATACTTCCCAAAGCTATCTACCTATTCAATGCCATTCCTATCAAAATACCAACATCGTACTTTCAAGATTTGGAAAAAATGATTCTGCGTTTTGTATGGAACCGGAAAAAACCCCGTATAGGTAAGGCAGTTCTCTGTAACAAAAATAAAGCTGGGGGCATCAGCATACCAGATTTTAGTCTGTACTACAAAGCCATAGTGCTCAAGACAGCATGGTACTGGCACAAAAACAGAGACATAGACACTTGGAATCGAATTGAAAACCAAGAAATGAAACTAACATTTTACAACCACCTAATCTTTGAGAAACCAAACAAGAACATACCTTGGGGGAAAGACTCCCTATTCAATAAGTGGTGTTGGGAGAACTGGATGTCTACATGTAAAAGACTGAAACTGGACCCACACCTTTCCCCACTCACAAAAATTGATTCAAGATGGATAAAGGACTTAAACTTAAGGCATGAAAGAATAAAAATCCTCCAAGAAAGCATAGGAAAAACACTGGAAGATATTGGGCTGGGGAAAGACTTCATGAAGAAGACTGCCATGGCAATTGCAGCAACAACAAAAATAAACCAATGGGACTTCATTAAACTGAAAAGCTTCTGTACAGCTAAGGAGACAATAACCAAAGCAAAGAGACAACCTACACAATGGGAAAGGATATTTGCACATTTTCAATCAGACAAAAGCTTGATAACTAGGATCTATAGAGAACTCAAATTAATCCACATGAAAAAAGCCAACAATCCCATATATCAATGGGCAAGAGACATGAATAGAACTTTCTCTAAAGACGACAGACGAATGGCTAACAAACACATGAAAAAATGTTCATCATCTCTATATATTAGAGAAATGCAAATCAAAACAACCCTGAGATATCATCTAACCCCAGTGAGAATGGCCCACCTCACAAAATCTCAAAACTGCAGATGCTGGTGTGGACGTGGAGAGAAGGGAACACTTTTACACTGCTGGTGGGACTGCAAACTAGTACAACCTTTCTGGAAGGAAGTATGGAGAAACCTCAAAGCACTCAAGCTAGACCTCCCATTTGATCCTGCAATCCCATTACTGGGCATCTACCCAGAAGGAAAGAAATCCTTTTATCATAAGGACACTTGTACTAGACTGTTTATTGCAGCTCAATTTACAATCGCCAAAATGTGGAAACAGCCTAAATGCCCACCAACCCAGGAATGGATTAATAAGCTGTGGTATATGTATACCATGGAATACTATTCAGCCATTAAAAAAAATGGAGACTTTACATCCTTCGTATTAACCTGGATGGACGTGGAAGACATTATTCTTAGTAAAGCATCACAAGAATGGAGAAGCATGAATCCTATGTACTCAATTTTGATATGAGGACAATTAATGACAACTATGGTTATGGGGGGGGAAACAGAAAGAGGGAAGGAGGGAGGTGGATGGGGCCTTGGTGTGTGTCACACTTAATGGGAGCAAGACATGATTGCAAGAGGGACTTTACCTAACAATTGCAATCAGTGTAACCTGGCTTATTGTACCCTCAATGAATCCCTGACAATAAAAAAAAAAAAAAAAAAAAAGAAGATCAAAATGTATTCCTTCTACTTGACTGAAACCCTGCACCCTTTCCCTTTCGGCTCTGGTATCCACTATTCTACTCTCTACTTCTACGAGTTTGACTTTTTTAGATTTCACCTGTAAGTAAGATCACTCAGTATTTGCTTCTGTGTGCCTGGCTTATTTCACTTTACATAATGTGCTCTAGGTTTAACCATGTTGTTGCAAATGACAGCATTTCCTTTGTGAAAATAGAATACTTTTTGAATAGAGTTTGAGTTCAATGTCAATTTTTTTTTCAAATAACCAACCACAGTCTGACCCTATTTATCGAATAATACATCCTTTCCTGCACTAATTAAAATTTCAGTTTTTATTACTTGCCTATCATGTAGCCACCATGACAGCTGAATTTGTGTCTTGATGTCATTTAGTTCCAGCAGTCCATTCTGTAGGCTTCGGTGGGGAGCTATGCCATTTTATTTCCCGGCCTCGGCCAAATTGCAACCAAAAAATAGACGGGCATTGTGGCGGGCACCTGTAGTCCCAGTTGCTCGGGAGGCTGAGACAAGAGAATCACATAAGCCCAAAACCTGGAGGTTGCTGTGAGCTGTGTGATGTCATGGCACTCTACCAAGGGTGGTAAAGTGAGACCCTGTCTCTACAAAAAAAAAAAAAAAAAAGTATATATTTCTAGCTGACAAATTAACTCCCCCATCTGTTCTTCCTTTTTCAATTTTTCTGGCTAATAGCTATTCTATTTTTTTTTCAATATATATTTCAACTTTTAAAAAATCCATATTATTATTTCAATGAGGTTCTGGGAAAAAGAGAAAATACATGGGATTTTCTACCTGCCATAATGGTCCCCTCACCCTATTTTTTTCCTGGTTATTTTACATGTCTGTCTTCACTGAGATTTTTCTAAGTATTTTGTTTAAATCATATGGAAGTTTAATTTCAGACATATATATTTGAGAGAGATAGGTGTTCAAATCTGGAGCATTTATATATATGTGTACTCTTTGAAAACTTCTAACACTTAAATTTAATTTTAAAAACCATGTTATCAATTATTTTTATATCTAATCATATATTTTATTTGCTTTATTTCTCATTATATTTTCTTATATATCATCTCCTTTCTTGAGCTCATTATTCTGGTTTATTTTTTCCTCAGCTAGAAGAGATCTCTAAGTATTCTTTTAAAAACATCTGAAATAGGCTGGGTGCCTATATCTCAGTGGTTAGGGTCCCGGCCACATGCTTGGGGCTGGTGGGTTTGAACCCAGCCCAGGCCTGCTAAATTAAAAAAAAAAAAATAGGCAAGCATTGTGGTAGGTGCCTGTAAGTCCCAGCTACTAGGGAGACTGAGGCAAGAAAATCACTTGAGCCCAAGAGTTTGAGGTTGCTGTGAGCTATGATGCCATCGTACTCTACTGAGGGTGACAAAGTGCAACTCTGTATCAATTTTAAAACAAAACAAAACATATATATATATATCTGAAATAAGGGGTATTTGACTGATACATTTTCTGTGTCTTTGAACATAACTTTCCTTTACTACCTCATAAAGGAAATTATAGTTTGGCAGCTGGTAGAATTCTTGAGTTATGATAATACTCCCTTAGAATTCTATGAAAATTGTGCTGGTGTCTTTTAGCATAGTGTTCCAGATGAGAAGGATGGTGTCAGCCTGATTTTCTTTCCTTTTAAACAGTCTGATTTCTCTCCCCTATAAGGAAACTTGTAATTATTTGTCTTTGTTCTTAGAGTATCAGCCTGGGCCTGGAAGTGTGTATTCTTTCAGTAATCCTGCTGTCCAGATGCCATGTGATGTAAGACCTACAGTCTTTTTTCAGCTGGGGAAATGTTCCTCTATTATTTCCTTGATTATTGTTTTCCTCTTCATTAACAATCTTGTCTCTATCTGGAACGCCTATGAGACTAATATTGATTGGATATTCTGATCTCTGTTATAGCTTATGTTTTATCTGATTACTTAAATCTCTTTTTCTTTTGTATGTGTGCTTTTTTCCCCCTTTTTTGTGTTATCCCCTCAAAGAGCTGGTATTCTCTCCCTATTCAACCTCTGGCTTCTATTCATATTAGGAGCAAACCTCCCACTTTCCAAAGGAACTGTGGAATTACTTCTGTGTCCAGCCATGTGGAGACACTAGCCTCTTTCCTGATGTCCTTTAATTTGTGTTTAAACTCATGTCCAGTAACCCTTGGCCAATCCCGATCCTCTGAGTTTGGGATTTTCCAGTCACTGAGACTCCTGCCACGTCCCCTGGCGGCCCCCCACCCCCAGGGCTAGGTAGAAGCAGGAACAGGGAGTATGGGGGCTAGGTGGGAGAGGAGTGGCAGGCTCTTCCCAGGTAGGCCTTCGCCTCCTCTCTGAGCCTCCTGGGCTCTGGTCTGTGGTGGCTGTGAGAGAGGCAGAGCCACAGGCTGTGTGGCTGGGGACATTCAGGCTGCCAGGGTCCAGCCAATCAGTGACAGGCCCAGCTAGCTAGGGCGATGACACAGGAAATATGATAATTTTCTGCTAAAGAGCCCTGGAAGGGGGAAGGGAGGAAGGAAGAAGGGAGAGAGAGAGAAAGGGAGGCAGGGAGGGAGGGAGAGAGAAAAAGAAAGAAGAGAGAGGGAGGTGTTTGTGTGGCTGGGAGGGATCAGCAGCGGCACCGGAGCACCTGAGATGGGTGGGAGAGGGATAGACTATGGTTTGTCTGGCAGGACCAGTAAAGGGAGGGAATGGGCTCAGATGCCAGAGTCAGAAGGACTCACCCGCCAAGCGGCTACAGGAGCGCAGTGGGGCTCCAGAGGTGAGCACCGCCACTGCCTCTCCAGGCGGGGACAGAGGAGCAGCAGACCGAGCCATTCCGGAGCTCTAGGGCTTCTGTGGAATAGAAACTGTAACAGGCATTTTGCCTTCCTTTCAAACATGAGTCGGGTTAGGAGTTTTGTTTCTTCTCGGTGCTACTTTTTAAAAGCCAAAACAAAACTGGAATAGACACTATCTGGATGGCTGGCGGAGGTCTTTGCCAATAATTTTTTTTTTTAAATATGGGCTGGGGGTTGTTTATCCCCCTATGCCATTTTTTCCACTTCTATGCCCAACCTATTCCTTTAAAAGAAGTACAAAACAAAACAGCAACAGAAGAACTCATTAATCAAATCGCAAACAAGAATCTTAAGATTCAGGTGGGAGTTTTGATTCCTGATTCTGGTGGGAAGAAAATATGTCTTGGAACAAGATATGGCCCTGGATTCCCTTAGAGTTCAGAAATACAGGCAGAATTGTTCTTTGCTTTGAAGACATGGAACCTGAGACTGCGGGGCAGGGCTGGGGTGCAGTGGACCCCACTTCCTGGCTCTTTATCCAAAGCAGCGATTCCTGCCTCGTCTGACCCTGTAAACCTGTGTGTGCAGAGATGAAGCATCAGAGTGTTTACATAACATGCCGATTAGTCACCAAGAAGCTCATCACCACAATGAATATTTATGCTTTGCATTTGCATTTCAGACTCTCTGACATATATATGCTTATATGTGTGTATTATAAATGTGTGTGTATATAGTACACATATAGGTCATTTTTTTAAAAAGCCAATAAATTGAATCATTATCACTGAGTGCAAGCCTGCAGCGGCTTTAGGTGAGGGACTGGCTTCTTGAGCTCTCTGGAGTGATAAGCTATTCCGAAGAGATAATTGGCGTACTGTGTCTTTAAAATGTTAAAACCCCTTTCAAAAAAAGGTCTGGGCTCCTAGTGGAAAAGACAAGCGAGGCATGGGTTGGCTCTGGATTCAGAAAGCAGCTGCTGATTAGATTCTGTGTCTGCAGGGTGAATTTATTCCATGTTTTTTCAGCAGCAGGAATTCGAGAGGGATGCTTCTGTTTGGGTTTCTGATCGTGATTTATATTTATTCAGAGGAATAACAGAGGGTGGATCTGTTCCCGGCGCGAGCATGCTCACAACCAGCCGACTCTCCCATTATCCAACTGCCTAGTTTGGTGCTTCGATGTACATGGCTTTTCCGTGTACATATGTGTGTATACAAACACGCATGCAGGCCTGGATGAACACACGTATGCGCAGGTTATTTTTTAAGGACAGTTCTTTCAATAAGGTCTTTACCTCTTGCTTGAAACAGGTGTTCATGAAAAAAATGCACAAAATCCTGCCTGGCCGGAATAATTCATGAAGAAGCGGCTGGATCCGTGGGTCAGAGAACACAGGACCAGTTTGTCATCCCAAGGCCAAAGGTAGGGGACTCTGGGTTTTTATTCCGCGGATGTATTCCTTGCGCTGTATTTTATTGATTGTGTTTTTGCCTGCGCTGCCACCAGAAACTGGAATAGAGCTGCGATTCCATTTTGTCACTGCCTTTCTTGGGCAAGTTGTCCGGCTGCCCAGGCGCCGGGGCCAGCCGGGTGGGTGGGCTGAGCTCGCAGCTCGGCCTGGTGCTGGGGAGCGAGAGCCTCAAGTGACCCCCGAGCGTCAATCACCCGCGGTAACCGCGCAGGCGGTGGGGCTGTAACCCTGTGCGCGCAGCACTCAGGCGCTCGCTGGCGGCCGGCTGGGCTCGCCACCCGCGCTGGGTAAGCTCAGCTCTCAGGATAAGGTATCCCCCGCCTGCAGCACCTGAGTTTTCTTTTGCTGCCGGGGCTGCTGCTCCAGGATCGTTCAGGAGGGCTGACTGGACTTGAGTGGTCTCTGTTGCCTGCTTGGTTGAGAATGAGATTCATGTGCTGCTGGCTGTCAGGACACAGGGAGAGCTTTCTCCTCCCCCTTAATCCTAGCCCTCCAAAAGCAAAATCACCTCCACCCCAATCAAACCAAAATAAAAAACAAACTCCTATTCTGCTGGGGATTCTTGCCTTCCTCCTAGCAGAGCAGGCGGCTCCCTCAAAGTTATGCCCCGCATTTTACCATCTTGTAAACGGAAACACTGATACTGCCGAATGGCCCCTGATGAGATTGTCCAGGTTGCCTGAGGACTCCTGAGTGCGGCGAACCACCCGAACCCAAGTAGATTGGACAGGAAAAGCGATGGTGTAGGAACCTGGAGGCCAGCTGTTGGCGTCCTTTAAAACAAGACTGTCTGGTGGATTGCGTTGCAGACCAGGACTACTTCTGTGGCTAAGCCCTGCCTTGAACTCAGGGGCAGTGGTTGGAGGAAAAGTGTCCACGTGTCTGGTCACTGGGTGAGCAGCACCTTGGCCGTCTTTATGTTGTGCACATTGTAACTATAGCAGCCAGGTCTCACCACCCACCCCCCAACACCGCGCCCCCCAAGCTGCACGTAATGCTAATGCTTTTTGGTTTAGTTAACATCGATTTGCTTTCTGGGTGTTCTGGGTGGGGAGGGTGGGAGGGAAGGGGAAGAATGAGGTGTTTGCTGAACTGATCTGCTTGGGAATGTTCTCCAGCCTGTGTTTGTGTGATTATGTAATCCCAACTGATGATCAGACCCTGTGCCCAGGCAGCTCCCACCATCTCCTGGCCCTCCCCAGGACTGAGGAAGTTGGATGCTGCTGTTGTTTAAGATGTCTTTATGTAATTATATGTGTGCTGGGGGCAGGGAGGGATAATTGGAACAAGTTGAATGTGAAAAACACAGATCAACGATCACATGTCCCTTTGAGGACAGTGTGGTGTTGGCTGTGGGTTGATGCAGATCTGAAGACCCTCCCACATATCTTTCAGCCAGTCTTCACTTGCTTGAACTTTCATTTGGTAATTTCACCCCTCTTGGACTCTGGAGAAGGACCCATTGTAGGCCCTCAGATTCCCAACTCAAGGGAAGAAACAAATCTTAAATTTAGGGTAACAGCCCTGGTCCCTACTGTTCTTCATGCTTCCCACTGAGCAGTCAGTGTGGAGAAGTGTACCTGTCCTACTAGGGTGTCAATTTTGCTCTGGGGTTAGACTGCACTTCGGTGGTGCTAAACAGCAGACTTGAGAGGCTGTCTGGGCTGTATGACATAATGTTCTTTAATGCTGTAAGGTATGCAGAGGCTGGAGACCCTTTACATGCTTGCATTGAAATACTGTGGGAATTTTTTGCAAGGTAGGAGAACAGCTGTGCCACTGAGATCTCTGCAGGCAGGCGGAGAGGGTATGTGTGACACTTAGCCCTCTCTCCTCCCTTCCCACTCTGTCTAGTTAATGTACCTGCAAGGTACAGAATTATTAGCAGTGGGCCCTCCTATTACACCCCTTAGTGCCTCTGCTTAGGACATCTAGGCAGATTTGTAATTTGGTGGCAATGTCTGGCCCCTTTAGGCAAAGATTGTTTTTCCCTCTATCATCCCAGTGGGTTTGCTTTAAGGGACAGCTACTACTGTGTACTCTGTGGCAGTGAATCAAGATGTGCTGTACTGGTTCTAGTGTTGAGCTATCTCTGCCTGTGGTGTTTTAGTGGTGGCCACCCTCCTTGGAGCAGAGAACTGTGTGTTGCCTTTGGGTCCTTGCCAAGTGAGCTGTTGCAGCATTTAGTGTGTGAAAGGTACAGGCAAGAAGAAGATGCACTTAGTCTGAAATCCTGGCAGCTTCTAGGACCCGACTTGATGGAAGATAATGTTAAGAAAGCTGTGTGATAACTGGATAGCTTTTAACTTGTCTCTCACTTCCTGCTCTTTCTTTTCTGCCCTCTGTGCTGCCCATCAAGGAAGCACTGACATGCTGTTCTTTATTCTGTTTCTCTAGGAGTGAAAGCATATTTATACATCTGCCGATATCCTGAGAAGGCAGGACAGGAAACCCTGGCCCCATCAACAGGCCACATAGGCATTCTGGGCCAGACTCAGTCAGAGCCCTTGACCAATGTGTACATAGCCTTACCAGTTCCACTGAAATACCCTGAAGAAAATGAAATAAGATAAAAAGCAACATATGCTCTGTAGCTGATGGGTATTGGGATAATGCCACAACAATCTGGAAGTCACATTTACACGGTTCAACTTACCCAGTTAAAACCTAAATGGCAAACCAAGGGAGATGTCATAAGTCCATGAGTTGTAGTTCATGAATTTTGATTATTGGAGGAAATTGTAGACCCTCTACAGGTCTCTGCATTTACTTAAAGGCATGAGAAGCTTGGTTATTAGTCTGTCAAA
Source organism: Nycticebus coucang (assembly GCF_027406575.1). NCBI lineage: Eukaryota > Metazoa > Chordata > Mammalia > Primates > Lorisidae > Nycticebus > Nycticebus coucang. The sequence goes on along the minus strand of NC_069801.1, from coordinate 35,606,628 downwards.
TGAACCTAGCAAATTTGAAGAAATTGATAAAGTGCCATGCAAAAGTTATTACAAGTCTTTTATTAAGCATCAGTAAAAAGTGATAGTAATGCAGGAAACATAAAAATTGAAAAAAAAATGTTTTAAGGTACAAGAATTCCAAGCACAGAATTCTAAGACTAATCATAATTATTCTAATCTACGTATTTAATGTAAGCAATTCACTGAAATTTTATACATTTTGATGGGTCTTCAGGACTTGGTTTTATAACATAGTAACTGATAACCTCAATGACCCACATGGATCATGAACAGCTTAAATTGTATTTTGTGTGTCCAATTTAAGGAAAGCATGAGAATTCGAAATTCTCCCTGAATGTTTTTTTTTTTTTTTAGCATGATTTTTTAGAGGAAAACCTGTGGCTATCTGAGATAACAGAATTCCTGAGATTTCTATACAGTCAGGGGCTTACTAGTCAAAATTATATTACAACTGTACATAAAGCTTTGCTGTTGAAATTAATTGAGAACTTTATGATTTTTGTCAACATTTAGCAAAAAACTACTATTATTAGTGGTTAGGTTCTAGCATTTGATGCTTAGGAAAATCCTCAGAAGGAAACATATGAACCTTAACTTGTCTTGTGACCACAAAACACAGCGTCCATCCAACTCGGTGACTTCAGTGCTAGAGTTGCCAGAGACCTGATGATGGAAACGATGGAACAGGAGAGGCAGACACTCATGCCATCTGTTTATTACATCTGTGTGGTGAATGTGGCCTTATCCCTATAAGGGTGGCGTTCTGTAAGAGACATAAGTTCAAGATGTCATGGCCACACCCTCATGCCAAGCAGTGGTGTTTACTCAGTTCAGACTGTGCTCAAAACTAGAAGGATGTCAGCATTACATGAGGCAGTGCTGAGGTTGGCCCGACTCTCTGGTGATTTGCTCAGTTACAGTTTGCACCAAAACAAAGGCAAGAGGGAAACAAAAGTGGAATAAAATGAACACTGACACTTTTTTAAAGAGTATTTTAAAATCCAATAAATACGCAGCAAATGTGCAAACCTAATAAAAAGTAATGGGAAAGTATAGCACAGTTTCCAGAGGCACATAAATTTATGTTTTGGTAACTTACTGGAAGAAATTCTTAAACTTGCTCAAAGACACTGTCAATAACTGATGATTGATTATAATCACAAATGCTCAGAATTCTCCAAAGGTTGCACGTATATTAATGATACTATTGCAATAGGATGGGGAAAAGGATATTCTCTGGAATCTCAGGAGGCTTGAAGGCAGAGGAGGACACAACTTAAGCCCTTGGAAGGCAGAGGAGGTTGGGGTGGGAAATGATGGAACCACATTATCCAGTGGGCTGCCCTTGCTAGGAGGGTCATGGGAATGTGTGCTCCGGAGGCAGGACAGTGGGGATGGGCTCTTTCAATGAGTGAAGCCTTGAGTACATGAGATGTGACTCCTCTCCTCATTGCCAAGTGTTATAAAATGCCAGGTGTGGCTGGAATTCTTGTGGAAAAGAAAGAGGGGTAGAGTTTTGCATCCAGATGCATAGTAGGGAAATCTGAGAACGCCCCTCAGATTTGGGGAACAAAGCCATGAAGAAGCAGAGGGAGGTAAGTCACAGAAATTTTGACATCTCTGAGCATCCGTGGACCCTTGAATTGGGGTTCAGGGTCAACTTTTTAAAAAATGAGTCATGTATGCGTAACTGGGATTCAAAGAAAAGCTGAAAAATAGTACAAAGATAGGGAAGAAATAAAACCAGTGTTATAAATAAATACATGAGATGCTCTGTCAGCAATTTTAGTCTATTCGGCCATTCATTGGACAGCCCAGCTTGGCATTAGATGCTGAAGTGATCTTAAGATCACAGGAGCCCTGGTAAAAATGAACTTATTTTATTTTAATAGAAGAATTTTGAAATGCTTCTCAATCAAAATTCAATACAGTAGACCCTTGACATTCTCAGTGGATACATCTCAAGCCCTTGGCAAATCCCCCAAATTGGGAAGTGCAGAAATATTTGCATAGGCTTTTAACTTTCTTTTGAATCAGGTTTTAGTCTAGAAAGAGAGGTTCCTATGTTTATACATGCCGCCATTTATTTCACTTTTCAAAGGAAATAAAGTTTCTCTTACTTCTAAAGAGTTTCTGTTTCCCTGAGGGCATCTTGGGGTAGGGATACTGAGCCTTTGAGAAGTTCCTTTATCTAGCTAAGTGACTTGCTCCTGTGCTGTGCGTTCGTGATCCACAATTCACCTTTGTGCTTCCCAGAGGAAAATAAATTGCCATGTGGTGTGGCTATCAGGGGTTGTTCACAAATAACTGAAACAGTGAATGTTGAATCTACAAATCTTGAATCTTCAAGCATCTGCTGGGGTTGCTAAAAAATTGCACATGTGTGCAACCCCTCAAACTCCCCCCACTCCCTGTCCCTCAATATGTACTTAATATACTGTTAGAAACTTCCCCTGACTGTCAGCAGATCTTGATGAGGGGAATTGGGCGTCATACAGCTGAAGCATCTGGTAAAGAACTTAAAATGAGAGCATCACCATTGAAATCTAAGCAAGAGAAACAGAATGTGGTCTTTTGCTCCATGCCCTCATTTTAAAAGGTTCAAAGTTTAATAAGATTCCAGGAGATTTAAATAAAACAAAACAGAGCGAAACAGTATGATTATGATTGTACTAAACAAAGGAGCCAGAGCAGAATGATTCCAGGGAGGTTGGAATCATTGAAGAGATTATTACAAGAAAGTTTGGGGTGATTTGGGGAGAAGCTCTTACAATTTTGAGTTGAAGAGCACCATCCTTTTTGTCTAGCAACTAAAAAAATATGGCAGGAACCACAGCAATTTGATATGAGATTCTTATTCAATTTTTCTTTATGATCTTTTAAAATAATTTTATTAAAATAGCTACTATGATACAAAAGAATATTTATAAACTGTAGATAAAGGCCTACATACTACTACTACTAATAATAATAATACTGACACTCAGGTACTCAGCAGACAATTTGAGAAAAAGAAGTCCTTGGTGTACCTCTAGCTGTCCCCTTCCAGCTTCTCCCTTTTCACAGGTAACCATTTTCCTGATATTTCTGTGTCTTGTCCATATGCTTTTCTTTATTGTCTTACCCTCTCATATTTGTAACCCTAAACAATGTTTTGTTTGGTTGTACATGTTTGTGAACCTCATATAAATGGAATCATACCGTCTGTATTCTTTCGTTCTTATATTCATAGTGAGTCCATGCACACCAGGAAGGCTGCACTGGTTGACAAACAATTGAAATATTTCCATATCAATTGTTAAATTGTTGCTTACCTGATCCTTTCTGAGTGCTCCCACGTACCTCTCCAAGTCTCCTCCACCTTTCTAAAGGGATTACATTTGGCACTGCAGGGGGTTTGGGCCCCATCTCTAGCACCATGCCTGGGATCCCTTTACAGAACAGTTCATGTACCAACAGGTTGCTAGATGTTTCATTCCTGGATTCATTCACATTGTTGGATGTAACTGTAATTTTTTTCTATTTTGCTAAACTATAATATTCTATGGAATGAATATATGGCTGTGGATACACACACACATACATATATGTCACATATATATATATATATTTACTGGTCACAGACTGTGAGCATTTTCAATGTTATTGGAATAGATCAAAATTAACTTCTATTACGTTATTTGAATTTCACTTTAATAAAACAATTAATTTCCAATGCATTTAAAAAATTTCTTTATCCAGCTGCAGTGTATAATTTCTTTACAACCTTCAAACATTTTATATTTTGAAGGCTATTGTCAGAAATTTTTGCCAGTCCTACAGATGTGTGACAGCATCTTATGTGGTTTTAATTTATAAACATATTTGATTCAGCATCTTTTCATATGCTACTGGCCTTTTGCATTTTCTTTTCCTTTGAAGTGCTCTTTAAGTCTTTACCCATTTTTTTTTTTAATTAGGTAATTTATATTTTCCTTATTTATTTGTTGGAGTTCTTTATATATCCTGGAGCTATTTCTTAGTGTTGCAAATAACTTTTCCTAACCTGTGGCAGTTTTCACCATCTTTTTCAGTATCTTTAGAGTGGCAGAAATTCTTAATTTTAATGTAATAAAATGTATCATTCTTTATCATTGAACATTTGTGTCTTTTTAAGGACATACTGAAGAACAATACATCTCTTATATTTTAGTTTTAGTTTTGCCTTTCGTGTTGAATGTTTTCCCTTGAGAAGGCTGTTCTCTATGTATTTGATATTCTTTTTATTAGGATAAGGAATTACTCTTCTTGTGTAGTTTGCAAAGAATATTTGTGTTTTTTTTAAACTGTGAGTGGAACTTTACAAAATACTTTCTGTGTGTTTGATGAGAGGATTTATATAATTTTTTCCCTTTAGTTTGTTAACAACTGGAAAACTGTTATTCCAATGTTAAATTAACCTTGCTTTCCTAGAATACCTGACTTGGTCATAATAGGTCCATTTTTCTATGCATTGCTAGATTTGTTTTGCTAATAAAAGTTAAGAAGTTTTGCATCTATGCATATATTAAAGCATAATTCTCATTTCTCATATTATTCTTGTCAGATTTTGTATCATAGTTTTGCCGAACTTGTAGATTGTAGAATATTATTTTTTTCTTTTTTTAAGATAAGGCCTTACTCTGTCGCATAGGCTGGAATGTAAGCAGTGGCGTCATAGCTCACTGCAAACTCAAACTCCTGAGCTCAAGCTGATCCTCCTGCCTCAGTCTCCCAGGTAGCTGGGACTGCAGATGTACACCATCATGCCTAGATGATTTTTTTAACGTTTTATAGAGACAGGGGTCTCACTATCTTCCTTAGGCTGGTCTCAAATTTCTGGCCTCAAGCTGTCTGCCTGCTTCTCTTTCCCAGAGTGTTAGGATTATAGGCATGAGCTACCACACCAGGCCGGTTGTTGAGTATTTCCTCTTTATCTGTTCTCACAAAATGTTTATGTGGGGCTGGAATTTGTCTTACCTGAAGACTTTAAGCCTCTGACTCAGTTTCTTCCATAGATAGTGGGTATTCAGTTTCTAATTTTTTTCTCGAATTAATATTGGTAAGTTAGATTTTTCTAGAGATTTGTCCATTTTATTTGTTTTAATTTTTTTTACCATGCATTTATTTATAATATGCTTTTATCTTTTTAAGTTCTATAGTATCTGTGGTTGTGTCCCCTTTTCATTTTTAATGCTATTGCATCTTCTATATTTTTTTGTTGTATACTTTTCAGAATTTTTTCAGTGTTATTAATCTTTTAAAAAACTAATTGTTGATTTTGTTAGTCTTCCTATTGTTTCCTAGTTTATTAACTTCTATATTAATTTTTTTTTTTTTTGCAGTTTTTTTTTTTTGGTCAGGGCCAGGTTTGAACCCACCACCTCTGGTATATGGGGCTGGCGCCCTACTCCTTTGAGCCACAGGTGCTGCCCTATATTAATTTTTTATTATTTTCTCTCTTCCAACATTTAGGTCTGAGCTATCATTCTTTCTTCTTTTTTTTGCAATGGAGCAATAGTTTATAAGATAGGAAAACTTCCAGTACAATGGAAGGAGTCCCAAATGGGTTGCCCTAGTCTCTCTTCTTAAGTTGAATGTCTGAGTTTTTAACTTTCAGTATTTTCCCCCTATTATGAGCATTATACATTATATATTTCTACTCTAACTTGGTCATATTCTTGGTATGTAATATATTTACATAATTTGGTTCTAAGTATTAAATATTTAATAATTTCCACTATGATTTATTCTTTGACTTATGAATTATGTATAGCTGTGTTTCTTAATTTTCAATCCTCTGGGTATTTATTTTTCTTGTTATCTTTTTGTTACTGATTTTTTTTTTTTTTTTTATTGTTGGGGATTCATTGAGGGTACAATAAGCCAGGTTACACTGATTGCAATTGTTAGGCAAAGTCCCTCTTGCAATCATGTCTTGCCCCCATAAAGTGTGACACACACCAAGGCCCCATCTTTTTGTTACTGATTTCTAACTTAATTATATCATGATTGTCAAATGTTGTTTGAATAGTACACAACCTTTTAAATTTACTGAGCCTTGTTGCTATGGATTGTACAGTTGTAGAATACAGCTTCTTAATTTTCAGATCAAGCTTTTTCATTGTGTCATTCCAATCTTTTATATCTTTGCTGATTTTTGTCTGCCTGATTGATCATTTACTGAGAGGGGTATATTAAAGGACCTCACTATTATAGATTTTTCTCTTTATTCTTATGGTCTATCAGTTTTTATTTTTTTATATATTTTTGAGCCTTTATTATTAGGTATTTATAAGTTTAAAATTTCTTTATCATTCTACTGAAGTGAATATTTTATAATGAAGTGAAACTTGTTTCTTTATAATTCTTTTAGTCCTAAAATCTATTTGGATTCATATAGTTGGTAGCTCTACCAACTTCATTTTTGTGTAGTATTTTCATTTTTTTTTTCTTTTTTGCAGTTTTTGGCTGGAGAGCCTAAATACATTTTTTAGAATTTTCTTTAGTGAGAATCTGCTGTTTGAGTTTGCTGAAAAATACACTGACTTTTCATTTGTTTGTGAGATATTTTTTCTGAGTAGAGTTCTAGGTTAGTAGTTACTTTATCTCCAAAACAGTGAAAGGTAAATGTCTTATGTTTTCCATCATTGCCTCTGAAATCCACTTGTCTTTCCTTCTCTCTGCTTTAAATGTTTGGTATTTGTCTTTGGTGTTCTGTGGTTTCACAAAGTGTATCTATGTATATATTTATTTTTATTTGTCATTCTTGGTGTTCACTGGAGTCCCTGCATCCAAGTGACAATATTGTTTATTAGTTATGGGAAATGTTCATCCTGTCTGTTTTTCCCATGAGGCCACAAAAGGTGAAGCTTAAGGTCATTTGTTTGGCACTTGTCCTTGAGCTGGCTTCAGAAATTGGCTCCTAACCTGGGCTCCAGCTGTTACTTAATTTTTGCTCATTTAATATTTCTTACTAGGGCGGTGCCTGTGGCTTGAGTAGGGTGCCGGCCCCATCTACTGAGGGTGGCAGGTTCAAACCCAACCCTGGCCAAACTACAACAAAAAATAGCCGGGCGTTGTGGCAGGTGCCTGTAGTCCCAGCTACTTGGGAGGCTGAAGCAAGAGAATCGCCTAAGCCCAGAAGTTGGAGGTTGCTGTGAGCTGTGACGTCACAGCACTCTACCGAGGGCAACAAAATAAGACTGTCTCTAAAAAAAAAAAAAAAAGCATGCTGCCTATGGCTCAAAGGAGTAGGGCGCTGGCCCCATATAATATTTCTTACTAACTTACCTGCTCATTAGTCATTTCAAAAGATATTTTTCTATAGTACCCAGTTTTCTTAGTTGTTTTCAAAAGATGGCTACTAATCTAATCCACTGTAGTGCTTGAAATGAAACCCTTAGACTATTTTCTTTAATACCGCAATAAACCTTAACGCTTGTTAACCATGAAAGACTATGCTGAATCTATTGACAGAATATATGTACACATTTATTACAACCTGTTCCATGATTCACTCAATAGATATATGGTATATTTTAGTTATGCAACATATACATGTTCCTTCTAGACTAAGATAGAAGGAACTGGTTGGTGTAAGTGTGTGGGGTATGTATTTTAAATCTGCCAATAAGAGTCTTACCAAAATAGAAGGGGGTGATATTGAGTAGATAACAAATAGTTTAGCCTTAAATGCAAAAGTACATAAACTACTAGAGAATTAATCTTCTATCTTGGTAAAATGGGAAAGCAGATGGATTTTTGGCTCTTTCTGTTGGATATAGCTTTTTTCCAAGCCTGGAACAGAGTGAGTTAGGGTTAGAGATGGTATTTTTCCTCTTTCACTTACTAGCTGCCCAGACTTGCTCACTTTGTCTTTTATGGATGCCTGTTTTTCTGTCTTGGACCAAAATTTTACTCTCATGCTACCGTTATCTCTTCATTCTTAGTTTTAAAAATGAAATGAAAAAGTAAAAGCATCTGGTTCTCCAAGACTGTTTCTTTCAACTTCTAGCAAACAGGACTAGGACCCAGCTCCCCTCTCACACTGCCTATGCATCTGAGTTTCACTTGGCTGAACTCAAGTTCAGGGCCTTTTGGCCAAGGGACTCTGCTCCTTTTTTGTACAAGAGAAGCCCGACTGATGACTGTGATGTGGTTTACTCCCAGGCAGGTGAGTCCTGCTGCTCACTTTGTGGTGTAACTTCAGAGCAAGGGGCAGTTAGGTTGTTATTGTCCCCTGCTCTTCCTGTGGAGGGGTGCAGCAGATGGATGTTCCCGCTGCTATGGCCTCCTGAAGGCCTGGGAAGGGAACTGTGCCAGCCCTAGGTTCTGGCCCTGTTCCTGCTGCCTCCTTGCCCTCTTGGCTTCTCTGTTTGCTTCTTGTCCAGCGAGGGCAGGGACACCCCTGGTGTGGGTGCTATCTTGGTAGCCGTGTGGGCATTTGTTGGGTGAAGGGTTCCTCTATTCCTCAATCCTTCCCAGGGTCGAAGGTGGTCAGAGTTCACCCTGCTTTCCCTCAGGGTGGTATGGTGCTTGCTTCCCTCATTCTCTCTGCCTTTCTCTCCTGCTGATGCCCCTCAGCCTCATGCCCAAATAAATGTCTTAGGATAATTCATACTTTATCAGGGATTATGAGGAAGGAACATTTATTACTTGGGCAGAGACAAATGACTTCCCTCCATCTCAAGGCTGAGTCGTTCTTGGAAAGGTGTCTCCTCTTTTTTGTCTAATGTATGCATGTTTTCTGCAAGGGAGGCTGAAGCCGCAGAAGGCCTCAATGAGAGCCTCACAGGCTTGCCAGCCTTCTCTGTGGGTCACTGGCCAGTTTTGCAGAACATCTGCCCCTCTGAAGTAGGCTGAGCACCAGTCTGCCTGGGGCTCTGATCATTTTCGCTAATTGGTAATGGCAGTGCTGGAAATGCTTGGAGCTTAGGACCCTGTCACTTAGGCTTGGCTTAGAAAAGGAGATGGTAGGCTTTGAGGAGAGAGAGGAGGGAGGAAGGGATAGAGGTAGAGAGGCAGGGAAAAAGGGAAGAGGGAAAGAAAGAACAAGGAAAAAACACACAAAGGAGTAAAAGGAACAGAACATACATTACTCTCACACCTAGCTTCAGAGCGTGGCACATCTGAGTTGGGACTGCATAACATCAAGTCTCTCATTAAAATGTTTGAAGTACATTCTTCTTAGTAAAGCATCACAAGAATGGAGAAGCAAGAATCCAACGTACTCAATTCTGATATGAGGACAAATGATGCTAGTACATAGTGGGGGAGAGGGAGAAGGGAGGGGAGAGAGGAAAGGAGGTGAGGTGGGGGGGCCACAGTGTGTGACACACCTCTTGGGGGTGGGATACTATTAATAGAGGGACTTCACCCAACAAACACAAGCAGTGTAACCTGGCTCATGGTACTCTCAATAATTCCTCAACAATAAAAAAAAAAATGTTTTTTTGAGCAGCACCTGTGGCTCAAAGGATTAGGGCGCTGGCCCCATATGCCAGAGATGGCAGGTTCAAACCCAGCCCTGGCCAAAAGCTGCAAAAAAAAAAAGTTTTTTAAATCAAGTATAACATACATATAATAAAATTTGCCTTTTTAAGTGTACAATTCAATGAGTTTTGACAAATATATACACCTATGTAGCCACTACCACAATCGAACTCTAGAACATGCCCATTGACCCCCTAAGGCTCTCTCGGCCCTACTACACTTGGTTCTCCTCTCTGTCCCCTATCCCTTGGCAATCACTGATCTGTTTTCTGAAGCTAGAGTTTTGCCTTTTCCAGAATTCCAAATACGTGCAATCATAAAATATGCACTCTTTTTGCTCCGACCCCTTTTACTTGGCATAGTGCATCTGAGATTCATCACATCTTACTGATCAGCAATTCAGTCTTTGCATTGGGGAGTAGTATCCCATTGTGTGGATGTGCTTAGTTGTTTTTTTTTTTTAATTTTTTTCCCCTTCCATTCACCTGTTGATAGAACTTTGAATTGTTTCCAAACTTTGGCTATTGTAAATAAAGCTGCCACAAAACCTTCCACCTGCAGGTCTTTGCGTGTCCATTATCTCTCCATTCCCCTTAGGTGAACACCTGATAAGGTCTTCTTGTGCCTGTCAATCTTTCACTAGGTGCGCCCTTCTCTGTGTCCCTTTTTAGGAGTGACCATCAGTTAAGAATGGGATTTTGGACACCACCTACATTAGCCCCCTCTAATCACTGAGAACATTCTATATTTTAATTGTCTGTCAGGCTATTGGACATCCTCACTAGACTAGGGACAATTTGGCTGAGGAATTAGGAGCCAAACTGCCAGGATTCAAATCCCAAGTCTGTCATATACTAACTGTGTGACCCTGGGCACGTTACCTGGCTTCTGCGTGCCTCTGTGTCCTCATCTACAAAGTGGGGGTGATAATAACAGTACCTATCTCATAGGGTGGTGGAATCAAATAGCCAGCTGGCTAGGTGTGCTTGGCCCGTATGTGTTGTTGAATGACTTGACAAGTGTTGGGGTCTAGAGTACACACTTCAGCTCTCCTTTATTGGCCTGTGATGATACTGGAGCAGGCTCCACCAACTGCTTTGTTGCCTCGCATCCTGGCATCTGGGCTCCCCTTGGGTGATAAGCGCTGCCTTAGCACTGAGTGGACAGCACTGTTCCCCTGTCACCTGCTAGCTCTCCTTCCAGCTGGGATGCTAGCTGCCCCTTTTTACTGGTTGAGTTGAAATTCTCTTCCTGTTCTTCTGAGTGTTTATTAAAAATATAAACTACACAGGATCCTACCTGTTTTCTATGTTCCTTCTCTCTGTTCTGGGTCCAGACATATCATCTATGTAGGAAGCAAGGCCTGGAGAGGCTCTGCCCCCACTTTCTAGTTGGCTGCATCTTCAAGTATCCCAGAGCCTGACTAGACACATGGCAAAGGGAACTGAGGCACAGAATCACCTGTCCTGCAACTCTACCATGGATGTCACTGTTGGGGCGTCCTCACAGTAGCCAATGTATGAATGCTCATTTCTGGGCCCTGCCACTTCTGCAAGCCAAGGGCCCAGGCTCCCTTTGGATGGGAGTAGGAGGCCCATTGAGTGAGGGCAGGAAACAAGGACTGAGACGCAGAGCCCTTAATCCAGAAGGGGAACACTTTCTGGGCCTGACCTTTTTCTCTTTCCAGAAATAATATGATTCAGGACGAGGGTAACCAAAAGACCTAGAGAAATCAAAGTGTGGGATTGATCTTTGATCTTTGCCAAAGCAAGGCCCCTAAACAGAAGTTTCCCCTGGATAGATTAAAGCTTCTGAGGCATGATCCTCTGTGGCCCGAGGGGACTATTTCTAGAATCTGGGATCTCTGAGTGGCACCACATGACAGAGCACCCTGAGTAAAGCGTGGGAGGGAATGTCTCCTGTGGGTAATCTCATTTAATTCCACTCCTGGGAGTAGAAGAGGATCCTCTCCTTTATGGCAGTGGTTTCCATTGGGGATTCTGATTTTTTGGGGGGGAGTGTCCGGCGTGAGGCCTGGGCATTTGGACTTTTAAACACTCCCCTGGTGATTTTAATATGCAGCCAAGGTCAGGAATGGTTTCACAGACAAGGGCATTGAGGCTTCAGAAGTCAAAGTTGCTGACCCCAGGTGACCCTGCTGTGCAGGGAGGTGCTGGTGGCTCACAGGCCTGTGTAACAGATGGCCTGGGCCTGGGCACCCCATTCTGTCTGCTGATCAGAAAACAGTTGGCACTCCCGGGGGCTGGCAGGAAACAGTCAGTGGGGATGCAAAGATGTTGATGGCTTGCCCAGTGTGTCCTTGCTGACCTATCACTCTTTAAGGTCTAAGCACATGTGTTTGAAAGGCTCCCAGGACAGAAAGCCACTGGTCTTGGCTCCTGGCCAGCTGAGAAGGGGAGCACACCACCATCCATCTGCCCTTCAGCTCGAGGTCCAGTCTGTGCTCAGCTCTGTCACATCTGGGCCCAAGAAAACAAGGACTGATGTTTCCTGATGTCTTCCTAGTGTGACCTCATATACCAATATAAATGTCTTGGCCCTTCCTGAGAGCAGGATAGGACAAGTCAGGGAAGTAGTGGGCTTTCCCATGCCTCACCTCCAGTAATAATAGTAGCAATACCAACGACAGGTGTTCACGGCAGGCATCAGCTCCTCACTAAAGGCCTTACACAGATTACCTCATTTTATCTTCATAGGAATCTTGAGAAGTCAATACCATCAGTGCCTCCATTTTTCAGATGGGGAAACTGAGTCAGGTGGCAGAAAGGAAGTAATCCTAGCCAGTCTCTGACTCAGGGGCACAACTCTTAATCTATCATCATACTACACAGTCTCCCATCCATCCTGTTTTGCCTTGTTCTTGAATTGTTTCAGGAGCCTCACTCAGCCCCCAGCCTGAGGATAAACTTTTAGCACAGGAGACTTTTCTCCATTTCACCATTTCTGGCACAGAACTGGAGTCACAGCAGCTGTTCAGTAAATGTTAGCTGGTTAGTGTATTTTCTTTTATTTCAAATGATTTTATTTCTGAGGATTCCACACCACCGCAATACCATGATAATAAAAAACACGTCCCGGGAATGGAATGCAAATCATCCAATTTTCCATTTCTTAATGTGTAGTATCTCTAACTGGTCCACATCCTCCCTTAATAGGTGCATATCACATACCCTTAGTTGTCTAGGAAGACCACTTCTGTGTACTGTAGGAGCCTTGATGTCTTCCTTTGGAGGATCCTTTTCCAGAATAGACACTATTCTAAGTGGTAATGATGCCTGCACCATTCTGCCCACTGGAATGAAGCTGTGTGTGTGATGGGCTCTTTCAGGGTAATCCATGCAAAACCCTATCTGATTCAGTAGCAAATGTTGGCAGTGCTGTGCCCACGCATGCTTGGATCACTGTGACCAGTTCTGCTTGCCCGTCCACAGCTTCTGTAGCTGGGACTACAGGTGTCCACCGCAACACCTGACTGTTTTTTTGTTGCAGTTGCATTGTTGTTTAGCTGGCCCGGGCTGGGTT